>NC_064628.1:771856324-773285074 GCF_023864275.1 Schistocerca cancellata
TGAATGTATAATGCAGTGACTGTATTTCTTTATTGATATTGGGAGTTGCATTGACCAATCAGTTCGTATAAAGTTTTGCTGACAATAACACAGTAAGAACACACTTTGCAGGTACAATACGCTACACGATAACTCCAGTTTTGCATAAATTCCCATTTCAGGCAATCATTTCAGTACTTCACTAACTTAGAAAGAACGCTACAATTTCAATTGATGAACTTTAGGAACAGCTTACTTTGTCAGTCAGTATTGCGTTCGATCGCAACAGATTATGGACACGGATACTGATGAGCCAAAACATTATGATCAACTGCTTAAGAGCTTCTTGTCCGTCTTTGGAATGGAATACATCACTGATTGTTCTTATCAGAGATCCTACAGTTTGTAGGTTTGTGGATGTGTGTGGCATTAGATATCTAAGCACGCGTCATGTAATTCGTGTAAATAACGGGTCACTTATTTGCAGACGCGGAGATTTCACCCGAAAGACACCCAGATGGGTTTCATACGATTTACATCAGGCGAATTGGTCGCTGAGACATCAAGTTGAGTTCTCTATAATGCTCCTCAGATTACTGTAGCACGGTTCTGGCTCCAGGAAACCGGCAGTTACATTGCTGAAGGACGACATCGCACGCAGGGAAGACATCAACCATGAATGGCCGCAGGCAATGCACCGCTGTCAGCGTGTCTTCGATTACTACTACACGTCCCATGCAAGCGCTGGAGAATTTTTCCCGTTGCATAATAATGCTGCCATTGATGTCATTGCGTCCGTGGTGCGATGAACGTTGCGAGCCGCCTTTCACCACGATCTACATCTACATCTACATCTATACTCCACGAGCCACCTTACGGTGTGTGGCGGAGGGTACTTATTGTACCACTATCTGATCCCCCTTTCCTGTTCCATTCACGAATTGTGCGTGGGAAGAACGACTGCTTGTAAGTCTCCGTATTTGCTCTAATTTCTCGGATCTTTTCGTTGTGATCATTACGCGAGATGTATGTGGGCGGTAGTAATATGTTGCCCATCTCTTCCCGGAATGTGCTCTCTCGTAATTTCGATAATAAACCTCTCCGTATTGCGTAACGCCTTTCTTGAAGTGTCCGCCACTGGAGCTTGTTCAGCATCTCCGTAACGCTCTCGCGCTGACTAAATGTCCCCATGACGAATCGCGCTGCTTTTCGCTGGATCATGTCTATCTCTTCTATTAAGCAAATATATTTTCCTTCCTTTCTTGGCATTTCTTATTACACTTGTAGTCATTGATGCAACCACTGACTTATGATCACTGATACCCTCTTCTACATTCACGGAGTCGAAAAGTTCCGGTCTATTTGTTGCTATGAGGTCTAAAACGTTAGCTTCACGAGTTGGTTCTCTAACTATCTGCTCGAAGTAATTCTCGGACAAGGCAGTCAGGATAATGTCACAAGAGTCTCTGTCCCTGGCTCCAGTTCTGATTGTGTGACTATCCCATTCTATACCTGGTAGATTGAAGTCTCCCCCTATTACAATAGAATGATCACGAAACTTCTTCACGACGTTCTGCAGGTTCTCTCTGAGGCGCTCAACTACTACGGTTGCTGATGCAGGTGGTCTATAGAAGCATCCGACTATCATATCTGACCCACCTTTGATACTTAGCTTAACCCAGATTATTTCACATTCGCATTCGCTAATAACTTCACTGGATATTATTGAATTCTTTACTGCTATAAATACTCCTCCACCATTGGCGTTTATCCTATCCTTGCGGTATATATTCCATTCTGTGTCTAGGATTTCGTTACTGTTCACTTCCGGTTTTAACCAACTTTCCGTTCCTAATACTATATGCGCACTATTTCCTTCAATAAGAGATACTAATTCAGGAACCTTGCCCTGGATACTCCTGCAGTTTACCAATATTACGTTAACTTTTCCTGTTTTTGGTCTCTGAGGACGGACGTTCTTTATCAACGATGATAATGTCCTCTCTGGTAAGCCGTCAGGTATTTTATCGTTTCGCCCAAGGGGGGGTCCCTCTAACCTAAAAAACCCCCGTGTGCACGCCACACGTACTCTGCTACCCTAGTAGCTGCTTCCGGTGTGTAGTGCACGCCTGACCTGTCTAGGGGGGCCCTACAGTTCTCCACCCAATAACGGAGGTCGATGAATTTGCAACCATTATAGTCACAGAGTCGTCTGAGCCTCTGGTTTAGACCCTCCACACGGCTCCAAACCAGAGGACCGCGATCGACTCTGGGCACTATGCTGCAGATATTAAGCTCAGCTTGCACTCCGCGTGCGATGCTGGTTGTCTTCACCAAATCAGCCAGCCGCCGGAAGGAACCAAGGATGGCCTCAGAACCCAAGCGGCAGGCGTCATTCGTTCCGACATGTGCTACTATCTGCAGCCGGTCACACCCAGTGCGTTCAATAGCTGCCGGAAGGGCCTCCTCCACATTACGGACGAGACCCCCCGGCAAGCACACCAAGTGCACACTGGCATTCTTCCCCGACCTACCCGCTATTTTCCTGAGGGGCTCCATAACCCGCCTAACGTTGGAGCTCCCTATAACTAATAGGCCCGCCCCCTGTGACTGTCGAGACCTTGCCGGAGAATCGGCCACTGGCCCAACAGGCGAGGCATCCTGTGGTGGCTCGGAAACGATCTCATCACCACTAGGAAGCACCCCGTACCTGTTGGAAAGGGGTAAGGCAGCTGCCACGCGGCCAGATCCCACCTTCGCCTTTCGGCCAGGCACGCGCGAGCCCACCACTGTCCGCCATTCACCCTGGAGTGATGGCTGACCGGTAAGATGCTCACTGCCGGAAGACGCAGCGACATCAGGGGTTCCATGTGACTCCAAGGCCACCGAAGTAGGCATAGGTCTCACCACAGTTGCCCCAACGCCACTACGAGCCGACGCCTGCGCCTCGAGCTCGATGAGCCTAACAGACAAAGCCTCCACCTGCCCCCGAAGAGTGGCCAATTCTCCTTGCGTCCGCTCACAACAACCACAGTCCCTACACATGACTATGTTTACCCTACCCTATACGGTGACAAATTCCCAAGATAATCTTCTGATGAGCTACTCTGATAATCAAGAAACACTCACTGAAATACGAGACGCGAAAACTACGCTAGGTTTTCCCAGAAAAGCTATTTAAAAGCTAAGCGCAGCAAATAAATACAAAAACGCTTTATACAAACACTACTCGCTGCTGCTGGTGCTCTCGCTCTGGCTGTCACAAGACAACTGCTGATTCAAGTGACTAGTGGCTAACGGCCGCGAAACAAACAAAGACGGTTTTAGAGCGCTTTCTGTTCTAAACGATCAAGAAAACACTAAGAAATCTAACACGAAAACTACGTAAAGTTTTATCAAGAACTGTTAGTTACTATGCAGAGTAGATAAACACAAATAGAATCCCTTCCTTAGTGGAAGGTCGTAAACAAAATGCAAAATAAACGCTTTATACAAACAGTACTCGCTGCTGCTGGTGCTCTCGCTCAGGCTGTCACAAGACAATGGCGGCGTTTGTAGAGACGACCATAGATCCAGTGTAGCAAAAATGTGATTCATCCACAGTGCGGATAAGTTTCCGTTGATCGACAGTCCAATGGTTCCGTGCACACTGAAGTCGTAAATGACGATGTCGGACGGTCGACATATGAACACGTAGGGGTGATCTGCTGCGGAGCTTCACGGTCGACAATGTACAATGAACGGTGTACTCCGAAACATTTCTGCGTTCACCAGCACTGTGCTCTCTCGGAAGAGATGGAGCAGATCACAATCTATCCGACATTACACTGCAGACAAGACTTCAAACTCCATGGTCTTTGAAGAAATGTGGATTTCCAACCATTTAGTTTCTAGTGGTAGTTAGAGCGTGCTACTGTCTCTTACCGTTGATGCTCACGTCAGTAGCACGTGAACATTCGACCAGCTAGCCGTTTTTGAGATATTCGTTCACAGGCTCTGCGTCATAACGTCTGCTGTTCGTCTTATTTCAATAGATTTCCCAATTTGCAGCCCGTATCTTCCCTAGGGTGATCCCCAATCCATGTCTGCTCCGCTTACATGCTTCTGTTACCGCGTGACCTGTACTCAACTCCGCCAGGCGACAGACAATGTCGCGGCGGGCAGTGGTCATAACGTTTTGACGGATCAGTGTTTGTTGCATAGAAGATACCGGACGAGAAGAAAGTTTGTATTGCCTTTCCAGTATCCTTGATAAATTCAAATAGGTATACAGATCCTCCACTTTCCAGTAAGCAGTACTGATTTCACTGAAAGTAATAAACCGTGATGAAATGACCAAAAGTTTCCAAAGGAATTTAGTGTCTCTACCTTAGCCTTCCGGATGAGGAGAGGTAAGTTACCTGGAGGATTCTTAACAGCACGGAAGCTATACGGAATATCCGGACGCCTTTGTTAACGTCGTGTAGGTCTCTCTTCTCTTATTCAGTATTTATTCCTCTACAAATATCACTCTCCGCCAATAGGCCATATGCACAGTTAATGCACACTCTGTATTTAGAATTTATAAATTTGAATATTATTCGTTACAAATACTGCACATCGATCAACAATTAGAAAAGCTCTTCAAGATAATATGAACATAACGTGTTAATTTCGTTTAAAAGTTTCGTAAGAAAAATCCCTTGCCTCTTATATGAGTTTGTGGGATAGTGGCAGTAATAATAGATTCGTAATACTAGAGTGACTAGAAAAGGGGAAAGTGGGGATTTAGAGTTGTTTTGGTGACTGGGATGGAAGGGAAGAATTCAGGGTGTGTGGTGTCATTTGCATAGTCTATTCTAACACATTTCGCTGTCGTTCATTTTCTCCTCCGCTCAATTATTTGGCGCAACTTCGCATGGAAACCTTGCCGCACTGTGCTGCGGACAGGCATACAATTCCAAATAGGTGATTTGGCTAACAACGCAATTAACGCTGCAAATTTTACGTTTCTCGTGCGTAAAAATAAGCAAGCGACATATGCTTGAACTCTATCGACACTGCCGTGTCTATCGTCTTCAGCCAATCCTTTAGGCTAGCTGTCGACAACTCATACCTCTGTTTTCACAAATTATATTCTCTCAGATTTTTTTTCAGAATAATGTCTTCGATCTTAACAGACTGTCAAGTCTGTTGTCTCAACGAAAATGGTGAGAAATATCATTATGACCAAATGAAAGGCAGTTCCTGTATCTAATTGCAAGTGGCAGTTGACTCTATGAAGTTACAATGGTACACTTCTGCAAAAATAAGGAAGTCTTCTACAATACTTTTGTAGACTGAACGATGGAGCGATATTTCTAATTAATAACAAAAAAAACTGTTGAAGAGGTGAAATTTAACATACTACATTGGAAGCAATTCTAATGTACCCAATATGCAAATGAAGCTGTAAACTGTAAACTGAGCTCAGATGGAAACAAATATAACAATAATTTCGGTGGGAGAATGTATGGCTCGAAACGGCCGCGGAAATGCCGTTAAACTTTAGAGAGTTACAAAGACACTTTAATGAACTGAAAACGACGTAAACCGAATTTCGTACGTGTTTCGAGAACGAGAAGACTGTAATACACGTTAAAATGCTTACTTCATTAACAGATGTAATACTATTGCCTAAACTGTCTGCTACAGACACATTTTCTGACTTACTCCCGTACAAATTTCAGAAACATATATACGGACCATCAGGACGAGCTTCCGTGACTTATTATCGACTAATTTAATAACGAATTTCAAGCCATTTGTTTACATGAAATAACTGTTCTGCCACAGTGAATGAAACACTGCGGTACTGGGCTATTTATGGAGTTGTATATTCTGTTACCTTGGTAGTGAAACTACTGCGAATTGCTGAAATACGTTAAAAAGAAAAAACTGTTCTGCGGTACTGACGCAAACATTATTATACGTGATGAAAGAGCAGTATAATTACTAATAATTACAAAGCAAATGCTTGTTGACAATTATAGTACTACAGTATCTGCACTCACCGAAATTAAAGGACAGAAACAATGAAGTGTACGTGTTTGTTTTATTTGCAAACGGGTACAAGTTCCAATAAACATTATATACACAGCGAACACAAAATTAAAACTTCTCTTTGGGCACTATGCCACTATAGCATTTTCATTAACATCATTATTATCCTGATGGAAACTTGCACTAAACATGATATTGGTGTTCGAGGTCTAATTAGAGTGACGCTTTTCTCACGTGTGGAATCTGCGCTGATAAATAACGAAGGTAACACACAATGACAATTAATTCTACAGTAACGAATTGCTCAAACTGCACGAGTTTCCTATACCTCTTAGACCGTCAATTTCTCCTCCATCTCGTGCTGCATCTTGAGCTCCCGTTGGGCGTCAATGTTATGCCGCGTTTATAGTATTCGGTCTCATTTAAAGATAAATCATCTCCGCACATATTTACTACCTCATCACGAATCTGCTTCACCGCCTTCCCTTGCAAATTCAACCGGCTAGTCAAACGAAACTCTGCGAAATCACTTAGCACAGCAGCCATCCTGTTTGTTTGTACGTACTGGTACAAATGTCTCTGAGCACTATGGGACTTAACATCTGCGGTCATCAGTCCCCTAGAACTTAGAACTACTTAAACCTAACTAACCTAAGGACATCACACACATCCATGCCCGAGGCAGGATTCGAACCTGCGACCGTAGCCGTCGTGCGGTTTGTACGTACTATGGCAACACTAGCAGAGTAGTGAGAACTGCATACACAGTCACTGAAGTGTTCCATTCCGCTTTCTGTGGGATTGAATTCAGATATTTATAGTATTTCTGAGGAAACATGCAAAATTTGTTAATGTTAAATCCTTTTAATTTTCAGTTTCAGTTTAGTTCCGTGGCTGGGAAGAACAGTACGGAACGTGGAGCGCGCTATGTATCCAGGGGGAAAAAAAAAGGATTCAACTACGCAACGTCAGTTCCTACGAATCTTGATTTAACGGAGGGAAATTTGAGAAAAAATATCCAAAGAGATCCTTAATACAAACACAGAAGATGTGCGTAACTCTTCTATTTTAGAACCCACTGTTACTTCAGCTGTTAGTGTTATACTGCATTTCATGTTCTTTCTGGTTCTTTTCTTCGTTTATAAATTACATTTCCACGTTTTGTATTGGTTCGGACGTGGTAAGGAGCTGAGGAGCAATCGCTTATTTATGTTATGTTAATTATTTTATTTTAACACTTTGGTCGCATGCTCCATCTATCACCACAGTACTTCGCTACCACACGGAAGAAAAATGGTCTGCCTTATTTGGCAGTGAATAATTGATTCATTTTGAGGTTATTCATATTTAACTACTGGATATATTGTCGCGTGTCAGCAGGGATATGGAATGAGTAGACGTATGTCACAAGAGTGAGGAAAACCGCAAAAAGTTTACGCTTTACTTACACAGAAATAATTACATGGATGCAATAATTTTCTAATTTCGATCATATACCAACCGTGACCATAATTAGAGTAGATCAGGTAGTTATCTTTTTGGGGTTGTGATTAGTGGGAGTTGAATGTTAAGACACGATGCATGCGAAGCATTTGACGTGGAAGTGTGGAGATTGTGCGAGTGAGTGAGTGTACGTCTTTTATAAAAGTGAACCTTTTAGAAACATTAGTGACAACTGTATAAAATTGAAATAACTTTGTCGACTCAGTTTCCAGCATCGAACATATTGAAGAAGGTTTCAAATTACGTTCACCCACCTTGATCTACAAAATACCTAATAGGAACTTGGACATACGTGTACGTCATGCCAATGATTCATATGGTGTTGACGACGTGTTCTGGACAGTGTTTGAAAACATTTACGGTTGCGACCAATTTGTGGAAGAACATCTACTGCAACTAATGGTTCTGCTTTCATCACACGATGTTTGTCATAATTTTTGAAGAATCAGATCGGGCCAGATAGAAAAGAGAAAAATTATCGCTGTCTTCGGAAAGTATTTCAGCAACAGCATATGTGTGAAATGTATCAATAAACTAAACATGTGACAAATAAACAAAATAAGCACGGTGAAATAAATGTTGTGAAGGTCCTGTAGCTCTCTGCGAGCTGAATTCCCAAATGTTAAGTAGATGCTACTTCGGACAAAACATACTTAAATATTTGTACTGGGCAACTGAGTATTTTCTTTATGGTTTCTTTGTCTTAAGAAACACATAGAGCGCTGATGCATTCTACGTGTCATTTAGTCACAGACTTGGTACTTCAGCGTCTGAAACGAGGAGGAGAGAGAGCAAGCCCTTGCTCTCTTCAAGAATGAAGAACTGAATAGATGAGTGACATGTTTCGTCGTTGTTCAGACTTGTGCAAACCGTCAAGTATAATACTGATTTCGCATGTTTCTCTCTATCCATTCATGATAAGCAGCGTCAAGCGATCGTTAGGGAAACACAATCCCCGAGAGCTGGTTTCTGAACTAACATCAAGTTACAATGCTAACGGTCTTGCCGCCGTGGTAATACCGGATCTGTCAGATCACCGAAGTTAAGCGCTGTCGGGCTTGGCTAGCACTTGATTGGATGACCATTCCGGTCTGCCGAGCGCTGTTGGTAATCGAGGTGTACTCAGCTCTTGTGAGTCCAGTTAAGGAGCCACTTGACTGATGACTGATGACTACATACCCCACCATATCCGCATCCTCAGACGTCTTCTGGTTGATGATGATATGGCAGTTGGTCGGTACCGTTGGGCCTTTCGAGGCCTGTTCGGATGAGTCAGTAATGAATTTACTACACAGATTCAGCAGCTAGGTAGTGACCAGGTTGTGACTGGAGCCGTACGTAGAGCAACGCATTAACTTAAAATGTCAAGCAGGTTATTCATTAGTAGTGATATTTTTCGGAAAATATACACACATACACACACACACACACACACACACACACACACACACACACAAACACACACACACACCACAAACAAAGTGTGCGCGCGTTGGAATTGCTGTTGCGAGGAAACAGTCTGTTACTTACTTTAAGCCACAACTTCTGGACGTTAATAAACACGGCACTCACCTGAAAAGATAAAAATTTGCCTTAGAAAATTTAGATTCATACGTTAGAGCTTACTGTATAAACCAGAACACACACAGTGAACAAAAACTCTATTTTAACATGACATAAAAGAATATTATGGTTTAAAGTGTCTTCTATTACGAGTTCACTTAGGACGAAGTATGAGCTACGGTAAGGAAGGATGAGTAAAGAATCGACTTCGTCATTTCCAAAGATACCATCAGTGTGCTCACTAGATACAGGGCTATTACAAATGATTGAAGCGATTTCATAAATTCACTGTAGCTCCATTCATTGACATATGGTCACGACACACTACAGATACGTAGAAAAACACATAAAGTTTTGTTCGGCTGAAGCCGCACTTCAGGTTTCTGCCGCCAGAGCGCTCGAGAGCGCAGTGAGACAAAATGGCGACAGGAGCCGAGAAAGCGTATGTCGTGCTTGAAATGCACTCACATCAGTCAGTCATAACAGTGCAACGACACTTCAGGACGAAGTTCAACAAAGAGCCACCAACTGCTAACTCCATTCGACAATGGTATGCGCAGTTTAAAGCTTCTGGATGCCTCTGTAAGGGGAAATCAACGGGTCGGCCTGCAGTGAGCGAAGAAACGGTTGAACGCGTGCGACTAAACCCCATGCGATTTCTTTCTGTGGGGTTATGTGAAAGATTCAGTGTTTAAACCTCCTCTACCAAGAAACGTGCCAGAACTGCGAGCTCGCATCAACGATGCTTTCGAACTCATTGATGGGGACATGCTGTGCCGAGTGTGGGAGGAACTTGATTATCGGCTTGATTATCGAATCACTAAAGGGGCACATATCGAACATTTGTGAATGCCTAAAAAAACTTTGAGTTTTTGTATGTGTGTGCAAAGCATTGTGAAAATATCTCAAATAATAAAGTTATTGTAGAGCTGTGAAATCGCTTCAATCATTTGTAATAACCCTGTATTTCATAGAGTAAACATTAACAAAACCAACAAACTTCACGGACGGGTTCCTGGCTGGAAATTGAGGAAAGGAAGTCCTATGAACATGTTTCCTGGAACGCATCGTTGCCGTGCGTTCCTAGTGTGTTGAAGGCTGTGTGACTGCCGCAGCAGGCTGTAAGCAACAGAATTGTCCAATATTCTTGCCGGGAACAAACCGAGATAGTGTCTGTATACTGCCAAGCAGATTGACATCATCAGCATTATCACCCTGCAAAATCGTCGTCTGTGGGCTACAGACAATCTTCGTGCAATTGTTGAGGTGTCTCATAGGCATCGGTTTAGCATCAGTGGGTAGGCAGGGATTCTTACCGACCACATACTTGGGCCGGTCATTTAACCATAACGCCTCGACGGAGGAACGCACCTGGACTTCCTGCGGAGTAGACTAAGTTGGCTGTTTTAGAAAGTGTCATTCGCAATACAATAGGTTATGTGCTTTCTGCATGACGGAGACCCACACCACTTCCCCATTACACCACCTTCCACGGACGTTGTATACAACGCGAAGGCCCTGTAACATGGCCTGCTAGATTACCGGCCTTAAACACCCTAGATTTTTATCTCTGGGAGCGTCTGAAAAAAGTCGTGTATACTGAACCAGTTCCTCATGTGCAGAACAACCAACAGCGTGTCTGCGGTGCCTGAGACGCTTTTCGGAGAGGGACAGAAACGTGCGCAAGAGTGCGGTAACCCTTGATGCTACGTGTGAACGGGTGCACTGCATCACATGGAAGCCACTTTGAACATCTGTTATGACGTGGATGCGCTGCAGCTCTGTACTGTGTTGGGACTATTTATACTTGTTACACGCACACCGTCCATTCCCGGTCACAAGTTCACAGGACCTTTTCCCCTCCATTTCCACTCAGTAATCCGTCCATTCAATTGGTCAGTTTATTAATGTTCACCTTGTGTATGTAGATGGCTGTATGAAGATGAGTAAAATTGGAGTCCAATTACATGGGGACTTAATCGAAAAATTTGCGTTCCAAATACATATGTAGTGACTAGGAGAATTTTTCATACCGCAGTCGGCGGTGGTTCGTAACGAAAGAATTACAATTATCATGCGAAAAGCTAGTTAGCGTATCTCTCCAACCCCCCCCCCCCCACACACACACACATACACATACACATCCACACGCGTCCGCAACTCGTTGTCTAGTGGCTAGCGTTGCTGCCTTTGGATCACGGGGTCCCGGGTTCGATTCCCGGCCAGGTTGGCGATTTGCTCTGCCCGGGGACTGGGCGTTCGTGTTTTCCTCCTCCTCCTGCTCCTCCTCATCATCATCATCCGTGAGAGTGGTTACATTGGAATGTGAAAGAAATTGGGCTGTGTGAAAATTGGGACTTTGTACGGGCGCTGATGAACGCGCAGTTGAGAACCCAACAAACCAAACATCATCATCACCATCACACATACACATATAGATGCGCTCCATATACTGACCTCTAGAAAAGCTCCTAATAACAGTGTCTGCAAGTCCATAATTGAGTTTGAAGTATGTGAGATACTCTCTGTAAAAAGAACTGGCGTTTATTTATGTTAAGAGGACTGGCATTCTCAGAGCTCGTACAATCACTAAGAAGTACCCGTCATTAGGCGACCAACAAAGAGTGTTAGCTACAAGTGTAAACAGTAGTTCATCATGTTCGTCGTATGGAGCATATACAGGGTGCGTCACCTAACATTACCGCTGGATATATTTCGTAAACCACATCAAATACTGACGAACCGATTCCACAGACCGAACGTGAGGAGAGGGGCTAGTGTAATTGGTTAATAAAAACCATACAAAAATGCACGGAAGTATGTTTTTTAACACAAACCTACGTTTTTTTTTAAAATGGAACCCCGTTAGTTTTGTTAGCACATCTGAACATATAAACAAATACGTAATCAGTGCCGTTTGTTGCATTGTAAAATGTTAATTACATCCGGAGATATTGTAACCTAAAGCTGACGCTTGAGTACCACTCCTCCGCTGTTCGATCGTGTGTATCGGAGAGCACCGAATTACATAGGGATCCAAAGGGAACGGTGATGGACCTTAGGTACAGAAGAGACTGGAACAGCACATTACGTCCACATGCTAACAACTTTTTATTGGTCTTTTTCACTGACGCACATGTACATTACCATGAGGGGTGAGGTACACGTACGCACGTGGTTTCCGTTTTCAGTTACGGAGTGGAATAGAGTGTGTCTCGACATGTCAGGCCAATAGATATTCAATGTGGCGGCCATCATTTGCTGCACACAATTGCAATCTCTGGCGTAATGAATGTCGTACACGCCGCAGTACGTCTGGTGTAATATCGCCGCAGGCTGCCACAATACATTGTTTCATATCCTCTGGGGTTGTAGGCACATCACAGTACACATTCTCCTTTAACGTACCCGACAGAAAGAAGTCCAGAGGTGTCAGATCAGGAGGGCTCGGTGACCGTGGCCCGTGTTTGTTACAACACGCAACTGAACGTCGGAGGTTTCAAGCATCAGCTTTAGGTTACAATATCTCCGGATGTAATTAACATTTTACAATGCAACAAACGGCACTGATTACGTATTTGTTTATATGTTCAGATGTGCTAGCAAAACTAACAGGGTTCCATTAAAAAAAACGTAGGTTTGTGTTAAAAAACATACTTCCGTGCATTTTTGTATGGTTTGTATTAAACAATTACACTAGCCCCTCTCCTCACCTTCGGTCTGTGGAATCGGTTACTCAGTATTTGATGTGGTTTACGAAATATATCCAGCGGTAACGTTAGGTGACTCACCCTGTATACTGTTTTCCATACCACTTGTGATAAATATAGCCATCAATTGTTAGGTTGCTAATATTCTAACCTTTCTGATTGTATGATAATCTTATTAGTATGAATAAACGAAAAAAGAAGTCGCTTGTTTTTATTTGATGGTTATAATTATACACCGCCATGACTAGAAACAGTGACCTTCGGCACAGTGAAGCCAAGATCCTGTCAGTCACAAAACACCGAACAACGAGAGATAAGTCTCACTACTTTGTACTAAAACATTTTGATTGTAATTTCAGATGAAACCGTATTTCAATAGGAAGGGGCTTCAGCTATGTTAAACTAATAAATTAAGTAACACATTTTAAGACAAAACTTACCATAGATAGTAGTCGGCCACCTCTTCTGTATCTTCGTATCTTGAATCAGTAGAAAAGGAAAATTACACTTGCGTCAAAATCCTAAACATTAGGTATCTTGAGGGAAAAGAATTTTATCCTTTTGTCTTTATAGTGATCGCTATTGACGGATTTTAAATTCTTTCCAAAAGATTTTGCACTGTCATCATCTTCATCGTACTTGTTGATAACGCAGGCGCGTTTCATTAAATTCGGTTGTTTCTTGGAAGAAAGAACTAATTCCGGATTTAAAATGGTTCAAATGGCTCTAAGCACTATGGGACTTAACATCTGAGGTCATCAGTCCCCTAGAACTTAGAACTACTTAAACCTAAGTAACCTAAGGACATCACACATATCCATGCCCGAGGCAGGATTCGAACCTGCGACCGTAGCAGCAGCGCGGTTCCGGACTGAAGCGCCTAGAACCGTTCGGGCACAGCGGGCGGCCCGGGATTCAAAGAAACGTATTTGATACTTATTAAATGGAATTTTAAATACAGGAAGAAAACTCTCTTGTAGCATGTCCGTTTTGATAATCAGATGGCAGATGATCTCAGAAATATGTCTCACAGAATAGAGTGTGGCCGGCCGGTGTGGCCGAGCGGTTCTAGGCGCTACAGTCTGGAACCGCGCTATCGCTACGGTCGCAGGTTCGAATCCTGCTTCGGGCATGGATGTGTGTGACGTCCTTAGGTTAGTTAGGTTTAAGTAGTTCTATGTTCTAGGGGACTGATGACCTCAGAAGCCATTTAAACCAAGTCAATAGAGTGTGAAAAATAATAGTGATGGCGGTCAACTCTGGTCTGAATATTAAACCTAACCGTCAACGGACCATCTACCGGGTGGAATAGATTTTGTGGCCAACAACAGGTACCATCATGCTCGAACAGTCCACGGGTGTACTGCCGGTCCATAGTGTCCAACGGGCACAATATTTCGGCGATCAGACATATCACCATCGTCAGGTGCTGACGATGGTGACATGTCTGATAGCCGAAATATTGTGCCCGTGGACACTATGGACCTGCTGTACACCCGTGGACTATTCGAGCAAGAAACACGGCGAGAGAAACTGAAGAATCACATCAGGTACCACCATATATATCAGCAAAGATGCAAGGAATGTATTTGGACGCTATTCATTGTGTATTCCAAAAAATTTTGCAAGACCACTTGTTGAATACTCGTACTGGGTGTGCTATTGTCTATCAGGCCAGTCTCTCTCCAGAGTCTCCTGATGTTTTATCCGGCACGACTATAACGCTCATCCCTAATGTAGTCCGGCTGCGCGCAGTAGCAACTGGTAGAGCGCAGCAGAGAACGTGATGGACAACTGCACGCTAAGAACAAATGACTGCATTCAGCGAAATGAACCACACGTGAGCGTGACACAACACACGCCCCTTTTTACTGCGCAGCGTGTGCTGGAAGTAATTCTGATTCCAATTACATTAGCAGCGATGTTCGGACACGAGGGCTTACCCGCATGGCTGCATGTATTTGGCACAAATTCCCGATGGCTAGATATCCACTGTCTGACATCTATGGTAATACTAATCGCGGTTCATTACCTTATGAGGAAGTTTCAGTTCTCACGTTCGTTTCTCACATCTCTTCATCTACATCTACACTCTGCAAGCGAGTGCACTACACTACTTTCCTTTATTCCTTTTCCACTTCAATGATGTGTGAAAGGTTGACAGTAGATAAGACTCCATATGACCGGTAATTTGTCTGATTTTCCCGTCATCGTAATTTCCAGAGACGTTTGTAGGAGGCAGTATCATGTCACCCCACTCTCCTTGGAATGTACACCTCCCGTATAATTCGCCGTAAACCTTTCTTGTAGCGTTAGTCACCCTAGATTGTAGAGCATCTCCGCAGGGCTCTTTTGCTCGCGAAACGAATAAGTGCCTCTTTTCATTGAAACGCGCCTCTTTCTGAAAATACAGAGAATACCTAACAAGACGTTGTAAGTCACTTCTTTCGCAAATTAACTTCAGCTACTTAACGTTCTTAAAATTAATCTACCTCGTGGCCACTTTTCTCGCTATTGTTTTATGTGGCCATTCAATTTTCTGTTTCACATCCACATCCATACTTTACATACCACTGTCAAGTGCATAGCGTAGAGCACTTAATGCGGTACCGTTTCAATGCGTGTAGGTTCATTCGAATAAATAAATACAACTGAAGCATGAAGAACAATAGCTTAAATGGCTTTGTGCTTGCTGTAATTACTCTTATTTTCAGTATCGCTACTGAAACTAGTTTTAGGGGGCTGAATAATTTTTATAGATTCCTCATTTTGACAGCAGTCCATGAAATTTTGTAAGCTATTTGCACCTATATTCGAGAGTTTGACGTTTAGGTGTTTCAGCATTTTCGTGACGGTCTCCCGTGAGTTAAAGACATCTGTGACAGTTCGTTTGTCCTTATCCGAATACGCTCAATATTTCCTCTTAGTAATATTTTCTACGGTTCCCTAACACTTGACCACTACTCTAAGATAGGACGCCCAAATCAGATGGACACTTTCCTTTGTACAGTGATTACATTTTCCTAGTACTCTATTCTGCTTATGAACCGAATTTCGTATTTTAATAAATTATTTCAACCTGGTACGAGGGCCATTCGGAAAGTAAGGAACGACAGATCACGAAATGGAAACCACAGTGAAAATCAAAACCGTTTTATTTGCAACGTTTAGCTACACAAAAATGGTTCAAATGGCTCTGAGCACTATGGGACTCAACTGCTGTGGTTATTAGTCCCCTAGAACTTAGAACTACTTCAACCTAACTAACCTAAGGACCGCACACAACACCCAGCCATCACGAGGCAGAGAAAATCCCTGACCCCGCCGGGAATCGAACCCGGGAACCCGGGCGTGGGAAGCGAGAACGCTACCACACGACCACGAGATTCGGGCGTTTAGCTACACCTTCCAGCTACTTCTCTACACATTCGCCGCTTAGACGTAGACATCTGCCGTAGCATTGTACCAACTTTTCAATTCCCTCGTTATAGAAGGCAGCCGCCAGTGTTTCCCGGCAATTTTCAACTCTGGACTGCAGCTCGTTGTCTGTGTCAAAATATTGTCCTCATAGCCAGCGGTTCATTTGAGCAGAGATGAACCACAGGGGTAGCTAATTAGGGGTTTTATTTTGGATGATCACACACTTCCCATCGAAAACGCTGCACTAGCATCTTCATTGCCCCTGCAGAGTGCGGCCGAGAATTGACGTGTAGAACGAACCACATGGCAGTTACGTTATTTGCATTGCATAGCTTCAGGCGAAATCTTACGCCAGGCCCTCGTACTTGGCGGGAGACGCTAATTTCTAGCCACCTTTACGTTCTCACTTTGAGCTCAGAACTGAAATGAGCGACATGATGCGATCGACTGGCGTACTAGACACAGTGCCCAACGCATCTGTGCAAAGCTTCATCAGATTTTCACTGTATTTTCCATTTCGCGACCGATCGTTCCTTACTTTCTGAATAACCCTCGTATTAGTATGTACTGACTTATTTTAATATTAAATCGTTGTTAGTCTACTGACAGAACGCTCCGTTTTTTTGTATTAGAAGTGCATGATTTTACTTTGTGTACGTTTTGTTTGAAATGTCATATAACCGTACATTTGTTAGCAAATTTTGTTGTCGTGCCAAGTACGACGATTTTCCGAAGGCAAGAAACTGTATCTGTATGATTGCCTTGCTTCAGGCCACTTCATGGTGTTACAGTGTGCATTGTGTATTCTAGGTTAATTTAATAATGTAAAATGCAATGTTATCTAATATTTCAAGAGTTGTGTATCGTGATGCAGCATTAATGTCCATTGTTATCGCTGAAACTGACATATATAGTCGCAGCGACAGGTTGAAAGTATCATACATAACTGCCGCTCTAATACAGAGCAGAAAGTACTAAATTCAAAGAGCTTTTTATAGCCAACTGCGAGGATTATATATTAATTACAAAAATTTTTTTGAAAGGCATATTAATAACTTCACTAGCTTTTATGTTCCATTGCTAGAATATCTTACAGAATATTATGAGTGTATTCAGATTTTATGTGACGTAAATTAAAGTAGACTATGTTCCCAAATTCAATTATGATAGAGAGAGAGAGAGAGAGAGAGAGAGAGAGAGAGAGAGAGACCTGGAAAGATAAACAGCTTGAATTGACTGAACTTAAAGTTTGAAATTGTTTCATATTTTTAATATGCGCTCTGACTATTTAATGGGCTATTATGCTGTATTATATCATACAATGCGTTGAAGTAATTATTTTGAAGAGACAATTTCACAACGCACAGAACTTGGTTAACGTTACCTCTGAAATTTTAGGATGAACATTTGACACTAGATTTGTACATCTATATCTACATGGATACTGTGAAAAACACATTTAAGTGCCTGGCAGAGGGTTCATCGGACCACCTTCACAATTCTCTATTGTTCTTGTCTCGTATAGCGCGCGGAAACAACGAACACATATATCTTTCCTTAATAGCTCTGATTTCCCTTAATTTATTACGGTGATCGTTTTTCCCTATGTAGGCTGGTGTCAACAAAATATTTTGGCATTCTGAGTGGAAAGTTGGTGATTGGAATTTTGTGAGAAGATTTCGCCGCAACGAAAAACGTCTTTGTTTTAATAATGTCCACCCAAAATCCTGTGTCATTTCAGTGAGACACTCTGCCCTATTTCGCGATAATGTAACTCGTGCTGCCCCTCTGTTGCTTTCATACCAAAAAAATATACAAACCAGAGACCTTGCTTCTCTTCAGTTTTCATACAAACTTTGCTTACAAATACTGTAACATTATTAAAAATTACGAGAGCTGCATACTGAAGTAATTCTTAACATTTTACCCATGAAGGAAAACATATGCGACGCCAATGCGCGAAGTTCATTCACACGAAGAGTGAGGTTCGTACGGTAAGCGTGATGCATTGCAGCCATGTATGGAAGTCGATGCTTCATAACGCTTTTCTTCTTTGTGTCCACTAGTCTGGTTCGATAGTACTTGCAGTTTCCTCTTTGAACTTTTATTTGCGGAAAAATGACCGAAATTAAGTCCAGAGGTAGGCGGGAGTTGATTCTGAATTTAACTTTTAATAGCAAGTTTTTATAAATCTTAAGCACTGCTCGTTCACATAGTTTATAGGTTGTAAATGCGTGTCTAGCTAGTATTAGCTATGGAATTTTTCGAAGATTTGTGACACAAAGATTCATTTTTTATTTTTGAATGAACTATGATTTAATGCTTATTCTTCTTTGCTAATTTAGAATTTGGGTCATAGTCTCAGGAATGTAAAGGATTGTTATTTTACAAGCATTTTACATTGCACAAAATAACATCGAAGTCGTTATCGCTAGTTAAAAGAACTTTTCGGGAATTAAGAGAGCCAGGTTTGTTGTTTCTATTTTCAGCAAAGATGCCGGCGTTAATTTATTAAATTCAGTGAATCGTTTTCGCAGTTAAAGTGAAATAAACTCAAACCAATGCTGTTATTGTTGTTGTTGTTGTTATTAGTGCTGTATCCATGTGGGCGAAATTTTAATAATAAGTAAGTAATAGTTATATTTTCGTTCTAGTCACTGCATCTTGAACAAACAAGACAGAATGCGTAGTTCAGTTTTTAAGTTACTGTATTTGAAAAGAAATAACTACTTCTAGTTATTACGATTCTGCTTACTTTCGAATGACAAAATCCGTGATGAGACGTAAGTTAAATTGCATACCATTACTGGTGATATTCAGCAACAATGAACTGCTGGAAAATCCATTTTAGAAGATTGTTAACCAAAGCGCCAGTAGAAAGACTGAACAAGACCGTGATGTGACTTCTTATTCGTCGAACGAATGTGCGCAAAGCAATGTAGGGTACTGATGTGTCAGTGGTATGGTACTTAATAATCAGGAAACTTGGAATTCCGGTGGATACCACTAAGGATGCGTTAAACTACATACGAAACCAACTATTAACATTTAAACAAACTTTGCACCAATCTAAGCAAGAGCTGAAGGGCTTTCTTCGTTGAGGCATCAGCATCGAAATGAACTGAATTCATGATTGTACAATGAGAGTCAAGTAACAATCAAAACAGTATTTCGATTTCACTGAAGAAAGTGATGACTGTCTCACGCAAGGAAACCGATTTATAGACGATATTTTCGTATGTGAAGCGAGTCAGACTCATGGAATTCCTAACAAAGGAAAACCACTTCGACAAGAACTTGAAGAAAACTCAGAGCCATTTGATGAAAAAAGTGGCGATCCATCATGATAACGCGCCAACACATTCATTTCGAAATTATGTCGTTCATTTTGTGCTCGAGAGCTGGATAAGAACTTAATTCTAAAAAACAACTGTATTCAGGTATTATTCTAAAGGAAGATCTTCAGATGACATCGAAAGCTTACGAAAAATGATCTTAACTAATATTCACGAAGTGGCAGCGTACCGGCGTAATGAATCAGAAACGTCTTATCACCCCAGGCGTCTTTGTCACTTTGTGAGAATTTGTTACGGAGACTGTTAGTGAACTGTTTTGGTATCAGATGAAGGCATTCGTCCAGAGCGAAACCGGTTGAGGTGTAATAAACGTACACTCCTGGAAATGGAAAAAAGAACACATTGACACCGGTGTGTCAGACCCACCATACTTGCTCCGGACACTGCGAGAGGGCTGTACAAGCAATGATCACACGCACGGCACAGCGGACACACCAGGAACCGCGGTGTTGGCCGTCGAATGGCGCTAGCTGCGCAGCATTTGTGCACCGCCGCCGTCAGTGTCAGCCAGTTTGCCGTGGCATACGGAGCTCCATCGCAGTCTTTAACACTGGTAGCATGCCGCGACAGCGTGGACGTGAACCGTATGTGCAGTTGACGGACTTTGAGCGAGGGCGTATAGTGGGCATGCGGGAGGCCGGGTGGACGTACCGCCGAATTGCTCAACACGTGGGGCGTGAGGTCTCCACAGTACATCGATGTTGTCGCCAGTGGTCGGCGGAAGGTGCACATGCCCGTCGACCTGGGACCGGACCGCAGCGACGCACGGATGCACGCCAAGACCGTAGGATCCTACGCAGTGCCGTAGGGGACCGCACCGCCACTTCCCAGCAAATTAGGGACACTGTTGCTCCTGGGGTATCGGCGAGGACCATTCGCAACCGTCTCCATGAAGCTGGGCTACGGTCCCGCACACCGTTAGGCCGTCTTCCGCTCACGCCCCAACATCGTGCAGCCCGCCTCCAGTGGTGTCGCGACAGTCGTGAATGGAGGGACGAATGGAGACGTGTCGTCTTCAGCGATGAGAGTCGCTTCTGCCTTGGTGCCAATGATGGTCGTATGCGTGTTTGGCGCCGTGCAGGTGAGCGCCACAATCAGGACTGCATACGACCGAGGCACACAGGGCCAACACCCGGCATCATGGTGTGGGGAGCGATCTCCTACACTGGCCGTACACCACTGGTGATCGTCGAGGGGACACTGAATATTGCACGGTACATCCAAACCGTCATCGAACCCATCGTTCTACCATTCCTAGACCGGCAAGGGAACTTGCTGTTCCAACAGGACAATGCACGTCCGCATGTATCCCGCGCCACCCAACGTGCTCTAGAAGGTGTAAGTCAACTACCCTGGGCAGCAAGATCTCCGGATCTGTCCCCCATTGAGCATGTTTGGGACTGGATGAAGCGTCGTCTCACGCGGTCTGCACGTCCAGCACGAACGCTGGTCCAACTGAGGCGCCAGGTGGAAATGGCATGGCAAGCCGTTCCACAGGACTACATCCAGCATCTCTACGATCGTCTCCATGGGAGAATAGCAGCCTGCATTGCTGCGAAAGGTGGATATACACTGTACTAGTGCCGACATTGTGCATGCTCTGTTGCCTGTGTCTATGTGCCTGTGGTTCTGTCAGTGTGATCATGTGATGTATCTGACCCCAGGAATGTGTCAATAAAGTTTCCCCTTCCTGGGACAATGAATTCACGGTGTTCTTATTTCAATTTCCAGGAGTGTATATGAGATACAGTTGTTGTGAATTTCATTAACATTTACATCCATCAGGGACTATGACTGTCAAACGTAATCAGATTGTGTTGCGTCGCCTCTGTCAGCCCCACACACCAGTATATCCCTCCCTCCAGCTTCTGCATAATTGCCCGAACTGACTGTATTATTTCTCATAGTCACGCAGCACGAAAAAATTGGCCAGAAACAAAATATTCTGCTCAAATGTGGAGGGCACCACAAGAACATGCGTAACATACAGAGGTTAATAATTCATATTGTTGAAAGGGTAAAAATGAAAGGGGCATTGAAAAAAGTGTGCATTTTTATTCTTAAATAACAGTTCCGCAGCTGAACTTTTTCTTTTTCTTTCCCTGTTCGCTACTAGTTACGAGGACGCAGCCCCATTCTCAAGCGACCGTGAATCTGGTAGCGAAAGAAGAAAGAAAAAATAAATAAACAAAACTCTACTAAACAGGTTAATTTTAAGTTTGTCGATCGTTATTTTTATTTAAAAATGACCGGTTTCTGGCAATGTCATCGATCATCAGATCGAATTTCATAGGTTCAGAGTAACTGTCGTTCCTGAATGATCAGTTCACTACACATATGCAACTCCAATGATTTGTTGGTAAAAGGACAGACAACATATGTTTGATTATTATTTATTTAGGTTTCAATCACAACGTTAATGTTCATTGTCATTTTCACTGTCATTGTCTTAATTTCTAGTGTTTGTTAGAGAAAAATTCCACGTATACACTTGCATGGATCTGCATAATACAAATTTAAAAAAATGTGGCACTATCATAATACAGAAGCTGGTTGATCGGTTGGTCATTGGAGTTCAAGGGACGAAACTGCGAGGTCATCAGTCCCTTCATCCTACACATACCGAACCTGGAATAAGCCTCAGAAGAAATGGCAAATCTTGGGATGCCCGATGATAAGCAAAATACAATAAGATAGAGATAAAATCGAGAAGTTGGAGAGGAGTCAGCGGATACGATGGGCGAGCCATTCTGCATAGAACGCCATTGGAGGTCCTCAAAGCACGGTATGTACTGGGAGAGACAGCCTCTGTATCCCACCAACACTACCTCATCATCCATGACCCCAAGGAAACGAGCAGCACCAACAACACAGTGAAAGATCACGAAAGATAAAGTACTAAAAACTGCAAAACATAAAAGAATAAGGAGAATAAAAAGTTGGGAAGGGTCGGAGCCAGGCTTTACCGCGGAGCAAGGGCCGCCATGGGACCCCCAGGCAAGAGCAGGTGGTGGGTGCCTCTCCAACGTCTCGACCAGGCAATGAGCCTAAAGTGCCCCACCTCACGGAGATGAGCAGAAACCGCTTTTGTGCATGAGAGATAATGTATCAGAAAGTTTAAGATATCACCGCAAAACAGCCAAATATGGGCAGTCTTGTAGCATCCAAGCCAACGTCAGGAGCCCACTGCATCGGCGGTATAGTGGGTCCTCACGTCGCGAATGCACTGCAGACAGAAGACAGCGTATTCCCAGCAAGGTGGGCGAATAGAAGGCTTACAAGTAGTCATGGTACCATTTATTGCCTTTAGTTTGTTTGGGGAGTCCAGGGAGAACCATTCCAAGTTCCAGACATCCAAAAATTGATGCCGTACTTTCGACCAGAGGCAGAGTTCTGGGAACCCAATTTTCGGAATTGGCACTCTGGTAGACAAATTTACCAAGCTATCCGCATGTTCATTTCCTGAGATCCCAACATGTCCAGGCATCCAAACTAAGAGGAATGCCTCTCCAGATTGGTGAGGGTCAGAAAGTAGATGCTGGATAGTTGTGACTATCGGGTCATGTGGGTAGTACTGGTTTATAGCCTGCAGGCTGGTCAGGGAGTCGCTGCAGATTAGCAGCATCTCGCCAGTGCAAGAACGAGCATGAGTAAAGGTCTCTTTTTACGGCTATCAATTCAGCAATGAAGACATTACATCCACATGGCAAGGAGCGTAGTTCACTGCACCTTGCATGTGTGTATCAAAATCCGGTTCGTCTATCGAGTGTTCAGCCGTCACTTATATCACTTGCGTACCTGGAAATGCGTCGACGACAACTAGGAACGGATGACGAAACACCAACGGGTCAACTGAGTCTTTCGGTCCAGAGGATAAATCGAGACAGATCTGCGGTCAGGATACACATCATCGGGGCGTACATGATTGCTCCCTGACTATAGGCGACTGTGGATAGGTTGGAGTTGACGGCGGAGACACAGTGGTCGAATTGCAGTTGTGACCTCAGTTCTGCATCTCTGTTGTGCGAAGTTGGCCTCCCTACTAGAAAATAATACACTGGACTTGGGATGCTTAGGGGAGCTGCGAACGCATATAGCATAACTGAATATCTGTTACTGGCGCCCGATCCATAGTAGAAGGACCCCGCCTCTGCGAGTAGTCTGTTCACATGGCTGGTTCGAAAGGCTCCTGTTGCAAGTCTGATCCCACAGTGATAATACAGAAGTGATACATTGAACAGTCTAAGCTGTTCGTTTGAATCTACCATTTCTATATTGTAGTCAGACCACATTTGTTATGTGGACTTGTATAATGCAGACGTTATGCTAAATTATCTGTGGTATTCTGCTCTAGCAGACACCTGAAATGCAGACAGTGGTCTGAGAATGAGCATTATCGTTCGAAAGCGCTCACCACCAATAAACTGTACGCAACTGAGACAGAAACCTGAATAAATAACAATTAGTTCACTGTCATAGGCTGCGACGATGGGTAACGTTGCCCCACTGAAACAAAAATACCTGCAGTCAGAAAGAAAATAAGCCGGATTTGTGTAAGTAAGAATCCTGAAGAACTCCCTGTGACAAATAATAGAGCTTTGTTAACTATTATACCAGTGGAACTGTAATTTCCAGCGAAATGGGCCTGATTATATACAGACTCAGAAATAAAAATGGGGAAGGCATAGAAAAATTAAGAAAAAAATTTAAAAAAAATTGTTTCTACGTTGTTGACATTAGTTCTTATGAATCGTCCTTCTAATAGACTAGAATCCACTGTATAGATACGAGTTAAACTTGTCTTTCCTAACATACTATGAGATGACATAAATCATATCATATCTGCTAAAATTGGGTCGCACATTATTTTGCCCGCCGTAGTGCAGCAACTCGACATAACACAGACATAAAAAGTTGTAGGAGTCCTCTGCAGAAATATTGAGCCATGCTGCTCCTATAGCAGCCACAACTGCAAAGTGCTGCGCCCGCATCTCGTGGTCGTGCGGTAGCGTTCTCGCTTCTCACGCCCGGGTTCCCGGGTTCGATTCCCGGCGGGGTCAGGGATTTTCTCTGCCTCGTGATGGCTGGGTGTTGTGTGCTGTCCTTAGGTTAGTTAGGTTTAAGTAGTCCTAAGTTCTAGGGGACTGATGACCATAGATGTTAAGTCCCATAGTGCTCAGAGCCATTTGAACCAAAAGTGCTGCCGGTACAGGATTTTGTGCGCGATCTGACCTCTCGACTATGTCCCATAAACGTTTGATGGGATTCATTTCATGTGATCTGGGTGGGCATATCATTCACTTGAATTGTGCAAAATGACCTTCAATCTAATCGCAAACAATTGTGTCATTCCATCATTGCTTGGGAACATGATGAATGGCTGCTAATGGTCTCCATGTAGACGAAAATAAGCTCCAGCCAATGTTTGGTTCAGCTGGAACAGAGAACTGAGTCCATTGCATGTAAACACAACTCACGCCATTATGGAGCCACCACCAGCTTGGACAGTACCTTGTTGACAATCTGGGCCCATGGCTTCGTAGGGTTTCAAAAAAAAAAAAAAATGTTTCAAATGGCTCTGAGCACTATGGGACTCAACTACTGAGGTCGTAAGTCCCCTAGAACTTAGAACTACTTAAACCTAACTAACCCAAGAGGACATCACACACATCCATGCCCGAAGCAGGATTCGAACCTGCGACCGTAGCGGTCACGCGGTTCCAGACTGTAGCGCCCAGAACCGCACGGCCACTCCGGCCGGCTTTCGTAGGGTTTGTACCACACTCAAAACCTACCGTCAGCTCTTACGAGCTCAAATCGGAACTCATCTAACCAGGCCACGGTTTACCAGTTACCTATGGCCCAACCGATATGGTCACCAGAACAGTGCACGCAGTGTCGTAGTGTTAGCAAAGGCATAGCCCATTAACGGCACATTTCGCCGCACTGTCCTAGCAGATACATTCGCGTACGTCCCACATTGATTCCTTCGTTTATTTCATGCAGTGTTGCTTGTCTGTTAGCAACCAGAACTCCACTTAACGACCGAGAGTAGCGGCGTTTACGTAAACGCCGTCGACCCCTGCGTCATTTGTGGTGACAGTTAATGCCTGAAATTTGGTATTCTCAGCATATGCTTTACATTTTCGAAACAGAATACCCCATGCATGTAACTGCAACTACTACACTGTGCTTAGAGTCTGTTAATTACCGTCGTGCGGCCATAATCACATCGGGAATCTGAAATCTGGTTTTGAAGTATAGAGAAGAACAGGTTATGGTTGTGAGGTGGCAGTAATCAGTTACTGTCAGTTGCACAAAAAACAAACTTTTTTTTTCCTAAGAACCACTTAATTAAGTGCCTTAAAAGGATCAAAATAAAACAATATGGCTGAAGGCCTAGTTAAGAAAACCTGAGATACCTCCTGCACTGAAGGCCCAAAACCACACCAAAGGTAAGAACGGCTGAAGTCCTGAAAACAAGTTATAAAAAAAACTGCTTTATAGAATACACACGGCTGAAACCCTTACTTAAAAAGAAATACTTCATGTAAATACTCGGCTGAAGGTCACACACAAGACATTGAACAACTAAGGGCTTAAGGCATGGATAACAAGAATTTCAAAATTTAGTTTTTAAACAAATCAATGTTCAAATTTTAATTTAAGTTGGCTGAAGACCTTATTTTTAAATTAAAACAAACTAGTTTATAGATGGCTGAAGGCCTGGCACAGTACTTCAGGCTAAAATGAAAAATCATTATCTAAAACCAACAGAACAGTGGTGTTCAGAAGTGTTCCAAGGGTCGGCCTTGGTGGTAGCTATAACGTAAAGAGAGGTAAGACAGGCAGGCAAGAGTAAGGTTAAATAATCAGATGGAAACCCGACCCAGGGACAGCTGAAGTACCGCCCAACAACCTAATCAATTCCCTTCTGCCAAACCAACGGCAAGACAACGGAAATTATTAGCTGAGGATGAAGATATCAGCAGCGCTACGTCTTCAAAATTGGCATCTGAAAACGGTCAAGGCACAATAACCACCCTAATAAAAAATATTGAACAAACAACTAAAAGGCTGTTGAACTACACACCGTGCCGGACAGCATCAACAACGCGAGGAAAAACAAAAACCAATGGTTCAAATGGCTCTGAGCACCATGGGACTTAACATCTGAGGTCATCAGTCCCCTAGAACTTAGAACTATGTAACGTTGTTGCTTTATTTTGTGGCGTAAGCGGTGCTGATAGACAATAAAAGTGGGTTAAAAGCTGTGAGCTATCTGAGAACGTTAACCTTGCATTACTGCGCAACTGTTTCACCAGGTATCCAGGCTAGCTTACCAAATTCCGAACCAGACTAACATTAATTATAATCTTTTAATAGTTATACGACAACCGGTGATACACTCCTGGAAATGGAAAAAAGAACACATTGACACCGGTGTGTCAGACCCACCATACTTGCTCCGGACACTGCGAGAGGGCTGTACAAGCAATGATCACACGCACGGCACAGCGGACACACCAGGAACCGCGGTGTTGGCCGTCGAATGGCGCTAGCTGCGCAGCATTTGTGCACCGCCGCCGTCAGTGTCAGCCAGTTTGCCGTGGCATACGGAGTTCCATCGCAGTCTTTAACACTGGTAGCACGCCGCGACAGCGTGGACGTGAACCGTATGTGAAGTTGACGGACTTTGAGCGAGGGCGTATAGTGGGCATGCGGGAGGCCGTGTGGACGTACCGCCGAATTGCTCAACACGTGGGGCGTCAGGTCTCCACAGTACATCGATGTTGTCGCCAGTGGTCGGCGGAAGGTGCACGTGCCCGTCGACCTGGGACCGGACCGCAGCGACGCACGGATGCACGCCAAGACCGTAGGATCTTACGCAGTGCCGTAGGGGACCGCACCGCCACTTCCCAGCAAATTAGGGACACTGTTGCTCCTGGGGTATCGGCGAGGACCATTCGCAACCGTCTCCATGAAGCTGGGCTACGGTCCCGCACACCGTTAGGCCGTCTTCCGCTCACGCCCCAACATCGTGCAGCCCGCCTCCAGTGGTGTCGCGACAGGCGTGAATGGAGGGACGAATGGAGACGTGTCGTCTTCAGCGAAGAGAGTCGCTTCTGCCTTGCTGCCAATGATGGTCGTATGCGTGTTTGGCGCCGTGCAGGTGAGCGCTACAATCAGGACTGCATACGACCGAGGCACACAGGGCCAACACCCGGCATCATGGTGTGGGGAGCGATCTCCTACACTGGCCGTACACCACTGGTGATCGTCGAGGGGACACTGAATAGTGCACGGTACATCCAAACCGTCATCGAACCCATCGTTCTACCATTCCTAGACCGGCAAGGGAACTTGCTGTTCCAACAGGACAATGCACGTCCGCATGTATCCCGTGCCACCCAACGTGCTCTAAAAGGTGTAAGTCAACTACCCTGGCCAGCAAGATCTCCGGATCTGTCCCCCATTGAGCATGTTTGGGACTGGATGAAGCGTCGTCTCACGCGGTCTGCACGTCCAGCACGAACGCTGGTCCAACTGAGGCGCCAGGTGGTAATGGCATGGCAAGCCGTTCCACAGGACTACATCCAGCATCTCTACGATCGTCTCCATGGGAGAACAGCAGCCTGCATTGCTGCGAAAGGTGGATATACACTGTACTAGTGCCGACATTGTGCATGCTCTGTTGCCTGTGTCTATGTGCCTGTGGTTCTGTCAGTGTGATCATGTGATGTATCTGACCCCAGGAATGTGTCAATAAAGTTTACCCTTCCTGGGACAATGAATTCACGGTGTTCTTATTTCAATTTCCAGGAGTATATATATATATATATATATATATATATATATATATATATATATATATATATGAGAATTTAAATAAAAAGAAATAAATCAGTTTATATTTGGAAATTTATTTTAACATTGATCATTGAAATTTCAGCATATTAAACCTGAGTCGTAACTAGGCTGGTGCCTTATTTAGGATTGTGAAGATGTGAGATTGTAATCTTACGGAACACATCAAATATGGAGCCAAGATTGGGAGACTGCATACAACACTGCATTCATAAAATAACACACGAAGAACGTTGAAACATATGCAAGAGGAAATTAACCACAACCAACCGATTCAATTTTCACCCAAAGAAATTACGTTCGTAGCACAATCCTGTCCGTCATGTAATTACCACACACTGGTGTACTAAATTCATACTGACTCTCTGTGAAATCTTCCCAAAAAGAATAGCTGAGGGCTACTTTGATGATTACACCACATGCTTCACGTGGTCATCTTGGTTTACACAAAGCGTGTAACTCCAAAGTAATTTTGATAATTAAAATAAATTAGATCGAAAAGCAATTTACAAAAGAAAAACCTCGAACTGGTTACTAACGTCTTACTATTAACCTGATGTGTCAAACAATTATATAAACACGTGGTAGTGGTCTCACAAAGTACACCCCACGTGGGTTGAACATAAAGAATAGTTGCTATATTGAAAAATATTGTCAAGACGAGATGTTATAATCTCACGCACACTTGCATTTAAGATTGATGATCTTAGAGTTACTGATCAACACGTGGTTCCACTTTACTCAGAAAGTAGTGACAAAGCAACTACTGGAAAATATTCTGAACTTCACACTCGAAATACACTGCGTTGCAATTTAAGATAACATTAGATATTTTAGAGCTAAACCTGAAATAAAGGTGATTAAATTTTCAGTTAGGCTGAACTTAAGAAATCCATTGTCCTACGGACTTAGCAGACACGCACTTAGCCGGAGATCTTACCACTTCAGACGCTCGCCACGGACAGACTGACCTGGTCCCTTCCTGAGGGTGGCTCACAAATACAAACTGAAGTGGCCAGAGGGGCAGCTTCCTATACAAACATGACAAGGGACGGACAGGACCATACTAAGGATAGAAACCTCTTTGGTTTTAGAAAGCGTAGCTACCTGTTCCGACGTTGGTCCTACTGTTCTCTAGCAGACAGGCTTGACTGCTACCCTCAAGCATGCAACTAGAAATACATTTGCTCATTCATCCTCTCACACAGAAGGGAAGGGGGATGACAGTATCTTATCATATACAGTATATAAAAGAGAGCGGATGTAGGTTCCGTATGAGACTGTGTGACATGAATTACGTATAAACTGTGTTTTAAAGTGTAGTGGTGTGACAGATCGTTCTTGTTTATGTGTAAAAGTAACACGTTTCACTGCTCAGTCTCCGCCCAAATAGTCAGAAACACCACAGTAAATTTAGAAGAGGAATTTATGCCGTAAATGACAACAGATTTAAGAAATTAACATGAAAGGAATCCAACAGAGACCTTTCAACTACTTAATCCTACCTAACCTAAGGCCATCACACACATCCATGCCCGAGACAGGATTCGAACCTGCGACCGTAGCGGTCACGCGGTTCCAGACTGAAGCGCCTAGAACCGCGCGGCCACACCGGTCGGCGAGGAAAAACACACTGCCGGAAAATTATGATAACGAGCAGGGCAGGAAACTGGGGCGTTAACGTCCACAATGCAGAAAATACCGCTGGTGCACTTCACTGATCAGTAACAACCAATTTAATAGTTAAAGACCATACAGGAAGATGGCTGCAAAATTTTACCAACTCAAACACAATGTACGTTTCCGCTATACGGAACGGCCCACGCAGCAACAACCAGCAATGAACGAAGAGATGTCACAGCAGTTGAGGTTTCATAACAGGTTAACTGATCACTGAACTTCAATGTCCAGGTTCGTTAGGCAACGAACTTTGTAGCTCTCGCATCTGGTGCCTCACAATCTGACCGCGGTTGCACGCCGTCAGCGATCCCGGCCTCACCTGGCACTGCGGAGACTTCCTTGCTGCTCTGTCGCAGCCGACCGACTCATTCCAGCACACAGACACCATTAACATAACTGCTCAGGCAAAACCACACAAGCTACACACGGTTGCGTGAAAACACTTCCGCGAACAACTCGAACAATACTAAAACTGTCACTGTGGAAGAACAAGGACGAATCACAAGTCGACACACTGAAACGTCCCCTTAGGAAACTTATTGAATTACTATGCAGATAAACCTCTTACATTATTTGATTTTCAGACAGCTGAGCAGAACTGAACGTACTCAGACATTTCGCTCATTACCTATTCTGATCAACACTAAACTGACACACAATATTTTTAGCGCAACGCAACCTGACTTTCAATAATCCCTACAAAAGAATGGCCCTGACTAACATTAACCTATACGTTTCACAAATCACTTACCTCACCAAAAATCTTTATTACTCGAACTACTGCAATACAGCGAGCGCGACTACTGCCAGCTAAATAAAAGATTCAAACTACGGAAGGCACTAACTACTAATAGGCATAGTTAGCAAATGAAAGATTTTAATAGAGAACAAACAATGTATTTACCTTAATAGTCATCAAAAGTCATAATATATATAGCAGTTCATGACATCCAGTCCTACAAATTTCAAAACTCCGCCATTTCTCTCCCCACATCCACCACTGCTGGCGGCTCACCTCCAACTGCGCAACGCTACACGCTGTTAACATCCAGCTGCCCAACACTACAATGGCCGACAACAATGCAAACTAGCCACAGACTGCACACAGCACAGCCAGTGATTTTCATACAGAGCGCTACGTAATGTTGCCAATAAGAAAACATAAACAGCCTACTTACAGGCGTAGTTAGCAAATGAAAGATTTTGATAGAGAACAAAGAATGTATTTACCTTAATAGTGTTCTAAAGTCATAATATATATAGCAGTTCATGACATCCAGTCTTACAAATTTACTGTCTCTGATGGACACACCTCCAGATCATCCGCTCTCAAAACTCCACCATCTCCCTCCCCACATCCACCACTGCTGGCGGCTCACCTCCAACTGCGCAACGCTATGCGCTGTTAACAGCCAACTGCCCAACACTACAATGGCGACTATTCCAACAATGCAAACCAACGACAGCCTTCACACAGCACAGTCAGTGATTTTCATATAGAGCGCTAAGTGGCGTTACCAACATAAAAACCTAAACAGCCAACTTACAACACATAGAGAACCCAGAAGCGGTCGGCGACCAAACACACGTCGTCCAATGAGACGACCGACCGAACGACCAACCAAGGTCGTTTACACTCAAGTCATGTGTGTTTGCAACGATCGGACGCGTCATGGCCTTCCGGACTTCACTGCTGCTCCGTCCCGACTTAACTCCCGACACACGTCAACCCGGAAATACTACCGGTCGCTCCACAGATAATATGACAGTGCTCTTATCGATAAGCGCTCTGCTGCCACTCACAGGCAGGCAGGCCAGTAACAGTGATGCCAGTAAATCGAATAAGAAACGAGGTGACAGAACCGTAAAGACGAGATGACAAGCAATAAACGGTATAAACACGAGCCGAGCACTGCTCATAACCGTTTCACGTGAATCACGTGAGTACAAAGGACAGCTCCGCCTTTTTTTTTTCCTTTATTGAATTTCAATTCTCCCCAAAGGGGGCGGGCTGGCAGCAGCTTAGTACGCTGCTCTAAAGCCTATAGAATTTTTTTAAAAAACGGAAGAAGAAAGGAAACAAGAAAAACAGGAGATAAAACGGTGACTTAAAGTGTAAAATGGCGGAAAATTGCGGAAAGTTATATCAGAAAGCAAGGGGGTTGGCAATGTTAATAAAATACACAGGAATCAGACAAGTAACATAGTAGACACACAATTAAAAAACATGTCGACAGTCTGGTTTCTGTTCGCAAGAGATAAAAAAATCACACCCAGCGACAGTATGATGGCCGTTTGCAACACTTCCCAAAAGACACACAACACAGATCACTCACTGTAAAACACTGCACGAAAATGTCGGCACAAAGATGACACTCCCTAGCCAAGGGCAGAGGAGGGGGGAGCTGGAGGAGGGGGAAAACAAGGAGGGAGGAGAGGAAGAAACGAAAAACAGGGGGGGGGGGAGCCAAAGGAGGGAGAGGACTCACAAGGGGGGAGAGGGGCAGGGTAGACGCGAGTGGGAATGGGAAAAGGCAGAGGAGGGAAATGCAAAAGGACTCGCGGGCGGGAGAAAAGGGGGCAGAGAGAGGGGAGGTGGGAAAAAAATTGGATGGAAAGGGGGTGGCGGGAGAGGGAGCCTGGGAAAAGGACAGAGGAAAGGAGGGGAAGTGAGGATCAGAGTTAATAGGAGGGATAAATGGAGGGAGAGAGGGCATCATCTGGGAGAGGGAGTTGATGGAAGTCACCTTGAGAAAGGAGATGAAGGGTGTAGAGAACAGCTCCGCCAATGCACGGCCCTTTTATGGCTTGTGTACGCGATACTACCACCATCTGCGTATGTACACATTGCTATCTTTGTCCTTAATCACGTCTGTGTGTTAAGCTCAACTATTTAGTTGGTTCAGTGTGCCAGCCATATCAGGTAGGTCTTGCTAGCTCGAGCACTGCCATTCTCTAGATAATATACTGTGTGTGTGTGTGTGTGTATGTGCGTGTGTGAGGGAGGGAGGGAGGTGGGGTGCGTGCGTGCGTGCAGGCGCTGCTAGACGGTTGCGTGTGAACAACGGCCTTACGTGCTCGGCCGGACAAGGAGGCGGCTATCCATTAGTCGCGTCTGCGGCAGAGGCGCATTAGCGTAAGCGATGCCGCTTTACTGCGCCACCCAACCGCCCACCGGCCAGGAGCCTGCGTGGCGAGCCGTTAGCGCCACCAAGACTGAGTAACGAGCGCCGTTCTGCGCCTGTAGCAGCCACGAAGCGGCCGCTCGGCACACCGGCGGGGTCGGACCACAGGCGCGGCGTAAACTCTGCTGAGGCGGACGTGTATCGCCCTCAGTGTCACACTACTCCCCTGGAACGGTCGTCAGCGAAGACGTGCAACGTAAGCCACTACAACTGCGACACAATGAAGGCGACAAGAAACTGACATGATGTGTGCGATATGCTTGGACAAGTAAATTATTAGAATTTGATAAGAGCGACACGAAGTACAGTGTACTAAATCCATAAAAGTTATAATAATGGATGTATGTACGAATGTTCGTGTGTGTGTGTGTGTGTGTGTGTGTGTGTGTGTGTGTGTGTGTGTGTGTTTTCCACATCTATTCCTAAAGCTTCCGGCGTGAGAATACCCAAAGCGTACTCACCAAGTATTCGAGAATGAAGGCACTTAGAGACTTGCAACAACATGTAGACATAATTTCGAAACTTTACAAAACTTTTCTCATCGACGAACCCCACGAAATGATGAAAGCTAAAAAGTTTATAAAATACTACATCTCCACTGTTAATACTTTAAAGTTGCGGCATGAAGCATGACGTTTTAATTTCCTTACCACTAACTGTATTCGTGACATTTTGCAGACAGGTTTCACACATACCACCCACTGTATATACATATGCAAATATACCATTGTACAACACATAGCTCAGGAGTCAGGTCGTCATGAAAACTGAGATGCGTGAAAACTTACGCATCACGTTTTGATTTAATACGTCCTTACTACTTCCTCTATTCACAGTACCTTCCCCAGACAGTAGACATATCTACCACTGGATCTACGTATAAAACTATATAATTGTAAAGCAGATAGTTCAGGAGATAAGTCGTAATCACTGAGCTGTGGGAAAATGAAAGTGCTGGGCAAAATTCCGTAGACCTACAGACGAAATATACGTACAAATAGACATGAAATTCGTTAAGTATGTGTGAAATATATTTGACATGTACGTACGTGGACAAAGTTAAGGGGAAAAATCTCATGCTGAACCCCTTGAACGATTTCAGTCATGTTTGGTATACATGCTAGTTACAATGAATATTGCAGGGGTGAGAAGCGTCACCCTCCTGTTTGGGTGAGTTAACGTTCAGAGAAAGGAAGGACGAGTAGATGGACATACAGCTAGGCTAAAGGAGGAAATGGATAGAGAAAGTGAAGAGAAGGAGATGGACAGAAGAGGGCGAGGTGGTGATTCACAAGAGACAGGGAGAAGGAGATGGATTTACAGGGGCGAGGAGGAGGTGGACAAATGAAGAAGGAGCAGATGGACAGATGTTGGAGGAGCAGACTGACAGAGAGAGAGAAGGCAGGAGGAGATGGACAAAGAGAGAGAGGCAGAAGAAGATGGAGGTGATGGTGGAGATGGACACAGAGAGGTGGTGGTGGAGATGGACACAGAGAGGTGGTGGTGGAGATGGACAGAGAGAGGTGGTGGTGGAGATGGACACAGAGAGGTGGTGATGGTGGAGATGGACACAGAGAGGTGGTGATGGTGGAGATGGACACAGAGAGGTGGTGGTGGAGATGGACAGAGAGAGGTGGTGGTGGAGATGGACAGAGAGAGGTGGTAGTGGAGATGGACACAGAGAGGTGGTGATGGTGGAGATGGACACAGAGAGGTGGTGGTGGAGATGGACAGAGAGAGGTGGTGGTGGAGATGGACAGAGAGAGGTGGTGGTGGAGATGGACAGAGAGAGTTGGTGTTCGAGATGGACAGAGAGAGGTGGTGGTGGAGATGGACAGAGAGAGGTGGTGGTGGAGATGGACAGAGAGAGTTGGTGTTCGAGATGGACAGAGAGAGGTGGTGGTGGAGATGGACAGAGAGAGGTGGTGGTGGAGATGGACAGAGAGAGGTGGTGGTGGAGATGGACAGAGAGAGGTGGTGGTGGAGATGGACAGAGAGAGGTGGAGGTGGAGATGGACAGAGAGAGTTGGTGTTCGAGATGGACAGAGAGAGGTGGTGGTGGAGATGGACAGAGAGAGGTGGTGGTGGAGATGGACAGAGAGAGGTGGTGGTGGAGATGGACAGAGAGAGGTGGTGGTGGAGATGGACAGAGAGAGGTGGAGGTGGAGATGGACAGAGAGAGGTGGTGGTGGAGATGGACAGAGAGAGGTGGTGGTGGAGATGGACAGAGAGAGGTGGTGGTGGAGATAGACAGAGAGGTGGTGATGGAGATGGACAGAGAGAGGTGGTGGTGCCGATGGACAGAGTGACGAGGAAGGAGGGGATGGGCGATGAGATCATAGGAATAAATACATACCTGGGAAACACCGAGTACTCTGTTAGTTCTTTATGTAAGGAAAGTTAAAACAGTGGTTTCTTCCTCAGAATTGAAATTTGAAAGGTGGTTGTTTGTGAAAAGGTCATATTATGGCAAACGTAAAAAGGTGAAACATCTAGCAGTTCGACAGCTGCACGATTATAGACTACCGAAACTAAGGTTTAACGTTCTGAGATATAGCTGGTCACATTGAAGCAGCTCCCGCCATTCATGGCTTCAGGAGGGTATACTCAGCGTTGTGCAGGCATTCAATTGCACCCCTTGACCAGCACCTGAGAGGAAACTCATGCTTGGTTCTGCCATTCAGGATCATGCAGTCACCTGAGTCACGAAATCTCGTTTGCAGCAAGACAAGTACCCAAACCGACAATGCATTGATATCTGAACCACCATGATCTGATTTCCTGTGATGCAGCAGCAGAGAGAGATACTCACACGACCAAAGACTATGACGAACTGGTGACAGGTGCCACGTCGTCTTTACGTATCGGTCTCCGCTCTGTGTTCAGCGTGATGATAGATGTAGTGATTCCAAAGGGAATCAGGTTACATTTGCGACCGTCATACAACCTGAGCAAGTTGTCTAACGGTATGGGGTGTCACACGATCATCACTGGTTCACAGACGTTAAATTTGACTGGTTGTGCTCTTTGTTTTGTAAGTGATCAATCCACTAACTTATTTCGTGTTACCCCTTCGGGGATCACTCTCTTGTACCAATCTCTTCATGTGAGGTTAGCACTTGCACCCAGGGCTCTGAATTGTTTCTAGGACATATTCCAATCACTGTCTTCCACTACGGATTTTGCCCTTTTCCTCAGGTACCATGCAACGACGACTGATAAACAAAATCGAAGCAGTTTGAAATTACACCCACCTTTACGTCGACTAATCTCACCTCGGTTCGATATTGAAGCAAAGTTACTGCCAGAGGTATTGCTCTGTGTGTTATATTACGTAATGTGTATATGCGACATCACCTACAAATTTAAACATGTGTTGTTACTACTATACTGCACATGCAAGGTAGGAAATGTTTCGTTATTTGCTATCCTTCCTGGTGTGGCTACTCTGCCATCAGACGGTATACAGACGTGACGGAAGTCATGGGATACCTCCCAGTGTCATGTCGGACCTGCTTTCCCCCGGCATAGTGCAGTAACTCGACACGGCATGGTCTCAACAAGTCGCTGGGAGTCTCTGCAGAAATACTGAGCCATACTGCCTCTATAGCTGCCCACAATTGCTAAGGTGTTGCCAGCGTGGGATTTGTGCACGAACTGACCTCCCGATTATGTCCCATAAGTGTTCGATAGAATTCATGTCGGGTGATATGGATGGCCAAACTACACTCCTGGAAATTGAAATAAGAACACCGTGAATTCATTGTCCCAGGAAGGGGAAACTTTATTGACACATTCCTGGGGTCAGATACATCACATGATCACACTGACAGAACCACAGGCACATAGACACAGGCAACAGAGCATGCACAATGTCGGCACTAGTACAGTGTATATCCACCTTTCGCAGCAACGCAGGCTGCTATTCTCCCATGGGGACGATCGTAGAGATGCTGGATGTAGTCCTGTGGAACGGCTTGCCATGCCATTTCCACCTGGCGCCTCAGTTGGACCAGCGTTCGTGCTGGACGTGCAGACCGCGTGAGACGACGCTTCATCCAGTCCCAAACATGCTCAATGGGGGACAGATCCGGAGATCTTGCTGGCCAGGGTAGTTGACTTACACCTTCTAGAGCACGTTGGGTGGCACGGGATACATGCGGACGTGCATTGTCCTGTTGGAACAGCAAGTTCCCTTGCCGGTCTAAGAATGGTAGAACGATGGGTTCGATGACGGTTTGGATGTACCGTACACTATTCAGTGTCCCCTCGACGATCGCCAGTGGTGTACGGCCACTGTAGGAGATCGCTCCCCACACCATGATGCCGGGTGTTGGCCCTGTGTGCCTCGGTCGTATGCAGTCCTGATTGTGGCGCTCACCTGCACGGCGCCAAACACGCATACGACCATCATTGGCAGCAAGGCAGAAGCGACTCTCATCGCTGAAGACGACACGTCTCCATTCGTCCCTCCATTCACGCCTGTCGCGACACCATTGGAGGCGGGCTGCACGATGTTGGGGCGTGAGCGGAAGACGGCCTAACGGTGTGCGGGACCGTAGCCCAGCTTCATGGAGACGGTTGCGAATGGTCCTCGCCGATACCCCAGGAGCAACAGTGTCCCTAATTTGCTGGGAAGTGGCGGTGCGGTCCCCTACGGCACTGCGTAGGATCCTACGGTCTTGGCGTGCATCCGTGCGTCGCTGCGGTCCGGTCCCAGGTCGACGGGCACGTGCACCTTCCGCCGACCACTGGCGACAACATCGATGTACTGTGGAGACCTCACGCCCCACGTGTTGAGCAATTCGGCGGTACGTCCACCCGGCCTCCCGCATGCCCACTGTACGCCCTCGCTCAAAGTCCGTCAACTGCACATACGGTTCACGTCCACGCTGTCGCGGCATGCTACCAGTGTTAAAGACTGCGATGGAGCTCCGTATGCCACGGCAAACTGGCTGACACTGACGGCGGCGGTGCACAAATGCTGCGCAGCTAGCGCCATTCGACGGCCAACACCGCTGTTCCTGGTGTGTCCGCTGTGCCGTGCGTGTGATCATTGCTTGTACAGCCCTCTCGCAGTGTCCGGAGCAAGTATGGTGGGTCTGACACACCGGTGTCAATGTGTTCTTTTTTCCATTTCCAGGAGTGTATTCCCTCCAACTGCCCAGAATGTTCTTCAAACCAGTCAGGAACAAGTGAGACCAAGTCACAATACTAATATTCTTTGGCTGCATGAAGTCCACGAAAGGAAGCGAACTGTCTGGAAGTAGTAGAACGTAACCATTTCCAGTGAATGATCGGTTTAGTTACACCAGAGGACCCAGTACATTTCCATCTAAACACAGGGCAGACCGTTATGGAGCCTTCACCAGCTCGCACAATGCCTTGTTGACAACTTGGATCCATGGCTTCGTGAGGTCTGCTCCACAATCGAAGGCTAAAAATGGTTCAAATGGCTCTCAGCACCATGGGACGTAACATCTTAGGTCATCAGTCCCCTAGACGTAGAACTACTTAAACCTAACTAACCTAAGGACTTCACACACATCCATGCCCGAGGCAGGATTAAAACCTGAAACCGTAGCAGTCACGCGGTTCCGAAATGAAGCGCCTAGAACCGCTCGGCCACTACGGCCGGTCTCTAAGGCTACCATCAGCTCTTACCAACTGCAATCAGGACTCATTTGATCAGGGCACAGTTCTCCAGTCGTCTAGGATCCAACAGATATGGTCACGAGCCCAGAAGAGGCGATGCAGGCGACGTCGTGCTCATGGCAAAGGCACTCGCGTAGGTCGCCTGCTGCCATAGCTGTCCTAACGGATACGTTCGTTATACGTTCCACATTGGTTTCTGCGGTTATTTCACGCAGTGTTTCTTCTCTTTTAGCACTGGAATGTCTCCGCAAAAGCAGCTGCTTTCAGTCGTTAACTAAAAGCCGTTAGCCATTACGTTGTATGTTGTGAGAGGTAGTGCCTGAAATTTAGTATCATCGCCACACTCTTGACACTGTGAATCTTGGAATATTGAATTACCTAACGATTTCTGAAATGAAATGATGTGGCTAGCTACAGCAATCATCTGCGTTCAAAGTTAACTCCCATGGTGCGGACATAATCACACCTGAAACCTTTTTACATAATTCACATGATTAACAATGAAACTCTGAAGAGAAGCAACCTTCAGCTGCAAAGATAGAGTCCAGCGTATCACAACGTAGTGCATCAGGGCAGCTGCTGGTCACCGTATGCAGACTGTAACAAAACAATACCGAGAAGCTTTAAAGCACTGTGCTCATTGGATGGCATTTCAGTACATGGTTTCCCACGCCGTATTGATTCCTCCAGATGCCCTCTACTATTCTCCAAAATTAACTACACCGTATTTCTAAACTCAACATATATCTTCTTTCATCAATTTGTATCTATAAATTTTTGCAATTGAAGATAAGACACAGTCATTCACAAAGGTGCAGAAATAAGATGTCCACGCTTGAGACCAGGTGACCACGGACGCCAGTGGTGCAATAAGATATCCATTCGCCCTTTATAGAGAACGCAAACCGCCTTTTGTTGCTGAATTACTAACACATCGACTAGATGTGGATTGGATAATTAAACAGGGACTTGTGACCAGAGAGACCTCAGCTAGCCGCCACATGGCCCTGCAACTTATAAATGACACCAAGCTAAATGTTTAGTTTCGGTTATAGGCGCTTCAGTCTGGAACCGCGCGACGGCTCCGGTCGCAGGTTCGAATCCTGCCTCGGGAATGGATGTGTGATTTCCTTAGGTTAGTTAGGTTTAAGTAGTTCTAAGTTCTAGGGGACTGATGAACTGAGATGTTAAGTCCCATAGTGCTCAGAGCCATTTGAACCATTTTGAAGAATTCACAACAAGTTTCTGTCTTAGTTCAAAATGACAGAGTTCTGCTAATTCGAACGACTCTTTTTAAATCACTCTGGATAAACGATGTGGCTGATTATATCTGTAGCATTATGAGTCTGTTGGGAAATTTACTCAATTGAACTGAAAGAGAGAGTCGCGAAAAGCAGAGGAACTTGCAGATCATCAGCCCCTGGTGTGAAGATTGACACTTTATAAGGAAAGTTAACACGCACAAACAGACAGTAAAATTCAATATCGTTTCACTAAACAATCAACGATCATTCGCGGAAGCAGTCGGAACTTTCAAGTAACTAGAAGTTTCCATCCACAGGAATTTAGGATGGAGTGACGACGTAAATCTAACCAAGGGGGAATGCAGCTGCTGGATTCAGATGGAAAATTCCGTAAAGTGTAACTCAGCCAGAAAAAGAATTCACGCAAAATGTCCTATTTCGTCGATGTGGAAACCTTACAGCTTGGAAGCATTAAAAGAGGTTTGATGAAGACTTCTCACGTGTTATTTAATCAGTATATCTGTATCACAGCAAATGCAACAGACTTCAGGTGTCCTCGTTACAACAGAGAAGATGCGAATCGTGGAGTGCCGGACCCACAAAATGTTCAGTACCTAGGTCCAAAGGAATAAGGACATATACTGCTTCTTATAACAGTCTCGCGTCGTATGGCTAACCTAGTCTCTCGTGACGTAGTCCTTGCTTAAAACGTTCTCGGTGAATGAACCGTGTACAAACTGAGACAAAATGTCAAGCATTCCATGGGTGCCTCCATGATCGTCATCACTAATGTGGAGCCCTCCACGTACGTAAATTATATATGTGATCGCTGGCAAGGGTTCTCTCCCTCTTCGCCGAATGAATGACCTTTAGACGCTCGCGTGTTTCGAGACGGGCGCATTAAGTCGGCTGATGCAAATGATGTGGTGAGACGGCAGCTTGTTTACAGCGTATGTAAGCAAGAAGACGTAACTCTCAACCGTTATCGAGGAAATCGAGCATGAAAATGTTAGGCACGCTTATATACTTATTATGGTCGGTAGTATTCAAGTAGCCCGTCGCAAAGCAGACATAAGCTTGGTTCGTAGCCTCGAGAGTTTGGGATAGAGTTTTTCCCACGTAATTCTAAAAACTAATTTATTATGACTAGGTTACTTAATAATACTTACTTAATAACTTATTTTTTCATGATTTTTGCAACGTAAAGTTTTGGATGCAGTTTCCCATTGTAACTGTATACCTGCAAGGACGTTCCAACTCACCATGAGCCCAGTTTCCCGATAACCATGTAGGAAAATTTAGACCCACCATGAGCCCATTTTTGGAGTATACAGCTGGATACAGTACGACTCACTGTACGAACCCATTTTCCATGTAGGTAGTTTTGATCCACAAGAAACAGCTGCATATTATGGACTAATTTCGGTTGGTGGAAGTGTGGGAAAAGTGCTCTCCTCTCAAAAACCCACATTCGTATTTTAGAATCAAGGTAGGTGCTTTCCAAAATGTCTGCTTTTACGACTAAATGTAGTGATATATTGGTACGTACACAGCAGGAGAAAGTGAGCCTTCACAGTGAAGAATCAAGAGTGCGATTAAAAATGGCCTTCTTGTATAGTGGACAGCCCTTCCCCCTAAACAATCTCATTACTGGAGAAGGATTCGATGCAATAACACAAGAACGCGTGGAAATTGGAAAAGAAGCGTTCCGCAAATCCTTTGAAACAACTCTGGTCCCTGCACGGATACCGAGAACACTGATCATGGAAAGATGGAATGTACCTGTAAGAATACCGTTACGATGGGGAACTATTTCCAGAATATATGAGAAAATTCCGGTTTTTTCAGGGTAAAAAGAATGAAAATGATAAATTAATTATTAGATATTGATAATCTGCATAGCCATAATAAGTCTATTGTTATAATTACACGGGAATGAAAAACAAAAGACAGTACCGGTAGCAAAATTCGATCTGAACATCTTGCACTTGTAAAAATAATCTGTTACTCGCTCGGCTACAGACTCTTTGTACAGTAACAACCATAGAACGTGTATAACAACGTCTAAAATTTCCAAACTAGATTTTCCGAAACAGTTGAGGATTCTCTCTTCCTGTTTACATATGTTTAATTCCTAGTTGTGTCCTATCACCCTGTTAATATGAATCAAATATGTACGAGGAAGTTCGTACGGTCCTCTTGTTAGTGCATTCGCGATTGGTCTATCTTGTTCGAGTTTACGTATGCTTTAAAACTGTACAAAACTAAGTTCATTCTGAGTGTTGCTTTTTCATTTGGGTAGGGGATCTTAATCCATTTGTAGTCATACTATTCCACCAGGGAAAGTGGTAGTCAGGATCCCACAACTGTTCGAACATCCATGGAGACAAGCGACCTGTAGTGACTCCCTCTCGCTCGTAAAATGTTGATACGCAACTCTGTAACACTATTTTGATTTTCTCTTATATTATTACGTAGAGTTGGAGTGTTAGAAAATATTACATTTCGTACATTCCACACGTACAGTATATGAGGGCTAATTAATTATGCAGTCTTAACTTTAATTGTTGTAATATTTTTCAGGACTGTTGGCACTGATGAATTTATTACTTGAATTTGTCTGCTATTCCAACCACGGGTCCCTTATGTGACCGTACATATTTTAAAAGTTATTTCAAAACAGACATGCCCCCTTCATGCCCATTATTCGCATGAGGGACAGGAAAAGTTACGTACAGCTCCTTTTATTAACTTCCCTAAAATTTTCACAGTACTACAGGTAAGATAACGTGGTTTCAATACTACGAGCCATGCAGCTGCAGAAACGATGTCACTCAATTACACTTTCTCCATCACGCCAGCTCATAGATCAATGGAGTTTTTCCGGCAGTCTAGGTCATAAATGGGAAGCAAATTTGTTCTGCAAAAGTCGAGTCTACAAGTAACGGCTTAATACAGGAGAAAAGTTAATTATTCTGCGTTTGTAGTTCAGTAATCAAATGTAAATTATTGAGAATTACTTCAAAATAACCCCATTATCTGGCCTTGCAGAATTCTGCTATTCCAGTCAGATTTCATTTCCACTGGTTATGTTCAGGTTCGTAATTATTCACGAACACCCATGTTTAAATTTCACAACTAGGAGCAGGCTTTCAGTTTATTTTATAGTGTTCGGCCACCGCAGGTTTTTGGAATACCTATAAATGTGTTGACGTTGACGGTCAACACAGGGATCGATAATATTCAATATGGACTGTCCCGTGTAGCTGCAGCCACACTAACAAGGAATAACAGAAATCCCTTGAACTCTAAGGCCGAGATTATCTTTCGACAGGCCGCAATATTTCCTCAATGACTACATCATTTAGTTCCACAGGGAGTGGGGTTCACTCTTCTAGTGAACCATGCTTTAATGGAATGGGAGAGAGGGGAGATGAGAACGGTGAAACAGGTATCGCACAGCACAGTGGCTTGCTCATTAGAGATGTGGATGCAGATACAGACGTTACAAAGTAGGTTACACTTGTCGTTCCACGCTATGTCGTTTGCGCAGCAGTACTGGCGCAATGTCAGAGGAGAGTACATGTTACAGTATTCATGCAGTCGCTGTTCTGCTGTGCTACTGATAACAGGTGCGCCACAGTTGGAAATGGCGTGGCAACTCAAGACTTACTCCAAAGTTGGAATACACGAGGCAGTGCGATTGTAAATGTCGAATGGATTCACTGTGGATTAATGGCGGCATATGTTTCGAATCCAATATCTCTTCCAGCCGTAGTGGAATGGCGTCAACAGCTTGATAAAAGGCCGCACAGTCGTGTGCGATGCTGTTTGAGGAGGAAAGCCACTGGCGTCGACGTAAGACCGAAATGTCCAGGCAGTCGAGGAACTGATTCGCATGAGCCGCAGAGTGAGGGTTGGGTTGTTTTGGGTAAGAGACCAAACACCGAGGTCATCGGTTTCATCGGATTAGGGAAGGACGGGGAAGGAAGTCGGTCGTGCCCTTTCAAAGGAACCATCCCGGCATTTGCTTAGAGCGATTTAGGGAAATCACGGAAAACCTAAATCAGGATGGCCGAACGCGGGATTGAACCCACGTTCTTACGAATGCGAGTCCAGTGTAGAGCCGCAGAGTGACTGTCGTGGGCCGGCCGATGTGACCGAGCGGTTCTAGGCGCTTCAGTCCGGAACCTTGCTGCTGCTACGGTCGCTAGTTCGAATCCTGCCTCGGGCATGGATGTGTATGATGTCCTTTGGTAAGTTAGACTTAAGTAGTTTTTAGTCTAGGGAACTGATGACCTCAGATGTTAAGTCCCATGGTGCTTAGAGCCATTTGAACCATTTTGACTGTCGTGGACGGTGGTCATCAGAAGCGCACGTCAATAGGCAGTGCTCATTACAGCGTTCGAGATCTTCTGCAGTATAGGGAATTTTGCTGAGGCTAGGTTTCGCTATCAGTTTGACCTGAATACGAAGGTGCAAGTTTTATTATGTCCGTGGACTTCCTTGAATGTTATTACGCAGAGGGCAATGATTTTCTAAGCCGCATTATGAGGCATTGATCCGATATCTGACTTCTGCAACACAGAGAGCGTATACTGAATGGAGAGAGAACTTCTCACCTCCATGGAAGAAATTAAAGTTGCACCAACAGAAGGGAAGCCCATGGCTACCGTTTTCTTCGATTGTGAAGGAGCTGTCCACACAAAATTTGTGGAATAGGGCAAAACCATTTTTTTCAGAATCGAAACAGGATCTTTATACGTTTTGTTCTTGTTTATATACGGATGTAACCCTGAAAATATGGCTCTAAAATCATGAGATTAGCTGGTTCATAAATTAATGTTTATCATACAGCTGAAGCTGTCTTTTTCATATTGATACTAAAGGAGTCTTTTTCGTCATGATACAACCATTACTGCTGATTCGTACTGTGCAGCACTGACATCGTTGTGCAACACCATAACGAGCAAGAGGTGCTTTAAATTAGGAAAAGGAACTGTTCTCCTGCACGACAGCGCAAGAACCCACAGGACGTACGCAACACAAACTTTGCTTCAGGAACTTTGATGGGAGGTTTGGAAGCATCTGCGCTACAGACCAGAACTTGTGCTATGCGATTTCCAACTTTTTGGTAAGCTGAAAGAACGTCTGACGGAAAGATTTTTTTTTCAACCATGGAGACATTGGCCATAGTTTACAGAGGCTTGGTGTGTTAGAAAAAATTGCCAGGAGTGAGTAGGGCTCGCGCAGTGAGGGTACGGTACCAACTTAATTATGTGTATAAACAGTTCACGCATCCCAGGAAGCGAGGATATCGACGATTTTGGCATCTTATTGACATTCGTACTGGCGAGATATCGGATCCGGGAATTCCACAATTTTCGAGAATTTTCTAGATTTAATTTAGATGTCGGGTAACTAATGACAAAGGAAATAATTTTTTTTCGTGTGATACAATTACAAACTAACAATTTTCCAATTTTTCCTGCGTTTGTGCAATTTTGTCAGAAAAACAGTTTCACAGTACAATTCTAGATCAACGGAAAGTTCCCTATGAGTTTTGATGAGTGACTTTGCGATGATGAAAATGTGACATTAGTGGCTGAAACTTTTGATTGCATTGACTTGCAAGCTTACATTTCTTATACCGCCAATGGATCATAATCCTAAGTATGTGACATCAGTTTTAACTTGGTACTTCCACCCGTTCTTGAGAAAAGAGGTTCAACAGACGGTTAGACAGAGAGTTCGTGTGATGTAATTACAAACTCACAATTTTCAGATTTTTTTTTCTCTCTTGTGCTGGGAAACCTTGTTTCGTGCCAAATTTCAGTACTCTATGCCAGCTTTTGACGGGTGAGTTTAGGAGTATGAAATTAGGTGACTTAAATAGCCGCATGTTTTGACTGCGTTGACTTAGGAACTAACATTTCTTACACCAGCAAGGGATCTCAAACCTTAGTATGTGGCATAAATTTCAACTTGACGCGTGTACCTATTCCTGAGGATAACTGGTCGTAACAGACGGTCGGATAATCAGACAGGGAATTCTTTTCGTGTGTGAGATATATTACAAATTCTAAATTTTCTAACTATTTTTCCTTTTCTTGTACTGTGAAACCTTACTTCTTCCCCAATTTTAGTATTCTAGGCCAGCGGGAAGTATGAAGTACCCGTAGGTTTTAATGAGTGACTCCACGGGTCTCAAAGTATGTGACATAAACAGCCCTATCTTTTGATTGCATTGTCATAGAAGCTTATATTTATTACACAGCCAAGGGACCATAAATCTTAGTATGTGACATATATTTCAGCGTCACACCTCTACCCATTCCTGTGAATAAGGGATATTAACTGACGGACGGACTTTCAGACAGTCCGATAGCATATACCTACATTTTTTTTCGTGTTGTATCATTACAAATTAATCGTTTCAAATTTTTCCTTTAGCTGTACCGTGAAACCTAAGTCCTTTCCTAATTTCATGTTTCTAGGCCAACGGGAAGTACCACGTACGTTTTGGTGAGTGAATTTGCGAGTGTCAAAATATGTGACGTAAATGGCCGCATCTTTTGTCTGCACTGACTTAGAACTTGGAATTCTTTCCACCGACAATGGACCACCGACCTTATTTTGCGACGCAATTGTGAACTTGATACGTTTACCCGCTCTGAGAAAATGACTTTTTAGGAGTCGACAGGCATACAGAAAGGCAGATGGGCGACAAAAAATCCCATAAACGATCCGCTTTTACCGATTGAGACACGGATTACTAAAAGTAGTATCATGCCTATGTGTCACATCGAAGTGTAATGCATCATTCTGTAAAAGTTACTTTCTCTGCCTCGTGATGGCTGGGTGTTGTGTGCTGTCCTTAGGTTAGTTAGGTTTAAGTAGTTCTAAGTTCTAGGGGACTTATGACCGCAGCAGTTGAGTCCCATAGTGCTCAGAGCCATTTGAACCATTTTGTAAAAGTTACTTGGCCTGCTGTAATAATGTGTAACTTAAGTTTTCAAAGTAGTTCGCATATTTACAACAGTGACAATAGCAGAGTGAGAGAGAAGAAGAGAGAGAGAGAGAGAGAGGGAGGGAGACAGATAAAGAAGAGAGAGAGAGAGACAGATGAAGAAGAGAGAGAGAGAGAGACAGATGAAGAAGAGAGAGAGACAGATGAAGAAGAGAGAGAGACAGATGAAGAAGAGAGAGAGAGAGACAGATGAAGAGAGAGACAGAAGAAGAGAGAGAGAGACAGAAGAAGAGAGAGAGACAGAAGAAGAGAGAGAGACAGAAGAAGAGAGACACAGACAGAAGAGAGAGACAGACAGAAGAGAGAGACAGACAGAAGAGAGAGACAGACAGAAGAGAGAGACAGACAGAAGAGAGAGATGAATGAAGGAAGGTAGGTACAGGAAGGAGGAGGACGAAACAAACGACGGTGGAGGCGAGCAGAAGGCAAGGAACTAGACGGCCTCTTCACTGGCTGCTGCCAGCAGTGAGTATCTGGGTAGGGTTACAGGCCGCCCAGTTGCAACCAGTGCTGCGGTACACCCTACCTCCCCTTTTCCCACCCCTCCCCAGCCGACGCAGTGCAGCGCTAAGACGGATGGTCCACCGCTGGCGGACGGCGGGATGGATGGGCGAGCGCAGCTGTCCGACGCCTGCTGCTCCCGGCCGCAACTCGAACGATACGGCCGCACCGCGCTGTGGCCCGGCTGTTCCCCAGCACCTGCACTCCGCACAGTGTTCCACTATGTTTGGTTTCCTCCCCCCTCTCTTCCGCGATGCTCTTCTGCACTAGTGTTATTCTAGGAAAACTTAGAGAAAACTGTCTACGAACGATTTATTGAATGCATATTGTAGCGTTTTTATGGTATACTGAGAGATTCTCATTGTTAAAGTGGTCCTGAGTTTTCGGACGAGTACTCTCTCTACTGACAGGCTGTACCTCACCTATCAACGCTACCTTTGTTCAGCTATGGTCATCCATGAATTACCTGGTACAACTTCATTTGTTGTACAAGAGAAATTAATCTTACAACCAACAAATGTTATTGGCCCACTCAGAATCTCCTGTTGAGAAACATCATTTGGTGTCTCATCAAAACTGAAAACAGTCTTGTAGACTGGCATTCTGCTCCTCCTTGAATAAGGATGTCTATTAACATCTACCCTAAGTGCCTACTTAAGCACAAACATGAATTTTAGTGCAACAGAGTCCTAGTAATACTAGAGACTCTGTTGCTGCACTTGAATTCTTAATTTTCTTTGATAATCTCTTATCAATCAAGCACTTCCGGTAAAACTCCGTAAGAACAACACAGCATTGCGCAATCACAAACTTGATTTTCGCGCAACATAGTCTAGTAAAGTTACACACGACTGACTTAGCCGCTGCAGCGCGCCTATATATATTTACTGTCCTATGTTGCGCGAAAATCAAGTTGTGATTGCGCAATGCTGTGTTACTCTTATGGACTTTTACCGGAAGTTCTTGATTGATAAGAGAGTATCAACGAAATCATTTTTTCAAGTGCAGTGAGTTGGAGTGTGTAAATGGAAATTGTGGCACTTTGACTGTACACGGAAGAGGCGGATGCAGCCACAGTGCTATCTGCAACGCGAAGATGTGTCTACGGTTCAAGAATAGTGTACTGTGGCTTGTAAGGAGACAAAAACTGGTGTTACTACTGTTTATAATCTGTATCAATTACGCTGACGTGCGAAAGTAAAATTCACATGATGTCTCACTACCATGTAAGACAGCTAGACTGAACTTTGACTACACACAGAAAAATTGCTACAGTATAAAGCTTACTGACAGATTAAAACTGTGTGCCGGACCAAGACTCGAAGTCGGGACCTCTCTTTCGCGGGCAAGTGCTCTACCAACTTTTTTTTAAAATTCTTTGTTGACCTAATTTTGTTCTACATTGTTCGTTGTATATGTTCAGGGCGGTGATCTCATGTTCAGGTTGTTCGTTGATCTGTTTACTCAGTTTTTTTTTTATTACAGAGGATAGCTAACCTTCTGGCCGAAAGCGCTGAGCTACCGTGCCGGCCTACTGAGCTACCCAAGCACTACTCACGACCGGTCCTCACAGCTTCAATTCTGCCAGTACCTCGCCTCCTACCTTCCAAACTTCACAGAAGCTCTTCTGTGAACCTGTGGCTAAGCCACGTCTCCGCAATATCCTTTCTTCCAGGAGTGTTAGTTCTGCAAGGTTCGCAGGAGAGCTTCTGTGAAGTTTGGAAGGTAGGAGACGAGGTACTGGCGGAATTAAAGCTGTGAAGAGGGGCCGCGAGTCGTGCTTGGGCAGCTCAGTTGGTAGCCGGCACGGTAGCTCAGCGTGTTCGGTCAGAGGGCTGTGTGCTCTCTGTAATAAAAAAAGCTGAGTCAAGCTATCAACGATCAACTTAAACGGATGTCTTGTGACGTCCACCCAGACCAACGCAACGAACTATAGCGAACAAAATGAAAAAAAAAGAAGAAAAAAAAATGGGCGAGCACTTGCCCGCGAAAAGCAAAGGTCCCGAGTTCGAGTCTCGGTCCGGCACACAGTTTTAATCTGTCAGGAAGTTTGGTATCAGCGCACACTCCGCTGCAGAGTAAAGTTCGCATTCTACTACAGTATAGTACAGGCGGTAATTGAAGGAAATATTCAATGAGAGGAAAACAAATCTAACTTTTATTCAAAGACAATACTTACGGTAATTCAGCCGATTCATTACGGTTTCCTGCACATTAAAGACGGTGAGACATAGCTCTTAACAGGGCTTGTGATCATCACGAACGGCAGTACGTGCTCTGTAACGTGCTCCCATTCTGAGCACAAAGTTGGTGAGGAGTTTTTGGTGCCACAGCTCCTACTTCCTACATCGGGGTCATTTCCAGCTGCTGGATGCTCATTGATGACTGTGGACGCATCCCCAAAGCTTCGTCTCGATGGGACTTAAGTCATTCATCGAATATTCTGTCGTTCCGAAAGTTCTTTCCTGTGGGCTGTTCTATGCAGTCGCGCACACATGCGGCCATCCATCAAAATAATGTCAGAGCCGAACACACCCCTCAAAATAAAATGATCAAGGAGTACATTGTCACAATGTTGAACGGGGTGGGTACCGTGTTCGACAATGTTCCTGGGTGCATTACGTTTTCCCCTTCACCCATACGAGCTTACGTCCAGAATCAAAACTCAGACTGAACATACTTTCGTCCGAGAAGAATATGCGATCCCACTTATCGCTGGTCCAGTGTGTATGTTCTTGACGCCACCGCAAAGGATGGCACCGATGTATGGGTGCGAACGGAACAGAACTTACTGGTCATCGTGCAAAGAGACCAGACCCATGGAATCTCTATGCTGCTGTGGAGCATAAGGTTGCGTTCCTTGCAGTCCTCTTAACTGTGGTTACCTGTTGCACAATGTAGCGGACATCTGGTGAAGTATTTGAGCGTGGGCAGCAGTGTCTGTGGTTTGAAACGCTCCAAATGCAGGTGAAACAATGGTGCGAGAAACATCAAACTTCCAGTCCACACTCGTCACACTCTGTCCATCTTCCAGATTCGCGATGATTCTTCTCTGTGTGCTGTCACCCAAATGTCTGGGCAGTGCTGTAATGAAGAACACAACCACTGTGGACCATTACTACTCGCTCATTGACACAAACTGTCTTTTGCAGCTCCTTCAATTGCCTTGTGTTGCGCTGCCGGTCATTTTTGTCGTTTTATTCAGGCTGACCTCACATCATGTGACGTCCAGCTTTCTATGTAGGACTGGGGGTCCTCTGGGAACATTCTCCCGCAATTGCCTTCATTTCCAGTAAGATATTAATATGTTACCTAACTTTGTATATCATGTCCGTAACTCTTTCCGAACAATGTAATTGAAGTGTATAATAGTCCCACATAGCCAGGTCCGAGAGAAGCAAGTTGTAGGGCAATAACAGTGGTGTATATAGTTAAGAATGGTAGTAGGTGTTTTCGTCATTAACTGTAGAATTAATTATGGTTATGGGAAATAGAATTGTGTTGGATGTGACGATTTATATTGCAGAATTATTTGCCGATTACAGGAAGCAAAATAATGTTTATGGTAATAACATGAGTCAGAGTAAGTACAGCCAGTTTTTAAATTATAGGTAAGAGATATAAATGTAATAGTAGTAGTATGGTATGCTTCCTTACGGCCCGTATTGTCATAGGTTCAGCCTCTTCCACTTTTGTCTGTCCATAGCCAATTCAGGTCGTCTTGGTCACAGTTCTTTCCCAGGAAACTGCAATCTTTGTGTCTCCTTCGCATCTCCGTTCGAACTTGGCCTGCGGTGCGTCACCAATTTCAAGGCACATATTTGTCCCAGATCCAGTGTCCAGTTTATGTAGAATTTGATAACTTCTGACCTCCCTAAGGACAGCTGTTAAGCTCAAACTAGATCGCCTTTTTGAAGTTAGGGTAACTTAACCTGTCAAAACAGGTGGTTGGGTCACACCACTGGTAGTGGCTAAGAAACCCAATGGCTCACTCTGCCTCTGTGGAGATTTTGGATCAACAATCAGTGCACCGGAACAGGTGGAAACCTACCCCATACTACATCGGGAGGATCTCATACAGCTTGTCCTTACTGAACATCTTTCTAAGGCGCTTATTTACAAATTCCATTAAACGACGAACTGCAAACCATTTTGTCATAAATATTCCTTTTCGCTTATACAAATACAAGCATTTGCCTTTTGGGATCTCTAATGCTCCAGAGATCTTCCATAGATCCCTGGAATAGTTAACTATGGCTATCCCAGCTTTTGTACCAGTTATCTGGGTAATTAATTTGTTATGGGTACTATGTGCCAGGACCACCTGTGCAACGCCTGCTCACTCTTTGCTATGTTGTGTAACGCTGGGATCAAGTGCCACTTGCACAAATGCCAGTTCTTTCAGGAGCATGTGGAATTCCTTGGACACTTGCTCGACAAAATCGGGATTCACCCGACTGACCGCAATCTTTCGGTGGTCATCTCTCTCACATGTTCTCGTAACGCACAGGAGCTGAAAGCCTTTTTATGTAAAGTTAACTATTGTTCTAAGTTCCTACTGCAAGCAGCACACATTATGCACCCAATAAACCAGCTGTAAAAGAAGAGCATTCAGTACCAGTAGTTGACTACCTGTGACCATGCTTTCACACAGCTGAAGCGTATTACACTCAGTGTTCTGCATTAGCCCATTTTCTCCATCATGACCCCTTCTTTTGGTTGCTGATGCTTCCCCCTGTCGCAGTGGTGCAACGCTGGCTCACAGTTACGCTTTTAGTACTGAGTAAAGCATCACCTGGCGTCCAAGACGCTGACACCCACTCAAAGAAACTAGTCACCGATCGATAAAGATGCTTTGGCGATCATCTTTGCAGTTACGAAATTTCACGTGAACCTCTTTAAAACCATGTTCACCCTCATTACTGTCCACAAACCATCGGTGCCACTCTTTGGGCCACACTCTCGGTTTCGAAAGTGCGTGTCTCAAAGGCTCAAATGATGATCTCTTTCCCTTAGTTCTTACAATTATACCATTAAGTAGGCTTACTGCACAACATGCATATACGAATGCACTCTCTTGTCTACCACTGGCAACAGACCAGGCACTTGATCAGCAGGAGGTCTCCAGTTTCCACAATGACACACAACACCAAGGTTCTTTGGATGGGTTTCCCACTACTACGACTCAATCGCGAAAGACATGCATCACCACCATATCTTACAGCCTGTCACACTTGAAGTGCTAAATGTGTGGCCCATTTAATTTTCACATCTGCTGATCAAGAACTCTGGACCTTTGCTTGCCTCACTCATTATTTGTTTGTTGTCTTTAATGTTCTCCTGCTGAATACGGAGATGGATACACATTTTGTTGTCATCCCAATTATCTTACACCCTAATGTCTTGACACACCTGCATAACAGGCATTGCACTGTATGCTGGATGAAAGCCCTTGCCCAGAGACATACAGATGACCAAGACTAAACAAAGATGTGGAGGCCATGGTGTGCAGCTGCTCGACATGTACTCAACCTCAGGCTGCTCTGCCGCAACCTGCCCACTCCCTGTCTGAGACAACAGTCATCAGGATATTTATGGTCGCTTTCTGGGCTCTTTGTGACTCATTGTCTTGGACACTTATCCAACTACCCATTTGTGGTTAGCATGGCGTCCACCACTACAGCTGCCTCACTCAATGTACTTATCCAGAAACTCACCACTGAAGAGCTTCCCCATACCCTCCACTTCAAAGTGGCAGTCTGAGAACAGTTCTGCAGTGCCAGTGTCATCAAACATCTGTCTAGGCCACCTTTTTAGTCATCGTCCAATGGTAAAGTGGAGTGTATGGTGGAGTGGATGGTCTGAATGCTTAAAGAAGAAATGTTGAAAGCAGTGGGCCCATCCATCCCTTCTGCGACACTCACAGTGTTCCTGAGAACCTGCAGCAACTAGCTCGCCCCCACCTTAACTGTTCATGGCTGCAATCCAGAAGACCTCATTCAAAGGTGACATCTATGTCTCCTCTGTCTCCTCATGCCACAGTTCTCAGAATGCCATATCTTACACACTGGTCAATATCCCCCAGGTTCAGTGGTCTGGACATGTCCACATGGAACAAGACTTTAGTGGATGCAGCTATGGTGGTGTCCAACCTTGGCTGGCATTTCGTGATGGTAGATAGTCGAAGATGTTTGGAGTGTCAGCACACCAACCTGCTCTGACTGCAGCATCATCAGTGGGTCTCTTGGCACTGGAGTTCCCACATATGCAATCTCTTAACAGCTTGGATATAATTTGTGGCACCATCAGTGGTTCCCATGGATTCAAGTACAGGGGTAGATCAGTCTTCTCCCACACCACCGATTTCCCAATGCATTGCCTGATAACCTGCATCCCTCCACTTGACACCTCTGCATCATTGGGCTGTAGGTTGGGGTTGGGTTCTCTGGAGGAAGAGACCAAACTGCGAAGACACCCACTTTGGAAACCATGAGTGTGGCCCAAAGAGTGGCACCGATGGTTTTCGGACAGTAATGAGGGTGAACGTGGTCCTAAAGAGGTGCACGTGAAATTTCTTAACTGCAAACTGATCGCCAAAGCATCTTTATCGATCGGTGACTAGTTTCTTTGAGTGGGTGTCAGCGTCTTGGACGCCAGGTGATGCTTTACTCAGTACTAAAAGCGTAACTGTGAGCCAGCGTTGCACCACTGCGACAGGGGGAAGCATCAGCAACCAAAAGAAGGGGTCATGATGGAGAAAATGGGCTAATGCAGAACACTGAGTGTAATACGCTTCAGCTGTGTGAAAGCATGGTCACAGGTAGTCAACTACTGGTACTGAGTGCTCTTCTTTTACAGCTGGTTTAGTGTGCATAATGTGTGCTGCTTGCAGTAGGAACTTAGAACAATAGTTAACTTTACATAAAAAGGCTTTCAGCTCCTGTGCGTTTCGAGAACATGTGAGAGAGGTGACCACCGAAAGATTGCGGTCAGTGGGCTGAATCCAGATTTTGTCGAGCAAGTGTCCAAGGGGGAGGAAGTCCTTTGAAAGGAACCATCGAGCCATTTGCGTGGAGCGACTTAGGGAAATCACGGAAAACCTAAATTAAGATGGCTGGACGCGGGATTTAACCGTCGTCCTCCCGAATGCGAATCCAGTGTGCTAACCACAGCGCCACCTCGCTCATCGGGCTTCAGCCTCTACATGCCCTCTTTGTTGGGAGGTATGTGGTATCCCAGTCCAACGAACCGGAGGCCCCGCGAGAATGCCTGGACCTAGACGACAGCCTGAATTTTTGAGCACAGCTGTCGTCGCCTCAGTGCTACCACGGTAGCCTACTGGCACTCGCGACCGGGCTATAAAGCTACCAGAACATGCGTCCCGTACTCACTCATGAACCGCCACCACTGTCGTATTGTTCGTTGTGCCCATTATTGTTCGGTTGCTGACATTGCTACGTCTAGGCTGTAGATTACGTTCACTCTCCCGACTTGCCATTCTGATTTGTTGTGTTCGTTGTCCATCCACTGTAGTTGTTATCGTCTTTCTGTGTTAATGGGCGACTCACCATCTACTCCCTCGGCCGGTCACCTAGTGTCTCGTAGTCGTATCCGGTTATTCTGCCTCTCCTCACGATCTGCTCGAAAAACGTATTGCAGTGTACCATTCATTTATACATGACGTTGTATACGGAGACTTTGCTTATCTGAACTAACAAAGAGCACAAGACCCAGGGTAACGTAACTCATCCAGTTGCTGGAGCTGATAGGAAACAAATGGAATGACAAAAGAGTGCACACTGGTCATTCAGTCAGACGTCATCAATTGAAAGTTTGTGTGTGTACAATGTACACAAACAAAGACAAGATGGCAAATGTAAGTTAACATAATTCTAATAGCAATTACATTTTGTGAATTTAATTTTTCTTGATATATGCGCTTACAGCTGCGACACATTTCAGTTCCACAGAGCGGCCTTAGAATGCAGCCACTCGTAAAGGATCTCAGCGCTGGCGATTTTGCCCGCCGCGGCGCTCACGCGCCTGCAGGCCTCGTGTGCGGCTCGCATTACGTATGTGTAATTAACTTACGTCACGTAAATCTTGCGTAATTAGTGGCGTGATGTATTGATCGTAGTGAATCATTTCCATAAGGGCGCGCTTTCCCACCGGCAGGCTAATTGCGTGGCCCATGTATTACGCGCGAGTCGGACTCTACGGCTTCCTGTGTAGCGACCACGCGCGCCGGCTACCGAGCGCGGATATGCGAACGCGTGAATTCCACTATCAACGCAAAAGGGCGGCCGTTTCTACGCATTGCCGAAACTATTTAGTCTCGCAGTAAGGGGGCGACATGTTGTACAGCGTAAGTAAAGCCTAGTTTACACGACGACACTAGGTTGCAGGCAACTGCGCTACCGGCCACTGCGCATGCGCGCAGTGCGTTTTCGCAACTCGTCGGTAAAACTAAACATTTTCGGCGTGTTCAAACTTTGGCGACACTAGTTGCACGAGTTTTGAGGTTATGTGTGTTCGTAGAGTGTAGAAAAACTGAAATATGAAGTGGGGAACGGAGAATAATGTTCGCTTTTTGGATATCTATTCCTTGCATAGGTGTTGTGGGATTTCAGTGATTCCGATTACAAAAATAAGCAACATATTGCTGCCCTGAGACCGTCATGTGGTATCCTAACATAGATGGTTTGACAATATCTGAGCTGCAGGGCAAAATTAGAGTTAGGAGCACATATACAACTGAATTAAGAAAAATACAAGCAAGTGTAATTCTAGCAGTGGCAATGCTCTCGTCTACAAGATTAAAATCCCATCGTTAAAGTTGGCCAACTCTTTGTTACGGAATATTGTTGACAGGAGGGAGGGCTATACAATTTCAAGAAGCTGCATTCTTTATTCAATAATCACCTATTTAAAAAGGCGCTGCAGTGCTCCCCATTCAAATACGTTAGAATTTTGAAATATTGCCACTGTAAAGATCTATCTTCAAGAGAGTAATTTGCAGAACATTCTCTTCTTAATGTGGCTGCTTCGAATGATTATTATTGCTAATGTTAATAATTATTACTGTTAAAATTAATAACTATTGGTGTTAATGAAATAGCGTCATCACCAACTAAAACCGTATCTTATATCATGTCGAGTTTTCTCGATTCTAATGCACGCACTATGATATGTAATTTCTGTTCTGGCGACAGTGCTTCATGCATTTCAGTACCTCTATTCCTTATCGCATGATTAACTCTATTTGGGAGAAACGTGAACAGTAACGGTGACATTCTAAGATAATTAGAAGAACTCCTTGGATCTTCCGTTATAAATTATTTCAGCAAGGATACTGAGCAACCGAGCTGAGCCGGCCGGAGAGGCCGAGTGGTTCTAGGCGATACAGTCTGGAACAGCGCGACCGCTAAGGTCGCAGGTTCGAATCCTGCCTCGGGCATGGATGTGTGTGATGTCCTTAGGTTAGTTAGGTTTAAGTAGTTCTAAGTTCTAGGGGACTGATGACCACAGATGTTAAGTCCCATAGTGCTCAGAGCCATTTGAACCATTTGAACCACGTAGTGTGTTGCCACTTCGAAACGCACGGTTGTTGTCTTATTCCTCCACAGTACAGAATGTAATAGAACAAGACAGGTGCTTCTACTTACACCAGATCTTAGGTAATCTCTTCTCCTACTCAATTCGCTGTCCCATACTAAATCGACCTTCATCTTAGTTCTAGTGGTCAACTTTGTTACTTCATTTATTGATACTGGATTCGTATTTGGGGGAATGGCAGACACTGTCCAAGTACGTCTATTCAGGTTTCGAGGTTTTACATCTTTACCGTAACTTGTTTACCGAAAATCTGGGACCCTTTTTTTTCTTTTTTTCGGAAAGACTAGTTGATTTTCTTACTTACGTTCGCCCAATTCGAGCTTCCACTTCGTCTCTAACGACCTCGTCGTCGACTAATCGTAGAACTCCAGTTTTCGGTCCTTACAACGACTTATGTTGGCCGCTAAAAGATAAGGAATTATTTTTATTTCATAACCCACCCACTTGGAAATTCTTGGTAGCGTTACGCTAGTTTGAAGTTTCTTTGTTTGCATCACTCGTTTTTCCGTATCACATCTAAACAAACTGCTACAGTTTCCGCATCCCAGACGGCCAGTCTGAAAAGACCTTTTCCCACTTAATGGGGGAGAGAAATATTGATATGCCATTATTAGACCGTGGAAAGGCATGGGCTACGACCTTGCTTGCAGGGAGTCATCGATTTGAATTAATACTGGGGGAAGGTATAGAAATAGCAACACAAATAAAAGATGTAGAAAGTAGCACGAAGAGATATATTCTGAAGTCAGCACAGAACAGCGCATTCTTAACCGAGGAGAGCCTCTATTGACCTAGACACATTCATAGATTGACGTACAGAAATGGCATTCACTTGTAGCTAAGTAAGTTTGAGATCATTTCGGAGAGAGGATACTGAACCATGGATACTAGGTTTCGGCAACAAAATTGGGGATGGCAGAATTAGGTGATCCTTACTCAGTGTCTGTCCCGAGGAATACTCGCGATCGCCGAACGACCGAAACGGCGATGGAATCTGAGCATCATTATTCGACTGTGCACGAAGTCACAAACAACTAACCTTTACCGTTGAACGGTGGAGTGTACCTATGGACAACAGGTAATTTCGGGCGGGACAGAAGGTGGTGAAACGTCCAAGAAGACATTCAAAAATGGGCCCGAGTGGCGTTGCTTACAAGTTTCGATAGCTGGTCGGCATCTGACAAAAGTGAGTCTACGGCTGAGAAAAGTAGTTCTGGTTCCAACTTGCTGGATGGTCAAGCGCCTAGATGTTGCCTGCTGAGCTATAGGACTGGCTGTTTCCTGTTTGCAACAGAGGTTTCCTAATATGGTGCAGCCTTGGCCATTGGGACTGCTGGCTGTTTTGTGTTCGTGCGTACCTCAATCCCCAAGTAGACGCTACGTTTAAACTGGAATCTTTTTAACACTCCCTCCATACTGAACAATATTTAACGTCTCTCAAAATGACGTCAGCCAAAATCTGTTTGGTTCCTCTGTGTGAAGGGAATCATTATTACAAGGTTTCTTCCGTTTCTGCAGTTATTTACGTGCTTTAATTTGTGTTTGAATCTCTACATACCTCGAGAAAAATTGATATGCACCTGTTTGTTTCTAATCAAAAGCTTCCGAATCTGTCACCTGATTTCATATTCATTAATGTCTTCTCGACTCGACCAGCCTTTCTTGACTTGCGCGGCCGCACACTCGCCCATCATTCCACGAGTCGTGTTCTTGGGAGTGTTCGTAACACGATATGCCGTTATCTGTGTGGTGTCGATCCAAAGCATTACTGACACACTGCGTAACATTCGAACATACGAGGCGCTTTTTACAGTAACTTTATTTTTACATGACAACCTTGACCTTAATCTTCCTCTCAACATCATTTCCATATGTATTACGGCATTTATCGAATCGTATGACTACCTTCTGAAAACTATTCTCATAGAAATATACCACCTTATTTTTTAACCAGTTCGGTAGTGACGTGCTGAAACCTCCATTTTCTTCATAGCGTTAACCAACAAGGTGACTGTAAGTGCAAGAAAAAGTAATAATTATTTCTTTATGCAATAATTTACCAACAGACGTATGTATTGTAGAAATTTATTTTGTGAACTTGTATAGGACTTATATGTAGGGTGGTAGACATTTTTCGATATACAGAGATCAAGAATCTTCTTTGCACTATGATTATATGAGACAGCTACTGCCGTTGCATTATTCCACTCAGCATAGTGCGAGGTGGTCTTACATAAGGGGTTCTAATGTGGTGCCTGCGGGACCGGTTGTTTGATGATTTTTATAGTATGATTGCATTGGTTTAATTGGTGAATGCAATTAGGTTTTAAGACAAACTTTTTTAGGCTTATTATCGTTAATATTACGGCACCTATTTGTCCAACCACACATAACACGAGCTAGGCTACCCATACGTAACTAACGTATTCTGACATTGTTATGTCACATTTTATTGTATCTTTATTTTATTATTCATTTATAGCAGTTAATTACTTTTAAAAAATTCTTCATCTGGACATAATACTGTATACAGTACATTTGATTGTTGTGATGCATGGGCTATTACAACTGTGTGGTACGGATTTATGAACAATAGCGTGTACATATGTTCCTCTATTATGCTATATTCGAGTAAATAGTGACAACTATTAACAACAGTATGACACAGGCAGAAGGATATTTGCCCTGATGTTACATACAGTTTTAATGATATACAATATGTCCTTTTGAGCCACTAACATAGTTAACATAGATACCTGTCAATTGTTAACGTATGTTCTATGTATTTTTTTAATAATACATTTGTTCTACTCATTGTGTAGGGGCCTAAAGATGGCATCAATGTAATGCCGAAACTGGTAGCATAAAAGAAGTTCATACAATAAATTTCTACTATACATACGGCTGTTGGTAAATTATTGCATCAAGAAATACATGCCAGCCGTTGTCCCACAGTCCCTAATGGATCAACAAAAAAGTAATAATTAGTACGTACTAGCTCACGGCTATACGAAGTACCATCAACTATTTCCCAAACATACGGCTTTGCGGGATGTTGAATGCTATGTTCGAAATGGGGACGGGTATTTTCGTGCAGCGAAAGATGCCTCTACTTAGCATGTCACGCCTTTCGTTTTGGATTGCAAGACGAAGTTTCTTTGAGGTTGATTCAAAATTGAAATGGTTCAAATGGCTCTGAGCACTATGGGACTTAACATCTGAGGTCATCAGTCCCCCAGACTTAGAACTACTTAAACCTAACTAACGTAAGGACATCACAAACATCCATGCCCGAGACAGGATTCGAACCTGCGACCATAGCAGCAGCGCGATTCCGTACTGAAGCGCCTAGAACAGCTCGGCCACTGCGGCCGGCTTTCTTTAAGGTCCCACAATAAAATTATTCATTGACAGTGTTACCCGAGGTAAGAAAACTGGCAACAAAAACACTCTGATGGTCCGAAAACGTAATTCCAACAGCCTTCCAGTCTGAATTTTTTTTTTCTGGAACTTCAGTTTCTTAGGGGATGGTGTATGCTTCCATTCAAAGAACGTTGTTTTGACTGCAGTGTAACTTGAGCAACACAAGTTTCTTCACGAGTGACAATTTAGATTAAACTGATTTCATTCGACACAATAGCTCTTTAAAAAAGTCACTGACATGACAAAATGATTCATTTTGTGTGAGTCTGCATTTGTGGAACCCATCGTGCACACAGTCTGCAATATAGTAAGCGTTCTGTAACAGCTTCATGCAGAACATTTCTTGCAGCATGAGGAAGGGTATATAGCCTAACGAAATAATCGTTGATGCCAGTAAAAGCTACCGTGACGGCGTTTGCGGATAACCAGCATTTGAAAGTTCTTAGTCAAAATGCACACTACGGCGACTGCAAATCACCTAAGCTCGTGTTTCAAGACGGTACTTAGTCTAAAAGCGCACCCCCTTTAATGCGGTGAGAACAAAAAATCATCCTCCTCATAGGTAAGAGAAAAAATGTTGTCAATTTTATTCCCACAGCTTTCGGCATGATACTGCAGTTACACATTCATGTTCTGAATGAAAGCCACTACTAAACGCGGAACTGCATCTTCAGTAATAGAACTTGCAACTTCAAAAGTCGACGGCAAATGGTGGGATTGCTGGTAGGAATTCTACCTGCTCTCAAACTAAAAGCGTATAAAATTACTGTCTTTTACCCACTAACCTAATGCAGTTCCCTCTTTTTCTTAAAACACTTCAAGTTTCAGGCTTTTATCCATTAATCCTTCTTATAATATCCTTCCTGTGTACGTCACTCCACCACATACTTTCCTCCATAATATGCTTTCTGTCGTAATTATCCGTCCTGATCAAACATTATTATGTAATTTAACGCATGGCCGCTTTCGGCTTACTGGCATAATTAGATCATTAGGGGTGTTCTGATATGAGTATCATAGTCAAACGAGATGCTTACGCAGGTACAGGAAAAAGTGTTTTCATTTATGGTAACTGCCGACCACGAACGCAGGCTAATGGGAGCAGTACTGTGCTACAGGAGATACCCTCCTGCGCTTGCCCGGGAACTGTGGCAGCAATCGAAGACACGCTGACAGCTGCGAACCACCGGCATCCCTTGATGCTTTGATGCTTAATGTCTTCACCGCCAGCGATGTCAGCAGTATAACGGTCCGTGTCTCGGAGCCAGAACCATGCTACAACAGTTTGAGGAGCATCATAAGCAACTTTCGTTGATATCTATTCTAATGGAACCCATCCTGTTCGCTACCGCACACCATAGCCACGTATGCATATCAGTAGGCCGTTATTTACTCCAATTGCATCACTTGTGCGTAGACACCTAATGCCACATACGTCCACAAAGCCACCAACAAACTGTCAGATGCCTGATATGCAGAATCAGTGATGTATTTAGTTCCAAAGACAGACAAACAAGCTATTAGTCAGGCGGTCATAATGCTTTCGCTCATCAGTGTATGTATGGGCATTAGTGTTTTTAGAAAAACACTTTATCTCTTCATTAAATATAGTACACAGTAACATCGAGTTATTTAAAACATTGCATAGGTGCTGGTGTAATTGGATGCTCAGAATTGATGTATGACTACAACTTAACATGAATGCTTCTGATGTCATGTGTACCCACTGTACACATCTGAAAAAGTAAATATAGTAAATAAGAGTTCGTGTAGTATATTTATTTGTTTATTAGTCAGTCTTTCTGGAAAAAAGAAACACATTTGTGTTATCACTTACACACGCAATCTGTCGTGACACACAGGGAAACACTTGTAACGATGCATTAAAGGCCGTGCGGTTCTAGGCGCTTCAGTCTGGTACCGCGTGACCGCTACGGTCGCAGGTTCGAATCCTGCCTCGGGCATGGATGTGTGTGATGTCATTAGGTTAGTTAGGTTTAAGTAGTTCTAAGTCTAGGGGACTGATGACCGTAGATGTTAAGTCCCATAGTGCTCAGAGCCATTTGAACCATTTGATGCATTAAAAGGAAGCACACACACCCGAAATACGCCGGCAGGGCAGACGGTCAGCGGGGTGAGGTTTCGCCGGTATACGTTCAATCAGGTGCTGTAAGGTTTCTTGGGAAATGGCAGCCTATTCTTCACCGAGTGCTGCACTGAGGACAGGTATCGATGTCGGTCGGCGAGGCCTGGCACGAAGTCGGCGTTCCAAAACATCCCAAAGGTGTTCTATGGGATTCACGTCAGTACTCTGTGATGGCCTGTCCATTACAGGGATGTTATTGCAATGTAACCACTCCGCCACAGGCCGTGCATTATGAACAAGTGCTTGATCGTGTTGAAAGATGCAGTCGCCATCCCAGAATTGCTCTTCAACAGCAGAAAGCCAGAAGGTGTTTAAAACATCTATGCAGGCCTGTGCTGTGATAGTGCGACGCAGAACAGCAAGGCGTGAAAGCTCCCTACATGATGAACACGACCACACCCTAACACCACCGCCTCCGAATTTAACTGTTGGCATTACACACGCTGGCAGATGACATTCACCGGGCATTCGCCATACCCGCACCCTGCCATCGGACAAACACATTGAGTACCGTGATTCGTCAGTCCACACAACGTTTTTCCACTGTTCATTCGTCCAATGTTTACGTTCCTTACGTAAGCGAGCCGTCGTTTGGCATTTACCGGCGTGATGTGTGACCTATGAGCAGTTGCTCGACCATTAAATCCGAATTTTCACCCCTGCCACCTAACTGTCATAGTACCTGCAGTGGATCCTGGTGCAGTTTGGAATTCCCGTGTGACAGTGTCTTGCCTGTTACACATTAAGACCCTGTTGAACTGTCGGCGGTCTCTGCCAGTCAACAGACGAGGTCGACCTGTACGCTTTTGTGCTGTGCGTGTCCCTTCATGTTTTAACTTCACTATCACATCGGAAACAGTGGACATAGGAATGTTTAGAAGTGTGGAAATCTCGCGTACAGACGTATGACAAGTGACACCCAATCACCTGACCAAGTTAGAAGTCCGTGAGTTCCGTTGAGCGCCCCATTCTACTCTCTCAGGATGTCTAATGACTACTGAGATAGCTGTTATGGAGTACCTGGCAGCACAATGCACGTATTAGGAAAAACGTCTGTGTTTGGGAGTGTCCGGATACTTCTGATCGTATAGTGTACTAGAGGAGGACGCGCCAATGTACAAGGACGCGGGGAGTACTGTGTTGTCAGTAGAGGTGCACTAACCGCAGAATGGGTCGTTCAGGAGAGCTCAGTCGCTTCGAACGTGAACTAGTGTTACGATTTAACCTGGGTAGCTGATCTGTCAGGGGCATTTCAAACCTTCTAAAACTAAACCTGTCTAAGCCGACCGTTGTGGTGAAGTGTAAAGGTGGAGGAATAACAGCAGCTAAACTAAGATCAGGCAGATCTCATGTACTGATGAACAGAGAGCGTCGAGAAATCGCATGAAATCAAGGAAAACCAGCTAGCACAGTGACTGGATCTCGGAAATTAAAATTAAGTGGACAGGAGGGGGATGGTCGAACACCTTCACATAAGCCTGTCAGTGCTACGTGACGCGTGAGGGTGCGCCAACAGCGATGTTACTGGTCGGTGGATGACGGGAAACCAAGTTTGGAGTGATGAATCAAGCTGTGTCCTATGTCAGCTCGATGGAAATGGCTGGTTTTGTCGAATGTGTGGGGAGCTACCTTCAGTCACGTGTCGTGATAAAGTACGAAGGAGGTAGAGTTGAGGTAGGTGGGTGTTTTCATGCGGTCCCATAGCAGCGCAGGAAACGCTCAAAATGGCACAGTATGAACACATTTTAGGGCATTATGTACTGTGTACAGTAGATCAACAGTTCGGAGACAGCATTATCTATATCCTGTCATAAAGGATTATCTGTCAGGCAAAGTTTTGTGGGCAATAACGTTCCTGATATGGACTTATTACCCAAAGCTCCAACCAGAACCAAATGAAATACCTTGGGGTTTTGGGACGACTTACAGCATCTAATTCGCTCCAGTCCTCAGCGTCCAATATCTCTACCTTATCTGTATTCGGCTCTCGAGGAAGAGTGGGCTGACATTCCTCCACAGTCATTCACATAGCCCATCGAAAGTGTCTGAAGGTGAGTTGAAGCCCTCATAAAGGCTAGGGATATTATATATATTATTTTATTATACACAACTGGCCATTAAAATTGCTACACCACGAAGATGACGTGCTACAGACGCGAAATTTAACCGACAGGAAGAAGATGCTGTGATATGCAAATGATTAGCTTTTAAGCGCATTCACACAAGGTTGACGCCGGTGGCGACACCTACAAATTGCTGACATGAGTAAAGTTTCCAACAGATTTCTCATGCACAAACAGCAGTTGACCGGCGTTGCCTGGTAAAACGTTGATGTGATGACTCGTGTAAGGAGGAGAAATGCGTACCATCACGTTTCCGACTTTGATAGAGGTCGGATTGTAGCCTATCGCGATTGCGGTTTCTCGTATGGTGACATTACAGCTCGCGTTGGTCGAGATCCAATGACTGTTAGCAGAATATGGGATCAGTGGGTTCAGGAGGGTAATACGGAACGCCGTGGTACATCCCAACGGCCTCGTATCACTAGCAGTCGAGATGACAGGAATCTTATCCGCATGGCTGTAACGGATCGTGTAGCCACGTCTCGATCCCTGAGTCAACAGATGGGGACGTTTGCAAGACAGCAACCATTTGCACGAACAATTCGACGTCGTTTGCAGCAGCATGGACTATCAGCTTGGAGACCATGGTTACGGTTACCCTTGACGCTGCATCACAGACAGGAGCGCCTGCGATGGTGTACTTAACGACGAACCTGGGTGCACGAATGGCGAAACGTCTTTTTTTCGGATGAATCCAGGTTCTGCTTACAGCTTCATGATGGTCACATCCGTGTTTGACGACATCGCGGTGAACGCACATTGGAAACGTGTATTCGTCATCGCCACACTGGCGTATCACCCGGCGTGATGGTATGGAGTGCCATTGGTTACACGTCTCGGTCACCTCTTGTTCGCATTGACGGCACTTTGAACAGTGGAAATTACATTTCAGATGTGTTACGACCCGTGGCTCTACCCTTCATTCGATCCCTGCGAAACCCTACATTTCATCAGGATAATGCACGACCGCATGTTGCAGGTCCTGTACGGGCCTTTCTAGATACAGAAAATGTTCGACTGCTGGCATGGCCAGCACATTCTCCAGAACTCTCACCAATTGAAAACGTCTGGTAATTGGTGACCGAGCAACTGGCTCGTCACAATACGCCAGTCACTACTCTTGATGAACTGTGGTATCGTGCTGAAGCTGCATGGGCAGCTGTATCTGTAAACGCCGTCCAAGCTCTGTTTGACTCCATGCCCAGGTGTATCAAGGCCGTTATTACGGCCAGAGGTGGTTGTTTTGGGTACTGATTTCCCAGGATCTGTGCACTCCAATTGCGTGAAAATGTAATCACATGTCAGTTCTAGTATAATATATTTGTCCCATGAATACCTGTTTATCATCTTCATTTCTTCTTGGTGTAGAAATTTTAATGGCCAGTAGGGTACTTACTATTATAATATATACTATTATATTTCCAGATACTTCAGATCAGATAGTATATGTGCCAGTGAACTGACGGTCTTGTCATTTACTTCCAAGCCTTCTCCGAATCAAGTTTGTGACACACAAACGCAGCGTTACAACTCGTTCGTACCAATCACAGGCTGACAGCGCTCGCTGCTGCAGCCCGCACTGCAAATTGAAGAGGATCTCCGTTCGCAGCCCGCCGCCACTCAGCAGTTTATTGCCCGCCGTTCTATTTAGCAGCCGGATCATCGAGCTCTATCTCAATGGCAATCAGGCGGCGTCTCTATGGCTCATAGAACAGTGGGCCGGCGCTTCGAGCACACAGCGCTGAAATACGCCACGCTCGCGAAGCCGCGTAATGAGCGCGTAAAACGTCGCCACATTCACATGACTGCTCTGCTGCGTTACCAGGCCCCAACCACGTAAACTGCCGTATTGGTGATATAACGAGACTTAGCCACACAGTTTGCCGTGCAATTAATATTACAGACAAACATGCTGTGATCTACAGATGATTTATATAAAAATTTACAGCCTAGAAGTAAGTACCGCTAATGAGTAATCAGATTAGTTTAAGTATTCATGTAACCATCTCATTAACCACTAAAACCGTGATATTTAACACAGGCTGATTGGGTAACTCACGCCTTCTCCAGACTATCATCATAATGCTATGTGCGTGGGCGCGCGTACGTGCGTGTGAGTAAGAGAGAGTGGGGAGGAGGAATGAGGAGAAGAAAGGGAAGGGAGGAAAGGAAGGAAGGAATTCGGGAGGGTGGCAAATGAATTGCTTCCTAAGCCTTTAGTGAAATCTTTTACGTCTTAAAAACTGGGTTTTATACACTGTTATTTTGTTATTAAGTGATTGCTAAATATGTTACAGTTACAGTTATTTATGATTGTATGTGTGAGGCAGTTGAATTCATTACTCGTTCAAATAAGAGGAGAAAAAAAAGAAGTGTGTGTTTAAAAGTTATTTTTAAACAGGCAATATATGCAACGTGATGTACATACATGTGTTGAAATCAGGAAGTCATTTTTTAATAATAGCTTTTGAGAAGCCAAATAAAAGCAATGTTACGACACTAGAACATTATTAACAACAATAACAGACACCGTCAAAATTTGCATATTGTCTTTTTCGGAGGATATCTGAGATCAGATGTTGTAAACAGTTGTTATTCTATGATTTAAGATTTGAATTTGATGACAACTCGTGAGCGACATTTTTAGATATGACGATAGCCCGCGTGGAACCGAAACCGATCACAATTTAAAAAAACTTTGATCTAGGCGGACAATAAAATCTGTTAATCGGGACTTGATGAACATTGGAACCGGAATTGTTTAAGAGACTTTGATATATTGAGCGTAATTGTGAAACTGCTACGGTCGCAGGTTCGAATCCTGCCTCGGGCATGGGTGTGTGTGATGTCCTTAGGTTAGTTAGGTTTAAGTAGTTCTAAGTTCTAGGGGACTTATGACCTAAGATGTTGAGTCCCGTAGTGCTCAGAGCCATTTGAACCATTTGAATTGTGAAACCAGACGTCGAACTGCACTCAGGCAGTACTTCACCGGGAAATTCAATTGATGAATCATTTCCAACAGCAACTGCTCCAGTTTTGTTGCTCAAGTACTTGTGTGGGATGAGGTCTGGCGCAATGAGAGAAAGAGAAATTGGTGCAGTCAGTGGACCACAGTCACTGAGCAGTGCCCCATACTACGTTTCCATATTCTCCTGCAGATGTCGGTGCACGCTTATTAATCACTTATATTTTACTTGTTGTGGAATACATGTCGATACAGCCACTCACATTGTTGGCAATTGTTGTTATTGATAGTTCTGCACATGATTTACTTGAGAGTTAAGGCGAATAGGAAGACAGGTCCTTTCAATGAGAACGGTACATATTTTTACCGAACCAGCCCACGTTTTCTGTCTCTGATGATGTCGTCGTGTGTCAGACGCTAACCCCCCTTCCTCCCCTTTCATTGTTTGCTGGACTGCAGTCCACAGCTGACGTCAAAACAAACGTTTCAACATTCACGGAGCCACGAAGCTGCGTGTGCAATGCAGGGAGATAGGACTGTCCAAACCGACAGCGCCCCTTGCGTGTATAGTCTCGAGTTGCGCGAGTGGCCGTACTGCCGCCTCCTACGCTGCCACCCTCCGCTTGTCTCGCTCACACACATACAAACACAAGCGCAAACACACGTGCCGGCGAAATACAACACGCCAGACAGCTGGCGCTATTTACGGGCCCCGTCGGGAGAAGTTAGCGGGCGAGTCCACGCTGCTTGCCAGCCACTGTCCGCTGTCCGATAACAGAGGCGCGGGTCGCCTGCCTATGGGTGGCTGATATAACACGAGCGTTAAGACGAAACTCGGCGGCAGGCGCGGCTGTGCCTGCTTGCCACCGTTGCTGCAGCCCCGTTCGACAACACGATTCTTTCCACCCACCGTCAGCCCATTGCATTGCTTACCATCGGAAACTACTTTCTGTCCGTCATGTCTCAGTTCCGATACTCTATTCGCTGTGCGACTTTGGAGGAATGTTTTCCACGTTTTCTGTGTGAGGCGTAGCCAGGCCCCCACAACCGCACGAGTGGTCAACTGTGAAGAGCGGACAAATTGAATAACTGGCCGGCGGCCATTAGAGTGGTAAACTGACGCGCGGAGTTCGAATGTTTATACATCGCTTTTGGTTATAAAATGCCTTCCCTTGAGTTAGGTCACAAACATAATGCCTCATTTAAATACGTTACTACAATATACTTTTTAATTTATGAACAAACAGCAACTAGTCACTGTTTATGAATTTATCTTATGTACTACATGGAATCTGCCGTAGCTAAAAGTTATGTACTGGACACCTAGCATTTTTCGTAGTTCATTTACGATAGATGTACGCAAAATGCATCAAAATACTCGAAGATTTGCTCCCTATATTAATAGATATTTTCTGACTCTACTTTGCTTTAGATTTTATGACGAGAAGTGCGTTATATACGGCATAGTGCTTTGGCAACTCACGAACAAATTATCAAGTTTCAACCTAACCTAGATCATGAAAACGCTACCGATCAGCCAACTTTCTTCAAAATGATCAGAACATACAAAATGGTATTCTGTCGGTCGGAAATCTTGCCTCCTGACCATTTTTGTAGCAGCTGTGGTTTTGAGAAAGGAAACCTGCAAATAGATGCACAGGTATTATGCTAATACCGTGTTACAAGTTCACTGTACAAGCAAGTGCACTGACATACAAAACAACTTAAAATATTCACATACCTGTGAAATGTAATATTTGTTCCTTTCTTGAATTTATTTGTACAATTAATCGCTGCACAACTCTTCACCATTGCACTTCTTTTGATTGGAACGTGCAGACAGTAGAATTACGAGTAACAAATACTGTATGTACGCCCCAACAAACACATAACGTTGAATCAGGGTCTTCATAAACAACAATACTACACAACACATCAGACTACAACCACTATAATGGCGTCCAGCCGAAGGTTCAAATCATCCCGCGACTGCAGAGCCATCAGTAAGTCTAGTTATTTTTTACAAGGTCTTTGGGCGTAGCGCCGTATACCGATCCTGCCTTGGAGGCGGTTAAGTGGGAGATGTGTCTCAGAGCTGGATAGTGATAGATGGTGTGGGTGTGGGTAGTGTGGGTAGTGTGGACTGAAGAGATCATCCTTGATGACTTATTCTTCTAGGATGGAATGTAAGGATAAAAGGAAAACACTTTATTTATTACGCATTCAGTTAGGCTTGGGTACGCAATGGGTCCTTTAGCCTGCTGTCTTTGGTGATGTCTATCTCCTGTGGAGGGTGAAATGTGTCAAGGCTGTTATGTGTGACTGCTTCCTCGTGTTATGACAGATTGCCTATGGGGGGTGAAACGTTATTGACTTCGGTACGCGATACTTGTGCCATCTTGCAGGGTTTACCGTTCCTACCGACTGTAATTGTCGAACTTCGTCCCTAAGGGCATCGATCTTGTCAAAAACTCGTAGAGCCTTGTCACGGACCTTCTCTTGTATGGTGGTCTCGTGGAGTGCGGTGTGGATGTCGACGTTTCTTGTCCACCATGGAGCTCCTGTGATCCATCGATAGCAAATGTTTTGCAGCGCTTGGAGTTTGTTGTAGTTGGAGACGCACGTAGTTCCCCACGAGGTGGAGCCATACAACATTGTGGGTTCCACCGTAAGGACAATATTGGATAGGGGACTGATTTAGTTTCGATTGTGCCCACTAGAGTACACTAAAGTAATAGAATGCTTTCCATAAATTGTTCTAGTATTTTCATAAAGCGTTGTTATGTCTTTGTGTAGGTGAAATGTTATAAATGTGTTTTAGCAGTATGAATGATGCGTGAGTGTGGTTTAAGATTAATATGAAGATAATTGTTTAACGAATTATGTAGTGGGATTTAGTGTGGGAACTTTTCGAAGAAGTATGGATGTGGACAAAGGGGTTTTTTGTAGAATAGATTTGTATAGTAAGTTCATGGTAAAGGGAAAGTTAATTCAGGTATAAATAACAATAGTAAATAACTTAATGCATAAACAAAACTTCAGCATATTAGATAATTACGTCAGTAAAAAGTGCAGTCGTTAGGTTTACTATTTTGCGATTTGTTATTGATGAAAAGCGCGGATTGACGCGGGAGAATGTTGTTTTGGTATTGGCTTTTGAGTAAACTGAATAGTAATATTCTTCGCGCGCCTTTCTCTGCTGGGAGAGAAAGAGTATTCTAGAGAGGAGTCGTAGCCTAGCCATGAAACAGTTCGGACGTGTGTAGTAGTAGTTCCGATGGAAATGATAAGTTGCCGGATCTGGCAGTGTTTCATACATAAAAAGCATTGTAAAGTGACGGCATAATTGTTCCGATGGGATTGTAGAAATTTCGGAATTTGTAAGTGAATTTTGTGACGAGAAAAGACATATATATTCCGCGTGGCGTATTGAGCAGGTCGGTGGCTAAAAACTGTGACTGCATTAGGTACCGACAGACTTAATATTTGGCAAGCATTCTCAACTAAAAGCAATACGTATTTTTGTAGGTATTACGTTTTCGGAAAATGCAAAACCATAAACTTGCTAACGTAAGAGAAAGGGATTGTGAGTGACTGTGTTAAGACTAGCACGCGCTTGGCAGTGATACATCTTCACCTAAGTTTTAGAATATATTAATTAAGGACAAAATTTTCAACCTTTCTTTTCGTGTGGAAACTTTATCCCGAAACGTAGATTAGTGACTTTAATTGCAACCTGGTTCACGTCGAAGTACAGAAGGTTTCACTCGGCTTCCCTACTGATGATATGCTGAGACAACGTTCACAGGTAGGTGCAGGTCAGTCGTAAAAGGACGGAAGGAACCGCGCCGCCGCATGTGGCTCCATCCATTCACCTTCTCGCGAGACACTAACCACACCCTGTGCAGCACAGTCACATGTGAATATTTCGATATGATGTAGCCTCGAGAAGTGCACTTTTTTATTTGTTTACATATCTATTTAACCTACTGCACCGTTGACCTTCCAGTTCGTCTCAGCCATCGGCGGGTAGCGTGATCCAAAACGAGCTATCATGTACATCTATGAGAGATGTTCCGAAAACCACTAACCCAGACAAGAAAGGTGTGATTAAAACCTTGGTAGACAACGCGTACAAATTTTAGTTACCGACTTATTCAAAAGTTGAATATCTTCATTCGACTTCAAAAAGAAGGATACGGGTCTTGCACTTCACCCTAGATAAAGAACCAGGCTCGACGGGAAAGAACGTCAACCCAAGGGTGGGTTTTCCTTCCGTTCATCAGTGAGATTACTGATCGCATTGGAAAGTGTTGAGCAAGTATGGTGTGGAAACTACATCCTGACCCACCAGGAAGATAAAAGAATTTTAAGATCGGCAAGAGATACACGACATCCTTTGGCTACGATGTGACCGGCCGCTGTGGCCGTGTGGTTCTAGGCGCTTCAGTCCGGAACCGCGCTGCTGCTACGGTCGCAGGTTCGAATCCTACCTCGGGCATGGATGTGTGTGATGTCCTTAGGTTAGTTAGGTTTCCGTAGTTCTAAGTCTAGGGGACTGATGACCTCAGATGTTAAGTCCCATAGTGCCTAGAGCCATTTGAACCATTTTGAGCCACGCTGGGTGTATATAAAATTCCTTATAATTGTGGGTTGGTTTACACTGGTACCAAGAAAAGAAGTGTCGACACCCGTCTGACTGGTCTCAACGGGACGTACGGATGTATTGGGCGTAGCGGAACACGCTTACCAAAATGGTGACCATAAAATAAAATTCAGTTATACGAGTGTCATATGGAAAACATTTCATTATCATGCACTCATGTACAGAGAGGGCACTGAGATTTGTAAACACCGTAACTGTTTTAACATAATAGAGGAAGGTGTTAGATTAGATAAAATTTTGATGACAACGTTGCATCGTAAGAGTGGTGATCAAATACTTTCAATCGAGAATGTTGGCATTATCAGAGATAATCTCCTGGCGAACTCACGTAATGGACTGTGGTAGCTTCTACACAGCCCATATATTCTGCGCTCCCTCGAGTTCTGTTTGCAGATCTCTGACGATGTAGTCTCCACCGACATGGAGGGTGCTGTCGCAGCGTGCAGTCAATTAGAAGAAACCGTAACAGGACAATCATACCTCGCAATGCTACGGAATTGGCTATTCACACAACTTGACTCTGACAATTTCATCTGTCAGCAATATAGAGCAACCCCGCACTGGCACGACAACGTGCGCGGTTTCCCAAATGCCAACGTGCCTCAACGTTGGGTAGGGCGTACAGGACCGCGAGACCAGGATTTACACTCTTGGCGTCCTACGTCCTCTGACTTTACACCATGTGATTTCTTCCTGTGGGGATACGTTGAACAATGTGTTTACGTTCCTCCCTTACCTCGTGACACTGATGAACTAAAAACCAGAGTATCAGAATCTGTAGCTTCAGTGACAGAAGACACCTTACGCTGAGTTTGGGATGGATTCGGCTATCGACTCGAAGTCGTGCGTGCAGCCATTTGGAGTATATATTGAACATTTATGATAGTTCTCAATAAACTTTTGTCTTTTCTGACAAGGGAACCTCCCCATCGCAACCCCCTCAGATTTAGTTATAAGTTGGCACAGTAGATAGGCCTTGAAAAACTAATCACAGATCAATCGAGAAAACAGGAAGAAATTGTGTGGAACTATGAAAAAAATAAACAAAATATACAAACTGAGTAGTCCATGTGCAAGATAGGCAATATCTTGGAGGGTGGGAGCTAAGGAGCGCCGTGGTCCCGTGGTTAGCGTGAGCAGCTGCAGAACTAGAGGTCCTTGGTTCAAGTCTTTCCTCGAGTGAAAATATTACTTTCTTCATTTTCGCAAAGTTATGATGTGTCCGTTCGTTGATTGACGTCTCTGTTCACTGTAATAAGTTTAGCGTCTGTGTTTTTCGACTGCACCGCAAAACCGTGCGATTAGTAGACGAAAGGACAAGCCACTGCAATGGGAACCGAAAACATTTGATCGCAAGGTCATAGGTCAACCGATTCCTCTCTCTTCTGTGCGCTGTAGTCGACTGACGTCGTGTGTTTCGATGTTTGTTCAGGTGTAGCGTCCCCATACTACAGCGCAGTTACCTCGCATCGGACAGACAGATAATAATTGTCTGAAAATAAAAAATTAAACTTTTCACTCGAGGGAAGACTTGAACCAAGGAGCTCTCGTTCCGCAGCTGCTCACGCTAACCGCGGGACCACGGCGCACTTGAGTTCACGCTGTCCTTGATGTTGCGTATCTTGCTCATGGACTACTCAGTTTGTATATTTTGCTTATTTTTTTCATTGTTCCATACAACTTCTTCCTCTAACGCTATTTTGTCGAAAGTCGACAAAAACAAAACTAGGTCCCACTTAGAATGCTTGTAACTGCCATCTGAAGATGGATTTGTAAAGAAAAATCCGAAACCGGTCATGGTCTGAAGATAATAAACCTTTTAAACCATACATGTGGCTGGTAGCTGTTTTTTATAAATTATAAACCAACTTCTTCCTGTTTTCTCGATTGATCTGTGTTCAGTTTTTCAAGGCCTATCGACGGTGCCAACTTACAACTAAATCTGAGGGGGGTGCGATGGGGAGGTTCCCTTGTGAGTAATTTAGTATGAAATTCTTCTTAATAAATAATTCTATTTAAAATCGGGTCATTCTTTTTGGGACATCCTGTATTATCCGACTCCTCTTGGAACGTACGCTCTTGGTGTTTCTGCAGTGAACGTCTCTGTGATGCATAACTCCCCTCTTACAGCGTGTGCCACTCGAGGCTGTTTGAAATTTCCATAATGCTCTTGTGCGTTTCAAACGATCACGTAATTAACCCTGTTGTTCATCAGTTTTATTAATTTAACCTGTTAAGAGTCTCAAACTGATAAGCAGTTGTCAAGAGCGTTAATAACAATGCATTGCTTTCTAATTGCTATGAAATCCTGAATGTAATCACAAATCTGCTCTGCTAGTCAATAAGTTCGAATTACGTTCACTAAAAGTCTATGTGAAACTTTATTCACTGACTTAACGAAAGTGACGGTGCCTTAGTCTACGGGGCTCTGGATGTCATGGACGAACAGAATCCTTGGTTATTTTCATAGGGTAGGCTTTTATTCTTCGAAACCCTCATAATAAGAAAGTATAAAACAACAGATTGATGTCAAGAATACGCACCTGTAATTATGTGCGTCGTTTCAGAAACCCGTTTTGTTATTGTGTTCGACACGGCATTTTTTTTCCATTCGTTCGTTACTCTTTGTTGTTCACTTCCTGCTACAAGGTAAGTTATATCTTTAGCATACACTCTGCAGAATTTCACGGGTATCTCAACCGACTCATATGCCATTCCACAGTAGGCACATTCAGCTGATTTTCTATTCCATGATAACTGTATACTGGAATTTCACCATGTGAGCGACGAATGAAAGGAGGAACAGTCTTAAAGACCAACAATTTCGAAAGACCGAATACATTAATTCTTGCTTCTCCCATCTTACGTTTCGGTGCCATCATGGTACCGCAGGAACTAAACAGCTAATTTCAGTCCTCTAACTTCGCATATTAGTTTTTGTTGGCTGTGTTCCACAGCGTTAGATTTCCAGCGTAATGTGAAAACATTTCAGTTTATCAATGTATTCCATGAAATCCGTATATCTACCTATTTGCAATGCTGTATAGGACGTAAATATGACGATAAATTTGACATTTAGTACGGTAGTGGGAAAATACATACCCATGACAAAGAACATTGTACAGTGACAAAAGCGACCCATCGACATTTGATACACATTTAAGGGATAAGAATCATTCAGTAGACAAAACTGAAAACAGTATTAGTAGTCTACACAAAACGGAAGAAGACAGATATAGGCCGACGGATCTCATGGAAGAGATGGAAGCTGAAGATTTCGATGAACAACTTAAACTTAACGACAAACACAACATGTTGAACATTTTCGTGACATGGTATTACACAGGTAATACTGGTCATCATAGAGGTTCTTTGCCATTTCATTTTATATATTCTCTGGATAATTACGTGATGGATAGTACATACATCTACTTTTGCATAAATGTTATATTCCGGCAACTGTTTAATGAAATACATGTACACACGTTATTAACTAAAACGGTAAGTGCTATGTATATGTTACTGAAACATGTATGCTGTTTGTCTTACTCTAATTTTAAAATGTCATTTTCGCATGAACCTTGTCCTGTTCCCACAACGTTGTACAACAGGTACCGGAAACTGGCATCTGGCTGAAAGCGGTCATACAATTAAAAATAAATTATTCAGCACCTCACGTTTTACGTTCTACGACTTTACGTAAGGCCGAAACCTCTTAGGAATATTACGGCACGTTAGTGCTGCGACTTCGTTGACCTCACGTTCCCTATCCTTGTGTGGGGCATTTAATCTGCAGCTGCGCCGTCCTTCTACTAGTCATTCGCTATCATCAGCGCCAAGTGTGATCCGTGGCGAGCGCATTAACTACTGGTTCAACTTGTGCTGCTGCTACATTCAGTCGATCCGGCAACTTCATTCCGGATAAAGTGCTGCTGGTATCGTATCTTCTTGAGGAGTGGGAGGAAGAGGATCTATTCAGTGTGGAAACGCTGGTAAAAAGAATTGATGGTGTACGTGGCAAAGAACTTACGATTTCAAAACATTCTAATAAAGAAACATGTGGATGCTTGAGTAAAATTGTCAATTCCGAGAAATAACGCACTTAATATACTTTTCCCGTTAATTCCGAATAATCTTAATGTTACATATGAGAACATCTTTTTTTACACTTGCTAGAATATAATTTACGTAAGAAAATGATAGTTACTATGGAATTTGCCATAAGCTTTGCATTGGGATAATGTCTCTAGCTGTAGAGTAGGTGCGATTTTGAGGAATAATGGACCAACTCCACGCCGTACTCTCATTGCAAGAATTTTTGAATCAAATTCTTTAAACAGAGAGAATAATCACATATTTAGAAACCGCAGCACTTTGATACCAGCAACACAGATGTTTATTTACTGATATTCGGGTAACTAACCTTCTATAATCCACATTCTGCTTCCAGATTCAGATAGGAGGCTTGTTACAAAGAGACTATGTAAGAAAGAAGTTTTTATGGTACTTTAGTTTTTCTGAGGTTCTGTCTTGCTTCTTCTGCCTTCCGCATATGAGTAGCATGAGCATTTTTCAACATTTCCCTTCGTTCTTCGTTAACAATCTGATTATTAGTTTTGAGTGATCACATTTTTGGCAAGTGGCCCTTTTTGGAATATGCAAAGACATTAAAATCAACATAAAAACAATGTTTCGAAGCCCATTCCTTAGAAGACCGTAATCTTCACTCCCAGCAAAAACCCCAACTGCAGGATATTTCAGTGTGAAGCGATATCCTGATATAAGCCTGGAATCTCATTTCCAGCAGTATATAAATTTCAGCATAAAACTTAGGAGTACGTACTGCACTGTTGTGTTTGTTTTTAATGGCCTCTAGAAACAGCATAGATGAATAACCAAATCATAATCTGCCACCTTAAGTACTAGATGGACATATTACTGTGCAAAGTGATCTTAAGATACAAAGGAGTTAAAAGCATTCGCTGCCAGTGAGCACTGATTTAAATCGATGGGGAAAGTTGAAAATCTGTACCGGACTGGGAGTCCAACAAGAGTTTCCTGCTCACTGGCAGATGCATTTATCACTACGCCATCTGGACAGAGTGGTTATCGCAACTGCACGGACTACCCTACCACTTCTCCCGTCAGAGCACTGTGTCCGGATGGCGTAGTAGTCAGCGCATCTGTCCAGTAAGCAGGAAATCTTGTTTAGAGTCCCACATGTATAATTGAAGTGATCTAAATTCTTAGACGAATCTGTTAACAGATGGTGGGGAAAACACATGTTCCACAACATCGCCTGTTATTGCCCCTAGTATGGATAAAAATAGGGAGATAAAGAAACCGTTTCCAGTTTTCCCCTAATGAATAAATACAAGCGGCGTATGGTTTCCAAGGGAATCTCATACCATTCTTCCTGCAAAATACTGCCAAGTTCTGACAACGACTATGGAGGTGGATAGCAATCTCGCACTCTTCTCTCCAAAGTAGACCACATAGGTTGAATAACAGTGAGATATGAGGACTATGGCGACCATTGGAGATCTGATTCATCTCCGTGCTCACAAAATCAGTTCTGGAAGATGCGAACTGTAGAAGCAATGGCAATGTTGTCTTGGAATATGGCCTCACCATAGGGGAACAAATATTCTAACAGGGTGAACTTGATCAGCCGAAAGTTCACAGAATTCTTGGTAGTAATGCGATCTTGTAGATTAACCGTGGGACCCATCGAACAGCACGATATGGCTGCCAGAGTAATCACGAAAGCCACTCTTCGGACGTAAACTCGGCCAGAAGTTCGAAATAGTGCTAAACCACTCATCCGACCATGCGACATCCTTCCATTGCTTCGTAGCCCAGGCTTTAGGATTTGGCACTATGTCTCCCCGTTACGAGAATGTCATTGCTGGTTAGCGGTTTTCGAATTCCGGCTCGCCTAGCAATTTACAGCTTATGGAACACACCTTTAGTGTTGTTTTCGTGTTGACTGGGTTCGTGAGTGCGACATTCAGCTCTGCAGTGACTTTCGCTGCTGTCGACTCCTTTTTCTTCGTCACAGCCCTCTTCAATGACCGTCCTCTCAACACACACTGCAGTAGCTGCTGTGTCTTAGCAACCGATGCATTTCCACTTTCCCTGTATTAGGTATAAATCTTCGACACGGTGTCTCAGAAATACCAATCACTTCAGCTACCTTTGCTACGGAAGCCCGCACCACACTAGCAACAACAATTTGCGACGTTAGAATTCACTTAGCTCCGACATAATGCACTTGCAACTACACAGAACACTTTTCTCACCACGACTGACATTTGCAACGTATTAAATATATTACAGAGGTGGCGTTAGTGGTCAAATACAACACCGCCACCGACAGGGTTCGCTAGAATTTGTAGTTGTGTTCAAGCACGCACTTCTCCTGGCTTTTCCACATTTTTGTCCAATCTTTGTATGTCTAGAATGTGCACGAACCAACGTACAACTCAAAAATGTCAAATTGCCTATGGTCCACTTTTTTCCTCAATAGTCCGAATTAGGAAGTCTGATTCAGGGCCAAGAAAAGTTCTTCATTTAGTAATGAGCAATTTAATGACGGTTTGTCAATCACCGAAATCTTTCTAGGCGTGACTAGGCCATAGTTTGCAAATACATTTCCAGGAGACGATTATACTTAGAGCATCAACTAAGAATCCGAAAATTGTGTTGAAAGAAGGAACCGTAGTGCACAGACTTTATATTCTTTCGGTGAGTCTGCGCCAAACTACTCGCGAACACTAGATTCCCGGTGCCGGTAAAATAGGCCCATCGGTCGTTGTCGACAACGCTACCTTCGACTACGGGTCATATTCACATGCTACCTCTTGACCGAATAACGCCAGTTTTTCGAGAACAGCGTGATATCATTATGAGAAACTTTTTGTATAGAAACAAGTGTGTAGTTGTAAAAATGTAGCAAGATGCCGAGAATATTACTGCTTCCCCTGTTTTTACGACGAATATCACCCCGGCACGTATATATTGTTAACTGTAACATAGTAAAAATATCTAATTTTGTATAGCAGATAGCTATAATTAAACTGCACCTACTCACATAGTCCGGTGTGAGTGTAAGTATCGTGAGGCAGCGAAACTTGGTAAATATGCTAATGTGTTAATGCAGAACCAAAAAATGGCTCTGAGCACTATGGGACTTTACTTCTCAGGTCATCAGTCGCCTAGAACTTAGAACTACTTAAATCTAACCAACCTAAGGATATCACACACAGCCATGCCAGAAGCAGGATTCGAACCTGCGCCCGTAACGGTTGCGCGGTTTCAAACTGTAGCGCCTAGAACCGCTCGGCCACCTCGACCGGCAATGCAGAACAGATTTGTGCTGGGAAAAAATTGTTCCGACTTTGGCCACCATGTGCCGATCTGGCGCTCTAATGCATCTCGTCTACGTCTCCGGTGCTCATACTGAACAAATTGTGAAAGCGGAAGTTAATAATAAAATCACTTGTCTGACCTTTCCCGTCCACGTAACATCCCTTATTCCTACATTTTTACGTTTTTCTTGCAGCCACATTGCCAGATTTGCACCTTGTGTCAAAAATTGTTATTAATTGTTTCCAGCGTAAATCGTTCCCACATTAACGCATTAGCATATCTATCACGTTTCGCTGCCACATGATAACTACAGCTCACCACTGAACAGTATTCGGTACTAAATTCTCGTGTACGGTTCACAATCCTCTCCTGGAAACTTATTTGCAACCCGAAATTTTCCTTTATCTCTTCTTTTATGAAAGTATCGGTAAGCACGATGTTTTCAGCATTATTTAGGTTTATTTGCTGTGTGAGTATCGCAAAAATTGAAAATAAAGTAAGAGTTTTCCGCACAGGGACTCGACCCACGACTCTCAGAATATGGTTAAGTACGCTTTCCGCAGCGCTAAGCGCTGGCTGGAAACGCTACCACTAATGACTCACGATGTGCAGGACCTGTGACAAAAATGCTTTTCTTTTTTTTTTTTTTTCTAACCGCTTGGCCACCGGAACTCCTACTTCTGTCGCTTTGAATTCTGGCGGAGTCCTGCACACACACACAGACACAGACACACACACACACACACACACACACACACACACACCATAAATTTGGAAGCAATCGGTGGTGACCAGTAAGCGCGGTCCCCTTCTAACAAGGAGGCGGTACGAGCGTGGGGTTGGGGATCTGTCCGAAATTTTGTGTGGTGAAAGAGGACCCCTAACACCTCATCTGGTTAAAATATTAGGACGCACTACCCGGAAAATCCCGGGAAAAATCGATCCAAAGTTTCTTAGGTGCGTTATAAATGTAAAATGTTAGTCTACTGCCGGGCCTCCGTGTGGCCTCGGTGGTTAGGGCTTAGACGATTACGCCAGAGGTCTCGGGTTCGATTACTGCTCCTGCACCTTTTTTCTCCTTCTGTTTCATTTTCTTTGGTTATTCCAACAATTATTCAGAAAGTTTCCCAAACCTACAATGTCTTTGACAAATTAGTTACAGTATTGAATAAAAATTATTTTCTTTTTGTCCAGCAACACAGTTCATGGCGGTGGGTTTTCCATTTTTGATACTAAAGTATATGAGGAGAAACATTGGCTTTTTAATCAGAATAACAAAGTCGATTAGGAAACAATCAATTTTTATACATATAAAAATTATAAACAAGAACCGCAGTGGTAATTATCGTAAGAACAAACGAAACAATAATTTTTGCGATTACTTGCCAACATATAAAAGCGGATTTTTTACAATCACAAGGCGTTTGCAATAAATCTGTATAAAAACATGCCCCATTAACATTTACGAAAATGTTTCGAGTTTCTGGTAATTTTGAGGCAAACCAGGCATACTGAATCATTTCTCGGAATATTGATGGTGAATTACTGAATGAAGTTTTATAAAATCTTCCCGGGAATTTATTTCACGATTCTCCTGCAACAATGCGCTGCAATTTTGCATGCAACAGAAGACGGAAAAAAAAGTGCCAGAGGAGGAATCGAACCCGAGACCTCTGGCGAAAGGTGCGAGCGTTAACCATGTAAGCCAGACGGCGGTTCGGTAATGGACTAACATTTTATACTCCTAAGGCACCAAAGAAACTTTGGATCGATTTTTCCCGGGATTTTCCGGGTAGTGCGTCCTAATATTTTAACCAGATGGGGTGTTAGGTGGTCTTCTTTCACCACACAAAATTGCGGACAGATCCCCGACCCTACGGTCGTGCCGTCTCCTTGTAAGCTGTGCTGGCTACGGAATCACGATCCACTACGCCGTTCTCGTCAGTGCTGTCGCGAGCGGTCAGATGGCGCTGGTGGGCCACCTCGCCTCACTTGCTTATCGCGACCGCCGTCTGCACGAGGGCCCGCCGCGGATGAGTCTAGCGCCATCTGTTCGCCAGCCACGACACTCGGGAGCAGCACGGGCGATCGAACGCGGCCGTGACTCACGCACGCACGTAGCACGCTCCTGCGTCACGCCAGTGCAGGGCAGTAGCCGGTCAGCGTGCGTGCTACCCGCACAGCGCCGAGCCCCGTCTACGACCGCTAGTGTTGACCGCAGTCGCGTCACACGGGGAGTGAATACACACGTGTCTTTCCCTCCCCCCCCACCCCCCCACCCCCCAACGCGATTCACAAGATGGAGGGAGTGGCCAAATTGCTTCTCGGGTGTAAATTTCAGCTAGCTAGATATTTATTACTGTGAGGTGCTGCAGTCTAGCGGAAAAAGTGTAAAACAGCACTTCAGGCCATGTCGGCTGTTCCGTAAAATCGCCACGGCAATTGATTGTCGCATGCGATATTGTTCTTAACTTCCCTCAGAGAAAGCCCGTCGTTCGTCTTGTGTCCATACGTTTCTTGTTAGTTGTTCGTAAGTAATTTTCTTTTAAAATATTCTGAAATTCCCACCCAATGAGGTTGTGTTTGGCAGTGTTTGTTGGGTGGATTGAAATCTTATTGCAGTCATGAACTGTGCGGCTGGTCCTGACGTAGGTTCGAGTCTTCCCTCGGGCATGGGTGTGTGTGTTTGTCCTTGGGATATTAGGTTAAGTAGTGTGTAAGCATAGTGACTGATGACCTTAGCAGTTAAGTCGCATAAGATTTCAAACACCTCTGAACATTTTTTTTTTTTAAATCTTATTATCCACACCGAATTCATACACGATATTAAACATATAAGACATTAAACAGCCATAGGCTGTTTTAAAATCGACAAATACTATCAGTGCCCAGAGGTTGGCGTTTCTGAAGTAGCTTCTTGAGGTCCAGTATCCGATCGGCACTTTCGGAAGATGGTAGCGGTATTCATCTAATTATTAGACTAGTGCTTTGTCCTTCAGAAGTTTTCACTGTCAAATCGATAGTTCTATTTTTCGTCTAAGTATGCAACGTTGGTAACTAGTGTCTCGTATAGGATTAGGCACAGACAGAAGCGGTAAAACATCGACTCGGGAAGGAAACTGGAAAAAACGGCTCTGAGCACTATTGGACTTAACAACTAAGGTCATCAGTTCCCTAGACTTAGAAATACTTAAACTTAACCATCCTAAGGACATGACACTCATCCATGCCCGAGGCAGGATTCGAAACTTCGACCGTAGCAGCAGCACGGTTCCGGACAGAAGGACCTAGAACCTCTCGGCCACAGCGGCCGGCAGTACTGTACGAATCCATCTTAGAAGTCTCCCCAACCTGCTGTGGCTACATACTGGGAACCTAAGACTCGATAGCACTTTCTATCTTCATTAAAGTAGAAGATATAGAGACTGGACAAAATGTGGAAACACCACGAGAAATGCATGTTGAACATAACTGCACATGGTGACCAAGCTTTCAAGTTGCGCTGTAGTATATTAGTGCGAACGGCCCCTGTGCAATGTTCTAAACACGTTACAAATTTCAATCGTCGTCAGAACAATATTCTGTGTACCTGTGAGTGCATCATGTCGGCGCTAAGTGAATTCTAACGTTCGCAAATTGTTGGTGCACGTATCGTGTGTACTGCCGTAACCAAGGTATCAGGAATGTTTTGTGTTCTAACTGGTACCGTGACGAAGATTTAGGACGCGTACTGGGAAAGCGATAAACAGGTCAAGTCACAACGCGGACGAAATTTTGTTCAAATCGTTCAAATGGCTGTAAGCACTATGAAACTTAACATCTGAGGTGCTCAGTCCCCTAGACTTAGAACTACTTAAACTTAATTAACCTAAGGACACCACACACGTCCATGCCCGAGGCAGGAATCGAGCCTGCGACCGTAGCAGCAGCGCGATTCCGAACTGAAGAGCCTAGAATCGCTCGGACACGAACTTTTGTGCAGAGTGATCATGAAAGATGGTCGCTGAAGACGATTGTGACGAAAACAAGGGGACCACAGCTGCAAAAGTCACTACAAGACAATGTCGCACCCGCGAACTCTGTCGGCATCAAAACAACACGAATGGATCTCCACAAGCTGAGGAAACTGCAATTCCAAAACAACTGACCAGTGCTGTAAATGCCTGTATCAGGAAATCGTGGAGACGAAGCCAGAAATCCTGGACTATGGAGCAATGGAAGAATGTCACTTGGACGGATAAGTCTTGTCTTTCACTGTTTCCAGCTTTTCGCCGAATGTACATCCCAAGACGGATGGTCAGTGTTGATTTGGGCAGCCATATCGTGGTACTCCGTGGGCCCCATCGTTAGTCTGAAAGAACTCAGTACTGCCAATGATTATGTGACCATTTTGTCTGATCAGGTTTGCCAGTGGTACAATGTTCGATCCCCATTGGTGATGCTGTGTTCCAACACAACAAGGCACCTCTCACACAACTTGCACGAGGTTGAATTGTTGCACCTCCCTTGGCCGTCACTGCCATTAGGTCTCAATACGTGGAGCCATTGCGGTCTACTTTGGAGAGAAGGGTGCTCCACCTCCGTTATCGATGCTTGAACTTGCCACCATTGTGGAGTAAGAATGATGTAAGTTTCCTTGAAAATCATATAGGACTCTTATATATCCATTAGGAGAAAGCTGGAAGCAGTTTTGAACAGCAACGGTTTTCCTGCACAATATTAGCCGTGGTGCTGTGTTTCATTTCTTGGCGTTCTCATGTATTTGTTAACCCCCTGTATAGTTGGGTGAAATAGTGTGATTCTTATGACTACTTAGGCTTTCCTCGGCGTAACAGCTGACAATATTCCTCTCAGACGTGCAGCTGGACCATGGAGTCATCTCGACACAATATTTCTGTGGCCCACCTGATCGCTATCCTCAGACGAGTACACTGTTACACGATCTCGCTGGAAGTAAAGTCACACTGCGAGCGGCGACTCCTTTATACGCCGCAGAAGGCCAAAAATTTGTGCGTAAGAAATCGTCTGAACTGTCCTCTAGCGCAGCAAACGTGTAGCGGCCCAGTAGTTGGAGGTGGTGAAATGGATAAATGACTATCAAAGACTACTCTGCTCGCTGAATCAAAGACTGTTGTTGTTTAATGTCTGCTAAATAGCGTCGCAGATCTCACTTAAAGGAGAATGCTTGTCTCTATTTATATAAGATAGTCTAATTTCACTGGATTTTTTTCTATTGGGACTATGTTTTAAATGAATGCATTGAAAGTCGATTATCTATCTTACAGAGACAAGGGTTACATTTTAAGTAAGATTGGGAAAACTCAATATTATCTTGGAACTCTTCCATTTGGTTCGTGTTTGCATAGAAAAACAGTAATATCAGAAACTGAGTCCGCCTTGATGCAAAACACCTTGTTATTCGTTTATTTCTTTATTATACGAAACTAGTTTCGGCGACAAATATCACCATCAGTGGCTTCTTTTTAAATCTAAAACATGCAGAAAATGGCTTGGTTGTACAAACACAGTAAAACATTATTACATTTTTACGATTCGTCTTTTGAAATATAGTTTTCTATTGATACTCTCATACAACCTTGTTTATTGTATTCTACAGCATATTTTAAGCAATTATTGGCGCTGTTTGCGACATATTTTCTGTGCTCTTTTTTTTCTGTTTCCGTCTTTTTGCTTAGCGAACATCATGTCATCTGCAAAAAGACGGCAACAGAGAAAAAGAGCACCCAAAATATGTCACAAACAGCGCTAATAATTGCTTAAAACATGCTGTAACATACAATAAATAACGTAGTATGAAAGTATCAATAGAAAACTACATTTCAGAAGCCGAATTGTAAAAATGTAATAATTCTTTACTGTGTTTGTACAACCATGCCATTTTCTGCATGTTTTAGATCCAAAACAACCCCCTGATGATGGTGGTATTTGTCACCGAAACTAGTTTGGGATAATAAACCAATAACAAGGTGTTTTGCATCAAGGCGGACTCAATATCTGATATTACTGTTATAAAAAGTCTTCGAATCTGCCCACAGAATATTTGTTTATAGTTGTCCACCGATTTTGCCAGCTTCCACCACTGGTGGGTTACATGTTCACTTGCGCTGGAGGGCAGTTACAACAATGTCTTGTGCGAGCGCTGTTGGCCTTCCGCGACGTATGAAGGAGCTGCCGCTCGTAATCTGCATCCAGTTCTCGAGATTCGTTCAACAGCTTGGCTACCTGAAGATAGAGGTCCGGTGGACCGCGGAAGTATTACATTAAGATGACTTCATAACCGGGCTGCAGACCTAGTAGTATGTTATAGGATGAATCTTCCCGAAACTGCGCGTATTATTTCAATATTTCGCCCTGTGTACTAAGGAAATCCTTCTGTGTTAAAGAAAAGATCAAAACAGATAAAAAGGCAGCCATTAGTTTATGATACTATTGTTCCGACAGTGGCGAAATTTTGCTATAAATATAAGATTGAAATGTCTCTAGGCAGGTGTGTTCAATTCATTACATTCCGAGCGAAGGCCACGTGAAGCAGAGATAGCCGACGGGAAGAGAAAGAACGATGTGAAAGCGAGAACAAGAGAAAGATAGTTCCGACTATCAGCTGGCGGAGTCCGCCAAGAAAGAAATTAAGTAGGGGAGCCGCTGCTAGCGGGGTAAGCCGTAAATCAAGGTGGCCAGACCTGCGTGCTGTCTGCCACCCCCCCCTCCCTCTCCTTGCAGCCATTCAAATAAGGCTCCTCTCTGCAGAGAGACTGGTGTGGCGTGTGGCAAAGGGGTGGGAGGGGGAGGGATGGAAACAGACGAAGAAGTAATCGCTACCTCCTTCCTCACTAGTGGTGCACGGGGAAGTAGGCTGGTGGTTGGTAATGGTGTTGGTGATGGCCCACAAAGGAACGAGCTAGGGAGATTAAAAGAGTTTCTCTCGTAATGAAACGGAGCAAGTTGGTAGCGTGCTCGGAAAACCAAAGGCCAGTGTTTCGAGTGAAGCACCTGCCGCTCCCGTCGAGAACGGGACCCCGCTGACGTAAGTCAGATGCGACGGTTGCAAGTGGATACGCTAGACGCCGCTACCGTGCGCTAGATACATTTCTTTGCAGGGGAATTCAATGAAACATCTTTTTCCCAAGTTGCGCAATAATTTAAGTGAAGTATCAACTTGCGTAGTAGAATTCTCTTCTTCAAACGACATTTTATTGGACCATACACGAAATCGAGCCGTAGACTCAATTGTAGCAAGTATAAACTGACAAGGGGACCATGCATGTTCGCAGTCTCTGGTTTAGTCCCAATTTATGGTTTACATCGACTTGGCCGGAAATAAAACTGACAGAAATGGATCGTCGTTAGCCAAAAATAGGATTTCTGGAGTGGATTAGGGCAGGTCTGAGCCATGTTTGTTAGCCTATCATCCGGGCAGGGATTGACACAGGAGAAAGAGCAGTGAACAGTCTTCCTAGAGTAACTGGTTCAACTCCCGATGTGGAAACTTTTTCTAATTTCCAACTTTTACTTGACTTACAATACAAATAACCCGAAATAGTTCTCAACATACACTGAGGGGACAAAGCCCACGGTATACCTCCTAATATGGTGTCGGACCTCTTTTGGCCCGGAGTAGTGCAGTAAGTCGACGTGGCATGGACTCAAAAAGCCGTTTGAAGCCCATTGCAGAAATGATGAGACATTCAGGCTCTGTTTTTTTTTTTTTTTTTCTTTTTGTCATCGGTCTTCTGACGTGTTTGATGCGGCACGCCACGAATTCCTCTGCTGTGCCACACTCTTCATCTCAGAGTAGCTATTGAAACGTACATATTTAGTTATTTGCCATATGTATCCCTGTCTTCCTCTGCAGTTTGTAGCATCTACAGACCCCTCTAGTATCGCGGAAGTTAAACCCTGATATCTTAGCACATATCCTACCATCAGTTCCTTTCTTCTTGTCAGAGTTCTCCAAATAATACTTTCCCCGCAGTTTCTCCGGAGAACTATTCGTTCATTACGTTATCAGTCCACCTAATTTGAAACGTTCTTCCGCAGCACCACATCTCAAACCCTTCGATTATATTCTGTTCCGATTTTTCCGCAGCCCATCTTTCACCACCATACAATGCTGTTCTCATAACATAAATTCTTAGAAAGTCTAGCTGAAATGTATGGCAGAACTTCACTGGCCTTTCTCCTCTCTCATACCTATTTCGAAGCCCGTAATGTCCAGTAACCCTTCCTTACACTCCTTCCCACACTACCGTATTCCAGTCACCCATAACTATAAAATTTTCATCTCCCTTTGGGTACTGAATTACCCGTTCAACTTCCTCACATATTCGCTCCATCTGTTCATCTTCCGCTTTCGATGTCGCACGATACCCGAATCCTCTTTGCTGGCGTTGGTGGGCTGTCGGTTGAGAAGAGAGCAACTCTATCACTTAAATGTTCACAGTAACTTACACTGCGTCCTACCTCCATATCCTTAAAAATCCTACTCCTGTTAGACCATTTCCTGCTGCTGTTGATATTACACTATAGTCATCCGTCCAGAAGACATTGTCTTCTTTTACTGACCCCACAATACCTACAGTGCGCCATAAAATTTGACCTTTCATATTTTATACCTTCCAAACCGTGTTCAAACTTCTGAGATTCCGCTCCCCGACTCGTAAAATAGTTATCCTTCCGTTTGCCCTTTTTTTCCATAATGCTCACCAAGCCCTGGCAGTCCCCTCCAAGTGAACCAAAGTGGAGAGTGTTCCGGAATCTCTTGCCAAGGTGAGATGATCATGATACTTCCCTGTTACAAGCCTCATCTCCTGTGGATACACATTATGTGTCTCTAATGCAGCGGTTTTCATTACCTTCTGCACCCTCATGCCGTTGATCATTCCTGATTCTTCCGCCCTTAGGGCCAATTTAAAACCTTAGGGGCAAAAGAGTGCCCTGAACCTCTGTCCGCTCCACCGCCCTCTTCGGCAAGGTCGTTGGGTGAATGAAAGGTGACATCCTATGCTGGAAGTCTTCGGCCGCCATTACTGCCTCTTTAGTCGTTCATAACTGCTACAGTGTTACCGATGCAGGATATTGTGCATGAACGTACCTCTAGATTATGTCCCATAAATGTTCGATGGCATTCATGTAGGACGATGTCCGCCCCCGGTAGCTGAGTGGTCGGCGCGACAGACTGTCAATCCTAAGGGCCCGGGTTCGATTCCCGGCTGGGTCGGAGAATTTCTCCGCTAAGGGACTGGGTGTTGCGTTGTCCTAATCATCATCATTTCATCCCTATCAATCCTCAAGTCACCGAAGTGGCGTCAAATAGAAAAACTTGCACCCGGGAACGGTCTACCCGACGGGGGGCCCTAGTCACGCGACATATATAGAACGATCTGGTGGCCAAATAATTTCTTCTTCAAACCAGTAGTAAACAATTGTGGCACAGCGACATGGAGCATTGTCATCCATAAAAACTCCATGTTTGTTTGGAAAAAAGAAGTCCATGAATGGTTGCAAATGGTCTCCATGTAGCCGAACACAACAATTTCCAGTCAATGATCAGTTTAGCTGAACCAGAGGACCAAGTCCATTCCATGTATACACATCCCACACCGTCATGGAGCCACGAAGAGCTTGCACAGTACCTTGTTGACAACTGGGTCCATGGCTTCGTGGTGTCTGAGCCACACTCGAACGCTAACATCGTATCTTACCAACTGAAAGTGAAAGTCATCTGAACAGACCACGGTTTTCCAGTTGTCTAGGGTCCAGACGATATGGCTATGAGCCCAGGAGGCGCTGAGGCGATGTCGTGCAATTAACAAAAGTACTCGTGCCAGTCGTATACTGCCATTGCCCAATGATGCCAAATTTCTCCGTACTGGCCCAACGGACATGTTCGTTGCACGTCATACATTTATTTCTGCGGTTATTTCACACCCTGTTGCTTGTCTGTTAGCACTGGCAACTCTAGGCGAACGCTGCTGCTCTCCGTCGTTAATTAAAGGCCGTCAGTCACTACGTCGTTCGTGGTGAGAGGTAATGCCTGAAATGTGGTAATCTCGTCACACGCTCGATACTGTGGATCTCGGAAAATTGAATTCCTAACGATTTCCGAAATGAAATGTCGGTGCGTCTAGCTCCATCTGCCACGCTCCATTCAAAGTCTGTTAATTCCCGTCTTGCGACCATAATCACCTTGAAAATGCAGTATCATCAATGACTGCACCGTGGCGCACAGCGTTTCGTGGCCAGGAATCCGACGGCGTTCACATCACTTCCTACAGGCGTTGGCGTCACCTCCGGTTAACAGTAGAGGCGCGGCACCCCTAAGCCGCTTCCGCGGTAACCCCACCAACGCCAGCTGGCGTACATACGAAAAATAGAAACCTACCAACTACGGGCCAATCACGCCATTCCACGCTACCGCTGGTCTGTGTACTCCTCCGCGCCCAGACTGGCACGCCCCGCCACGGACAGTAGCGGAAGTCAGGCTGCAGTCTTGCAAAGTGTTTGGACTCACCGCTTATAACTCTGACATATACAGACTTGAAGTGACAGTATTGTGTGATAGTGGTAGAGATTTAGTGCACAAGTCCTTCTGACAGTGCTTGTATTCAGGTCTTATGTGAACTTCAATTGAGAGTTAAATTTTTTTGCCCTCACGCCTCCAGTATTTGTTGTTCCGCACTTCCCGGATGCAACAGAAAATCTTTTCACATGAGTTATCTGAGTACAAATGACAGCTCCGCCAACGCACTGCCACACCCTACCTTCTGTACGTGATACTACCACCGTGTGGATATGTGCTTATCGCTATCGTACTTCTGTCACCTTAGTGTAGAAATGCTCTATACTGACTAATACATTTCCCAGCTAGTCTACGCCCTCATAAAAACGCTGAATCACGAGCAAAACGCAGAATCATTTTATTGTTTCATCATTTGAATCATTTTATAAATTGTTGCAGTGGTACACTTCGAAGGATTTCAGTGTTGTTGTCACTGCCCACTAAAGCGTAATATATTTGTATCCGTTACTGTGAACTACATGCAATGTCATGTGTCTTACTCTGTCAGACCAATTGGAATAAACACACAGGAAGAGTGGTGTTAGACTTAATAAATAACATTGTCCAGAAACAAAGTTCACTCTTAATTTATTGTTTTTCTTCTATACTAGGTGTTCGGGAATTCCCGTTACAGGCATCTATGACTTGTAGAGGGGAATTTCAGCTCAGATGTGTAACGCATCCACGTCTGCTGAGGGAAAGAGGAAAGACTCGGAATTCGTTAGGGTGTGATGGGAAGTGGTGGTGGTGGTGGTGGTGGTGGTTAGTTCCTATGGGACCACACTGCTGAGGTCATCGGTCCCTAGGCTTACAAACTACTTAATCCAACTTAAACTAAGTTACGCTAAGGACAACGCACACACCAATGCCCGAGGGAGGACTCGAACCTCCGACGGGGGGTGAAGCGCGAAACGTAGCGAGGCGCCTACGAGCACGCGGCTACCCCGCGCGGCTAGAGTAACGTGTACTACGTATTGCAGGATCGTACACGAAGTTCAATTTACGAGATTCCTGTAGAGACAGAGTAAGGTATGCTGGCACGAGCTGTAGCCGCTGCACTAGAAACTGAAGGGAAGCCAAGTGGCATGGAGACTGTGTACTAGAACATCCTTCGTAGGTATGTTTGTGACAACGTTGGTGGTCGCCACATGGAGCAGCTGTTGTAATACATCAGCCCTGTTCTGTAAGTACTGTATGCTGGGTTCTTTTCTGTTATGGAATAATTTAGACGCGCAATGTCTGATTGTTAATAGAAACAAACGTGCTTATATGACAAATGAATGTTTCATTATGTTTCCTTTCGAATTGTTTTTCAATAATCGCAGTGCGTCACGCTTAATTCAATTCCTCTTGCAAAACCTGAAGAGTCAAACTTCTGAACTGAAACCGTCATACAACGGAAACGGCACGTTTCTCGATGTGTGACCCCATTCACAGTATTACGTACTCACTCCCCTCTAAAAGTCTTAGAAGTTTTTAACGGCCATTTCCAAACACCCCGTATGCCTAATAAGAGAACTTCATGGATCGTCCTCTTCTCATTTTCTACATTCTTTTAAGATTTGAAGGTCAGTGCAGAAATATAACTTTCTTAAAGCCGTATGATGCACGTCTCCAGAAAACTGAATATAAACGACTTTGAAGAGTTGGTTGCGAAGTCACTGGTTCGAATTTTATTTACTTTTATTCGAATTCGACATTGGTAATCGAATTTAACTGACAAATAATAAAAGTTGATTCATGACTTTCTGAGAAAATCAACATCTTTTTTTTATTTAGGTACTAATTGTGTGAAGATGGGAGTATTCTGAATAACTCAAAATCAAGCAAAAGAACAGGTAAGATAAAACAAAATACTTTTTATACCTAGGTATGTCAAATAAATACAAAAACAATATTAGCGGCAGTATTACTGAAATATATTTTTTTTCATTTAACAACAAGGCATTTCGCAGTTGGTAGGGAATTTTAATCTATTGTGAATAATCGAATTTTCGGGTGATTTGTAATTATTTATACCACTTTTACTACAGAACCGTGCTTTCATAGATTTTAACTAACACGTAATTTTGAGATTAAATATAAACCTCAAATAAAATTAAATAAATTCATATAGTGACAATTCGGAAAAGGACCTCACGAGTACATTATTAAAACGCTACTCTCGGACATGCTAATGCAGGGTGGCATGATACCTTTCTTTTTGGGTGGAGGTTATCAGTTACCTTACTGATTTGGTGCGACCGTTCACGATTTCCCCTCCTCCATCAACATTTCGTCTTATAGTGGGGCACACAACGCTGTCAGTTGTGTACTGAATGTGTTCCAACCTCGGTCTCCCCCTCTGGTGTTTACCCTCTATAGCTTCCTCTAGCAGCATGCAAGTTAATCCCTCCTGTCTTAACATACGCCCTATATCATGTATCCTTACTTATTCCTCTCCTCACCGATTCTCGTTTATTATCTCATTGGTTATTCTCTATCTTATCAGTCCACCTAATTTTCAGTGTACTTCTAGGGCACGAAATTCTCTTCTTTTCTGTTGTTCATATAATACTCGAAATATACTAAGACAAAAGAAAATGACGCACACGAAGCAGTTATGCAAAATGGTCTGAAATTGATATCCATACAGGTATCGATGGAAAATGCAAAATTGTAAACTTCGGCGGCCGGTAGATGAACATGACACTCCAGTGCAATTTCACCTCGCAGCTTGCAAGAATAGTAAACACAGGATATGTAGATAGCTGGGTCTATGCCTCGCAGAGCAGGGCCTCGACTATATAGGCAGCCGTCAGAATTTGAGAGAGGACATGTAGTTGGGCTCAAAGAATCCGGTTGGAGTAATCAGCGAATCTGTCGAGATTTGAATAGGAACAATGTCACAATTCGACACTGTTGACGGGGATGTGTGAACCACGGCCAAACATGGCGTCAAGATGGAAGATGTCGAGCGAAAGAGGTGACAGAACGCGAGAACGGAGCAATCGTTAAAGAGGCAGTCAGAGCCCTAGATTCGTAATTATGACCGATCCGATGTGCCGCTTGTGCTTGAGTGATCACGAGGACCACTACCAGGCCGCTTATAGAAATGGGACTATATCACACCTCTACTAGCGCCACCTGCACTCTACAGTCCAACAAACACGTTTGGAGTAGTTTCTCGCGCAATGGACCTAGAATCTCACTGATTTGGTTCGAAATGTCTTACGTGATGAGTGTTGCTTCGAACGGAGCCCTGGTGACTTGCGGAGACGTGTCCAGTGACGATCCAAACAATAGTGGGATACCAATGTAATGCTCCATATGGCATGACAACCGGAGTGATGGTCTGGGGTGGTACCATTTAATAACAGGGACCCTTCAGTTGTTATCCACGGCACCCTAAGAGGACAGCGCTACATCGACGAAATTTTACGCCCTTAATGGCAAGCCATTGTGAGATTATATTTCAGCAAGGTGATGGCCTTCCACATACAGCAAGAGTGTCTACTGTTTGTCTGCATGTTTGCCATCCCTACCTTCCCAGCAAGGTTTCCAGATCTCTACCCAATTGAGAGCGCCTGGAGCATTGTGAGTGTCGCTCTCCAAGCAGTTCGGAAGTTTGACAGTCAAACGCACCAATTGGACAGAATCTGACACGGTATCCCTCTGGAGGACATCCAATAACTCTCTCAATCAATGCCAACCTCAGTCAGTGCTTGCATAAGGGCCTGAAGTGCACCAACGCGCAATCTGTGTATAAATCATCCAGTATTTATACCTTGACAGCACTCTAATGTTCAAGCCTTCAAAGTCGATTTTTGTAGTGGTTTTAAAACGTGCCTTATTCTAGGTAACTGATTTTCGGGTGCCGACCTTTACGTGGGAAGAGAAGAGGTGCAGTTTGTAGGGCTTCCTGTAAAAAGTAGAGTATACAAAACGGGAGATAAAACAAGTTAAGGGGCTCCGGAAAGGCTCAAAATCATGAAAAGTTCAATTTTTACTTTTTTGCGTTTTCTGAATCTGCAGACTATTACCTTTTAATAGATATATAATTTATTCAATTCCGAAGACTACAACTATTTTTAAATTTTTTTTGAAATGTGTTCTACATGGGCTTGACCCACTGTGGAGCTGTTAAACTGCTGTCAAATGGTGTTATTATTAACGTCCGTGTTCGTCAGGTACATTTTAGTGATGTGAGATAAAGTATGTGTTGTGGCTAACCTGTGATGGTTCAATATATATCGCTGGTGTGATTGTCGATTGTTTCAGGTTTATTTACTCTGTCGTTATCTCGAAAATATTCGTAATTAATTCTCTTTCTTGAGTCTCTGTTCTGTTGAAGTATAATAATGAGTAAAAGTAAAGTTATTAGAAATCCTCTGAAAGCTTTTAAGAAAAGGAGAAATGTTGGAAAGTCAAAGGTATGTGTTATTACTGTAAATAATATCATTCTAACATGGTACGAGCGATGCTTGCTTTAGACAAGGAACGCCTTCGGGCTGCAGACAGGGCTGTAAAGAGTCTAGAAATACAAGCAAGAGTAAATAGGAGGAGGAACAAGAGGAAGCTGGAGGAGGAGTTTCCAGAGGATGAAGATAATCCATCCTATGGACGTGGAATGCACTAAAAAGTTAATCCAATCTTTGTCGCTCGATTCCTAAAACTTTTATTTTCTCATACTAATTACATGTTTTCTAAGGATCTTCCAAACATATTTGTTTCAAACTTTCAGTAAATGTTACACAGTACCTTCTGCATAATTTAACACAGCCTTTTTCCAAAAAACTGTATATTTTTGAATATATAAATAAAAACTTGCAAAAAAATGTTGTGAATTTTCATTACAATTGAAAAAATCATCTTTAATAACTGAACTAAAATTTTGTAAAATCCCTGTGTTAATTTGTAGCCCATATTCCAATAAATAATCTGTAAAAAGTTCAACTTCCTACCTCAAATACTTTGTGAGGAAAGATGTAATTTATAAGCGTTATTTTAACATTGCAAGTATAGGGCGTTCCGGAGCCCCTTAATGCATCAGCATTCTGTTATATCCTGTGCCAATACAGGTGCATTGTGTGAAGCTGCAGAGTTACCTCAGTGACCTTGTCATTTGCTTCGATAGGCCTCTTACGTGTGATGAGCGCGGATGGTGCAGCTCAGCTGGCGCCTGGTGGCGAGCAACACGCAATTCAATCAACGGGACTGGGGGCGTGCCGCTGGCTGTCTCTCACACAGGCGGCCAACAGCGCGCGCCTTGATTGCTCGCTGCTGCAGCCCGCACAGCACTGCGAAGGTGTGGCCTAGGGGCTCCAAAGGGGCGCCTACTATAGAGCTGGAGGTGCCAACCGAGCATAAAGTGCGTCAATGCCTCCACTGGCGTATTCTCACTACAAGGAGGAGTTTCTGGTAGTAACGTAAATGGAGGCAGCTGTTCACCATCTACATGTGTGAATCTAATACCTCAAAATACACATGATGAACAAACTTGCTAGAACTTGCAACAAGATGTAGTAATTAACCCCAAAGCAACTTAGATGTCAACCCCTTCATGTATGGAGGCACTGAGATAAGAGTAACAACTTTTGTCTTTACACTAGTTAGGAAGTTAATTACAACCGATGGAGCTTTTGCATTAAAAAAAATGTTCGTGCTGTTCTACCTCCAACTATCCAAAGAAGTTTCGTTATCATATGGTAGTCCCTAAAAAACACTTTTCTTGTTTCACATATTGCTTATGTTACGAGTTTTATCCAAATATGTAAATCAGATGCGAACACTGCATTACGGCGAAGGGTGAAACCGTATGTTTACTGCCCATGACATTTTAATTAATGTATATACCAGTACTAAATTAATCACTATTGAAGATAAAGGCCCTGTGCAGTAAAAGACGGTGTGTACTGACTTCGTTTATTAGTCTTCAACATTAGAACAGGGTATCTAAATGCTTATCGTTCACATTGTTGTAATGCAGAGTTCCGAATCCATTAATTCCATGTAAGCCAAAGCTTTTTCATGTTGATTGAGTATAAATCTCAATATAAATTTTATATGATTGCCTAAAAATTACTCTATGTGCCAGTGTTTATGCGAACAATAAATATTAACATGAACTGCGCAACTGGAACTGTTAATGTACTTTGGTTCGTAGTGAAAGATTCTACAGTTCTAATTAATCTGTAAATTGAAACCTGTTTGTATATATAACGTTATTTACGTCTAGATGTAGCTGCCAAGTACTTCCCAGCTCAACGTCCACTTGTGCATTTACAGCGGTTCTACCCTCAGGTGTTAACTGTACTTGTCAGGATGCTATCACGAGCTGAGGTGGATATCAGGGGTGTTATTGCTGCAAGTAAAATGGGGAATGCAAGGATTTAGAGATAGATGGTTTTTATTCCCAAGAACTAGCACTAAGGGATACAATATTCACGAAAACTGGTTACGCCCTTGGAGTGAAGCACACATGGTAGGGAAAGAGCATTTCGCCCTTAATAGGAAGGACTGGTGGATGCGTCTAGAATGTAAGGAAGCTGGTAGGCAAGAGAGCGACCCGCGGACTCACTTCCGTACCTCACATGGCAACATCTGGTCCTCCCATTGTCGGACTTGTGGCAGAAAGTTTGCGTCTCTCACTCAGTAATACAATGGTGGCGACCATAGTTCAGCGTAACAGCGTGGGAGCCGGCCGCAAGTACTGCGGAGTAGTTTACGTAACTGATCACGCGACTGCCTCAGGCTGTTAAAACATTGGGAACAGAATACCATAAATTTTTTTACCATTGTTACCCATTGTCATGTCCATAACTCAACCGACATCAGTTCCTACCTCTAAAACTACGCCGGACTCCACTACCCTCAACGAATTCCTTTCCTGTACCAACTTTGAATCTCTTCATGTCAGAGTTCCACATCCACCTGAACTCTTTACTTGTTTCTTGAATAAATTCCAATCTCTGTCTTTCTCCACAGTTTTTACCCACTGCTGCTCTCCGAATATCATGGATACAATGCCCTGATTTCTTTATATCTGTTCTATCATCCTGGCCTTCCAATCTACGTTTTATACGTGTTTCTGTCTTCCACAGCTTTGTGGTGAACCTCATCATTTCTCATCATTCCACACAATTTTCTACTTCCTTAGATAGCATCATGTCCCTAAATCTTCGACTGTCTTTTCTGCCCGTTTCCCGGAGTCCGTGATCCACTAACATACAATTCTGTGCTGCAAACGCAGATTCTCTTAACTTCACTCCTCAGATTAATGCCGGTATTTGATAATAGTAGACCTTCTTTGGTCAGCAACGCTCTTTTCTCTTATGCTAGTGTGTTTTCATGTCGTCTTTGCTTCGTCCTTCATGCGCTATTCTGCTTCCAAAGAAGCAAAATTCCTCCACTTCGTGTATCTCTTGGCCACTTATTTTAATCTTAACTTTCTCGAGATTTTCATTTCTGCTACTCCTCTCTACTTTCATCTTTTTTCAGTTTATTCTCAATCGATAGCCTGAGCTTACTAGACTGTGCACTCCATTCAGCAGGCCTTTCGAATTTCCTTCACTTTGCCTGAGAACAGCAGTACCATGAGTGATTCTTATCATTCATAAACATCCACCCTACATTTTAATCCCATTTTGTAACATTACTGTGATTTCCGTCATTGCATATTCTTTGTGTGTATTGAACAGTAGGGACAAAAGACTACTTTTTGTCCTACACCCTTTTGAATGAAATCACAAACTGTATAATTGTCACCTTTCCCTGTAGCTTATATATCTACATTCTTGAAAGTTTCGAACATCTTGCAAACATTTTATATTGTCGAACGCATTTTCATGGTCGAGAAGTCCTGTTACTTTTGTCTTATGTTTCCATGATCAAGCGCTACGTCAGAACTGACTTCTGGTGCTTTTAACTTTGCGGAAGGCCAGCTGTTGGACATTGAAGGGATTGTCAATTTTCTTTTCCGTATCTTGTCTTCTCTCTATTTACAAAATAAATCTGCGTACTCCGTTCCGCCTGTGTATCGCAGTTAATCTCGAGAACTACTGTAATGATTCTGATCAAGTTTTGACTAACAGATAACTCATTCACGAGGAATGTCAGCGCATATAATTTATAAATATTTCCAGGCTATATTCTGAATCACGATTCAGTCGCCCGCCTCTGTGAAAACATTGCTATAGCCACCTTGCCACCTAACATTACAGCTGCCATAACTGTACAAAGTATCAACGAGTAGACAGGGGGGCAAAAGCAGACCAAATTCCGTAGCGGGTCTGGTGGTCCAGTGGTGAAGTGCCTGACCTGATAGTGAAAAGTTTCTGGATCGAATCTAAGATGGACTGTTTTTATGGTTCGGTACCTCATTCGGCAGAAACGGAACCCTTATATAGCCACTTTCTTTTCCGCCTGTGAGACCCTCTCTTAACACCTTTCACAGAAGAGGTAAAGGAATTAAGTTAAAATTTCTGTCGAATACTAAGGTCAATGGTCCCTTTGCTGTTGTGCAAAAATTAAGCTTTTAAGTAAGGGCTGTAAGAACATAAGGGCATTTATGTCACGTTTTTTGATACTCGTTTACTCAGTCATCAGAATCTTTAGATATGCTTACATGCAGGTAATAAGGTTTCTACGGAAACCTCAGAGAGCGGTTTTTTTTTTCAGACCATCTTTTAACCTGGCATTCACCTCCTATTAATATGGAGATTTACGAGAAACGAAACGTGACCCGGATTTCAATTACACTCTAAGTCCCCTTTCCCCGCTTTTCTAACGGGTCTTGGACACCTAAGTTGTCTAACTGCCATCGAGCTCATTGCAATTGTTTCAAAACAACTGCATACCAAAGGACAATGCGAATACAAAATCTTAAGTTTTCAGTTTTTTATGCAAAAAGTAAAACGTTTTCCAAAAACTACATCATGAGCTGCAGCTCTGCTTCATTTATATGTAAGGAAAGTTTTTCAGCAGCACAACAGACGACTCAGCTCTCAGCGTTGTGCTTTCCTGAAATCAAATATAAACGCAATCACGAATCCTTGCGTGGCAGGAAAACAAATATTTGCTATAAAAGGTCCAAGAGAAAGAATTGTGACAATGAGTCTCGACAATAAATCATTGCACATTAAACATGATGACAGGAGAGCCGTCACAGTTTACATATTTACACATCAAGTGATTTTCTTCTTTTTTCCATTTTATTTTCGTTGTGGCCTTCAAACATGATGCACTCACCCAGCTTTCCATACATGACATGCTGCAATTGGAAATATACAGCGTGTCTCTCCTGAAAGTAGTAAGGCATATTTTCTCTACTGTTTCAGCAATCAGTCCAAATATGCTAGTCAAGTCCTTCATGCGACTCCCAGTGTCGACGAAAAGCATCGGTTTGTTTGCCATCATAAACAATATGATTTTTGAATCTGAATTTTACGTGCCCATTCGGCAGAACTGTCGAGTATTATTCTAGTGCGGTATTCGTTCTATTGTCATGTATTAAGAGAGGCAGTAAAACAACCAGTACCCCAGCCGCCCTAACATCAGCCTGGTTCGGGTTGATTGCTGTCTCCAATGAGGCATCGCTATTGGATCGCAGCTGGATTGCTGTTTATTCTTGATGCATTAATGTCCCTGTTAATACATATCCGTGAAATAAATATCGCATTTGACTAATTCCGGAGCGCTCTATCGAATGAGCTCGGAAAATTCGGACTTATTGCCTTTTTTTGTAATGATAAACAAACTGCAGCTTTCTGTTCACACTGTAGGTCGCATGAAAGGCGTGACGAGCAGTAACTGTTTGCTTACTCTAACTACACAATGAAAAAGAGACACACAGAGAAAATGCCCCTGATGACCCTTATGAGAGACATGATGTATACCCAATAGAATATTTACATTATTTACATTAGCAGTAAACACATTAATTAGAGCATTATGAGCTCTCGTAACTGTTACGTGACGTCACGCCAAAAGCCGAATAAACCATAATGAAAGTGGTAGTAAAAAAATGGTTCAAATTGCTCTGAGCACTATGGGACTAAACATCAGTCCCCTAGAACTTAGAACTACTTAAACCTAACCAACCTAAGGACATCACACACATCCATGCCCGAGGCAGGGTTCGAACCTGCGACCTTAGCGGTCGCGCGGTTCCAAACTGAAGCGCCTACAACCGCTCGGCTACAAAGGGCCGACTGAAAGTGAGTTGAGTAATACTGTTGTCTGAAATGGATGCATAACTCTACGTCCTTCCCCTTAAAAAAATTACCACCATGTCAGAAACGTCAACCAGTCGTAGATACCATGTGCTACCTAGCCAAGGCCAATATGAGTCCTAGTTCTTCAGAACAAACCCAAGAGCGGGCGCGGCTGTGTATAAAGTGCGCCAAACAAAAATAAAATGATTTTGTGCGATTCCACTTTTGTTTCACAACTGCAAAGCTATACCTACTCCTTCAGTATTGCTTCAGGTAATACAGTAGTAAATTGCGTTGTTCTACGTCCAAGGGAGCAGGAGTAATACAAAATACAAAGAGAGCTTGGCGAGAAAGAATTTACGATCAGTTGAAGAAAATACTCCAATTACGAACTAGCAACAAACCCCCAGGTAATTAGTGATCGAATAAGCAGCTGATCGAGATCTGATGCAACTGCACTGCTTGATGCTTCGAATGCGTCATTACTGTCATTACTGTCCTTGGCAACAGAGAGTTATAGTGAAAACTTATTTCATTATTGTTTAATAAAACAATAGTTCAGCTCGAATTATGTAAGTTTATTTTCTCCTTGTTGACGTAAGCTGAGATTAAGCTGTGATTTTGATCATACATGACTTACGTTGGTAACATAAGGAAACCTATTCTTTTCATGTGTACAAAGTGCGCCGCGCGCCCATTAGTGTTATGAAAAACTCCGCGCCCGCTCGAGGGTTAAGAAAGTATAGAAAATGAAGATGAATGAGATAAATTCTGACATCGGCCGCAACAGGGCATTGAAATTAATTTAATGGTAACAAGTGGAAATTCGAACCCGGATTTCAGAATTTACATGACCGATGACCTTAACTGCTTCGACTGCCCGAAAATGATTTCCTTCTGTCAAAATTCCCGTCTTGTCACACTCTTCTTACGTAGCATATGAGTAGAAAATCAGGCACACCGGTTGGCGTATGCTTAGCCAAGCAATGAAGTGTCAACGACCCTAATACTCATACACAGAGCTAATGCTGATACCCGGAGTTGAATTCCAGTTTCGCTCCATTCTTCTTTGTAGAGTGGGGGAGGGAGGGAGGGAGGGAGGAGAGAGGGCGGATGCAGCTGTCCCCCCTTCCCACATGCAGGTAAAGCCTATCCTCGCTGTTGGTCTAACGATGGAACTGAAATGGTTCATTTGGAAAGACCATTTCATCCTTCCTGCTCCATCACCGCAATGAGCTACTACTTCTCATATAACGATGCCGTTGCCTACGTCGATAGGGCACCAGGTCGTAACGTTACCTCCTAGAATGACGTTAGTTAGGCTTGGACAATGGCTGGTAGCAGCAGTGACTGGGTACGTGGGACGAGCGCAGTGTGCGGTTTCCGCAGCTGACAGTAGACCGTCGGGGCGGCGCGCGGCAGTCCAACAGCTTCCGGCACGGCGCGTGGCGTCAGCTCGTTGAGCACGCGCCGCCTCCCGGGCAAGTCGTTACGGCGGCGATCTGCATCAGCGATATCGCGCTAACGGCACCGCCAGCGCCGCTGCCCCCACCCCAAAATCCGCCACCACCACTACCTCCGGCTCTGCCGCCGTGGGACGCGTCCCTTGTCTTCCATAACCAACCGCGCGCGCGCGCGCTTGTAGCCGGGCTACGGTCGGTCGGTCCTCGCGTTCCCACACCAACCATCTGCCATTCATGTGACACGGGCAAGGATACGCTTTGCCTCATCCTCAGCAGTGCCAGCGGGAGTCTACAATTAAAATACGGGGTGGTTCATTAATAGTGACCTTGCCAAATATCTCACGAAAAAAGCATCAAACGAAAAACTAAAAAGAACGAAACTCGTCTAGCTTGAAGAGCGAAACCAGATGGCGCTATGGTTGGCCCGCTAGATGCGCTGCCATAGGTCAAACGGATATCAAGTGCATTTTTTAAAAACAGGAACCCCCATTTTTTATTACATATTCGTGTAGTACGTAAAGAAATATGAATGTTTTAGTTGGACCACTTTTTTCGCTTTGTGATAGATGGCGCTGTAATAGTCACAAACGTATAAGTACGTGGTATCACGTAACATTCCGCCAGTGCGGACGGTATTTGCTTCGTGATACATTACCCGTGTTAAAACGGACCGTTTACCAATTGCGGGTCCGCAGCTCGTGGTCGTCCGGTAGCGTTCTCGCTTCCCGCGCCCGGGTTCCCGGGTTCGATTCCCGGCGGGGTCAGGGATTTTCTCTGCATCGTGATGACTGGGCGTTGTGTGATGCCCTTAGGTTAGTTAGGTTTAAGTATTTCTAAGTTCTAGGGGACTGATGACCATAGATGTTAAGTCCCATAGTGCTCAGAGCCACTTGAACCACTTGAACCAATTGCGGAAAAATTCAATATTGTGTTGATGTATGGCTATTGTGATCAAAATGCCCAACGGGCGTGTGCTACGTATGCTGCTCGATATCCTGGACGACATCATCCAAGCGTGCGGACCGTTCGCCGGATAGTTACGTTATTTAAGGAAACAGGAAGTGTTCAGCCACATGTGAAACGTCAACCACAAACTGCAACAAAACATGATGCGCAGATAGGTGTTTTAGGTGCTATCGCGGCTAATCCACACATCAGTAGCAGACAATTTGCCTGAGAATCGGGAATATCAAAAACGTCGGTGTTGAGAATGCCACATCAACATCGACTGCACCAGTACCAAATTTCTACGCACCAGGAATTACATGGCGACGCCTTTGAACGCCCTGGCTACGTGACAGAATGGCGATGTACTTCCAACATGATGGATGTCCTGCACATAGCTCGCATGCGGTTGAAGCGGTATTGAACAGCATATTTTATGACAGGTGGATTGGTCGTCGAAGCACCGTACCATGGCTCGCACGTTCACCGGATCTGACGTCCCCGGATTTCTTTCTGTGGGAAAAGTTGAAGGATATTTTCTATCGTGGTCCACCGACGACGCCTGATAACATGCGTCATTGCATTGTCAAAGCATGTGCGAACATTACGGAAAGCGAACCACTCGCTGTTGAGAGGAATGTCGTTACACGTATTGCCAAATGCACTGAGGTTGACGGACATCATTTTCAGCATTTATTGCATTAATGTGGTATTTACAGGTAATCACGCTGTAACAGCATGCGTTCTCAGAAATGATAAGTTCACTGAGGTACCTGTATCACATTGTTACAACCGAAATAAAATGTTCAAACATACCTACGTTCTGTATTTTAATTTAAGAAAACCTTCTTGTTACCAAATGTTCGTCTAAAATGTGAGCCATATGCTTGTGACTATTGCAGCGCCATCTATCACAAACCGAAAAAAGTGGTCCAACTAAAACACTCATATTTCTTTACGTACTACATGAATATGTAATAAAAAATGGGGGGTCCTATTTAAAAAAACGCAGTTGACATCCGTTTGACCTATGGGAGCGCCATCTAGCGGGGCAACCATAGCGCCATCTGGTTTCCCCCTTCAAGCCAAATAAGTTTCGTTCTTTGTAGTTTTTATCGTTTGACGCTCACTTTGTGAGATATTTGGCCCGGTCACGATGAATGGACCACCCTGTATATCAGTCACCCCTTAAAAGAGTACAATGTTCTCTTTGTAGCGTGCCACGTGGAGTACAATTGGTACCAGTCGTTTGCTAGGCCCTCCACAATTACCATTGCACACGTCAGTGAAGTACTACGTACGTGCCAGTAGGTTGTACGGAATCAGTGCACTGAAATGCGTCGGCAAGCAGACAGAGGGGAGCTTCCGTATACTGACTGAGAGTTGCGTATGGACAGAGACATTGTTGGACAGGAATAACAACAGGCAGTCACGTCATGTCATACGTAATAGAGGTCGAGTGGTGTATTTATAACGAAAAATGATACAGACTTCGGAACATGGGAAAGCGCAATCGTCGCGAAATAGAAACCATTATGAAAAGCGAAAAAGTTTTATTTGCAATAGTTAACTTCACCTTCCAGATACTTTTCTACATAGTCGCCACTATGACCTAGACATCTGTCGTAGCGTGGTACAAACTATCCAATAAGCTCTTCATAGAAGGTAGCCGCTTTGCTTTCCACCAATTTCCTACACTGTTCCACAGCCAGTTGTCTGAGCCAACATGTGTTACTAGCCAACGGTTTATGTGAGTAGATACGAAACACGGTGTAGAGGGCGGGTGGAGGTGGGAGGCATGGAGCCAATTACGGGCTGTATTGTAGATGTTCAGACACTTCCCATCGGCAACACTACAAGAGCATCGACATTGTACCCGCACACTGCGGCCGTGAAATGTCATGAAGAACGAAATGCATGACACACTATGAGATCAAAAGTAGCCGGACAACTGGCGGAAAATGATTTACAATTTCTTGGTGCCCTCCATCGGTAATGCTGGAATTCAATACGGTGTTGGGCCACCCTTAGCCTTGATGACAGCTTCCACTCTCGCCGGCATGCGTCCAATCAAGTGCTGGAACGTTTATTGGGGAATAGGAGCACAATCATCACGGGAGAGCACTGAGGAGAGGTATCGATGTCGGTGGGCGAGGTCTGGCACGAAGTCGGCGCTCCAAAACTGCTCAAAGGTGTTCTATAGGATACAGGTCAGGACTCTGTGCAGGTCAGTCCATTACAGGGATGTTATTGTCGTGTAACCACTCCGCCACAGGCCGTGCATTATGAACAGGTGCTAGATCTTGTTGAAAGATGCAATCGGTATCCCCGAATTGCTCTTCAACGGTGGGAAGCAATGTAGGCCTTTGCTGTTAATAGTGCTACGTAAAAAAAAAAAAAAAAAAAAAAAAAAAAAAAAAAAAAAAAACAAGCCCCCAACATGAAAGACACGACCACACCATAACACCAGCGCCTCCGAATTTTACTGTTGGCGCTACACACGCTGGCAGACGACGTTCACCGGTTATCCGCCATACCCACACTCTGCCACCGGATCGCCACATTGTGTACGTGATTCGTCGATCCACACAACGTTTTTCCACTGGTCAACCGACCAATGTTTACGCTCCTTACACCAAGCGAGGAGGCGTTTGGTATTTACCAGCATGATGTGTGGCTTATGAGCAGCCGCTCGACCATGAAATCCAAGTTTTCTCCCCTCCCGCGTGTCATGTACTTGCAGTTGATCCTGAAGCGGTTGGGAATTCCTGTGTGATGGTTTGGATAGATGTCTGTCTATTACACATTACGACCCTCTTCAACTGTCGGTGGTGTCTGTTAGTCAACAGATGAGGTCGGCCTTTACGCTCTTGTGCTGTACGTGTCCCTTCACGTTTCCATGTCACTATCTCTATGTGCAATGCGAATTGTGTCAGGAATAGGGGATATAAAAATAAAAAAGCTGGCATACTATGCTTACTTTCATTCCATAATGTCATATGGGATTATTTTTTGGAGTATTTCATCAAGCCAAGCTAAAGTTTTCTGGACCCAAAAACGTGCAATAAGAGTTATATGTGGTGTGAACTCAAGAACATCCTGCAGAAGCCTGTTTAGGGAACTAGGGATACTAACTACTGCTTCCCAATATATTTATTCTTTAATGGAATTTGTCATTAAAAATATATCACTTTTTCACACCAACAGCTCAATTCATGGGATCAATACTAGAAATAAGAATAATCTTCACAAGTATTTAAAGTCACTCAGTCTTGCACAAAAAAGTGTGCATTATTCAGGAACACACGTTCTCAATAACTTGCCAGCAGCTATAAAAAGCATAACAACCAATGAAATTCAGTTTAAGAAAAGCCTAAAGGATTTATTGGTGGCCAGCTCCTACTCCATTGATGAATTTCTCAGTAGAACCAACTGATTTGTGTGTGTATAGATATAAGTAATAAGTACAGTATAACTTCTGCACCATTTCAGTGCAGTAATGTGTTCATTGTAAATAAGTATTATAGTAGTTGTATTACATGTTTATTGCCTTACACATACATAAAAAACTTTTTTATTTTAAATTCAGTGCATTAGTATTTGTAAAATGCGTCTTTCATATAGTGTTCATTAAAAAATGACTATCATTCCACTTGGGACCTGTGGAATGGTACATTAGCTTATTTGTTTGAGTTGTAAATATTTGTCATGTATTATTCTTTTTCTGACAAGTTCTACATCCTGGAGGACCTCCTCACTACGGATCAATTGGAATGAAAGTAAATCTAATCTAATATAACCTATCACGTCGGAAACAGTAGACATAGGGATGTTTAGGAGTGTTGAAATCTCGCCTACAGACGTATGACACAAGTGACACCCAATCACCCGACCACGTTCGAAATCCGTGAGTTCCGCAGAGCGTCCCATTCTGCTCTCTCACGATGTCTAATAAGTATTGAGATCGCTGATATGGAGTACCTGGCTGTAGGTGGCAGCACAATACACCTAATATGACAAACGTATGTTTTTGGGGGTATCCGGATACTTATGATCACGTAGTGGGCTGCATGACATCAGGAAAAATCTCTTACCAGGCCGTCATCCTTGGCGGGATACTCTACTTTGTAGGCACCTTTACGTGTTCACTGTGTTCTCAGAACTGGAAAGAGTGTCGTGACGCGATCGACTGGCATGCTAGAGGCACTGTCCAACACATCTGCGCAAAGCTTCATCGGATTTTCACCGTTGCTTCCATTTCGCGCCATTTCGGACCCTACTTTCCGGTTCACAACGAGGATATCGATACTGGACTCTCAGTAAGGAATATGCCGTCCTCTGATACTAGAGCACATTCAGCACATGTTATTCATTGTGGCATCCCAGGTGTGCTCTACGTGGTCTGGGTCCGAGGAGTACGCAGGCCATTCCATTCTTTCATTATCTCTACTTTCCTGAGTGTCCGACACCTGAGTTGACACGTTTGAGCGTGCATTGTCTTCAATAAACAGAAAGTCTTTAAGTAACGCTCACCTACATACGACATAATAAAGAATAACCTCCCTGAAATACGGCTGTGCTGCAACTACACTCCTGGAAATTGAAATAAGAACACCGTGAATTCATTGTCCTAGGAAGGGGAAACTTTATTGACACATTCCTGGGGTCAGATACATCACATGATCACACTGACAGAACCACAGGCACATAGACACAGGCAACAGAGCATGCACAATGTCAGCACTAGTACAGTGTATATCCACCTTTCGCTGCAATGCAGGCTGCTATTCTCCCATGGAGACGATCGTAGAGATGCTGGATGTAGTCCTGTGGAACGGCTTGCCATGCCATTTCCACCTGGCGCCTCAGTTGGACCAGCGTTCGTGCTGGACGTGCAGACCGCGTGAGACGACGCTTCATCCAGTCCCAAACATGCTCAATGGGGGACAGATCCGGAGATCTTGCTGGCCAGGGTAGTTGACTTACACCTTCTAGAGCACGTTGGGTGGCACGGGATACATGCGGACGTGCATTGTCCTGTTGGAACAGCAAGTTCCCTTGCCGGTCTAGGAATGGTAGAACGATGGGTTCGATGACGGTTTGGATGTACCGTGCACTATTCAGTGTCCCCTCGACGATCACCAGTGGTGTACGGCCAGTGTAGGAGATCGCTCCCCACACCATGATGCCGGGTGTTGGCCCTGTGTGCCTCGGTCGTATGCAGTCCTGATTGTGGCGCTCACCTGCACGGCGCCAAACACGCATACGACCATCATTGGCACCAAGGCAGAAGCGACTCTCATCGCTGAAGACGACACGTCTCCATTCGTCCCTCCATTCACGCCTGTCGCGACACCACTGGAGGCGGGCTGCACGATGTTGGGGCGTGAGCGGAAGACGGCCTAACGGTGTGCGGGACCGTAGCCCAGCTACATGGAGACGGTTGTGAATGGTCCTCGCCGATACCCCAGGAGCAACAGTGTCCCTAATTTGCTGGGAAGTGGCGGTGCGCTCCCCTACGGCACTGCGTAGGATCCTACGGTCTTGGCGTGCATCCGTGCGTCGCTGCGATCCGGTCCCAGGTCGACGGGCACGTGCACCTTCCGCCGACCACTGGCGACAACATCGATGTACTGTGGAGACCTCACGCCCCACGTGTTGAGCAATTCGGCGGTACGTCCACCCGGCCTCCCGCATGCCCACTGTACGCCCTCGCTCAAAGTCCGTCAACTGCACATACGGTTCACGTCCACGCTGTCGCGGCATGCTACCAGTGTTAAAGACTGCGATGGAGCTCCGTATGCCACGGCAAACTGGCTGACACTGACGGCGGCGGTGCACAAATGCTGCGCAGCTAGCGCCATTCGACGGCCAACACCGCGGTTCCTGGTGTGTCCGCTGTGCCGTGCGTGTGATCATTGCTTGTACAGCCCTCTCGCAGTGTCCGGAGCAAGTATGGTGGGTCTGACACACCGGTGTCAATGTGTTCTTTTTTCCATTTCCAGGAGTGTATACCTCGCAGTGGTGTTCGGCCATTGCGCATAATGCCTGCCCACACCACAACGCCTAAGATGTACTTATGAGCGTCATGAAATTTTTGTGTCGTGTGACGTGTTTCCCTCTCTCTCCACAGGAAGTCTTGCCCAGAAACACTTGCTACAATGAAGCGGGATTCGTCTGAGAACATCACTCTGTATCACTGTTTGGCTGACTCCAAGTAACATGCTCCCAATACCAACGAACTCACTCTCGTTGATGACTTGGTTGAAGTGTGATGGACTTAACAGGCTTCCTAGTATAAAAACTAGCCTGAATCAATCACCTAGAAATGCTTCGAGCAGAGATTCGTGTACCGGTAGCTGTCCCAAGGTCTGCAGCGATCTGCCTAGAACTGATACGACTGTTCCTTTCCGGCAACAGAGATATGTGTCAGCCCTCAAACACTGGCATGCTTTCGCATGGCATTTACACTTTCAGCGACCTTTTCTTATCACAAGATGTTCATTTTGGACACCCCAATTATTATGGACGCAACAATCTTCGTCAAAGACCATACTGCATCAAGTGTGGAATTCACGGAGGACCTTCGTGTACAGGCTTCGCTACAGCTAACACGGCTCAACCTCTACATTTCCTTTTAATTTCATTGGCAGGTTATTTCATAGCAATTTTCTGTTGCTCCGTAGCAACTGGCACTTGTTCCTTGGTGAATTTTAGCTGTTTCTTAGCAATTGTCAAGTAGTGGGCTTGACATATCTACGCGAACTCTGTAACGTGTGTCGAAGGAATGGTAGAGGTGTCGTAACAGTGAAACACGCCGTATGAACGGTCATAGTAAAAAGATTTTAATCCAGAGGGCCTGGAGAGAAATGTCACTACTTGTCAATTAGAACGGGTTTCAAACACTACGTGAATCGCTCGTCAGTGAATTCAGTACCATTTCAACGAGTTTCTGAACGAATATACCAAAAGCTGTTGCAATCAATGGAAATTCAGAGTCTGATACCTCTCAAAAGCGGTTTCTGACTGTGGCATAAAGAGCTCCACACCTTCAGTACATCCAAAACTTATGAGGGAGAGTCAAATTAATACGAGAGAGAAGAGAAGAAAGCAAGTAAACGGTTTACTATGTGGAAAGTAATCGCCGTAACCATTAATACATTTATCCCACAGTCAAACAAAAAGGTCAGTGCCTTCATGGAAAAATGTTTGCAGTTGCCTACGGAACCCAGCCGTGCACCTCTTCTACCTGAGCAAATCAACGGCCATTAATGTCTTTCTTCAGGGCTCCAAAAATATGGAAATCTCATGGAGAGTGATCGAGACTTTACGGAGGACGTGTAAGGGTTTCCCAGCGAAACTTCTGTTACACAGTGGGCAGGCCCACATGTTGGATGCCCTTAAGCATCCTATATACATTCCCGATCTCTTCCCATTCCATTTCCTTGTTTTTGGAGCCTGGAACTGTGAAGAAAGACATCCATGTCTGTCGATTTGGTTCTGACGAAGAGGTGCAACCCTGGCTGCAATCACGGTTCCGTAGGCGACAACATTCAATTTCCCACTACAGCACTTACCACTTTGTCTCATACTGGGATAAATGAATTAAAAGTCAGAGCGATTACTTTTGAAATAAATGACATTTTAACTACCTTTTCTCCATCTGCCTCGTCTTCATTTGACTGCCCCCCTTACATTATCTCATGACTACAGTATCGAAGAATCACAGTTGGAATCTGTCATCCTATTTAAAGATCCTGGTATAGCAATTTGTACGGTTATGGAATGGAAAGAAAACATAGCCTCAGTCATAGGTAAACCAGATGGCGCACTTAGATTCATTGGTATGATACTAGAGATAATCAATCTGTATACAACGGAGGCTGCTTACACAACACAAATGTGACCCATATTATCCGACTGAACGGCCCAGGAAAAGGACTAATAACTGGTAAAACCGAAAATATTTATTTTATTATATTTATTTATTTTGCCTGATCAGATTAGGGCCAGTGTTCCACACATGCAGCATTTTAAACATCATAGTTCCATCATGACAGTAGTTAATCTAGTGACAGTAGTTAATCTACTGACAATATGAATAAAGAGTAATGACTAAGACCTAATAAAGTAAATACTGGCAGTATTTTTACAACAGCAGCTACTCATAAAAATTATGATAAAAGCAATAATAATAACAGTAAATGTAAAATTGAAATAGTAATGGAACACATAAGAAGAATTGGCAAGAGTAATGACGATTTGGGCAGATGTACATTAATATATTTGTGTATTAAATAGGACAGCTGAGTGTAGATGTAGATTTAGGAAGTGGACGGTGTCTGTTTTTAATTGTACAGTGTGGCACGACTTCTCTTTTCAGTTGCTGTAAGGAGTCGAACGCGCAGACAGACCAATGTGGGATTGAGCTTGCAGTGTGTGGAGATTGCAGTTCATGCTGGATGAGGTTCTGCAACGTTTTGGTGGTGTTCTCATCCCATGATTTGGGCTCACTCACTCTGTTCATCGTGTACATCAATCATGTGAAATGATACAATTTCAGAAACTTCACTGGTCTCATATAGACATGATTTTATACAGACAGAAGCGGCGAGTTAATATTCACAGGGAGGCCGGGAATCGAACCCACGTCTCCTGCTTGCTAGGCAGGTGCGTTAACCACTAAGCCACGTTTGTACAGCAGTTCACCCCACTGTACGGCTCCCCCCTTTACTTTCAAATCTGAAGTGCTATTCCAGAACATGGAGAGCCTCAGCAATTATTTTCGTGTTCAAGGGTGAATTTAAAGTAGAGTGAGGCGGCAGAGAGAATTTGCATCTAGGAAGGAGGCGTGCCAGGGTAATGCATGCAGGTGTGTGAACCGCTCTGCCAAGACGGCTTAGAGGTTAGTTCACCTGTCCAGTAAGCAGGAGATCCGGCTCCGATTCCCGGCCTTTGTACAAATTTCCACTCACCGCTTCAGTCTATATAATGAATCATGTCGTTTGTTACAGTCGTAGAATTTTTCCATTTCGTCTGTGTTTTTATCATGAGTATGCTGTGGGCACCTTAGCCTTTTCCGATGACAATAACTTCGTGCACAGGGCTGCACACTTACGTTTCTAGTTTGAGGAACATCAACACACCTTACCGCATCTCTTTACGTGAGTTCCACATGTTTACGGGTGCTATTTGATCTCTATTGATAAATAAGACGTTTTTCAGCCAAGATCACTTGCTGATATTGTTGTGTACTCGACGGGCGTAGATCAGGTCTCCGCTGTTGGTACCACACGTATGGTACTCGCTATCGGAGCATACCAGGCCAGACCAATGAGATGGAAGTGGCAAGACACACTCTCAGAAGTTCTCCGCTCAACCGTCGGCGATATACCTTGAAATACACCGACATATAGATACAATGTCAGTTCTGCATCAGGCTACGTTCCACTCATAGCCTAGTCCACAGACAGCGGCGAGAACAGCGCAGTATCCGGCGATAACAGAGTTACAGACAATCACACTCTTCAAGCTAACCTGCAAGTCACTGCATATATTTGTGAACTAAGCAGTGCTGCGAGAAAGAGTTGCTATTTAAAACTGATTCGAGATGTACTACCAACAATAGTCTATCTCAGCACAAGTGTTTTGCAAGTTCTATTTATGCATATAAATATATCTACGCTCTGACCCACAGCCACACCAAAGAAGTCGTACAATAAAAGGTAAGTGGTCACTTTAAGTGTAATACATTTAAATTATTATATTTTGCATGTGCTACAATCGTGTCATTTATCACCTGTTTAGAAACCAAGTAATATTTTTTGACAATCCTTCACAATAGAAAATTTTTGTTTCCTCGACGACTGGTTTCGATAGCTTTAGCTGTCATCTTCGAATCTTCTGGAAAAAATATAACTGTGCATGAATAGCACAACCTAACGAGAGCACATTCCATTAATAAAAGATGACAGCTAGACCTGTCGAAACTTGTCACCGAGGAGATAAAAAAGTATTTCAACACACGATCTTGGCTGCAGAAATTCCTGTTTATCGCTTCCCGATTGTCACGCTAAATAGCCCGATATTATAGCCACAGGAAATGTCTCAAACTTTTTCCAACAGTAGGTGGAACGTTCGAAAGGCGAGTGTTAGAAACGTCTTTCATAGCAAATACCACTACGCGCAGAGATACTGTATACCGTTATCGTCCGCTAAGGAAGTTACATCATTGGTTGCACAGTAAAAGCGTATCTGGAGGGTGTACTTCGAGCTCAGAGTCCTGCTGACCAGTCAGGTAATTCGGAGCTTAAGGTTTTTGTGTTCCCTTTCCCGTGCGGAAGAGCGCGCAAATGTACTGCTTCCGCTGATGCCGCGCCTGGCTCTGTGATGCTGCTTCATATGGGCGCTGCTTGCAGCTAACGTGGGTGTACTTGTTAATTTTCGAAGCTTCCATTTTTTGGAGATGACCACTTATAAACTGCAGCATGCAGGAATATGTGGTGACAACATTCCTTAATAACATTCTTTGCTGTTATATTCTACTATACGAGTTTCAGCTAAGCAGATATGTTTCCAAAGTGACGAAGGTTAAATATATTTGTTCTGATCGAGACAGTTCCATGCGGAAAAATTAATAGCAGTCTTGCATTAAGTCATCCGTGGTTATAGGTTATGGTTCATGTTACTTCCACACTTATTTAAAATTATCGTAGGGATTTGGGATCATTTGAGGATTTTATTGTTCTGCTTTTGGTATTATATTGTACTGTATTGTATTGTATTGTATTACCAAACGATTCCTTTGAGGACATGAATAACTTTGCTAGAAAATTTTCATCTTTATTCATTTAATAACAATAGAAATGTATTTCAATTTTCTTTCTAACCATCTCACCCCAAATTCATTTACAAACTTTTACGATTTTCTTTCTCAGTTCGCGAGGATTGGTTCGTCTGTTGTCTATGTTTGTAGACGGTATGAACAAAATTCACTGACTACGTTCTGGCTTCAGCACTGATGGTGTGATGACACAGCGCCACTGAGAGGCAAAGTTTTCGTTTCTTTGCAAATATATTACAGCCAAAATGAGGCAGGTTAATTGCCTACAACACTGAGACAAGTGCTGCAACTCCGAATATCTTGAGTGGGTTTTATGATTCTTGCGAATACGAGAAAACAATAGGAAGTGTAGTTTAATCTGAATTGCACTCACCTTCTCCATAAAAGAAAACGCACTTACACAATGCGATTCTGTTAGAGTGGTTGAACGTCTTAGCCATAATTTTGGATATCTTGAACATATGTAAAGACTGCTTGATATTTTATGTTGAGCTATGAGAGCGTTGTCTACTACCGAGTATTACATAAATAACGTACACATCACAGTATTGTTCACTCACTGGTAAAAATTTTCTCTGACAAGGGGAGTATTTTTAAGGCGTCGACACTGAGGTAACACCAATTATTACTCAGGTCAAGATAAAACAGGTAGTAAGCAGCTTTCGTTTTGGAACCAACATCCCCAAATTCTGATAGTTCTATGAGGTCCAGTCATGAATGAGTGGGTTCAGTTGTCTAAGATATACCTGAAGAATGTTCCTCACCTACCTGTGGTCATTATGATGGCTAGAGATTGCATTGGACGGTAGGGAAAAATCAGGCCTAGTTGTTACAATTGTTTCAGTAATTTTGGTCCAAGAATGTTTTAGAGGTATTATGATGGGAAATACCTTATAACATAGCACCATTCTTATACATTCAACATATGCTGTTTTCTTTATGCTCAGGTGTCGGGAATGTCAATGACTTGACTTTATTTCTGGTCATACACGCTGTAGCAATGTATCTCAGAATGGGGCACGTTATTATTGTGGGTGGGGTAGGTTTTCACATGTAGTGTAGCCTATTAAGCAGTGATCAAAAACGGTACAGCCGGCCGGAGTGGTCGAGCGGTTAAAGGCGCTACAGTCTGGAACCGCGCGACCGCTACGGTCGCAGTTTCGAATCCTGCCTCGGGCATGGATGTGTGTGATGTCCTTAGGTTAGTTAGGTTTAAGTTGTTCTAAGTTCTAGGGGACTTATGACCACAGAAGTTGAGTCCCATAGTGCTCAGAGCCATTTTGAACCAAAAACTGTACTGTGCGTGTGTGTGCGTGTGTGTGTTGCTGCCAGCAGTTAATTCAAAATTCGCATATAACCAGTAGCCACTATCTTTCCGAAATCAGATACTGGATTCTAAGGCGTGCCCAGGAGCAGATATAGACTCAGATCACAATATAGTAGTGATGAAGAGTAGGCTCAAGTTCAAGACATTAGTCAGGAAGAATCAATACGCAAAGAAGTGGGATACGGAAGTACTAAGGAATGACGAGATACGTTTGAAGTTCTCTAACGCTATAGATACAGCAATAAGGAATAGCGCAGTAGGCAGTACAGTTGAAGAGGAATGGACATCTCTAAAAAGGGCCATCACAGAAGTTGGGAACGAAAACATAGGTACAAAGAAGGTAGCTGCGAAGAAACCATGGGTAACAGAAGAAATACTTTAGTTGATTGATGAAAGGAGGAAGTACAAACATATTCCGGGAAAATCAGGAATACAGAAATACATGTCGCTGAGGAATAAAATAAATAGGAAGTGCAGGGAAGCTAAGACGAAATGGCTGCAGGAAAAATGTGAAGACATCGAAAAAGATACGATTGTCGGAAGGACAGACTCAGCATACAGGAAAGTCAAAACAACCTTTGGTGACATTAAAAGCAACGGTGGTAACATTAAGAGTGCAACGGCAAATTCCACTGTTAAATGCAGAGGAGAGAGCAGATAGGTGGAAAGAATACATTGAAAGCCTCTATGAGGATGAAGATTTGTTTGATGTGATAGAAGAAGAAACAGGAGTCGCTTTAGAATAGATAGGGGATCTAGTATTAGAATCGTAATTTAAAAGAGCTTTGGAGGACTTACGGTCAAATAAGGCAGAAGGGATAGATAACATTCCATCAGAATTTCTAAAATCATTGGGGGAAGTGGCAACAAAACGACTATTCACGTTGGTGTGTAGAATATATGAGTCTGGCGATATACCATCTGACTTTCGGGAAAGCATCATCCACACAATTCCGAAGACGGCAAGAGCTGACAAGTGCGAGAATTACCGCACAATGAGCTTAACAGCTCATGCATCGAAGCTGATTACAAGAATAATATACAGAAGAACGGAAAAGAAAATTGAGAATGCGCTAGGTGACGATCAGTTTGGCTTTAGGAAAAGTAAAGGGACGAGAGAGGCAATTCTGACGTTACGGCTAATAATGGAAGCAAGGCTAAAGAAAAATCGAGACACTTTCATAGGATTTGTCGACCTGGAAAAAGCGTTCGACAATATAAAATAGTGCAAGCTGTTCGAGATTCTGAAAAAAGGTAGGGGAGACGGGTCATATACAATATGTACAACAACCAAGAGGGAATAATAAGAGTGGACGATGAAGAACGAAGTGCTCGTATTAAGAATGGTGTAAGACAAGGCTGTAGCCTTTCGCCCGTACTCTTCAATCTGTACATCGAGGAAGCAATGATGGAAATAAAAGAAAGGTTCAGGAGTGGAATTAAAATACAAGGTGAAAGGATATCAATGATACGATTCGCTGATGACATTGCTATCCTGAGTGAAAGTGAAGAAGAATTAAATGATCTGCTGAACGGAATGAACAGTCTAATGAGTACACAGTATGGTTTGAGAGTAAATCGGAGAAAGACAAAGGTAATGAGAAGTAGTAGAAATGAGAACAACGAGAAACTTAACATTAGGATTGATGGTCACGAAGTCAATGAAGTTAAGAAATTCTGCTACCTAGGCAGTAAAATAACCAATGACGGACGGAGCAAGGAGGACATCAAAAGCAGACTCGCTATGGCAAAAAAAAGGCATTTCTGGCCAAGAGAAGTCTACTAATATCAAATACCGGCCTTAATTTGAGGAAGAAATTTCTGTGGATATACGTCTGGAGTACAGCATTGTATGGTAGTGAAACATGGACTGTGGGAAAACCGGAAGAGAAGAGAATCGAAGCATTTGAGATGTGGTGCTATAGACGAATGTTGAAAATTAGGTGGACTGATAAGGTAAGGAATGAGGAGGTTCTACGCAGAATCGGAGAGGAAAGGAATATGTGGAAAACACATCATAAGGAGAAGGGACAGGATGATAGGACATCTGCTAAGACATGAGGGAATGACTTCCATGGTACTAGAGGGAGCTGTAGAGGACAAAAACTGTAGAGGAAGACAGAGATTGGAAAACGTCAAGCAAATAATTGAGGCGTAGGTTGCAAGTGCTACTCTGAGATGAAGAGGTTAGCACAGGAAAGGCATTCGTGGCGGGCCGCATGAAACCAGTCAGTAGACTGATGACCAAAAAAAAAAAAAAAGAAAAGCGTAATGCTCGCTGAGGGTTACAAACTTTTTTGTCTGATGTGATCTTATGGGCTAGAAAAAAAATGTAACTGAATGTTTTAATGAAACGAATGGTTTGGAAGAAAAGAGCCTTTTCGCTCATCATTACCTACTGACGTTTCACAATTTCACAAACTAACGTCCAGGGGTGTATTAGGACATAGTTCCTGTGCTAAGGCGAGTGTAAGGCAGGTGCCTCCTGTCACGCCAGATAGTGAAGACAGATGCGAGGTGTCTCCGCGGCGGTCGAACTCCAGCGCAGCGACGGCGTGTCCCGCCTTATCGGCTCAGCCCTGGTTTCGCCGTGTTTTTGCAGCGTCGCAGGCACTGTGCCCCTGGCAGGGCAGTTAGGGGGACGGCAGGTTTTTCCCGTGGCCTGCCCTCGGCGCGACAGCAGCCGGCCGTAATCTTCGCCCCTGCGACCTCGCGGACGTCCAGCACCCATCTGGCGTGACATTTGTCCGTAAAGGACCCTTTCTGCCCCTCCAGGGACATTACGTCACAGCGTAGACAACGTGCGCGCTCTCTGTAAGGACCAAATGTGCCTGCAATACTTTACTCTTGAGTGCACTATTGTGTGTAAGCTCACAGGACAAAAAGCTAGTCACCACCGAAGACGAGTACACTTCTCCCTCCCTCTGGAGCTCTATAATGGTGTGAGACCGTTACCAGACAGTCATGTGTTCCAGAATCACAGACGTAAGTCGAGGCAGTGGCGTAGTAGCTACGTACCTGTCAGCTGTTAGTTGTACTAAGATGGGGTAGCACTCGTTTCACAAGACTTTCTACAAACGTGACGTTGTGATGTCACGTACAGTATCGATACCGCAGGAACTGCTATCAGATTTAGATAGCTTCCAGTACGGGCTACTCACATGCGTTCATGCACACATAGGGCAGATTTATAAAAACAGACTGTTCTTGGTACGATTTTTTACAATGACTGTGATAATTGAACGCCACATGATGATTTATCGACTGTTAATGCTTCCAAATGAGATTACACTCAGGAGCGTAGTGCTGTCGTCAATAATTTACAAATTAAGTAAGAAACACACTGACATCACACTTATCAGCCAAAACATTATGTCCAGCGACCGATTATCAATATACCGGGCGATCAAAAAGTCAGTATAAATTTGAAAACTTAATAAACCAGGGAATAATGTAGATAGAGAGGTAAAAATTGACACACATGCTTGGAATGACATGGGGTTTTATTAGAACCACCCCATATTGCTAGACGCGTGAAAGATCTCTTGCGCGCGTCGTTTGGTAATGATCGTGTGCTCAGCCGCCACTTTCGTCATGTTTGGCCTCCCAGGTCCTCAGACCTCAGTCCGTGCGATTATTGGCTTTGCGGTTACCTGAAGTCGGAAGTGCATCGTGATTGACCGACATCTCTAGGGATGCTGAAGGACAACATCCGACGCCGACGCCAATGCCTTACCATAATTCCGGACATGCTTTACAGTGCTGTTCACAACATTATTCCTCGAGTACAGCTATTGTTGAGGAATGATGGTGGGCATATTGAGCATTTCCTGTAAAGAACGTCTTTGCTTTGTCTTACTTTGTTATGCTAATTATTGCTATTCTGATCAGATGAAGCGCAATCTGTTGGACATTTTTTGAACTTTTGTATTTTTTTGGTTTTAATAAAACCCCATGTCATTCCAAGCATGTGTGTCAATTTGTACCTCTCTATCTACATTATTCCGTGATTTATTCAGTTTTCAAATTTATACTGACTTTTTTGATCACCCGGTAAATCCGTAAATGCGATAGCAGCGCCACCTGGCGGGGAATGACTGCTAGTCGGACACGGTCGTAGTCCATATGGTATCCGTGGACGTGCTGTCCCTGTGTAGAAGGGGGAAGGCACGCTGTCTGTCTTTCACCGAGCTCACATTGTGATATCCCAGTGACTATACACGAGCATTTCGGAAACTGCATGACTTGTCGCGTGTTCGAGGTGTGCTGTGGTGAGTGCCTTCAACACGTGGCGAAGCCAAGGTGAAACCACGTCCAGACGTCTTGGGGCTGGGAAGTTACCCCTCTTCACAGATGTACAGACTTCGTTGGCTGGGCAGACTGGTTCAAATGGTTCAAATGGCTCTGAGCACTATGGGACTGTGGTCATCAGTCCCCTAGAACTTAGAACTAATGAAACCTAACTAACCTAAGGACATCACACACATCCGGCAGACTGGTAAAACAGGACACGCGGAGAACTGTCGTGAAACTCACAACATCAGACATTAATGCTGGTCAGAGTAAAAGTGGGTGTGAACACACAGCAGCCGACAGCCCACGCATGTGCTAATGTGAACACCACGACATTGACAACAACGACTGAACTGGTCACCTGACAATCGGCAGTGGACATCGGTGCAGTAGCAGAGAGTTGCATGGTCTGATGAATCCCGATACCTTCTTCATCACGCCGATGGGAGGCCGTGAATCCGTCATCTTCCAGGGGAACATCTTCTTTACATCTGTACTGCAGGATGGAGACAAGCTCCATTATGCGCTAGGGAAACTTCACGTGGGCATCCACGGTCCAGTGAGCCCGTTCAAGGACAGCCGTAACGGCCAAAGAGTATCTTACACTGATTGCTAATAACGTACACCCCTCCATGACGATCGTGTTTCCTGACAGCACTGGCATTATTCAGCAAGATAACGCACCGTGTCCACAAGGCCAGGAGTGTCATGAGGTGGTTGGACGGACACAGTGGCTGGTTCCACTTGATGTACTGGCCACTCAACTCTCCAGATCTAAACCCGACCGAACACATGTGACTGAAAGTGGCGTCCTAGCTCGTTGCCCCCCCCCCCCCTCCCACCCAGCTCCCTCCCTGAAATGTATGGGAATGTGTGCAGACGTAGTGTCATCTCCCTCCATCTACCTATCAAGGCCTTACTGCCTACGGGCCACAACGCGTCGCCGCTGTTACCCGTGTGAAAGGTGGACTTACCGGCTATTAGGCAAGTGGTCATAATGTTCTGGCTGACGAGTGTATAACTGGCAGTATGCTGTTTCAGGGAATGGTGCGTTGAAATTTAATCTCAAACATATCACCATTATCATTAAATGTAAGTTAATAATGCATCAGTGGCGTAAGCCTTCACGATCTATAGTGACAACGGAGACAATTATCATACAGCCATGTTCTGGGGAAATGGGTAATTTCGTGGTTTATGGCGTCCAAGAATGTAGGTTCGCATCCTGCTACAGGCAGTGTTTTTATGTCTTCGTTAAATTCCGGGACGTCCTTATGAATGCAATGCAAGTATGTTCTGCAACATTCGATGGTATTTAAATTTCTGTCTGACCAAATACTGAAGGATGAAAATAATATTTGGTGATATGTGGTTACCCAGAAACCTAAGTTAAGAGCTTAAATTTGCTGCGAGTGAAACGAGGAGCAATAACATTGACAATTTTGCCTGTCTTAGAGTCTATAGCAGTTACTGCGATTGTCGATATTGGGCGTGACTTCATAACGACGTCATGTTTGCAGAAAGTCTTGCGAAATGACTGTTACTAAGATGGGTCGACATGGAGACTTCACAGAACGATACAAAGGAGCTATAGTGTTAGGATGAGCATTGCAGGTAGATCAGCACGGTGTGATCAACGTGCCTACCGGAAATGGCGTTCCATTCGCAGACATTTAGCAGACATGAGGTCAGTGGCCTTAGAAATATCGATTTCCTTTGTTGTGGCACTAAAAGTCACTGTTAATTTTCATCGAGCGGCAGTTGGTTGTTGTACTGTGGCTCCAAACAGGAAGAATAGTAGTGTAGATTATGATAGATAAAAGGTAAAGAACTTACCAAAGGACCACCTTATCGAAATTACGGAGGAGATTATGTTCCAGGGAAAGCAGATAGAGAATGTTGCAGGTAAATATCAATCTTTCTTGGAACAATCGTAGGAAACTCTATAGACTTAAATGATATCCATATTACCAGCAATACCAATCTTATATTACTAATTTCCTTTCATCTGGAGAATGAAATGTTATGACTCCATTGACATAATTCAGCGTAATAATATTTGGCAAAATTTATTTATCTTCTTACCGAAGAGGCCCAGGATTTACATCTGCAGTGCCTTACTGAAGCGAAGGAAATAAAACAGAGGCGTCTTCTGAAATCTGATCCAGAATGTTGTGAAAACTGTAGGTATGCAACATTTCTTTACCATATGATGCTTGGAAGTGGAAGGAAACTGGTTTGCAAGAAAGATTTCCTCAATATACATGCAATGACGAATTCGCGCTTGTTTCGAATCTGTAAATTGTTACGTAAGGGAATCACACCTATCGATAAACACAGGAAAAACCCGAACACCAAGAAGACACCAGATAATAACCTTGCACTCATTCACGAGCATATAAAGTCTTTGCTCACAAAAACCTCAAATTATTCAAAAAAGGAAATAACATATTTAAACTCTGAACTAAATGTTCCGATAATACGCAGTACGTTCAATGACAAATATGCAGATTGTAAAGTAAAATATGATGTTTATTGTAACTCTTATCGGGTCAATTTTAAATGTTTCTTTAGCAGATCCGCAGTGGATGTCTGCTGTAAATGCGAAGGGCTTGAGATCAAACTGAAAAGCCCACACTTAAATGAAAGAGTCAAGTTTGTCACCAGAACTGAAATGAATGTTCATAAGCTTCGTAGTTCTAAATTTTACAACTCACTTCGGGGTGCCAAGAGAAGAAAATTGGAAATTTTGGAAATTTTTGCTTTAGTCTTATGGGGCAAAACTGCTGAGGTCATCGGTACCTAAGCTTACATACTACTTAATCTAACTTAAACTAACTTACGCTAAGGATAACACACACACACACACACACACACACACACATGCCCAAGGAAGGACTCGAACCTGCGACGGATGGAGCTGCGCGACCCGTAACAAGGCGCCTGAGACCGCTCGGCTACGACAACAGAAGAGCCCAATCTTTTGATACTGTGAGAGCCACAGTTTTTGATTATATGAGAAACCTTGCCGCTTCCACATGCCCGATCCAACAGATATTCTATCTGCGCTAACTATAGGTGTACTGTTTCGGCTTATGTGATTTGAAAACTGAAGAAAGGTGCAAACGAAGTAGCATATTTCATTTCTGATTACGATCACAGTAAAAATGTGACTGATCTTCTTTTATCTTCTGATGGCTGTGTCAGCCAGAACAAAAATCACACCTTTATATGCACTTGCACGGGCATGGTTCAAGCAGGAACATCCAAGACCAGAATTCACAAATTTCCAGAGGAAGGCCACTCATTCCTCCCGTGTGATTGCGACTTTGGACAATATAAGAGGAAAATAAAAATTCATGACCGTATTTGTTACAGTAAAATTAGTTAATGGAGAGGAAATACTAGCTTTCGACAACTGGTGGCCAAAATATTTTAGAGTAAGTGGTGTTTCGTGTGAGACAGTGACAGCAACGGAATAAAAATCTTCTTCGCTCGGAGCAGCTTCAAAGAAGCTTGAGACAGGAGAGGTGGTTGGTCTTCCGTATATCGACGAATTAGTAAGACACACTTTTCATTTGAGAAAAAGACATGAGCCCATCATTCCAGGATTAATGGACATCATTCGAATGACCTATCCAACATGCCAAGTATGTATTTCCAGAATGAAGATGAAAGATTTGAAGAAAGTAATTTAATATGAGCCTGGTTTCAAGAGATCATTCTATGAAGAAGTGCTTTCGTGGCCAGTGATTGACTAAAATTATAGCTGATGTACAGCTAATCCTTATTGACTGATAAAATAATTCAGTTTGTTCCATTTTGTCCGATCATGCTAATGTACTATGAAGTGTTCATACAATTAAATCCTACAAAGCCAAAGAAAGCTTTGTAAATTGTTGAAACCAAATAAGTAAAAAACATTGAAACAATTAAATATCTAAATGGTGTGCTCTAAGTGGTTCTTTCTCAATAAAAGCAGAACGAAGTCACTTCCAGTTCTGAAAAATTCCCGAAATGTAGCAATAATACATATTGCAGTATTCAGTTTTTTGATTCTCCTAAAAACTGTAAAAAAATGACTTACTTGGTTTCAATCAATTGACGATTCAATTATAACACGATCACATAAAAAACAAATTTTACAGAATCGCAGACAAGTGGTCCACATGTTTTCCGTCCTTTAGGTAACTGACAACTGCACACGATAGGAAGAGTATCCAGCTGCAAAGTGAAATGAAATAGAAGACTAATTCTACAAGTTATATCTAAACAGTCATATCAATAGCACAGATATTTCAACTGCAACTAGTGTGGAATATTCAATCGTGGGGTAAGTTCAATCTACATAGTATATTTACTGAAATGTGTGGGTTAGACGTAGTCAAACAAGTAGATACAATCAGATCATGCATTTGACTACTATAGAATTCATACGTGTATATTGCCTACGAAATCTAACATTGTTCTAGACATTGTTGAAGGTAATTTGAATCGCTTCTGGATAGTGTGTTGTTCTTAGTAATATGGTGTAAAGATAGCTGCATATACTATCCAGCAATGTGATAATCACCAACGTCTTTGAAGATACGTGGAGAATAATTAGTTCAAAAAATTTTGAAATTTGTGTGACGGGACCAGCTGAACAGTCCATGACTTCAGCGCCTTAGAATAATTAGTGTGTTTATCTTGTGCGGACATAACCAGCCAGTAACATATACTAGCAACACAGGTACATGAATTTAGACTTCGGTTGTCTTACCCCGGATCTTACCAGGCTACAGCCACGGTTTTTGTGTAGAAATTTTATCTGACGTGAAACCAAATGTTTCTTTCGCCCAACACATTAAACTATCTGGAGACATTAATGCAGGTTAATATAGCACTAAACCAATAGTAAATAAAATTATTTGATTCAGCAGCTGATGGTATCGGTCCCAATTTGATTTTTACAATAAATTACATATTTTCAGAACAGCTCACAAAAAAATAGAAATGAAAAAGTTGCGATGGAATTGCGGCGTTGTTCAATTCACCTACGTTAGTGCAGTGTTCACTGCTGTTACCTGATACAGTAATATTCCATAAATTCTTTCACATTGTTTTTCAACCTGGAATTTATATTTGAACCTACTGATTCAGCACTACTCGAAAGTATTTCTATATGGTGCGTTCAAAGCTGTGATTTTTGCCTGGAATTTAACTGCACGCATGCCTCTTTCGAACACAGATGGCTCATATTTACATGGATATCAAAATAAAAAAGTGGCGCACTCCTGCGGCCGTTTGTGCGTTACAGTAACGCGGCAGGTCGGGATGCCAACGCGTCCGGTTGTCTGCGGTAAACGCGACACGAGCCCCCGGGCACACACAGCCCGCCGTCACCTGGCAGTTGCTGCCCGCTGTAGCATGCGCTGTGGCGTGGCGCGACGCACGGCAAACACAAGACTACGGCGCTCCTGTTTATTTTAGATCTCCCTTGAGAGCGGCGGGGCCACAGGGCACTGCCTGTATACTCGTGGCCTGTTGCACTGTCCAAGCTCTCACTGCGTTTTTGTGCATGTGGCAGTAATTAGAAAAGGAAACTTTGAGCGAGTTCCACAGTGAAATACGGTGTATAATTAAGTGTATCGGCTAGTCTATAAACGAAGGAAGCACATTTACACTCCTGGAAATTGAAATAAGAACACCGTGAATTCATTGTCCCAGGAAGGGGAAACTTTATTGACACATTCCTGGGGTCAGATACAACACATGATCACACTGACAGAACCACAGGCAACAGAGCATGCACAATGTCGGCACTAGTACAGTGTATATCCACCTTTCGCAGCAATGCAGGCTGCTATTCTCCCATGGAGACGATCGTAGAGATGCTGGATGTAGTCCTGTGGAACGGCTTGCCATGCCATTTCCACCTGGCGCCTCAGTTGGACCAGCGTTCGTGCTGGACGTGCAGACCGCGTGAGACGACGCTTCATCCAGTCCCAAACATGCTCAATGGGGGACAGATCCGGAGATCTTGCTGGCCAGGGTAGTTGACTTACACCTTCTAGAGCACGTTGGGTGGCACGGGATACATGCGGACGTGCATTGTCCTGTTGCAACAGCAAGTTCCCTTGCCGGTCTAGGAATGGTAGAACGATGGGTTCGATGACGGTTTGGATGTACCGTGCACTATTCAGTGTCCCCTCGACGATCACCAGTGGTGTACGGCCAGTGTAGGAGATCGCTCCCCACACCATGATGCCGGGTGTTGGCCCTGTGTGCCTCGGTCGTATGCAGTCCTGATTGTGGCGCTCACCTGCACGGCGCCAAACACGCATACGACCATCATTGGCACCAAGGCAGAAGCGACTCTCATCGCTGAAGACGACACGTCTCCATTCGTCCCTCCATTCACGCCTGTCGCGACACCACTGGAGGCGGGCTGCACGATGTTGGGGCGTGAGCGGAAGACGGCCTAACGGTGTGCGGGACCGTAGCCCAGCTTCATGGAGACGGTTGCGAATGGTCCTCGCCGATACCCCAGGAGCAACAGTGTCCCTAATTTGCTGGGAAGTGGCGGTGCGGTCCCCTACGGCACTGCGTAGGATCCTACGGTCTTGGCGTGCATCCGTGCGTCGCTGCGGTCCGGTCCCAGGTCGACGGGCACGTGCACCTTCCGCCGACCACTGGCGACAACATCGATGTACTGTGGAGACCTCACGCCCCACGTGTTGAGCAATTCGGCGGTACGTCCACCCGGCCTCCCGCATGCCCACTATACGCCCTCGCTCAAAGTCCGTCAACTGCACATACGGTTCACGTCCACGCTGTCGCGGCATGCTACCAGTGTTAAAGACTGCGATGGAGCTCCGTATGCCACGGCAAACTGGCTGACACTGACGGCGGCGGTGCACAAATGCTGCGCAGCTAGCGCCATTCGACGGCCAACACCGCGGTTCCTGGTGTGTCCGCTGTGTCGTGCGTGTGATCATTGCTCGTACAGCCCTCTCGCAGTGTCCGGAGCAAGTATGGTGGGTCTGACACACCGGTGTCAATGTGTTCTTTTTTCCATTTCCAGGAGTGTATTTACGAGGGGCGTTCAATAAGTAATGCAACATATCTTTATCATCGATCAATTTCAACCGAAAAAAATGCAGAATTTGTTGTGGGACGTCATGGAATATTCCTGCTTCAGACCCTATAGTTTCATGGAGTTAAGATAGGTAACGGCGCCATACGTAGTCTTCAAAATGGCGTCTGTAACGGAGGTGCGTTCCAAGCACTGAGCTGTCATTGAAATCTGGAGCTTTCCAGATAGTCACAGGGAGGTACATCTGTGCATGGTTGGTGATTTGGTTACATTTAGGAGAAACAATTTGACTATCATTCAGTGTTAACAGTATTTGTCTCTTATGGGAGGTAGGACGTCAAACGGACCGAATTGGAGCAGGAGAGGCACCACAGGACATTTTAATTTCCACTGTCTATACTTTTACAAGTAAATTCATAAAACTTTGTCAGCATGACCAGGAAGGATTCAGGATGGACACCCATAGCAGCGGAAGTTCAAAAACTTACCAAAATAATTTTTTTTACATGTGAAATTTCATCACTTTTTCTCTTACTATTGGCTGCATTTATTGCTATAGGTACACTTTTCTTCATAAGTAAGAGAGACTGTTCGATGAATTTTGCACAGCATACAAACCATACTTACAGGTGTCTCAAACTCTATAATCTATTTAATTTATGAAAAAAATGAATGAGCTGCTACGTTTTAAACCTTATGTTTAGAAAAAAATCTAATTTTGTAGTTAATTAACTCAATTTTTACCACAGTTTTTAATAGTTTTGGAAAATTATAGAGTTTCATACACCTGTAAGAATGGATTGTATGCTGTGCAAAATTCATCTAAGAATCTCTCTTACTTGTGAAGAAAAATTTACCTATAGCAACAAATGCAGCCAACAGTAAGCGAAAAAAATGATGAAATTTCATATCTAAAAAAAATTATTTTGTTATGTTTTTTGCACTTCCACTGCTATGAGTGTCAATCCTGAATCCTTCCTGGTCATGCTGACAAAGTTTTATGAATTTGTTTGTAAAAGTATAGACAGTAGAAAATAAAATGTCCTGCAGTGCCTCTCCTGCTCCAAGTCGGCCCGTTTGACATCCTACCCCCCTTAAGTGGTTACACGCGGACATGAACGTCGTTACTGTATAATTACCGAAAAATGTTTGAGCACCAGTGCCGATGTTCTGACCGCCAACAGTTCAGAACGCACATAGAGAGTCGAATTATAGCAATTCTGCCTATGCAAGGCCACTACGCAGCAGGATTGGTGAGAGACATGCTGCGAGAGGTGGCTGATTTAGTCTGCGGCGCGCAGTGAGAAAGCGGTAGCGTTTACAAGTGTTTATGTCCAGCACAAATGTACTGCGCGACGGCCTTCCACGAGGCCGTTCAGCTCAAGTACCGAGAGAGGCAGTTGCAGAATGTGTCGATACTAAATCCGTGGTCGCATGTCGCCGACGATCCGGCGAAGGGAATCCGGCGAAGGTATGGTAGCCGTGGCTGGCTCAGAACCTCGAGTTTGGCCGGCTGTGTACTCCCACGATTACTCGTCCACATGTGGTGCACTTGAGTACGACAGCTGAGACTATTTACTAGACCATGACGGTGGTCGGTGACTTCTAGGTGACTAGAACCCCGCGAGGTTGCACCTCACCTAGCCGTTTGGCTGTCTACAAGGCGGCTTGCAGTCCGTTAGCCATATTCGTTGGGACGTAATTAATATGATCGTGTCCACGGGATCAAGGGAACTCACAATACTGATAAAAGACATTAAAGAACCTGGAAATTAGATGAATGGCAGTCTGACTGGGTCACTAGCAGCACTGCAAAGCTTGTTTACAGCTTATTCCTAAGCAAGAGGGACTGGCTCAAACTGCTCGACATTGCCCCTACTCGAGGTATGGTGCACCTATTAACAGGCCACTGTCCACACCAGAAACAACAGCATCAAGCAAGATGAAGTAACACACCAATCTCTGAATGTGGAGACGAAGGTTTCGCTGATCATTTCGTTTCCAGATGCCCCCTTCGTCAGGTAGAGCGAGATATGCAAGCAGTTGTAAGTGACCAAAACTTGTGGACTAAAGTCAATAGGATATCACAACGGATATCTAAAACGTAACTGCGTAACTTTCAGTCTACGCAGTCTACAAGATCAAGTGGACACTCTGAATGTCAAAATCATGTCAACAGGTCACAAGAAGCGATTCCATTTAAATTCAATTAAGGTAATATATACATTTCAGAAAAGTGGGAATGCTATGGCTACCCACAAGAGTATATGTAGACTCGAGGACTTCCGAAGCACGCACATAGCAGAGTGGATGACGCAGAATAGCGTAACAACAAATACGTTTAGATGTAAGTATAGTTGTAGTTAGTTCGCACACCTCGAGTTTTTCGAGGCTGCCACTAACATATGTAGCTATATGAGATGAAAGATATTCACTTGGAACTTGCGTTAGTTTCCTTTATTTTATATTTTTAATGGTTTCTTATTTTTCTAATGTTGTGTTTTATTTTGTACATTAATATTACCAATGGTTGCTGTAAACATTATTTACTACTACATTCATAATATGAAACATTGTACGTCACCGTGATTAACGAATATGTTCGACTGAAAGTTTCCAGGTACTAAGTCAAAAATTCATAGCAATAAACTGAACTGAGTTGAATCAGTGAGCGTAAGTCCCGCAGAGGACGGAAGTTGGCCGCACATCAGCCCCTCGCATTGGCGAAGTTTCCCCAAGTCCAGCAGCTGCAACGCCACAGGCGTGTCGCACGTCGAGACGGAACTTGACATATCGGTCGGCAGGCAGGCACCCAGCAAATCTTCATCACCCAAGTGCTACGTACGGTTTCTTTGAAATTCAACAGAACGTCATTCTCTCCGGTTTCAGACGCAGACGGAATTGTGACACAACTGAATGTCTTTAGACTCTAGGTTCAGTCATTTGTACGCCTATTGCTACGCTTCTGACGTAGTCCTTCTAGGAGGGACGAGTGGATATGTTCCACTTCTCTCGCCAGCTTTTATTGGCTCGCTCCATGCACTTATAACGAGCATGGGCTGTGAGTTTTCGGTAGTTGCCAGTGCTCCGAAGTACAAAATGTTATTTCACCCTTGCTCACACCGTACTGCAGCGTCAGCAATTCTAGGTGATTTGCCTGTGGCTTGTGTCACATTCTCACCTGGTCGGAATTTTTGATGTGTCAACAGTACATCCCACTGGCCTACTTGATGAACACATCAGGCAAGTTGGCCTCAGTCGCTTGGCCGCGGCTGGAATAAAAGTTTATAAAGAATTTAAATTTCTCGCGCCGAGCTTTTTGGAGTTCCCCAGAATAAATGTCTATGTTAACAAAGAAATTTTATGATCGCGATTATAATTCAGTAACTGCAACCGCCTGTAACTGTGTCTCATATACTGTATTACAAACGCAAGTAGATAATCGACGAGATTGTCCGAATATTTGCGAAGATTTGTGCCAATTCCTACCCTAGACGGCAGGATTCTTTCAGTGGACTTGCTGCAAAATCTAGTTTCCAAATTGTTTGCCCAATCCTGTCACTTTCCATGTATGATTTACATCGACAACATCGACTGGATACTTTGCACCAATCTGTTTCAAGATATGTCCTTGCTTGTATTTGTTAATGTTTTCAACAGAATTGTTTTCCTCACACTTTATTTACGGCTTGTGGTCACTTTACCTATGAATTTTACTACACGCTTTCGTTTTACTCGGTTATTGATTTTTGATCATGCGATGTTGAAATTAATGACTGCTAATATACACTGTAGCGCCAAAGAAATTGGTATGGGCATGCGTATTCAAATACAGAGGTATGTAAACAGGCATATTGCGGCACTGCGGTCGGCAACGCCTGCATACAAGTGTCTGGTGCAGTTTTAGATCGGTTACTGCTGCTAGAGTGGGAGGTTATGAAGACTGAAGTAAGTCTGCACGTGGTGTTATAGTCAGTGCATGAGGTAGCCGTCAAGTGGGGATTATATCCATATAAGTACATAGTTCTTTCAAGTTCTGGCAATACGGGCCATGACCTCCTTCTTCTGTGCGGATGCACACATTAGCCGAACTCTTACGGGATATGGTAAGAATGTCTTCCACGAGTAATAAGTGTGTTGGGTAGGGACACTACGAATGTTGTGTGTGGGCATATAAGGTGAGAATGTGGGTCTCGCGGGAGGCGTGTGCGAGATAGTCCCTGCAGTCGCACTATCCTATGTGCCCTCGGTGGCTCAGATGGAATGAGCGTTTGCCATGTAAGCGGGAGATCCCAGGTTCGAGTCCCGGTCGAGGCACACATTTTCACCTGTCCTCGTTGATATATATCAACGCCCGTCAGTAGCTGAAGGTTTAATATATAATTCTAATTTCGAAGTGGGGATTTTCCAGTACAACCATTTCACCAGTGTACGGTGAGTATCAGGAATCGGGTATCCTACCTCGCTGCGGCCGGAAAAAGATTCTGCAGGAACGGAACCAACGACGACTGATGAGAAGCGTTCAACGTGACGGAAGCGCAACCCTCAGCAGACTGCTGCAGATTTAAATACTGGGCCATGAACATGTGTCTGCGTGAGAACCAATAAACGAAACATAATCGATAAGGGCTTTTGGAGCCGGGAGCCCACTCGTGAACCCTTAATGTCTGCACTACACAAAGCTTTACGACTCGTCTAGACTCGTCAACAACGACATTAGACTGTTGATGACTGGAAAGAAGTTGCCTGGGCGGACGAGACACGTTTCAAATTGTATCGAGCGGATGGACGTGTGCGGGTATCGAGACACCCTCATGAATCCATGGATCCTGCATGTCAGCAGAGGTCTGTTCAAGCTGGTGGAGGCTATGTAATGGTGTGGGGCGTGTACAGTTGGAGTGATCTGGGATCCCTGATACGTCTAGATACGACTCTGACAAGTGACAATTAAGCTTTCTGTCTGATTGACTGCATCCATTCATGTGCATTGTGCATTCCGACGGACTTGGGAAATTCCAGCAAGACAATGCTACACCCCACACTTCTGCGTGCTCGTGGGGGCCCTGCACGAAATTAAACAGTTGTACCAGTTTCTAGGGCTCATCAGTGGATTTACTTATACAAACACTTTTAGTTCAACAAAATCCTTTTGGATAAGGCCAGTGGCCAGTGATGTCAGAAAGTTATTAATGTAATCGTGGTCAAGAAATATTTGATGCATGGTGGTAACAGTCCACAATGAGACAGCGACCAAATTTGCCTGGAAACCAATACGACTATGTTCCTTTGATAAAGAAATTCAGAGATGAGGAAAAAGCGGCCCTAGCACTCCCAATGCCGAAGCGTTGGGTGCCACGTAGCTTTGGACGAAAACAAAAATTAGAAGGTTTGTTTCAACAAACTGCCTTCATTTAATTGCATAGACGGTACATACCTCCACGAAAAATAAGAAGGGTTTGGCTTTCGTTTTACTTAACGGACACGAACTCAAGTGACATTTCCTGTCCCTTGGAAGGAAAGAGACTTATGATGGAAATATGTTCGCTACGTGGAAGAGATTAAAAAAGATTAACTGCGGTATCAGGTAGGACGACGCTATAAACTGTTTAAAAAATGATCTCAACCGTTGAGTCAAGAGGTTTTAGTTCGATGGACGCCATTTTAAAGGTGATGTCCGTTTTCTTCATAGCGCACATCAAGCCCATGAATTTGTTGAGTGACGGTGAAATAATTTCTGAACTTTTCACAAATGGTACCACATCGTCAAAAAAAGTTGCCATTTTCGTGTCATGGCACCTCTTGTGTGTAAGCATTCGAAAACGGATTTTTAGCTAAAACTAGTTATGTAACTAAGAAGATGTCTTAATACAATCGAAATGAAATAAAAGACGTACCACGAAGGAATTATCTGAATGGCTGAGAAATCGGTAGCTGCGTTGTACATGTAGAACAAATGATTAAAATTTTAGAAAAACTCGATGATTTATTCAAGAGAAAGAGCTTGACAAAGCAACGCGTTGGTTCACCTCTGGACCTTATGAGAACAGTTATTCAGCATGGCACTGATTGCTACAGCTTTTGGATGTCGTGCTGATGAATTCGTGCCCAATTCTTTCCAATTACTGCGTTAGATCGTCAGAATTCGGAGCTGTTTGGAGGGCCCTGCTCGTAATACTCCAAACTTTCTCAATCTGGGAGAGATCCAGTGACCTTGAAGGACAACGTAGGGCTCTGAAAGCACGAATATAATATGTAGACACTCTCGTCGTCTGCTGGCGGTCGTGATCTTTCTGAAGTGTAAGCCCCCGCGAGCACGCAGAAGTGTTGGGTGTAGCATTGTCTTGCTGGAATTTCCCAAGTCCGTCGAAATGCACAATGCACATGAATGGATGCAGTCAATCAGACAGAAAGCTTAATTGTCACTTGTCAGAGTCGGTAGACGTATCAGGGATCCCAGATCACTCCAACTGTACACGCCCCACACCATTGCATAGCCTCCACCATCTTGAACAGACCTCTGCTGACATGCAGCATCCATGGATTCATGAGTGTGTCTCCATACCCGCACACGTCCATCCGCTCGATACAATTTGAAACGAGTCTCGTCCGAACAGGCAACTTCTTTCCAGTCACCAACAGTCCAATGGTTAGGGGCAACAAAACGGGGCGTAGAATATCGTCAAAACACCGCTGTGTTGCTGTAAGGATGCTAACCAAAGGGGTCCTTGAATGGAGAGAAATGGTGCCCCAGAGCATCAGTCCTGGTTGTCAGGCCGTATGACGGGTGAGAGTCAGGTTGGTATCCAACCGTTTTTCCGGGAATGTTAAGACGCGTCTCTACCCAGAAATCTCATTGACTGGAGTATTATTGTCTTCATTCAGGAGTTTCGCTTCGAACTGAGCCCCGATGACCAGCAAAGTCGTGTCTGGAGACGCCCCAGAGAGCGACTGTCGCCCTCCATATGGTCCGACAGCCCGGTGTGACGGTCTACGCTGCCATTTCCTTTCATAGCAAGAACCCCTTAGTTGTCGTCAGTGGCATCCTTACATCACAGTGGTCTGTCGACGATATTCTACGTCCCGTTTTGTTGCTTGTCTTGGCAAGCCATCTTGGGCATACCTTTGAGCAACGGCGCAAGACGAGTGTTTCTGCTGCTGATCTTCTTGTCAGATCGTAGCTTGACCAGCAAGGTCCCCGGATCTCTCCCCAAATGAGGACATTTAGAGCATTATGGGCAGGGTATTCGAACCACCTCGTTATTTTGACGATCTAAGGCACCAATTGGACATGATTTGAAACGACATCTCTCAGAAAGACATCCAACAACTCCACCTAACAATGCCAAGCTGAATAACTGCTTCTGTAAGGGCCACAGGTAGGTCAACGCCTTATTGATTTGTTCAGTATGTGAAGCTCTTTCTCTTGATTCAACCAACGTTTATGAAATTGTAACCATTTGCTTTCCTGCTCATTTACATCACAGCTACAGATTTCCGTTGTATTGGGATAATTCCTTTCTGGTGTGCCTTTTTGTATCTTAAAGTGTAAATGTCACTTTCATTCCTAACTTTCTGTTAATGTGATGTGAAACAAGATGAGTGTAAATGACTAATTCCGATAAATTTTGGGAACTTACTCGTTTGTGGCAACAAAGCGTGACACGTAACATGTTACTACTGCTTTTTGGGAAGGTGCTGAGCAGGTGTTTTGGGTGGAGAGGCAACAGACTGAAGTGAGGTGAAGAAGAAGAAGATCAGGATAGTGTCGGATTTAATTCAATAAAAATTTAATATATGCAAAGAATAAAATCAAGATCATCTCCCGAACTGCTTCCCGAAGACTGTTAGACAAGTAGGCGAAATATGTTGTACATAAATTGAACAGATGGTTCAGATATGCACGGTACAATGTTTCCTTTATAAAATGTTTCAGTAACCATCCAGATTCACTCATCTCCAAAATAGATAAGAAGTGTACATCTCAGTGGTAGAACTGTACACTATTTCAGACACGGTAATTTGCCACTGGTATATCGTAAATAATTTCAATTTGTAAAACTAGCGTATGTAAAAATAAATACGGTCATCATTTATCATCCTACAGTCGTGATTGGAGAAGTACAGCCTTACAAGCGTTTCTGTAGCGATACTGTCGTGTGGCTTGTTGTCACGCATCTCCTCGGTTAAAACAAACTTCTGTGTGCCATCTTCTTCAAGATATTTCAATATGTTCCTCCTCCTACTTTTCTCTTTATTTCTTTTTGTCGACTGTACAACTGCCAGCATGTGCTGCCCATACAAAGATCGCTGTCAATCAACAGCGACAAAATCTGACATCAGGGAGAGCACAATGCCATTATTCCGTTGTAATCTAGCTTGGAACGGAACAAACCCAGCTCCCGACTCCTGTGCCCCGTCTAGAAAATATTACAAATGCTATAAGCGATTCATAAGTGTGAAACCAGTATAAGAAGTTATCTGCATTCATTGATCGTCACAGTGAATAGGTATTGAACACGAAAGAGCCAGTAAAATTACATTTACGTCTCTCATCAACAATGCAAAGAAAACGTGTAAAACGAGAGAGATTCATAAACGTACTGACATCAACAGACTAAAGCTATCTAATACCTACATCATACAAAACTGTCGCGACCTATGACGTACAACACAATACTTTTCCTTTTTCGAAATGCAACAATTTCACTTTTTCAAATCACGTTTAAGAACGGCGACTGTCCTTTGTTTCAGAATGCAGAAATTACGATTATCAAAATTATTCTTTTAGTCTTTAATTTCTTATTTATGTCAAAGCACCGACCCTTTATATAGGGTTGAATAAAAATACGTTCCATTCAAAAAATACTATCGCTAGAATGGCAATCACAAAACCTCTGAGCGTAAATACATGTTATTGGTGCCATGTTAAACAAAGATTGCAAAGAAAAGAATAAAATATTAACCACTACAATGTCGAATCCTAACACTCTAAGACCAAGAAGGTGCCTCAACACTTAAGCAGTTTGAAACCCACATGCAGCCCGTATGACAATCCTTATCACCACATCGAATACATTTAAGCATAACTGACTGTTCCAGTTCCTGCTTTTGCATCTCTGCACTCCGCAATTAAGTGACTGACAGAGGTTTCATCGAACCACATTCAAGTTATTTCTCTACTGTTCCACTTGCAACGTAACCTTCCACTACGGGTACTAAGTAGGAATATTACCGTCGCTTTGTCATGTCCTACAGCTCCTGCAAGCCATCGTCTGTAGGAAATTCGTGTAGTCCACGAAATTACTGGCCCCTGCGAGTTATTGCCGGGTATTAATAATTTCTAGCGGAAGGTTTTAACCAACCGGTAGAACTTTGAACGCAACTGATAACGCTATATTTTTTGACCCACTGCAGAAGGTACCTACACAGGGCTTAATATGTAGTATATAGCTTTTATTTGCTTTCATGTCCCAGGATTTGATTGTGGTATTGACTTTCACCTATTCCTTATGATGGAGGGGCAAATAATAAGTCGAGGGTAGAGATTAATTGATATTTATTCAGTCCCGATGGCATTTCAAGAACTAGTCATTACAACTGGTCTCTCTAGTTAACATGATTCAATTTGCGCAACATATGTATGGAATGGGAGAGGGGAGCGGAGACCTGGCTTCAATGTAATTTTATACTAACACGCAATTGTACATAAATCCATGCTTATTACATCCGATTGCTATAGGTGACTCAGAACAAGTTCAGCAAAGACAGTACAAGCAAACTAGGCCAGGGCGGAACAGTGTTTCGCAAGTCTTTATCAAATCAATGGGCATTAAAATCTGACACTCTTCCTAGTGGCGCGAGTTTAAACCACGTATTTTACTCAACGCAAAACATTGCTAACAAATCAGATAGTTATGGGGGAGCACAAGAAATATCATCACTTCAATGCTATTCAACACACGTAGCCAAGTTTCGGTAGTCAACAGAAATCCAGAAAATCACCGACACACAAGATTATTCCTTCCCTATTTTACACTCACCCACTATCGTATGATTATGCATCGTGTACGATAAATATTCAGACCGAAACTACAACTTATCTATGTGGTAGTTGCTCCAACCGATCACGTGGTGCGAAAGCAAGTTCACAAAGGAAACATATGGAAAATAAATAAAATCCTCCAAAATATTACTGAAAATGAATGAGCAGATTAAAATACATTGAATGAGCACGTTTTTGTTAAGCACAGAGCAATAATACGACCGTGTGCTCAAGGCCCATGGTGCTTGGCCTTTACCAAAGCACAAACGGAAAGCTCTACTGAAATTTGAATAAATTATGGAAATAAATTTCCTTATGGTGGTTTAGTGGTAATCTCACACCTGATTTCAACATCTGAACTTCATTACCAAGCAGATTTTAGGCAATCTAATATCTTTGTTAACATTACCAAAATCGAGAGCTGCGTCTCCATGTCTGTCCAGTACCGCGACCGAGCAACAAGTGGACCTCCGTACACCTCGCCTAACCGTTCTTCGTAAAAGAGGTGGTGGAGGGGATGGTTCGCCAACCTAACAGAGCCAATACTCGTGCCTTCGCAACCTCTCTGACCTAATTCGCCCTCCATCTCTGACAAACTTGTTCACGTTTAGGGGTTGGTACTATCCTACCACAGAACGGCTCTACACATTTAATGCTACGACCTCTGACCAGAGCTTTCTGCTACATCACATACTATCTCATTTATACGGTCTAAGGATACCTGGGACACATGAAAAAAATGAATAAATAAATAAACACCACTTGGTTCATTCTCTTCTGTTTGTTACACACGGGATTCACTTCTGCAGAGTCAAAGTACTCTGGCTATAGTTCTTCTTTCCTGGAATTTATTGGAAAAATATGGAACGGGAAAACAAGTACCATTTCACGCTCTCCAATCATGTTGTTGTTGTTCTCGTCGTCGTCGTCGTCGTCGTCGTCGTCTTCAGTCCAGAGACTGGTTAGATGCAGCTCTCCATGCTACTCCATCCTGTGCAAGCTTCATCTCCCAGTACCTACTGCAACCTACATCCTTCTGAATCTGCTTAGTGTATTCATCTCTGGGTTCCCTCTACGATTTTTACTGTCCTCACTGCCCTCCAGTACTAAATTGGTGATTCCTTGATGCCACAGAACTTGTCCTACCAACCGAACCCTTCTTTTAGTCAAGATGTGCCACAAATTTTTCTTCTCCCCAATTCTATTCACTACCTCCTCATTAGTTATGTGGTCTACCCATCTAATCTTCAGCATTCTTCTGTAGCACCATATTTCGAAAGCTTCTATTCTCTTCTTGTCTAAACTATTTATCGTCCATGTTTCACTTCCATACATGGCTACACTCTATACAAATACTCTCAGAAACGACTTCCTGACACTTAAATCTATACTCGATGATAACAAATTTCTCTTCTTCAGAAACGCTTTCCTTCCCATTGCCAGTCTACATTTTATATCCTCTCTATTTCGACCATCATCAGTTATTTTGCCCCCCAAATAGCAAAACCATTTACTACTTTAAGTGTATCTTTAACTAATCTAATTCACTCAGCATCACCCGATTTAATTCGAATATATTCCATTATTCTCATTTTGATATTGTTGATGTTCATCTTATATCCTCCTTTCAAGGCACTGTCCATTCCGTTCAGCCGGCCGCGGTGGTCTCGCGGTTCTAGGCGCGCAGTCCGGAGCCGCGCGACTGCTACGTTTTGGTCATGGGCATGGATGTATGTGATGTCCTTAAGTTAGTTAGGTTTAAGTAGTTCTAAGTTCTAGGGGACTGATAACCACAGCTGTTAAGTCCCATAGTGCTCAGAGCCATTTGAACCATTCCGTTCAACGCCTCTTCCAGAATTGCAATGTCATCAGCAAACCTCAAAATTATTATTATTCTCCATGGATTTTAATTCCTACTCCGAATTTTTCTTTCGTTTCCTTAACTGCTTCCTCAATATACAGACTGAATAACATCGGGGATTGGCCAGAACCCTGTCTCACTCCCTTCCCAACCATTGCTTCCCTTTCGTGCCCCTCAACTCCTGTAACTGCCATCTAGTTTCTGTACAGTTTCTTCTCCAATCATACACTGGAAAAACGAACACTTGAATCTTTCCGCGTGAGCTCGGATATCCAATATTTTATTACGATGGTCATTTCTACCTATGTAGGTGGGCGCCAACAAAATATTTTAACATTCGGGGGGTGAAATTCGGTGATAGAATTTCATGACAATATCTTACTTCAGCATAAAACGGCTTTCAAAAGTGGTTAAAATGGCTCTGAGCACCATGGGACTTACCTTCTGAGGTCATCAGCTAAAACGGCTTTGTTTTAATGATTCCCCCCCCCCCCCATCCACCAATTCGCGTATCATACCTGTTTCGCGATACTACAAAACGAGCTGCCCTCTACAAATTTTTCGGTGTCTTCCATCTATCCTATCTAATGCGCATTCCGCTCCAGAAGATGGCGGAGACGTGAAGGGTAAGCAGTCTTTTTAGCACACCTGTTGCATTTTGTAAGTGTTCTACCAATAAATTGCGGTCTTAGATTTCCGCACAACATTGTCTATGCTATAGCTCCAACTTAAGTTATTCGTAATTGTTTTATGGATGTTACCAGCAGTGTAAAAAATTTCTTTACGCTCACCTATTGGTTAGTATCCAGGTCAGCAGGGAAGGAATGTTCATCGAACAGTACCTCGAAAGTAACGTAGTAGAATGCGTATTGCTCACAGTTAATTGCAACTGACTGGCCAATGCAATCAAGAGGTCAGATAAGATACCCACAGCAACAAACACGTAGATCCCTTTAATACCGGACAGGGGACTCAGGTTTCAATTACATTATCATACACTGGACTATACTGACTTTGACGTTCAGTATTTCCAGCCAATATGATTCGAAATATCTGTAGATTGCCTCGTATCGTATCCAGGGCAAGGTTCCTGAATTAGTATCTCTTATTGAAGGAAATAGTGCGCATATAGTATTAGGAACGGAAAGTTGGTTAAAACCGGAAGTGAACAGTAACGAAATCCTAGACACAGAATGGAATATATACCGCAAGGATAGGATAAACGCCAATGGTGGAGGAGTATTTATAGCAGTAAAGAATTCAATAATATCCAGTGAAGTTATTAGCGAATGCGAATGTGAAATAATCTGGGTTAAGCTAAGTATCAAAGGTGGGTCAGATATGATAGTCGGATGCTTCTATAGACCACCTGCATCAGCAACCGTAGTAGTTGAGCGCCTCAGAGAGAACCTGCAGAACGTCGTGAAGAAGTTTCGTGATCATACTATTGTAATAGGGGGAGACTTCAATCTACCAGGTATAGAATGGGATAGTCACACAATCAGAACTGGAGCCAGGGACAGAGACTCTTGTGACATTATCCTGACTGCCTTGTCCGAGAATTACTTCGAGCAGATAGTTAGAGAACCAACTCGTGAAGCTAACGTTTTAGACCTCATAGCAACAAATAGACCGGAACTTTTCGACTCCGTGAATGTAGAAGAGGGTATCAGTGATCATAAGTCAGTGGTTGCATCAATGACTACAAGTGTAATAAGAAATGCCAAGAAAGGAAGGAAAATATATTTGCTTAACAAGAGTGATAGGGCACAAATCGCAGAATATCTGAGTGACCACCATCAAACGTTCATTTCTGAGGAAGAGGATGTGGAACAAAAATGGAAAAAATTCAGAAACATCGTCCAGTACGCCTTAGATAAGTTCGTACCGACTAAGGTCCAAAGCGAGGGGAAAGATCCACCGTGGTATAACAATCATGTACGAAAGGTACTACGGAAACAAAGAAAGCTTCATCATAGGTTTAAGAGTAGTCGAATCATAGCTGATAAGGAAAAGCTGAACGAAGCGAAAAAGAGCGTAAAGAGAGCAATGAGAGAAGCATTCAACGAATTCGAACATAAAACATTGGCAAACAATCTAAACAAGAACCCTAAAAAGTTTTGGTCATATGTAAAATCGGTAAGCGGATCTAAATCCCCTATTCAGTCACTCGTTGACCACGATGGCACCGAAACAGAGGACGACCGAAGAAAGGCAGAAATACTGAATTCAGTGTTCCGAAACTGTTTCACTGCGGAAAATCGTAACACGGTCCCTGACTTCAGCCGTCGCACGGACGCCAAAATGGAAAATATTGAAATAAACGATATCGGAATTGAAAAACAACTGCTATCACTTAGTAGCGGAAAAGCATCCGGACCAGACGAGATACCCTTAAGATTCTACAGTGATTATGCTAAAGAACTTGCCCCCTTTCTATCAGCAATTTATCGTAGATCGCTGGAAGAACGTAAAGTACTTAGCGACTGGAAGAAAGCGCAGGTCGTTCCCATTTTCAAGAAGGGTCATAAATCAGATGCGAATAATTATAGGCCTATTTCGCTTACGTCAATCTGTGTAGAATAATGGAACATGTTTTGTGTTCTCGTATTATGACGTTCTTAGATAATACAAATCTCCTTCATCATAACCAACATGGATTCCGCAAACAGAGATCATGTGAAACTCAGCTCGCCCTATTTGCCCAAGAAATTCACAGTGCCGTAGACACTGGCGAGCAGATTGATGCCGTATTCCTGGACTTCAGGAAGGCATTTGATACGGTTCCGCACTTACGTTTGATGAAAAAAATACGAGCTTACGGAATATCGGACCAGGTTTGTGATTGGATTCAGGATTTCCTAGAAGAAAGAACACAACATGTCATTCTTAACGGTTCAAAATCTGCAGATGTAGAGGTAATTTCGGGAGTACCGCAAGGAAGCGTGATAGGACCTTTATTGTTTACAATATACATAAATGACTTAGTTGACAACATCGGTAGCTCCGTGAGGCTATTTGCAGATGACACGGTTGTCTACAAGAAAGTAGCAACATCAGAAGACTCGTACGTACTCCAGGAAGACCTGCAGAGGATTAATGCATGGTGCGACAGCTGGCAGCTTTCCCTAAACGTAGATAAATGTAATATAATGCGCATACATAGGGGCAGAAATCCATTCCAGTACGATTATGCCATAGGTGGTAAATCATTGGAAGCGGTAACGACCGTAAAATACTTAGGAGTTACTATCCGGAGCGATCTGAAGTGGAATGATCACATAAAACAAATAGTGGGAAAAGCAGGCGCCAGGTTGAGATTCATAGGAAGAATTCTAAGAAAATGTGACTCATCGACGAAAGAAGTAGCTTACAAAACGCTTGTTCGTCCGATTCTTGAGTATTGCTCATCAGTATGGGACCCTTACCAGGTTGGATTAATAGAAGAGATAGACATGATCCAGCGAAAAGCAGCGCGATTCGTCATGGGGACATTTAGTCAGCGCGAGAGCGTTACGGAGATGCTGAACAAGCTCCAGTGGCGGACACTTCAAGAAAGGCGTTACGCAATACGGAGAGGTTTATTATCGAAATTACGAGAGAGCACATTCCGGGAGGAGATGGGCAACATATTACTACCGCCCACATATATCTCGCGTAATGATCACAACGAAAAGATCCGAGAAATTAGAGCAAATACGGAGACTTACAAGCAGTCGTTCTTCCCACGCACAATTCGTGAATGGAACAGGGAAGGGGGGATCAGATAGTGGTACAATAAGTACCCTCCGCCACACACCGTAAGGTGGCTCGCGGAGTATAGATGTAGATGTAGATGTATGCAGGTACAGCGTCCAACAGTTGTATGTGGTGTGGTATATATATAGTACCGCAAATGAGCAAATATTATTGAAGATTTAATCACTGTGACGATGGTATGTACGGAGAGGCCGCGGAAATTAAAAAAGACACATTAAAGAACCCTTTAACAGACAGATTAGACCAGTTGTGGGCTTTATTACTAAATAAAGCTCCTGACGTTATGAATCGACCGTCGCTTGGATACGTTTCAACAGTTCTGATAGTGAGAGACTGTTTGAGACTATAACTGCTTCTTGAGATTTTATGGCCTCCGATGATGTCTCCAGCACTACCAGATGAAACGTAAGACAGAGAAATATGTCTTGCATCGCAGCCTAATGCCCATAAAATAAATATCACCAAAATTACTGCACTGTATAGTTAGTGGACAACTGTGTTTTATGCTTCTTTGATATTTATCTAATCATTTACTAATAGGTTTTGAGGTCATCTGTCACTTCTCAGGAAGAACGCTCTCTTTATAAGAATTGACCAGACTGCGATAGATCTTGCAAGGGAAACATGATCGCGATTTCGCAATTTTTTAACAAACAGCGAGTATGAAAATGAATTGCTAATCGGCACTCAGATTCCCAGCATGGGGGACCCTAGTTACCGTGGGAACATTTGATAGCACCTTTGGTATACATGTTCCATTTGTGTGGAACACTATAGTGTAAACTATACAGGGTGTAACGAGTATAAAAGTGATATTTTTACTGATAACTGAGGATAGTGAACTTGTTCAAGCGTAACGACAAGTGCCGTAACGAAGATCAAGAACGCAAGAGCACAGAGGGCTGTGAGACGACATCAGTCATTAGTACGGTAACTAGGAGAACACGACGGCTCTGGTGGCGTCTACACAAGTGAATAAAAGCGATTCGCCGCATAGTTGCGGCCACTCTAGAAGAGTCGCACTAGAAAAGTTCCACTAGAAGAGCCGTAACTTGTGATCCCTATCTATTACTTGCATGGAGATTGTACACTACTGGCTATTAAAATTGCTACACCACGAATATAACGTGCCACAGACGCGAAATTTAACCGACAGGAAGAAGATGCTGTGATATGCAAATGATTAGCTTTTCAGAGGATTCACACTTGGTTGGCGCCGGTGGCGACACCTACAACGTGCTGACATGAGGAAAGTTCCCATCCGATTTCTCATACACGAACGGCAGTTGACCGGCGTTGCCTGGTGAAACGTTGTTGTGATGCCTCGTGTAAGGCTAAGGAGGAGAAATACGTACCATCACGTTTCCGACTTTGATAAAGGTCGGATTGTAGCCTATCGCGATTGCGGTTTACTGTATCGCGACATTGCTGCTCGCGTAGGTCGAGATGCAATTACTGTTAGCAGAATATGGAATCGGTGGGTTCAGGAGGGTAATACGGAACGCCGTGCTGGATCCCAACGGCCTCGTATCACTAGCAGTCGAGATGACAGGCATCTTATCCGCATGGCTGTAACGGATCGTGCACCCACGTCTCGATCCCTGAATCAACAGATGGGGACGTTGGCAAGACCACAACCATCTGCACGAACAGTTCGACGAATTCTGCAGCAGCATGGACTATCAGCTCGGAGAGCATGGCTGCAGTTAACCTTGACGTTGCATCACAGACAGGAGTGCCTGTGATGGTGTACACAACGACGAGCCTGGGTGCACGAATGGCAAAACGACATTTTTTCGGATGAATGCAGGTTGTGTTTACAACATCATGATGGTCGCATCCGTGTTTGGCGACATAGCGGTGAACGCACATTGGAAGCGTGTATTCATCATCGCCAACTGGCGTATCACCCGGCGTGATGGTATGGGGTGCCATTGGTAACACGTCACGGTCACCTCTTGTTCGCATTGACGGCACTTTGAACAGTGGACGCTACATTTCAGATGTGTTACGACCCGTGGCCCTACCCTTCATTCGATCCCTGCTGAACCCTACATCTCAGCAGGAAAGTGCACGACCACATGTTGCAAGTCCTGTATGGGCCTTTCTAGATACAGAAAATGTTCGACTGCTGCCCTCGCCAGCACATTCTCCAGATCTCTTACCAACTGTAAACGTCTGGTCAATGGTGGCTGAGCAACCGGCCAGTCGCTACTCGTGATGTACTGTGGTATCGTGTTGAAGCTGCATGGGCAGCTGTACCTGTACACGCCATCCAAGCTCGCTTTGACTCAACGCCCAGGCGTATGAAGGCCGTTATTACGGCCAGAGGTGGTTGTTCTGGGTACTGATATCTCAGGATCTATGCACCCAAATTGCGTGAAAATGTAATCACATGTCATTTCTAGTATAATATATTTGTCTAATGTATACCCGTTCATCATCTGCATTTCTTCTTCGTGTAGCAATTTTAATGGCCACTTGTGTACGTTCAGGAAAGATTTCCTAACACTTAAATTTGTACATGAAGTTAAAAAATTTCTTTTTTGCCGAAATGCTTTTCTTTTCGTTTACATCGTCTTCACTGCCGCAAAACACAAAGAAGCGTCTCATTTCTTAAATTACCCAAGAATTATCTCAATATGAGTCTGTTATCCCTGTTTCATTTTTATTCATTTTTACCTTGTAGTCTGATTTCAATATATTGCACATTCAGTTCAAATGATCTTCCATGTTTGCCGTCGCTGACAGAGTCACAGTGACACTGGCAGTCATTAAAATTTCATCTCACTGAACTGTTGCTTTTCTTTCAAATTTTTCCTGAAATTCCCTTAACACGTGTTCTCTGTACAGTTGAATGCCAGGCAGATTGATTACCACCCTGTTCTGCATATATCTTTCCAATTTACTACTGCTGTGTTTTCAGTATGGTCACTTTAAACGCTAGCATCTCTGAATACGTAGATGTGAGAAATGGAATTTCTACTGATTTATCTAAATCGTATCAAATAATAAGGAACAACACATAGAAGTTAATGTAGCAGATAGCAATTTACCTCTCACCAACCATTTTCCCCCCCCCCCAAAAAAAAAGGTAAATCATACAGATAATATCAGTGTGACTGGACGTCTTGGTAAGTTCACGAAATATTTCTATGATGATGGCGCTGGTGTTGTTATACTGTAGAGAATAATGTGGCGCAGCTGCTACTGTTAAGATGTACGCTGTCTGTCTGGACTCTGGTGAACAACACCAGGTAAAAGTTTTAATATGAAAATGGTATGGGCCCAGGACTGTCCGAATGGAAGTGGAGATAAGTGAGGAGCTCATGATGGGGTGTGGATTCGTGAACAGTGTCACGCATTAGAAGGACTGAGCTAGATGAGCTTATAGCCATGCTTGCATTGCGAGTTAGGTACAATAGGAAAGAATTCTTTACAGAGGAATGGAAAAACTAGTAGAAGTCGACCTAGGGGAAGATCAGTTTGGATTCCGTAGAAATATTGGCACACGTGGGGCAATACTGACCCAACGACTTATCTTAGAAGCTAGATTAAGGAAAGGCAAAACTACATTTCTAGCATTTGTAGACTTAGAGAAAGCTTTTGACAATGTTGACTGGAATACTCTCTTTCAAATTCTGAAGATGGCAGGGGTAAAATATAGGGAGCGAAAGGCTATTTACAATTTGTATAGAAACCAAATGGCAGAGTTGAGGGGCATGAAAGGGAAGCAGTGGTTGGGACGGGAGTGAGACAGGGTTGTAGCCTCTCCTCGATGTTATTCAATCTGTATATTGAGCAAGCAATAAAGGAAACAAAAGAAAAATTCGGAGTAGATATTAAAATCCATGGAGAAGAAATAAAAACGTTGAGGTTCGCCGATGACATTGTAATTCTGTCAGAGACAGCAAAAGACTTGGAAGAGCAGTTCAACGGAACGGATAGTATCTTGAAAGGAGGATATGAGATGAACATCAACAAAATCAAAATAAGGATAATGGAATGTAGTCAAATTAAATCGGGTGATGCTGAGGGCATTAGATTAGGAAATGAGACACTTAAAGTGGTAAAGGAGTTTTGCTACTTAGCGAGTAAAATAACTGATGATGGTCGAAGTAGAGAGGATATAAAATGTAGACTGGCAATGGCAAGGAAAGCGTTTCCGAAGAAGAGGAATTTGTTAACATCGAGTATAGATTTAAGTGTCAGGAAGTCGTTTCTGAAAGTATTTGTATGGAGTGTAGCCATGTATGGAAGTGAAACATGGACGATAAATCGTGTAGACAAGAAGAGAATAGAAGCTTTAGAAATGTGGTGCTACAGAAGAATGCTGAAGATTAGATGGGTAGATCACATAAGTAATGAGGTGTTGAATAGCATTGGGGAGGAGAGAGGTTTGTGGCACAACTTGACTAGAAGAAAGGACCGGTTGGTAGGACATGTTCTGAGGCATCAAGGGATCACCAATTTGCTACTGGAGGGCAGCGTGGAGGGTAAAAATCGTAGAGGGAGACCAAGAGATGAATACACCAAGCAGATTCAGAAGGATGTAGGTTGCAGTAAGTACAGGGAGATGAAGAAGCTTACACAGGATAGAGTAGCATGGAGAGCTGCATCAAACCAGTCTCAGGACTGAAGACCACAACAACAACAACAGGAAAGAAGATAGTGCGGGAGATGGGAACGAAACTAGATAGGTACATTAAGACGGGAGAAAGTAAAATGGGGGAGGGGATTAAGTGACATATGAAACAGACAGTTATTGTGAATTGCTGGGGCATAGTGGGTCGCTCAAGGGATAAATGTTTTGGAAACTATGGTTACGAAGTGATTACACCATTGGTGACAGGGACAGGACGTGAGAAGTGGAATAATATCTCGGTAGCTTTAATTAAAATTTGGTGGGAGAAAACGTAGCTTCACAGTTATAAATGTACGAGGACCGTTCAATACGTAATGCGAAACTAGTTTTTCTGGAAGCATGTTGGTTTTATTCAGGATTCTTCCCCATTATTGTGGCTACAAAAGCTTATTTTTAGCATTATCTCCATTCTATCTATTCAATTGGACGGCCTTATGTTACGTTACTGGGAGGGCATTCACACCCGTATGCTACTCCTCTTGTGGTCGGCGTCGAAACCAAAGTCCTGCTGCATGAATAACCTACTGCTTACAGTAGAGTGCTTTGTTCACTTGGGCAAATAGATGGAAATCGGAAGATGCGAGATCCGCGGCTTAGGGTGGATGAGGAAGGAAAACCCGGTTAAAGTTTGTGAGTACCTCTGGTTTGAGCAGACATGTATGGAGCCTTGTGTTGTCATGGAGAAGGAGAAATTCGTGTTAATTTCACGGCGACGAACAGGTTGAAGTCGTCTGTTCAATTTTCTGAGTGTAGCACCGTTGTATAGCGGCCGGCACGCGAGAGATTGGAGAGGTATCAGTGACCTTGTTGCTATGAGGACAGACGCGTCCTCCAACGATCCCCATGTTTTATTTACTTCCAGATCCCCGGAGAGGTCCTGCAAGCGCCTATGAATATCTGTATTGTTCTGGTTTTGGGGGAGAAAAGAAAAGAAAGGAAACAACGGCTGATCTCTGCTTGGGACTCAACTCCTCTACAGAAGCCATTCTGAAGACGTGTGAAGTAGACATGCTATTTTGGTTTTTGTATGTCATCGATGTGCACGTTAGAGAGAGAGGAAGCTACGTTACTGTTAAACAGTCTTTGATCTTGTCGTGGCACAGTCTTTGCCTCTGTGCAGTTTCATACATTCTCAGTTTAAGTGTGGTAAGTAATGGACGTATTTAGTAGTGCTGCGTGGAGTTGTGATTGTACCTGTTAGATGAAGAAGGGACAGCAAGGAGGAATATGATATAGACAACGAAACGCCAAAGGAAGACAAATTTTGGATAATGTGATTGTTTTCGAAGAGAAGAAGTTTGAGATTAGACTGCAGCACTGCGCACCTAATTCGTCGGAATGATTACTGTCAGCTAGTTGACTTGCCCAGAGCTGAGAGAAAGACCACCCCACTTCCCAGAATCGTGGATTAACATATTAATTAATTAACCTATTTGATTTTAATAAAAATTTTCTGTCAGCTTTGAACCCTTTTTAAATCATTGTTCACTTTGTTAAGCGAAGTACTGTTCTGACCCATGTTATATGTGAAGATCAAGCGAAGTGTTACTCTGTCTTTTTGGATATATACCTCATTCTAAAACCGTTGTCTTGGAATCTCATTTCATAGGAATAGTTACTCTCCCCAATCCACCGCGTCATTACGCATTACCACATGCTACAGTTTGAATACGTATTTAGAAACATATCTAGCTTAGCCGCTGCTTGCTTGCTGTTTCCTGTTGTGCTTTCGAGAAATCTGCAACAATGTTGTCAAGACGCGAGTTAAGTGAAAATTTTCATTAGGGCTCAAAAATGGTTCAAATGGCTGTAAACACTGTGGGACTTCACATCTGAGGTCATCAGTCCCCTAGACTTAGAATTACTTAAACCTAACTAACCTAAGGACGTCACACACATCCATGCCCGAGGCAAGATTCGAACCTGCGACCGTAGCAGCAGCGCGGTTATAGACTGAAGCTCCTGGAACCGCTCGGTTACAGCGGCCGGCGTGATTAGGGCCGGGTAATAGTTTTACTTACGTGCGCATTTAATAAAAGAGGCAAGCTGCATTCAGATCAGTTACAGTTCAATTCAAATTAGGTTCTGTTTAGTTAAAGGTTCGCATACGAGTGTAAGCTGGGTAACAATGTGTAAAACTTTAGGGGACTTAACTGCTAAGGTCATCAGTCCCTAAGCTTACACACTACTTAACCTAAATTATCCTAAGGACAAACACACACACCCATGCTCGATGGAGGACTCGAACCTCCGCCGGCACCAGCCGCACAGTCCATGACTGCAGCGCCCTAGACCGCTCGGCACTGGGTAACAGTTTCTGAATACATACTTTTGATAACACGTAGACTTTTATAAAGTTGGAGATAAACCCGGGCAAAATTTCAGACGGAAAGAAAATATAGTGGGGAACGTACACTTACAACGCAACCACCTGGTGGGACTTCATGGAACTATAGGGCTGAAGAAAGAATATTCCACGATGACCCAAAACCAACTCCGCATTTATTATTCAACCAAAATTGGTCGAGACAAATGTTTTGCCTTGCGTAACACGTGCCCCTCGTAGGTCGGGTAGGATATGTTGCTGGTGTTACACCGGAGCGGGAATTATAGGTTTGGACATTGCTAAAAAAAAAAAAAAAAAAAAAAAGACAGAATTGTTGTGGAGACAAGTGGGAAGGTGTGTACAGTCTTGAGAGGGTGATATCGCAAAACTTGAGGCTTTGGTATGATAATTCTTGGGATGAGTCGGGTTCAACACGGTGTCAACTATTGTTACTGAGGTAAACGGTAGTTGGTTTCTGAGAGTGTGTGTCCCTTCTCTCTGTCTCTTTATGCAAGAAATGCAACTAGCAAGCAGGACCTTTAAACAGCGTCACGTACTAAGCATGCGAAACTGATAGCCGATGTCCACTTTGTTTGAACTACTGTCGTGGCAGCGTCTGCCGCGCTGCAAGAATAGCAGACGGCTGGTCTGGTGGGTGTGGTCTCGCCTGAGGCTGGAGGTGCGGCTGGCTCCCCAGAGCATGGGGCGGCGCGCTCAGCCACTGCCGGAATGCAATTACAGCCCCGGCGCTGACAACTTTCCGCACCTGATAATTACTACAAAATTAGTCGCCAAGTAATGTCATCACACACTCGCGCAAGAAAATTACCAACTTCCTCTCGCAGAAAATTGGTTGCCTTGGAACGTTATTACCACAAGCAATACGGTAGCCCGCTCTAATTGTTTATCCATTTTGCTTACTCCGCTCTGCGCTGGCGAATGAAATTGGACACTCCCTTGCGTTCCAGTTCCTGCGTCTCCTCTCAAAATAGTCTCCAACGACAGTGGCCGCCATCTGCATATGTGTGTGTGTGTGTGTGTGTGTGTGTGTGTGTGCGTGTGTGTGTGTGTGTGGCAACAGTTCCCCCAAACAATGCAAATTTGGCTTCCTTCACCAAGTCCCAGGACAGGTTACACACGACAGACTAAGTACACAAGCAACTGCGGTGGTGTGCATTCGTTACGTAATTTTATCATCTTCGTTAATGTCATTAGTAAAATACGATGTTAAATCAAAATATTCAGCGAAAAGCAAACACAAAAGAAGACGCTAACCGTATAACGATCATCTCTCTCCTAGGACCACAAGAAAACCTCCTTTAGTACAACGTCAAGAAAAATGTTAACAGCAGTTACTCACTAAAGTGAAGACTTATTAATGAATGATATGATGAGATAAAAACCGCGCGACTGCTACGGTCGCAGGTTCGAATCCTTTCTCCTGAATGGATATGTGTGATGTCCTTAGGTTAGTTAGGTGTAACCAGATGCTTTGAAATTTTAAAAGAACATCGCACTCGAATACACACGTGTTTTTATTTACCTACTGAAGTGGTACAAGATTTTGCAATCCAAGATTTCGAAGACAGAACATAAGGCTTTTGCTATCAATATATGTATATTAGATACACAACATCAATATTTAATATATCTGTAGCCATTTAGCACAGCAGTATGTGTGTAAAAGCACACGCGTATTAGAGAGCAACGTTGCGTCAAAGTTTCAAAGGAATTATGGAAAACGTTCGTAGATTTAACATTCTGAAGAAACGAACAGAGACATTTTTATTCATATAGATTGGCATTCTAGCTTAGCAATACGTTACCGTATTAGCAGAAGCCTTATGTTCTGTCTTAAAAATCTTGGGTTCGACATGCAGCCTGCACACATTCCAGCAGCATCATAGAGCGCCTGCAAAAATCCACCACCACCATCATCAAACTCCTTACTTGTATGCCACCAGCTACTACTGCCTCAGCATACTGCTGGAGATCTCACGTGCAGCACACTAACCACGTCGCACTCCTGAGCTACTGACATCGAAATACTGTGCGGAAGGCATAAAGTAACATAAAAATTTGCTGTTGAGAAAGAATTCCTGATTTCCAAGCAGAGAGCTGTAATTGATTCTCTTTGACGGAAAGAATGTCGCAGATATTCATAAGCGACTGCAGAATGTCTACAGATACCTGTCAGTGAACAACTGTACTCACATCTTTGGATGAGTCGTCTGTCATCGCCGCAACAAGATTGTGTAAACCTTTCCGATCTCTCGAAACGTGCGGACACTCTCATTCGAGGTGATCGACTTATCACAATCCAATACCTCGCTACTCAGCCGTACGTCTCTATTGGCAGTACCGAAACACCAGTTGCGGTACTGAAAGGTGTTTTGTTCCTCATCCATCCTAAAGTTTGGATCTCGCACCTTCCGACTTCCATCTGTTTGAGGGTGGACTCTGCGGGAAGCAGTACCTGGGTGATGGGGAGGTTATTTATGCTGCAACTTGTTGGATCTGACGTCGATCACTGGAGTAGCACCATACGGGCATGTAGGGCCTCCCAGTAAGGTGGTGTAAGCCCGTTACATTGAATGGAGATTACACTTAAAAATAGGGTTTTGTTGCCAAGAGAGTGAGGAATAATATTGTCTTGAAATCCTGTACAAAACCAACCTTCTTTCAGGAAAAAAAGTGTGTTCCTTTGCTTATTGAAATCCCTCTGTGCCAGTATGGTACGGAAGTCCCGTCCACGTTACACGATTAGCAAACAATTCGGAAACGTTCTTTCACTTTTGCCTGTATAAAACAAGAAGCGAACAAGTAGGGCGGGGGGAGGTGAAGAGTTAGTGACAGGAAGTATTTTCGGCCACCCTCCAACACTAGCATTGCCAAATCCCGTTGGGATACGGGGTAAGGCCAGGAAAAAGTTGCTGTCCATGTATCAGCACGGGTTTAGAAAGCATCGCTCCTGCGAAACGCAACTCGAGCTTTTTTCACATGTTATCTTGCGAACCATGGATGAAGGGTATCAGACGCATGCCACATTCCTTGACTTCCGGAAAGCGTTTGATTCGGTGCCCCACTGCAGACTCCTAACTAAGGTACGAGAATATGGGATTGGTGCTCAAGTATGTGAGTGGCTCAAAGACTTCTAAAGTAATAGAACCCAGTATGTTGTCCTTGATGGTGAGTGTTCATCGGACGTGAGCGTACCATCTAGAGTGCCCCAGGGAAGCGTGGTAGGTCCGCTGTTGTTTCGATCTACATAAATGATCTTTTCGATAGGATGGATAACAATGTGCGGCTGTTTGCTGATAATGCTGTGGTGTACGGGAAGGTGTCGTCGTTGAGTGACTGTAGGAGTATACAATATGACTTGGACAGGATTTGTGATTGGTGTAAAGAACGGCAGTTAACTCTAAATATAGATAAATGTAAATTAATGCAGATGAATAGGAAAAAGAATCCTGTAATGTTTGAAACCTCTATTAGTAGTGTACCGCTTGACACAGTCTCGTCGATTAAATATTTGGGCGTAACACTGCAGAGCGGTATGAGTCGGGGCAAGCATGTAATGGCAGTTGTGAGGAAGGTGGATAGTCGTCTTCGATTCATTGGTAGAATCTTGGGAAGATGTGGTTCATCTGTAAAGGAGACTGTGGTGTCACCGCCAGACACCACACTTGCTAGGTGGTAGCCTTTAAATCGGCCGCGGTCCGTTAGTATACGTCGGACCCGCGTGTCGCCACTATCAGTGATTGCAGACGGAGCGCCGCCACACGGCAGGTCTAGAGAGACTTCTTAGCACTCACCCCAGTTGTACGGCCGACTTTGCTAGCGATGGTTCACTGACAAAATACGCTCTCATTTGCCGAGACGATAGTCAGCATAGCCTTCAGCTACGTCATTTGCTACGACCTAGCAAGGCGCCATTACCAGTTACTATTGATAGTGTAAAACATGTACCGTCAAGAGCGACGTTCACCAATCATGGATTAAAGTTAAGTATTCCAGCAGCTACGTACGTTTTTTGCTAAAGTCTAATTTCCTTGACCTGTTCCAGACCTCACGCCGGCCTGCGTGAGCTAAAACGCGTGCCTTTCGGCTTCCTGTAGTATCACGGTGTTGGCTCTCCTGCCAATCCACAACAGAGACCGCTTATAAAATACTAATACGACCTATTCTTGAGTACTGCTCGAGCGATTGGGATCCCTATCAGGTCGGATTCAGGGAGGACATAGAAGCAATTCAGAGACGGGCTGCTGGATTTGTTTCTGGTAGGTTTGATCATCACGCGAGTGTTACGGAAATGCTTCAGGATCTCGGGTATGAGTCTCTAGAGGAAAGGAGGCGTTCTTTTCGTGAATCGCTGCTGAGGAAATTTAGAGAACCAGCATTTGAGGTTGACTGCAGTACAATTTTACTGCCGCCAACTTATATTTCGCGAAAGACCACAAAGATAATATAAGAGAGATTAGGACTCGTACAGAGGCATATAGGCAGTCATTTTCCCCTCGTTCTGTTTGGGAGAGGAACAGGAAGAGAAGATGCTAGTTGTGGTACGAGCCGGCCAGTGTGGCCGTGCGGTTCTAAGCGCTTCAGTTTGGAACCGCGTGACCGCTACGGTCGAAGGTTCGAATCCTGCCTCGGGCATGGATGTGTGTGATGTCCTTAGGTTAGTTAGGTTTAAGTAGTTCTAAGTTCTAGGGGACTGATGACCTCAGTAGTTAAGTCCCATAGTGCTCAGAGCCATTTGAACCATTTTGTGGTACGAGGTACCCTCCTCCACGCACCGTATGGTGGATTGCGGAGTATGTATGTAGCTGTAGATGAAAAGGTGAATGAAATAGTGGTCGTGTAGAGTCACGGAATGAGTGGCGAGGTCAATAGGATTTTATTACAGAGGTTAGTCCAGCACAGTATCATATTGCGGGAACCTGCGCCTCAGCGGAGGATGCAATACGTGGAAGGAAACCCGCCGGCAGCAAGTGCAGTGGCGCGCGGCTGTTCCTTTATTTGTGGGCGGGCACGTGGCACCCGCGCCGGCTGGAGGTAATTGCGATTTACCGTCTTCTCCCCCACCCCACACCCCTACCCCTCGAGGCTTCGGCCAGCCGGACAGCCCAGCCCGCGATCGGGCGGCGAGTGGAGTGCTCGCCGAGGCCCACTCTGGCGGACACGGCACCGACGCCAAGCGTCCATTAGCCGTGGCGGCGCCCGCAACACCGCGCTCCCAGCGCAGGACCGGTCGACAAAAAGCCAACCCGGCTGCGGTCCGACCCAGTACGCCGATACTGCTATCTCGTGTCATCTCAGTGGCGACAACTCTCACACTGTTTTAAACGGTCCATCCGATTTCACGATACTATATCTTCTGCATGAACGAATAAACGATATTGTAGTGTCTGTTTTACTGAATCGTAATTCGGAATAACACAGGCACTGCAGTATCATATTCATCCGCCGAAAATGGGCAACGGAATTTCAAGTAAAATGCCTCACTGTACAGGATTATACAGTACTAACCATTAAAATTGCTACACCACGAAGATGACGTGCTACAGACGCGAAATTTAACCGACAGGAAAAAGATGCTGTGATACGAAAATGATTAGCTTTTCAGATCATTCACACAAGTTTGAGCCAGTGGCGACATCTACAAAGTGCTGACATGAGGAAAGTTTCCAACCGATTTCTCATACACGAACTGCAGTTGACTGGCATCGCCTGCCGAAACTTTGTTGTGATGGCTCGTGTAAGGAGGAGAAATGCATACCATCACTTTTCCGACTTTGATAAAGGTCGGACTGTAGCCTATCGCGATTGCGGTTTATCGTATCGCGACATTGCTGCTCGCGTTGGTCGAGATCCAATGACTGTTAGCAGAATATGGAATCGGTGGGTTCAGGAGGGCAACATGGAACGCCGTGCTGAATCCCAACGGCCTCGTATCACCAACACTCGAGATGACAGGTATCATATCCGCTTCGCTGTATTGGATCGTGCAGCCACGTCTCGATCCCTGAGTCAACAGATGGGGACGTTTGCAAGACAACAACCCTCTGCACGAACAGTTCGACGACGTTTGCAGCAGCATCAGCTCCGAGACGATGGCTGCGGTTACCCTTGACGCTACATCACAGACAAGAGCGCCTGCGATGGTGTACTCAATGACGAACCTGAGTGCACGAATGGCAGAACGTCATTTTTTCGGATGAATCCAGGTTCTGTTTACAGCATCATGATGGTCGCATCGCATTGATGGCACTTTGAACAGTGGACGTTACATTTCAGATGTGTTACGACCCGTGGCTCTACCCTTTATTCCACCCTTGCGAAACCCTGCATTTCAGCAGGATAATGCACGACCGCATGTTGCAGGTCCTGTACGGGCCTTTCTGGATACAGAAAATGTTCGACTGCTGCCCTGGCTAGCACATTCTCCAGATCTCTCACCAACTGAACACGTCTGGTCAATTTTGGCCGAGCAACTGGCTCGTCACAATATGCCAGTCACTACTCTTGACGAACTGTGGTATCGTGTTGAAGCTGCATGGGCAGCTGTACCTGTATACGCCATCTAACCTCTGTTTGACTCAATTCCCAGGCGTATCCAAGCCGTTATTACTGCCAGTGGTGGTTGTTCTGGGTACTGATTTCTCAGGATCTATGCACCCAAATTGCGTGAAAATGTTATCACATATCAGTTCTAGTATAATATATTTGTCCAATGAATACCAGTTCATCATCTGCATTTCTTCTTGGTGTAGCAATTTTAATGGCCAATAGTGTATATTATGGATGTACGAGTACAGGTTGTAGACATATCGATGATGACATATGGAAGTTTGTGTCTGCCCGTGAGTCGTGCGCAGGTAGTGTAAGGTCGCTACGCTAACTGTGAAGGCGTCAGCAGAACCCTGAAATATCATCCCTCACATGCTGGTGAGCTGAATTGCAAGTAATGACAAGGTACTCAGAAAGGAATTAAAACCCGAACTGAAGACTTGAATATAAGTGACTTGTAGAGGTTGTGTAAGCAGAAATCCATAGGTCGTCGGTTCGAATCCGGCCTTAAGGAAACATTTTTATAGCTGTAGCTCGGAAGGACAGTTGATACTCAGGCTAACGAGTGTTCTTCGCGAGGCACGAGAATTCTCCTTCACCGTACTGAATCTTTATCTGGGCGACGGTCAACGCAAGGAGCAGCCCGAATCCTTTTCGTGCCATCAGACAATTACGATTATTCATAAAGACAAAATGACTAATACATGAGTGATTGAATATTACTACTGTAATTAGTTATATTCTCGCCACGATACAATTTTATGTGTTTTGCACTGTTTTAATTTTTGTAATACATGGCTTTATTTTGTACTGTGTGGTGACAAAAAAACCAACCTAATATGTTAAAAAAATGATAAGGCAATCGCTCGCGATAAGTGGGAAATCCGTGTTCGAATCCCGGTCAGGCACAAACTTCCACTGGTTATACAGCTGATGGTTGTCCACATTCTCAGTTACCAACATATTTCATGCATGAACGAAACTAGGAACGAGGAGATAATTTCAAATTACGTGAGTGGTTGTGGGATTAGTCGGAAATTGTATAAGAGTAACTTCTCCATGCGTGCAAATAATACTTTAAGGTTAGAGATGCCCTTTAACAAAACTACGGTCCTGTAGTTTTGGTACTGCACTAGTAATATTGGTGAGGAAAGAAACATAAATAAATGTGTGAGTGACAAACTGGGGGCTGACTATTTCTCTTTCTTTTTTTATTTGTGCTGATGTTTGTTATGCGCATAATTAGAACAGCACATTGTTCAGTGTCAGTACATTTAGTATCATTACACAATATAAATTATATTTTATGAGTAATAAAAGTTAGTTGATCGTGTAATTTTTCCGCTTTTACGTAACCGAAGCATTACTATTGATGCAAGGACAGTTGCACGAAGTTAAACAATAAATAATTATCTACAAAATGTTCTTCTCCCTGATCAAGGCAACAGTTTCTTGTTTTTACTGACAAATGTGAAATTCTTTTATGAGTAACACAATGATTTTTCATGTAAGCTCGATGAAGTATCGAAGCGATGTTTGATATGTTTTCTCTTTGCCTTTTCTAAATTTTACTTTTTTTTGTTGAGGAAATTACGTTTTGTAGCTCTATACGAAAACCTTTATGGTTTCTTATTTTTACTAGATCATCTCTCTGTTTCACGTTACAAATCAAGAATTTGAAGCAAATTCTAAATTAAATATTAAGAAGTTTGTAAACATTGTTTATATTTAGGTAAAGATAGGAGGATAGCTATGTAGAATAAAAACGTCCTGCACGTTAGGTCCATAATACATCCTCACTCACTTTCTAGACAGTTCACCACTTCTGGTTTCTAGGGGACTCTAGTAAGACCCTGATCGCATACGGAAACAATGCGATCGAACTGAAGTAACCCCTGGCATGTATGCAACACTCCTATCGAACAGGTAACGCAGTTGCGATATTAACTGACGAAGGCTACTAGGAAAGCTATCGAAGTCTACTCTTTCTTACGACAATCCACAGTAGCTTACCGTAATTTTACAACTCTTCATGGGGTAGATTTAACTATTTCATTTAAAATTAAAGTTTTCAATTTGCTTTCACGGATGTTCAAAGAATTCTCCAACGGGTGCACAGCAAAAATACAGATGGTAATCAAACTCATCTCACACTTTGCAGCATGTGTGGAATTACAGTATTCCTTTCTTTCCTTATGTGGGTGTTTTACAAACCTGCACGAAGCAAAAGATGATATACCAGGCTATCAAGAGACTTTATAGTCAATGGTGCCATGTAAATTTAACACATTACTCAGAAGACCTACTGTCAGCTACAGTGCCACTTAGATACACTGTTCATCAAGAAAATTCCTGGAATGGTTTTATTTCTGCTGTATAAATGAAGTCAGCGAAGTAACTACGGTGGCAGCTTGAAGTAAGAACAAAAAGACAGATTTCATTCGACTAGCCAATCGTGAATAGGCAGTGTTAAATTTCACAAGCAGCGAAACGGTCGCGGATTAAAATAGAGGGCCGGAACCGTAGAATAAATATCTTTTATTTCCATCAATGTTCACAGTACTTTTGTTCCTTAGACTACCGGTTTCTGCCAGGAGTGACCATCTTCAGAATTGCAGAAAAACACGGGAAATGAAATAGAACTAATGGACAGATTACATCTCAATAAAATATACCATAACGAAGAATTATAACTTTCATAGATGTTGATACATGCGTCTAAAATATGACGATAGATGTTGATACATGCGTCTAAAATATGACGATACGTATCTGTTTTGTAAGATGTCCTAATATAATAAAGCCATAGTGGCATCGGCACAAAATACACACGAAATCAGCTTAGCATCGTCGCACATATCAAATTATCGTGTAAACCGTACAGAATGCAAAAATGAGAAGTACAGTAAGTAATGTCTATAGTGGCCTTGCGAAATGTTCAAGTTATTAGAGTGATAAAATGTAGCAAATAAAAACACGGATACATTTAAATTTAAAATTGTTAAAGGGAAATGATTAACCGAATATATGTGATTCAAGGACGATTTCGTGATTATTTTAGATAAAAATAATAACATACGCAAGAACAAACTTATGGAACTTATTGTGTGTTAAGTTGTGGACCTGCGACAGTATTGTGTCAATGTTGTTGAGCCACAAATCGCAACGGACCAACATCTCTCAATCAGGTATTCAAGACATTCTTTAGCATGCTCTGAAGAAGAGCAAAGTGCATGAGAAGTTTGTGCCGCGCTCTCTGACACTCGAACAGAAACACCGACGCGTGGGCGCCCACAGCTCATGATTGAAATGCGGAATGCGGATAGTTGTTTTCTGAAAAAAATTTTAAAAAGGACTCAGCGTAGGTGACGAGACTTGGCGTTATCAATACGAACCTACCTCAGAGCGACAAAGGGCAGAATTTCACGTGAGGAGTCCAAACTTTGACGATGTAACTGACATTCAAGCCAATGTGATGCTCCAGTTGAACTATATCCCAAAGTAGAACATTTCTACTAGTCCCATATGGTCATACAACGATCTGTGCTCAAGTGGGGGAAGACATGTCGAGTACCAAAAGGATAAAAACACCATCTTACCTTTTCTCTATTGTTTATTAATCCAGTCTCGAAACGTTTTGCGCTGACAGGGCGCTATTCTTCCCCACGTCTTCTGCGAAGGCAGACTGCACGACTATTAATTCCTCCAGCATAAGGCTTCTCAAATGGAATTATTAAGATGATTTGCCAAGGTCGAGAGTCATTTCGTTTCTGCACACACACACACACACACACACACACACACACACACACACAGTGTGTCGCTGCTACTGTGAGGATAATTTTCTTTTACTTACGTTAAGGCGTAAGTTGTGGAAGCTGATCACGTCACTCACCTGAAAAGATAAACGTTTGTCTCAGAAAATTTGAATTCACACATTATACATGGTTATTATGCAGCAAGCTTACTGTAAGAGAGTCGTGAGTGTTTGGAGCAGGGTGGCTGCAAGGATTCCTGAAGCTGCTGTAGGGTGAAAGGAGAATTATTCAGGTAAAGAATATGTTAAGTGAATTTTCTACAACGTTCTCTCGGTTGATTTCAGATTTACAATGTCACCGACAGACCCGGAATTTTTTACAAATTTTCCACGAACTTTAGTTCCCTCTCCAAATTTCTTCTTCGCTTCGTCCACTGCTTACTCAGTTTTAGATTGATTGATTGATTAGGGGACAATATACAGCTCTGCCTCACTATCTTCTCAACTGCTCTCCTCTTACATATCATTTGACACTAATCATTAATGTCTTGATTCTGTTAATGTTATGAGTAAACTTTTTGTCGAATACGTTATCCCACTAAGTTCGTAATGTCAAAGAATGTCATCCTGTAAACATTGTCAAAACCTTTCTCCGAGTCTACAATGCCTTTCTCTAACCTTCTCAGATAAATCAGTATCGCCTCATATGTTCATACATTTTTCTGTAACTCAAAGCGATCTTCCCCGATGACAGCTTCTATCACTTTTCCATTCACCTATAAATAATTGGTGGCACTGTTTTGCAGCCATGACTTATTACACTAACAGTTAGGTCAAATTCATATTTGTCGGTAACTGCGGTTTTGGATTGGAATTATTACATTCTTCCAGAAGTCTGAACGTATTTCGTCTATATCATATCTATCACACCAGATGAAATTGTTTTGTCATTCCCTGCTTCCCTAAGGATCTCACTAATCCTGAAGACTGTCGTCCACTCTAAGACTTTGTTTCGACTTCGGTCCACGGTTTTCCGACAAAGTCTTCAAGCCAGGGTCTTCTAGCCAGGATCTTCTAGTCAAGGTCTTCTTGCAGTATAAAATCTCTCATCCCACCCTCCTTTACTTCCTCTTATCTTTCTATAATACTGTATTCACGTCCATTTTCTTTGTAAAGCTTTTCTATATACTCGTTTCCCCTTTGTGCCTTTGCTGCTTTCCTCAGCACTGTCGTGCTGTCTTAGCTCTTAATATTCATTCAGCTGCTTCTGTTTTATCCAAAGACCTCTTTAATTTTCCTAAAGTTGACATCTACCTTTTTTTCAGAACGTACGCTTCTACAGCCTTGCATTTGTCCTCTAGCCACTCCTACTTAGCTATTTTGTACTTTCTGTTAGGTTCTTTCATTACAATCTGTATTCCATTTCACCTCTTTCCGTGGCTGCTATTTTATATTTTTCCTTCCGTTAGTTAAATTCAGGGTCTCCTGTTTTATCCAAGGATTTCTGTTAGGCCTTGTCGTCTTATATACATGATCCTCTGTTGCCCTCGCTGTATTTGTTTCTAAATAGCTCTAAGAGTACAACAGGAGAATGGAAAATGTCAGTTCGTAAGAGAGCAGTAAACATTTACGTATGAAAATGAATTACCTTATTTCCATAAAATATAGCTTACGATTAAATAATGACCACACAAGACGCCGACGCTATTACGTATAACCTTGATAAAGAACTTAAGTGGGCGTTCGCGTGCCAGTGACTGCAGCTGTACGGAACCATCAAAGACGAGGTCGTTGACGCTCTACCGAGAGTTGCCGTGTTAAGCTGCCTCTAAAAAAAGATATAAAGGACACGGAAATCTGCCTACAATATCTCGAAACTATCTGCCTTAGAAACAATACGCTTCATCTTATGTTGTACCGTCTGATTTGAAGGGGTCAGCTACAATCACATTCTGTTTGATTCCAGCTAGTAGTTACACGCTGGTTTAACTCAAATAGATATCAATTAATTATCAACGCTAACCTCCCTCAATTCCATGATCTTAACTTTCCTAAAAGAGTTCTTCTGCCACATAGCTGTCAATGGCTGCTTCGCACCTTAGCAAGTTTCATGTGATTACTACTACGTGTATTTTCGGCAATTCATAATTCTCCTATCATCTTCGTCCGAACACGAACAACTAAAACTACATAACGGTCCTTCTCAGAACCGACAACGACTACTCTCAACGTAAATACAGAGGGTAACATCAGGATTAAGGCAGATATTTGGTCAGGCATATGGACAATGAACTATTACTATGTGCTGTGTGGTCGGGAAACACAAAAACTATCTATTAAACCTTTTGTAACTGGTATCTCAAGCACTGAGGTGTAGCACATGAGACAATTGGGTTTAACGTTACCTCAGCTGCTGTTACGCGGAAACAAGGTACTCAAGTGGTGACCATACAACTTGACATCTTGTTTATTATTTCTATATATAAACCACCAGGAAGAGATTTTGCACTAAACCCGCCAAAAATATTCAGCCACAACAAAACTAAATTCGTAATTGGCGTTTTTAGTAGCCGTAGCACAGCCTGTAGCAACTAAACTAGTAATACCAATGGCAGCAGCGTTGAACAGTGAGCTGTGGGGTACAACTTAACACTGATTCACTATACTAAACTATCGCACTCTTTTAGCAGTAGGTTATGGCAGAAAGGATGCAACCCAGGTTTGTATCATCATTCCTAACGCTGAACAATGCTGTAAAAATACATAACGAAGTTCATCCCAAAATAATAACAACCGACTCATCTGTCTCCAGGACTTTTTTTGTAGGAAAACCAACGAAAATCGCCTACAGAATGATATTCAACTTCAAGCAAGCTTCTTGGGAGGACTATGCATGAACTTCTGACAGAAAGATACGGCACCTCCCCACACCAAAAGATTGTGATGCTTCTGTGAACTACTACCTGTAAGTACTGTACTTTGAAAATTCATATTCAGGAAATGCAGACAAGCGTACTTACATGGAATGACAAATGACTTAAAGCTAACAACGGAAAAGTACTGGGAGCTGTGTGAGTAGAACCGTTTCAATAGTGATACCACAGAATGAAGAAAGACCCAAATCAAGTCATGAGTGAAGTGAGGCACAAGAAATGTCTTGAGACACTTGAGAGAAATCGTATGACACATAGCAGCGACCTCGAGTGCAACCTGATTAAGAAATTAATCTGGTAAAGAAAACCTGATACTATTAAGAGTGAAATAATCGCATTTACAGTCGTTCGGCAGTTTGTTGTTAACGGCAAGAACAAAGAAGGACTATTAAGTCCTAAGACAAGAAGAACACTTCAAACTGATACATATATATTCTATTCCCCACTCTTGAAGAGCTTGATGACGGTTCAAGAAATATGAAAAATGGATAAGATGGGGGCACACACATGTACTGAACAGGTTAAGCACTCTGGTCCTGGAACAAAATAATTGGTACTAAATACGTTCCTAGATGCACTGTTCAGAAAATAAATGTGGATAAGATCTTTAATTGCTGCACCTCCGAAAATAGAAATAGTTTTGACGTAAGTAGCTAGCAGCTACAGACCAATATCTACGTTATTCTATTTACTGAAATTATACGACAGATTAATAATAAAAAGACTACAGTCACTCAAAGAACCAAAACCTACAGCTAAGGAGCATGTTTGTTCCGGTAAAGTGCGGAACAATGTAAAGTCTAAAAGCTATATAACACAAAGAGAACGGATTCAAAGATAAATTAATTGGAGGAGACGCTCTGGGGAAAACGTCTGCTGCTTACGACGTCATAAATCATAGCCAATGATCTCTCTCTTATCGTGCAGGGTACATATTTTGAACTTTTTGAAGAGCTATTGACAGGGGCTTTGTGTAGTAAAAATGCGTTAACACCGTATTCTTTGAAGAGACGAGTATGCGAATTTCACCTGTGGTACAAGTATAGTCAATAAGGAACTCATTTTTTTTGCGAGGGGTACCAATTGGGACAGATTTTCGATAAAAAGCGTGTAATGTACCACACAGAGAGCAACTTTCTATTTACAAAATCCACAAGAAGCTTCGTGAACAATCTGGACATACAGGGCTATTCAAAAAGAAGGAACAGATTTCAAACATTTATTGGTGCCAAACGACAAAAGACAGAAACACAATTCCAAAGTTGCTGGAAAGGGAAAAGTTCCAGTTTTTATGGATTCAATGTGAGCGCCATGTGTTACACAACAAATATCAAACCAATGGCTCATTTCTTGCCACACCCGTAGCAGATGGTCTCTCGTTATCGAATCTACAGTTTCAACAATGGTACGTCGCAGACTTTCGAGATTGTCAACAAAGACGCAGTCTTTTACGTAACCCCACAGATAAATTTCTCAATTTGTGAGGTCTGGAGACCTGGGAGACAACTGAGGACGAAGTTCATCTTCGCTACTCATCTTCCAATCCAACGTTCTAGAATGGTGTCATACAGGTAAAGTCGGACGTGCTTAGAGAAACGAGGCGGCGTAACCATGTTGCATGAAGATCAAGTCATCTGAATCATCTTCAAGTTGAGCAAATAACTTCTTTTGATGCATGTCTCGATAGGTTAGCCCTGTCACAGTTTTCTCTATGAAGAAGAAAGTAACAACGCCAATGTGGCCGTGATTGGAATGGCGACCCGAACTGTTCAGATTTTAAACTGTTGTCTGTTCGGGAACGTTGGAATTATGGTGCTACCTTTTGTAATATGGAAGATATAAACGTTCGAAATTTGTTCCGTCTTTTTGAATGGCCATGTCTTCCCCCTGGAATGGTGCCCACCAAGGAAATTTGAGGTAACATGTACCCAACAGGGGTGGGTACCTCGGACGAACCTCAAATACTACTGCCCGAGCAAAGGGAAACGTTCTGTGCGATTATGGTAGGGCGCAGGGCAGTGCAAATATACGAGGGTCATCCACAAGGTAAGATCCGTTTCTCTTTCTATCCGCGTAAGCGCTACGATCGCAGTTCCGAGCATGCGCGGCAGTTACTCTGGCTCAAGGAGAAGACTTGTGCGCCATTTTCAGATCGCTGCTGCCGACGAGTGCTTTGTAGTGCTTTTTTATAATGTCAGTCGTAGTTGAAAATGCTACTGCGTGTGAAATCAGATCTGTGATTCGTTTTCTAAATGCAAAGGAAGTTAAACCAAACGAAACTCATCGGCAAATCTGCAAGGTTTACGGACAAAATGCTGTGAGTTATTCAATGGTTAGAAGATGGGTCAGACTGTCCAATGAAGGACGTGATCAAGTACACGATGAAGAACGAAGTGGACGCCCGTCTGTGGCTATTGATAAACTGGTTCACTCCACTGAAGAGAAGATTAAGCACATCCGTAAATTTGCACTTAGTGCCCTTGCTATGGAAGTTTCGCAAATCTTGGTGGTCAACACTTCAGCGATGGTAACGAACTGAAAGAATATGTTACCACATGGTTGACTACACAGGCGGGAACCTACTATGAAGAAGGCATACTAAAACTTGTACCACGCTATGACAAGTGTCTACAAAATTTCGGAAGTTATGTTCAAAAGTAGTTTAACGGTTCTGGATTTTTGTGCAATAAATATTTTTTCTGTATCTGTACACGTTTGCTATATATAAAGAAACGGAACTTACATTGTGAACGACCCTCGTATTTTATTGTCCTATCACTAATTAACCGAATATCTCTGCGTGGTAAATAACGAACCTAACAACGTCGCGCGAGATTGGGGTGAAAAATGTAGAGGGACGACAAGAGTCATAGATCATGGGTGAGTATTTATCCGGGCTATTATGTAGGAAGGAAAAAATGTCAATTGAAACACGTTGTGAGAACCAACTACATTTTCAACGCACTTCCCTGACATGGAGTGAGACTGAATTGTATCGTAGGCCACTCTAATTCTATTATTGTGAAGATGTTGCTGGTACAGCTAACAGACTCCATAAATACTTCCATGCAGCACAGTGGCTTACATGTGGGCAGACACCCCCGGGATTTGCAGGTTGTGCGCAGTTTCTGGTAGGCCCTCCAGAACAGCAGAACGGGACCCAGCTGCCGCATACCGGACGCTAATTCTCTGGTGTTATTTTTCGCGATGAGTCCCGTTATTGGAAACGACGCCTGCAGTGCAAACACAATTAGGCGGTTAGCTGTGACAAACGTCCCTGTTGTTAGCCATTCGATACATTGTGACAACAAAAAAAGAAAGATATAGAACTTTGGCGCACGGGGAACTGGAAGAGCGAGAGGAGGAAGGGGGAGGGAGAGAGAGAAATTCGAGATGTGACAGCGCTGAGTACCAGTGCTTTGTATCCGGCGCTGGCACATATGGCGCAAAGCGCAGCTGCTCTGCGAAATGTCAAGTGGTGTCGGATTAAAAAGTAATCTATGATAACAACGTTCGTTCGAAATGTGCGCACCAAAAGGGAGAGCCGTCAATATATCTTCATGATGGATTTCCTTTGGTAACATCCAGCATTCTGTAGCCAAACGTAATTCATTTATGTCATTAAAAATTATTATTGTAGCAATGGAACCGAAGTTGGCAAATTCAGCGAGACAGCAACAAGGCGTGAATTTTTCCTGAACTTATGTTCATCTGGACACTATTCGCGAGACTGACACAGGCAGTGAAAAGCTAGACAAATTTTCTTGTCTTGTTTTGTACTGGAGCAAGATTACGCGACAAGTATGAAGTAATGCGTAAAATATTGGCTGGTTGATTTGGTGGGAGGAGACCACACAGCAAGGTTAGTGGTCCCATCTGATTAGGGAAGGATGGGGAAGAAAATCGGCCACGCCCTCTAAAAGGAACCATCCCAGCATCCGCCTGAAGCGTTTTAGGGAAATCACAGGAAACCTAAATCAGGATGGTCGAACGCGGGTTTTAACCGTCGTTCTGACGAAAGCGAGTCCAGTGTGCTAAACACTGCACCACTTCGCTTGGTGCGTAAAAGGGATGACCGCCTAAGAGAGATCAGTATGGTTGTCCGTCAACAAAATTGGAACTGATCATCGTCAACAACAGGAGATATCTATACGAAAGCATAATTGTCGTACTGGTATTTAAAATAATACCACGTGGAAGGACACGTAATAGCGAAATTGTTCTAATTGTTAGTATACAGTACATCTGGAAGAATAAGTGATCAAATTTGTGGTTCACTAAGGAGTATAGAGGCTGTTAAATTTGGTACACAGAGCGACAACCTCTTGCAGCAACATTGGCTTCAAACCGACTACTCACAGAGTCTAAACGAACTTGTATGCACAGGTAAGTCATTGCATGTTCCTGCAACCTCGTGCCAAAGTTCATCAGTCCTAGGGACTGGCGGATGTTTGTGTCCCAGTCTCTCGATCACCTGGGTATAGATGTTTTCAGTGGGTAAGAGATCCAGAAAACGTTCTGACCACGACAACATTCGAACACATTCTGTAGCTAGATACATCAGGACAGCACGGGAATCGTGAGGTCTTGCGTTTTCTTCCTGAAAGTTAACGCCAGTCTTGCATGCCATAGGTGAGTCATTCCATGCTCCTTCAACGCTATTCCAGAGTTCGTCAATCGTAGGGGCTGGCATATTTTTGCGATCCACTCTCTCGGCCACCCCAAGACAGATGTACTGGATGGTTGAGAGAGCTTTCCATCCGATACATTCCACCTGACAACATGGCACTTCCCTACAGTGAGGTGACAATAGTCATAGAATATCTCCTAATATCGTTCGGACCTCCTTTAGCCCCGCGAAGTCCACCAACTCGACGTGAAATGAGCTCAACAAGTCGTTGGAAGTCCCTGCAGAAATACTGAACCATACTGTTTTTGCAGCCGCTCATAATTGTCGAAGTGTTGCCTGTGAAAGATTCTGCGCACGCACTGACCTCTTATTATAATTTTTTTAAAACTTTATCAGCGAACTTATATCAAGATGTTAATTAAAAAACAGTCTTGATCGCAAATTTCTTGTAATCAGAGTGACCGGTTTTAATCCTTAAAGATCATCTTCAGACTCCAGAACAGCAGGTGGACTTCCATGGAGCAGACTGCGCAGATCCACGTCGCTGAACTGACTGCTGCAGTTCTGGAGTCTGAGGATGATCCTTAAGGACTGAGACCAGTCACTCCGATTAAAAGAAATTTGCGATCAAGATTGTTTTTTATTATGACCTCTTATTTACGTACTGTGAATGTTCAACGGGATTCATGTCGGGCGGTCTGGGTGGCCATATCACCCGCTCAAACTGTCCGGAATGTACTTCAAAGCAATCGTGGACAGTTGCGTCCGGTGACATGGCGCATTGCCACGAAGTCTATAAATGGCTGCAAATAGTCTCCAAGTAGTGAAACATAATAATTTCCACTCAATGGTCGGTTCAGCTGGACCAGAGGAGCCAGTCAATTCCATGTAAACACAGCCCATACGATAATGGAGTCACCACAACTTTTGTTGACAACTTGGCTCCATGGCTTCTTGGGGTCGGCGCCACACTCCAACCAAACCATCAGCTCTTATTGACTGAAATCACAACTCATCTGACCAGATCACGGTTTTCCAGCCGTCTGTGATCCAACCGATATGGACACGGGCCCAGGAAAGGTGCTGCAGGCGATGTCGTCCTATTACCAAAGGTACTCACGTCGGTACATAACCTAGTATCCACTTTATGCCAAATGCACTTGCAGTCAGTACACAACTACATAGTTCCCGTGCTGTGTCGAAAGTGATTGAGTAACACTCCTTGGCCAAACGGGTGCTCGTGAGATTCCCGTGGTCACGTCCCTAACATCAATAGCGATGGACAGGTGACAGCAGATTTAATTATTCTTAGAGCGCACTTAATTTCTCTAACTTTGGTATGAATAATAGGTGGTGCTTCAGGATAAAAATGGCACCAGAGCTTATAATTTTATCGACTGGTTTGTTTTCTCCTATACAGATTCTTATCTGTCTTCAATAGGCTGACTGATCCGCGGTCAGCACATTCCGCTGGGACCAGCGACTCTTAACCCAGTACCAACAATGCTCAATGCTTCCTCAAATTCTAGGTAAGACGATGATGAAAATAATACATTCCCATAACTTCCACCAAGTCCTGGAAACAAACAGTTCCGTCATTCGTCATGACGACCAGGTGTCATTCGGAACTTACACAATATCTGTCCCTGACGCCAACGAGATATCGCAGGCTCAGGTACTAGAACTTCCAAACGGTGTTTCACCTCCATGTACATTCTCTATCTGTCTCACGTACATATGAATCTCTTAGGTCTGTTCCACGTAGTTTGTATGTAATTGTTGAGTAAATATCTCTTCAAAAATGATTTACGCCCGTACGATAACTTTGTTGTTGATGTATCAGGTGGAAGAAAAGTTTGACAAGACCTGTTATGATCTGGTATCTCACGTTTTCCGGCACAGCTGAGGGGCAGTTTACTTTCGGGTGTGCAATCGAAACTATGGCTGGCCGAATTCAAAGCGCCTTGGGTTGAGATTGCTTAATTCGCTTATATGGTTGGCAACTGAATTTCCAATTCTTGTGCAAAATTTATCGGTAGTATTGTAATTTTTCTGTCTTGTCTTAGCTATAAAAACAACAATCGATACATTCGATTTAACTGTCTTAGAGCATCAACGGAGAACTTAAACGCTGATGTCGGGAGACAGTTTCAATGCGAGTTCACTATCCTAATGTCATCTCTGTCGATTCATTTGTCTAAGGGAAAAATACTAACGCTTTTATTTTAAAATAAGAGTCGTGTTGCGAGTACACAGTGCGACTAGCAAATGGCTCACTAACTCAAAAGTCTCGAAGACACGGATGTTGAAAGTGTCACTCATTGACTCTGTTCATACTGTTCACAGTTCGCGTGATACATAAGATTTGTAAAGTCAAGCTACCTCATCGTTTAGACATTATGACCTGTAGAACTATCTAAGTGCATATTAACTTGTGAGGTAGGGACCTTCAGATGAAATACAAGATCAATTGCTTCGTTATAGAAAAAAATTTAGTCTAAAAAGTCAGACAGCTCGCCGTCAGCATCAATTGCTTAATTATAGCAGTAGTACGATTTATATCGATGATTTAAAATATAAATCGGCGGTGTCATTAGAATTGCGTCACAGTCGGACAAGGTTCTGAATGCAGTCCCTCTCGAATATCAGTTAGTGGTACTTGAGTACGGCGTGCTAATATATCGATGGTATAACTAACTATGGAAATGAATGTGTAACAGTTCTGCTATGGGCTATAGATACTCTCTGCTGTGGTGGTACCCCTGAAACGGCTTGCTCGGGTGCAACATGTATCTCGGCGTACTGCTTCTGGCATCTGCGTCACTTTACTGCCCCAGGCGCCGAATGTAATCCAACTTCAGAAGTGCATTACCATACATCAACTCGAGTTCCAACTCAGCGAACGAGTTTATGGATAAGAGACTTGATTCTGGATAGAGCGGAACGTAAATGAAAATCATAAAATAGCTGAAAAGCGACAGTCGTTTTCGTAGGAAAACCCTTTCTCGCTTGTTTTTGTGACAGCATTCTCACTGCCAAGTTAGGGGAAGAAGATGGAAAGTAACTTGGCTTTGACACTTCCACTGTAGTCATTCTCTAGAACTATCACTGTTTCCGAGCGTGCGTTCTGAGTTCAAGCACAATCTGCATAATTTATACCAAAGGCAAGACACTGCGTGATGGCAGTTGTGATATTACAGGCGACGACGAAGACAGTAACACGCAGTTACTAAACACGGCTTTCTGAAATTCCTCCACCAAAGAAGCTGTAGTAAATATTGGAAGATTCCAATCGGGAACATGAGTAATTTGGAAGCAGATATCTTTGGTGTAGCTAAGCAATTACAGTCACTTTACGAGAAGTCATCTAGTGAAACTGAAGCTAGATTAGGGATTTCCTTGGAAGCGTTATAGATTATCTGCTGTTCTCGATCTTTATACATAAAAGACAATGTAATGACTAACTTAACGGGGCCCAGCACAAACCGTTAAGGATAGAAACTTGAAATTATGAGAGGTTGTTGATCTTTTACCTTAGGTATCAACTGGTAAGGGATTGTTAGAAATTACACTCAGAAGGGAGTGAAATAGGGGATGAACATTTTTATGAAAATATTTCTTTAGGAGGGAACTTTTGAAACTAAATCTATGAAAATTTGTATATGGCTTCTCAGCCGGAAACAAAAAATACGAGTTTCAGCGTTTTTGGAGATTGAATCCCTTAGAAGGTGAAATAGTGGGTGAAAGATATTTGTAAGATACTTATTAAAAATTACAGAAGAATTTTTAAATGCCACATGCATGAAAACTGGTATGGTATTTGTCTTCTTGGCTAGATATTTTAAAAAATGTGTGTTTCAATATTTTTGGAAACGCAACACCTAATGGCGTAAAATAAGGGATGTACGTTTTATTAAAATATTTCATTACGAACTCAGATTCGCTTTTTGGTCAGAAATACATTCGGAAAAGAACACGCTCGTATGGCCTTAATTGGTGGGAAAAGTAGAGAGGATATTACATTTTGTGAACTAAATCAGAGAAAGCTATTTAACAGTTACAGCTAAAATTCGGCTGTGTCACAATTGCATGGAAAAAGAGGAGATCTTTAATACAATAATTTTTCAGTAGGCTTAATGTATGTTTATAAAATTATCTTTGTTGTACTAACTACGCAAACTAATCATTATTGATGACGAAATACATATCACGTTTAAATGCGATTTTATGTACGGACATATAAGTTTGAGATGAAAGCATTCACTACCGAGTTTAAGACTGGCGCTAATAACTGTAGAGTCACTTATCCAATTTGTCTCTTTCTCTAAATCGCTATAGGACATTACATTTTGATTACTGGACAGTGTCTAGGTTTATATCTATGCAAACCATGAAACAGTTTAATCAAAATCATATCATGAAACAACGTCACGATTCGAATGAATCGAATACGCATATGTACTGCAAAGACTGACGGGCATGTAAAGGTTCACCGATTCCTTCACAGTGCGTAGCTTTACACATGAGCAATTCGATTAAGAAAACACAAAAAAAGATCTGTACACACCATATAGACTACGTGGGTGAAGTAGCGGGCTCTAAACCTGTCTTTTTATATTATTTAGCGGACAATCTTAACAGCGCTCTTAGATTGTTTGCGAATGACTCTGTCGTTTACCGTCTAGCAAAGTCATGAGACTTAAAAAAAAAAAAATACGTTAATTCAGTTACACAATAAATTACATAAAAATAAATACTGTCGCTTCAGTTAAATACATAAGGACTATTAAGGACTATAATAAAGAACAACATATACATCTACACTCGACAAGCCACATAATGGTGTGTGGTGGAGGGTACTTTGTGTATCACTATTCCCTCTCCTCTTTCTTGTTCCAGTCGTCAGTAGTTCGCGGGAAGAAGGACTACCGGTTAGGCTCCATGTGAGCTCGCATCTCTAATAATGAGAATCATCATACAGAAAATGTTGTAGGGAAAGTAAACCAAATACTGCGTTTTATATGCAGAACAGTTAGAATGTGCAACAAATCTACTGAAGATACTTCCTACACTACGTTTGTCCATTTGTGGAGTTCTCCTGCGTGATATTGGATCTTGAACCAGATAGTCTCAACGAAGGGCATCGAAAAGTTTAAAAAGTAGCGCGGCTGGTATTATCGCGAAATAGGAGATAAACGGTCACGGATATGTTACGCGAGAAGGGTGAGGGGGGGTGGGGGGGGGTGCCAATAAAGCATCACTGTGCTATCAGTGTCGCTGATACACCAGCCACCGAGAGTTGTGGCGCAGTTGTAAGACATTGGAGTCTTATTCGGGAGGACAGGGTTTCCAGTCCTACCATTCGTTCTCCAATCTATGCTATACAGCGAACTATGTGTGCGATCTGTTGGTGCAAAGCTCCCATCTCGCTCGTGCCAATGATTCAAATTTTCTCGAATCCCACAGCATTAAAACAAAGGCCTCTTCTGTTGCGGCGAAATCTTTTCGCGAAATCTGAATCACCATCTTGCAATGCGTAACGTTGTATTGACTTCCATCTACAATGAGAGAAACGACAACTGATAAGAAATAAAAGAAATCAAAAGGCGCCCGAAACATTTGTGTGTTCATTTTCTCAGATGCAATTCCAGAATGTAACGGTACAGAAACAGTGTGGAAATGATTGGATACATCCTTTGCCAAAGTATGAGTTGCAAAATAGTTATGTGGATGCAGCGTTGAAAGATGCCAAAAGATATATTTTCTGAGAAATTTCCTCAGTTATACCACAATGAGACAGAGAGATGTGGTATTTTTCAATAGTAATGGAAAAGAAAATACTGAAAAAAAAAGATTTGTGAATTGACATCTAAAACTTGGGTTGAGTCACTTCAGCGTATTGTAGGATATCACACTCTATAATAGATTAAAGGTTTTATTTTAATTTTTTTAATTTTTTTGTTTTTGATTAAAGATATTCGTTTCAGCCCTTCCGGTAGAGTTTCGAGCAGTATACGTCTGTATGCTTCTCCAAAAGAATAATCACAACTAAACAGAAACTACATTAACGAATAAATATGCATGTTCAAACAGTAGACCATAATTATTGTCGCCAGGTTGTTTGTTTCGCTGCAACAACAATTTAATTTTGTCGAAAAAGGCAGCACTCCGTTTCATGACGTCAAATCCTTGTTCTTTTTCGGAAATCAACGCAGGAGTGGTAGCAACTGTAGTGACATACACTATGCTCTTAATCGGTGCAAAGAAATAGTCTACGTAGACACCGCTGTTAATTTTGTCGGTCTCTGGATAGGTTGGACTCATCTGTTCAGCTACCATTGCGGCCGACCGATATTATCTTGATTGGTCAAGAACTATACCCCGTTTCTTACATGAGTTCTTCACACACTGCAGCAGAGAGTGGACTGCGTATTAAATCTGCTTCAACTCGAAACCCGAACGTAGCGTTTTGCGATCCAGGCGCGACTCACTGTCCGCTGGCAAAGCTTCAGTTCTCCAGGTACATCTCACCTGTATGCATGACTCCGCAGAAGATCTCCTGCATACCTTCTTTGTCTGGTACTTTTGGTAAGAAGAGTTTCACGGGAAAAAATTAGGTTAGGCTCAGTCTAGGGGGTGTTACTATAATACTGATTCTACACAAGACTCCTCTGAGAAATAACCAGCCTAATTCCTTCTCCAGTCCCAACTGGGGTCCATCTATAATGTTCTTTCCGACTTCCTTTCCTATTTTTCCAGGGACAGCAAAAATTTAAAGGTTTGCCGCCCACCGGTGGATGTAGATTGATAACGAGAGTCAGCGTTTGCGTTGACTTTTATACACCTCAAAGGAGGATGTACATAGGGACTTCAGAAAATAAGTTACACATATCATCCCTACCATATTTTAGTAAAAAAAGTAATATTTTATATTACGAAACCACAAAAGAAAAAAACGTAGGTATATAAATACAAGTGAATAAAATACTGTGACAACGATTGTTATCAATGGGCGTACTGCTAACAAGGGAACCTCCCCATCGCACCCCCCTCAGATTTAGTTATAAGTTGGCACAGTGGATAGGCCTTGAAAAACTGAACACAGATCAATCGAGAAAACAGGAAAAAGTTATGTGCAACTATGAAAAAAAAGCAAAATATATAAACTGAGTAGTTCATGCGCAAGATAAGCAACATTAAGGAATGTATGAGCTAAGGAGCGCCGTGGTCCCGTGGTTAGCGTGAGCAGCTGCGGAAGGAAAGATCATTGGTTCAAGTCTTCCCTCGAGTGAAAAGTTTAAATTTTCATTTTCAGACAATTATTATCCGTCCGTCCGATGCGAGGTAACTGCGCCGTAGTATGGGGACGCTACACCTAAACAAGAAAACCTAAATGTTTTTACCCATTCGCCAAGTGTACAAGTTAGGTGGGCCGACAACATATTCCTGTCATGTGACGCACATGCCGTCACCAGTGTCGTATAGAACATATCAGACGTGTTTTCCTGTAGAAGGCCGGCCGCGGTGGCCGTGCGGGTCTGGCGCTGCAGTCCGGAACCGCGGGACTGCTACGGTCGCAGGTTCGAATCCTGCCTCGGGCATGGATGTGTGTGATGTCCTTAGGTTAGTTAGGTTTAAGTAGTTCTAAGTTCTAGGGGATTGATGACCTAAGATGTTAAGTCCCATAGTGCTGAGAGCCATTTGAACCATTTTTTCCTGTGGAGGAATTGGTTGACCTATGACCTTGCGATCAAATGTTTTCGGATCCCATTGGAGAGGCACGTCCTTTCGTCTACTAATCGCACGGTTTTGCGGCGCGGTCGCAAAACACAGACACTAAACTTATTACAGTAAACAGAGACGTCAATGAACGAACGGACAGATCATAACTTTGCGAAAATAAAGAAAGTAAAATTTTCACTCGAGGGAAGACTTGAACCAAAGACTTCTCGTTCCGCAGCTACTCACGCTAACCACGGGACCACGGCGCTCATGGGCTCACAGATTCCTTAATGTTGCCTATCTTACACGTGGACTACTCAGTTCGTATAGTTTGCTTTTTTTTCATAGTTGCATATAACTTCTTCCTGTTTTCTCGATTTATCTGTGTTCAGTTTTTCAAGGCCTATCCACTGTGCCAACTTATAACTAAATCTGAGGGGGGTGCGATGGGGAGGTTCCCTTGTAAGTACTGCACAATAATACTTTAACCACTCACTTAGTCCAGCGTACATAAATATTGTGAATTTCCATCTTTTACTTTTTGTCTTCTCTTTTTTGCCCATGAGCCTGTCTAAAAATACAATATTATTTTCGACAGTTTTTTCCGTGTATACGCAAAGGAAGCGAATCGGATATTGCAATGTTACGCCGTATTGGTTTAGCATTGACTTGCTGTATTATTATTTCATAAATAAGTCCACAACACACAAATTTCATATACGATGAAGTGTTCGGAGGGCCAAACATGTCATTATTAGTTGCAAATCGTGCAAATGGCTCTGAGCACTATGGGACTCAAAACATCTCAGGTCATCAGGCCCCTGGAACTTAGAACTACTTCAACCTAACTAACCCAAGGACATCACACACATCCATGCCCGAGGCAGGATTCGAACCTGCGCCGTAGCGGTGGCGCGGTTCCAGACTGAAGCACCTAGAAACGCTCGGCCACAGCGGCCGGCCATTATTAGTTCCCACAGGTCAAAAGTTTGGTTCGTCTTATGTTAGCGACAACCCAAAAGAAGCGATCATCATCTCGAACATGTAGAAGAAGACAGGAGAATGTATGTGACGAAAACGCGTCGTACAACTTCACTTTTCTTTCATTATTATTTTTTAAATGAACTCACCGCCATTTGACTTTTATGCCATTTTCAAGTGATTGGTTAAGCTGTTGATATTTAAACACATCTTCAAATGTCTGGCTACGCAAGTCAGTAAACAGTTTTTGATGTTGCTAAGCTAAAGTCATACAACACATAGACAACAATATAGTCAAATGGGGTGTGTTCACTTAAAAATTATTGTATGACTGTTGTTCACCAACAAAAAAAAAGTTTACTGTTCTTTTACATCAATGCTTCTCTTGCAAACTCCAATGATTTTAATTACTTTGTTACAGAAGATACTGGCTACGCAAGTCAGTAAACAGTTTTTGATGTTGCTAAGCTACAGTGATACAATACATAGACAACAATATAGTCAAATGGGGTGTGTTCACTTAAAAATTATTGTATGACTGTTGTTCACCAAAAAAAAAATATTTACTGTTCTTTCACATCAAAGCTTCTCTTGCAAACTCCAATGATTTTAATGACTTTGTTACAGAAGATACAGTTTTTTTCACCTATAAATAAGTATTTTTCTTTTACACTATTTCAGAATAATTATTTCCCTTCATAAAATTTTCGTGATCTGCTAGTAACAGTAGACATTCCACACAACGACAATTACATAAGAAGAGGAGCGCCTTGATGGAAGAGAATACACGTTCTGAGTTCTCTGCAGACACGGTCTCGCTGCGCCAAGGACACAAAGTTCTTGACAGTGTGCGCTGAAACTGGCGCGGCAACTGGACACGAACTCGAAAGTTTAACTACACAAACGGTACGGTTCTAGAGGTAAACTCGTCTAAATTCCACACAGATTCACTGCGGAATTGTGGCGGTATATGGACCAAACGCAGTTCGCGACCAGCCGTAGCGAAACGGTGCTAACAATTTGAACAATGCTGCGCGGGCCTTTAAGACGGTCATCGGGAAGTCCAGACCTTGCACCATAGGTGCTCATGTTTTGAAATACACTCCTGGAAATTGAAATAAGAACACCGTGAATTCATTGTCCCAGGAAGGGGAAACTTTATTGACACATTCCTGGGGTCAGATACATCACATGATCACACTGACAGAACCACAGGCACGTAGACACAGGCAACAGAGCATGCACAATGTCGGCACTAGTACAGTGTATATCCACCTTTCGCAGCAATGCAGGCTGCTATTCTCCCATGGAGACGATCGTAGAGATGCTGGATGTAGTCCTGTGGAACGGCTTGCCATGCCATTTCCACCTGGCGCCTCAGTTGGACCAGCGTTCGTGCTGGACGTGCAGACCGCGTGAGACGACGCTTCATCCAGTCCCAAACATGCTCAATGGGGGACAGATCCGGAGATCTTGCTGGCCAGGGTAGTTGACTTACACCTTCTAGAGCACGTTGGGTGGCACGGGATACATGCGGACGTGCATTGTCCTGTTGGAACAGCAAGTTCCCTTGCCGGTCTAGGAATGGTAGAACGATGGGTTCGATGACGGTTTGGATGTACCGTGCACTATTCAATGTCCCCTCGACGATCACCAGTGGTGTACGGCCAGTGTAGGAGATCGCTCCCCACACCATGATGCCGGGTGTTGGCCCTGTGTGCCTCGGTCGTATGCAGTCCTGATTGTGGCGCTCACCTGCACGGCGCCAAACACGCATACGACCATCATTGGCACCAAGGCAGAAGCGACTCTCATCGCTGAAGACGACACGTCTCCATTCGTCCCTCCATTCACGCCTGTCGCGACACCACCGGTGTCAATGTGTTCTTTTTTCCATTTCCAGGAGTGTAATATCCACTGGGGGAGAGGGAGAGGGGAGGGAAGAGACATTTTCCAACGATTACGAAGCTCACACTGTGATTCTCGAATGGATCCGTGACGAAGGAGCGGATTTCTATCGTCGAGGTTTTGGATGACTGGCAGAACTTTCTCACCGTTTTATAGAGAGTCTTTGCGATCATGTTATAAAATAGTGTCATGTGTCTGTGCCACTTCGACGTGCAATGCAGCATTCAATAAAAGTTACTTGGCCTGCAACAATACCGTGTAACTTTTTTTAAAAGTCCAATTCTCTGTTGGAAACAGTTTCTGCGGCAGTTGATATCTCGTTAAACACAGGGAAGAACATATTGGAATAACAATGTTGTGACTGTAGGCCTATTACGTTTCCTACAAGAATGATACTCCCAGGCACGCATTCTGCTACTATCTTTATCTTGTGGTTCATTCAGTACTCCCAACAGTCAACAATATCATACGATGTTGTACCCGAGAGTTCCAGAAATACATTAATCGAAATTGTTGCGACTCATTTATATTTTATTCTGTAGCATAATTCTAAGGCGCTGCAGTCATGGACTGTGCGGCTGGTCCCGGCGGAGGTTCTAATCCTCCCTCGGGCATGGGTGTGTGTGTTTGTCCTTAGGATAATTTAGGTTAAGTAGTGTGTAAGCTTAGGAACAGATGACCTTAGCAGTTATGTCCCATCAGATTTCACACACATTTGAACAATTTTGTAGCATAATCTTCAGAGTAGTTTCTTTGAGAACGCTTGCAACTACACTAACGTTTCTGCCGCTTATGAAACGGATCCTGAAAGTCTTTATGGCTACTACCATTTTAACATATTTCAGGACTGCGCTTGAATCTCCTCCAGCGTAACAAATAATCGCCCCTTTTGTTTCACCATCTGGAAGAAGGCAGATGGAGATATTTCCTGTGATTACTCAAGGTGGTCAACAATCATCATCATTTCTTTGGTAAAAAATTATTGAATAATATGCGGCATACGTGGTGTTCATGATGGAGTATCAGTTAACCCGCACGTCATTTATGTGGACGTTTTCTCCTCATTTACTGTCTATTGACCACCTCACCAGGTACGACGATCCGCTTATTAACAATCTCGTCAACCCCAAAAAAAGGACAGCTCAATAAGAACTTAATTTTATTCTTGACATGTCCAGCTCTTTTGCAGAGCTGAAGCAGAAATCTTTCATTATGACAACTGTTCCTTAGGTTTAGAGTAATAGCCATAGATTTTATCACCATTACACACATTTGGACGGAAGTTTGGTTTTATTTTGAAACAGTTTTCTGACTTCCCTGCAGACTTCCAGGCGATATACCTTCAGATCTTGCTGAACCATTCGTGGCACAAACTTCTCCGCACTCTTTCTCACATTCAATTCTTCTTATAGAATACGTTCGTATCTACCAAAACTTACTCCCAAGGGGTTTCAGAGGTCTTCGATAGTTTGTCTACGATCTTGCAGAATCTGAGCCCTTATTTTTTGGACATTTTACGGTTTGATGCCGTTTGACGTATGAACAGAACGGTCGTCATCGTCAGTTGACGTGCGCCAGTTCTTGAAATGCTTCCACCTGTCGTAAGCCAATGACTGAACTAAATCGTTGTCTGTAAACGCTTGCATCAATATTTGGGGTGTTTGCACAGCAGTTCTGTTGCGTTTAAAACAAAATTTTGTACTGATTAGATGCTCTTCTAATCAAACCGTGACTCGATTTAAGACTTCCTTGCAGATCGAACTGTACACGCCACTTTTAACGAACAAAACGGGCAGATGTAAAGGTAACTTGAGGAGTACGCTAAGCATGTGTGATAGGACAGTTACTGTTTGCAGTACATACAGACGATCCAGTGTGTATCCCCGGAAGCCCCGTGGTGGTTTCTGCGGATGATATGATTGTCTATGATAAAGTGGTAATGCGACGAGCTGCAGTGAGGCCTGCAGAGATTGATGGTTGATGGCAGGTCTGGTAAGTTCACCCTGTGCATAAATTGACGAGGATATCCTCTACTATACTACAATAGTGATGACAAATCATTGAAAACAGTAACCGCCGTAAAATACAGGGTGATTCAAAAAGAATACCACAACTTTAAAAATGTGTATTTAATGAAAGAAACATAATATAACCTTCTCTTATACATCATTACAAAGAGTATTTAAAAAGGTTTTTTTTCACTCAAAAACAAGTTCAGAGATGTTCAATATGGCCCCCTCCAGACACTCGAGCAATATCAACCCGATACTCCAACTCGTTCCACACTCTCTGTAGCATATCAGGCGTAACTGTTTGGATAGCTGCTGTTATTTCTCGTTTCAAATCATCAATGGTGGCTAGGAGAGGTGGCCGAAACACCATATCCTTAACATACCCCCATAAGAAAAAATCGCAGGGGGTAAGATCAGGGCTTCTTGGAGGCCAGTGATGAAGTGCTCTGTCACGGGCTGCCTGGCGGCCGATCCATCGCCTCGGGTAGTTGACGTTCAGGTAGTTACGGACAGATAAGTGCCAATGTGGTGGCGCTCCATCCTGCTGAAATATGAATTGTTGTGCTTCTTGTTCGAGCTGAGGGCTGCGAACAAATGCTTGCTGGATGCGTGCTACATTTTCATCACTCGTTCTCGGCCGTCCAGAACTTTTCCCTTTGCACAAACACCCATTCTCTGTAAACTGTTTATACCAACGTTTAATACACCACCTATCAGGAGGTTTAACACCATACTTCGTTCGAAATGCACGCTGAACAACTGTCGTCGATTCACTTCTGCCGTACTCAATAACACAAAAAGCTTTCTGTTGAGCGGTCGCCATCTTAGCATCAACTGACGCTGACGCCTAGTCAACAGCGCCTCAAGCGAACAAATGTACAACTAAATGAAACTTTATAGCTCCCTTAATTCGCCGACAGATAGAGCTTAGCTCTGCCTTTTGTCGTTGCAGTGTTTTAAATTCCTAAAGTTGTGGTATTCTTTTTGAATCACCCTGTACATAGTGGTAATCATCTGTAGGGATCTATAATGGAATCACCGTGTAAACAAATAGTAGGAAAAGCAGATGTGAGGCAAATATTTTCAGTAATAAGCCTCAGAAGAAGCGGGTTTCAAAACACTTGATCACCCAATTCATAAGTATTACGCCACAACGACAAAATCGGAGCGAACACGGTGTTTTACCGACACTAACCCATCTCACACACTATACGCCAATGGAAAAGGAGGAAGAGATATTGGTGCCGAAAGTACCTTCCGGCACACATATCATAAGATGGGATCCATGCTGTAAACGTATACTATATGATCAAAAGCACGCAAACATGCGCTGGTGGGCATTAAAATGGAAAGTGTCCACCCTTTATGATGGCCTTAACTTCGCAGAGACACTTTCAGTCAGGTGACTGAATGTCTGTGGACGAATGGCAGTCCATTATTCGTCAAGAGCCAAAAGTAGAAAAGGGAGTAGTGTTTCACACTGGAGTTTAAATCATCACAAAAGTGGTCCAACTGGTTCAGGTTGTGTCTCTGGGACGTCCAATACATTTCAGGAACGTTCTTCACCACAAAGCATTTCCTCGCAGATGCTTCGCTGCTACTTTATGACAGGATGCACTGCAGTTCAGATGGAACAGTCTCCAAAATGTTCCTCTGCTATGAACAGTGCACAATACTGTAAAAAGTGTTCAGACACTGGCGTATTTAGCGGTCCTTAAGAAAAGTAAAGGAAACAAAATAAACATTTTTGGAGTACGAATTAAAATCCATGAGGTTAGCCGATGGCATTGTAATTCTGTCAGAGACAGCAAAGAAGCTGGAAGAGCAGCTGAACGGAATGGACAGTGTCTTGAAAGAAGGATATAAGATGAACATCAACAAAAGCAAAACGAGGATAGTAATGGAATGCAGTAGAATTAAATCAGGTGATACTGAGGGAATTAGATTAGGAAATGAGACGCTTAAAGTAGTAAAGGAGTTTTGATATTTGAGGAGCAAAATAACTGATGACGATTGAAATGGAGAGGACATAAAATGTAGACTGGCTATGGCAAGGAAAGCGTTTCTGAAGAAGAGAAATACTTCAACCTCGAGTATAGATTTAAGTATCAGGAAGTCTTTTCTGAAAGTATTTGTATAGAGTGTAGCCATGCATGGAATTGAAACATGGACGATAAATAGTTTAGACGAGAAGAGAATAGAAGCTTTGGAAATGTCATGCTACAGAATAATGCTGATGATTAGATGGGTAGATCACGTAACTGATGAAGAGGTACTGAGTACAACTGGGGAGAAGAGGAATTTGTAGCACAACCCGACTAGAAGACGTGATCGGTTGGTACGACCAATTTAGTATTGGAGGGAAGCGTGGAGGATAAAAATCTTAGGGATTTATTCGCATGACAATTCCGATATTTTCACTGTCAGTAGCAGCAATAGCGTGAAACGAAAAGGAAAGTCCTGAAAGGCCATGTAGACTTGCGACGCGTGTTGGTAGGCGTCTTCCTTCCTTCATGAGATATAACACGATCTTCCTGCAAACAAATAACATCCATATGTGACTTCTGAACGATAAATTCTTCCTTACGTATGGACTGTATATGGCGATAATCCTTCATGCATTGTGCGGTTTTGCTGATACGCTAATTATCTAGCATGTAGTATACTTCATCCCAGTTTTACATTTGTTACATACCGCTCTCAGGTTGTGTGAATTTTAATGTCTAATAGTGCATTTTTCCAATATATTACTGTTTTCAAATGATACGTTCCACGTGTGAACAAAGTATTGTTTCAACACGTAGTGGACATATTCTCGAGTTTACGTAGGATTAACTCGTTATGTTGATAGTCTGTTGCCTCTCCTCACAGACGAGTGATACAGGAATCTACCTGTTTGTTCTCTAAGACCACCAAGCATTTAATACGTTAACCTGTCATTTCGAAATTGTGTAGAAACGGTCTGAGTAGGTCATCATGATCATAGGGATGTTTGCGTAAGCAACATCACAGGCGTAGTTCTGCAAGGTTCGCAGGAGAGCTTCTGTAAAGTTTGGAAGGTAGGAGACGAGATACTCGCAGAAGTAAAGCTGTGAGTACCGGGCGTGAGTCGTGCTTCGGTAGCTCAGATGGTAGAGCACTTGCCCGCGAAAAGTAAAGGTCCCGAGTTCGAGTCTCGGTCGGGCACACAGTTTTAATCTGCCAGGAAGTTTCATATCAGCGCACACTCCGCTGCAGAGTGAAAATATCATTCTGAGAACATCACAGGCGTTGGAGAGCAAAATAACTGACGATTGTTGAAGAAGAGAGGATATAAAATGTAGACTAGCAATGGCAAGGAAAGCATTTCTTAAGAAGAGAAATTTATTAACATCGAGTATAGATTTGTGTCAGGAAGTCTTTTCTGAAAAGTAATTGTATGGAGTGTAGCCATGTGTCGAAGTGAAACATGGACGATGAATAGTTTGGACAAGAAGAGAATAGAAGCTTTCGAAATGTGGTGCTACAGAAGAATGGTGAAGAATAGATGGGTACTGATGGGATGGAGGAGGTGCTGAATAGAAATTGGGGGGGGGGGGGGAGAGATAAATTGTGGCACGACTTGACTAGAGCAAGGGATCGGTTGGTAGGACATGTTCTGAGGCATCAAGGTATAACGAATTTACACTCCTGGAAATTGAAATAAGAACACCGTGAATTCATTGTCCCAGGAAGGGGATATTTATTGACACATTCCTGGGGTCAGATACATCACATGATCACACTGACAGAACCACAGGCACATAGACACAGGCAACAGAGCATGCACAATGTCGGCACTAGTACAGTGTATATCCACCTTTCGCAGCAATGCAGGCTGCTATTCGCCCATGGAGACGATCGTAGAGATGCTGGATGTAGTCCTGTGGAACGGCTTGCCATGCCATTTCCACCTGGCGCCTCAGTTGGACCAGCGTTCGTGCTGGACGTGCAGACCGCGTGAGACGACGCTTCATCCAGTCCCAAACATGCTCAATGGGGGACAGATCCGGAGATCTTGCTGGCCAGGGTAGTTGACTTACACCTTCTAGAGCACGTTGGGTGGCACGGGATACATGCGGACGTGCATTGTCCTGTTGGAACAGCAAGTTCCCTTGCCGGTCTAGGAATGGTAAAACGATGGGTTCGATGACGGTTTGGATGTACCGTGCACTATTCAGTGTCCCCTCGACGATCACCAGTGGTGTACGGCCAGTGTAGGAGATCGCTCCCCACACCATGATGCCGGGTGTTGGCCCTGTGTGCCTCGGTCGTATGCAGTCCTGATTGTGGCGCTCACCTGCACGGCGCCAAACACGCATACGATCATCATTGGCACCAAGGCAGAAGCGACTCTCATCGCTGAAGACGACACGTCTCCATTCGTCCCTCCATACACGCCTGTCGCGACACCACTGGAGGCGGGCTGCACGATGTTGGGGCGTGAGCGGAAGACGGCCTAACGGTGTGCGGGACCGTAGCCCAGCTTCATGGAGACAGTTGCGAATGGTCCTCGCCGATACCCCAGGAGCAACAGTGTCCCTAATTTGCTGGGAAGTGGCGGTGCGGTCCCCTACGGCACTGCGTAGGATCCTACGGTCTTGGCGTGCATCCGTGCGTCGCTGCGGTCCGGTCCCAATTCGACGGGCACGTGCACCTTCCGCCGACCACTGGCGACAACATCGATGTACTGTGGAGACCTCACGCCCCACGTGTTGAGCAATTCGGCGGTACGTCCACCCGGCCTCCCGCATGCCCACTATACGCCCTCGCTCAAAGTCCGTCAACTGCCCATACGGTTCACGTCCACGCTGTCGCGGCATGCTACCAGTATTAAAGACTGCGATGGAGCTCCGTATGCCACGGCAAACTGGCTGACACTGACGGCGGCGGTGCACAAATGCTGCGCAGCTAGCGCCATTCGACGGCCAACACCGCGGTTCCTGGTTTGTCCGCTGTGCCGTGCATGTGATCATTGCTTGTACAGCCCTCTCGCAGTGTCCGGAGCAAGTATGATGGGTTTGACACACCGGTGTCAATGTGTTCTTTTTTCCATTTCCTGGAGTGTAGTTTTGGATGGCAGCGTAGAGGTTAAAATCTTAGAGGAAGACCAAGAGATGAATACACTAAGCAAATTCAGAAGGATGTAGGTTGCACTAATTACTGAGAGATGGTTGGCTCTGAGCACTATGGGACTCAACTTCTGAGGTCATTAGTCCCCTCGAACTTAGAACTACCTAAACTTAACTAACCATGCACGCGGCAAGATTCGAACCTGCGACCGTAGCGTTCTCGCGCTTCCAGACTGCAGTGCCTAGAACCGCACGGCCACTTCGGCCGGCTACTCAGAGATTAAAAAACTTACGCAATATAGAGTAGTATGGAGAACTGCATCAAACCAGTCTCTGGACTGAAGACGACAACAGCAACAACAACAACAACGAGCGCAGTAAGGCAGCCACACCATATCCACTAAAGACGCCCTCATACTGTAACACGAGCTCATCCATACTTCACTTCTGGCACTAGAAATCAGGTGATGTTCTCCTGACATTCACCAAACCTAAACGCTTCCATCGGATTAAAAAGTGCATTACTCCACACCATTCGTTTCCAGCCATCCACTGTCAAGTGGCGTTTCTCTTTATACTGTCTTAACAGTCGCTTAGCACTGAAAACAGAAATGTGTGTCCTAGAACGAGCTGCTCGACTGTTTTGCATCTCTGGTATTAACTTCCTTGCGCGCAGTCATCGTGATGACGGGACTGCTTATAGCACTTTGGAACTCAAGACTGATTCCTTCCGCTGATTTCGTACAGTCTTTTTACAACCACCCTCCCCATTACTAGATGGTACCTGTCCGCCAATACGGCAGGTCTACCTGCCGTTATAGTGGTTCTATCGCTGTTTACAGTACACGATCACATCAACAACAGTCCAATTGGGCAGCTTTAGAAGGGCTGGAACTTCCCCGATGGACTTTTTACTCAGATCGAATCCAGTGACTAGCCCACATTTCTCGTATTTGATTTCTCCTGACCCATCAATTCTGCTGTTGACTACTTCTCTGCTGACCACACAATACTCTACACTTCCCTTAATATTCTCGGCTCCGTCTCTCGCGATATTTATTGGTCGATTCCGTATTATATAGAGCTGCCCAGAGACTTTGATCAGTTGTTGTTTTTGTTGTTGTTGTGGTCTTCAGTCCTAAGACTGGTTTGATGCAGCTCTCCATGCTACTCTATCCTGTGCAAGCTGCTTCATCTCCCAGTACGTACTGCAGCCTACATCGTTCTGAATCTGCTTAGTGTATTCATCTCTTGGTCTCCTCTACGATTTTTACCCTCCACGCTGCCCTCCAATACTGCATTGATGATCCCTTGATGCCTCAGAACATGTTCTACCAACCGATCCCTTCTTCTAGTCAAGTTGTGCCACAAACTCCTCTTGTCCCCAATTCCATTCAATACCTCCTCATTAGTTATGTGATCTACCCATCTAATCTTCAGCGTTCTTCTGTAGTATCACATTTCGAAAGCTTGTATTCTCTTCTTGTCTACACTATTTACCGCCCATGTTTCAATTCCATAAATGGCTACTCTCCATACAAATACTTTCAGAAAAGACTTCCTGATACTTAAATCTATACTCGAGGTTAACAAATTTCTTTTCTTCAGAAACGTGTTCCTCGCCATAGCCAGACTACATTTTATATTCTCTCTACTTCGACCATCATCAGTTATTTTGCTCCCCGAATAGCAAAACTCCTGTACTACTTTGTCTCATTCCCTAATCTAATTCCCTCAGCATCACCCGAGTTAACTCGATTACATTCCATTACTGATCAGATAGTGTAGAAATAGACATGCAGCCATTCGTTGGCGTAATGTCTGCGCCGATTGCCAACTGTGGTATAGAACCAGAAGTTCCCCACGAGGTGCTTGAGACAGGCGCGCACCTGGCGACTGCACCGCCGAACTGATAACGCGGCGCGGCCTGCAGTGGTGGTACAATGCCGCTACTGGAGTTGGTCCGGATAAGGGGGCGCTGCCGGCTGCAGCAGGCCTGGCCCATTGAACGAGTGGCCGGCCCGGCGGGAAGCCAGGGCAGATCGAAGGCGGCGGCGGCGGCAGCGCACAGTGTTTTCTAACAATGCCAGCTGCTGGCACAAAGACGGCCCGCAGCCCGGGATCTGCCCGCTGCACCACCCAGCAGCCACTGCCATTGTGCGAATACCCTGCTGCATACTTGAAGGCTGCGGATCCACACATTTTGCCAGAGCCGATATCGAGCATTAATTAACTGGTAGGCACAGCACACTTCCTCGCTCTCGACTCAGGGCACACTGGAGGACAGTGTGCCCATAGCGGCAAGCTCTCTAGACGAAATGTTGGTCACCGCCTTGAAGATGCACACTGGTCGCGCTGACTGAATTTGTAAAAGTGACGTGGTGTCAAAGTGCCAGATACTTGTGTGTTACCAGCGCAGTAATGGCGAAAACTTTTCAAACTCTTGGAACAGAGGTAGGTCTGCTTCCAGCAGAGGTAAGGAGTTTTCATGGTGCTGTATTATTTTTCTATGAAGCTGCTCTATCCTACTCAAAAAAGTGGACTGAAAAAAGTTTCCAGAACTTGGACTGCTAGAATTGGGTTACCTTGTATCAAATACCTGTATGGGATGACAATGAAAGAACTTCTTCTCTAGTTAGCGAAACTGTGCCATATGTTCAGTTTGCAGAAAATGTAATGTATGATGAGTATGTCGGGGTAAACAGTTTATAACCACTGAGAAAATCATTGAATGGACTGCTAACAACACTGTTCCAGGTCAAAGATGGGTTGAGATGATTTCTCATTTCAGCCAGAATCATTTGCCATTCTCAAATGTACTCAAGCTAGTGGAGTTTCTTTCCTGTCTTCCTGGCACTAATGCTGCTACTGAAAGGGTATTTCCCCACATGAACAATATATGGATAAGTGACAAAACACTGTTGGCTGTAGAAACCATGAAAGCAATGTTAGTAAGTAGAATAAATTATGATGAAACTTGTGTCGATTTTTTTCATATGTTGTTGAAAAATACAGACTTGATAAAGAAAATTCACAGCACTGATAAATACAGATGCCCTGATGACACTCATTCATCTTAGAAGGTATTAATAAAATGTAAATGTGATTTTCTTTGTAACAAATTTAATTGATATTTTGTATTTATTACATATAATTGAAGCCTTCTTCTCATATAATAAATAAATATACCCTATTTTGCAAAATTTTTGTTGTGTCCCGGATTTGGGCCTAGGAAATATGCTAATGTCCCGAATTTGAGTCTAGAAAATATGGTCACCTTACGAAAAGGAACTATCGTGCCCATGAATGACTCTGCCCCATTTGACATTTCAACGCGTAATGTCGAGCTTGTCGACAAATAACGGTGTGCCGCTCGCAGCTACAATGTAATAAAAACAGTGATCGTAAAATTTGGCGTGCCTTTACAGACAATTGGTTACTGAACTGACAGTGAATGCAGATACATATCAAACAGTTTCGAGCATAAGTTGGGAAGGGAAATGCAAGCAGGGAGCACATGGACTCCAGTACCTTGCCAATGGTCATTTCGCATTGCATCGTATGCAGCTACAATTGAGTGGAACTAACAACACAGAACTTCGACAGTGCCTGACCAGAAGCGTTAAGTGTGATCTGACAAGTTGCAGTTTTCTTTGCAAGTAATAGAAGTCGCCGAGCGTACTCGAGCCCCATTGAGGGCTTCAATCAAGTCCAATAGGAGGTAGTAGCTCAGGCTGGTGGTGGTTCTCTGATGTTTTGGGAGTGGTTTTGCCATTTGTGGAGCTTTTTCAAAAAATTCAACAAGTAGGAAATTAGTAAAAATGACATATATGTATTCCAGTACTTCTAAATGAGATGAATCCATTGCAGTACACGGATTGTAGCAAAACTTGCTATTTGCCTCTTTAAACCTAGCAATACCAAGGCATTTTCACAACTCGCGGTAAGAACAGGGAGAGGTACTGATTTGTTAGTTGGGCCCAGAAATTGGAAATACCTTATAGCATACTCAATAAGTATAATAAGGTGTACTACGCCTTCCACATCGCTGGTAACGGGTTCTACACAACCCTGGTGACTACTTTGACGGACAAGAACAGCTGAAAACATGAAAATGTGTTTTATCGGTTGTGAATAAATAGTTTCCACTATTTAAGTTCCAACCCTCGTATTTGGTGATTGCGAGGCGTCGCCGGGTTCACTAATGTCTATCTGATGTTTCACTGGGTGCTATAATAATCACTGTTCAGTTGAGGTCCCAGAGTTAACTCATCAGCTGAATGTCTTCCCGCTGCCGGCGAGAGGGCGTTGAGACATCGAAGTGCCACAATTGGCATCGGCGGTATCTACTTGGTAGCAGCAGGAGCGACCGACTGTAGTTCTGCCGATGGCAGCGGAGATACCTGGACACCTGGGGAGAGAAAGGAGTACGGCTGTGGGCGGCGGCACGAGGAAGACGCTCTCCGACCGTCGGACGAGCGATGCATGGAGGCTGTCGAGGTAGGAGCACAACACAGTAGAAAGTGCCGTCCACTTCACAAAGGAGGCCCGACGGCAATGTTCCGGTCGGTTTTGTTCCGGGGCCCTTGGGCACTGTCCGTGCCTTTGTGCTGCGTATCCTGTGCACTAGATTCCCCAAGCGAAACGCTCCTGTTTAATTGACAGTCCTCTGCTTTATTGCGGGTTACACTGAGTCAGCTGAAGACTATCTGGAAAAGGCTAGTCGTTAAATGGTTTTGTATCCTAGTCCACATATTTTGTTTCATATTACCTTCCTGTCAGATTTGCTGTTGAAGCTAGTGTCATGAACATTTCTCCTTTTTTTAAAAATTGTTCTCTAGTCTCAATTTTTGTAATTATGCAGATTTTTATTATTATAGTGTTTCAATATCAGGCACATTTCCTATCTATAAGGGAATAACTCCGTCGATTGTTTAATACTGTCTTTTTGGTTAAGTTTTATTACCTGGGAAACGATGCTTATATTACGTCTCCCAGTCTTTCCTCCCCTCATTCCCAAAATGCAGCACACCTATCATTTTCATATTATCTCGGATGAAGAAAACTTCACATTTTAAGAATTTTGGTTAGCCGATACAGTAAAATTCTACATGAAAGACCGATAGTTGTACTGATTTCTGATCGTTCTCTGCTCCGAGAGAGCATAACCTTCACGTTTGCTCACCGGAGTAACATTGTGATATCCAGCGATTTAGGAGCCGGTTGTCACCAGGCTACTTTTGTAAGTAAACTCTGCGGCAAACTTCTTTTCGATCAGAAGATACTCAGCACAGATCCATGTTCACACTTGCAGTTTATAATACTCTCACCAATATAGGATTGTGGGTTCATTTCGATGCAAAACACTTACGATTCTATTTATTTTATTCTCTTTCCCAAACTATATTGAGCGACAGTATTGCCACAGTCAGTGGTTTTCTTATTTATTCTGAAACATGCAAAAATAACATTGTTTCAAACATTATAGAACATTATTACGTGTGTACTGTTTGGCTCCAAATATTGTATTCTGTAAATAGTTTTATAATAACTTACTTGCTTGCTTTTTACGTTTGCTGCCATTATTTCCGGCATATTTTCTTTGTATTTGCTGCTGTTTCTTCGGCAACTATACGATTGGCTATTATCAGCAAATATCAGAAAAAGTGAACTTATAAACGTCAGCGGTATGCTATTGGGAACTGAGGTAGTTTTCTGGATACAGCTTTGGTCTGCGCTAGATTGTTACGTAAATTGTCATGTCCTCAGGGTCATTGGTCGCTTTGCTGTTGCTTTTATACACAGAAAAACGTAGCTTTTTGAACCCTAGTCGTAATGCAAAAGGTTACGCCATCTTGCTGTTCGCGTATGTCGCGAGAATGTATCTCCTTTTGCAAGAAGGTTTTTAAAATTGTAGCGGGAGTTCCTTATTTGTGTCTCTTTGTGTAATGGGGTAGTAGGATATACAGGGTGATCTTTTCCACCCTTTACAAACTGTAGGGATTGATCGATGAGGGGATACGGGACACGAAAGGTCTGATAAACTTATGTCCGGAAGTGATTGGTTTTCATGCTAGAGACCACGTATTCAATCATACTTTGTTACAGAGACTGCTGTCTAATACACACTGTACAATGCAGCCACAGTTACAAATTGCTCTGAGCACTGTGCAACTTAACTTCTGAGGTCATCAGTCGCCTAGAACTTAGAACAAATTAAACCTAACTAAGGACATCAGACACATCCATGGCCGAGGCAGGATTCGAACCTGCGACCGTAGCGGTCGCCCGTTTCCAGACTGTAGCGCCTAGAACCGCTCGGCCACTCCGGCCGGCGCCACAGTTACAGGATGCATGGTTTTCTCCTAGAGGATGGTACTGTTTCACATACGTCATTCCCTAGCGTCCTCTCCTAACATAGTAATTGGTTCATTTCTCCTGCTGACTCACCTTGCAGTGGATGTGATACAGACTTGTACACAATGACCGAGCGAGGTGGCGCAGTGGTTAGCACACTGGACTCGCATTCGGGAGGACGACGGTTCAATCCCGTCTCCGGCCATCCTGATTTAGGTTTTCCGTGATTTCCCTAAATCGCTTCAGGCAAATGCCGGGATGGTCCCTTTGAAAGGGCACGGCCGATTTCCTTCCCCATTCTTCCGTCACCCGAGTTTGCGCTCCGTCTCTAATGACCTCGTTGTCGACGGGACGTTAAACACTAATCTCCTCCTCCTCCTCTTGTACACAATGGTTCCGTATTCGAACAGAGAACTTGCCGACATGGTACGTTTAGACGTAACTCAATCGTGTCTTCCCTAGTCGATGAATCGGACGACGTGGTCCATTTGCACGGCCCGCTTGTTCACCGGATCTCAAACGGTGTGATTTCTGGTTATGGGGCCATCTCTGAAGTATCGTGTACGCGAACCCATTCTACACGTGAAGACATTGGAGCAGCGTGTTCATGCTGGTTTTGACACTGTTCGTATGCGACCTGGCCGATGTGAACATGTGCGATACAGCATGCTACAGCGTGTACACGTATGCGTTTAGACACATGGAAACCATTTTCAAATTGGTTCAAATGGCTCTGAGCACTATGGGACTTAACATCTGTGGTCATCAGTCCCCTAAAACTTAGAACTACTTAAACCTAACTAACCTAAGGACATCACACACATCCATGCCCGAGGCAGGACTCGAACCTGCGACCGTAGCAGTCACGTGGTTCCAGACTGAAGCGCTTAGAACCGCACGGCCACACCGGCCGGCAAAAAACATTTTCAACACATACTGTAACTGTGTATTAGACCGCAATTTCTGTAACAAAGTGTGACTGAATAAATGATCTCTAACATGAATACCACTCATTTCCGGGTACAAGTCCACTAGACCTTATTTGTTCCGTATCCTCTCATCGATCAATCCTTCGTGTTTGTGAGTGACGGTACAATTCCCAGTAGCATAATGCGGACATGCTTGTTAATAACAGCCACTCATACATCTACAGATGATGTGCTGTATGCCGAAGAACCAACAACGAGTCACAGAAAATATGCCGGAAATAACGCCAACAAAAGTAAAAACCATGCTGCTGCTTAAAGTGAGTTATATATTAAGGAAATATTCATACAATACAATATTTGTAACCAAACATTACGAATGTAATGATGTTTCATGATGCTTATAAATGCGCTATTTTTGCACTTATTAAAATAAAGAAAAAATACCACTGACGATGGCGATATTGTCGCTGAAACAGTTTGGGAGAGAGAATAAAATAAATAAAAACAAATGTGTCTTGCATCAAGACACATCCACAATGGTGTGCTGTTTTTTTATGACAATGGACCATTGGACGAGTTTCAAGATAAAATGATTATAATTTTCTCACAATTACGTTCTTTGCAATATTCCTTTAAGTTTGTTTTGAAGATTAAGTAACAAATAAATTAACTAGATTCAGCTAACATTAAGTGAAAGTAAATGACAGTTATTTTTGGACTTGATCGAAAGCTTTACATTTAAAATACATTTGTAGTAACAAGAACACTATTCCGTACTGATGTCTTTGGCGGCTCGTACCGACACCGCCATACAACAAAACGATATCGACAAAATTCGAATGGTTGTAAAGGAAGAAACTGAAGGCAGGTACCAATGTCCGCTACAGAGCGTCGAAGCTGCAGGAGTCAACGACGTATTCTAAGCCAGCAGCAAATATCAGTTCCTTTCCAGAGAGCCCCCTTGCGTAGCGTTTATCACACTAGATGGCATCTAATGTGTCCATGTCTGTCAACCCGTCATAGCAGAGGCAGCTATGTGCAGCATGTATGTGGCTAAGAGACTTTTTAAGTAACAGAACCCAATACGTTGTCCTGGACGGAGAATGTTAATCAGGGACAAGGATATCGTCAGGAGCGGCCCAGGGCCGTGTGATAGGACCACTTTTGTTCACTATGTACAAAAATGATATGATGGATAGATTGAATTCGTTTTGGGATAGATTCCGTCTTTAGGAAACACAGATTTTCCTTCTTTTTACGCAGAGATGTTTCAATATACGTAATTACAGCATCATCATTGGTGCTTTTATTTTCCTTCTATTAAGTAGCAGCAAAATTGCACATTACCATCTGTCCATTTAATAACACAGTTTTGAACAAAGCGTATTTACAAATCTGACAAGAAACCTATCTATATATTGCTATCACATACTATCTTTTTTTTTTGTTTTCTGTATTTTGCAGGACAGTTTTCTTCTTTCAATCTTTGTCATCTGAAATCACATGGAATTTTATGTAAAGAATTATTTACATTGGGAAAAGTGTAGGAAAGAGTGTCCATGAGTGAATGCTTCTGCAGTGGGTTTATAGATTTGGGCCATCTGACAGTTCTTTGAGGACAGAACAAACAGTTCTGTTTGCAGAGAGCTGTGTATTCATTTCTTTTCTTTCGACTTTTGATTTCTGCCTCAATTACTACTAGTTTTAGTGTGCCTAATACTGAAATTTGTTTGTCTACCTAAAATAACTGGAATTGCACCCTTGACTATGTCGGCTGATAATACCAGATGTGCTGAGTGTGGTTTTCTTGGTACTGGTTGTTGTTAGTTTTCTCTGTATTGAGGGGTCTATTCTGTTCGCTATTATTAGTCTTTTTTGTGATTATGTTGCCTATCCTGGGAGCTGCTTTGTTGTTGTGAGAGTGCACAATTTTTTTGTTGTTGCGGGCGGTTTTTTTTTTCCTCCACTGACGGTCGTATGTATTCTGTGAGTTCTTGTTCTGTGTTTTTATGTTCTGTGTTATGTTAATATATTTTTTTGTGTTACGAATTTCACTTATGCTGTGACAGGAAGATCCGACATGTCCAGTTTAAGACTAAACATGTCACGTAATTATAAATGGGCGCATTGACTTGCATCGACAGCTATTCGTTCAAGGGAATCACTAGTTCAGTTGCACAACATTCTGTGCAGAAAATTGTCGCACCGATTGAAGGTTTGGGGCCATTCGTCTGCGCTGATTGAGAGAAAAGACGTACATCATGATACCCACTGCACATTTAAACACGATTTTAATTCCAATAAAGTTCCGTACCGTCAGCTAGTAACCTGAATATGTGCTTAACAAATATTGCAAGATATTTATTGCTGGCTAACAGAAACGATTTCCTCCTCCTTAAAGCGTAAATGTAGAGAGAAGCGAATTTAGAACCCGCGGGATTCACGGAAGTGTTCCAGAAGCGTTCCTATTCTCAGTACGCGGGGTGAATCGTGAATGAAGAAAAATATTCCTAGAACCGCTTGCAGTTATCAATAATATGTCATAATCTGTTGTTCTTTTCTTTCCCTATTCTGTTCTCATTGCGAAAAATTTTAAGTAAAACGTTTACCATTTAAAGAAAGACGAATAAACTCAATATCTTGACATTTTATTCTTCCACAGCTGGATCACCTGATACAACTATGTCCCAATATGAGTATGGCAGCTCTAGGAAGATAAAGGAAAAACTCATCTCACCGCCCGGTATGAAAAGGGGCGATGCTCATGGAAGAATGCAGTTTACAACGGGAGGAAGCTGACAGTCTTGCTACTTTGTTTCCCTCGCTTATATAGGGCACAGGAACACGGGATCAAAAATATTATGTTTGTAGCCGAATATGTGACGCTATGCAAAAAATATTTTTCCCCATGAACTCGAACTCCTACAAAATTTTGGAAATTGTTCAGCAATATTTTTTGAGTACTTCGGTATCAGGGAACCGTGTTCTCCGCTGACCTGTTATAAAGTAATGATATAATTACGATCTTTTCAGTTAGTTACCCTCACTGTCTTTAGTTCAGCGAAAAAATCTTCACAAATGTGATAATGCCTGTTATGTGCAATCAGCAAGTGGTACAACATAAAACACAGAGTAAAACATTAGGCTCACGTGTACAAGTACTGCGATATCTTTGCCATCGTTGCGGAAACAGCTCAGTATAACATTATTGTGACGTGTACATATCTCACAACTTTTCTTCGGTCAAAAAGTCCAAGCAACTGCCGGAAAGAAAGCAACAGAACTGGGAAATGCTGAATGCAAGCCTGATTGTGACGAGAAGACTAAGCCTTAACCACTACGTTTACATGGAGCTCCCAAAACCGAATTTCGTAACTGGATTTCCCGATACTGTTTCCGGTTGGTCATGCAAACACCCTATGTCGATTCCGTAAATGTGGCTATAGCTACCAGATTTCATCTTTAAAAATCGAATTCACTCCCATGTAAATGTACAACAATTTTTCGAACTTTCTTTCAGTATCAAGTAACGGCTAATTTCTAAAAATTTTCGGATGATCTGGACGAAATGACTTTCTATGAGAAGTTGCCGACCTCCGATAGTTAACTGAAGAGCATCGGAAAACGAGACAGTTTATTTCCGGAGACCATTTGCTTAGAAGTGGAGACAATCGGAAAGCTTATATTTGACCGATTCAGAAGGATTGCTTCTGGCCTTAACATATAAACACGACAGCGAAAAACGATTGCCGAAATTCGGTTTTTGTCGTGAGGAAGTACTCTCTTATGTAAACATAGCAGCTGTTGTCAACAGTATGTGACGTAAGCGACTGCAACAAGTTTTTTTCTGAACTAAAGACACAATGCCTGCGTCAATATTTACATACTTGTGCAGATATTGTACGTACAATACTGATACAAGGAAAATGGCGCAAGTAATGAAAGAAATTACTATTACTTTGCAATGAGCCACCAGAGACCAAACGTTCCAGATACCAAAAAATTCAGATAATATCTCTGAGCAATCCTGGAAATTTTGCTGTGGAGTTCGGGTTCTTCTCACGTGTGATGCTCATGTAAAGACGCGAGCAGCTCTCCAACGTTGAATGAAGAAATTGTGATTGCACATATAACGACGACGTTCGTTGGCTGTTATTAGTGAAGTGAATGAATACTCTCAGAGTGCGAGGTTATGAGACACAGGTCAACAGCTGACCATTAACGCTGCAAAATGCAATGTACTAAACGTGAACGGGCAGAAAATTGTGAAAACGTTGTGTAATCCATCAATGCAATCCACTTTGTGAAGATTTTGCGTCAATTGTGAAAGGTCAGCAGCAGGCAAATACAAACACGAGCACTTTAAAGCAATTTAAAGCATCAAAGGAATGCGTACTTCACATATTTATACCACCTACCGCATGATTGCTAAACCTTTTCGTCAAGTGCTTTGTCACTAGGGAACGCTAGATTCGTACTCAATGATTAAACTTGTTTATATCGCAAGCGGAATTTTTATCTGATTTCAGTGAGTATTGTTGTAACTGAGTGAGTGATTAATTTAAATTCCATTGTGAAAATACATAAATTGAATGTTTATAATGCAAATTGCTAAAACAAAGATTTAAACGAGCTTCATGTCCTGTAAATTTGGCGTTTTTATCGGGAACTTTGTTTTCAGTACATTTTTGTCCACCGGATAAACCTGGGTACTGCCACCTATGTCATGGTGGACGGACTAGACCTACACTATGATCGCAGTTCAGCAGAGCACACTGTCTCCAGTCATGGTCTGAATAACACGGTTTCAAACTGTCAACATGTCTCGAAGGGTATTTACAAGTTTAGATGATGTGCACTTAGCCGCTTTGTGGTAAGGAAAGTTGTCAGCTCCGGAATTTGCACGTATAATGTTAGTGACATATAAGGATAGCATTTATTATTCATTCAGCCGGTATTACGAGATACAAAAGTTTAAGGTGTATGCCTCGTAGAGTTTTCCTGCAGTGAACTACACTGTCTGACGAACGGTACTTTCCTAAGGCTCTTAGGCAGTCGAGGGTAACACAAAGTAGTGGCGTGCTGTCTCTTTCGGGGCAACTGAAACGTCACTTTTCACCCCTGAAGACTGGAAGAGTGTGAAGGTACCACATACACAGCACGTCTGAGGCACAAATTACTAACGGCACAGCAGGCTTAGGTCCAGGATCAAGTAATGATGTCTAACGCCATTTATCACTATCGAGGTTACTTTAACGCGGTCTACTGTCAAGAGCACTCCAGCCTATTATCCGTCGTTGCAGTCAATATTTCCCTGCTTGCCCTAGATTCATTGTTGTTTTGTAGAGAGGGACATTCTGCACTTAGAATGACAATACCAAGAATTATTTTTTCTGTAGTAGAAATTTATCGACTCAATTAACATTACAATTTCGTTGGTTTACATTATGACTTAGCACTCCAAAAATCTGAAAGTTAGGACACAGTCTAACTTTGCAGTCGGACACTTCGTCTAGTTTTTGTTACCAACAGTGATAGCAGCGCCCCAAGTGACCAGCAAGTAATACTTCAGAATACGATATGGGAAGAGTGCGAATAGTGACGTTCATGTAGATTTTACAACAGTTCACCTTTTAAGAAGATAATGCACGAGCACACTTCGCTCAAACCGTCAACAGTTTCTTCCAGGAGCAAAAGTCAACCAAGTGGTTGAATCACGACTGGTGTTTCCGACTGAGCAAGCTTAGGGCTAGTTGGTCGCCAAAAAAGACCAACTTAGCGCCATGCCCCGTAAAGGTCGGGAAACGAATGTGGAAGAACGAAGGCTCAATGTGCGGCTGCATAGTGAGGGAGAATCATATGCAGAAACAGGCGAGGTTGTCAACCGAAGCCGAAAAACTATATTTAGTATCGTCCAGAAACAGAAAGAAGAAAAAACTCTCGTCAGTCGTCCACGACAGTTAACTCCTCAGAAACTCACGGACAGACAAGAGAAAGATCGTTCTAATGGTGAAAAACGACCCGCGAACAACGCCTCCTGCTATAGCGGCAGAATGGCAGAAGGCGTTGGTATCGAACTTAGAACAGTGCGCATGTGCCTGAACAGTGCTGGGTACAATGCCAGAGTGCGTAGGGGCAAATCGTTCGTCAGGAAGCGTAACGCAAAAAAGCGGATGGTTTTTGCAGAAGAATTTGTCGACATGGATGTGACCTCTTGGGACAAGATTCTGTGGAGTGAAATTTACTTTGAGCCACGTGGATGGCCGCAGTTTAGTGTGGTGTCAAACAAACACAGAGTGGGAGCCGAAAAACATGTAAGCAACCACCAAACTGGGAGGTGGCAGTGTGATGATGTGGGGATGGATGTCTTCCAGATGTGTTGGCGAGCTTGCCTTTATTGAAGGCACATGGGCATTTTGTCTATCTCGACATACTCAAACAAAATCTGACGAAAAGTGCTGCGAAGTTGGATCTTGGAGGTGACTTGTTTCCAACAATACAATGATACTAAGCATATGGCGGAAACTGTAAAACTGTGGATCCTATACAATACGCCTCGTCGCCTCGTTAACCCCACCGCGGTCCACAGATCTCAATCCCATCGGAAACATCTGGAATGAACTGAAAACGAGACTACACAAATTACATGTGAGCAGTTTGACATTTTCGTGCATTGATAGAAGAAGAATGGGTGAATATCGGTACGGATGTAACGGAAAAGGTTGTTTACTCCATGCCACAAAGACTGAGGGCTGTAATGCAGAGAAAGGGACGCATTACCAAAGACTGACAGCTGAGTGTCTGAATACTTTTGCCCATTGTATATTTCAATTTTCTTTCTTTTTTTCTACATAAGGCGTGTTTTGTTACTTCTTGTTCTGCGTGTGTTCAGATTGACATACGTATTACACATTTGTAAAAAATAAAATATATGTTCTGAGTTACAAAATCATTTACGGTTTTCTTCTCTGATTACTCCCAGTGTATGAATACTTTTGTCCGCCTCTGTATTCATATCGTGTGAAGTAATGGTCCTACAACACTCGCTTGAGGGCACGCCCTACTTCTACGTCTGACGACTTCCCTCTTTGAGAATGACCTATGTTCTGTTCCATAGAATCGGTTCAGTACAATCCCATAGCTGGTCTGATATTCCGTACGCTCGAATTTTGTTCATGCCGCAGTTCGAAACTGTACCGAATACCTTCCGGAAGTCAAGGAACACTGAATCTTCCTGGGCGAGAATATCTACTGCTTTCTGGGTCTTTTGGACGGTCAAAGCGAACTGGGTTTCAAGCAGACTTTCGGTCTCCAGAAATTTAATATGCGCGCAAATACATGTACCAAAATTCTACAAAAGACTGACGTCAGAGATATAGGCCTATAGCTTTCTGCTTAGATTGGAAGACCCTGTCATTAAGCAGGGAAACTTTTAAGGAACTTATCTCGAGGGAGATATTTAAGTCTTAGTGTAGTAAAGTATCGTCCATGGAACAGAAAGCCAGACTGAGAAACAAACTAGAGAAACCACAGGAGTACAATGCGCATTAGATTTTATTTCCACTGCCTCCATGATTGCCGGGCCAAGTCGATAATGGAATAAATTGATCAATATCATAGCTCATTCCATTAATATTTATATACAGCAGACAATCTTGTAGGTAGGGCAACCACAGCTATGAGTAGCCAACTTGGGTATTAATGAATCGGTTCAGCTGTTTTTGGTCCTTTATTATTGGAGCAATACCGGTTTCGTGGCACTAAAAGCCACATCTTCAGGTGAACATCTGCATAACAATAAATCCACAAATAATAACAACCGTGAGATGTACTCTCGTATAGTAAATTATTTTAAGATTTTTTTTAACTGTTGAAAACTTTTACATGAGAATATTAAAATGTTAGTATTCACATAGCTGAAACATTGGATCTGAAAACCTCGGGACTTGGTACGCAGCATTCATTGTCTGTCAGAACAAAACACTGTTAAAAGTGGTATCTCATAGAATATAACAAGCAGATTCCAATATAGTGGATGGGTCCTAAACACATCATACCGCAGTGGTACATTGGTGACGTGAAAATAAACGAAAAACTATGAAGAACTAATTTTAGGCTAGAGTGACAAACCAGTAAGTGGTTGTCCTAAATGGAGGAATATTCTACCTAGACCAAACCCGTCAAGTGAGTAGCTGTTGACGGAAAAGCAGAACATGGAATCTGCACTTATCACTTCTCCGGTCAACACCCAATCCCGAACAGGGGACGCGGCGAAGTGTTGTGCCAAACTGTAAACAGCTTGCCAGTTATACAGACGTTCTCCTGAACACGTGGTCTTTAGTTCCATGATTCCGGTGGTGCTCCAATAATAAAGGACCAAATACAGCTGAAGCTATTTACAAATACCCAAGATCTATCTACATATCGAAGAGACAAGAAGTATAAAGTAAATAGTGTTTATTAAATAATGTTTTATTTTTCAATATTTGTTCATGAGATAGTAAGAGATAATTCTTCATAATGTTTCTGATGTAGAATACATTCAGTTTTATTATTACAATTACTGTTGATATCTCGGTACTGAATGAGCGAACTAAGCATCCGCGTTACACGAACACATTTTTTGTGACTAGCTTCTATATTAGCCAATTATATTTAAAAAAAGATTCTAATGAAAAAGGCATTCCATTGCAAGGGAAGTCCCGTCCGACGTATGGATTTGACCGTGTCAGATGTCCGGCAGAAAGAAATACTGTCAGCGTATCGGATGATGAATGCATGCTACGTCGTTAGCGTCTGTCAGTGGCTTCACCATAAAGGGAAGCTGTCATTCGCAGCATACGTACCTGCCTTCAGGGGGCCTCACTGCATTCGTCTAAACTGTCAGTCCAGGAATATATCATCGATACGGTCTGCCTGTTAGGAAGGCATCTCGCAATCGCGCATCGAGCCGATGTTCCGGGATGAGGTTACCTATCTGATGGCACCGAGAGCACATGCCCTGTTCAGTTACTGTACCTCATCTTCTTCACAAATTCTGCTCTACTTTATTAGTTATTGTTTTCATTCGATATAGAATAGAAATTATGGGTCATTTTATCTGCGCTCTGGAGACTGTTATGCCACACGAAGTCACCATCTAACGACAAGCGATTATGCACTTGAAACTAGTTACTATTTGTAAATGCAAATCAGCTGACTGGCTATTCGCAGCCCTTCATATGCGAAACAACACTACTACTTGTTCTGTTTGAAATTTCAGCTACGTTGTGGTGTCTTTAGTAGATGTTCTTTACTTACAGATGCGAAATTTCTTTCAGGAATTTTCTGTGAGGTGTGCAAAGGCAAACAGTATAGTGAGTAGCTTCACGTACAGCCGCAGCAGGCACTGTCAGCCAAGTGTGACCATACTTATATAGTGAGATGCTGTTTTATTTTAAACCGAAACAGAATCAGAAATAATCGTTCGGTTGAGATGGACATCTAGCAATGTCCTTTCAACAAAGAGCAAATTTGGGCAGGGAGCTACATACATGACTAACCCTTAAAATTATACAATACCAATGAGCTACATATCAATACACAAATGACTTAAACCTTGTAAACAACTTAACAGTTTATATGTAATAGCAGATAAATGGTAATAAATGAAACAATCGCAATGGAAAGTTTTCAGACTGGAACTGCTGACGCAACTTTCGTCGCAAAATTCCCTACCAACTAAATTGGGACATATCAGCGACACGATCATAATTCTAATTGTAATTATTACTACTATTCCTTACACATTGTGTGTCACTATACAACAAAGTGAGATGAAAATTTTTCCCAAGGCAATAACCAATTTTTCACTACCTCCACCTTCCGCTCTCGATGGTGAAACCTCCACCAAAATAGCATTCTACAGTAATAGGTTACCATCGGACCGCAAGCTGAAATGTAAGAATGTTGAAGAATTATACTGCGAAATAGCTAGTTCCATAATCCATTTTCTTGGGAATATACCCCATTACATATTGATTTTCTTCTACTGTTAACACTGTCATGCTTTTTACGGATTCTGTATTTGATTGTAGTGAACAACCGGATAAAATTGTAGGACTTATGAGTATACACAGATTTTTTGCGAAGGAATAAGCTCAAATACTCGACACTAAAAAAGTATACTGATTTTTTATGTCTTATTTCTTACTACGGTAATTAGTAGTGCAGTTTACTTTGAACGTAAGTCATTAATTTGGCCTAACGATTTTTTAGGACTAGGCAGTCCCTACGCGAAATCAATGGAATTATGGTCTGATTTCTCTTACTGTCTGGATTTTTTCGTAAAGTTTCATGCATCTTTAAGATTATCTCCATCAGTAAAAGGGATTTTCAGTCTAGGGGACCCTATGGGGCAACAGCCTACAGGGAATGATGTTGTTGAAGTGACTTGGTACGAAAGGGAGTGCCTATAATGGAACAAATCTAAAATAACCCATATATTTTTAGTTATTCTCGTGACATGATCAATTTATGTAATCATTAAATTGGAATAAATGTGGAAATAACCCTTTTAATATACTAAGTCTTGTAACTGTTTACTGTGAACCAACTAATTTTTAATAAACATAGTTTCATTTTATAGTTCTTTAATATAAATCTGTTATAGGAGCCTTTAACACAGCATACCTAATGGCCACAGTAACAACGATAAAATGAAATGGGATTATAAATAGAAGAGCTAAATAATGTGGAAATATATGTGGTTGTGGCTTTAAAAGTATCTGTATTCACGCGACTCCGACGATTACTTAATCTTAGTCCATATCACCACAATTCGAAAAATAAAAGACGCGTCATCTAAATGATGATTAAAGCTTTCAGCTCTAAGGAACGCAGTACAACTGTTCGTGAAGTATATTATTAACGTTTCAACGGTAATGATAAGTGTATAGTCTAATGGTTCATGTGTTCTACATTGTCGTTTAGAATTACTAGAAAGAGACAGTTTTTTGAAACACTGTTCCAGGAAACAAGCCTATCCTAGCTGACGTAAAGAACACTGCAGTGCCTACTGTCACCAAGGAATGTAGATCTGATGAATATCTCTGTAGCAAATCGAACCCGGTCATCGAAATAAAAAGTAACAAGTCTTACGCGACTACGGCTGTGTTTACTACTTAAACAAATAATGTTATTGAACCAATTCTGTCATATTTTAGGATAGCATAACGTTCTTTTAAACAATGGAAAATGAAATAACAAAAACGCAACTTCTTAAAAAAAATCCATCATGCTTCTGTATGTTTCTATCTTGTCTTTCTTAGTGTTGTACGATTCCACTGAGACTCCTATGCTGGGAAATCTTATTCGTCGCCCTGAGTAACCATTGAGCAACACACGAGAAAAAGGTTGAAACGTTATTGGCTTGACCATTTATTTTTTGGTATTTCAAGAGAAAAGTAAACAATAACAGTTAGGGAAAATCTGACTCAGAAAGCCCCTGTGTAAAATTTCTAATCATGAAGAAGGAAGGAAAATTTTTCTTCTCTCTTCTATTCGTTGTTGTTGAGTACATCACAGCTCTCGCTCACTTGAACATCGATAGCGTATTTAATGCTGTTAGCGAAATAGCTGAAAGCTCTGTTAAATGCCTTCCCGTGTGCTAACGCACGCTTTTTAAGCCCCTCTTCAAAATAAATCTAGGTTAATAGGGCAGAAAACGCCAGTCTCTCGGCACAGGCATGCTTAACATTTAACACAGGTTCAAGCTTTTTACTGCATAATTTTTCGCTGTAAAAGCTAACGTAGACCGTATTACAGTATTTCGCATTTCACGAGCTATGACATGTTAAAAAGATCCAGTATACTGTAGTTTTTATACCTCGGTAAGCAAAAGCCTTTCAAATTTTGACGTTCTAATTATTCAGCACGTGCAACATTTATTATGTGCACAGTTGTGGAAATTTTAGGATATCCACATACGTTTCACCACCTTGCATGTTGTGGAGACAGCTGCGTGTAGAAAATTAATGTGGTGTGCTTTACCCGTCACGCAGTTTATGGAACTCCTCACCGACTACGCGGCTGTATATTCAGCTACCAGAAATGCATACATTGATACAGAGGAAACACTGGGCCTCTGTAAAACTGGAAAAATAATGTTTCGTTGTTTCTTTAGTACTATGACAAGTATCACTTGTGAATAAAGACTTTTTGCTTTTTTCCCTTCTGAAGATGTTTACGATATAAGAAGTCGAGTTACGTATTTGCGTCAGAAGCGCTTCACGCACTTTGCTTTCAATCACTCACAATACAGCCCGTAAATGGCTACCTCTGAGTTTCATCTCTGCTCAGACGAACCGCTAGCTATGAACACAACATTTTGGCACAGACAACAAGCTGTAGACCAGCGCAGAGAATTGAGAGAATTCGCGCAAAGCACACGAACCTTCCATGAGGAGGTTTCTGGAAAGCTGATACAACGCCACAACAAATGTCTGACTCGGATCGGCGACTATGTAGTTAAGCAACTGTAAGTTGCAGCTAATTGTTGCAATTAAAACATTTTTCATTTTCAGAGAATTTTTTATTTCGCGCCCGATCGGACGTTACTTTCAGCATACTCCTTGCTATTTCCACAGAACTACACCTTTTACGGAATTTCAAAAGCGGGGATTTTGAAAGGTAGGAAGTTCTAATTTTGAATGTAGGTTCCAGTTTACGTAAAACCGTACTGTAGAGGTTTTTAGGAAGATACCTCTAATTTTTCAAGTTGTTATTTAAAAACTGATTTTTGTAATAAAATTTGTAAACTCGTGACAGATTAACTAATCTTTAGAAGTAAATTACAGTGGTAAAATTAAAGCACTATGTTTATTACGATGGAGCTGTACCAGAATGGAAGATAATTATATACCTCGACACAGACATATTTTGTAAAATATAGAGGTCGCAATCTACCCTCGGTCCCATTACAAAAATTCTGGAAGTCGGTACTTAAGACTTACTTCACTGATATTTTTATGGACATACACAGAGTACAGTATTGCTAATAGAAAAATTGGGAAAGTTGTTCGTCTTATACTAACAAAAAGGATGCTTTTGAGCACTGCTGCAGGCGCTTAAGATGCTGTAACTGCAGGTGTCCTGTTTGCCGTCAAGTGCGAAACCGCAATGCCAGTATAAAATGACCACAACAGCGATATATGGGATTCATTCGACCATCGTCAGTCACCTGCGATATATCTCGCATCACTTCAGGATGTTCAGTACTTTGTTCGAGATCACCTCGGATGGCACTGAAAACGACTTATCTCGCAGATTATGCAGGTGTATGGAGGTGAATAGAGGTGAACTTTCATGGATTGATAATTTATTGGAAGCCTGTGTTTTAGTTTCGATAATTTTATTTCGTGTGCTACCCGTAGTGTTATAGAAAGTCCCATTGCAAGTGGCGGACTTTATTCACCACTTTTAACATAAGCAGTTAACTGTACTTAATTAACAGTCGGAGCGATACTTAGGAATACTTGGAATTCGAGTAGCGGTCGTCTTTGAACTGCATCCAATGCTAATTACGGTAGGAAAACTTTTAAATAGTTTCAAAAATTTCAATTTGACCTCGTGAAATTTTCTGGAATATACTATTTTGTGAAAACAGTAAACTCTCATTCATCGTCATAGTTCGACTCCTGTTGATTATAACATTTTATTCCAATTCGGCGAGCTGCATTGTGAATTTTAGCGCTGGAGATAATGGGCAGCAGGTTTCTTGATTACTTTCTGACTGTCTACACAAATAATTTTCAGGCAGTCGTTAACGTTGTTAGCGGCAGCTGTATTTAATATCGCACAAATGCATACAAAATGCACCAAAAACAAACAATGGACTATGAAGCAATAACAAACTTTTAATCTGCCACCCCACACCTATGAAAACCCACACCTTTGGAACCAACCATGTGCAGCCACTGATCTACCAAACGTTACCCAAGACACAATCTTCTTTTTGCAGTCCGTAAAAGGGACAATTATTTAAATTCATTGACAACGTCGTGAAATGGAACCGATAAAGCGTTTCATTAATCAATAAACATTATAAAAATAGTGTGAGTGCAGCTAAAACTCTGAAACGAGTCTCAATACGATCAAGGGAGTTATGTGATGTGGCAGCCATCTACTCCTCATCCATGAAGAAGGTTCCCGTATTTACGTCAAAGGTGTGCTTTTGAAAATATATGCGCTGGGAAACTTCGCCCTCTAGAAATTTATAGAATATTTCAGAAGATTCGAGAATCCTACAACATTCCTGAACATTCGAGAGTATTCGCGAGTGTTACACAATAATCAAGAATGTTTCACAATGACCAGGGATGTTTGGGAATATCCAGAATCAGTTTTTAACACTGGGCAAGATTCCTGAATGTTCCGGAACATCCCAGAAAACATCCGAATGTTGTGTAATTTTCTGGAACATTGTGGACCAGTCGAAGCCTTTTTTGTATGTTCTAAAATTTGTTAACGGTGGGTTTTCCCTCTGGTAGGGGTATATCAGGGGTTTATCAGTGACAAAGAGAGAAACCGAAATGGTAGTGCAGAGAGTGAATAAAAACAAACAGCAAAGTTCGAGTAGTCAAAGAGATATAGTGACTGAATATAAATCAAGAATAAAGTGTGAAAAGTGTGTAAAATGTACTTAGTGTATTTGTTATTCTTAAAGCAAAACGGCAAAAACAAAAAGAAAAAGAAAAGCGAAAAAACGAAACAGGCGAAAAGGACGAAGCACATTTCAGTTAACAGCACCGTAAGATGCAGACACACCGAAGAACAACGAAATGAACGGACTGAAGAATCAACAATTGCGACACAATCTTGTAATAAGAGTTCGAACTTAGGCCAGCCATGAAAATAAGTCCCTACAGAACGAGGACAAGTAATCAGTGCAACCTAACAAATAAAGCATTCCACTACGACCAATCGAAAGGATATGACAAACACAAACACATCGTAATCGAAGAAACGGATAAAATCTGCCATTTTTGAAACGCAAAGAAGATTCGGTACAGAAACACCAGGATTGTGTTGAATGAATGTAAAAATTCGATTATCACCACAGTAAGTACATGCGCAGCATAATTTACATTACATGACCGGGGAAACTCCAGAGTCGGAACACTTTCTACAAAATACAAGAGTTTACAAGGTCTGGTTCGAAATGACTTCTTTCGGTGTCACTTTGATCAATGTTAACATGGATGAAATCAATCACGTTTTTTTTTTTTTTCATCCAACATGACATGTGCCTATGCGAGGAAAGCAACGGGTAAAAAGCTCAGCCTAAACCAATGGAATGACTTCAGTCAAATTTGGTGCACATGTTAGAATATGGAAAGAATAGTGTAGGGATAAAAACAGCCAGCCTCCTATTAGGGTGAATATGGTAACGTGGAGAGAGAAGGGAGAACGAGGAGATGGACAGACAGGCGATAGGTGGCGGGGGAGGGGAGGGGGACGGGCACCGGTAGTAATAAGACTGGAATAAATAAATACTCGAGCAACGCCGAGTTTAGTTTATAGTAACTGCCTATAATGTTATTCTCCGACAGGGATAAATGAGCAACAATTTTCACATTCTAAGAATAAGCTGAGGCCGCAACTTTTTGGTAAGCTGAAACAAACTGAAGATATTAACTTTATACGTGCCATTAAGAGCATCCTATTATTCCACAGGAAGTGTACGAATCTCAAAAATGGAAGCATAACCAGTTGTAGGGCTGAACCAAGATATAAATGAAATTCAGTAAGCGAGCATTATGCACGAACAGGGCCGGCAAACTATTTCGCTCGTAGGGCTAATATCTAGAAGAGGAATAAAAAGGGATCGCACAAATCCTGAGAAGGCAAGTTTAGTTTCCAGTGGACGATTAAGGGGAATGCTGAGACGGGGGCATTAAAAGGACACGGCCAACATCCTTCCCTACCCATGCTCACGGCGAATTTGTGCTCCGTCTCTAATGACGCCGACGTCGACGAAGCGTTAAACCCCAATTTTCTTTCCTCATTTCTGAGTCGCTCCACTAGCCGAGAGGAAATGAAGCGATCAGCACAAATTAAGCATAGAGAGATGCTGCCATCAGCACAGTCAAAAAGGGAAATAAAGGAAGGTAATATTTGGAAGTAGGTGGTGGTGGTGGTGGTTAGTGTTTAACGTCCCGTCGACAACGAGGTCATTAGAGACGGAGCGCAAGCTCGGGTTAGGGAAGGATTGGGATGGAAATCGGCCGTGCCCTTTCAAAGGAACCATCCCGGCATTTGCCTGAAACGATTTAGGAAAATCACGGAAAACCTAAATCAGGATGGCGGGAGACGGGATTGAACCGTCGTCCTCCCGAATGCGAGTCCAGTGTGCTAACCACTGCGCCACCTCGCTCGGTTTGGAAGTAGGTTAATTATGAAAATTTAAGAGGGTGGTCTTTGAGAAGCTAATAGGAACTAAGTAATCTGTCGGCTGCCGTAAGACAAATAAACATTTTGAGTTAATGATTAATACTGTGAATACGAAAAGGCTTGACTGTGTAGAGCGTGATAGACATTTTCTATTTGAGAACGTAGTTACTGTGAAAGTCATGAAGTCAACAAAACAGGTTTCCTTTTAACTTGTTATAATGGACCATCTTATTTTTTATGTATAGAGACATTTTACATGTAAACATATGAAGTTGGTTTTACTGTGACTTTTTCATATGAACTTGAGCTAGAAGTTTGCTTTAAACAGTCCCAGTATCCATTTCTGAAATATTAACCTCCACCATCATGTCGATTTCTATCAATTAATATGACACATATGTGATGCATGTATTGGCTTTGGGGTAACCTCTGGTTCTGTATGCTATCAGTGTTTTGCTTTTCGTCTTCTGCTATCAGGCAGTGCCTCAGGTTATTCATAAGACATACACACAACACATACATGTCTGATTAATTGGCACAAGTCCACCTAATGAAGGAGGTGTATACGTGTAGTGGAATTAAACGTAAACTGTGACTAGTTACAGTGAATTTGTAGTTTAAACTGATACACAGTGACAAATGGGACAGTCTGATTACATCTATGACAATCTATTTATTTCATTTCAGTGCATTTCAGTCATGTCAAACATTTCACTTTCGGCAGGGTACGGTACTGTGATGCATAGACCCCATAGCGCTGAATAATCCAGACAATGTCGGAAAGGTAGAAAATTTTAGTGACTGAGGAAAATATAAAAATCAAAAAGGGATCCCACAGGGTTCAATTTTGGGTCTACTCCTATTCCTTATACATGTGAATTACCTTCTGTTTCACATTCAACAGGCAAAATTGGAACTTTTCGCAGGCTCGGAAGTCATATGTGGAAGCATAAGAGACCATAAAAGGAGTCAGTTCTAGAGACGTGCTCAGGTAGGCTACTTGTTAGACTATCGCTCATAGTTCGACTGATACAAAATTACAATTGCCAGTACACATTTATCACACTGTAGACACTACGAGCCTCAGCTATGTGCACTGATAACTCTTAACGGCATTACATCTTCGTTGATCTCACTCTCATTGAAAGGCTGCCATTTCGGAACGAACGCCTTTCATCTGTCGCTGAAGTGGACCACGCTGTGTGTAAGACGCTTGTTGATTTCAGACAGCCAGTCACTAGCTGCTTCTGACTGCGGCAGGCCTTCACCTTTGATAGAAACAAAGAAGTGCTGGTTTACCTTACCCTAAATTCTGGCTGGAGCCAGCCAATACGAATATTACGCGGCAGAATTCGTTTGGATCCCATCATCATTTGATGAACAAGGGTACCCTCGTTTCATCCTTCGCCCTGCCAGAACAATACAGCAAATAGTATTGCAGACATTTATTGTATGTTAATATGGATGCGTTCGACCAACAAACTTCAGAGTACCGTTCTTCCACAGTGGCTGCGGGATCAAAATGGTTTGAAGTTACAATGAAATACAGATCATTAGCTTCTTACAGGAGTTGATAAATATCAAAGAGGACAGTTGAAAATGTGTATCCAGACCGTGACTCGAACCCAGGATCTCCTGCTTACACGCTCTATCCGCTTGAGCCATCGAGAACACAGAGGATTGTGCGACTGCAGAGACTTACCTTTGGCACGTTCCCCGTGAGACCCACATTTCCAACTTATTGTCCACACACTACATTTGTAGTGCCCCTGCCCACTATACTCATTACTCGCGGCAGGCAATCTACTGACTCCCGTTAGAGTTTGAGCAATGTGAGTGCATCCACACTAAAGAAGATCACTGGCCGGTAAGCTTTGTGCATATTAAGATGGTATCTGTTCTTTCGGTCATGTCCGGGTTCGAGTCCCCGTCGGGGCACACCATTTCAACTGTTCCCGTTGATCTTTATCAACGCCTGTAAGCAGCTAATGGTCTTGATTTCATTGTAATTTCATTCTTCTAGAGCTGCAAGATCATCAATTGTATCTGTTCTTTCGGACATGTCCGAAAGAACAGATACCAATTTCATATAGGTAAGGATTGCCGGCCAACGATCTTCTTCAGTGCGAATGCACTCACATTGCTCAAAATCTTACGGGAATCGATAGACTGACTGCGGCATGTAATGAGTTCAGTGGGCAGGGGCACTACAAATGCAGTGTGTGGACAGTAAATTGGAAATTTAGGTCTCACGGGGATAAGTCCCTGCAGTCGCAGTCTGTGTCCTTGATGGCTTAGTTGGGTAGAGCGTCTGCCATGTAAGCAGGAGATCCCAGGTTCCAGCCTCGGTAGTGGCACATGTTTTCAACTGTCCCCATTGATATTTATTAACGTCTGTAAGCAGCTAATGGTCTGTATTGCATTGTAATTTCATTCTTCTGCAGCTGCAAGATCAACTATGGTACCTGTTCTTTCGAACATATTCGAAGAAACAGCGACCACACATTTAACTGAATTATCTCTTCAGTTCAGATGCACACAATGCTCGAACTCTCAGGGGAATCACCGAGATGCCACGGCTAATGTGGCTAACGTCCAGGGGCACTGCATCAATAGGGTGTGGAGTAAGTTGATATTTGGGTGCGAAAGGAGACGTGCTAGGGTAGCCAGTGTGGTTGCGACGCCCACTGTCTTCAGATGGCGCAGTGCGCACTGCATCTGCCTAGTAAGTAGGAGACCCGGCTCCAAATCGCGGTCTGGCATAAATTTTCAACTTGCTCCATTGATAAAAATCGATGTCCACTTGCAGCTAATGTTTTTAATATCTGTGGGTCACGCTTCGAAGGAATAGTAATTCGCATCAAGCCGCGCACATTGCCACTGCTCCATACCACTGACCTCCATGATATTACTCAGGTTAGAAAAAATAATACTTTTTCTGTTTTTCTTTTGCACCTAGGTTTTGTATGCAGAATACTTGGTCTCTTTTCGCAAATTCAGTTGCTTCAGAATAGCAACTGATATGAAGCAATCTGTGTGCTAGGACTCTGTAAACTGAAGTGATTTACAAGGAGCATTTCCCACTCACGACAATGTTGTCAAGTGATTTGTATTGTTATTTATTTTATGATTTTAAGCTGTTCTTCGCGACAAATGTTAGATACTTCGATTCGATGTTTATTCCTGGCCACGATGTCGAATCTGTACCGATTCTTTCAACCAAACGATTTCATTAACTCACTCCTTCGTGGAATTACCAATTTCCGCCATATGTATTTGCTACCATGTTGCAAAGCAGTATCGTGTTCCTTACATTTTTGTTGGAGTGGATTAGGCGTTAAAATGCATATTCATCCCCACCAGTATTTTTTGCTTCATAAAAGGTTTTCAGCAAACCAGGTTATGTGGTGCTGTTGCGCTTTCTTCTAGATTTCCTGCGGCGGAGAGTATGTAATTTTAAACATTATATTCGCCGTAGAAGCTGAATATTGTTAGGAAATGTAAGTAAAAGACGGAAAAAAACATTTTTCCTAGCACCAATCGTACCTACAAAGTTCTACTTAATACATTTTGAATTTGCGTAGCACGTGGCTTGCAGGTCAGGCACATGTTCAATATTCCGAATACTTTTGTTCCCAGTGGTCACTTTTTACTTGAGCGTGCCGTCTCCTGTTTCTACTGAAGAGCGAGATCGCGTTATCATTGGGTCATATTCACTATCTGTTGATGCTTTTCAGGGCATAACATGTGTCCATCACTGTACACGAATACTCGAGTATAGTTTTGAAAGGAGTGGCAGTTTAAATCGTAGAGGGTGGCTATAATTACGATGTACCTTCTCACAAAGGTTCAGTGTGGGCAGCAATTGTAGTTACCGTACGGCAGCGTCACTTCGCAGATATTCTGATGCATTAATGCCGAACCGATTTATGCTGGGAAAAAATTTGTTGCAGTTTTGGCCACCAGGTGCAATTCTGGCGGTGTCAATGCAAGAAGGATGTATAGAAATGTTTCCCTGTGACGTGGGCGGAAACGGTCAAGCAACCTAGAAAGGTATAATGTCGACTGTATTGTCAACCGCCGCTTATATAATTCGTTCAATACGAGTACAAGACACGCTGAAGAAATGCTGCATCCGCGTAACGTCGTGATCAGGAGCTAATCGCAGCAGTTTCAATGGAATCAGAGCAACGTTCTCCTGTTTATTGTACTTCAGAGCAGCTGGAGATCCTGGTAAACGGGTCCTTTTAGATATCCCCAGGGCCAAAAGTCATGTGGGTTCTGGTGAGGTGATCTTGCAGGCCATTCGTCTGGAAAACCTCTAGAGATAACCGTTAGTGGAGGTCTGCGTTAAGCAGATTTTTCACTGGACGAGCGACGTGAGATGTCACCCCAACTTGCATGAAGATAGTGGTTTCCACACAGTAGCGCTCCTCCAAAGCAGGAATGTCATGCTGTACGAGGAAGTCTCGATAACGTGCAGACGTCACGGTACACATTACAGGCTGCTCCGTCTGGATTTTGTACCGGTACCAGTGTAAAACAGATCGCACCAATTTCCGTGCAGTTGACCATGGGATGGACAATCCTCGTGCCACTGTACAAGCACTAGCACTAGCAGGGGCACGTGTTTCACAGTCAGTTACAGCAGCAACCACAGTCTCGTCAGTAACTTACATCGTGAGAGGATGCCTTCCTCTTCCATGTGGCACACCAAGCTCACCTGTCTTTCCGAATTTCATTATCACCTTCCTGAAATCATTTAATGACTTTGCGCCTCTCTTCAGATCTTACAATCGACGATATTCTCTCAATGCTGCACTGTAATTGCTGCCGTTCACATACAACAGACTCACTAACAACGCACGGTCTCTCTTCTCGATAGCTATACTCTTCACTCAAGTTATGGCTTGTCAAATGACAGCGTGTCTATGGTATCGTCTTACAGTGAATAGCGCCAGATTTGCACCTGGTGGCCACAGTTGGAACTAATTTGTTTTCCTGCGTAAATCAGTCCCGCACTAACACATTAACGTATCTACCAAGTTTCACTGCCATGCGGGTATTTGCAGCCCACGTTGGACTTTCCTGTGTAGTTTCACTTTAATTATGAACACCAGGTATACAGGGTGAGTCACCTAACGTTACCGCTGGATATATTACGTAAACCACATCAGATACTGACGAATCGATTCCACAGACCGAACGTGAGGAGAGGGACTAGTGTAATTGGTTAATACAAACCATACAAAAATGCGCGGAAGCATGTTTATTACACAAACGTACGTTTTTTTAAATAGAACCCCGTTAGTTAAGTTAGCACATCTGAACATATAAACAAATACGTAATCAGTGCCGTTTGTTGCATTGTAAAATGTTAATTACATCCGGAGATATTGTAACCTAAAGTTGACGCTTGAGTACCACTGCTTCGCTGTTCGATCATGGGTACCGGAGAGCACCGAATTACGCAGGGATCCAAAGGGAACGGTGATGGACCTTAGGTACAGAAGACTCTGGAACAGCACATTACGTCCACATTCTAACACCTTTTTATTGGTCTTTTTCACTGACGCACATGTACATTACCATGAGGGGTGAGGTACACGTACACACGTGGTTTCCGTTTTCAATTACGGGGTGGAATAGAGTGTGTCCCGACATGTCAGGCCAATAGATGTTCAATGTGGTGGCCATCATTTGCTGCACACAGTTACAATCTCTGGCGTAATGAATGTCGAACACGCCGCATTACATCTGGTGTAATGTCGCCGCAGGCTGCCACAACACGTTGTTTCATATCCTCTGGGGTTGTAGGCACATCACGGTACACATTCTCCTTTAACGTACCCCACAGAAAGAAGTCCAGAGATGTAAGATCAGGAGAAAGGGCTGGCCAATTTATGCGTCCTTCACGTCCTATGAAACGCCCGTCGAACGTGTACCTCACCCCTCACGGTAATGTACATGTGCGTCAGTGAAAAAGACCAATAAAAAGGTGTTAGCATGTGGACGTAATGTGCTGTTCCAGTCTCTTCTGTACCTAAGGTCCATCACCGTTCCCTTTGGATCCCCGCGTAATTCGGTGTTCTCCGATACACACGATCGAACAGCGGAGGAGTGGTACTCAAGCGTTAACTTTAGGTTACAATATCTCCGGATGTAATTAACATTTTACAATGCAACAAACGGCACTGATTACGTATTTGTTTATGTGTTCAGATGTGCTAACAAAACTAACGGGATTCTATTTAAAAAAACGTAGGTTTGTGTTAAAAAACATACTTCCGTGCATTTTTTAATGGTTTGTATTAACCAATTACACTAGCCCCTCTCCTCACGTTCGGTCTGTGGAATCGATTCGTGTCCGCAGCTCGTGGTCGTGCGGTAGCGTTCTCGCTTCCCGCGCCCGGGTTCCCGGGTTCGATTCCCGGCGGGGTCAGGGATTTTCTCTGCTTCGTGATGACTGGGTGTTGTGTCATGTCATTAGGTTAGTTAGGTTTAAGTAGTTCTAGGTTCTAGGGGACTGATGACCATAGATGTTAAGTCCCATAGTGCTCAAAGCCATTTGGACCATTTTTGAATCGATTCGTCAGTATTTGATGTGGTTTACGAAATATATCCAGCGGTAATGTTAGGTGACTCACCCTGTATACATTTGGTTTAGTTTTGACAATTTAATCGTTTCCAACTCCCTTGTTTTCCTGCGTCAAACACAAACCAGTATCGCACGGCTGTACTGTAGCCTCCGGCGTTCAGAGGCGCGACAGCAGCGCTACAATTGCGAATCTAGGCACATCCGCTGCTAAAGTGAGTGCGTCGCACGCGGTAATGCGCCGGCAGCCGTTAGCACGCCCCCGCTAAGTGAACACCATTGAGCGTGACGCACGGCCTACCCTCCTCCAGTGCGCTGGCCGCGTTGTCCTCACCTCGTTCTGACAGTGTATACATCCCTACTCAAGCTACGCCGGCCCACTCCAACACATCCGCACCCCCTACCCGCTTACCACGGGAGCCTCTGTAATGAGCGAGCGTTGAGTTTACGTAGGGCGGGAGCACGGCGGCCGGTAGAATGTCAGAGTTATTTCTGACTTTACGTTCGTCGGTAACAGAGGCAGCGCTTTACAGAAATTTCGTAGTCGTACTCACTCTTCTTCCAGGAAAATACTAGTGTTGGGTAAGAAGTAGTGGAAACACTACTATAAGACGAAGGATATGCGTCATATTGCATGCGTGTTGTCTGAAGCTGATACCAAATGGTCAATTGAAGTAGTGCGGTGAGTTGCGATGGCTGTATTTGAGTCACTTGCTGTGTGTACTGTCTGAAAGGGCGGGAGACGAGTTCAGGCGAAATAATAGTATGTTTAGGAAACAGACAGAAAAGTGTGTGGATCGAGGTTCAAGTGGCACGTGGTTGGAGCGCACGAAATTGTTCTCAGGGACCGCATTAGTTGTGTGGTGATGCAGCACTGGAGTACCGTAAAGTGCTGACATGGGTGGTAGTGTTTCGAGGTGGCAGCGATGTCACTAAAGATGGAAACGCCTTGCATGGTTCTCCACGACCGAAGAACGTGCGCTGCGAACCCACTGGTATCGAAGTGATGGTTCTTACACCTTAAGATGTCAATGGATTATTCCTGCATAACGTCATCCGCAGGGGCAGACGATCACTGCAGCCTCTTTCTGCAGTTACTTGCGACATCACATCATCCTTCATGACAATGCACGATGCTACACGGTGAACCCCGTGCTGTAAAAAATTTGGAAATTTGTGGTAAGTTGTATGGGACCAAACTGCTGAGGCCATAGGTCTCTAAGCTTACCAACTACTTAATCTAACTCAAACTAACTTACGCTAAGGACAATACAAACATCCAAACTCGAGCGAGGACTCGAACCTCCGACGGGGGAGCCGTGCGAACCGTGGCAAGGCGCCTAAGACTGCGCGGCTACCCCGCGCGTCCTCGTGCAGGAGCTCCTGCATACGTGGAGATGAGAGATACTGAAAAATCCACCGTGTTCACCCGAAGCGAGTCCGCACGATTACCACCTGTTCAAAAAATTGAAAGCACTCCCTCGCAAGTATTACAGCACAGGAGAAGATGTCATCCGTGCCATAAGATGGTCCGTGGGAGACATCGACAGAGATGGACGCACCGATGATGTAAGTGCGTAATAGAAGGCCATCGGGCTTCGGGGCGACTATATTGAGGGCGTGAAATATGTTGAATGTGTGAAAGTAATATAACAAGCTAGCTTTAGAAACGTGTACATCACAATGGACCATCTATAGCCTGTCGACGCAGCTAGCAACGAGTATGTATGTATGTATGTATGCATATATGTAAGAAGATGGTATCTGTTCTTTCGGGCATGTCCGGAAGAACAGATACCATCGGTGAACATGCAGCTCTTTAGAATGAAATTACAATGAAATGAATACCCCCAGCTGCGTACAGGAGTTGGCATATGTCAACGAGGACAGTTGAAAATGTGTGCCCCGACCGGAACTCGAACCCGGGATCTCCTGCTTACATGGCAGACGCTCTATCCATCTGCTCCACCGAGGACACAGAGGATAGTGCGACTGCAGGCACTTACCTCTGGCACAGCTCCCGTAAGACCCACATTCCCAGCTGCAGCTAGGTGTATTCATTTCATTGTAATTTCCTTCTAACGAGCTGCATCGTCATCGATGGTATCTGCTCATTCCGACATGTGCGAAAGAACAGATACTATATATATAGTTAAGGCTCACCGGCCATTTGACCATCTTCTTCTGTGCGGATGCGCAGACAGTGCCCGAACTCTTACGGGAATCTACCAAAAGCCGCGAGTAATGAGTATAATGGCCAGGGGCACTATGAATATAGTGTGGGCAATAAATTGGGTCCAAAATTGGCTCTGAGCACTATGGGACTTAACAGCTGAGGTCATCAGTCGCCTAGAATTTAGAACTACTTAAACCTAACTAACCTAAGGACATCACACACATCCATGCCAGAGGCAGGATTCGAACCTGCGACCGTAGCGGTCGCGCGGTTCCAGACTGAAGCGCCTAGAACCTCTCGGCCACACGTGCCGGCAATAAATTGGGAATGTGGGTCTCACGGGAGACGCTCTGCAGTCGCACTATCGTCTGTGTCCTCGGTGGCTCAGATGGATAGAGCTTCTGCCATGTAAGCAGGAGATCCCGGGCGGGGCACACATTTTCAACTGTCCCCGTTGACTTATGTCAACGCCTGTATGCAGCTAGGGGTTTTCATTTCATTGTAATTTCAACGAATATATTACCACTTTGTATGAATTTCACAGACTATCGGAAAGCGTTTGACTGGCGCTATAAAATGTATGCTGGCAGTACTGAAGCACCAAGGGATAGGTCTACCTACAATAGATGCTGAGTCATCCAGAAGATTATGGACACAGCCTCCATACAAAAGCACCGAGCTCCCTATGCCTCAGCCGCAACTTACTAATTTTAAGTCGGAAACGAGTGCGTAATCGACAATAACTGTGTTACACTTCCACCTTACTTCACACTCTTAGTTCCCGAGTGGTCATTTACTCACCAATGTCACTACAAACAGACATACCAGTCTATCCATCTGTCAGTTAGCTAGAATAGTGCCAAAGATAGTGCCTCTACACAGGATAATGTCTCAGCGGGCACCTCAGGACTGGTCTGCAGTCGCCGCTCGCAGGAGCGGAACTGACAGTATATGGGTGGTATCAGCCAGTGTTCACTGGATTTAGAACTATACCAACGTTTTAAAGACGGTTTGCTGTTATCGAACGTTGATTTGTCTGAAATCGCATGGGACTTAACTGCTACGGTCATCAGTTCCTAAGCTTACACACTACTTAACCTAAATTATCCTAAGGACAAACACACACACCCATGCCCGAGGGAGGAGTCTAACCTCCCCCGGGACCAGCCGCACAGTCCATGACTGCAGCGCCTGAGACCGCTCGGCTAATCCCGCGTGGCGCGAACGTTGATCCACTTGGTCGCGCACTCTCTTCATATACCAGTTAACTATTGTAAATTTTTACTAATTTGCGTTGCCATCCATTTCTGCTATAGCTGTTGCTAACCGTACTTGATCCTGACATAAAGCTGTATAGTTACTGTGCTGAAGCAAACTGTGGTGTCACCGCCAGACACCACACTTGCTAGGTGGTAGCCTTTAAATCGGCCGCGGTCCGTTAGTATACGTCGGACCCGCGTGTCGCCACTATCAGACCGACCGACCGCCGCCACACGGCAGGTCTAGAGAGACTTCCTTGCACTCGCCCCAGTGGTACAACCGACTTTGCTAGCGATGGTTCACTGACAAAATACGCTCTCATTTGCCGAGACGATAGTCAGCACAGCCTTCAGCTACGTCGTTTGCTACGACCTAGCAAGGCGCCATTACCAGTTACTATTGATACTGAATCATGTACAGTCAAGAGCGTCGCTCATCATTAATGGATTAAAGTTAAGTATTCCACCAGCTACGTCCGTTTTTCTAAATTCTAATTTCCTTGTCCTGTTCCAGACCTCACGCCAGCCTGCGTGAGCTAAAACGCGTGCCTTTTGGCTTCCTCTAATAACACGGTGTTGGCTCTCCTGCCAACCCACAACACAAACCACTTAATAACAGAAACTACTCTGTGGTAGCCATTTTTCTTCCTGCCGCATCTGTACGTTTGATGACGTATAAAGCTAGTTCGATTCTCCGTGTTGCACACTGGGTAACGCTAAATGAACTAGCACAATTGTCGGTGACCAAGAAAGAAAAATTACGCGGACTTATTTAAACGAGAAACTTCAGAGAAATTAAACAGTCCTTTTCAATACAACTTGACGAGGAAGATCGCTCTAGCGTCGGAATTTATCAAATAAATACAGAAGGCGTTAGCAGAGCGAAATGGCATTATTTGCAAAATATCCTTAATTAGAAAGATATTCACTGTGTCGCAAATCAGGAAACACTCGTTGGCAGCAAAGGACTGCTGAATCATAAGCGAAAGGTACCAGAATATGACCTGATCGGTGCCACATCCACTGATCGTATGGTATGGCCATGAGTCTACGACACAATATAGAAGGTGCAGTTCCAGTAAATACGCCTCAGCTTGTCAGCTGAGGACGTATTTAAAGGTACACGAATATAAACGGCGAACAGCTGTTAAACTGGACAGATAGTCCATTAAAAATAGTAAAGACGTCCGAAATACCTCAGGACTGCAGTCACACCACTCAGATTAAGCCAGATCTCAATGCACTGATAGAAGCAGCAACAGTAATTCCACAGTCAAAGTCCTTTACAGTAGATGAAGTTAGTAAACCCACAAATGACATAAATCTAGTGTAGGTTCCAGTTGAAGACAGTATCCATTCATCATTTATAAGAAATTGTTGTAAATATACAAAAACGTGACTGGCAGAATTTCTTAGTCGCATTTTACAATCTGGTACTATGCCACGTCTACTTAAGACAGAAAAAATTATTTTATTTTCAAATCTGGTAAACAGAACGATAGACCTGAAAACTACCGCCCAATATCGGTACTTAGCAAGATCTAAAAACTGCTAGGAAGGATACTGTATAACAGAACTGCTAAGAAAATACTGAGCACTGTACTTTATTCTTTCTTTCGCTTACGCCATAGTCCTGCAGCGATCGCAGGGTCGGCGTGGTTACCACAGATTTGGCAATTTTTGTGTTAGGGAGGGCCATATCTGTGTGCCCCAACCGTCTGCGTCTAGTGGAAATCGTGAAATAGTGCGGATGTGTTTTAAATGTCTGCGATGCGTGTAACTGAGGCGGAACATGGGGAACAGCCAGAAATTCACCTAGCGGGATGTGGAAAACCGCCTAAAAACTACATCCAGGCTGGTGCAGTCGTTAATCCACCGGGTGGATTCGATATGGGGCCGGCGCGCCTACCCGAATCCAGGAAGCAGCACGTTAGCGCTCTCGGCTAGCCAGGCGGGTAAAATACTGAGCACTATATCTCCTGAGTAAATTGGTTTCCGACGAGACAGAAGTCGCGTTGATCGGGATTTGCCTCTTACAAAATTCATTAAGGCGGGATACTAAGGAAAACCTAAAACCCAAGGTCCATTTGTAGACTTTAAGGCAGCTTATGCCACAGTTTGGAGGCAGGGCTTAATTTGCAAATTTCTACGTATTATGCCGTGTAAAATACTGGAAAATCTGATAAATGAAATGCTAGGCCATATAACAGTCCATGTTAGTATGGGACACACAATAAGCAAACGAAGGAAACTCAATAATGTCCTTCCGCAAGTGTCAGTCATGGCACCGCTGCTGTTTAGCCTGTACATCGCTGATAGGCCAGGAACATCATTAAAACTTGAATATGCTAACGTTATGGAACCGGTCACTCAGCGTAAAGACATAGAGAAACAAATTTTACTGATATAAGGTCTCACCATAATGAATAACTTCCGGGAATGGAGACTGCTGCTAAATCCAACAAAGACAGAAGTTACATGCTTCCACTTGAATAATGAAACTGCAAATAAGGAGCCAGTGGTTTATATTAACAACCATTTACTCTTCCATAATGACACAACAAAGTATCTGCGAGTCACCTTGAATAGGATTCTCAGTTTCAAACAGCACTTGACAAAAGCAGTAGCTGAACTCCGAACCACGAACAATATAATTCAAAAGCTATTTGGCATAATTTGGGCTCTAATGCATCCACTCTCCGTGCATCTGCTCTGGGACTGGTCGACCCGGCGGAAGAATACTGTACACCAGTAGGGCTACATAGTGGTTACACGAAGAAAATCGATGTGAAATTCAATAAAACTGTGAGAATGACATCTGGGTCAACAGAAGGTACATCCGTCCATTGGCTACCCGTACGTAGTCGTATTACACCACCTCACTTGCGCAGACAGTATGCATTAGTTAGAGTACAGAATAATACAAAACAGCGCCCAGTTTCCTATTCATTCTTTCCCTGAAAATGTAACGTCTTTAGACTTCTGTGAAGAAATCCTCTAATTGTTACTGCTGCAGACCTCTAACGAAATGACTTCGCCAAGACAATTTTGGTGTAGAGAGTGGGACTGTCTTTATTGACACATTCCATAGTGATCCAGTGGATGTCCGAGAAAACATCAGAGTTTGATCTTCCCAGGAGCGTGTAGAGCGGGCTAAATACGAGGGCTATCCACAAAGTACATTACGTTTTGGAATTAAAAATAAATAAAGTATTGGAAATTTTTTTTATTATATACAGATGAAAGCCACACCTCAATACTACTTTTCTACATAGTTGCCATTTAAATTAAGGTACTTATCGTAGCGATGGACGAGCTTGGAAATTCCTTCGTCGTAAAATTCGGCCGCCTGCGCCTTCAACCACGTGGTTAATTCTTCTTGAAGCTGTGCGTCGTCATCAAAATGCTGCATAGCCAACCACTTCTTCATTGCTGGGAATGTGGAAGTCGCTCGGTGGCAGGTCGTGAATGTACGACGGATGAGGAAACAACTCCCACTTAAAAGATTCGAGAACTTCACGAGTGGCATTTGCCGTGTGGGCCCGGGCGTTGTCGTGAATCGACAAGATCTTTGAGCCGAAGTTTCCCCTGCGCTTGTTTCATACTGCTCTTCTGAGGTTGTGCAGAGTTTGGCAATACCTTTGAGAGTTTATTGTAGTGTCTCTTTCCAGGAAATCCACAAAAATCACACCTTTTCTGTCCCAAAAGACAGTCGCCACGTGGTTGAAGGCGCAGGCCGCCGAATTTTACGACGAAGGAATTTCCAAGCTCGTCCATCGCTACGATAAGTGCCTTAATTTAAATGGCAACTGTGTAGAAAAGTAGATTTTAAGTGTGGCTTTCATCTGTATATAATAAAAAAATTTCCAATACTTTATTTATTTTTAATTCCAAAACGTAATGTACTTTGTGGACAGCCCTCGTAGGATAAGAACGAATCACGGTAGTGTGGGAACTCCATGTATAAATGGTTCATGGTTACTTCTCCTGAGTGTGACTGCGATGCTGAGAGACAAACGATTCCACACATCGTTGAGAAATGCCGTATCAGAAAATACCGAGGCCAGATTTCTTGACTGTGACCAAAGAGGCCATCGATTACATTAGTAATTTAATAATCTGGACGTAAGTTTGTGTCATGCCTCTTATTTTGTTACACAGCGACTTTCGTGTCTTTATAAGAATGTCTATATCTTTATTGATACTGATGTTTATATTTTTCTTTGCACATTTATGATCTGTAAGTAACTATTATTTGTATTTCTATTGCGCATTTACGGATTTACTTACTAGTAAACTGTGATTTCTGCCATGTCTTTGACAATCTATGTAATTTTTTCAGCAATATGATGTAGTTTTAGTGGGTTAATGCCTTTAGGACAGTTGAGGGAAATATAGTATCGTTTGTCAGAGTGTAATTGGGAAGCTAGCGCTTCTCTCGATGCGACTAGTCTGACGTCAGAGCGAGCACTCGGCAGAAGGACTGCTGTGTGAGACATGGGGCAGACGTCGTGCTACCTGCTGCTACAGCTGAAAATCAGGAGAAGCACAATAACATGACAAGCGTGGGCAGGTGCACGAGGCTTCAGGAAAATCAGTATCCTGCCGCCGTAACTGGTCACTGCTAATCAAAGTGTGACCACCGTGCACGGAGCTAGAGGAGCGTTGTCGACGACAGTGAAGATAGAGTCTCAGCATCTACGATAAACTTAAGCTCGTTTTATTTCCATTCGCTTTGAAACATTTTGAGGCATTACCCACTAAACTTTATTTTAGTAATAGTTTTTTTTATGAGAAACTGCCTATTTACTATACTATGCCATTGTAACTTACGTATGGCCCAAATCCTTCCTTGTTATTAACTATCCAAGGCATAATCATACAAGTTAGTTTTCTCATTGATGTCTGCCCCGATAGCTGACTGCTCAGCTTGACCGACTGCCGTCCTAAGAGGCCCGGATTCGATTCCAGGCTGGGTCGGGGATTTTCTCGTCTCAGGGACTGGGTTTGTGTTGTCATCATTTCATCCCCATCCGGCGCTCAGGTCTCCCAATGTGGCGTCGAATGTAATAAGACCTGCACCAATGCGGCCGGTTCTGCCCCGTAAGGGGCCTCTCGGCCAATGACGCCAAACGCTGATTTCCATTTTTCTCATTGGTTTGAAACTATAACTCAAAGTAATGATCAACGATGCCTCATTCACTTAACTGTAATTTCCTATGATACTAAACTGACGAAGTTCACTCTTGAACTGTAAATTGAGGGAAAAGCAAATTTAAATTGAATACTATTCTTATTTCAGACCAACATTCTGATTAAAAATTTGAAATTTTTCGCATTTAATTATATGTTAATTGGCAGAGTATATTCTGTGATGATTTTGCTCACGTACTGGCGTTGCAGATCAATAGTTGTTTACCCATATGAGTGATTTTCAAATCAGTTACAATATTTTAACGTATATTTAGGTAAACGTTACTACGAGGTTACGTTATCACTATGACAACAAAACTTTCTTCCAGTTCATTGTTTTCAGTTAGAAAATTTATTTACTATCCAAATTACTTCATTCTGATTTTATTAGCGACTAGCTGTATCCAGCTAAACTTTTCTGTGGCTCAGTCTGCTTTAATGGAAAAGAAAGAAACGATAAGGCATAAGTTTCTAATATGTATAGCAATTGCATATACGTCCTAATCTCATTCCCTCCCCTGCATCTGTCCGTCTCCCCTTTCCTTGTCCATCAACACCCCCTTCCCCCACTCTCTGCCTATCATATTCTCCCCCCCCTCCTCCTCCTCCTCCTCCTCCTCCTCCTCCTCCTCCTCCGTCCCCCTGTCTCTGCCTATCTCCTCTTCCCATTTTCTATGTCCATTTCCTCCCTCCCCTCTCTCCATGTCCTCTTCCCTCCACTCTCTGACGTTGACCATTCTTTATTGTTATTACAAATTCAGATCCTATGGTAGTATTCTAATCATAAACCAATAAGCCAATTTATTTTGTTGCTAACAACGTTTCACTAGTATTATGTGTACATAAAGTATGTAGACTAAACGTATATATGCGATTATTACAGTAATGTGTAAAAATTCGAAGTAAATCGAAAAGGTACATTATGATTAGATACAACAATGTTTTCCTTATATATATATATATATATATATATATATATATATATATATATATATATATATATATATACATTAAAAATATACATATATTAAAGAATTAGGTACCTAAAAAAACTCAACGTTGTGCCAAAATTTCAAAGCAATCAGTCAAGAACTTTCGGATAGACGCGATTTTGAACAAACGAACATTTACATTTTTATTTACTCAGATTCAGAGCAATTTGCTACATTTCCCCCTAATTACTTTCTGATGTGTTGTGTTGTTGGAAACGTGTGTATGCGAGAACCTTCTGTTACCGCGCGTGTACTTAATCACATACATAATCAGTGTTGTTCTCATTATCGTTCAGATAGTGAACAGCTATTCCTTAATTGAGGTAGCAATTGTGTTAATTACCTCTAAATTATTCCATTCAAGTTTGTTGTGGGTTATTCGAGTTCGGTGGTACCATTTTTCATTCCGTACTTTACGTGTGTGACTGCACTGTTTTACATTCATTATTCGAAATTCAAAGTAGCACAGATAGAGGAAGTGGAATGCGAGTGGCTAAGTTGTTCGTTAGGATAACTTGTTGTAGCCTTCTCTTCAGTTATCGGTATATTTTTTTCAGAAACGATTATCTCTTCAAACTGTAGGTGCATAAATTCATGGTAAAAATTTCACAATAAACTGATTAGTAAGGGAGTAGAGGGCTACACACTGACAACAGTCACGTTTGGTAATTAGGATGTCAATACATTCTCCAACAGTTCAAAAAGCCAAGCACACACAGAAAGCTATAGTCGATGCATATTGAGCACAACAGAAAGGATAAAAACCAAATAAATGGATAACTGAAAAGATGGGACTTGATGGCGTTATAGTTATACAAAGATATAAAAAAACCAAACAACGGGAGATGAACTATGTATATACGTACCCCCCATGGCATATAGCGCTCTGTGGTGGTGAGTATGACTGCCAATGTCGAAATACTTTGCTTTATTCGAGAATGATGCTTGGGAGGAACGACTGTCAACAAAGTTCTGTATCAGATCTATTTCCTTCGATTTTATCATCGTGGTCAGTTGCCGAATTCGTTACGTCTACGTGCAATTTTTACATATATACTTCACTTACTCTTGGACCTGTTTTTATAAACATGTAATCTCTCTTTTTTTTATCTGCTGTATTTAGTTTTGCAATAGAAATAAGAGAGGAAAGAGAATATGCTCGGTGGAAGAAATTCTCACACAAATGTCAAGGAGAGAACACACTGAACCGTATAGGCGGGCCGGAGTGGCCACGCTGTTCTAGGCGCTACAGTCTGGAGCCGCGTGACTGCTACGGTCGCAGGTTCGAATCCTGCCTGGGGCTTGGATGTGTGTGATGTCCTTAGGTTAGTTAGGTTTAAGTAGTTCTAAGTTCTAGGGGACTGATGACCACAGCAGTTAAGTCCCATAGTGCTCAGAGCCATTTGAATCATTTTTTTTAACCGTATAGAACAATCGAACTCTTTTCCAGTATGGTGTATCTGTGGAAGAAATTCTCACACAGATGTCAAGAAGAGAACATACAGGACCATATAGAACAATTAAACCCTTTTCCATTGTGGTGTATACGTTATCAGGATCATTAGAAATAGTAAATCGAACGAAAAGGTGATAAAACATTAACTTCGCAATATAAAGTCGTTTTTAATACAAACATACCGAAAAACTACAATGTAGAAACATATTCAGTATTTTCGATAAGTATAGTAACAGGAGCAATGGATTAAAATTTGTGCCCCAGCCAGGACTTGAACCGATGTCTTACACTTGCTAAGCAGAGATGCTAACCACATCCTTTTTTAATCTCATTATGTTCGTTATGACTCGATGCATTTGTTCGGGCCGACATCCCATGGCATCCATTGAAATTCATAATCGAACCGTTCACTTGCCGGCCGCTGTGGCCGAGCGGTTCTAGGCGCTTCAGTCTGGAATCGCGCGACCGCTACGGTCACAGGTTTGAATCCTGCCTCGGGCATGGATGTATGTGATGTCCTTAGGTTAGTTAGGTTTAAGTAGTTCTAAGGTCTAGGGAACTGATGACCACATATGTTAAGTCCCATAGTACTCAGAGCCATTTGAACCGTTCGCTCAGTTTTAATTTTTTCTTTTTATTTTATTACAGAGGGCAGCTAACACTCTAACCGAACACGCTCAGCTACCGTGCCGGCAACCACTACAGGGCCGTAGAATTGTGGCTAACACAGTCCAATGCCCTCCCTAAAAATAACTTCAGTTCTGAAGATGTGAATTGAAGTTTCTCTTAGGTAGAGAATTGGATTAAAGCAGTCAGTGCAACTGTGATATCCACCAAGCTATGGTGATGCCGTGGTTAGTACATCTGCCTAGTAAGAAGAAGACAAGGGTTGGAGTCCCTGCTGTAGCAAATTTTAATTCACTGCTACAGCTTCTATCCTTATTGAAGATAACGTTGAGACTCATATGCCTCCACAAAACTGCAATTCCATCAAATATTGAGTACTGTTTCATCATATATCGAATAAATATAAAAATTATTCCACTTTATTCCGGCAGGGTGCTACAGCAACCAGTTTCCAATTATTCCAGAATAAAACGTCTTGGTTGCGAAAATTCTTTCGCAACGAAGACTATATTTACTCTTGAATAATCGAATAAAAAAAAATAATATGAAGACATCTGTATTATTGCCCAGGGGATATACTCAAAAAAAAGTAAGTGAAATACACCTCACAATTAAATAAATAACGTTTCATTTAGTCGCAGAAATGGAATTTATATATTACAAAGACAATCATAGTCCTAAGTTTTCTTGGGGCGGCTACGTAGTATAGTGGAAACATTTCTCCCTGTTTCAATATCGTCTGCATGGATATACAGACTGGCGACTACCCCTTGGATAATGCAAGTATCTTGAATTTTGAAGTCTTGTCATTCAGCACGAAGTATTGTTTTAGTTCATATCAATATGCAAGGCACTGGAGCTGAAACTGCATACGCGGCATCACGAAAATAACAAAATATAATTTATTACGAACGCAATTACCCGGAAATCAGCAATGAATTCAGATGTTTATAATTATGTCACACTAGATATCAATGGCACGATGTACAAGATACATAGAAAACCTGAGTCGGAATTTGCAGCTTTCTCAACAGGGGACTGTTTCAATCCTTATTCAATATTAGAGTTCACACGAACTTTACCGACAAAATATCGAAAGTTGTCGAATGATTTTTTTTCTATTGGAGACGCATGGTCTCCAGTGGCCTGTTACTGAGAAACTGCCTTTCGTTTGAGTCCTTACTAACCCCCCCCCCCCCCCATTTATCCCTGTATTTCTGTTGAACTAAAAAAGTCTGTCCGAAATGGAAACGCTCTTTGCGTCTTGTTCGGAAACAGACTTATTCCATTAACATACAAGGTACTTGTTGGTGACGAAAATGACTCCCACTTGCCGCTTCTCCCTCAACCTTACAATCACTGTACGGTTCATCTCCGGTTTATCCCTTCAACAATGATAGTTTTACAGTTTGTATGTTAACAGCAATATACAGCAGTACGGGCATGTTTACTGACGAAAATTTGGCTGATGCGCCTCTCGTGTATGGGTCCATTGAGTGCAATGGGGAAAGAGGAAGGAAGGAAGGAAAATTTGGGTTTAACGTGCATGCTATGTAAGAGATTCACTACGACTCTATACTAAGTTGTTCACGCAGCGACGGTAGCGGCATCACTGTACGTTTATATCAGTCAGTAGGCACCTGTGAGATACCGGATCCTCTCGTGATTGAATGTTTGAACATTACAGCTTTGCCATGTTGTCAAGTACTTTCAAAAATATATAGTCAAGAAACCTGATATACCATCATTAGCTACATTTTTACTCAGTAACGAGTCATCGGAGACCACGGGTCATTTATACAGTGATATTAATTTTCCGAGTGAAAGCCAGGTTTGCCTTGTGCAAGACGTTCCTTAATTGAATGATTCCTATTTTGTCCTGCAGCGTCAAGTGATGGTCAAGTGAACGCGTTGTAGTTTGCTCCTCTACCATAGGCTATGTCAGTAAAACAAGCTGGTGCAACAGCTTTCAGAATGAAAGTAGACATTCCTTCTCCCGTCAAGGAAGAAATTTCATTCTCTGTATTGAGCTTGCAACAGACGGAGAGGTGCTGACTATCTCTGTGGCTTACAGTGATACATCTTCCGGGAGTAGTTGTGTACATTCAAAGGAAAAATAAAACACGAAGAACCACGAACAAATTATCCGAATGGAACGAAAATCCGTAGAAATGACGTACATGTACAGGCAAACAAATGACTACACTTTCAGATTAATTGGATCGTTTATTTAAAAGAAAAACTTTTACAAATTGAACAAGTCAACAACTCGTTCGTCGACCATTGGTCCTTCTGCAATCAGTTATTCGGCTTGGCTTTAACTGATGGACTTTTTGTGTTTTCGTGACGTGTTCAACTGGCATATTAGATCGTAGAAAGTCCGTGGTGGTTGGAGGGCCCCGCCCATAATGTTCCAAACGTCTTCAATTTGGGAAAGACCGGGCAACATTGCTGGCCAAGGTAGGGTTTGTCAAGCTCGAAGAGAATCAATAGAAACTCTCGCCGTGCGTGGGTGGACATTATCTTGCTAGAAAGTAAGCCCTGGGTGGATTGCCATGAAAGGCAGTAAAATAGGCCGTAGAATATCGTCGACGTACCGCTGCGTTTTAAAGGTGCCGCGGATAACAACCAAAGGAGTCCTGCTATAAAAAGATATGACACCCCAGACCATCATTCCTGGCTCTCGGGTCTTCTGACGGGCCACAGTCAGATCAATATCCCGCTGCTGTCCGGGGCATCTACACACACGTCTTCGGCCTCGAAAATCATTGACTGAAGTGTAAATGTCGTCAGCGACGAGTCCCGCTACGAACTGAGCCCCTATGACAAGCGAGGAAGCATTATCGGCATTATGGGCGGGGCCCTCTAACAAGACTGGGATTTTGACGATCTAACGCACCAATTGGACAGAGTTTTAACATGATATCCCTCATCACAACTTTATCAATAAATTACAAACCGAATAACTGCTTGCGTAATGGCCAGAGATGGATGACAGCGTTATTTATTCGTACTTGCTCAACCTATGAAGCTTTTTTGTTGAATACATCATCAAATTTTTCTGAAATTATAGTAATTTGTTTGTTTTCACGTCTACCATTTTCCATTCCATTAGGATAATTCCTTTGAGGCACGTTTGTTTTAGTGTAAAATCCTAGGATATCGCGATTAGTATTTTATCTAAACGTGGGTGTATGATTTGGAGGTTTGTAGGGCAAGGAATAGAATGAGCAGTGTCACAGTCCTACAGAATGCCGTGAGTGAAGATTTTCGGCTAGAGTAAAAGTTGTTAGCAGCTACACCGCTGGCCATTTAAAATGCTAAACAAAGAATGACAGCAAATAACGAGATTATCTTTCTTATAATGTGATTCTTCAGTTTCTCCCGGCGTATTTCTTGCTCGAACAGTCCACGGGTATACTGCCGGCCCATAGTGTGCAACGGGCACAATATATCGGCGATCAGGTGCGCTGACGAACTGAGCTCCTGAGGGCGGGCGGCCTTCTTAAATCCTCTCCCCTCGCGAGGAGTTCTCTCCGCGGTAATAGGACGAATATTTAGGAAACACCTAGTAGGAACTGTCTTTTGCCCACCAAATAGAACACGAGCATTACTAGGAAGTGTCAAAGACGATCTCAGTTTGCGGAAGGCCAGCATATATCAGATTCCGTGTCAATGTCGGAAGACTTATATTGGACAGACAGTGCACACCATCGAAGATCGTTGTCGAGAACATCAGAGGCACACTCGACTTGGGTACCCCAACAAGTCAGCGGTCGCAGAGCACTGTTTGTCCGCAAATCACGAAACGGACTACCAACATACCATGGTCTTGGCTGAGACATCTAAATTCTGGGACAGCATCGTTAGAGCGACTATCGAAATTCGTACCAGGGACGGAATCGTCAACCGAGATTGCGGCTACAACCTCAGCAGCGCATGGAAACCAGCATTGAGTCTAATTAAAAAGACGCTCAGCAAAGGAACAGGCGACTAGGGTGGAGGAGGCAATTACACCGAGGCCACAGCAGACGCCGACGCCAACGTCTCTGCGACCGCTGGCGCGCGGGCGCGGACCGCGGAGAGAACGCCACGCGAGGGTGGTGGTGGGGGGGGGGGGGATTTAATATGGCCACCACCACCACCAGGACCTCAATTCGTCAGCGCACCTGACGATGGCGACATGTCTGATAGCCGTGATATGGTGCCCGTTGGACTCTATGGACCGGCAGTACACCTGTGGACTGTTAGCGCGAGATCTTTCTTATACATTGTATACGTGTAGTACATGAATACGTGAGTAAATTTGTAGTCGATTTAAGGGAGTACACAGAGTAGTTACCTCTTCATATGGTCGACCCTAGAAGTACTGACAGACATGGGTGCGTCTTTCCATGCTGATTCCAATCTAGTCCATCGCACTTCAGTCATAGTCGCTGTCTAGTCGTGTAGTGACTATCATTCGGCAATCCACTGCCAGATGTTTTTAAATGTTGGGAGAACAGAAGAGAGTACTGGGACGGACATAGTCAAAAAATCTCTATAACGCCAGGACAATATCAACATGTGATTGTGCTTTAGCGTGTTGAAAGATAACGTCACGAAGTCGTCGAAGACAAGGCGCAGTCATCTTCTCTAACGTGTACTAAATGCAAGGCCTGCTGTCCAAGCCGGTGACATGTAGATCAGAGGTTATCGTGTTGTCTAGTGCTTGGCGACAGACCGATATTTTGAAGATTAATACAAATCGGCAACGTTCGTTCTCCACGGAGCATCGATACGAGGATGCATCCATCTTGATCCTGTCCGCAGATGTGTTCATCTCAATGGGTGACACTTCGCTCATGTGTCGAGTCCTGTCATTGCTATCACCGCTCTGAGCTGGTGTCAGATAGGAAACCGCTACAGTTCTGTCAATCCCTGAAGCTCCACAAACCGTCTGGATACTTATCGTGCTGGATACAAGCCCGCTGTCCGACTTAATGTACACCACTGGGCTGTACCATACTGTACGTCCGAGCAAAGAATATGTCGCTCCTCTCCGATGTTAATCACGTCGAGACTGCTGACAAGGGAACCTCCCCATCGCACCCCCCTCAGATTTAGTTATAAGTTGGCACAGTGGATAGGCCTTGAAAAACTGAACACAGATCAATCGAGAAAACAAGAAGAAGTGGTGTGGAACTATGAAAAAAATAAGCAAAATATACAAACACAGTAGTCCATGTGCAACATAGATAACATCAAGTAGAACGTTGGCACAGTAGCGCCGTGATCTCGTGGTTAGCGTGAGCAGCTATGGAGCGAGAGGTCCTTGGTTCAAGTCTTCCCTCGAGTGAAAAATTTTCTTTCTTTATTTTCGCAAAGTTATGATCTGTCCGTTCGTTCATTGACGTCACTGTTCACTGTAATAAGTTTAGTGTCTGTATTTTGCGACCGCACCGGAAAACCGTGCGAATAGTTGACGGAAGGACGTGCCTCTCCAATGGGAACCGAAAATAATTGATCGCAAGGTCATAGGTCAACCGATTCCTCCACAGAAAAACACGTCTGATATATTCTATACGACACTGGTGACGGCATGTGTGTCACATGACAGGAATTTGTTGTCGACCCACCCAACTTGTAAACTTGGCGAATGGGTAAAAAGATTCTTCTACCTTGCCCGATTTAGGTTGTCTTGTGGATGTGATAATCACTCCCAAAACACTGATGAAAACATAATAGTTTGTCACATAAACTGAAAATAAAGAATTAAACTTTTCACTCGAGGGAAGACTTGAACCAAGGACCTCTCTTTCCGCAGCTACTCACACTAACCACGGGACCACGACGCTCCTGTGTTTATGTTATCCTTGATGTTGCTTATCTTCCACATGGACTACTCAGTTTATGTATTTTGCTTATTTTTTTCATAGTTCCACACCACTTCTTCCTGTTTTCTCGATTGATGTGTGTTCAGTTTTTCAAGGCCTATCCACTGTGCCAACTTATAACTAAATCTGAGGGGGGTGCGATGGGGAGGTTCCCTTGTGAGATCCTGCATGTCTTTGCGTATGGCGCTACTGACCAAATAGATTTGTTTATTCGCAAGATAAATTCGGTATTTCCACTGTCAGGAGCAGCAATAGCGTGGAACGATAAAGCACAATACCGAAAGACCATGTAGACTTGCAACGCGTGTTGATATGCGTCTCTCCTTCTTTCATGAAATATAACACTACCTTCCCGCAAACAAATAATATCCATATGTGACTTCTGAACGATAAATTCTTCGTTACATATAGTCTGTATATGGCGATAATCCTTCATGCATTGTGCGGTTTTGCCGATACGCTAACTATCTATCATGTAGTATACTTCATCCCAGTTTTACATTTGTTACATACAGGTCTCAGGTTGTGTGAATTTTAACATCTAGCAGTCCATTTTTCCAATATCTTACGGTTTTCAATTGATACGTCCCACGTGTGAACACGGTATCGTTTAACACTTAGTGGACATATTCTCGAATTTACGTAGGATTAACTCGTTCTGTTGATAGTCTGCTACCTCTCCTCACAGACGAGTGATACAGGAATCTACCTGTTTGTTCTCTGAGACCACCAAGCATTTAATACGTTCACCTGTCGTTTCGAAATTGCGTAGAAACTGTCTGATGGCTCTGAGCACTATGCGACTTAACTTCTGAGGTCATCAGTCGCCTAGAACTTAGAACTAATTAAACCTAACTAACCTAAGGACATCACACACATCCATGCCCGAGGCAGGATTCGAACCTGGGACCAGAAACTATCTTAGCGACACATCATGATCATAGGGTTGCTTGAGTAAGCAACATCACAAGCGTTGGCCATGTGACAGCAGAATTAATGGATCATTTGCGTGGAACTGTAGAGGAAATCTCTTTTCAGATACACTGATGAGCCAAAATCCTATATCCACTACATACCGCAGGACTCGTCTTGCGAGCACGTGACGCGTTAACGAAAGCGCCAAAACTGTCTGATCAAAAGTATCCATACACCATTAATGGACATTTACGTGGTGTATGTCTACCCTTCGCCTTTATGAAGGCTTTAGTTATGCTTTGAGCAGTTAAAGTGAAATGTCGTAATATCTGCGGGGGAAGAGCCGTGACTTCGGATACCTGGGTTCTGGTACTTCCCCAATCAGTCCATTTCAGGGAAGTTACAGCCCTCATAGATGCTGCATTATGACATTGTTCACTGCCATGCTCATGCAAACATCGTCTCCGAACTGTTCCCCTATCGTGCGCAATGCACAATCCTGCGAAATGTATTCATACATTTCCACATTTAGTGTTTCCTTAAGCGAAATAACGGGATAACAACCTAACTACGAAAAACACCACTCTTGCCACTACACGTGGTAGCAGGTAATCTTCTCAAGGAAATCGTCAAACGCAAAGCCTTCCATTGGATTGCTACATGGTAGAGTGTGATTTATCATTACAAATAACTCGTTTTCCGTAATCCACTATCCAGTGGTGTCGTCCTTTACAGCATTTCAAACGTCACTTAGCATTGTCTACATAAATGTTTGGCGTATGAAGAGATGCTTGACCAATGTCGCCCTTTCTTTTTAACACCCTATGCACAGTCATTGTGCTTGCTGGACTTCTGGTAGCATTTTCTGTAGTATCCTCGTCGCCACTGTAGAGTCCTGTATCGCAAGGAACAGGATATTGTTATTGATGGCCAGCAACCTCCTATTACAACCCAAATGCACAAGTGGATTAATACGGTTCCTTGTTTACTTGTACTTGAAACATTTACTTAACTGGAATAGAGTCCATGTTCTGCGGTACAAGCTCATCAATAACAGTCCTGGCCGGCCGCTGTGGCCGAGCGGTTCTAGGCATTCCAGTCCGGAACCGCACTGTTACTTTGGTGGCAGGTTCGAATCCTGCCTCCGGCATGGATGTGTGTGATGTCCTTAGAACTACTTAAACCTAACTAACCTAAGTTTTGGGGACTGATGACCTCTGATGTTAAGTCCCATAGTGCTTAGAGCCATTTGAACCATTTTAGTAACAGTCTTCTTGCAGACTGTTGTAAAGTCACAACTCTGGTCACTATGTACTGTCATAGACTGTGATGTGAACTGGACCCGAACTGCGAATGTACTGACAGATGTCAAACTGGAAGAGTGAGCTAGTGAGGTCCTCCAGCCAGTGGTGGTAACCTAAATACGTCCTGTAGAGAGGGCGTTGGCGGCTTGTTGCTTGCGGGTGTGTCTCTGGCCTCTCACGTGACAGGCGCAGTTGATCCAGCGCCTACTAATCGATCTTCGCTTAATCTTTGCCGACCAGTGTGCTGGCGACAGCTTACGCCAGTACACTTTGGAACCCAAGAGTGATACTTTCCATTGACTTCACACGATTCTTACAACCACAATACACATACAGCCTCTGTTCATCAGTACATAAGGTCTGCCTGGTCTTTGTTGATTGTGTTGTTCCTTCGCGTTTCTATTTCACAATGACATCACTATCATGATGGATTTGCTACCCCGGTATCACCCATGTTCGAAGTCACTGAACTCTCCTGACCGAACCATTCTGCTCTTACTTCTTCTCTGCTTACAACACAATCCTTCCAGACTCCTTCTGTACTTGCGGGACCGCCTCCACGACATTTAATGGTGAATTTTGCAATACATACAGGTGTAAGAAAACTTTTGATCAGATGGTGTACATAACCAGAACAGATACGAATAGAGAAACAATCTAGCGACAGTATGGGCCGCAATTGAGGTGTTGTATTTTAGTGGGCAGCGGTGCAATTTGGGTAAATATGGGTGCAACGGGAGACTGAAGAAGTCATAGGAAGTGATTGAAGAAGTCTGAGTGAATATTTGTGGGAGCTCCGCAACCTGAGCCTCCTGCTGGCTAGCTAGTAGCCTGGACCACTGTAGCGCCGCGGGCTGCAAGGTTTATCGCGTTAGTGAGGCGTGCCGCGTGGCGGGCCTGCCTATATCGACCGGGGTAGGGAGCGGCGCCCATACGGGAGGCGTGTACTGCACGTGGCGCGAGAGCGAGATAAGGTTCCGCTATCACGGCGCTCGATAGCGCCGACCGCATACCTCTGCTGGTCCTTAATTAAATATCGTAGCGCCCGGCCCCGGCCGGAACAACGTCGCACCTCACGCCGGCCATGCTCGCAGGGAGAGTGCGTTCCCCACCACATTCCGACTCGAGTCCCCACTGTTATCACTTCCAGCTTAACACACACTGTAATTGCAAGGCGCCTAACAGGTCAGAGAGAACAGCTAACGTTCTCACTCATAAACACAACGCTGCACGTACTTACAAGAACAATGATATTTTTTATTGTTGTGTTTGGCGACTATCAGCTTATCTTCAGCAAAGGGAAAGTCACGAGAGAGAATTGTGACGCTGCGGTTGAGACTGGAAGCAACACTGAAGAAAAATCGAGACACGTTCGTAGGATTTGTCCACATGGAAAAGAAATCAACAATGTAGAATGACTGACAGATGTTCAAAGTTCCGAGAAAAATAGAGGTACGATATGGGGAGAAATGGGCGACATACAGTATGTACAAGAACCAAGAGGGAAAAATAAGACTGGAACACCAAGATCGACGTATTCCGATTAAAAAGGATGTACGACAGGGTCGAAATCTTCAGCCTCTACTGTTCATCTATACATCGAAGAAGCAATGACGGAAATAAAAGAAGGGTTCAAAAGTGGGGATACAATTGAGGATATCAATGATACGTTTTGCTCATGACATTGTTATCGTCATTGAAAGTGAAGTAGATTTACAAATTGTTCTGAACGGAATGAACAGTGTAATGAGTTCAGAATTTCGATTTACAATAAAACGGAGAAAGTCGAAAGTTATGAGAATTAGCAGAAATGAGAATAGCGAGAAACTTACCATATTTGGTGATCATAAAGTGGATGAAATTAAGTAATTCTGCTACTTTGGAAGCAAAACGGTGATCTTAGCTAGGAGGACTAAGAAACCTACCTAGCACAGGGGGGGAAAGGGCAATTCTGGTAGTAAGATAATCCACGACAGGTGTAGCAAGGAGGACATAAAAAGCAGCCTAGAACTGGATAGAAGGGCATTTATGGCCTTAATTTGAGGAACAAATTTCTGAGAATGTACCTTTCGACTAAAGCGTTGTACGGTAACGAGACATGGATTTTTTTAAAACCAAAACAGAAGACAACCGAAGTATCTGGCATGTGATACTACAAACGAATGTTGAAAATTAGATGGACTGGTAAGGTAAGGAATGAAGAGGTTCTCGCAGAATTGGCGAGAAAAGGAATCTGTAGAAGGTAGTGACAAGGACACGGGGAAGGATGATAGAACATCTGTTAAGAAATTGGGGAATGACTTCCATGGTCCTAGAGGGAGTTGTAGAGGACAAAAACTGCAGAGGAAGACAGAGAGTGGAGTACATCCAGCAAATAATTGAGAACGTAGATTGGAAGTGCTACTCTCAAATGAAAAGATTCGCCCAGTAGACGAATTCGTGGCGAGCCGCATCAAACCACTAAGAAGACTGATGACTAATGAAAAAGTAATGGAAACTGATTTTGTTATAATGGAAACCGTTTGATACAGTAACGTACTGAACTCACCGCTCTTCTCATAAATCTGAGACCGATTTATTCTAAATCAGTTGCTTTCGATTAAAACTACTTTATACTTCATAACCTTAATTACATGTAATAAAATTTAGCTCAATTGCAACATAACAGACACTAAATGCTGCTAAATATAATATCTGAAATTACTCGTCCCTCACCATATACATGTTATTACTTCTTTTATTTAATTGGGTTTCTTCGCATGACTCATATTTTGATTTTGGTTTTTAGTTTAGGAGTATACTCCAGCTTTACTGTGATGTATTGTAGAGAAGAACCACGCCCTATTCACAGTCCGGTAATACGGTTTCTGAGGACCAGTACCGTCAACTAATCGTGCAAATCTTAATTTTGATAGTTTCTAGGTAAAACATTCTGAAGCAGTTGAAGTAGGTCAGTTCTAAGCATCACTTCTGTATCGTCGAAATCTGACAATGTTACTTAAAACCATATTTTAATTATAACTAATTTAAGAAATGGCATTATATACTTCGATAACTCCAGTAGCATTTTGGATAGAAGAAATACCATTTCAATTTCGTTATCCTTTGATCAAACAGAATCATTTGATATACCGTACGTCACGATAATATATTGTTTCATTTCTATTTTCACATGTTTTAGTAATTTTTGTTTTCGTATGTTTCAGCCATTCTACACGCTACTGAACTGGTTGAAAGAATATATTATAAGCATATTTCACATATGATGAGAATCGGCAGTTTGTGACGGACTCCTAATCTCATTGGGAAGCACTACATTGTCGGTATAACTGACCGTCAATATAACTAAAATGTACGAGATACCTAATTTGGTTGATTAGACAAAGCGCAGTTTTGACGTAGGGTACGTGTGACGCTTTAAGAAGGACGTCTCTAGCCACTGCAATAAAAACAGAATTCGCAGCTATAGGATGTCGCTTGGGCAATAGTAGCAGCCATGGCACGTAAATGTCGACGGGTACCGATACGCTTTTATAGCTACACAGTTTACGGGATGACTATACTGTTTTTCATGGTTATGAGCATATTTCAGTAGTGGTTTTACTTTGGAAGTCATACGAATGAACATTACACCAAGTTAATCTTCGTTATGCATCCATGGAGTGGAAACATCCGTCATCACCTCAATTAACTTACGAAGCCGCAGACCTTGCAACTCACGACAACAAACGTCTACAAAATAATTGTATTTGCGGAATTTGTATTTGAGAATACGCGTTATTACGATGGGGAGTTGGAAAATAAGTTTCCCCTGTGGACTGTGGGCAGAGTTGTGTGATATGGGCGAATGACGACACGGCAGGTGAACGCACACGTGCAAGACACAGATACACCATTGGGTAGAGGTCGATCGCGATCAAGAAGATGCCGCTGTTGCAGTGCTTGCGCAAAGCGAAGGCCAGCCGCTCGAACTTTTCCCGTAGCTATGGCGAGAAGGTCCGTTTTTGAGTCGTGGTCAAAGGCGGAAGTGAGAGCTGTTATCCGCTGTGAATGGGTAAGTGGAGTATCAAGTAAAGAAATTCCTAACTGCCTTGTTGAGGTGTATGGGTCAGGTATGATGTCGAGGTAAATGGTGCTGAGATGGCGCCAGCAGTTCAGTGATGGACGGCAGCAAGTGCAGGACATACCGAGACCTGGACGGACGGGCACGGTCACTACAGATGCAGATGTCAGGACGGTGGCTGACAAGATTAAGCGTCCGGATTCCCGGGTTCGATTCCCGGCAGGGGCAGGGATTTTCTCTGCCTCGTGATGACTGGGTGTTGTGTGACGTCCTTAGGTTAGATAGGTTTAAGTAGTTCTAAGTTCTAGGGGACTGATGACCATAGATGTTAAGTCCCATAGTGCTCAGAGCCATTTGAACCATTTTGATGACATGATTAAAGTGAACCGGCATATCACCCTCGGTGGAGTAGCGGCATAATTTGGATCGGACATGAGCGAGCTCACAAGATCATCCACTACATTCTTCGATACAGGAAGATGGGTGCCCCGCCAACTGACTCCGACAAACATGAAACAACGCATGGCGTTCAACCTGGAACTGCGAGTGCGTTACATGAATCTGGCAATGACCTTCTGTTTCGCATTATGACGGGGGATGAAACGTGGGTCCACTATTACACGCCCGAATCGAAGGCAGCATCCATAGAGTGGAAACATCCGTCATCACTTGTCCGAAAGAAGTTCAAAGCACTCCGTCTGCAGGTGAAGTGCTACCCACTGTTTTCTGGGACACCAAAGGAGTTTTGTTGCTGGACTTTCTGGAGAATGCAACCATCAATGCTGAGTGGTACTGTGCCACTGTCAAAACTGAAAGAGGTGATTCGGAAAAAGCGGCCTGGCCTTCTCAGACCTTGCGCTCTGCTGCTAGATGACAATGCCAGACCACACACGGCGACGGCAACATAAAACCATATTGAAACTCTTAGTTGGGAGCGCCTACACCATCCGCCTTACAGTCCGGATCTCGTACCAAGTGACTTCCATTTATTTCCTGCTTTGAAGAAGAGTCTCGGCAGAAGGCGCTTTGGCAGCAATGCTAACGTCATACAATCAAACAAGCCGTTCACCGATTCTTCCATATTCAACGCCATGATTTTTTCCTCGAAGGCTTTTTGAAGCTTATAAAGCGGCATGACAAATGTCTCAATGTACTTAGAAATTATGTAGAAAAATGAAGATATGTCTTATCTTTAATGCCTTTTCTCTTTTTCTCCTTTCACACACAACTCTGACCACAGTCGACAGGGGAAACTATTTTCCAACTATCTCACGTAGTATGGGTTCTAACTGAAGCTATTTAAATAATTATAGGCAGATCATATCTAAACTGTTAACTTACGTTGTTTCAAACACATTTTAAGCATATGACTACGAGCTGCTATGAGGCTAACATTACGTAAAGGATGCACCGTGGTAGGGGAAACTGGCAAGAAGCATTGACCGAGCTAAGAGTACAGGACTGATAGAGGAAGTTACGAGGTTTCACAGAAAGTGGACGTGGGAGGAATAGCTTTGGATACCGCAGCATTAAGCTTGCTTACAGTGAAAGCTGAAACGTTATCAGTGTGAATATAAACTAATGGCCATTAAAATTGCTACTCCAAGAAGAAATGCAACTGATAAACGGGTATTCATTCGACAAATATATTATACTAGAACTAACATGTGAATACCTTTTCACGCAATTTGGGTGCATAGATACTGAGAAATCAGTACCCAGAACAACCACCTCTGGCCGGTATAACGGCCTTTATACGCCTGGGCATTGAGTCAAATAGAGCTTGGATAACGTGTACAGGTACAGCTGCCCATTCAGCTTCAACACGATACCACAGTTCATCAAGAGTAGTCACTAGCGTATTGTGACGAACCAGTTACTCGGCCACCATTGACCAGAGGCTTTTAATTGGTGAGAGATCTGGAGAATGTGCTGGTCACGGCAGCAGTCGAACATTTTCTGTATCCAGAAAGGCCCGTACAGGACCTGCAACATGCGGTCGTGCATTATCCTGCTGAAATGTACGGTTTCGCAAGGATCGAATGAAGGGTGGAGCCACGGGTCGTAACACATCTGAAATGTAACGTCCACTGTTCAAAGTGCCGTAAATGCGACAAGAGGTGACGGAGACGCGTAACCAATGGCACCCCATACCATCACGCCGGGTGATACGCCAGTATGGCGATGACGAATACACGCTTCGAATGTGCGTCCACAGCGCTGTCGCCAAACACAGATGCGACTATAATGATGCTGTAAAAAGAACCTGGATTTATCCGAAAATATGACGTTTTGCCATTCGTGCATCCAGGGTCGTCGTTGAGTACACCATCGCAGGCGCTCCTGTCTGTGATGCAGCGTCAAGGGTAACCGCAGCCATGGTCTCGGAGCTGATAGTCCATGCTGCCAAGCAACAGAGTCCAAGACATCCTATCTAAATGACATATGATTAATTTCTACTGTATTATACGAATTTAGTTGAAAATGTCCACTGAAATGCCCGTGTTTTAAGTACATTAACGATCAAATAGGATTATTGCCAGAGTGTTGGGCTCATGGCTTATTTACTTCCAGCCCACTGTCGTTTCTTTGTAACAGAACAAAATTTGTGCTGACATTTTAATAGTTTAAAACTGTGTGTGCCATTACGGATGGCGACCGTTTTTCGCTATGTAATTTAGAATTGTATAGACATAGTTATACAGATATCCCACTTTGACGCACTGCTCTCCGTCGCTGTGTATGTAAAGCATTAACAGAGCCTTATCCATTTCTTTAGCAAAACGCAACATGGACATTTACAATGAAAACAGGTATATTAATTATTAGAGGCCAAAGATAGATAATTTCTCTGTAAGGTGTTGGATGGATGTAATTTTGTGCAAAAGAGCCAGTCAAATGTCCATGTAGCAGAAGCTGCAGAGTGCGCGGCGAACAGTCCAAATCTGCATCTACCTCTCCATCTTTATCTATACTCCATAAACTACTTTATTGTCAGACTTCCATAACATATTAACACTGTGAGACTAAAACTGTTGGCTGGCTGCAGATTCGTACCCACAACCTTGCCTGTCGCTGGCAATGTTCTTACAGACTGAGCTATCCGGTAAAGAATCAGTAGTAATGCTCCCGTATTACCACAATATACGGGCCACAGGGAGTATTAGCATGCAACTCCTCAGCGGCCTATAGCTGCTCCAGGTGCGGCTGTTCGCTCGCAGAATGCCGGAGCTCTGCACCGACTGCAGAGGCTCGCTCCCCGCTGGTCGAGGAACACACAGCTTGGCGTAGCACCGCTGCCACCGGTGCGAGTTTATGACACCGGCTGTGCGCGCTGTTTCAACCCCCAAAGGCCACCGGCTCCTGCATGAGGTGACTATATCTGCCACCGCTCCTGCCTCCCCGAATCACTCTGATATGACTTATCACAGCACGTACACTCGACGGAATGCCTGAAACTCGTCATTTTACTCTGCTCTTCCATTACTACTATGACAGTCTTGTGCTTCGCCAATAAAAATATGTGTTCACTGTTATGTGCCATCTTGTTATTGTGTACCAATAACTATACAGGGTGTTACAAAAATGTACGGCCAGACTTTCAGGAAACATTCCTCACACCCAAAGAAAGGAAATACGTTATGTGAACATGTGTCCGGAAACGCTTACTTTCCATGTTAGAGCTCATTTTATTACTTCTCTTCAAATCATATTAATCATGGAATGGAAACACAGCAACAGAACGTACCAGCGTGACTTCAAACACTTTATTACAGGAAATGTTCAAAATGTCCTCCGTTAGCGAGGTTATATTCATTCACCCTCCGTCGCATGGAATCCCTGATGCGCTGATGCAGCCCTGGAGAATGGCGTATTGTATCACAGCCGTCCACAATACGAGCACGAAGAGTCTCTACATTTGGTACCGGGGTTGCGTAGACAAGAGCTTTCAAATGCCCCCATAAATGAAAGTCAAGATGGTTGAGGTCAGGAGAGCGTGGAGGCCATAGAATTGGTCCGCCTCTACAAATCCATCGGTCACCGAATCTGCTGTTGAGAAGCGTACGAACACTTCGACTGAAATGTGCAGGAGCTCCATCGTGCATGAACCACATGTTGTGTCGTACTTGTAAAGGCACATGTTGTAGCAGCACAGGTAGAGTATCCCGTATGAAATCATAATAACGTGCTCCATTGAGCGTAGGTGGACGAAACTAAAATGAGCTCTAACATGGAAATTAAGCGATGTCCACATAACATCATTTCTTTATTTGTGTGTGAGGAATGTTTCCTGAAAGTTTGGCCGTATCTTTTTGTAACACCCTGTAGAATCATGACCCGTTCCTAGAGCTTCAGTTCTACCAGTATCTCTCCCCTAGTTCCAAATTTCACAAAAGCTGTTTATACACTTTGCTTACAGCACCTCTAAAAGCCTCCATTCCCCTCTCCCACCTCCCACACACCGTCCTTTTTTTCTGCTCCATTTGCATATAGCGTATACGAAAAGTGACTGCCGGTAAGTCTCTCTACAAATCACGTCTAGCTCTTACTGCATCGTTCTCTTTGGGCATTTAGACAGGAAATCTTTCGGCGATACACAGTCCACTCTCTGTAGCGTAAAATAGTGGAAGTGGTAACCTTACTTGTTTCGGAGACGTTCAATCGGGATTTTAAGGTTTTGCCAGCATGTATTCTGGCGACACTGCACTTGGAGCGGCTGTGTTTTAAAGATTCACATGAAGTATGGCATTGTGTTGCATATAGATGGTGAACATTTATGAAACCAACAAACTGTAGGGGCGGATTCTTGACTGAAATAGAGGAAAAAAGGTCCTAAGAACATGTGTCCAAAAATGCGTCGTTGCCACAGTAGATGACCACCTGCCGTTTGTTCCTAGTGTGTTGCAGGCTGTGTGATTCATGGAGCGTACTTGAAGTAGCAGAATAGTCCGCTGTTCATATCGGGCCGGCCGTGGTGGCCGAGCGGTTCAATGCACTTCAGTCCGGAACCGCGTGACTGCTACGGTCGCAGGTTCGAATCCTGCCTCGGGCATGGATGTGTGTGATGTCCTTAGGTTAGTTGGGTTTAACTAGTTCTAAGTTCTAGGGGACTAATGACCTCAGAAGTTGAGTCCCATAGTGCTCAGAGCCATTTGAACCATTTGAACCAAATCATTTAACAAATTAAAGTCATGCTGCAGCTTTGTAGTTCAAATGGCTGTGAGCAGTATGGGACTTAACATCCGAGGTCATAAGTCCCCTGGAATTTAGAACTACTTAAACCTAACTAACCTAAGGACATCACATACATCCATGCCCGAGGCAGGATTCGAACTTGCGACCGTAGCAGTCGCGCGGTTCCGGACTATAGCGCCTAGAACCGCTCGGCCACCACGGCCGGCGCAGCTTTATGCTTAGCAAGCTTCCTTCTTCAAAAGTTGGTACGAAGTTATACTGTTTCTACTACGCTGTACATTTTTATGTCATTAAAAATATATAGATATTCGTTTCAGACCCTTAGCTTCATATCTCGAAATACTCACTTTAGGGTTATCTACCATTTATGTAATGTTGACATCAATGGACGTGGACAGAGAGAAAGAGTTCAGACCCAATACAGGAAAACCCCTAAAAAATAAGGGGTAGGCTGAGGAACAGTTTACTAAGTATTTGGATGAAAAGAGCTCCTACACGAAATCGGTAAATATTAGACTCAGTCATCCTATACGCAACTAATGAAAGTAAAGAAACAAAGGAATAGTAGTGTCGCAAACTGCGTGTCGAAATCTGCCTCATATTCAGTACGTGCCAGTAACACCGTCAAGCTCCGATTATGAGCAGTTCATCGCTACCACTCAGCTTTACTTTAATGATCTGCTTCTCAGAACCTTCAGTAATTTGAGATAATGGTGTTTAGTGAGCAACGGCGAATCCATGAATCACAAGACTTCCGATTTGCGTGTTAGACGTTCATCTACTGCATTTACAGAGCATCAGTTTGTACTAACATAGAGTTTCGTTTAACGAATTGCATGCCATATAAAGTCTTCTTGCGCACTAATACGTTGAAATAGGACACGTGTGCGTATGTAATGACTTTCCTATGACATTCACACAGTTCACTTCACATAGAGACCACACTCAGTGTACCAGGTTCATTTAATTTCTTTCGTACATAGTCTGCCGGCCAGGGTGGTCGAGGGGTTCTAGGCGCTACAGGCTGGAACCGCGCGACCGCTACGGTCGCAGGTTTGAATCCTACCTCGGGCATGGATGTGTGTGATGTCCTTAGGTTAGTTAGGTTCAAGTAGTTCTAAGTTCTAGGGGACTGATGACCTTAAAAATTAAGTCCCATAGGGCTCAGAGCCATTTGAAACATTTTGAACAGTTTTCGTATATAGTCTAGTGTAACACAACTGTCTACACAGCAGCATATCTTTCCTGTATCGTCCGTTACATCTCACTACGTAGTATACTTGAAGATCTATTAGAATTTTATTAGTATGGAGAAAGGACGTTTAAAATCTATTGTATCGACAACAGTGTTATCATTAGATACTCTGCATTATCTGGAAAAGAATGGCGTAGCTTCGTCAGAAGGGCACATCCGAGCATTCGTCTGAGGGACTTTAGGAACATTACATTGTTTTGAACCTAAGTCCCGTTTCGTAAAAATTTGATGTATTCATTAAAACCGACGTCACTTTAGGTATCTGTGACACTAGCAAAGCCACTTCTGGACAAAAGATATCTCACAAACAAGTCTTAAAAGTACGGAAGTAATAGCACAAATAACTCTTAGCGACAGTCTAAAGATAAATATTTTACGTTCCTACGGGCCCGTGAAATTACTTAACGTTATTACGACTCTATTAAAGCGAATAAGGCATTCAGGAACAACTGCACAATATTTTTATTGTTTCCCTGTTCGCTCCTCTTGTAGCTGCCCCACAGCCGCTATTGTTAAGCGGCAGTGACGTAAGGTGAGGAAGTTGAGCAACAGCGTCCGAGTAATAATAGCAGCAGGTAACTCCGAGATGCCGCTTGTAAAACTCTGGGACTGGCGCCAGTATTTCGACTTCCCATCTAATTTCACAGCTCCTCTCCCCAGTAACATCGAACAGCTGCACTGTGTCAAATGAGAAATGAGTTCCGCCTTCAGCACACCTACCCGCGAACACGGCTGCTCGGAACTGCAATACATCTGCAAGGGCCAATATTAAAACACTGGAATTTCATCCCACAGTAGTTTGATTCTGAACTTGATTCCTTGCTCGAAGTCGGATTTATGTACTTCCTTAAAGTCGAAAGCTTGTACAGCAAAACAGATTCATCTTGTCTTACGTTTGCGGAAGTCTATCAACGTCATTTACCCACTGGTTCCATAAACATATTGTCAATGTACCGGATTATCTTTTCGCGATTTTAGCATTGTGTTTTTAGGGTTTCGTGCCCCAGTCTCAATAAACGGAACCTTAATAAGATCGCTTTGTTGTCCGTCTGTCTATGTGTTAAGAATCCTTTTTCTCAGGAATGGGTAGACGTATCAAGTTCACATTTATGTTACGTATTATGGTCTATGGTCTGATTGATGGTATTTGAAGAAGTAAGCTTGCTCAGCTGTATTGCTCTCAACGTAGGACCTTGAGCAATTGATTAGAAAACCAACTCGAGATGGGAACATATTAGATATCTTGGCGACAAACAGACCTGATCTTTGAGAATCTAGAAGGGGGTATTAGCGACCTTAATGTCGTTGTGGCAGTGCAATACAACAAGACACTACAGCGGAAAGTTACACGGGACTGGAAGAAGGCCCAGGTCACAGGAATGTATAAAAAGGGTAGAAAATCGGATGAACATAATTACCGGACAATTTCACTGACATCGATCTGTTGTAGAATCATGGAACATATTTTGTGTTCAGACGTCATGGCGTTTCTAGACTCTGAGAGGCTTATCTTTGGAAACCAGCAGGGTTTCAGGAAACAGCGGTCATGCGACACACTGCTGGCCCTCTTTGTGCGTAATATACACACAGGCCCTATATACCGGCTCCCAGCTTGATACTACACTCCTGGAAATTGAAATAAGAACACCGTGAATTCATTGTCCCAGGAAGGGGAAACTTTATTGACACATTCCTGGGGTCAGATACATCACATGATCACACTGACAGAACCACAGGCACATAGACACAGGCAACAGAGCATGCACAATTTCGGCACTAGTACAGTGTATATCCACCTTTCGCAGCAATGCAGGCTGCTATTCTCCCATGGAGACGATCGTAGAGATGCTGGATGTAGTCCTGTGGAACGGCTTGCCATGCCATTTCCACCTGGCGCCTCAGTTGGACCAGCGTTCGTGCTGGACGTGCAGACCGCGTGAGACGACGCTTCATCCAGTCCCAAACATGCTCAATGGGGGACAGATCCGGAGATCTTGCTGGCCAGGGTAGTTGACTTACACCTTCTAGAGCACGTTGGGTGGCACGGGATACATGCGGACGTGCATTGTCCTGTTGGAACAGCAAGTTCCCTTGCCGGTCTAGGAATGGTAGAACGATGGGTTCGATGACGGTTTGGATGTACCGAGCACTGTTCAGTGTCCCCTCGACGATCACCAGTGGTGTACGGCCAGTGTAGGAGATCGCTCCCCACACCATGATGCCGGGTGTTGGCCCTGTGTGCCTCGGTCGTATGCAGTCCTGATTGTGGCGCTCACCTGCACGGCGCCAAACACGCATACGACCATCATTGGCACCAAGGCAGAAGCGACTCTCATCGCTGAAGACGATTTTATTTCGTCGCGAGAAACTTCGTTTCCTTTATAAATCGACCCCACAACAAGATACGGCAATGCCCTACACGTCATCCTTGGGTTCATACTATTATTTGCTTTCATTTCCGAAACAGAACAATTTAAAGTGTACTGCACTATTACTCGTCACCTTTTTGCCTACGAAATAGAGATACTTGGCTCGATGGTAGAGCGTACGCGCCACAGAAGTCGATGAAAATGAGTCACGTAGTCCCTTTTCGAACAACTGACTATTGATAGAATTATTCATAGCAGAAGGAAAGGTGTGTATCACATATGTACTGTGGAGACGCTAAATTTGAGTCGATGTGCTCATCGGATCTTTCTTGCAGCTGTTTTTTAAGAGGATTATATAATTATATATTTATAATATAATGGAAAATTTATGTACTTTATGATAACACTAATAATTTCGTACTTAATTACACACCCCTTAATCAGTACTGATTACTCAGTTCGTACGAGAATAGACGCACTGTAAGTCACTGCATCACAGTGCCCATCCAAAAACGCTACCTTTCATTGCAAGAACACTGATCTCTTCACAGCTTCCTGTTTTAATATCCCCTTGTCATAAGATAGACCACATCCCCACTGGTGAACTTCTGACAACTTGGGCGGAAAGAAAACGTATTCAAGTTTCTAAAGCAATATTGTCAGGGTTTACTTTATTTGAAATCTGTTGCACCGCTTTCCGATTCGACACACGGGTCTCGGCAGCGAGAAATATGAGGACAGACTGCACCCTGGTGACGCTAGAGACAGAGCGCCGCTTCTCGGAGGCCTGGCCCAGTCTGGGAAACGGATAGCCGGGGACGGAATCCAAAGTTAAGTTTCGCGCGGACACAGGCGGCAACAGCCAAACTCCGGACGCAAACTTGTTTCTTCGCAGAAGTGGGTTCGCAGATGCGTCTGCTTGTCTGCCGCTGCCGCCCGCGCACCGCCCGCGAGAAATCGCCTTATGAGCGCAACTTGACGTAACTGAACTAAACTTGCCCGCCGTCAGGGAAGAGCCGAAACTAACTGGCCCCTGGCGCTGGTGTAGCGTCTCCGTTGCGTACACACATCCAGTTAGGGAGGAACTACTTAAAGGTTCTCTGCAGTATTACTGCAGGGAACGGAAAAGCCCCTACGTCGCCGTTCTAGATAAGGTTTCCACAAACTACACAAATTAACCTACTATTTTTTTTTTTCCTTTTGTAGTGCTGACAGTCATTATTTCTTTTGTTTGCGTTTCATTGGTTGCGCACGATGGAAACTAAAGCCTATAAATAAATATAAAACTCAAATGAAGCTATGTGATTCCGGAAACTTTTTCAAGTCTCTAACATCCGTGAAGTATCTATGGAGACTGAAGCGAAGAATAAAAACGTATGCCGACGCTGGGTTTTGAACTGAAGACTCCTGCTCCCTACGCAGATGCACTAAGCACTATACCACTCTGGAGCAGTGGCTTTGCACAACTTGTAACACTACCGCCCTGTCGGACGTGCGTTAGCTCAATAAAGCCTGTACTGTAATAAGTTCACGGGCTTCACCTTGTAAACAAGGATTTAGTACATAAGTTGACCGCGTGTACCTAATGGAAGCAATTCGGACTTATTCAGTCATTAACTACAGTGATGCGTCAAGCAAATGTAAAGTACAATTACGCATTCACATGGACAAGAAGTATACACAGTAGATACTACCAATGATTAATAATACGGTCGCCAGCCTAATTAGGCATTGAGTGAGTTTTTCCTTGTACAAGTATGTGCATGTACAAGCATAACAACACGTAGTAATGTTGCGTTTTATAGCAAAATTTAGAACCAGAAGGAATCTACTGAACTAAGGTTTTCTTCTTTTGTACTAATTTATACGAGCTAAAATTACACAACACCACACAGCAATGATTACTACGAGCTGCACTTTGTATATTGATCAGACTGAAATCGGGCATAGATTACCCTAGAATCAGCAATTTTGAAAACACACATACAATGTCACTATTAAAATTGGATAAAAACACTGATACACTTAGGTTTAATATAGCAATTAATTTTACTGTTCAATTCTGATCAGTACACTTCAAAATGTGCAAGAATAGGCCAGAGAAAGGGGGGGGGCCCTGAAACTGTTATGGTAGTTATACTGAAACTAGCAAGTCCTGGAGGTAAAGTAACACTCAAAATTATCAACCTATGGATTACTATTCTTTTGTCACGCTTCTGGATTAATTGACTAACATTCTTTCAGTCTCAAATGAATTAAATAACATTGCTAGCTCCATTCAAAATTTATCTTTCAATTTAATCACACTGTTGTTCTTTACTAACATCTGCGTTAACAAACATGAATTTAAACGTCTTTATAACATAGATTAGTCTGCAGATGATTTATTACTAACTGTAAACTTTCAATTCGGGATACTCGGGTTGCACAATATGTGGTAAGGACCCTGTCTAGGTCAATGATAAGGATAAGTGATGGCTAAGGCAATTCTGGTAAAAGTCACGTTATTATTGAACAGTCAGAACAGTTTCAACACTGGTCCACACAGATACACTTCTAAAGATGAAATAAATGTTTGACCTGTGCACGTCGTTGCGGCGGATGGCTGGCAGCGAGATAGCGGGCAGCACAGCACACATACAAGCACGGCTAAGGCTCTCCCAGTCTCGGCACTTTCATTCTTCTTAGCGTCGTAATCTTTCCAGTTTTGTGCCTGAGAGTATAGCCATGCCAAGTAGTCGTCGGAATCGGCCCATCCGAGGCTCAATGGAATCCACTTTTCCTAGATAGCCTCCTCGGTACAGTACATGTTCCTCTGACCGATGCTCAACTCCGACTGTTTTACTGAGCCCGTTGTGCCGAACCGCGCCAGTGTGCGTTTTCCCGCGCTCACCTGCATCCACCTTTTCCCGCGCCCCTACAGGTAGGGTATTCACCACAGGTTTTCTACTACACATATTCTAATGCATTACCTACGTATGGACCAAGTGTTTAAATTACAATTTTCACATTTTACAATAGTTTTAACATTAAATACATTTTCCTTTGGTTATCAAATCGCTTGAAATCTAACATAAATAATAACATTCATTTCAAAAGTTGTTTACAGTTTCTTTAACATGACACGAAAAGAAAAATTTATCTAAATTCATAAAGAAAAAAATTTATTATAGGTACATTATTGTTACAAACTGCTCGAAATAATCTACCACGCCTCCCTCCTCAATGGGAATTCTGACTGAGGAGGCAGTCTTGCTAGCACACTCCACGGAGTTGTGCAAAGCCGCTCTGCCAGGGTGGCGTAGGGGTTAGCACCCCCGACTAGTGAACAGGAGACCTGGGTTCGAAACCCGGCCCTGGTAAAAATTTTCATTCGTCGCTTCACTCTGCATATATGACTCTAAAACTGACTATGAGTAAGTTATAAACAAAATCCGCCGCAAAACCGATGCAGTCGGTTCTTGGAGAAATGGGGAGGGGGTAAGAAGAGAAAAGCCTTCCCAAGCCAGTCCTCATTTTGTAGCGTGAAACTGCATAATTACTGAAGTGAAGATAGTGTGTAAATTATCCCATTGTTAGTTTTAGGTTAATTTTTATCATCTGCTTGTAAAAAAATGGCTAACGGCGTGAAAAACGTGCTGGAAATGATTCTCAATATACACTCCTGGAAATTGAAATAAGAACACCGTGAATTCATTGTCCCAGGAAGGGGAAACTTTATTGACACATTCCTGGGGTCAGATACATCACATGATCACACTGACAGAACCACAGGTACATAGACACAGGCAACAGAGCATGCACAATGTCGGCACTAGTACAGTGTATATCCACCTTTCGCAGCAATGCAGGCTACTATTCTCCCATGGAGACGATCGTAGAGATGCTGGATGTAGTCCTTTGGAACGGCTTGCCATGCCTTTTCCACCTGGCGCCTCAGTTGGACCAGCGTTCGTGCTGGACGTGCAGACCGCGTGAGACGACGCTTCATCCAGTCCCAAACATTCTCAATGGGGGACAGATCCGGAGATCTTGCTGGCCAGGGTAGTTGACTTACACCTTCTAGAGCACGTTGGGTGGCACGGGATACATGCGGACGTGCATTGTCCTGTTGGAACAGCAAGTTCCCTTGCCGGTCTAGGAATGGTAGAACGATGGGTTCGATGACGGTTTGGATGTACCGTGCACTATTCAGTGTCCCCTCGACGATCACCAGTGGTGTACGGCCAGTGTAGGAGATCGCTCCCCACACCATGATGCCGGGTGTTGGCCCTGTGTGCCTCGGTCGTATGCAATCCTGATTGTGGCGCTCACCTGCACGGCGCCAAACACGCATACGACCATCATTGGCAACAAGGCAGAAGCGACTCTCATCGCTGAAGACGACACGTCTCCATTCGTCCCTCCATTCACGCCTGTTGCGACACCACTGGAGGCGGGCTGCACGATGTTGGGGCGTGAGCGGAAGACGGCCTAACGGTGTGCGGGACCGTAGCCCAGCTTCATGGAGACGGTTGCGAATGGTCCTCGCCGATACCCCAGGAGCAACAGTGTCCCTAATTTGCTGGGAAGTGGCGGTGCGGTCCCCTACGGCACTGCGTAGGATCCTACGGTCTTGGCGTGCATCCGTGCGTCGCTGCGGTCCGGTCCGACGTCGACGGGCACGTGCACCTTCCGCCGACCACTGGCGACAACATCGATGTACTGTGGAGACCTCACGCCCCACGTGTTGAGCAATTCGGCGGTACGTCCACCCGGCCTCCCGCATGCCCACTATACGCCCTCGCTCAAAGTCCGTCAACTGCACATACGGTTCACGTCCACGCTGTCGCGGCATGCTACCAGTGTTAAAGACTGCGATGGAGCTCCGTATGCCACGGCAAACTGACTGACACTGACGGCGGCGGTGCACAAATGCTGCGCAGCTAGCGCCATTCGACGGCCAACACCGCGGTTCCTGGTGTGTCCGCTGTGCCGTGCGTGTGATCATTGCTTGTACAGCCCTCTCGCAGTGTCCGGAGCAAGTATGGTGGGTCTGACACACCGGTGTCAATGTGTTCTTTTTTCCATTTCCAGGAGTGTATTACAGTGAAACAAATTAAATTATGTGACTGGTACCATCACCAATAACTCATACATGACTCATGAAACCTACACGTAGCCACTATGGTCGTAATTAAGTATCTGATTGTTTATGAACGATAGAGCTTAGCCATCAGTCGTATTTTTTTGTTTTGCAGGTTTTATTACGCATATCCAGATTTCGGCTTGTGTCTAGCCATAATCGATGCACTATTTTTTTAAACACGATGCATGTTAGTTCCCTGTTGTTCGGGCGTCAGTCACAGTTCTTTCGACACTTTAAAGAAAGTGTACCTATAGCAAAAATGCAGCCAACAGTAAGTGAAAAAATGATTAAACTTCGCATCTAAAAAAATTATTTTGTTACGTTTTTGAACTTTCACTGCTATGAGAGTGAATCCTGAATCCTTTCCGGCCATGCTGATAAAGTTTTATGAATTTATTTGTAAGAGAATCGACAGTGGAAATTAAAATTTCCTGTGGTGCCTCTCCCGCTCCAAGTCGACCCGTTTGACGTCCTACCCCCCTTAAACCCTAATGATGGTTCAAATGGTTCAAATGGCTCTGAGCACTATGGGACTTAACATCTATGGTCATCAGTCCCCTAGAACTTAGAACTACTTAAACCTAACTAACCTAAGTACATCACACAACACCCAGCCATCACGAGGCAGAGAAAATCCCTGACCCCGCCGGGAATCGAACCCGGGAACCCGGGCGTGGGAAGCGAGAACGCTACCGCACGACCACGAGATGCGGGCCCATAATGATAATGGCAGAATAATGGTATTTCATTTCGTCGTGATACATTAAACGCTTCGCCCATTTTGAGCCGAATTAACGCATGCACACCTCGTTATTGTTCAACAGTTGTTTTTAATGCTGCAGCTTTTCTGACTGGAAGAGTAAACTGTTTCTTCTGCTACCATCGAACGCATTTGTATGCAATGTTATGCACACTGTTAATACTTGCAAGTTAATGTAGTGCAATGACCGTTTAACCAGAAACTGGATCTGAATCATCTTAATGTGATAATAATTACAAAACATAATGCCTCAATTGAAACAATAACGAATGTACTACAGCATAGAGTATTAATCGCAACTGGTGACACAAATAGGGATTAGTGGTGGTTGTTGTTGTTAATTTGTCGACTGTAAACTACTTCAAGCAAACTGTTTGAGAATCAGCTCGAGAGTGCGATGTCTTCATCTCATAGCAACCGACGCGCCTGAATATTTCGATTCAGTTAACATGGAGAAGGCATAATATGAACAGTTACGGGTATTACGAAGAACGCTACGGAAAACAATAAAAATGTTTTGTTTTCCAAGAGTGACAGAATACAAAACGCAGAGTATCTGAGAACAAAGACTTGGAGCAAAAATGAATAAAATTCAAAATTACTGCACATTACTCCTTAGACCAGCACGTGCTGAGCAAGATTGAGAGGCCTGGGAAACACCCAACATGAATGAATAGTGACGTTAGAAAGTTGCCTGCGAAGGAAAAGAGAGTTTCATCTCCTACTTAAGCAAACACCAGTAGACAAACAAAAGCCAAATATTTAAAAAATGAGTAAGGAGGGAAATGTGAAAACCATTTAATGAACTAGCAAGTAAAATTTTGGCAACACACACAATTACATTTCCGAAATAAGTATGGTCTTATGTAATGTCACAGGCGAATCGATCACCCTGTAATTCAGTGACCATAAAAGCACCGAAATAGAGTACGACAAGGAAAAGGCCAAATTACTTACTTCAGTCTTTGCTGATTCCGACTATAATACGTTACAAGCAACGTTTCGTTCTTAAATTTCTCACTGCAGAGAAAGAAACTGGGGAATATTCACGAACGCTTGCGCAAAGTGTATGGAGCATCTGCTGTCGACGGAAGTACAGTCGGTCGCTGGTCACGGAGGGTGAGGTCATCAGAAGGCGGTTCGGCGGCGCTCCACGATTTGCAGCTGTCGGGGAGACCATCCACAGCTGTCAAACCTGACATGTTGCAGAGAGGTGCTGATATCATTTGCGAGGACAGACACCATTCGTGGAAGACATTTTAAGGACGATGAGGAGGTGATTCACACAGTGAAACGCTGGTGGAAATGAAAGTCTCTCTAGTTGAGGCCACTTCGGCGACTTGCGTGTCGACGGGGATGAGATGATGAAAACAACACAACACCCAGTCCCTGAGCGGAGAAAATCTCCGACCCTGCCGGGAATCAACCCCAGGACCCTTTACATGGTATTCCATCGCGCTGACCCCTCAGGTATCGAGGCGGACAAGCGCTGGCTCTGTCACCAGGACAAGGGTTGATACCCACAGAACACACACGAGGCTGTTTCGCGCTGGAGGAAGGCCACAGAACGAGATGGGGATTACGTGGAAAAATAGGGTGTGTAGATAAAACACCATTCTTTCGTGCGTGTAATTCTCATTACGTTCAATAACGAATTCTTGAAGAAAAAATTCGGTGCATTTCTTTCTGGGCAACCCCCGTACTTAGGCCAGTATGGATGACGTCCACCTCTTGTGCAGTTATCGTGTTTGTTTTATGATCATGCATTATGATGTAACTGGAAAACTAAAGTCAGCCGAGTGTAAACCAGCAACGTTTCCGTAATCATACACTGCGAAACACAGCTCGCTTTCTTCGTCCAGCTGATCCATACCGCCGTAGGCAATAGCTTCAAGATACTTGATGGATGATCCGTCAATTCATGAAGCTATTCAACGAGTTTCCACGCTGTAATTTAGTGACCAAATAGGGGCTAACCGAGTATGGGACCAGTTTTCATCATTGGATGCTACGAGGGCCAACACATTTCGTCTAGGTATCGTTCAGTGGTCAGGAGAGCGTTATGGAGTCGCTCAGACTGCAACGATCAACGCTTCGGGTGAGCCGTCGTGCGTCGGTGAGAAGATTACGTCCAAGAAACAGTCGCATAGCATATTACTTCCTCTCGCATATGTCTTTGCGGAATTCCCACGACTAGGAACTCAGAAAAGCTACAGCACGTACGTAGGTTTACCCGCAATAATTTTTCCCACAGACTATTCGCGAACGTAACTTTGTTCTGTAAAGTGGTTGTAGAGCACACACGTAGGTATATGCATAGCTACGTAATATATATATATGTTACACTGTGTGATTCTATAAATATATTTCTAGTGCTCGGGTAACCCTTATGTAACATAAATTTCTGTTTGTTTACGCAATGAATCCTTTCCACTGCTATAGCATCCTAAGTAGGTACCGTACCTCATATATTTCTTAAGGTATTTGAATATTAATCACCATGTAATTATCTCGTAAATTCTTCATAACAAAAAAATCATGTAAATTGTGAAAATATTCATTAAAATTCATATTTTTGTGGCACATGATAAGATATCTCGATATTCTAGTATGATACTACACTAATACGCTTTCTGCGCTGTAGTAGCCGAGCGGAGTGGCCACGCGGTTTGAGGCGCCGTGTCGCGGTTTGCGCGGCCCCTCCCGCCGGAGGTTCGAGTGCTCCCTCTTGTTCTTAGCGAGAGTTAGTTTAACCCTTTCGGTCACGAATTATTCTTTTCCAGAAAAAAAAATCGTAGAATTAAATTACGATTTTTCAGATGCATAAAATATTCCGAAGTGCCCCCCCCCCCCAAGGGGGTATTAACATTGTGTTCAAGTGAGTGCAGTATAAGTAAAAAAAAATGAAGTATTTCATTAGATTTTATTTCACCAAAATACATAAATTACACGAAGTTTACTTAATGATTGTATACATAAAGTATGGGTGGTACAAAGATTACTCGGAAGCGCCCATGTGACTGTGCACGTTCAGTTTTGTTTTGTGATACCAGAGATTGACAGGAGATGTCGACACTGTTCTCGAACTCTCTCTTAGTGACAATATGAGAACAACAATCGCAAATGTTAAAATGTAACTAATTTTAATATACTAAGCATTTATTTAGTATGTCCTTATATGAGGACGCCATGTCCGAAAGGCTTAAGGTAGTTTACGTAGTGTGTAAGTCTAGAGACCGATTACCTCAACAGTGCGGTCCCTTAGGGATCTCTCACACACGAACATTTTTGAACCCTGTCATATAATGTAATACGGGCGAAAAGCCTGGATAAAGTGTGAAAAACGCCTTAGAAGAAAGCTTGAAAAATGACAAGAAACTCTCCTTTCTACTTTGCAAATAACAAAGTTACTTAGGAACGGTAAATTAAGAAAAAGGAAAGCGAAGTGCCCATTAAATAGCAATTTAAATGGAATGCAGAATAACTACATAAACGAAGGTTGGTTAAAGGTCAACGAGCCATCAATGCTCATGTCTCAGATGGTGCGTGAGCTCTGTTTTAGCAAGACCGGCGACGTAAATCGGTGGTCTCTTTCTTAAGGGAAGCACCCCGAGATTCACCTTGGGTGGCTGACCTTAAGTGGTTTAGGGAAGTGTATGCGGGGTGTACCTGATAAGAGCGCTTTCGCGCGGCTGTAGGTTAATTTGGGACTGCTCTAAGAAACGGACGAATAAAATTTCGATTTAAAAGTAATTTTGTTTGTAACCCTACGAAAAAGACATTTTCCGTTGACACTAGGCGTCTCATGAAAGACAGGATGATCAAGATATGGACTGAGTCCAGCAACACACTGCAGAAACGGAATAGCAGATATCTGATGAAACAACAGAGAAAAAGAGCCTAAAGGTTCTTGGGGGGAGATACCTTGTATATATGAGGATGGCTATTCTTCAGACAAGTTACACTCTTCTTTATTAGCGTCGGGAAAATCTTTTCCCTAACTTTTCCTCTGACCGAACACTGAGAATCCTGGTATTATGATGGAAAACCTTGTTTATTTTGAGACTTTATCGATATTAAAAACAAGGGAAGAACTTGTTTTATTCCATGATTATTTCAATTTTAAACCACACCTAAAACATATAAATCACAGTAATACGTTAAAAAATAATTAGTTGCGCCAGCATGTTGATAGAAACCGTCATTTTATTAAAAAATTTTCGCGGAGCTCTTATTCACTTCCCGCGGAAGTACCACGGTTCCACAAATGGAAGTTTGGGAAACCTTGCTTTAGCTTTGGTTGCGGCAGTCATTACACTAACAGTGTATTATGCATAAATTGAAGGTGAAGAGGGGAGAAAGGGAAGGGAAGGGATTACAGATGTCAGCTGCATCCGGATATTACGCAGAATCAGCGGCGACGAGTAAAAATGTGTGTCGGACCGGTATTCGAACCCGGGATCTCCTGCTACCTACGCATGTGTGTTAACCACTGCGTCAGCCGGAACACAGTTCACTGCACCTACGCGGACTATCTCAGCACGCTTCATGGCCAACCAAAATTCCCACCGAACGCCACCTATCTGCAATCCCTGTCCATTTCCTCGCTACTCTGATTCCCGCACTTGTCAATTATATGAATGCATGGTATCTGACCTTTCGGACATGTCCGAAAAATAGACACTCGTGAAGTGAGTTCACGTAATTTGATACGAGGGTTGGAACTTAAATAGTGGCAACTACACTCCTGGAAATGGAAAAAAGAACACATTGACACCGGTGTGTCAGACCCACCATACTTGCTCCGGACACTGCGAGAGGGCTGTACAAGCAATGATCACACGCACGGCACAGCGGACTCACCAGGAACCGCGGTGTTGGCCGTCGAATGGCGCTAGCTGCGCAGCATTTGTGCACCGCCGCCGTCAGTGTCAGCCAGTTTGCCGTGGCATACGGAGCTCCATCGCAGTCTTTAACACTGATAGCATGCCGCGACAGCGTGGACGTGAACCGTATGTGCAGTTGACGGACTTTGAGCGAGGGCGTATAGTGGGCATGCGGGAGGCCGGGTGGACGTACCGCCGAATTGCTCAACACGTGGGGCGTGAGGTCTCCACAGTACATCGATATTGTCGCCAGTGGTCGGCGGAAGGTGCACGTGCCCGTCGACCTGGGACCGGACCGCAGCGACGCACGGATGCACGCCAAGACCGTAGGATCCTACGCAGTGCCGTAGGGGACCGCACCGCCACTTCCCAGCAAATTAGGGACACTGTTGCTCCTGGGGTATCGGCGAGGACCATTCGCAACCGTCTCCATGAAGCTGGGCTACGGTCCCGCACACCGTCAGGCCGTCTTCCGCTCACGCCCCAACATCGTGCAGCCCACCTCCAGTGGTGTCGCGACAGGCGTGAATGGAGGGACGAATGGAGACGTGTCGTCTTCAGCGATGAGAGTCGCTTCTGTCTTGGTGCCAATGATGGTCGTATGCGTGTTTGGCGCCGTGCAGGTGAGCGCCACAATCAGGACTGCATACGACCGAGGCTCACAGGGCCAACACCCGGCATCATGGTGTGGGGAGCGATCTCCTACACTGGCCGTACACCACTGGTGATCGTCGAGGGGACACTGAATAGAATAGTGCACGGTACATCCAAACCGTCATCGAACCCATCGTTCTACCATTCCTAGACCGGCAAGGGAACTTGCTGTTCCAACAGGACAATGCACGTCCGCATGTATCCCGTGCCACCCAACGTGCTCTAGAAGGTGTAAGTCAACTACCCTGGCCAGCAAGATCTCCGGATCTGTCCCTCATTGAGCATGTTTGGGACTGGATGAAGCGTCGTCTCACGCGGTCTGCACGTCCAGCACGAACGCTGGTCCAACTGAGGCGCCAGGTGGAAATGGCATGGCAAGCCGTTCCACAGGACTACATCCAGCATCTCTGCGATCGTCTCCATGGGAGAATGGCAGCCTGCATTGCTGCGAAAGGTGGATATACACTGTACTAGTGCCGACATTGTGCATGCTCTGTTGCCTGTGTCTATGTGCCTGTGGTTCTGTCAGTGTGATCATGTGATGTATCTGACCCCAGGAATGTGCCAATAAAGTTTCCCCTTCCTGGGACAATGAATTCACGGTGTTCTTATTTCAATTTCCAGGAGTGTATTTATTCACCACCGGTACAAAGGAATTACATGTTGGCACTTGCTACCGTCGTTCAAAGTAGTCACTAGCGTTGTGTAGAACTCGTTGCCAGCGATGTGGAAGACTTGGTATACCGTTAGCATAGCCTGTTCTGTCCTGTTGATGATGCGAGTGAAGCGGTCTACTGCCTGTCAAATCTCTGGAACAGTTCTGAGGCGAATGCCATGAAGTGGGTCCTTTATCTTCAGAATCAAACCAAAGTCACGAGGATTTAAGTCCGGGGAGTATGGTGGATGGTACAGTACTTCCCAGTCCCATCATCCGAACAAAGTAGCCACAGCTTGCGCTATATGCGCCCGCGCATTGTCGTGGAAAATGATGGGAGGGTTGCTCAGAAAGTGTCGCCGCTTCTTTCACAAAGCTGATCACAGGTGATGCTCCAAAAACGAACAGCAATACTGTGCATTGACTGCACAATTAATCTTGATCCAATTCTGTTGCTCCTGTTTCGAAAACACACTAACAACGTTACGTTAGACCTCTCGCTCACAAGTGACTCCATCGATTGTGCGCACGCCGGGGACCTGGGACGGGCGAGTCCATTTGCTAGGAGGTAAGGTATGTATGTCAACAACGTGTGCTATCAGCGACAATAGTAGATTCCATTGCATAGTGTCTCCAGGGCAGTGTTGCCACTATTTAAGTTCCAACCCTCGTACATATTAGCATTAGCTACTTGTGACAGATGAAATATTGTGCCGGACAATGACTCGAACCCGGATTTTCCGCTTGTCATATACAGCCACCATAACCACTTCGGGTATCGAAACATGCGCCAGTGCTAGTCCAAACCTCCCTATGTCACGCAGTCACATTCAAACGCCCGCACTTTGATGAAAATAAGCCGGGGAGACTGTTGTAATTTTAGTATTACTATTTTAGCCCCGCCAGGAGCGATAATATTATTAATGTTGACAGTACGTGCTTGTACGCCGGAAGGACACTATTGTGATCAACGCGTTATAGCATAAACAAAGACACTGTCACCATTAATAATATTTTCGTAACTCCATTACCAGGATTCCAACTCTTTTATTCCAGTAAAACTACGGTAATCAGTCGTACAATGGAGACTAACATTACTTCAATAAAATTTTTTGGTGGCATGTATGCTTTCTCCGTTTATGAGTGTGATCTTACATACAGTTCTCCGCCCGAAATTTTATTTTCTGTTAAGTAATCTTGAGAGAAAGTATAAAAATATTTCAAGTGTTTCCCACTTTCAATAATTGGTACACAAAATTATTTGCTGTGTATTATACCTGAAAATTATGACAATAGTCGAAACCTTGTTCATTTTGAGCCAACAATGGCGGGACAATATGCGAATGTTTTCCATGGTCTCCAAGTCGAGTTAACGTATATATATGGGACTATATCCTGCTGTGAAAGCCAGATTTCGTCTATGTCTACTGCTGTAGAAGATTAAACCTAATAAGCGAATTTATGCCCGTGTTCCTGAATCAGAAAACAGAAAGTCATGTTTTGTTCATTTGGGAAGTCGACTAAAAATTTAGGTCAATTCATTCACACTGTTAACGAATTCTGATGAGCGTTACGAGGAGGCTACAATTTACTGCAGAGGAGGTAGTCAAATTGGTGAACATAGCAATATTGAAGTTAACGCGAAAGGAGGCCAAATAGCAAATCGAGCATATAGCTACAAAAGCATGGTAAAATACCAACACTCGACTTCGTGTCATACTTAAAACACAAAGCTGAAAGAAAAGTCATGAGAAGATTGGTAAGAGCATGATCTGTATAAGAAAATGACACTATATACTCGTACAAGCGTTGAATCCGGTACAAAAATTCTACTCGACCGCTAAATATTTAACAACTTTCGTGCATTTATTTTGAAAACGAAGGTTAATTGTGGGTGTTATAAGAAACAAATCTTCCAAATACTCGTTCTGTAAAAGCCAAACTGCTCCAATGACGAAGAAAAAGAAATAAATAATGTCTGACTTCCGTTCGAAAAGAGGTCATTGGAACTCTGTAAATTCGCAGATGTTGTCCTGTGTCTATTTTTACAGTAACTATGTTGGATAACAATACTGATTCATGTAACAAAATTGCTGCTCTAGTGACGCTTTTCCGAACCTAGCGCAAAATTATTCGTATTTTCGAGTGCTGTGGACTCCAGTAATCCCGAATATAAAAGCATTCTCGTTAGTTCTGCATCTTGTTACTGCAGTCGAATTCCCTATTCACAATGGAATGGGGGTACCAAGTTTTTCATGAATTTCTGATTGTAGTCAGTATATGGAATGACGGCTACCGTAAAAAGAACATCGTATGGACAGACATATTCAGAAATACGTAACGCCCACAGCACTTGGAAAAGAATAAATTCCAGAAACGCGCTGAGCTACGGGCGGAAAAGCTTAACTCACGAGTAATTTCTTGTAAAGTCGTCGTAGTCGCATGTCACTGTTAAAATTATTTATTCACAAAGTCTACTATACTAATTCTGGTGGTTCAGCTATTTGCAAGTGGAGTTCAGCAACAGTTCCGTGCTTCAGTGCATATCAGATTTTAAAAATACCGGAGATGTACATTTTTAAAAATTCAACGTGTGCTGAGGCACATGCTTTTTTACTGTACTCCCTTTTAAAATTACGTACGGCTGTGATTGCCGTAACGGATTTTACGGATAAATAATATTAACAGTCAAAGGCGACGGTGTCTCTCAAAAACTGTTGAAAGTATAACCTCAGTGACTATAAATTAGACGTTATTTCAATAAATATTGCCACAATAAGAACGTAATTTATGATTTTTAAAGTTAAATTGCCTCTGGTTACCCTTGATTTCCAGGTACCCCAAACTTTCTATAACAATGTTATAATTATTCAAGTAATATTGTGTTTAGCGAACGATATTATATATGCTTTTAAACTAACAAATATTGCTATAGTCTGCAGCGAAATGAGTGTGTGTATGAAGTTTACACACACACACACACACACACACACATACACACACACACACACACAGAGAGAGCTGTATACGCAGCACTCCCGGAAGTTAAAGTAACGTCAGTGTGAGAAGCAGGATGTTGTGGAACACAGGCTTACAAGCGAACACTGAACAATGCGTTTACCACGTAGACATACCATTAATGTGGCGGAGATACGATCATTAAATTCCACGGTGAAGAAATAAAAACTTAGAGTTTTGCCGATGATATTGTAATCAGTAAGAGACAGCAAAGGACCTGGAACAGCAGGTAAACGGAATGGGCAATGTTTTGAAAGGAGGGTATAAGATGAACATCAACAAAAGTAAAATGAGTATAATAAAATTTTGTCGAATTAAATCAGATATTGCTGACAGAATTAGATTAGGAAACGAGACACTTAAAGTAGTAGATGAGTTTTGCTATTTGGGGAGCAAAATAACTGGTGATGGTCGAAGTGGTGAGGATATAAAATGTAGCATGGCTATGGCAAGGAATGAGTTTCTGAAGTAGAGAAATTTGGTAACATCGAGTACGGACTTCAGTATCAGGAAGTGTTTCCTAAAAGTATTTGTATGAAGCGGAGCCATGTATGAAAGTGAAAAATGGACGATGAATAGTTCAGTGAAGAACAGAATAGAAGCTTTCGAAATGTGGTACAGTAGAATGCTGAAGATAAGGTGGGTAGAGGAGGTACTGAACAGAATTGGGGAGAAGAGGATTTGTGGCACAACTTGACTAGAAGAAGGGATCGGTTTGTAGGACTCGCTATGAGGCATCAAGGGATCACCAATTTAGTATTGGAGGAAAGCGTGGAGGGTAAAAATCGCAGAGGGAGACCAAGGGATGAATTCACTAAGAAGATTCAGAAGGATGTGGGTTGCAGTAGTTATTCGGAGATAAAGAGGCTTGCAGAGGATTGAGTAGCATGAAGAGCTGTATCAAACCAGTCTGTGGACTGAAGACCACAGTAACAACGAGCATGAAGAAACGACGAACAGCTGATATTCCAAACACCAAGAAAACTTTAACAGAAGAAGATCCGAGAAACTAACTGGAACTACAGAAAAAAGACGTCTTTCTGTCTGCAACGTTCTTCAGACACGTTGCAAAGTTGTAAATATCAAGTGAGAAAAAATAGGGTCTTAGATCAGGGACGTATATGAAACGTGCAATGTACCAAATTTTTTTGAGGCATTCGTTGGCTTCACCTGCTGACCACCAAGTTATTATTTCCCAAGTTAACCTATATCTCGGGCTACAATATAGTGCCGTCTGTCATAGCAACATTATATAAAACATAGATATAGTATATAAAAAAATCTAAATCATCGTTCCCCTCCATGGATCGCTATCTCCAACAGCTCAGAAAAGCACTAACAAACAACACGATCTGAGCTACCTTCCACAGTAGATAGACGACATACTATGAACAAAACCTACGAGCTACACCAACAAGTTAAAGATACGAACATGGGCATACCAGGAACTTTCCAAACAACATCTGACGACACACTCGAAAGAATATACCGATTGTTCCTCTTGTTCACTAGGTTCGTCTAGATATACATGTCTATAAGTAGTGCCGGCCGAAGTGGCCGAACGGTTCTAGGCGCTACAGTCTGGAACAGACTGCCTCGGGCATGGATGTGTGTGATGTTCTAGGTTAGTTAGGTTTAAGCAGTTCTAAGTTCTAGGGGACTGATGACCAAAGAAATTAAGTCCCATAGTGCTCAGAGCCATTTGAACCATATCGATAAGTAATATTCAACGTGATGCCTAAATGATAAGCCTTTACGTCTATTGCTATTCGTATTTCAAAATATGAGTACACTAAGAATTCTGCTACAACTGCCACCCCTTCTTCCCTTTCCCCTTACACTCTCCTAATCTCCTCAATCTCTCTCTCTCTCTCTCTCTCTCTCTCTCTCTCTCTCTCTCTCACACACACACACACACACACACACACACTTCCTATGGTAATCTCTGCGACTGGCTACTGGAGAACAATTGTAGCAAACGCAAGTCTACGACGCACACAGTAAGAGACATTTGTATTGTGGACGAAGAGAATGACTCTTGACCGTTGGCCTCTTAACTTTAATTTTACGTCGGTTTTCGATCTGAACAGAGAACATAAATGTCGTTAGTAAGAATTAAGTAAGAAGAGATTTCTTGCCTTTTGAACACTCAGCAGGAGTCCTGCACAACTGCTGTATTGTTCACTGAATAAGAAGCCACCAGCTGATAAAATCATAAATTTCCTTCACTTCACGTCCATGGCCACAGATTTTTTATCATCAGGCTACTGGTTTCAGTCTATAATGACCATCTTCGGATCTGTTTTATAAAAACATGTCCTAATATACAAAAGCCTAGTGGCATTGTCAAATGGTAAACACAAAATTAGTTTAGCATCTAACGGTTCCACTGTGGCTCCAGTATATTAGGACATGGTTTTACAAAACGGACGTGAAGATGGTAATTACAGACCTAAACTAGTAGTCTGGTGACAAAAAATTTATGACCGTAGACGTGAAGTGAAGGAAATTTATTATGCATTCTGGTCACTGTTCAATTCGTGACCATGTCGCAGCTTGTGATAAAATACTGACAGCTTGTCATGACAGCTTTGTCTGTAACACGCTGCCTTTATACGTACATATGATCACCAAGAAGTTCGTGACAATCTGATAATGGGTTCTACAAGCAACGCGTCAAATAAAGTCATTAAATAATCAGTGAAAAATACAGAAATTATGCAGAACTCCTAATAATTTTCTATATAGTTGCATTCTTCCTGCATAACACGGTATTTTCATTAATACATGGGTATGTCTGTATGGCATTACGTCTCTAAATTTTTTCTTTCACCATAATATTACGAGAACTTTCGAATTTTAGTTTAAACCAAAAAACTTCTGTTAGTTTTCGTGTTACTGGTATCAATTAGTTACGCAACATACTGCAGTGTACATGACTTCCAAGGCACGTTTCAAAATGTTCTTGTCTGTTCCACAGTATGGAAAAAATGGATCAAATGGCTCTGAGCGCTATGGGACTTAACATTTGAGATCATCAGTCCCCTAGAACTTAGAACTACTTAAACCTAACTAACCTAAGGACAACACACACATCCATGCCCGAGGCAGGATTCGAACCTGCGACCGTAGCGGCCGCACGGTTCCAGACTGAATCGCCTAGAACCGCTTGGCCACACCGACCGGCCACAGTATGGGAGATGCACTTCATGTTTTCATTGGCGCAATCACAGAAAACTTTTTGTACTGTCAAAAAATATCGGCTACCACTGGTCACCCTCGAAACAATTAAAAGCACCACGAGAAGGTCACCAAGTAATGGTCTGCCAGGGTCTCGAAGTCTGCCATTTAGATAAAGCATTGCTTGGTGACCATCTGGTACTACAATCAATTGTTCTGATGATTACCAATGGCATCAGATAGTGTTTAACAGTGCAACACATTTTCTATGATTGCATTAATGAAAATAAGTGTGAAAAAAATGCCAGTCACTATTTACCCACAAAATGCAATCGTTTTTCCAAGATGTTACATGCGACAGAATTTTATTTCTATGAAATAATAGGGCTTTTTTAAATATAAACAAATCTGTTATATCTCAAAATAGCCAAGATCTGGTCATAAATAAATTTTAGTTGGCTGCCGGTTTCGGCCATATTACCAACTTTAAGGCCCCAAAAGTATTTAGAACGGCCACGTTGGGAACGTTATTACTGTTGTGCCAATTAAGAGAACGTCGACATAAAGACTGTTGAATATACTTTTATGATACTTGAGTGTGATCAAACTATCGAAGCTGGTAGTTAATTACGATTTGTTTATCAGCAACTCTTGGCATTCTTGAAACATGAATTTCTTCAAATGTTTGTGGGTTGTGCAGAAATATCATTATTCTTTTACTTGCGTTATTAGTGTAACTCCAAACTTCCAAATTTCTATGTCTAAACACTCGGGGCATTTTATTGTACGAAGGCAGAGAGTTCTCACAGATCTTATTATGAGATGGTTCATTCGTTGGGCAGATGACTGTGTGTGTTCATTTTAGTCTATTCTCTATCTGGCATGAAAGTATATATACTGGAGCAACTATAGCCATTATTTTGTGGAATCTATATTAGTACAACATCAGTAGTTCGATATTTGTGCCATTTTTCAGGGGCTCCACATGTTACTAGACTAATGTAAATCTTTATACACATCAATATCTCTATATATCTCTGCACTTTCTCGCATAATTAATAAGAATATAGCAACTAGATAAATAATAAATGAAGATATTTGTATGTTTAGATGATGTCTCCAACATTGAGAGGCGGAACTTTAGGCAGAATAATGTTCCTTGGATCACGGCGTAATGAACGTCAGACAAAAATTACCAACGAAGTACAGTTACAAAGTTATTTGCCATCGGGAAGAAAACTGCATTCGGTCAGCTGGAATTGTTTATCGAATCGGTCCTTCAGAAATGGGTGTTACAACTTTGTCGAGCCGAAAATGACAACATTCTCTTATCCATCATCGTGTAACAAAAGCAATATGCGGTATTTCCAGTTACAAAGAGAGTAATTCTGACGCAACAAATATCATGTTAGGCAGAATTGTGCTTACCGAAAAGACAGAAGTAACTAAAACGGCCCTATGTTTGTTGTTGTGCCTCTAGTGTCACAGAGAGCTAACGAAGAGGTAAGTTAATTTATGCTGGTAGCTGTTTTACACAAAATAATCGTCATAATAATCCTCGTGTGTTATACCTTCGTTTATGAAGAGTTTCCATGAAGCTCACACATGGTTCCAGGGTTGCACTATTGAAGGCAGTCAGCTGAGGACGCGATGCTATTGTCAGGAAGTGTATAACTTTGAGGGCTACAAATTTATTTGTTGCCATATAGTGACCTTTCGAGGATTACTACATTACATCTTAATCTATTGTGGTGGTGGTGGTAAGTTCCTGTGGGAACAAACTGCAGAGGTCTTCGGTCCCTAGGCTTACACACTACTTAGTCTAACTTAAACTAACTTTCGCTAACAACAACACAAACACCCATGCCCGAGGGAGGACTCGAACCTCCGGGGGGGGGGGGGGGGAGTCGCGCAAACCGTGATAAGGCGCTTCAGAAAGCGCGGCTACCTCGCGCGGCTTAATCTATTGTAACTACAAATTACTGGAAGCGTAATTAACAAATAATATTCAATTGATTTATAGTTTACAATCATACACTACCACGTAATTCACGTCTATAGGAAGGAGCGCATAGAAAGCTCGACTCAAAGCTGTAATGAGTCAAATGCTTTAGCTGACGAAGCCGAAAATGCTCTCTTTAGTTGTAGCACCACTTCTGTACTGGTCTAGGAAGGTCTCTTCGCAAAAGTCTACAATTTGTGTTAAACAGGCATCGGAAGGCCCACCCATATCGACCGACAGCCGTGTCATCCTTAGCCGATGGACGTCACCGGATGCGGATGTTGGAGGGGCATGCAGTAAGCACACTGCTCTCCCAGCCTTTGTCGATTTCCATGACCGAAGCCTCTGCTTCTTAATAAGGCAGCTCCTCAATTGGCCTCATAAAGGCTGAGTGCACCAGGCTTGCCAACAGCGCTCTGCAGACCCGGTGGGTTGTTCATCCTAATGCTAACCTAGCCCGACAGCTACTAACTTCGGTGACATGGTGGGAACCGTTCCCACTGCGCCCAGGTTGTATGGGCACAGTTTCTACAAGGGGTTGCCAAATTAAAACGAAACAGATGCAGAAAAAAGTAAGTAAACAGTTTATTATTTCAAAGGTAACTTCATAGCTGTTATTACATTTATCCCACTGTGCCTTCATGCGAAAACGTTTACTGTTGCTTTCGGAACGGTGATTGTATCCAGGCGGGTACCTCTTTGTCAGAAGCAAATGGACGACCACGAAAGTCTTACTTCAGTGTATCAAAAATATGGAAATCGCAAGGGGAGAGATCGGAACTGTATGGAGTACGTGTAAGGGTTCCCAGCGTGACTTCTGGGCTGGCGCACATATGGTAACGTTGTTTCCACTGCGCTGAGGAAGTTTTGCTGGGAAGCCCCTACACATCCTTCATACAGTTCCAATTTTTTTGAGGCCTGCAGAAAGATATTCGTAGGTGTCGATTTGCTTCAGGCGAAGAGGTGCACGCCTGAGTACAATCATGGTTCAATAGGCAACAGCAAACGTTTCTCTATGCAGGCATTGCCCGTCTTATCTCACAGTGGGTTAAATCTATTAACAGCTATAGCGATTATTTTTAAAACAGTAAACAGTTTACTTTCTTATTTAGTTACCTTTTAAGATCTATCTCGTTAGTATTTGACTTCCCCTTGCACTTTTGGAGCACGTGCAGGAAAAGCGACTCTTTCACACAAACAGTGTAAAAGCTGAAATAATTCACTTTCTTCATAAGTAGACGGTAATACCTTCCTTAATATTGTTATTCAATTTTACTAATGCAGATTGCTGTGTAAGCTGCGAGATGTTATTCAATTTTGCTAATGAAGATCACTAACTCAGACCAGCTGTGCAAATGTTGGATGCGAGGAGTGTGTCCCACTTTGTGATGTTCATGAAACTATGTTTTCAGTTATTGAGTGAACACAATGCCAGAATGTATGCTGTACTCCCACATTACTGGCAGCGTGACAATTTTTAATGGTTCATAAACCAGAAGCAGTGGAAGACTAATGAACCTGCTCCGTTCCTTCGTTTTTCCTTTTATCCCCACGAACTGGCGGCAACCACCGTAAAAGAGCTCCAGTTAATATCTGTATTGGTGCGCTGGATTTTTATTTTTGCTGAGAATGATTTCTTGCGTTCATTAATCGATAAGCCATTTCCATTTTCCGTCCTCTATTTTTGTTTGCTTCTTTATCTGAACACCTTGACTGTATTAGTTCCCCCTCAATATTTAAATTTATTGTCACTAATTATTCTACCATACCCGGTACTCTCCAGCATTTTTTATTTTCGTCAATCATTAATATTAGTGATATTGTGTAGTTTTCTCACTGCGTTATGAGGATTGTCTCGTATATTTATACATTTCTTAAGGAAGCAGCCATTTAATACATGAACTGGGAATAGTGATTAAGTCTATCTACGTTTTATTGCACTCATCGGTTTCCTAACCGGTTAGCCTAACGCGCAAACGTATAGTTTTATGAGATAAGGATGTGAGCCAAAGCGGATCTCCTCCGCGACGTTGACTAAGGACCGTTAGTACGAGAAAAAAACCCCACTCACTGTGGCTTTTAGGCGGTTTTCCACGCTTGTTTAAGTAAATGTCGGACTTCTTTCCGGTCTTCGCCTCAGCAAATACAACACACAAACATGTGAAGAACGTTAACATGCCATAAGCTTACACGATAGACAGGCAGATGTCGAAACAAAAGTTCCACCCCTCAGGTTACGTTAACGACTGTGGTGAAAGAAGACAAAACGGCCTCGAAGTAGAAATAAATATAAAGTTTCTGTATCTTGAAAATAACTGGCCCTGTGCAATAGAACAAAGACTAGGATAGAGAAAGACCCAGGCGTGTTACTTTCCCGTGAGCAACTAGGCTTCTACTCTTAAAAGGTGTGTTTTGTAACTTCCTGACAGATTATAACTGTGTCCTGAATCGGGTTTCGAACCCGAGTGAGTGAAAATGCTCCTAATGACTGAACTACCCATTCATAAATCACGATGCGCCTTTAAGCCTGTACCGCCCTCCTGCACTGCAAACCTCCCAAAAGCACAGCTGCATTTCTTGCTAGACCAAAACTTCTGGAAGAAAAAAAGTCGATGAGCAACGGCTGAAGACAGTCTCGGAGCTGTTTTCGAAATGATTCATTCTGTAGCAGGACCCTGGACTGTTTTCGAACTCTTTTCGAGGACGCAGATTCTATTCTCCGATCGGCACACAGTTGTAATCTGTTGGAGATTTTAATCTGGAAGTTTCGCTTACAGTGCCTGATAAATCGTATGAATATATCGAAAACACTATCAACGCTGTCACGTATGTTTGGTCCAAACCTAGAGGACCAGCAGTAAAACGTTATTGTAGTCAGTCAAATATGTAGCGACATGCTCCATATGTTCTCATGAGTCTTACCAGGCGGCTGTTTTGTATAATGAAGAACAACAATCAGAAATGTGGCAAGACGAAAGCTACATTTGTACTTTTCTCCTGCCCTTCTCACCTATATTCCGCTTCTTTAAATAGCGTGTGTGTGTGTGGGGGGGGGGGGCGGATTGTTGTGAAGGGAGGTGTTGGTGATGGGCGGAGAAGGGAGGGATGGTGGACGGCGGAATAGATGACTTCCCGACGACGATATTTTTTGGAACCGTACAGGCTGTTCGAATGAAGCTTCTTTCGCTCCGGAAAATTCTTATTTTTGGAGATTACAGTAATTTCTTCGATCGCTCAACTGCTTTCGATAATGAACACTCGATTACTTCTGCATATTCACCCATTCAGCTATATGATAAACTGTAGTAATCTGCACTCTTTTCGAGATAAATGGAACGTGTTACACATGTCATTGGGAAGAAATTTGCGTCCCTGACGAAACATCCGCTGCGGTGGGTGGTACTGGATCTGTAGAAGGCACAATGCAAGAAAATGCCTAGACTTACGATCTATACATATTCATATACATCTACACACAAACTCTGCAAAATGCTGTGACGTATATGGCAGCGGGTGCTTAGCATTGTACAATATGTTAGGGTTTCTTCCCATTTCAGTCGCATATGGAAGTATGAAAAGAATGGCTGCTTAAATATATCTCTGAACATTTTAATTATTCTGGCCTATATTTTCATGTGCTGCAAATTTAGGTTTCCTGTATTTCCGTAGCGTTTTGCCTTACGTCAGACAATCCTGTGACCATTCGTGCTGCCCTTCTTTGTGCATGTTTAACATTCCCTGTCAGTTCTATATGGTATAGACATCACACACGTAAGCCCTATTCTAATGTAGTATGCATGCCTGCTTTCTATGCTCTCTCCTTTGTAGACTGACTACATTTTCCCAGTACGCTGCCAACGAACGGAAAAGTGTCATCTGCTTTAGCTACTGCTGGACCTATGTGAACATTCTGTTTCATATCTATATAAATTGCGACACCGAGCTGTTTGTATGAGTTAACTGATTCCAACTCGAGCAACCTTGTTATAGGGTCTATTGTATTTTAAATTTCTCTCTATACTGATTCCTTGTTTAAAATTATTTATGTTTTAAATTCCAGTTTTATCTTAGAAAACATTATTTTATGAAATAGACTACACAGAAATAATCTGGTGGAGTACCACAAAAACGTATAAACAGCTAATATTTAGTTCTCGCATTCACGTATTTCTAAAAATGGTTCAAATGGCTCTGAGCACTATGCGACTTAACTTCTCAGGTCATCAGTCGCCTAGAACTTAGAACTAATTAAACCTAACTAACCCAAGAACATCACACACATCCATGCTAGAGGCAGGTTTCGAACCTGCGACCGTAGCGGTCGCTCGGCTCCAGACTGTAGCGCCTAGAACCGAACGGCCACTCCGGCCGGCCACGTATTTCTACTCCGAGATACTCTGCAGTAATGACTCGGAACAAAGGAGTCACAATATACAATACGTTTCAATGCCAACAGGGTAGATATTAATTTCAAAGAAAATTCTTGATTGGAAACATACATTTACCTTGATAGTTGAGATAACACTAGAGTGATGAGCTACGGTCTCTTATGTTTTCTAGGTGAATGATTCATACTTATTTAGTAAGACTTTGTTAATTCCTTCTCTCGTTAAAAACTAACTAATCACATGGTAAAACTGTCTGGTGCGAATGTGAACAAGAAACACAAAGTATTGACAAAGCCGAGTCTTGTTCTGTACTCTGCTACTCTTCTTCCACTAAGGACGCGCATCTTGCAGCTCTCCTAAAACATTGATTATCTGTTGATCACACATGTAGAAATTACTAGAGTCGCAGTAAATTGCTGTCGCATTTTCATCAAAACAGTATAATATCATATCAGATTATTTTTCTCTTCAGGATGGAAAATATCTTACCTCGACATCAATTCTTCTCAAAATATACCTTTTACTCAATATATACCTCCTCGGTCTCGCAAATTGTATAATGTGGATTTACGAAAAACATACATGCTTGAATTACCATTAGAATTACATATTTTTTCCTAATCCAGCAAGTTACCAAATTCCGCAATCAACGTTTTCGATAAGCTTTAATTCTCAGCTGTCAAAAACGTGCAGAAAGTCATATCGAAAACACTGACAGATGCTAAGATGAATCGCATTATTTTGCTACCAATTTCCTACAAAACGTATCAGCTGTAGACATAGAAAACATCACTTTCGGAAACCTGTACGTAGACAGTCAGGGAATTGAAAATGACTACTCTGGGTCAAATTAGTAATTGTAGGAAGAAATCCGCTTCAAAAAATTTTGTCCTTTGGCAGTTGCTTTTCTTACAAACTTTATTTTGTCTGATAACGTTTCCTAATGCCTGTTTGAATTTAGTTATACTCGTGATATCACTATCTTTTACATATATCTATTATAATGTGACGGTGGTGACGATGATCAGTTACAGCCGAAATAAAAATCTGACGGACTATCGGTGTTTTCAGTATAATCTCTTGTAGCTTCATATGGTTGCAATGCAACATCTGAAGGTTAAGTAAACTATATCTGCAAAATCTGTTAGACCTAACTGTTCTAAACAAGTGCCCTGCCGAGAAGTGCGAAGACTGATTCGACGCTGAATGCTGTGAGGTTTTCCCCAAGTGCCATCGACTGTCTGTGCCGGGATTGGCCACTTGGGTCGTGACATAAATGGCCGTCATTTACTACTAGACAGTTAATTTAAGCTTTTCACAAGTTAATTTTTTCTAGAAGAGGGAAATTTTTTTGGCTTTTAAATGACTATTTAAGTTATTTTGGGTGCAATATTTATACAAATATATGTACCCATTTTCAGTACATACTTTGTACACTTGGCTTCACTTCAGACCTAAAATAACTAATTAAGGCTTATTCCCTATTGTAAAAAATAGTAAAATAATCATTCAATTATTACCATGCAAAGCAGCAACAAAAATATTCAATTAATCAGTGGAATATAGCGAAACAACTACACCTGTGTATTCAGGTGGTGAAGAGCTGCTGAGCGCTACTACATTGAGTTCCTGATGTTTTCGTCGTGATACCGAACACTTGAGAATTTTTTTGTGTGATGAAAAGATTGAATATTCACAAATGTGTACCTCAAGCTTCAACTGGAAAAAAATACTTGTGTTGCAGCTAAACACAGTGAAAGTTAATGTCCGCAGTTGTAGGAAGAGTATCTGAAAGGGTTAAAATAACAAAATCGTCACGTCTGAGTGCCCAAATCTGAATTCAGTAAATTCATTTCATAACCGATACATGAGAACATTTGCTGTCAGGAGGTACGTTGTCTGATTAATTCACATAGGGGGCGTTTCCCAACTCCATTCTAAAAGCAGTGTTTTCTCTGCCGCGCGATGAGTAACAGGTTACCCATTGTGTTTTATGTAACTCCACTGCACATTAGTTTACCGCAGGTGTAACGGCTATACATTCGAAAGTGGACGTTTCGGATGACAAAAATAATACCTGCATCAACTGAGAGAAACAAAAAATGTGTTAAAGGAAGAATATCCTTTGTATTTCATCATCAAATTAACTCGAAATGTCTCATGAATCAGCGCCATATATTCCATTTTTTTTAAACCGAAAATCTGCAGGCGATGGTAAAATTTAACCCGATACATTTGGGTACAATAAGTAGCAGTATTCTGCATGAAATGAGTTTACAAGTCCCCTGAAATTAAAAGCAGTTATCATCTTCCTTATTCCACCTATATTGTTGACCAAAACTCTCAGCATTTCACAGTACTTCATTATTTAACTTCTTTTGGAAAAAAAAGAATGCAAGAAAGCAGAGTAACAGCGAATTGGAAATAATATGTGAAGAAATGATTTTGCGTTTTCATTTCTCTCTTCCTTTCAGCAACAGACATGGCACAAATTTAGGTTTCTAAGTAGTTACTTTTCGAACGCCTCTACCTCAGATGTCAGCATAGGGGAAGCAGATACTCTTCTGGTAAATTCCATGAGACAGTCCGATGATTCTGATGATTAAGTTTATCCAATGACTCTAAAGTGTATTTACTCTCATAATGTAACCTACAAATTATAGAATGGCAGTCATTCAAACAAATCTTAAAAAGAAATTCGCAGTGCGTTTTTCGCCCTTTCAAAAATCAAGGAATAGATCAGCAGTATAAATTTAGAGCGTTTTCTCAAAATGATTTATGACGCAAAGACTATGACAAGCGACCGAATTTTTTTTCATTTTTCTTGGTTTCTCAGACGTTCGTTTAGTAACGCAGTGCTTGTTAATTCTGAAGAATGACACTACATGTTTCTTATCTCATTATGATAGAGAAACGTACATTTTCATAATTAGGCATCGTTTCATGGATGGTCAGATGACACTAGAGTAAAATTCCAATAAAAATTAATGTACCGCTGCTCAAATTATACACGCAAACGGGAAAATGATCTCCAGGATGTAGAGAAACGTAGGAAAAAAAAAATTGTGGAGAAACTGTGCTCTTTCATAACAAACGAAAGACAAATTCTAACTGCATGATTAAATTAGAAGATCGAACATAGCCAAATTGAACTGACAGATTAATGTATTGTTTTACATGTTTACTCTATTGAAAAGATACTTATCCTTGCTGTGACAAATAAATTTGCTTCAGAGAAATTTTTATGATTACATTCCCATTACAGCCAGCCTATGTGAAATAACGTTCATCCCAGTTATGACGAATAAATATCAGTTAGAGAAACAAAATTACTCCAATCAAATCCCCATTTTAGTAGTGCGGGTTTGTAACTAGAGTAACATGATACATAGTAACTTTTTATATCAGTAGCTGAAATTTTTGATACGATGATTACAAAGTATAAATGATTTCTGTAAGGTAAAACACTACAGGAACAAAAATTCGTATGTTGATTTTCTTTTTATAAAATATCCAAATTTTAATGGAGTCAGCGTAATTGGACGGTCTTACATTGACTAATACAGTTAAAGCTATTCCGCTTATTTTGATGATAATGACATTGTTCAATGATATATATGTGCTGTAAATAATCGTAGCCTTTACAAAAATGGGGCCAAATAATAGTCTGTTAAGGAAACAAATTGGCATTATTTAGCCCCCTTTCACTACACCCATGTGACAGTAACGTAAGATGAAAAACTGTCTTTCTTATACGATTATCGTATCAGTACTCGTATTTTTGACCAGTATTTCTAGAAAGAAAGAAGAGCAGCAGTCAAGTGAAGAAATGGGGAATAAATGTCCTAGAGTAATTTCTGACTATCAGAAACCACTAAAAGAAATTTCAGCCTGCGTAATCATATTGAAAACCTCTGCCACGTGAAGTGATGAAGAACATCTAATTTTCCCAATACCTAAATTCTTTGTATGGTGTGCATGTGGTGCAAAGCAACCCTATCTCAATCTCTGACAATGAATTATGTTATACTGAGGGATCATATACACAGGGTGACAGTGAAAATAATTTACAGTGTAACAAAGTTCTGACAAGTAAATGTATACAAGGGGAAAATGCCATAATTTAGTCCCTTTTCAGAAACTCCAGTGTGTGACTAATGTAAGATATAAAATATTATAGTTATTTTTATACCAATAGTCATCTTTTCGAAATTACATCTAGAAATGAAAAATAGGTATTATCAAGTGGAGAAATTTGCGAAGAAGAAACCAAACGTAATTTGTCCCTTTCAAAATCCCGAATCAGTATGTGTAATCACATTAAGTAATAGCACATAATGACAAACAAATATTTCATTTAATAATCTGCATAAACACATTAAGTGGTCGTATATAACGAAAAACAATAGTCCATTTTTCTTACTGAATAGCTTAATTCCTGCTGTAGTTCATGTCGGGCTACCGGATATCAAATAATACTGAACAAATAAGGTAAATCAAACGAAAACAAATCGACAGTAATAAAAGACATACTTTTTCACACTAGGACACTAAGCAGAGAATTAGAAGACAGTATGCTGCTTGATATATTATTTTAGTGCTATTTTGGCTTTCATTACCATCATCAGTATATGTCTTGAAGCTGCAGATGAACATATGTCAACTTTGAGTAAACTGACAATGCTGTCTGCAGTTGTTCGATGTAATATTTTTTCAGTAACGTTTTAAAGCTGTTCGCTAATTTGATATTGTTCATATATTATAAGACGCTTTTTATTGTTCTGACGATTGTAGAGATATATCTTTGAAACAACTAGGTGTCAAAACTGAATTTAAACGACTGTCAGTATAATAAAAAATTCGTTCTACATTCATGCAACATCAAATTATCGAACAAGTTTAAAACATTATTAAAGAAAATATTACATCGAACAACTACAGGCAGCAATGATAGTTTATTCAAAGTCGACATATGTCGATCTACAATGTAAGGACATATACCGATCAAGGCAAAAAAGCTGATATAAGCTTATATACTAAAATAAAAATCAAGCGGCATATTGTCAAGTAATTCTCTGCATAATGTCCTGCTGTGAAATAATAGATACTGCAGGTTCCACATTTAAGAAACCTATGGTCATACTTTTTCGACAACATATCTAGAATGAGAAATGAAGCACAGCCTACTAGAGAAGTATATAAAGAACAACTGTTAGCGTAGTTTCTCTAAGGTAAGTTATATCTACATAATTACACCAAGAGATCATATATGGATAATGGCAATCAACTAATATACCCCTTCTGTGGTGTATGTCTGCACTAAGGCTACAATATCTCGGTTAACTTCTGAGAAAAAATGGTATGTCCAACGAATCATTGTTGTCTTGTAAGACACCGATTTGTTTTCGTTTGACATACCGTTATGAAGGTGAGGACTGAATTAAGAAGCAACCTTTACTGTGCATCCAACTGAATAGGCTGTCAAAATTTTACTGTGCCTTCGAAAGCGAATGTTCTACATTAGGCGCTCGGCACGGGCACGCTTGACGCCGCTGAAGAACGGCCCGGAGTGAGATCAACATACGAGTGGCAGTCCTAAAGTGGACGGCGTGACGGGCGCAAAGTTTAAAGAGAATGGTTTTACGCGGCAGCGGTCGTTGCCGTTCGATAAGCGTGCCGCGGAGTGCGGCTAGGCGAACACGCGGCCAGCGGGTCACGCGGCGCGCAAACGCACCGCAGCGTACCGCGTGCTCGCCCGTCCGCGTCGCAGCGCCAGGCGGGCGCACCGCAACTGCACAGCGACAGCAACGCTACGTTACCGTTTTGGGGAACAGGCCCGGCGCAGCGACGCGGTCCCCTGCGGCGGAGCGGCTCTGCTTGGTAGAGGAGAGAGACAGAGTGTGTGTGACAGAAAGAGAGAGAGAGAAGACGGAGGAGGGTCTCGGCTCGGCGCTGGTCCGTGAGGCTCTGAGAGTCCGACGGCGACGTAGCCTGCGGACGATGCGCTGGCGCCTCCACTGTGCGCGCGCGGCCGGCGGCTGCGACGCGCGCGACCTCTGTAGGCGCGCCGGTCCGCCGCGACGCCAGCGCACTCGGTCGGCCGAGGGGGTGAACCAGGCGCTATTGATTCTGGCGCCAGCGTGACGCCGAGGCACGGCCGTGTCCGCCGCCTGTGGCCGGCCGACTCGGCTGCCCGCCGGCCGTGCTCCCCGGCGTGCCTACGTGCCAGGCGCACTTTCGGCGGCCGGTAGTGATAACGAGCCAATTTCCAGTAGCAACCTGTCTCATTTGCCCTCTCTGCTTTACACACGCAAGGGAAAGTATGTACATAGGTCAAGAACAACCCGGTGGTCGGACACAGAAATAGCAGGTGTAGCGTGTGTGCGTCAGTCTGACTGGGGTCACGTATAGTGCGGAGTGCCACAGGGTTCTGTCCTTGGTTTGTTGCTTTTCTCAAAAAACAGGGTGCTAAAAATATATTCATATTCTGAGAGGGGGTATTTTGGAGAAAACCAAGAAGAAAACATCCAATAAATATGGGCTCTAGCTGCATACCCTAACGCTGTCACACCATCTTTCGTACCACTAGTAGTCGCTGCAGACTGTCAGTTCGCACGGAAACAAATACAGATTTACAATTAAAAATCGACGAAGGAATTGTGAACATATAATTTCCTATTGTCAACTTTTAATGGGAGCTCGGTATGAAATGTACTGATGAGACAAGAGGTACAGAAAATGGCTTTGCCGAGTGCAGCTGTCTGAGTTGTTAGCAGCATGAATTATTAAGGAATTGATACCTCAACATTCAGTAGGGAATGAAGTATGACCATAAGCCATCTGTGAGTATGCCTGTGCAGTTTTAGGTAGCATACAACTTGTCACACGTATCTACACCTCCTTTCGTCTTGTTGTACGTAACTACATTTCTACTTCGCCTACCTATTTGTCAACATTGCCATTATGGTGAAAACGGAATACAAGTAGAACAGTTTTGCCTTTCTTAGGAATTCACTAAACAAGACTACAAAATTTTCTGAAGGTAAGTATGTATCACCCACAAACCCTCTGACCACTTATTTGACTTTGCAAATTCAAGTGACGATTACGTTCCACAAAAACGTATAAACGGAACGATCAACTAAACTTATAAGCTCCCTTCTCCTTGGAGATTATATGGGTTAATTAATGATAATTATATTCCAATCCTCTTGTTGTAGTTGACCGTGTATATCGAGACTTCGTTCATTGTTAAATGCAATGGTGTGGTACTAACTGATTTAGACGCATTAAGAAATGGTAAAACTTGATTTATTTCCTTTATCACACTGCAGAAACAAACAACTATTATTAAAGCAGTGTGCCACTACTATTAAACATAGAGACAAATCCTTCGCTACGCAACCGCCTTTGGCTCAATCAGCCTACACCTTCCACAGCCTCTCAACAACTACCTCTGCTTGCGACTCCATGCGCCACTGGGCATTGTCGCCCTCCAAAGAGCAACCACTTACAGATACTACACACCAGTACCCTCACAACATGAACCTGACAAAATAGTCTAATAAATGCGAAGTAACTCTGCACTAATAACGAACACCTTGAGGATAAACTATAATATGGCTACAATTGCTTCCCTTTTACTATTGCTTCTAAAGGCAACAATGAAAATTACATCGAATGCTGTTGCTCGCGTGCTATTGTCGGTTCGCAATTGTTAACCATTCCACCACAGCTATTATAGTTCAAATGAACAAAGGAATATTGTAGGACTGGTGATAGTAATAAGGAACTCAGCTGTTGTGATTTCTAGGTCAAAGAGATTAAAAGGACTGGAAAAAAAATACATTCGTGTGGACTACCAGTTCATGCATGACTACTCTGGGGCTGACAGCTATGAGCACTTGCTCATTTTCGCTAGTGTGAAACACACCTCTTCCGATGCAAGTTCTTTGCTAGTAAAAAAGATTTTCATAATGTAGTATACAAATGAGTAAACAAGTTAGAGCACATTATTTTGATTCTGTGAAATAGCAGAGCTGCTAATGTAATCTGTTTGTAATCACATACGACTTGCATTGAGCTATCACTAAGAGATGTGCTCAATATGGGTCCCATTTGTAGTAAAGCACACTTGCGTCTCAAGTCCGAGGGAATCACGTAATCTCTGGAAAACTCTAAGCTGATCACAGATGCGCTGGCTTGTGTAGATGACCTGTTCAGTACTGTTTGTACATCATTACTGGGTCTTGCATATTCAAAGACTTCAAATGTCACCACAAACAAAAATCGTAGGAATTAAGGTCGATCTAGTCACAGTACTGGACCTCCCTGGACTGTCCATTTCTTATTAAATGTCTCTACCAGATGTTCTTTAACATTTCTGAGGAAATGAGTCGGTGTTCCCTCATGCATGAAGCACATATACAGACTTCGGTCGGTACAAATGGTTCAAATGGCTCTGAGCACTATGGGACTCAACTGCTGTGGTCATTAGTGCCCTAGAACTTAGAACTACTTAAACCTAACTGACCTAAAGACATCACACACATCCATGCCCGAGGCAGGATTCGAACCTGCGACCGTAGCAGCAGCGCGGCTCCGGACTGGAGCGCCTAGAACCGCACGGCCAGCACGGCCGGCACTTCGGTCGGATGAAGCCTCCTTTAGCAGGACAGGCTTGTAATTACAAATATGAAACTGAAATGTAAAACCACTTCGCATGCTGATTCATTAGATGTAATGTATATGCTGCATTTAGCCGGAATATTGAATAATTTTTACAGTAAAATATGTTTATTGTATCTTGAATCTATGGACAATAACAGAGGAAAGTGTCCTCATTTGCTTAGCGCATTTCGTAGGGTGTTCGTAATAGCTAAGATCTTACAGTAGCAGGAAAGCGTTTCACAATAGCGAAGTTGATGAAGTACTCATAGATCTCAATGTGTGCATTTTGGTTTCGGTATTTATGACACATTTTTATCTTGTTTTGTTCCATTTTACTGCCTCTCAAAATATAGAATACCGTTTTTAACGCCCCATATATTAGTGATCTACCACAAAGTATGAAAGGTGAATAGAAGCATTCTCTTTGCAGATAATTTGTGTGTTACTGTAAAACACAGACACATTATACAGGGTGGCGCAGGGGATCGGGAAATTTTGAACGTTACAGTTGGCAGCACTGTAGATGTTCGAAACTTTGCACAATTGATGTGAACGCATTGCCATTTAGTGATCATGGAGAATTTGACTGGTGCGGAACGTGCAGTAGCTGTGAGAGCGTGTTACAAAAATGGTGATAGTGCGACTGCCGCGCAGAGAACATTTCGACAGCATTACCAGCTTGGACGTCATGGACGTGTCCCATCTGCGCATTCGATTACAACGTGGGTGCGTAATTTTTGGAAAAACAGGATCTGCCTTGAAAAAGAAACCTCCAGGTGGCATTCCACCACAGAGAACATTGCAGCTGCTAGAGCTGCAATCGAGAGAAGTCCTCGCCGCTCCGTTCGACAGCACGCATCTTCGCTAGGGATTAAGCGACGAAGCTTACAAAGAATACTGCACGAATTAGACTTCCATCCCTATAAGTTGCAGATTGTGCAACACTTACATGAACGAGACCCAGCGTCACGTATGGAGTTTAGTAGCCAGATATTGGCTAAAATCAACGAGGACGCGAATTTACTTGGTAACTTATGGATATCAGACGAAGCCCATTTCCACCTGAACGGATTCGTGAACAAACAGAATTTTCGTTATTGGGCACAGGACAATCCTTGTGAGTTTCACCAGCGACCACTACATAGCGCCAAGGTCACAATATGGTGTGCTGTATCATGTCATGGTGTTATCGGCCCTTACTTTTTTGAACGTGAGGATGGTAGTGCAGTGACAGTAACATCCGCTCGATATGTTGAAACGCTTCAAACATTCTTTACACCGAGACTGTACGAGCTTGATCTAAACGTCGAAAACATGTGGTTTCAGCAGGACGGAGCCACGGCACGCACTGCTCGAAAATCGATGGCAGCAGTTCGTCAATTGTTTGGAAGATGCATTATTTCACGTAACGGTGACATTGCATGGTCTGCGAGATCCCCTGATCTTAGTGTGTGCGACTTCTTCCTGTGGGGATATCATAAAGGCAAGGTGTAAGGTACACGTCCTGCAACAATCCATGAACTGAAGGACAACATTGAAAACGAAATAACTGCCAGACCCCAAGATTTGCTACACCGCGCTTTCCAGAGTTTTCATAACAGGCTGTTAGAGTGTGAACGCCGAATGGGAGCACATCTTTCCGATGTCATCATTAAAAAGTAAAGAGACACTTCTGGACATTTTGATTGTAAAGACGTACTGAATAATGGCATACTGAATACATTCACTTTCGTAAATAAATTACAAGTTTTATGAATTTATTCATGGAAATTACGTTATTTCGAAATTTCCCGTTTCCCTGAGCCACCCTCTATAAATAATATAGCTAACAGTTTAGTCAGGATCATCAGCATGTGGTTTTCAGAAAGCAGATTAATGCTCTACTGAAAGAAAGAAAAAAAATCCACAACGCATACACTTTCTGACAAGGAACTAAAGCGACTTTGTAATCTGCCAAAGTAGTCAAACTGTCAGTGCAATTTACCATTTTCAATTATTGTCAGTGATGGAAAATGGATGGTTATCTTCAAACTACCACGTTCAAGATCTTGATCTAGTTTTCATTATAAGAATGATCTCGATTATCTGTGGCAATGTAATACGGAGGCTAGTTACCGTATTTGCTTATCATGGCTCTAGTACACACATCAAAAAATGTTTTTCATCACCTCGGTCGCGGGAGTTCAGGCACCTGTACACAAAACTGGAATCGAGAACAACATAAACATCACTTCCGCTTTTTTTTTTTGCTCATGAAAACCAGACATTGTATGTTGTACCACCATACAGCGAGACCTTCAGAGGTGGTGGTCCAGACTGCTATACACACCGGTACCTCTAATTCCCAGCAGCACGTCCTCTGGCATTGATGCATGCCTGTATTCGTAGTGGCATACTACTCACAAGTTCATCAAGGTACTGTTGATCCAGATTGTCCCACTCCTTCGCGGTGATACGTCGTAGATCCTTCAGAATGGTTGATGGGTCACATCGTCCATAAGTAGCCCTTTAGCCCCTATGTCTAATAGGCGCTGCTCATGCATGATTTTTACATCTTTGGGCTGGTTTAGGGACATCTCTGACCAGTCATAGGGACTGTGTCTGTGATACAACATCAACAGTCAATGAGTATCTTCAGGAGTTCTGGGAACTGGGGGGATGCAAAACATTTTTGATGTGTGTATATAGGATGATGTTACATTCTGTGGAACTCTGTGCACGCTTCAAGAACATTACAAGCTCAGAATATAGGCGCCTAACTGACCATCAGCGTCAGTGCAAATGCTTCGTATAGAACATTGTTCAGGCTTCTCAGAATTCTGACACTGTCATCCCTGTGGACGTATTCCATAACAGAACTCCTTGTTGACAACGATGATCCATCCACAAGAACAGCGGACACTAGACGGAAAAATTATATGTGCTTGGATAACACTTTCGTGCACTACTTAGCGTGTTTCACTTTCTATAGGAAGCTAGCATACAATATAATGGTAAATCCCAAGTATTTGAATCAAAGTTGAAAATTTACTTATGGCACGCTTTTTCTATTCTGTACAGGAGCACCCCACGTTTGTTGTGATGTTTTCTCTTCATTCGCTAATTCTTCAGAATTTTTGTTTGCGTTTTATTGGTTCCTTAATTCTTTTGTTACGAATTTACTAATGAACATTCTGTAAACTATGTATTCCCTCACTTCACGGCCAAGCAGTACAGACTAGCATGCTCCCATGGAACCTATTACATAAATAAATAAATAAATACAAGGACCAAGGACAGCAATCCAAATTGTATTGAACAAAACATTTTAATATTTAGTAATATATTTTTTTCCTTTCTGTATCGAAAAGTATTTTAACAACTGGTTTAAATGCGTTATATACCATCTTCAGATATATAATTCTCGGCTGTGAACAGCACATCAATATGGACTGCTGTATCATATGCCTTCATTTCTGATTATTGTATATAAGGCACTGAAATCTGTCAAATGTTAATAGTATATACAACAAATGACTGAGGACGATAGGTGTATTTGTTGCTTTGAGGTGAAGAGATTAATGCAGGACACATAATTGTGGTAGACCATATCGAATGTTAGAGACTGACTGAGAAAAGAAGAAGAAGAAGAAACATTTTCTGCATAATGTCAGAAATTATTTGAGACTGTATTGCCACTATAAAGTTTAGAACATATTGTCTAACTCGGGTGCTATTACTTAACTAAATATTATGCATGAGCCTGTTACTAATGGTCTGTTAAGGCTACCGGATACAAAATTATTTATTCGCCTACGAAATACATCATAACCACTGTACAGAAAATTTCAGGTACTGAACCGCTTTAGATCAGTCACACAAAGCATTTGTTACTAGTTGCAGCAACGTGATAATACACTCCTGGAAATGGAAAAAAGAACACATTGACACCGGTGTGTCAGACCCACCATACTTGCTCCGGACACTGCGAGAGGGCTGTACATGCAATGATCACACGCACGGCACAGCGGACACACCAGGAACCGCGGTGTTGGCCGTCGAATGGCGCTAGCTGCGCAGCATTTGTGCACCGCCGCCGTCAGTGTCAGCCAGTTTGCCGTGGCATACGGAGCTCCATCGCAGTCTTTAACACTGGTAGCATGCCGCGACAGCGTGGACGTGAACCGTATGTGCAGTTGACGGACTTTGAGCGAGGGCGTATAGTGGGCATGCGGGAGGCCGGGTGGACGTACCGCCGAATTGCTCAACACGTGGGGCGTGAGGTCTCCACAGTACATCGATGTTGTCGCCAGTGGTCGGCGGAAGGTGCACGTGCCCGTCGACCTGGGACCGGACCGCAGCGACGCACGGATGCACGCCAAGACTGTAGGATCCTACACAGTGCCGTAGGGGACCGCACCGCCACTTCCCAGCAAATTAGGGACACTGTTGCTCCTGGGGTATCGGCGAGGACCATTCGCAACCGTCTACATGAAGCTGGGCTACGGTCCCGCACACCGTTAGGCCGTCTTCCGCTCACGCCCCAACATCTTGCAGCCCGCCTCCAGTGGTGTCGCGACAGGCGTGAATGGAGGGACGAATGGAGACGTGTCGTCTTCAGCGATGAGAGTCGCTTCTGCCTTGGTGCCAATGATGGTCGTATGCGTGTTTGGCGCCGTGCAGGTGAGCGCCACAATCAGGACTGCATACGACCGAGGCTCACAGGGCCAACACCCGGCATCATGGTGTGGGGAGCGACCTCCTACACTGGCCGTACACCACTGGTGATCGTCGAGGGGACACTGAATAGTGCACGGTACATCCAAACCGTCATCGAACCCATCGTTCTACCATTCCTAGACCGGCAAGGGAACTTGCTGTTCCAACAGGACAATGCACGTCCGCATGTATCCCGTGCCACCCAACGTGCTCTAGAAGGTGTAAGTCAACTACCCTGGCCAGCAAGATCTCCGGATCTGTCCCCCATTGAGCATGTTTGGGACTGGATGAAGCGTCGTCTCACGCGGTCTGCACGTCCAGCACGAACGCTGGTCCAACTGAGGCGCCAGGTGGAAATGGCATGGCAAGCCGTTCCACAGGACTACATCCAGCATCTCTATGATCGTCTCCATGGGAGAATAGCAGCCTGCATTGCTGCGAAAGGTGGATATACACTGTACTAGTGCCGACATTGTGCATGCTCTGTTGCCTGTGTCTATGTGCCTGTGGTTCTGTCAGTGTGATCATGTGATCTATCGGACCCCAGGAATGTGTCAATAAAGTTTCCCCTTCCTGGGACAATGAATTCACGGTGTTCTTATTTCAGTTTCCAGGAGTGTAGAATCTGCACTCCAAATAGGATATTTAATTTAGTAAAAACGGGAGCTGCAACCTTTGAAGTAGAAATTTCAGTGAGAGAATTAAATTTATTCAGTAACCACGGTAATTTTGCTGTTTGCTATACAACCTTAACACGAAAATTTTTCCCTCACGTTAAAGATTACGGAAAAAAAAACTTGGTGGTTCTGAGTAACTCAACTTCTTCATTTATCATGGAAGTTAAGTTGCAGTCTTTCTTTTCAGAGACAGGTCATCAGCACAAGTACACATGGACGAATGTGTTTTTAACTCATTTATAGACACGCAGTCGTGATCAAATTTAAGTTACTTATTTTTAGTTTCAGGTGACTGGTTTCGATCTTCAAAGACATCATCTTCAGACCTTACATTCCTTGATGACAGTAAGAACCGTTGGTGTGGAGTAGGTCCATCTGTACAGGCAGTGTTCTGCACTCCTCCACATATAAAAAGTCTCTATTGCATTCTTGTTTCTCGTTATTTTGAGAAACACCGTAGGGTTAAATACATGTTAGTGTCCTTTATACGAAAATTATTACCTCCACGCGTGTCTGGGCAATAAACGTATATATTTACCCTCCTCCCATAATTTTCGTCAAATAATTTACATTTCTCTGATATATCTAGTTGATCAAAGAAGTTTAGTAAAAACTACAAGTCACAGAGTGTCCTCTCTTATCGAGAATGGAAACCGTTATCCTGAATTACTTACAAGGTGTTCACAGTTGGTTGCGTTATCCAAATACACTGGTGTCCAGAATTAAAGCAACAAACCGAAACCTTGCAAGGTTACGTTTATTTTGCCACAAAACAGTATAATCAGGCGATTGTAAAGTACAAACAGTATAAAGTATACAGAACGTAAACAACTGCAACATGTGTAACGGTAGAGAAAACTGTTCTTCGTTTTTTCCAACTTAACGGACTTGCGCACACATTCCAACAACTGGTTGATGCGCACACTGTGGGATGTGCCTACCTCTGGCAGCAATACTGGCCTGACAAACTACGGGTCATGCTGTTAATGATGCCATTAATCTCATGTTGAGGTAATAAAGACCATTCTTCTCGCAGCGCTGCTCGTACGTCTTGGAGAGTGGTTGGTAGATGCTGACCTGATGCAACCCGTATCTCTAGTGCTTCCCTGACATGCTCTATGTGATTCAAATCGTGAAAGCTAGCAGGTCACGCCATGCGTGCAATATCTTCTGTTTCCAGGTAAACATCAGCTACCCGTCCTCTACGAGGTCGAACATTATCATCCAGCCATGCGAAGTCTGGGCTCACGTCACCTCGCAACAACCGCATATGAGGTTACAAAAGCTCGTCACGGTACCTGACAGCGGTTAAACCTTGCCGATTTAACCGTAAAATTTCATGGGGAGGTGTTCGAGTGGTCAACATTATCCCTGCCCTCACCATTAGGCATCATCCTCGATATCAGTCTCTTTCGACAATGGTTGGGTCCCGACATCGTGTTCCACGTTCCCTCCAGATACGAATCCGTCGGGAATCACTCTCCAGACAAAATCGAGACTCACCTGTGAAAAGAACATTGTCCCACTGTCCGACCGTCCAGGTAACATGTTGACGGCTCCACTCCAGACGTTCCCTTCTGTGAAGACACGTCAGAGGTACATATACAGCACATCACCATTAAAAAAGGCCACTCTGCCGAAGCCTTCTGCACACCGCTTGCCTCGCTACAACAGGTCCAGTGGATGCTGCCGGATCAGATGCCAGTGCCGTGTAATACGAGGTGCATTCAAGTTATAAGGCCTCCGATTTTTTTTCTCCGGACTGGAAAGAGATAGAAACATGCGCATTGTTTTAAAATGAGGCCGCGTTCATTGTCAATACGTCCCAGAGATAGCAGCACCGTACGACAGATGGAATTTTACCGCCAGCGGCGAGAATGAGAACTGTTTTAAATACTTAAAATGGCGACGTTTTCCTTACTTGAACAGCGTGCAATCATTCGTTTTCTGAATTTGCGTGGTGTGAAACCAACTGAAATTCATTGACAGTTGACGGAGACATGTGGTGATGGAATTATGGATGTGTGGAAAGTGCGTTCGTGGGTGCGACAGTTTAATGAAGGCAGAACATCCTGTGACAACAAACCGAAACAACCTCGGGCTCGCACAAGCTGGTCTGACGACATGATCGAGAAAGTGGAGAGAATTGTTTTGGGGGATCGCCAAATGACTGTTGAACAGATCGCCTCCAGAGTTGCCATTTCTGTGGGTTCTGTGCGCACAATCCTGCATGACGACCTGACAATGCGAAAAGTGTCATCCAGGTGGGTGCCACGAATGCTCACAGACGACTACATGGCTGCCCGTGTGGCATGTAAGCAATGTTGACGCGCAACGACAGCATGAATGGGACTTTCTTTTCGTCGGTTGTGACAATGGATGAGACGTGGATGCCATTTTTCAATCCAGAAACAAAGCGCCAGTCAGCTCAATGGAAGCACACAGATTCACCACCACCAAAAAAATTTCGGGTAACCGCGAGTTCTGGGACAGCGAGGGCGTAATCCTTACCCATTGCGTTCCAAAGGGCACTACGGTAACAGGTGCTTCCTACGAAAATGTTTTGAAGGACAAAGTCCTTCCTGCACTGCAACAAAAACGTCCGGGAAGGGCTGCGCGTGTGCTGTTTCACCAAGACAACGCACCCGCACATCGAGCTAACGTTACGCAACAGTTTCTTCGTGATAACAACTCTGAAGTGATTCCTCATGCTCCCTACTCACCTGACCTGGCTCCTAGTGACTTTTGGCTTTTTCCAACAATGAAACACACTCTCCGTGGCCGCACATTCACCAGCCGTGCTGCTATTGCCTCAGCCATTTTCCAGTGGTCAAAACAGACTCCTAAAGAAGCCTTCGCCGCTGCCATGGAATCATGGCGTCAGCGTTGTGAAAAATGTGTACGTCTGCAGGGCGATTACGTCGAGAAGTAACGCCAGTTTCATCGATTTCGGGTGAGTAGTTAAATAGAAAAAAAAAATCGGGGGCCTTAGAACTTGAATTCACCTCGTACTACGGTGGTACCGTTGTGCTCTTACAGCCAAATAACGGCTTTCTCTTTCTGATGTTACATGTGGTCGGCCCCGCCCTGGTCTTGGGGATACAGTTTCGATGTCTATAAATTGTCACCACATGCGAAAAACAATAGAACGATTCGAATTGAGCCATCGAGCCACATCAGTTTGCGATTCTCCTGCTTCCATTCTTTCTGTGGTCCTTCACCGCAGAGAGTCTGCAGGCGTCTTCTCTGTGCGGTATTGCACCTTCTGTGACTGTGTACACAGCGATTGTGGATGTGGGACTACCCTGCAAACACTATCCCGTTTGATAGGTACTCTGACGTCATTGTTGGCGTGGTTGTCCGTTGACCAGAATGCCATCTTCCATGCAGGACACGATCGCACGATCATCTGCTCACAGTTTGTATGATTATATTGTGAATTAGGCACAGGACGGAGAAACAGCGGCTTGTCGCTTCTGTTTAGGACACCAGTGTCTCTTTCAATAAGGTCTGAGACCAAAACATATCCTACTACACATACGCGAACCCAGAAGTTCTAATCGTAGTGAACCGTGAATTTACTTTCAGAACTATTTCTTAAGAATTTACCTTATTTACTAGCGATTCATTAAGAACATTAACACATTTAATCACACTATGTGAGCGTGGTAGTAGTTGCCAGGGAGTAACTGATGAAATCAAAATCAAATTTCTTTTAACAAATGGAAACTTTATTCCTAAAAGCTTTTTTTTAGAGAAACGTATTTAAAATTACAATTCGAAAGCACCCTCTTAAATATCAAGTTACAATTTATTCAGAGGCAGAAAGAAACAAATTTTTGAGTGTATGAGCTTTCGGGCTGAGAACCTTGCCGCTCCCTTTTGACACGGCCGTAGTTACGACCGCTCACAACAACCTCTGAAAGACTACACTGGTGCAAATCTGCAACACACCAGATTACTTTAAACTAAAAGTTTTAAAAATTCACACATGCACACAATCTATGCGCCCTGTAGGAGGGATGGAAATGGTACAAAACACTAAAATTAAAATATTAAGCTTGCCACCGAAGGATTTTAACTTCTAAGAAAGTCTTACGGTGGAAGGGTGGCAACTTTATATACTAAAATGATCATTTAAATAAAAGCCCATGAAATGCAATCTTATATAAAGTTCTACAGGGTTGACTACACAAGTTAAGATGCTCTACAGTACACCGATACCGTCTCTCAAGGTGATAGGCACGATCAAAACATGTTTCAGGATTTAGGCCGTTACACCCCAAGCAATAAATTCGTTAACACACCACATCCGACAAACATGATAGAGGCAGCTCCAAACGACAGACAGACACTAACTGCCTAACAAATGCGGACGCGAGGCAGAGGAGCAAGCTGGGGACGGGAGACTGACCGAGAAAACAAGTAGAACTTAACAAGAGGAAATCACAGAACATATCACCAGTCACTTAACTTCTAATAAACTGCGACTTCTCGAGAAGACCTGGCGCAGCACCCGCAAATCGCTCTCCCGAACCGTCCGCAGCCAGCGCGCCTATATCCCGTCTTTCCTGGACCGCACCAACCGATCCACTGCCCACTGCTCCGTCCGCGACTGCTGCTCCGTCGCGACTGCACTGCTGGTGCGTCGACTCACTTCCAGACACACGACAGCGGAAATACTGTCTCAGACCAAAACATGCAGAGGAAACACGCCCACTGGCAAAACGACACCCCTGCACCAGGAAAGGCCCGAGCCAAGCTCCACAAGATGGTAAGTGAAGGGGCCCAGAAGCTCCCGGAGAACTAGTTACACCACGACGTCGCAGCTCGCAACGGCCAGACTAATGGAGTGGGTTGACTCCTGTTGCTCTCGTGTCGACCGCGAAGTCACTAACCCTCGCTATACTCCGCGGTCCACTGGACACACGTGGCGACCTCGCATGCGCCGACGCTCAAGGCGAACAAGTCATCTTGTGTCTCAAAGCGCGACCGACCAACCGATCGATCCAACCGCCAATGACCATTGCCTGAGCAACTCGAGCAGTCTGGCGGCCTAACGCGCAGACTCAAATGCAGGAACTAAGCCCCGACCGGGCGAGCACTTGGTAAATTCTCTTACTGGCGGAGTGGAAAGACTCATTTATCCGGCTTTAAAGATTGATCCGAACGAAAGACATACTAGCACTCCGGACGAGAGACAGACACTAACTGCTTCACAAATTCGGACGAGAGACTGACCCAGACTGACTCCGACTGACCACTCGCGAGCTCATAGCGCCCCTTAGATGCACGTGAACAGGCAACCTTTCCCCTTTCCCACCAGAGGGAGACACCAAAGCTGCGATTACCACAGCGGCGCCACCGCCAGAAACGGAGAGCGACTGCTTCACACTAGGTGCTGCGGCCCGCTTTTCAAAACATCAATTTTTACCACGGCTCACGTAGTCTACTCTGACCGCCTTCTCAGCATCATCAGTTTTCAATAGCTAATTGAAAGTCATCGAATATCTTATAATTATCTCAAGACACAAAACGCCATTTGGCAGCATCACCTCTTTCATATCACACAGAAAAACCGGCAATTTTAAGTACACATGAAAACGATTTTAGAGGTAAAACTGGGTGTGAATAGCTTGCTGGATCAAATGGACCAAAATTATGCAATTTTAATTTAGCTGCTTGTGTCATAACTGCTTTAACCAGTGTAATTTCAATCAATCCTTGTTCCTTTACTCAGTTAACTATTAAGTTATCCATTGTTTAGTTTGGGTCATAACATTGTCCATAGTGACTACATCTACATTACTCTCCACTAAGTACAGATGACTCTTTTTTATTCTTATATAAATAAGTCTGTAAATCGGAGTTCACATCATTGTCCCTTATCCCGCTATATTCGCCACTGCTTCGACCAGTTCATTCACCTCTTATTTTATGTGATTTAAACTTCTATACATACAAATTGCTATACGTTGATCTTCGTGTGCTGTCTCACAAGAGCCGATTTATTCAGATATTTCTTCCTTGATTAAGCAAATAACTTCATCTTACTTCATGTTTATTTCAGAAATGAAGGTTTTAGTATTAATACTAATCTACAATTTTTCATATGAACTACTGCGAAGTCTGCTGATACTTCTTCCTTAAGCTTAATAATATTTGCTTTAAAAGCAGTTGTTATTTCCTGCCTAATTTCTCAAAATCATTACCTAATTGACCAATATCAGACTTTATTTAGCCAGTGAGTTCTCTCTCCAACCTACTAATGATAAACTGCAGTTGGAGAGTTAGTTCTGTTCCTAACCTACAGATGTTAGACTTTAGTTCTCCTTCTAATCGATCAAATCTATCATAGTACGATCTCACCTCCCTGAACGTTCTTGGACGCATTGTGGATCTTCGTAATTTCTTTAGCCGCTATAGTCACACATAGTGGATTTCTTCTCTCCTTTTGTACCGATGTTTTGTCAGCTACAATTTCACCTCTGTCCCCTTTCTTTCACTCTGATCATATTACAATATAAATAAACATATTTACGTGTGTCCATTCTACTTTGTCAGCCGGCCGCGGTGGCCGAGCGGTTCTAGTCGTTTCAGTCCTGAACCGCGCGACTGCTACGGTCGCAGGTTCGAATCCTGCTTCGGACATGGATGTGTGTGATGTCCTTAGGTTAGTTAGGCTGAAGTAGTTCTAAGTCTAGGGGACATGACCTCAGATGTGAAGTCCCGTAGTGCTCAGAGCCATTTCAACCATTTTCTACTTTGTGCATGTTATCTGCTGGTTACTAATTAAAGAAGTGACTCTCAGCTTAACTTACTAGATACCAATACGCCACCGTGGAGCATCCCCTCGTGGGTAAGTCATGGACAGAGGCGTGAACGCCGCCGTCGCAGATTAGCAAAATTAAGGTACAGATGCTGTACGTCTTCTTTGCAAAGGCACAGAGACGTCTTTTGAAATCTTGTGCAACTTACAAGGTAATCGTGCAATCTGACATCTCGAAACCTATTCTAAAAACACTTGTTGTAGCTGTGATTCAAAGTCATAAAATTATTTTGAGGGACATCATCCTTACTCCAATTCTTAATACAAAAATAATACACCGAAAGAAATGCACAATTAAAATATTACCTGTTAAGATGTCCTGCAAGTATTTTTTTTCATTAGTAAAGTTGCTCATTTTTGCCGGAGGAAAGAACCGCTTATAACATCGGATTGTGCAGGTCTTCTTGTCTAGCGTGCCATCGGAGAACAAGCAGACGCTGCCGTGGCAAGACAACGTAGCGGCGTGCAGCGGGATGTCCGAAGTCAACACATGCCAATTTTAAGCACTTAAACCATACCAAAAAGTATCAGATCATTAATTGTTTGAGTAACCAGCAGTTCATAGCAATTGTAATTCTTACAAAAGTGGCTAGCAGAGGAAGGAAAATCGAGGCAGTGTATGATGTTACATTACATACGACTTCCATCAGTCGAGACTTTCATTTATTGACATTTAATATTTCACAACCGTTCCTGTAGTACAGTTTTTATCGTAAGTTTTGAATAATGTATATTTAGCTAACAATGAAACAGTTCATGTGTTTATTTATTAAGCTCTGTAATCGTCACAAAAATGCGAAGTCTCAGTTCGGTGACGACAACAAACGTTTTCCTTACACCAACACACCTAATAAAAGAAAATTAACGTATTAAGAGACTTCACAGTAACTCAGTAACTACTACTTTTATGTATACAGAACGGGAATGGAGTAAGAAATGGTCATGGCCGTTGTTCTACCTATTGTCCTGCATACTTGACCAAATTCGTAAAATGTGTTGATGCAAACTGACAGTGAAGAAATTACTGGAATTAACAACACTGTTCCGGATACAAACCTGAAATGTGAAAGAGAAAGCGTAATTTATATTGTCCCGCAATTTTCTGCAAAATACTTTACTCTGTGCAAAAACTGTTTTATCGAGAGCTGAAGCATATGAAGTCTTTTCGTCGTCCTACTAACAACTGTGGTTCCTTTATGTCCAGACCAAATGTCCATTAAAAGCAACGAATTTTTTCAGCAAATGACAAAAAGACATTTCGGATGTAACACCAAAAATTTTTGTCTCACTTGTCCAGATTTTGCTATATACGAGGGCTGGAACTTAAATAGTGGCAACTATTTATTCACAGCCGATGCAGAAGAGCTACTTATTTGCACCTGTTACTGTCCTTCAAAGTAGTCCCAGCGCTGTGTATAACACGTTGCCAGCGATGTGGAAGGCGTAGTATACCACTAGGAGAGCCTGTTCTGTTGATGGTGCGAACAGAGCGGTCTAAAGTTATGGTGATTCTCGTGTACGACTGTGATGGTGTTATCCTAACGCATTACGTTCCTCCACGGAAGACTGCCAATGCACAGTATTACTGTTCGTTTTTGGAACATCACCTGAGACCAGCTTTGCGAAAGAATCGGCGACCCTTTCTGCGCAACCAACCCATCATTTTGGACGACAATGCGTGGGCGTACACAGCGCAAGCTGTGGCTGCTCCGTTCGGCCGATGGGACAGGGAAGTACTGTACCATCCACTATACTCCCAGACTTAAGTCCTTGTCACTTTGATTTGATTCCGAAGATGAAGGAACCACTTTGTGGTATTCGCTTCCGAATTTTTCTAGACATTCGACAGGCAGTAGACCTCTCCATTTGCACCATCAACAGAACAAACTCTGCTAACGGTATATTTTGTATCGGTTGTGAATAAAAAGTTGCCACTATTTTAGATCCAAACCTCGTAGATTCGAAGATGTTTGCAAGTAAACAGTTCTTGTTTTAGTTTTTGGCCCTAATTTGCCAAGATATACAGTTATAAAGCTGCGGAAAGTAGTAATCCACTGATACTTGTCACTGTAATTATTGTAGAAGAATGCGCCCAAAGAATTCATTAACTACGCAAGGACTCTGTCTTCTTTTCGCTCGAAATAGTAAAGTCCATTTCTTTCACGAAATCGTACTGACTGGGGGCAGTTTTAAGCAATAACAAGAAGCCTTGCTTCACGTCAGCTACGATTTCTCTATAGTATTACCTGTTGATGACATCTCCTCTACACATTTACTTGGGGTAATCTTCGTAATTTTGTGACTTCTAAATTTGTGACTTCCTTTTGCGTAAAATTTGCTGAATCTTTTTGACCAGGCCGAAGAAGCCTGAAATGAATAATTTTCGTCTCACTTGCAATCCAGAGTGACTAGTCTCGTAGAGCCCCCTCGGTAACGGTGCACTAGCTCTCACTAGCATCTCTAAGTCTTTCGAATACTCCTTCGTTCAGACTTGAAAGTTTCATTTTGGGGCATATTCCATACTTATTGTAAATCTTTCATCCATTAACATAATTCATGTACAGATTTTACGAAATGAAACCGACTTTGCGCACTGCTGAAGTTGAAGTATTTTCTCCCTCTTTCTCTTAACCAGGAAATTTACAGCCTTTCTTTATCAATGAAAGCTGTTACTGCACGTTTTATTTGGGATTGGACGGTACTTTCTTTTAGTCCTGGGCTTTAATTAGTACAACAGTAATCGTTCCAATCACAATTTACGCAATCGTCCAATTTATCTCCAGTTTCTTTAACTGTTTCTAATAATTTGTAACGAAATGTCGACATCATTCGAATGAATGTCCAACAAATAAAGTAATAAATAACACACATGTAGGTCTTCAGGAGAAGTAGGTAATATCAGACTCATCTCCGGAGGATGAAAACATTAACTGGATTCCACATTACTGTGAAACTGTGGACGCTGCACAAAGACAGATGCTATTAGCAACTACTGCTAGCTATTATGGTTATTTAATGTGGTGTAAATTCGGGCGAATTGTAACTGTTAATAATAGTGTCATTGAAACTGTCAACGAAAACTGGAACTCGCTTTATAAATTACGCTCGTGTAACGCGGTGTTATATGTTTACCGATTGGCCATCAACCGAGACTACGTATGTGGCTGCCGTGTTACGTATGTGGCTGCCGTGTTACGCACGCGCTGTCTGCTACAGCTACTGCAGAGATGTACAATTCTCCAGACGTCTGCGAGCTACAAATTTAGCAGTTTTCAATATTAAAAATATTCTTTCAGTGTCTCTATTTCGACATTCTGTTTCTTTGGCTCTATCCTTTCTGTTTAGAAAAATTTCGTGACAGGTTTCGACATGTCGCTGTGGACAGTTCCCTTGGGAGAAAGTAGTTTGCCGGTACTGACGACGAGTTGTGAGCAATTCGACCTGATGAGGGGAAATGGTAATGTAATGCCTTCTCCTTGTGTGTTATACACGGTGTACAAAAATATACGTTACAAATTCAGGACATGTTCCTCACACATAGACCAAGAAATTACGTTACGTGAACATAGGAAACGCTTTTTTTCCGCGTTAAAACTAATTTTCTCTGATTGACAATGGGAAAGGGAAACGTACAGAACGCACCAGCATACTACATGCAGATCTTTCTCACAGGAGATGTTCAATATTCCCTCCCTGGTCATTGATACATGCATCAGCCCGCCATCGTAGTGAATCTAGAGTGTGTAAGTAGGCTGTTTAGGTTTTTATGTTGGTAACGCCACGTAGCGCTCTGTATGAAAATCACTGGCTGTGCTGTGTGAAGCATGTGGCTGATTGATATTGTCAGAATAGTCGTTACTGTAGTGTTGGGAAGTGTGATGTGAACAGCGCGTAGCGTTGCGCAGTTGGAGGTGAGCCGCCAGCAGTGGTGGATGTGGGGAGAGAAATGGCAGAGTTTTGAGAGCGGATGATCTGGACGTGTGTCCATCAGAGACAGTAAATTTGTAAGACTGAATGTCATGAACTGCTATATATATTATGACTTTTGAACACTATTAAGGTAAATATATTGTTTGTTCTCTATCAAAATCTTTCATTTGCTTACTATGCCTATCAGTAGTCAGTGCCTTCAGTAGTTAGAATCTTTTATTTAGCTAGCAGTATTGGCGCTCGCTGTATTGCAGCAGTTCGAGTAACGAAGATTTTTGTGAGGTAAGTGATTCATGAAAGGTATAGGTTATTGTTAGTCAGGGCCATTCTTTTGTAGGGATTATTGAAAGTCAGATTGCGTTGCGCTAAAGAAATATTGTGTGTCAGTTTAGTGGTGTTCAGAATAAGCAAAGAGCGAAATGTCTGAGTACGTTCAGTTTTGCTCAGCTGTTTGAAAGTCAAATAACGTAAGAGGTTTATCAGCACAGTAATTCATTAATTTTTCTAAGGGGATGTTTCAAGTGCGCTGATATATCCCTGGAGTATTGCGTACGGTTTCATGGGCTTCCATAATACATTCACGGAGACTCTCGACAACTTTTACTGGGGTTTCATTCGCAAGAGCTTTCAGATGCCCCCACATATAAAAGTCCAGTCAGACAGTCATGTCGTCAACATTCAGTTTTGGACCTACACTTATTGTACTGGCACTGGAGTTGTCGTCACATGCATGAAAAATTGTATGCCTCATGGCAGTGCCTTCGTCCTTCTAGGCCTACCACGGGCGCGAGTATCAGTCTTAAATGTCGCATGTTCCCTAAGTCGACGATCAATGTCTTCAAACGTTTTCCTGTCTGGCAACTTCGTCCTGGAAATCTCTCCCGGTACAAACGATGAGTGCGAGCGACATTACCATAAGTTAAACCATACCCGAAAATTGGCATTTGTCATCTCTGCATTTGTCTACACTGTCATTGCGTAAGTCAAATCTATTGTAGAGGGTATGTTGGACAAGGATGGAAACTGTCAGGATGCGCCGTATTAAAACTCGTCCGAGTTTCCCAAGTTATTTATTATTTCCAGCTACAGTGCGCCCATTCTTCTCAGTCTGTGTCACTGAATCCTGAAATACTCAGGACATCACTTCACTGTTTGCGAAACGGCTTGGCGCGGAATGGCTGCCTCAGCAACCCGTGCATCGCCCTGCTGTTTGTCGACCTCGTATGGCCACAGAGTTGTGACGGCGTCATGCTGTGCCGGCAGTCGCCTCAGCGGTCTCTATTCCCATTGTCTCAGCACTGCTCGTGGGAGCTGCAAGGCGCCCGGGGCGTTTTCTCGCTGGCGTAGCTAAGATCGCGTCGACCGCGAGCACCTGAGACCCGGCGTCCGAATTTGCGGCCCTCGCCTCGGGATGCCTCCAGCATGTGTTGGGAGCTAACAAGACTGCCGGCAGCAGCGAGCCGTAACGTGGCTCTCCGCAGGCTGGCTGCGGACCCTGTGTTGGCGTCAGAGAGTCGAACCAGCGACCTGCTGTGAATTGGAATGCTGGCGCCCCATCAGCTGCTGCATGTAGCCGGTGGTGTGACACACCCCACCATCCAGGACAGCTGTCACACTTGAATGCCTCGTTAGTGAACCGCCGCCTATTTATACGCAGCTGTGCGCCTCTGTTTTCCTAACACGCCACTCTGAGTCATGTGCAGGGTTATTACAAATGATTGAAGCGATTTCACAGCTCTACAATAACTTTATTATTTGAGATATTTTCACAATACTTTGCACACACATACAAAAACTCATAAAGTTTTTTTAGGCTTTCACAAATGTTCGATATGTGCCCCTTTAGTGATTCGGCAGACATCAAGCCGATAAAAGTTCCTCCCACACTCGGCGCAGCATGTCCCCATCAATGGGTTCGAAAGCATCGTTGATGCGAGCTCGCAGTTCTGGCACGTTTCTTGGTAGAGGAGATTTAAACACTGAATCTTTCACATAACCCCACAGAAAGAAATCGCATTGGGTTAAGTCGGGAGAGCGTGGAGGCCATGACATGAATTGCTGATCGTTATCTCCACCACGACCGATCCATCGGTTTTCCAATCTCTTGTTTAAGAAATGCCGAACATCATGATGGAAGTGCGGTGGAGCACCATCCTGTTGAAAGTTGAAGTCGGCGCTGTCGGTCTCCAGTTGTGGCATGAGCCAATTTTCCAGCATGTCCAGATACACGTGTTCAACTGTTTCTTCGCTCACTGCAGGCCGACCCGTTGATTTCCCCTTACAGAGGCATCCAGAAGCTTTAAACTGCGCATACCATCGCCGAATGGAGTTAGCAGTTGGTGGATCTTTGTTGAACTTCGTCCTGAAGTGTCGTTGTACTGTTATGACTGACTGATGTGAGTGCATTTCAAGCACGACAGACGCTTTCTCGGCTCCTGTCGCCATTTTGTCTCACTGCGCTCTCGAGCGCTCTGACGGCAGAAACCTGAAGTGCGGCTTCAGCCGAACAAAACTTTATGAGTTTTTCTACGTATCTATAGTGTGTCGTGACCATATGTCAATGAATGGAGCTACAGTGAATTTATGAAATCGCTTCAATCATTTGTAATAGCACCTGGGTAGGGCAAGTGGGCCCCTTCTGCCTGTACCTTTCGCCATGCAAACAACTGCATCTACTCTTTTCATAGGGTCTACGGCTCTGTGGCCTCCATTCTACTTCACAAATGATGGGAGCTTAACCTACTGTCAACAGGGCGACACCTGATTGTAACTTGTGTGCTTAGAAATATTGCACCGAATCTAACTTTTTCCTATCTTAAACGGTGATGCTGCTACACTGTGATTAACTCGACGCAGTAGCCAGTGTGCTTGCAATCTGTTCGCTGGAACAGTTGACGTTACCTGTAAACAACCATTGTGGTATGTTGCATGGCCACAGGGATGTGTAATACAAAACATTGGCGGTCGGTCCACAACGTAACCAGACGTCAGCAAGAATGCATGTTTCCCAAGATTCTAACGTTCTGTTCTTGTGTGTTTCTCATGATTACTGTGTTTGAGAAAATTACCTGTAACATGGGAACAAAGCATTTCTAGACACGTGTTCATATAATAATTTCTTCGTCTAGGTGTGAGGAATGTGTCCTGCAATTTGTCCCATACGTTTTCATTACACCCTGTAGTTGCACCAGAGCATTCTAAGCCTCCTGACAACATGAAAACATGAAAACTCTTTCGTTGGGACGCCAATGTAAGCAACACAATAGCTGACTATGAACTCTGAATACGTAATGGTTGTGGTGCTGCCCATGTCTGTGCCAAAGTAAGTGCTACCGTCTGGACAGCTGACGCCATGTGGCTCTCCAGAATCACCAGCGCCGCAGCACATGGAGTAAATGGTAAACAGCTGCTCCACGTATTTCGTACAGCTCGTGCTCAAAGTGCAAACTAAATGCTGAACATAACTTTTGCTTGATCAAAAGATTTTATTTATTTCAAGTCTTATCCTGGGAGAAAGGTCGCTAGGGTCTCAGCTGTCCTTGCTAAAAATGAGACTTGAGTTAGTTGAAAAATTAACTGATGCCTTCACATCCCGAGAGCTACGTTTCATGTAACTGACTCCTCTTGGGAAATTAAGTTACAAATAATAGCCGTAACTGGGGCCATACAATCTGCATCTGAGTGCAATATAAAGTTTTTGTATGTCCATTCCTCTGATTGAAGGTTTGAGGGACTTCGCCCGTTCACTTATGTAATAAAATAGAACACCCACGGCCTGCCTTTCGATGTTATTGATTGCATGGCTACCAGTTTCGGTGCTTTAAGTACAGTACCTTCAAGTCTTAAGTGAAGCTGAGAGGTTTAACTCCAGTCATATACATGATTCCATCAGTGGTCAACATCTATGAACTAGTTTCCGTAGAAACCGGTTCCTAGATGTTGGCCACTGGTGGAGTCGTGTATATGGTTTGAGTTAACTCCCACAACATCGGTTAAGGCCTGAAGATGGTGTACTGAAGCAACGGAACTGGAAGCCATATGGCAAATAACATCAAAAGGATGGCTGTAGGTGTTCATTTTATTGCAATAATAACCCCTGCAACGGGTGACGCTATCAGAAACAAGAAACACTAAATATTAAAACACAGACCAATTCTTGGTCTCAGTTATAGGCAGTGATTTTAAAAATCAGCACATTTCTATAAATTACTACAAATGTAATGAGAATAACTTGATTTCAGTGCACTGTTCAAAATAAACAATTGTTCATTGAACTAAATAACAATATAATTTTTAAATAACGTTAGAGACACTGCGCGTCATTGAAATGTCTTTCTAATAGTCTTTGACAATTATCACTGCTAACTGCAATAGCACTGGAGCAAAAATGTATGGGTCAGTTCAGAAAGTATACAATGAAATAAATGACTACCAAAATCTCACAATTTTATTGTTTCTTGAAAGACAAAGGGGGTTGTGTATGATACCATTGTTTTGCACCTCCCGTGCGTTACAGTTCCCAGAACTCGAGAATCGGTGCTAACTCGAACGTTCTCTACTGATTAATTAAAAAAATTCCTAACTTATTAATAAAAAAGTAGTTTTTGTCACTTGCCGCCTTTCTACCATTATCAACAACAGTCTACTATTCATTTTCATAGTCTAATATTTGAAATTATTATTTTAATGAGGAGTAAAAAAATTATGTAATTGAACCACTACAATACGATATATAAATAAATGGGGAGATCCATTGCTCTGGGATGGCACTGTTAGTAATAAATCAACAGAAATAGTAACAACCGTAAAATATCTAGGTGTATCCTTGCAGAGAGACCTAAAACAGACCCAGCACGTAAATGTGATTGTGGAGCACAGCTTTGTATAGATGTAATATATTGATTATTCCTTGCTGCTGTAGTGTTATCTTGAAGCTGTTGGAAAGAAGGACAGGCGCTCCATGGTGCGGAAGCAAAGACGTTGCCGAGGGCAGACGAAAATAGGAGAGATATTGCTACATGAAATAAACCGTAACGGGAGAGCCCGGCGAAAATGCAGACGTCCGAGACGCGGTCCCAGGGCGCTAGTTACTCTCCAAGGAATTAACATATAACGTCATATGTCGTCCAGACGCTGTGGTAGGTTGCCACCGTAGAACTTTGTAACCAACAGGCACGTACTAGCGTATAAAGCCAGCTTGGTATCAGCCCTGAGAATAGTAGCGTCAGTAGGCTCACAAGGGTTAGAAAGAGAGCGAAAACGCCAAAGAACTGTTGACCTGGCAGTCCCTACTCCGGGGAGCCCGAGGGGCGGGGCTAAATGACGTATGACAATAATGTTGCAAGCCTTATTTGGCAGAGCAGCTACGTTTAGCTTTCAGCTGAACAATGTTGATACCAAATACGGACTTAGTTAGTGCAACTGCATTAACATCCCCGCCTTAGGAGCAGTAGAGAGGACCTAACTAAACGGTGATTGGCAGGCGCCTGCAAGAGACCTGCAGGATTGTCTGGGTGGCTTTAAGTGGGAAAAGCAGTGCCCCCACGCGACTCTTTAAAACCCCTAGATTCCGCATTTTGGCTGAGTTCTCAGTCAGACGATCTGGGTGTCGATTACGCACCTGTCGACTCCAGCCTCGGTCCAGCTCCGCGTAAGTCTGCTCTCTCACTTGGAGTGCCTCAGTGAACAGTGTCACATTCAGTATGTTTTGTTTTGCAACTAAGTTGTTGCCTTAAGATGCTGCTGGTGTTTGCTACTGTGGTTAGCATCCACTGCTGGGACTTCTGCACTGGCTTCTGTTGTAGCAGTGTGATTCATGCTTTTTATAACCCTAGAACTAGCCTCCAGTGTATTAGTTAATCCTGTCTGGAATAAACAACTATTTCAAAACCCTGTTTGTCCAAGAGTCTCCGCAACGAGTTCCCTACCAAGTCTCACCACCTGCAATTCTAGTAAATGCCTGTACCAGTGCTGGCTCAGACAGAAGAAAACAATCAAATGTTTTCACTGTGAATTGTCCTTCTGCTTTCTGCTCTGTACCGCTAGGGAGCGCAGGCTGACTAGTAACCCCTTTTCTCCCTCTCCCACCTATATCAGGAAATGACAGTAAATCATTCCCTGTGGGAAACGGAAAATCAGGAAATTAAACGATTTGAGATTTGGTGTTACACAAGGATTCTGAAAACAAAATGGCCTAATAGGGTAAGTAATTTGAAGATGACCCACAGCACGGGATAGGAAATGTACATTTGGAAAACATTAGCTAGAAGAAAATACTACGTGATGGTAAATCTCTTAAGATACCGGAGAATAATTTCTATCGTATGAAAAGGAACAGAAAGGGCAAAAATTATGTGTGTAGATAAATACTGGGAAACAGGCAATAAATATGGCGTTGCGTGTAAGTATCGCTCCGATGTGAACACGTTGAAACATGATGAGAAATCGTGGTGGGCCAAATATAATCAGGAAGATGACTGATAACAAGAGAAGAAGTTCAGACATTTTGCTACAGGACCAGCTTGTGTGATATTTTACTAAAAACCTTATCTAAAACGTAATAGGGAATAGCTGGCTCGAGAACGATCTCGTTAGGATCCATCTCCAAGCAATACGGCCATACTCTCTTTCTCAGAAAACGTCCGACTTCACCTTACAGACGATGAAATTTATACAAGCTTACCAGGTTGTCAGGCGACTTGGAACGAACAAGATATTGATCATGGTTGCCTCGTTAAGAGGACTATCAATTATTGACGCTCCAGTATTACCGATGAAGGATGGAAGAAGAACGATTAAGCATGAACGACCCATCGACGGCAAGGTCATCGGAGCACGGTCTCAAGTTCGAGGAGGAAATATTTGCAAATTTTTCCCATGCCATTTAGCGAAATTATGGGAAATGTAAACTTGGGTGGTTGGACGGTGACAAAAATCGCCATACGCGAGTGTGAGTCCAATGTGCTAACCACTGTACCACCTCGCTCTTTATTCTGGTTATTGCGTTGTTTCTATGTCACAGTTAAGTTACCTTTCTGTAACTTCATAACGATTATTCTTTCATTCGTAGTTCGCATTGCGTCTACATCGACAGCCATGGGCAGTTATCCAGAGGGTGCAAATTGTTTTTCGGCAGTTCTCTTAGGAAATTTTCTGTTATCTTCGAAATTCAAGCATTTTCATAATCTTAAGTTAATGTATAGGGTGTATCAAAAAGAATCATCCTATTTATGATGTCTATATTTCTGAAACCAGTAAACATACAATATAAAATGAATTTTGTTTTTTAATGAACGGGAAACTCAAAGCTTTTTTTTCACACCTTTCACATTTTTTCATAGGTCTTCAATATGCCCACCTTGAGGTGCACTGCATACGTCTATGCGGTATTCAAATTGTTCCCATACTGCAGTGATCATGTTTAGAGTTACAGCTTCCACAGCTGCTGTTATGCAATATTTCAGTTCATTCATTTTGGTTCAAAAATGGTTCAAATGGCTCTGAGCACTGTTTGACTTAACTTCTGAGGTCATCAGTGCACTAGAACTTGGAACTACTTAAACCTAACTAACCTAAGGACATCACACATCCATGCCCAAGGCAGGATTCGAACCTGCGACCGTAGAGGTCGCCCGGTTCCATACTGTAGCGCCTAGAACCGCTCGGCCACTTCGTCCAGCTCATTTTGGTGGTAATAGAGGTATATAAACAGAGTCTTCTATAAACCTCCACAAGAAACAATCACATACAGTCAGGTCCGGTGACCTTTGAGGCCAGTAATGTAAGGCTGTATGTACCATTTGTCCAGTGCGACCGATCCATCGTTCAGTAATCCTTACATTTAAAAATTCCCGCTCTTTCAGGTGCCAGTGAGGTGGTGCTCTATCCTGTTGGTAAATAAAGTCGTTCTAATCAGTCTCCAGCTGTGGGAAAAGAAAGTTCTCAAGCATATCGAGATATGTGCTTCCTGCAACACTGACCATACGTCTTTTACTGTGAAACTGCACAAAACATAAAATTTTGGAAAGTCACTCTCATGTTGTATAGCTTCATGTGGCTGTTCCGTACCTCATAGTCTCACATTATGACCGTTCACCTTTCCATTCATATGGAATGTTGCCACGTCACTAAACACTAAGCGTGGAAGAAAATTGTCATCCTCCATCTTTCCAAGAACGAAATTACAGAACTCCACACGTTGTTGTTTGTCGCCTTCACGAACAGCTTGCGGCAGCTGAATTTTGTATGGTTTCCATGTGCAAAACGTCGACGCAACACACACCAGACTGACAGCGGGGGCATGTTGAGCTGTCGATCCGCACGGCGAACGGATTTCTGCGAAGTCTTTGTGAAACTATGGCGGATGCGTTCGACGTCTGTGTCAGGCACTCGGGGACGGCACGGCGAAGGTCCTTTAAACAGAAATCCCTTTCCCGTAATTTTTCATGCCATCATCTAATGCTCTCTGCTCTAGGAGGATATATATACCTAGTACAATATTCACGCTGAACCGTTATTACTGATCCGCACTGCGCGAAATGTACAACACAAAAAGCTTTCTGTTTTCTCGCACCATTTTTACTAGAGCTGAAGTGGGCGCACCCTGCTGCTACTTAGCAGGAACCATGTAGAACTCGAGAGTTTGCTCTTTCCAGCATTACGTTGTTCACGCAAAGATCTAAAATAACATAATAGTTATGATTTTTTTAAATCGGATGATTCTTTTTCGTGTACCCGGTACTTTGAAGTGTTATATGCCCAACTGTCTAATGAGAATTCTGTGTAAGGTTCTTCAGTGGACACTACACATTACCCTCATTACTTGTTTCTGCACAATGAAACAATCTTGCTCACTGAAGAGGTGTCCTAGTATATGAGCATAGCACATTCGCTGATGGTATTGCTATCATCGGTAAAAGGGAGGAAGAACTGCACGAACTGCTGAATGCAATGAACAATGTTAGAGTGCACATTATGGTCTGAGAGTATTACGTGGAAAGGCGAAAATAATGATGAGCAGCAGAGACGAGATCAGCGATAATCTTACGATCAAGATTGGGGACCGCGAAGTAGATGATATGAAGGAATTCTGCTGCCTGGGAAGCAGTCCAATACATGGCAAACGAAATAATAGCTCTGAGCACTATGGGACTTAACATCTGAGGTCATCAGTCCCCTAGAACTTAGAACTACTTAAACCTAACTAACCTAAGGACATCACACACATCCATACCCGAGCCAGGATTCGAACCTGCGACCGTAGCGGTCGCGCGGTTCCAGACTGACGTCCGTAGAACCGCTCGACCACACCGGCCGGCGAACGAAATAAGAAGACAAAAAAAGTGGACAAGTACGCCTAATAATGACATTTCTGGCCAAAAGGGGTTTACAAGAATCAAACATCGATATTACTTGGAGGAAGAAATTTTTGAGAAGGTACGCTTCGAGCACACCATTGTACGGAAACTAATTATGGACCGGAAGAAAAGAGAATCGAAGTTTCTGAGATTTGATGCTATAGCAGTATGCTGGAAATTAGATGGGCTGAATAGCATTAAATGAGGAGGTTAGCAGCTGGATCGGCGGGGAGAGGAACCTACGAAAAAATTGACAAGAAGTAGGAAACAGATGATAGGCCATGTGTTAAGACATCAACGGATAACACCTGCAGTGCGACAGAGAGCGGTAGAGGGTAAAATAAATAGGGGAATGTTCGAAGACATCCATGTAATAATTGATAACGTTAGGTGAAAGTGCTACTCTGAGATAAAGAGGCTGGCACAATGCTGGAATTCGTGGTTGGCCTCGTCCGACCAGGAAACCGCTCAAAAGACTGATTAAAAAGTGAATGAAAATTTCAAAAAAGAGAAATCATAGTAATAACATTTCAGGATAACAAAATAGTAAACATCAAGAAAGAAACTCTCTACTAAAATACTACAAAACTCTCACATGCTCTGTAAAAAAGGATAATTAGTTTTTATAGACATCAAGAAACTAAACGAATCTTTCATTCCTTGCGTAGCCTCATAGGGAAATCTAATTGGCTTAGGAAACTGAAACAGACCTAAGAGATTACAAATTATAGAATACTCATTACCCGATAGAACATCTCGGATAAGTACATCAAGAAAATAAATAAATCTTTGATTTCTTACGAAGCCTCAAAGCGAAACCTAATTGGTTTAGGAAACTGTAAAAGATCTATGAGAATAAAAAATTACACAATAGTCATTACTCGATAGAACATCTCGGACAAGTATTAAAGACTAAACCACAAGGTTCCAAGACAAATTTAATTAAGTCGAAACCTATCATCTCACAAGAGGCGAGAAGAAGAATGTCAGAGAGAATAAAGAAATGCTGGGATTAAAGCATGCAACAACACGCTAGGAAATGATATTCATTGCAATGCAAAAACGATGGAACGAAAGATGATGATGAAGAAGAAGAAGAAGAAAAAGAAGACGAACAAGAAGAAAATACAAAAACCACGTCAACTTCTTGACATTTCCATCTCCAGTGTCCGTCATTATGCCCAATGCAAAGTGACCCTTAGAAGTTTGAGAAGATGTATGACCGCTGAACTGCAGTTCAGGTTCTTATGAATGTTAATACACAAAAATTTTCTGTAACTAATTGGCATTCTCTCAAGCCTTATTTCCAGTAGGGTGGTCAGGTGTTACGCGGTAAAGAATTTAATGGATTCTGTTTTATCTAATCTCAGTGAAAGTCCGTTTTCAGGTAACCTGTCAATGCTTACCAAGAAAATTTTATTTCCAATTTTAGGTTTTCAATTTAGGGCGTTACTGTAATGCCTGCATCATCAGCAAAGATAATTATTTCGACTAAAGAGGGGATGCTCGAAAGTCAATGAACATGCATTTTGGGACGTCAGATAAACCACTTCTTTTCATTACGAGAACCACTGGATTGTTTTCCTTGTCCCTCCGACACGCTTTACATACCATCCATCCATTGCTAGCACTGCCCCACGCCGTCTGTAGTAGGTTTCTGCACGTTGGCGTCGAACATGGCCGGCGATCACTTTACTGTGACTGGACCACATTTACACTATATGATCAAAAGTATCCGGACACCTGGCTGAAAATGATTTACAAGTTCGTGACGCCCCCCATCGGAAATTCTGGAATTCAGTATGGTGCTGGTACAGATGACAGCTTCCATTCTCGCAGATATATGTTCAATCATGTGCTGTAAGATTTCTTGGGGAATGGCAGCCCATTATTCACGGACTGCTGCACTGAGGAGATGTATCGATGTCGGTCGGTGAGGCCTGGCACGACGTTGGCTTTCCAAAACATCCCAAAGGTGTTCTGTAATATTCAGGTCATTATGAGGATTCGGACATTGTCGTTTTGAACTGATTTTTTTATCTGATCAGACGTTTGTTTTGCAACCACATGGTGACTTCACAACAAAAGGAGATTCACTCCATCACAGGGATGTTATTGTCGTGTAACCACTTCGGCACAGGCCGTGCATCATGCACAGGTGCTCGATCGTGTTGAAAGATGAAATCGCCATCCCCGAACTGCTCTTTAAAAGCTGGAAGAAAAAAGGTGCTTAAAACATCAATTAGGCCTGTCCTGTGATGTTGCCACGCAAAGTAACAATGGGTTCAAGGACCTCCATGAAAAACATAACCACACCACAACACCACCGCCTCCAAATTTTACTGTTGGCAGTACACACGCTGGCAGAAGATGTTCACCGGACATTCGCTATACCTACACCCTGCCATCGGATCGCCACACTGTGCACCGTGATTCTTCACTCCACACAACGGTTTTCCACTATTCAATCGTCCAATGTTTACGCTCCTTACGCCAAGCGAGGTAACATTTGGCATTTACCAGTGTGGTATGTGGCTTATGAGCAGCCGCTCGGCCATGAAGTCGAAGTTTTCTCACCTGCCGCGTAAATGTCCTAGTACTTGCAGTGGATGGTGATGCACTTTGGAAATCCCGTGTGGTGGTCTGGATAGATGTCTGCCTATTAAACATTACGATCCTCTTCAATGGTCGGCGGTCTCTGGCAGTCAACAGACGATGTCGGCCTGTACGCGTTTGTGCTGCACGTGTCCCTTCACGTTTCCAGTTCAGTATCACATCGGAAACAGTGGACCTAGGGATGTTTAGGAGTGTGGAAATCTCGCATACAGATGTATGACAGAAGTGACAGCTCATCACCTGACCACTTTCGAAGTCCGTGAGTTCCGCGGAGCGCCCCATCCCGCTCTCCCACGATGTCTAATGACTGCTGAGGTAGCTGATATAGAGTACCTGCAGTAAGTGGCAGCAGAATGCACCTAATATGAAAAACGTATGATTTTGTGGGTCTCCGGATGCTTTGATCACATAATGCATATTTACCACGTATCCACGTTCCCACGGCCAGTATTTATGAATTCGGTGGTGGTTAAAACTAGACACTCGAGCTGATAAATAAACAACAGTTATGTGACATCATAATTCTAGCAGTAAGCATTACGTATAGAACGGTCTGAGTCAAAAGCAGCTGATTACAAACTAAAAACCGAGCGAGGTGGCGCAGTGGTTAGCACACTGGACTCGCATTCGGGAGGACGACGGTTCAATCCCGCGTCCGGCCATCCTGATTTAGGTTTTCCGTGATTTCCCTAAATCGCTCCAAGCAAATGCCGGGATGGTTCCTTCGAAAGGGCACGGCCGACTTCCTTCCCCGTCCTTCCCTACTCTGATGAGACCGATGACCTCGCTGTTTGGTCTCTTCCCCCAAACAACCCCCCTCCACCCCAACCCCCCTACAAACTAAAATAGGTACAAGGAAATATTAGTTACGAGACCAGAACAGTTCTACTTTTGTGGTACTACTAACACTAATTACATATTACAAATTATACTGTAAGTAGGCTGTTTATGTTTTCTTTATGTAAGTAGGCTGTTTATGTTTTCTTATTGGCAACGTTACGTAGCGCTCTGTATGAAAATCACTGGCTGTGCTGTGTGCAGTCTGTGGCTAGTTTGCATTGTTGTCTGCCATTGTAGTGTTGGGCAGCGGCAGCTGGATGTGAACAGCGCGTAGCGTTGCGCAGTTGGAGGTGGGCCGCCAGCAGTGGTGGATGTGGGGAGAGAGATGGCGGAGTTTGGAAATTTGTAAGACTGAATGTCATGAACATGTATATTATGGTTTTTCAACACTATTAAGGTAAATACACTGTTTGTTCTCTATTAAAATCTTTCATTTGCTAACTATCCCTATCAGTAGTTAGTGACTTCCGTAGTTTGAAACTTTTATTTAGCTGGCAGTAGTGGCGCTCGCTGTATTGCAGTAGTTCGAGTAACGAAGATTTTTGGTGAGGTAAGTGATTTGTGAAAGGTACAGGTTAAAGTTAGTTAGGGCCATTCCTTTGTAGGGATTTCTGAAAGTCAGATTGCGTTGCCCTAAAAAATATTGTGTGTCAGTTTAAGCACAGTCTTGCATAAATTGTTCTAAGGGGACGTTTCAATACATTCATCAGAAAATTTTGGCATCTCCCGTCTCCCAGAACGCCTAAAGATAGAAATTGACTGTGGATATTCTATGACAGATACAGTCGCTTTGACTGTTAAAAGGTATCACTAATCCCCAAAGATATAAACAACCATTCATGAGTAGACCCTATTAGACGGAGGGGGCCCGACAGCCCATCAGTTCCAATCATTTCATATGGAAGGACGTACACGGATCGTGTTGTCTGTAGTTCAACCCTGCCTAGACCGTCAATATAGCGGTTAGATCGCGTCTGCATTGCTACTTTGTTCTAGAAAGGGCTCTCAACAAGGGAAGTGTCCAGGCGTCTCGGAGTGAACCAAAGCGAAGTTGTTCGGACATGGAGGAGATAAATAACAGAGACAGGAACTGTCGATGACATGCCTCACTCAGGCCGCCCAAGTGCTGCTACTGCAGTGGCTGACCGCTACCTGCCGATTATGGCTCGGAGGAACCCTGACAGCAACGCCACCATGTTGAATAATGCTTTTCGTGCAGCTACAGTACGTGGTGTTACGACTCAAACTTGGGCAATAGGCTGCATGATGCGAAACTTCAACCCGATGTCTATGGCGGCTTTGTCTTTGCAACCACGGCACCATGCAGCGCAGAACACATGGGCCCTACAACATGCCGAATGGTCCGCTCATGATTGGCATCACGTTCTCTTCACCGATGAGTGTCGCATATGCCTTCAACCAAACAATCGTCGGAAACGCGTTTGGAGGAAACCCGGTCAGGCTAAACGCCCTAGACACATTATCAAGTGAGTACAGCAAGGTTGAGGTTCCCTTACGTTTTGGGGTGGCATCACGTAGGGCCGACGTAGTTCAGTGGCGGTCTTGAAAGGCGCCGTATCGGCTGTACGATACGTGAACGTCATCCTCCGACCGATAGTGCAACCACATCGGCAGCATATTGGTGAGGCATTCGTCTTCATGGTCGACAATTCGCGCCCCCATCGTCCACATCATGACTTCCTTCAGGATAAAGACATCGCTTGACTAGAGTGGGCGGCATGTTCCTCAGACATGAACCCTGCCGGACATGCCTGGGATAGACTGAATCGTGCTGTTTATGGACGACGTGACCCACCAGCCGCTCTAAGGAATCTACGCCGAGACGCCGTTGAGGAGTGGGACTATCTGAACCAACAGTGCCTTGATGAACTTTTAGATAGTATGCCACAACGAATACAGGCATGCATCAATGCAAGAGGACGTGCTGCTGGGTGTTAGGGGTACCGGTGTGTACAGCAGTCTGGACCACTATCTCTGAAGGTCTCACTGTACAACAAGCAATAGGTGGTTTTCATGAGCAATAAAAAGGGCGGAAATTATTTTTATGTTGATCTCTATTCCAATTTTCTGTACAGGTTCCGGAACTCTCGGCTCTGAGGATATGCAAAACTTTTTTGAAGTGTGTATACTTTGTTTCACAATTATTATTACATTCTTATAGGGATTGTAAAGCGGATATACGTAACAGATGACGTTTAACAAGGAACTCCTATCCGGATATGCAGCGTTTCAATATAAAATAAGTCCGAAGATCGCATCATTTTCAAATATCTCACTTCACGGTACTGTAGGTAATGCGAGAGCCGCACAATGCATGTACCGAGAAAATTTTCCTAATCACCTCAGTCCATCGTATACCTTTTTGTTCCGACTACAACAATGGCTCCGTGAAATTTAGCCGTTAATTTAGCCCAGAATCAGATGAGATCAACTGTATTAGTTGTATTATGAGATGTTCAAGTCAGCAGTGATTTGTGAAATCAGGGCGGGAATAATGCACTTGTCGGGTTGTGCCATTTGTCCCCGTTTGAAGAGATTTTCTTTTGGTATTTTGCTTCTGTCTGCAGTCTCTTAAGTGATTTACATACTTCCTAGTTTTCTTAATGATTTTTAGACGTTAACCCCATTTTCGTTTTGATTTTACTGCTAATACGTAACAGTCTCGCTCAGGACAGCACCTTAGCATTAGGGTTAGAGTTAGCTCTCCGAGAGCATTCCTCTCCGTTTAACATGGAGACCTCTGGACACATAGCTGTTCCAAGAATTAAAGCACAAAATTTGGTATGTTGAGGAGTTACGCTTAAATTTTGTGGATGATTTTGTTTGAACCTCGACAATGCTCTTGTGAGTGTAGTCACCACAAACACATTGCCCTGGCTCACCATATCTCGTTTAATAAAGTATGTCTAGCTCTAGCTCCTGTTATCAATCTGTACTGGTTGACCATTGATAAAGATGAGTGAAACAGTAATCTCTGTTCCATTACCTTAAATATTCACATTTTCAATTTCCGAAATAGCATCGAAGTACATACACTACTGGCCATTAAAATTGCTACACCCCGAAGATGACGCAGTACAGACACGAAGTTTAACCGACAGGAAGAAGATGCTGTGATATGCAAATAATTAGCTTTTCAGAGCATTCACACAAGGTTCGCGCCGGTGGCGACACCTACAACGTGCTGACATGAGGAAGGTTTCCAACCGATTTCTCATACACAAACAGCAGTTGACCGGCGTTGCTATCGCGATTGTGGTTTATCGCATCGCGACATTGCTGCTCGCGTTGGTCGAGATCCTATGACTGTTAGCAGAATATGGAATTGGTGGGTTCAGGAGGGTAATACGGAACACCGTGCTGGATCCGAACGGCCTCGTATCACTAGCAGTCCAGATGACAGTCATCCTATCCGCATGGCTGTAACACATCGTGCAGCCACGTCTCGATCCCTGAGTCAACAGATGGGGCGTTTGCAAGACAACAACCATCTGCACGAATAGTTCGACGACATCTGCAGCAGCATGGACTATCAGCTCGGAGATCATGGCTGCGGTTACCCTTGACGCTGCATTACAGACAGGAGCGCCTGCGATGGTATACTCAATGACAGATCTGGGTGCACGAATGGTAAAACGTCATTTTTCTGATGAATCCAGGTTGTGTTTACAGCATCATGATGGTCGCATCCGTGTTTGGCGACATCGCGGTGAACTCACATTGGAAGCGTGTATTCGTCATCGCCATACTGGCGTATCACCCGGCGTGGTGGTATGGGGTGCCATTGGTTACACTTCTTTGTCACCTCTTGTTTGCATTGACGACACTTTGAACAGTGGACGTTACTTTTCAGATGTGTTACGACCCGTGGCTCTACCCTTCATTCGATCCCTGCGAAACCCTACATTTCAGCAGGATAATGCACGACCGCATGTTACAGGTCCTGTACGGGACTTTCTGGATACAGAAAATGTTCGACTGCTGCCCTGGCCAGCACATCAGATCTCTCACAAATTGAAAACGTCTGATCAATGGTGGCCGAGCAGCTGACTCCTCACAATACGCCAGTCACTACTCTTGATGAACTATGGTATCGTGTTGAAGCTGCATGGGCAGCTGCACCTGTACACGCCATCCAATCCCTAGGCGTATCAAGGCCGTTATTACGGTCAGAGGTGGTTGTTCTCGGTAGTGATTTCTCAGGATCTATGCACCCAAATTGCGTGAAAATGTAATCACATGTCAGTTGTAGTATTATATATTTGTCCAATGAATACCCATTTATCATCTGCATTTATTCTTGGTGTAGCAATTTTAATGGCCAGTAGTGTATTTTCACTTGGGAGATATTCATTATTGGACATACGATTTTATGATTTATGGAATTCACTACATGATCTAACAGAGAGCGTCGGAAGCACTTAAGACTGTTTAAGATGATTTTTCTATAAGAACTTAGTAACGCCAGAAGACGTTATCCACTTGCAGAATGACCTGCAGAGGATTGATTAATGGAGCAGGTTCTGGCAGACGAGCCTGATCGTAAAGAAATACTGTGCATTCGTCGGAAAAGAAATACACTACTGGACAAGTACACTATTAATGACAAATTATTGGAAACATTATCTACCGAAATATATCTAGCAGGAACTGTCCAGAGCAATCTTAAGTGGAATGACCATATTAAAAAACAGTAATAAAACCAAACAGACCAGACTGAGATTAATGTGAAGAATCCTAACGAAACGTAACTCATTCACGGTGAAATGTCTTGCGATGTGCTTATTCGACAGATACTTGAGTATTGTTTATCAATCTGGGACCCTTACTGCTAGGACTCATAGTAAAGTTAGAGAAGGTCCAACGAAGAGCAACGCGTTTCGTCACAAGATCGTTCAGTATGCGCAAGAGGGTTACAGACATGTTCAACAAACTCCAGTGGCTTATTTCAGTGGAATTACGGAGCGGCTTAGTATTGAAATTTTGAGAGAGAACTTTCCCAGAAGAAATGGAGAATATATTACTTCCCCCCACACATCTTTTGAAGTTACCACAAAGAGAAAATTCAGGAAATTAGAGTTAATACAGAGGCTTACCGACGATCATTCTTTTCATGCGCACCCCCGCGAGCGGAGTAGGGAAGAGCGCCGAGCGGCCGCGTGATTTGAGGCGCCACGTCACGGACTGTGCGGCTCCTCCCGTCGGAGGTTCGAGTCCTCCCTCGGGCATGGGTGTGCGTGTCGTTCTTAGCATAGGTTAGTTTTAGTTTAACTAGTGTTTAAGTCTAAGGAACGATGACCTCAGCAATTTGGACTCTTAGAGACTCACACACATTTGAACACATTTTTTTTGGAAAGGAGGGATCAGTTAGTGGTATCAGAAGTACCCTTTGCCACACACCGTTAGCTGCCTTGCGGAATGTAACGCAGATGTAGATAGAAAAGTGCTAAATACATCAGCGGTAGTGTTCTGTGGAATACATGCCGTTGATCGAACAATGCTTCATCCACTCCCTACGGTGTTATTAATTGGTAGTGTTGGTAACCACTAATAAGAACTTCATTCTCTCTGCTGTTAATATTGGCAGTTTTAATCAGAGCCGGCCTTGTCCTTCAATTAGCTCCTCAACTGGTTTCAACGTGATTGGATGGACACCATTCTTAGCAACAGTTAAGAAAATTCATTTACGTCACCAAATACAAAGCACAAAGCCGGAGGTGGTCGTCAGACACACTAATCGATCAGAAATCTTTGAGACTGACTGACTGACTGACTGCCAATCAACATCAATTACAGACACATTTACATTGACATCTACATCTATACTCCGCAAGCCACATGACGGCGTGTGGCGGAGGGTACGTTGAGTACCTCTATCGGTTCTCCATTCTATACAGAAAAATAGACACCCCCAAGGACGCATCAACCTAATACCGTGTAACAACGACTCTAGCATTGGAAACGGTCTCAATTCACCGAGGAAGAGTCCACACGTTTCTGCAGGTATGTCATATTCAACTGAAGCCACCAACTGATACAGCTGCCAAGTCTCGGACATGTGGCCTGCTACCTTACGCCCCTTATTCCAAATACTGGTAGATATTTTACATCAGACTAAGTCGGATGTTTTATCAAGCTAGTAGGAAAGTATATATGTCGCCCTGTGAAGGAGAGTCATGGCATCTTGGAAGACGAGAGGATCCACCACGTAAACATTATGAAGATTTGCACGAAAAAGCAACAATGGATCACCGAAAAGTCCCAATTAGCACCCTGGGTGGTGTTCATGGTAGCCTAAATAAGTGAATCCAAGTCATTGTATGATAGAATAGATTAGATTCAAAAAATGGCTCTGAGCACTATGGGACTTAACATCTGTGGTCATCAGTCCCCTAGAACTTAGAACTAATTAAACCTAACTAACCTAAGGACATCACACACATCCATGCCCGAGGCAGGATTCGAACCTGCGACCGGAGCGGTCACGCGGTTCCAGACTGAAGCGCCTTTAACCGCTCGGCCACACCGGCCGGCGCAGATTAGATTCGATTAGGTTTAGTTGTCGTTCCAATTATCCAAAAAATGAGAAGATTCTCGTGGGTGTGGAGCATGACAAAGTATAATATAAAACTTTTGAATATAACACTTACTATCCTGATCATTTGTCAGAACATTGTCGAAATAGGTGAATGAAATGTAGTAAACTTGCACAGTAGAACAGTTCAGTATGAGAAGACTGTAAACGTCTAAGTTCACCTGCCGTGCCTTGCATTCACAGCGGTACCAATGTGCGAAAAGCCGCGGCGTATGTCGTAAGCGAGTATGCTTGGTTAGCAGATTGGCAGAAACAGCAAGCTGAGCAAGGCAGTGTGTGACAGCGAGCGATTCAGCAGGAAGCGAGACAGACGTAGGCAAGACTTGGTGCGCCTCCGTAACATTATGCAGGAAGCACTATTCACTTTGCTGCTTTCCTCACTTTGTGTTTGTCAAGAGGACTAAAGTACCAACACGAATTGTTACGAAAATGTAGCAGTGGGAGAGGCTGCTGACGGCTATGAATAAAAGGGGACAGTTGGGGCATTATGAATGACATGTAACAGCAAAACGCCTTCCCCAACCGTAATAAATACGCCATCCGGCAAGCCAGGAGGGTCGATGTGGTTCACCTCTTTCGCACTCGGTTCTCTGATTACTGTTAGGTAACAGTTTGTGCAAGATTGTTCCAGTTCTCTGGTACACCCACTGTTGGGCGAGGATGACTGCAAATTTGTGAGCTGCCAGGAGCCATCTTCGAGATCAGACCCAAAACTGCAGCTAATGAGCCACTGAGGATCCTTGTACTCGCGACAACGAACTGCGGCACAATCTGCTTTAATGTCGCACTCGCCGATCCACCACTATGTCAGCACAAAAACCAATAATACGGCAACATACAGTGCCTGGTTGGGAAACTTCGTAGGGCATCACGAGATCCCTCAACTCCGCAAGACTGTGTGGAAATGCCAGAGGAGGACCAAGCACTCCCACATCCACTCAGAGGTCCCTTCAGAGGAACACAGCAGTAGACAGTTGTGAGGATCTGCCTCCAGAACCTAGCAAAGAACAGAGGACGCCCTCTGGACTCTACAAGTACTGAACAAACAAGTCTTACGATCGATTCGTCTGCCATTGCGTGTGCCGACGCTTCCAGAAACCAACAAATACCATCCTGAACATCGTAGGGGCATTAGCCTCGCCTGCTGGCCCCTACACTACGATAAACACACTCAAAACGCTACAGAACCACCTCTGGCCAGAACTACACCCTCCAGACATTGTGGGTGAAACGCAGTGGACGAGATTATTTGAAAGAGGCATAATCGCGTCTTCTTGGACCACATTATGTGTCTTCAGTCAGTGTCCAGATTCTGTGTAGTTTGGCCAACTGAAGACATGCAGGTTCATATGCCGCTGTGGACGGTGACGTATTTAGAGACATCCAAATCTAAACGCCCATGTATACTGTTCCAGTGTTCGCTTGGGACACTGACAGTATCAACTCCCTCTGTTACTGATACCGATTGTCATCCAGAAGGTGTGACTGCCGCCTCTAGCCGCTGTCTTTTAAGACCCTTTTACGAACACTGTTGTTGCGCAGAGTTATATGGGTGCGAGTGAGACAGCATTCTCTGTAGACATGTCGGGCAGTCCTCGGTGATGCATCAACAGATCGAACAACTTAATTCATTGAGTCGTCACATGAACATTCACACACGATAGCTTGTTTCTGCGAATCTGTCACGTCTCGACGTCGACCCATTTTACTACGCTGATTCCGTGCAACAGAGGGTCAGACAAACATTAATTCACTCCCGTGACTCCTCAGCGGCGGAGGTTCACATGGCCGTCTGGTGCCAGTCCAACACCATCTAAAGTGATCCAAAGCACCTTGTGTGCTCTGTTAGTGGGGTGAAAAATATTTTGTCCTTTGATCTCCGTTTCATAATTAGGTGAGACGAGGAGGTACAGAATGAATTCTCAAACATTATGGAACCACACGAAAGTTAGACTGTGTTGCGGTTAGCAACGAAATAGTGGAGAAGACGACATGTCGAGAGTGTATTCAGAGTACTGTTTTGTTTAGGGTTTTGTGGCCGGCGCTCGCAGCTCACATTTTCGTTTGACAGGTGATCAATATGTATACTGTTTAATTCCAGCGCTCCATAAGGCAGAATGCAGATGTTCGTGACTCCATCCTGGACGCATGCGCTCTACGATTCCAGTCATAAAGGACTACACATGCACAACCTGGTCAAACGAGAAACCGCTGTTGATGAAGTATTTTCAATCTCTAAATATCTCCTGTATATAATGAGTTTCGACGGAATTACATAACCAATCAGATGGCATTGAAATTCATGGGGGAGTAAGTGAGTAATAAACCGCACTATAAGCCCTATATTCTACTGAATAGTACCAAAAGTTAATGGGAACAACTTGCTGCGAATTACTCACAGAAAGTGAGATTAGTCAATTCACTAACAGAGAAATGTGGCTCAGCAGCAATTTTATCCTTGGTAAGTGCAATCTGAGTCCAAATTTATTGCAGTGCAGCTGCGTTATACTGCTGATGGAAAATGGGTAGGCCATACATCATCGATAAAGTAATCCCTCCTTTCTGCGTCCTGTTTAATCTCTGATAACAGTACTAACATTAACTGAAATCAAATTACAAACGTACTTCATGAGCACCCGTACAAATTATTTGAACATCTAGGACCGTTAATAGAAAAGTTGTATTAGCTACATGCCAAGTAGTAGTGTTCGCTATAACGCTGCATGAAAAACAGCAAATCGGTTTTACATCTAAATCTACGTGATTACTCTGCTAATTACAATGAAGTGCCTGGCAGATGGCTCAATGAACCACCTTCCAGCTATCTCTCTACCGTTCCACTCTCGAACGGCGCACGGGGAAAACGAGCGCTTATATTTTTCTGTGCGAGTCCTGATTTCTATTATTTTATCGTGATGATCATTTCTCCCTACGTAGGTGGGTGCCAACAGAATGTTTTCGCAATCGGAGGAGAAAACTGGTGATTGAAATTTCATGAGAAGATCCCGACGCAACGAAAAACTACTTTGCTTTAATGATTGCCATTCGAATTCTCGTATCATGTCTGTGGCACTATCTCCCCTATTTCGCGATACTACAAAACGAGCCCTCCTTCTTTAAACTTTTTGGCTGTCAACCGTAGACCCATCTGATGCGGATTCCAGAACGCACGGCAGTACTCCAGAATAGGGCGGACAAGCGTAGTGTAAACAGTCTATTTAATGGACATGTTGCACCTTTTAACTGTTCTGCCAGTCAATCGCAGTCTTTGGTTTACTCTACCCACAACATTTTCTATGTGATCATTACACTTTAGATTATCTGTAATTGTAATTCATAAGTATTAAGTTGAATTTACAGCCTTCAGATCTGTGAGAAATCGATAAGCCGATTTCTTTTAGTACTGTTCAAATGGCTCTGAGCACTATGGGACTCAACTGCTGAGGTCATCAGTCCCCTAGAACTTAAAACTACTTAAACCAAACTAACCTAAGGACATCACACACATCCATGCCCGAGGCAGGATTCGAACCTGCGACCGTAGCGGTCACGCGGTTCCAGACTGTAGCGCCCAGAACCGCTCGGCCACTCCGGCCGGCTCTTTTACTACTCATGTGAATAACTTCACACTTTTCTTTATTCAGTGTCAATTGCCACTTTTCGCATTACACATACACTCCTGGAAATTGAAATAAGAACACCGTGAATTCATTGTCCCAGGAAGGAGGAACTTTATTGACACATTCCTGGGGTCAGATACATCACATGATCACACTGACAGAACCACAGGCACATAGACACAGGCAACAGAGCATGCACAATGTCGGCACTAGTACAGTGTATATCCACCTTTCGCAGCAATGCAGGCTGCTATTCTCCCATGGAGACGATCGTAGAGATGCTGGATGTAGTCCTGTGGAACGGCTTGCCATGCCATTTCCACCTGGCGCCTCAGTTGGACCAGCGTTCGTGCTGGACGTGCAGACCGCGTGAGACGACGCTTCATCCAGTCCCAAACATGCTCAATGGGGGACAGATCCGGAGATCTTGCTGGCCAAGGTAGTTGACTTACACCTTCTAGAGCACGTTGGGTGGCACGGGATACATGCGGACGTGCATTGTCCTGTTGGAACAGCAAGTTCCCTTGCCGGTCTAGGAATGGTAGAACGATGGGTTCGATGACGGTTTGGATGTACCGTGCACTATTCAGTGTCCCCTCGACGATCACCAGTGGTGTACGGCCAGTGTAGGAGATCGCTCCCCACACCATGATGCCGGGTGTTGGCCCTGTGTGCCTCGGTCGTATGCAGTCCTGATTGTGGCGCTCACCTGCACGGCGCCAAACACGCATACGACCATCATTGGCACCAAGGCAGAAGCGACTCTCATCGCTGAAGACGACACGTCTCCATTCGTCCCTCCATTCACGCCTGTCGCGACACCACTGGAGGCGGGCTGCACGATGTTGGGGCGTGAGCGGAAGACGGCCTAACGGTGTGCGGGACCGTAGCCCAGCTTCATGGAGACGGTTGCGAATGGTCATCGCCGATACCCCAGGAACAACAGTGTCCCTAATTTGCTGGGAAGTGGCGGTGCGTTCCCCTACGGCACTGCGTAGGATCCTACGGTCTTGGCGTGCATCCGTGCGTCGCTGCGGTCCGGTCCCAGGTCGACGGGCACGTGCACCTTCCGCCGACCACTGGCGACAACATCGATGTACTGTGGAGACCTCATGCCCCACGTGTTGAGCAATTCGGCGGTACGTCCACCCGGCCTCCCGCATGCCCACTATACGCCCTCGCTCAAAGTCCGTCAACTGCACATTCGGTTCACGTCCACGCTGTCGCGGCATGCTACCAGTGTTAAAGACTGCGATGGAGCTCCGTATGCCACGGCAAACTGGCTGACACTGACGGCGGCGGTGCACAAATGCTGCGCAGCTAGCGCCATTCGACGGCCAACACCGCGGTTCCTGGTGTGTCCGCTGTGCCGTGCGTGTGATCATTGCTTGTACAGCCCTCTCGCAGTGTCCGGAGCAAGTATGGTGGGTCTGACACACCGGTGTCAATGTGTTCTTTTTTCCATTTCCAGGAGTGTATATGTTATCTAAATCATTTTGCAATTCGTTTTAGTCACCTGATGACTTTACAAGGCGGTAAATGTCAGTATTATCTGCAGACAATCTAAAGCGGCTACTAAGGTTGTCTGCCGGCCGCGGTGGTCTAGCGGTTCTAGGCGCGCAGTCCGGAACCGCGCGGCTGCTACGGTCGCAGGTTCGAATCCTGCCTCGGGCATGGATGGGTGTGATGTCCTTAGGTTAGTTAGGTTTAAGTAGTTCTAAGTTCTAGGGGACTGATGACCACAGATGTTAAGTCCCATAGTGCTCAGAGCCACTAAGGTTGTCTCCTAATACAGGTCTGGAACAATAGAGGGCCTATAGCACTTCCTTGGGGAACGCCGGATATTACTTGTGTTTTACTCGATGACTTTCCGTCTATTCCTACGCACTGTGACCTTTCTGTCCGTAAATCACGAATCTAGTCGCACAACTGAGGCGATACTGCAAAGGCACGCAGTTTGGTTAGAAAACGCTTGTGAGGAACTGTGTCGAAAGCCTTCTGGAAATCGAAAAACAAAATTTATTTGACATTCCTTGTCGGTGGCACTTATTATTTCATGAGTATAAAGAGCTAGTAGTGTTTCACAAGAACAATGTTCTCTGAATCCGTGCTGACTATGTGTCAATAAGTCGCTATCTTCGAAGTAATTCGTATTGTTCGATCACACCATATGTTCCAAAACCCTACTGCAAATCGACGTAGTGATATGGGCTTATAGATATAGCTATCATTTAAATGAAGTACACCGCTTGGAGCACTAAAAGTGCAGTCGTGTTATACCACGTCGTTAGCATTTACTAAGGAAACCTGCAAACCTGCAAACCTGCAAACCTGGAAACCTGGAAACCCGGAAACATATGCATCCGACGTTAGCAGTCCTGGCACACACAGCTCCTGTCGAAAAAATGCAGTATGGTTGTAATTAAACTTTCGCTACTTGAGAGGGCTTTGAAAGCTGAGTGTTTATAGGACAATGAAAGTTTGTGGGCACATTCGTAAGAAAATGTCGAAGGGAAAATAAACCAGTGAATGAAACACATTTTCGTTTCCATGTGAGAGCTGGTGGGTTGGTTGATTTGGGTGACGGGACCAAACATCCATGCCCGAGGCAGGATTCGAACCTGCGACCGCAGCGGTCGCGTTTACGTTACAGGTTACATCTATATTCACGACAGCCTGGAACCGCACTAGGAGTACTGATCCACATACTATCGCAGCACTTTTCGAACAACGGGCCATGGAATATTTAGTCGTCGTTGCACACCTCGTGCACTGTTCGGAGGTCGCAGGCCGGCCGCGGTGGCCGAGCAGTTCTAGGCCCTTTAGTCCGGAACCACGCGACTGCTACGGTCGCAGGTTCGAATTCTACCTCGGGCACGGATGTGTGTGATGTCCTTAGGTTAGTTAGGTTTAGTAGTTCTAAGTTCTAGGGGACTGATGACCTATGTTAAGTCCGATAGTGCTCTGAGCCATTTGAACCATTTTTTGAAGATCGCACATTGCGTCCAGCATTCTCAGCCAGGACAACAGTAACTTCTTCAACAATATGGGCGCAACTGTCTGCCGGCCACTAATAGGAACAATTTCCAATCGCTAGTTAATTCGAACTTCCGACTCGTGTTCTTGAATCCTGTGCGAAAACAAGGCCGCTGCATATTTCTTTAATGTGTCGATACTCCCGGAGAGCAGTAGTTGCTGTTTTAGTGAATTACTGTAGCTGTTCGGCTTAACCTCACTCATGTAAACTGTCTGCAACTGTAATGCAGACTGATGCTTGTGTTTCAACTCAACCGTACAACTGCCGGTTCCTAACGGCAAGTCACGACACTAAAACTACCAACGACACAAATATTGCTGCGCACAGTCAGAACAACATTTCTATGAAGTTTTGTATGCATAAGGTAAAAAATTTTCCGTTTACACCGGCTCAAGCAGCGAAAATTTAATTATAACCACTTTGCACATCATTAGTATGGAAGGCACGACGCCTCTGCACGGATGGACAGTGTGGTTCTTATTAACGTTTAAAAACGCCCGGAGCGACGTAGATGACGCTGAGACAAGTAATCTAATATAAGACACATAGAGTAGCAAATGGTCGGGAAATACCCCAACAATGGGTGAGCATGTGACGTCACCATATGACGTACCTCACCACACGTGCTGCAGCTTGGCTTCTCGATCCTACCCGCGCCGGTAGGGGGCGGTGCTGCATATTGATCCGCTAGGTTATTCTTTCTTCGAACACCAGTTGCAAATGTTGGAAATTTGTGGTAAGGACTTATGGGACCAAGCTGCACAGGTCATCGGTCCCTAAGCCTACACACAACTTAATCTAACTTAAACTAACTTAAACTAACTTACGCTATAGTCAGCACACACAACCCAGGGGAGGACTCAAATCTCCGACGGGGGCAGCTGCACAGACCGCGACAAGGCGCCTCAGACCGCTCGGCTACCCTTCGCGGCTTGTAAATGTTATCTGTTGTAAACTTAGAAGTTACGAAATTATTGTACGAGGTGCATTCAAGTTCTAAGGACCCCGATTTTTTTTTTTCTGCGGACTGGAAAGAGATAGAAACATGCGCATTGTTTTAAAATGAGGCCGCGTTCACTGTCAATACGTCCCAGAGATGGCAGCACCGTACGGCAGATGGAATTTTACCGCCAGTGGCGAGAATGAGAACTGTTTTAAATACTTAAAATGGCGACGTTTTCCTTACTTGAACGTCGTGCAATCATTCGTTTTCTGAAATTCTGTGGTGTGAAACCAATTGAAATTCATCGACAGTTGAAGGAGACATGTGGTGATGGAGTTATGGATCTGTCGAAAGTGCGTTCATGGGTGCGACAGTTTAATGAAGGAAGAACATTGTGTGACAACAAACCGAAACAACCTCGGGCTCGCACAAGCCGGTCTGACGACATGATCGAGAAAGTGGAGAGAATTGTTTTGGGGGATCGCCGAATGACTGTTGAACAGATCGCCTCCAGAGTTAGCATTTCTGTGGGTTCTGTGCACACAATCCTGCATGACGACCTGAAAATGCGAAAAGTGTCATCCAGGTGGGTGCCACGAATGCTGACAGTCGACCACATGGCTTCCCGTGTGGCATGTTGCCAAGCAATGTTGATGCGCAGCGACAGCATGAATGGGACTTTCTTTTCGGCGGTTGTGACAATGGATGAGACGTGGATAGCATTTTTCAATCAAAGCGCCAGTCAGCTCAATGGAAGCACACAGATTCACCGTCACCAAAAAAATTTCGGGTAACCGCCAGTGCTGAAAAAATGATGGTGTCCATGTTCTGGGACAGCGAGGGTGTAATCCTTATCCATTGCGTTCGAAAGGGCACTACGGTAACAGGTTCATCCTACGAAATTGTTTTGAAGAACAAATTCCTTCCTGCACTGCAACAAAAACGTCCGGGAAAGGCTGCGCGTGTGCTGCTTCACCAAGACAACGCACCCGCACATCGAGCTAACGTTACGCAACATTTTTTTCGTGATAACAACTTTGAAGTGATTCCTCATGCTCGCTACTCACCTGACCTGGCTCCTAGTGACTTTTGGCTTTTTCCAACAATGAAAGACACTCTCCGTGGCCGCACATTCACCAGCCGTGCTGCTATTGCCTCAGCGATTTTCCAGTGGTCAGAACAGACTCCTAAAGAAGCCTTCGCCGCTGCCATGGAATCATGGCGTCAGCGTTGTGTAAAATGTGTACGCCTGCAGGGCGATTACGTCGAGAAGTAACGCCAGTTTTATCGATTTCGGGTGATTACTTAATTAGAAAAAAAATCGGAGGCCTTAGAACTTGAATGCACCTCGTACTCGCTGTGACCAACCAAAATCTGTTCTTATTTTGTGCTTCTTCCCTTTTGTCTCTTCTTCTGTTTAAGGATTGTATTGAGTAAAGAAAATTGTGTCTATTTCTGGTAGCGACGCAATTCAGAAGCTTATACTCGTTTATTTGTGACGTAATACGCTGAGTTTTTGCAGAACAGTACTTTTCTGTAAACCTCTGGAGGACGGTAAATAACATAGCAATTCTTAACTGAATGGAAACACATAAATGTCTAGCGCAAAACTGGAATACTGAGCCCCACGCGCTGAAGTTGCTTACGTAACCCCGGAGTCACACCGACTTGACTGAGGTTGGGATGATCAAGTGCGACAGACCGACAGGAACAACCACCACATGTACGGCGAAGTACGTCATCTTGTGACGTTCAAAATTTATCATACACTTTTGAGGCATTTCCAGAAATTTGCAGCCCTATGTGTCTCATATTAAATTACTTGTCTCAGCGTCATCTGTGTCGCTTCTGGGGTTTTTAATCGTTAATAATTACCACCCTGCCGCTAGCAGCTATACGTTTAACCTGTAGGTTCAACTGTAAGCCAACTGGGTAAGCCAATTCAAAGTTTTAGGAGTTCATTGCTATACAACGCCCAATATGACTATGTGCAGTAGAGTTCTGTAATGTTCAATCCAACCTTCGCATTGATGACAGCTTTACCTTACTTACAACTACGTGCTGTTATCCAACTCATCATTTGACAATGCTGACAATGAGCAAACGCTCTAAATTAGCTAATATTGAGCAGTAACCTACTAGTAGCCTGACGCAAGTGATATCGTTCATTAATTTTATAGCCGAATAGCCACCCTTCCTTTAAAAAATGGTTCAAAAAGCTCTAAGCACTATGGGACTTAACATCAGAGGTCATCAGTCCCCTAGACTTAGAACTACTTAAACCTAACTAACCTAAGATCATCACACACATCCGTGCCCGAGGCTGGATTCGAACTTGCGACCGTAGCAGGCGCGCGGTTCCGGACTGAAGCACCTGGAACAGCTCGGCCACAGCGGCCGGCTACCCTTCCTTAGACAATAGTGTTCGTACCAAGCATACGACAACATCTGTGCCATTAGGACACAAGACTTCCGCCTCTTTTGCTCCACATTTAGGCAAATTAGCCGGCTGGCTGCTGACACACGCTTCTCCGCTGTTGGTTTAGGGGCCGCAGACCTTAACAAGTGGCGTCGGAGTTCTGGAAGGCGCGCCACGTCACGACGCGACGCCCGCTCGCGAATATCAATATCGCACTGGCGGCACGCCAGCCGACGCCAAATTAAGCACGGACAGCCCTGCGGTGACCTCGTTGCGCGGCGTTTTATAGCAGTGTCTGCGACCAGCTCAGCAGATTAAACCGGTCGCTGCACCGCATCTGGCTGTACCTTCGGAAACCCAAAAGAAGTAGCGTGTAAGAATTAATAATAGTCCGCTACTCTCCGTCCGCTGTTACTGCTTAGCCAGGGCTGACGACCTTGCTAGAATTCGAAACTGGACTCCTCTGATCAGATGAATGAGGAGGGTCTTTTTAAAGGATAGTGTTCTTGCGATTTCACACAGCTGCACTTTGTCGGTTAATGTTCCGTTTGTCCAAGAACAATAACTGCAACCCTACGGGAAACGACCCAGGCAATTTAGCTAGCATAATCGATATAATATAGTTTTCCAGTCTGTGCACTAGATGAAAGTCACTTACGTACTTGTGAAATGATAATGCCCAATTTTACTGCTTACATGCCCAACCCCGGTAGATGAGTGGTCAGCGCTACAGAATGTCAATCCTAAGGGCCCAGGTTCTATTACCGGCTGAGTCGGTGATTTTCTCCGCTCAGGGACTGGGTGTTGTGTTGTCCTACTCATCATTTCATCCCATCGACGCACAAGTCGCCGAAGTGGCGTCAAAACGAAAGACTGCACCCGGCGAACGGTCTACCCGACGGGAGGCCCTAGTCACACGACACAACTACTACTTCTACTACTACTACTACTACTACTACTACTGTTTACTTGCTGTCTGTGGCGCAGTTACACTGTGAAGTAACTCACATGCTGCCTGAGACACTATATGAAACACACAAGATATTATAAGGCCGAAAACGAAACAGGGCGAGTGTGATTTTGGTATCATAACTGTCTCTCTTGAGGAGCAAGTGATGCAGTCTGAATTTGCAACTCTCCTTTAATCCCGTGTGATGGTCACAACAAGGAATTCAGGAATTGAAAGCACACGCCAGTTAAAAGGGCAGGCAAAGAGATACTTAAAAAAAAGAAGTTGAATTAAATACACTCTGTGGAGAGAAAGGACCTCCCCGACCAGCGTGGATCACGCTGTCGCTCCTAATTTTCTCTCTGCAGCTACTGTGATTTTCAAATAGGACACAAACAAATTACAGAGAGAAATTAACAACGCAGGTTATAGGAATGTATAAACTCACAGGCTCCACGTGATGCTTCAAATAGACCATAAAGCAAATTTCATCGTTTAACCATCAAGAAAAACGAATTATTAATCTGCATTTCTGCGAAACGGTATTTTCAGCTGAATACTGGTCCCGAAAAAAGGAGAGGATGCCCATCCAAGAGATGCTACACGTAAATAAAACAGTTGGGGAGAAGAGGAATTTGTGGCACAACTTGACTACAAGAAGAGATCGGTTGGAGGACTCGTTCTGATGTCACAAATTTAGTATTCAGGGAAGCGTGGAAGGTAAAAATCGTATAGGGAGACCAAGGGATAAGCCGATTCAAAAAGATGCAGGTTGCAGTAGTTACTCAATGATGAAGAGGCTTGCACAGGATAGAGTAGCATCGAGAGTGCATCAAACCAGTTTTTGGACTGAAGATCACAACAACGACAATAACATCTGCAATACACTCTGTAATCCTAATATAGGTGAATACCGCGGTAAATTTTGTTTGGGGAAGAGAATGGCACTTTCAGCTGAGAAAAAATACATACTATTTGCGAGCGACACATGCTGAAAAGACATAGTGCTCACCGTGTAAAAGAAAGCAATGCTAATCACAGTGCCAATGTAATCCAAGAAAGAAAAGGAAAGATATTTATTCATATTTCGAAACTACACACATGCCAACCACAAATACTGTTGACTAAGACCGGAGCTAGTACATCCAAACATGTCTCAAGATAATCATTATTCATAGATACGTCTGCTTGCTACTATATCGTGGAAGAAACGAACTCTCCCTCAAGCTTGAGAGCATTCTCAATGTTCACTGGAAATAGTGATGTCACACCACATGAGGCTCTCCGGTACAGCAAATCATTGTCGATATGACACGCTAGGGATGTCAGTCAGAGACTTCTCTACCGACATACATTTTAGAGAGTGGTCTAAGATGCCCTTAGCACTACGTCAGATGGTTCAAATGGCTCTGAGCACTACGGGACTTAACTTCTGAGGTCATCAGTCGCCTAGAACTTAGAACTACTTAAAACTAACTAACCCAAGGACATCACACACATCCACGCCCGAGTCAGGATTCGAAACTGCGACCGTAGCGCTCGCGCGTTTCCAGACTGCAGCGCCTAGAACCGCTCGGAGCACTACGTCGTAAGATGCTATAAAAGACAGCTGGCAGAACACCAGAGATGACGGTTTTTATGAACATATTGTTTTCTGCACAAACAAGAGTATGAACTCATAGAAACATCTGCTATGGTTTAGATTTTGATTCATAATGTTGGAAATATACTAATTGCTATTTACATTTTTTTATATGGCAACAGCACTGTCCTAATTCCAAAATAGAATATATTATTGAAATAAAATTATTATAGTGTTCTCTGTGTGTATTCTTGCAGTTGGTGCACCAAATCTATTTACATATATGTATATACACACGGATCACATTCCAGCTATGGGAACTGCAGGCTAGTACTCCATCGTATCTTCTTCTACCCATCATGCAAATGTCACCCTTATTAAGTTTTCATCAGCCACGATTGATAATACATCCTTGTGTAAACCATATCCACGTATCTCAGTGGTTCCAAATCTGTCTACTCCCATTACCCATCAGTGCAATCAAATATCACCCAGTACAAAACTCACCCCCTCCCAATGACCCCGTCCCTTCCACAACCGTCAACAACATTAGTGTCCAATTAACTTTAGAAATAAGAAAAAATTGCTTTGGACGCTTTCTATTTTAAAATGACTACATATAAATGACCTTTAGTTTCTGTAGGTGTTTTATTAAACTAACAATGAGACAATTGATACTGCTTATTTCTGGCAACTTTTTTTTTATAGAATGATGAAGCAATTTTCTATGCATCGCGAGTGCTACCTACAGTTCCTTCTCAGAAAACGATCCACATTGAAGATAAACTCTTGATGCAAAACATGCTTTCTGCGCACCCGTTCCCTCTCTAGTAGTACTTGCTTCAAAAACAAACCGTACCCCCATTCAAAATCAACCAACTTAAAATGTGTGCACTATACTTAGGCCTACTGTTTTACATCGCTCGATTCCTGGACCCCTTATTTCTGGACCGGAAAAAATTGGAAGACTTCAGGCAGCCAGCGTTTTGTGTCTGTCCACTGCCACTAAAAATAAAGATAATAATTTAGTAATACTAATAACAATAACAATAATAGTGCATTTGAGACCATACAGTAATGTAGTAGCCATTACACAGTTACTGTTTTGTTGTGTTGTTAACTGGGTCATTTACTTGTTGCCAAGAAAATAATGAAGCAATTCCTGTTTCGCTGTGGGAACTAACCACAACTCGAAGAAGGCATTTTCGTGAGGCAGTGAAGTATGTTTCTTACATTTATCTCTCAATGTTACTGTAATAGATTCACGGTACAAAGTATATGTCTAGTGCGTAGACCGTAGACTATGTGAGGAATCCGGTATTCATACATTCATTTCACATTATGCAACCTCCACCACAGTGCGTCAGGCGCTAATGCTAGAATTCGAAAAAAAATAATTATTACTAAGTTACTTAATGAGCGTTTAGACTCATTAAATGGCGATAATAATAATGATCTCTTAAAAATAATTTAGTTTCGTGGCCGAAACACAATCTAACCCTCTGTAGGCGCCCCGGTGGTCCCAGTCGCCTACGGTGGACCGGAAGCCGAGCGGTGACCTCTCCAGTTGTCAGGATGCCAGGAAATGACTGTGGACGCGTCAGAAACGCCAAAGAAACATTAATAATTCATGACACCTTTATTCCTGCCGAGTACAATGTGGCCCGCCTAACACAGGCTGGCTGATCTTGGTGATAACAACAACCTTCCCTGAGTCCTCGCTGACTCGGAGCGATGACACCAGCTCCATGCTGCACCAGTCTTGGTAGCGCAGCGCCACGTGCGGTGACGTAGTGGTGTAATGCCCTTACTTCGGCTGCACGTGGCTGGCGGCGCCCGGCTGGCCGGCCGGCTCGGCGGCGGACAGCATTTCACTGCGCATAGGAGGCTCCGGGTTGGAGTCCCGGCGCTGTTGGCACGAGAGGCGTTCTCGTAGTGCGGAGTGTACTCTATCCCACCCCGTCTTCTTCCCTGCTCCTCCTGGTGGCTCGACCGTGGTGGACGGGCGGAACGGGCTGCAGTCCCCCAGCGTCGTCGGCTCACTCGGTTGTGGCGGCGGATGCACAGGGTCTAGGCCCCGCACGATCTCGACGACAGCTCACTGGCTCACTGATGTGGTCAGCACTGGCAGCGAGCGAGTCTGCCGCGATCTCTGCTAATCCTGGGTTGATGATTGACAGCAGCAGCAGAGAGGACCAGAGCTGGTACTGTCCCCTCACGTCTGCTGCTGAATGGGCCGCCGTTACTGCAACGTGTCCTTAATAAAGATTAACATGTCGGTCACCAAGACGAGCGCTATGCAGCATCCCAGTACACATCTAACTACAAGTCTAACTGTGAGTGCCTTGTTGCTGTCAAAGCTGGCATATTTAAAGGAAGCACGAGCGACGTCCTGACATCATGCTCGTTAATAATTAACAAATTCGTTCCACTTATACTGCTGCTTTATCTGTCATACTCGCCCCTTAGGCGTTCTTGTGTCAGAGTTACGTGTTGTTGCGGCAGACTTACGCGAAGTTATGAAATGCAGTACAGCTGACGCTATACCTCTGTCTTACGCTCTACGAAAGTCTCCGTCTAACACAAACCCGCGTGCTAAGCAATTCTCTCGCGCCTCTTGTGTGTAACCAGGCCACTACCTCTGTGTGACGACACATTCCGATACATGTGCAATCCTCTTACCTCTTGACTAACCTACTGCCTCTGGATCTCAGCATAGGCAACGAAACTTTGGCAATATTCCACGTTTCCATATCTTTACTATTCCGCGACACTACACCTCTTTTATTACGCATGCAAAAAATTACATTTTAGTCCTAAGACAGTAATTACCTGCATGTTAGGAAGCACTAGCGTACCTAATTGAATAAACTTTTTACATGTACGCTGCCATTCAGATCGTTGTCCGTCTCTTGATAGCATATCATTTCGTGTCTTCTCCCTATCTAGCCAAATGGACAGACATTTCTGTTTTCATGCACAAAAGGTTTCCTTGTCGATAAGCTACCTAGCATGTTAACCATTCCCCGGTATTATCAGTTTTGCAAGGCTCTACAAGCTTCCAGAAGTGGAACTGTACGTGGCATCATCATGCTCTTCACAGGAAGCAGAATCCATGGCGGTACTTCCCCACATAGCGTCAGACAGCAACCGCTCTATGTATGTCTCTATAGACAGAAACGCCGTAATTTATTTAAAATTTGTTTCACTTGCAACATTATGGCCTGAGTCTCTCTCTTACATCTGTACATGTGACCGGACACCCTTGATAAGTCAACTCTATAGCACTTACAGCATACGAGGTATATATATATATATATATATATATATATATATATATATATATATATATATATATAATAATAATTAAATAACCCACGTAGAACTAAAATCTTATGTATTTTGCTTTTTATTTTATTTATTTATTTATATATTTTTTTTGGCGCAGCAGATTTGTCGCTCTTCGTCCTACCAGGCAAGTTCTTCTCCACGTTGATTAGCTCTGCAGCCACACATTTCTCCTACACATTGTTACATTAAGAAAGAATTCAATGAGGAAATTGCTTATCACAGTGTTCATAAGACTGACATTTCTTAAATTTCATTATATATGTAATATATAACATATAATGAAATTTAAGAAATGTCAGTCTTATTAACATTGTAATACGCAATTTCCTCATTGCGTTCTTTTTTAATGTAACGACATGTAGGAGAAATGTGCGGCTGCAGAGCTAATCAACATGGAGAACAACTTGCCTGGTAGGAGGAAGAGCAACAAATCAGAGTACGATTAGCGGATGAAATGTTAGGGAGAGAACAGGAATATACAGGGTGTTCGGAAATTCCCGTTGTAAACTTCTAGGACTTGTAAAGCGGACTGAGAAGACAATACTTTGAATTGGAACCTATGTCCAGAAAGACCGTTTCTGTGATGCAGCCGTTTGAAAACAGGTCTGCTAGGTAAGCATGCAACAGAGTAGTCATGGCTGGGGTTTGCTTAGGTCTGATGTCATTTGAGGTCTATCGTTCCTATCTCACTTCTTCCGAGCCACATTCACGTGTCTGTAAGTGTTAAAGCAACATGGTTGCGTACACATTCGCAGACTACACCGATATGGTCCTAATGAATGGCGAAGCTCACGGTAATTGAAGAGCTGCTCGTCGCCTTTTTAAGATAGATATCCAGAACGTATGACTCCATCGCTTACCTTTTTCCCCACAGTTACTCAACGACTTCGAGAAAGGGATAACTTCATTATCAGCAGGCGTGGCTGTGATGCGCCAAGGAGACGCTAAACGTCCGAGGTGGAAGATGCCGTACCGTATCACGTTCAAGAGAACCCGTCAACGGATACACGAGCAATGTCTTTGATTATTAATGAATGGAATTGTAAAACAAGCGATGTACTGGGTCATATATAATAAATAACTTGTAAAATTGGTCGCGTTACTAAAATGTTTTCAAATGGTCGTAGTATGGAAACGTTACGCTTCCTATCATGGGTTCCTATTCAAAATATAATGTACTCGCTCCCTCTTCAAGTCCTAGAATTTTATAACAGGAGTTTCCGAGCACCCTGTATACTGGTGAGAAACGTATGCAAGACAGAGAGAGAGTCAGAGAGGCTGTTTCATTGTTGGACAGAGGGAAAACATTCAAGATATGCTGAAAGTGAAGCGTCACAGTGTTTTACTACACGCATCTCTGTTGAAGGCGACTCATCCCTGCCTTCCCTCTTAACCAGTTATTCATCTGGCTACGAAAGTTCTTCGCAAGAAAAATGTTTCGAACTCTTGGATTCAGAATATTACAAGTGTCAGGGGTTCCAAAACAATTTTCCAAAGGAAACTAATGGTCACAAATAAATATTAACGTTTTATTTCCATAGACAACTTTCGGCTAATAGCGTCCACGCAATATCATAACAGCTGTTCAAAGTTAAATTCGTCAGACCCATGCATGCATGCATTGCAACACAATCCATTGACAGAACTGAAACTTCCTGGCAGATTAAAACTGTGTGCCCGACCGAGACTCGAACTCGGGATCTTTGCCTTTCGCGGGCAAGTGCTCTACCATCTGAGCTACCGAAGCACGACTCACGCCCGGTACTCACAGCTTTACTTCTGCCAGTATCTCGTCTCCTACCTTCCTTCTGCCAGGAAGTTTCATATCAGCGCACACTCCGCTGCAGAGAGAAAATCTCATTCTGGAAACATTCCCCAGGCTGTGGCTAAGCCATGTCTCCGCAATATCCTTTCTTTCAGGAGTGCTAGTTCTGCAAGTTTCGCAGGAGAGCTTCTGTAAAGTCTGGAAGGTAGGAGACGAGATATTGGCAGAAGTAAAGCTGTGAGTACCGGGCGTGAGTCGTGCTTCGGTAGCTCAGATGGTAGAGCACATGCCCGCGAGAGGCAAAGGTCCCAAGTTCGAGTCTCGGTCGGGCACACAGTTTTAATCTGCCAGGAAGTTTCATATCAGCGCACACTCCGCTGCAGAGTGAAAATCCCATTCATTGACAGAACTGTTATCTGCATGCAAAATTATTAGACCCTATTGCTTGCCACTATATTTATTTAAACTGAGCGGGGAGTGTTCTATCTAGAGGATAATGTACCAACAAACATTCTATTGAAACGTCCCCTTTGGACAATTATACAAGACTGTGCTTAAACTGACACACAATATTTTTAGCGCAACGGAATCTGACTATCAAAGATCCCTGCAAAAGAATGGCCCAGACAAACATTAAACTATACCTTTCAGAAACCACTTACCTCACAAAAATCTTCATTACTCGAACTACTGCAATACAGCGAGCGCCACTACTGCCAGCTAAATAAAAGATTCAAACTACGGAAGGCACTAACTACTGATAGGGATAGTTAGCAAATGATAGATATTAATAGAGAACAAACAATGTATTTACCTTAATAGTCATAATATATATAGCAGTTCATGACAAATTACAAAACTCCGCCATCTCTCTCCCCACATCCACCACTGCTGGCGGCTCACCTCCAACTGCGCAACGCTACGCGCTGTTCACATCCAGCTGCCCAACACTACAATGGCTGACAACAATGCAAACTGGACACAGACTGCACACAGCACAGCCAGTGATTTTCATACAGAGCGCTACGTAACGTTGCCAATAAGAAAACGTAAACAGCCTACTTACATAGCCCCCATGCTCCCCACAAAAAATTTTACAAATTGTTTTGGGCACTGGGCAATACATATTTGATAAAATTTTTCATAATCGTAATTGCAATAACAAAGAAATCAAATGCACACACTTATTGATACAATGTTGGTCAAAAGCTAAAATTTTCTCACAGTCCATAAAGATAGTCCTGATCATTCATCATAATAGTAATTACAGTTTTTTTTCACAAAGTCTCATTAGCAAAAGAAATTGCACACAGAAGTAGTGGATTTCCATGCAGTCTTGAAGAAGTAGTGTTGTCCTTCCAACGGAAAGACAGTGCTGACTCTTGACATGCTGACAGGTAATGGGTCACAACAGCGCAAACCCACAGCAGAGTCATTCGACGTTTTGAAGAATATTGGTAGGTAGGTCATCACAGAGCAGACCCACTGTAGTCCTGGTAGAGAATATGGTATTGGTGGGCCACCAGAGGTGCAGACCCACTGTAGTCCTCGTAGAAATAATGGTATTGTTGGGTCATCAAAGGTGTAGACCCACTGTAGTCCTTGTAGAGATGGCCAGCAGCCATCTGCTGCGACTGTGCAGGTGCACAATCACCATCGAAGAGTCTTGTGGAGAATATAGCAAGTCCATAACCACCACTTGTGCACTCACAAAGTTTTTGGAAATGTTCTTAGAACCAGCAATGCTGTTATCCAGTCCCTTGCTGAATTATTAACACATGTGCAAACACTATCAGTCCCTACTTCGCACATATTGTCCATATACTATGACCAACAGAAATGTGTGCAGTGAAATGAATGCTTACAAGTTACTTAATTTGATGAACTGGTGTCAATTACAATATTATAACATGTGAATACAATTACAAAAGTACAAAATACATCATTAAAAACATAACAATACAGATAACATTTGTAGTACAGGCTTTACAAAAGAATCGAAATAACATATACACTCCTGGAAATTGAAATAAGAACACCGTGAATTCATTGTCCCAGGAAGGGGAAACTTTATTGACACATTCCTGGGGTCAGATACATCACATGATCACACTGACAGAACCACAGGCACACAGGCACAGGCAACAGAGCATGCACAATGTCGGCACTAGTACAGTGTATATCCACCTTTCGCAGCAATGCAGGCTGCTATTCTCCCATGGAGACGATCGTAGAGATGCTGGATGTAGTCCTGTGGAACGGCTTGCCATGCCATTTCCACCTGGCGCCTCAGTTGGACCAGCGTTCGTGCTGGACGTGCAGACCGCGTGAGACGACGCTTCATCCAGTCCCAAACATGCTCAATGGGGGACAGATCCGGAGATCTTGCTGGCCAGGGTATTTGACTTACACCTTCTAGAGCACGTTGGGTGGCACGGGATACATGCGGACGTGCATTGTCCTGTTGGAACAGCAAGTTCCCTTGCCGGTCTAGGAATGGTAGAACGATGGGTTCGATGACGGTTTGGATGTACCGTGCACTATTCAGTGTCCCCTCGACGATCACCAGTGGTGTACGGCCAGTGTAGGAGATCGCTCCCCACACCATGATGCCGGGTGTTGGCCCTGTGTGCCTCGGTCGTATGCAGTCCTGATTGTGGCGCTCACCTGCACGGCGCCAAACACACATACGACCATCATTGGCACCAAGGCAGAAGCGACTCTCATCGCTGAAGACGACACGTCTCCATTCGTCCCTCCATTCACGCCTGTCGCGACACCACTGGAGGCGGGATGCACGATGTTGGGGCGTGAGCGGAAGACGGCCTAACGGTGTGCGGGACCGTAGCCCAGCTTCATGGAGACGGTTGCGAATGGTTCTCGCCGATACCCCAGGAGCAACAGTGTCCCTAATTTGCTGGGAAGTGGCGGTGCGGTCCCCTACGGCACTGCGTAGGATCCTACGGTCTTGGCGTGCATCCGTGCGTCGCTGCGGTCCGGTCCGAGGTCGACGGGCACGTGCACCTTCCGCCGACCACTGGCGACAACATCGATGTACTGTGGAGACCTCACGCCCCACGTGTTGAGCAATACGGCGGTACGTCCACCCGGTCTCCCGCATGCCCCCTATACGCCCTCGCTCAAAGTCCGTCAACTGCACATACGGTTCACGTCCACGCTGTCGCGGCATGCTACCAGTGTTAAAGACTGCGATGGAGCTCCGTATGCCACGGCAAACTGGCTGACACTGACGGCGGCGGTGCACAAATGCTGCGCAGCTAGCGCCATTCGACGGCCAACACCGCGGTTCCTGGTGTGTCCGCTGTGCCGTGCGTGTGATCATTGCTTGTACAGCCCTCTCGCAGTGTCCGGAGCAAGTATGGTGGGTCTGACACACCGGTGTCAATGTGTTCTTTTTTCCATTTCCAGTAGTGTACATCAGTGTTACAGGAATTATGACATGAGTACGTACATAAAGGTCAGAATAATCATTGAAACATCAACTTTACACATGAACATTAAAACAAAACAGAATAAATAATGTCTAAGCATATTTACAAGGTAAATAACATATTATTAATGCCAATTATATTCGAGGATAACAGTATTCCTCATCATAGTGAATGTAGCTTAGTATTAGAAGAAGAAAAAATTCTATGAAACAGTACACAGAGACAGGAAGAAAACAAATTCACAAGGGTACACAAACACATAGTGGGATAACACAAAAGGAAAGGACAGGGTTTGTCTTCAAATTGTGTTTTTCTGTGTTGTCGTGTGAAATATTGTGACAATAATGGCGTGTGAAAATCGTAACACTAGGCTCCAAAGTAAACTGAGAAATGACAGTGAAGACGAAAGCAGTGTGTTAACGCCACCATGTAATGAATTAACTAATATTCAAAGTAGTAATTTGGTAACTGTGCATAGGGAAATGGAGCGGGCGTCAAATAATGGTGTAGACAGTGAAACAGGTAGTAAACAGGGAAGCATTATCGATCGATCGGTCGGCAACATCTCGCCTCAGGAATCGGGAATGACAGAACACAATATTGCAAATACTGTAGACTCAGGTTTTGGGTTCTCACCGTTTTCTCAAATGAGTCAAGACACATTTTCCGCTTGTCAAAATGTGAATGTTGCCGGTGCAAATTCACTGCCGAAAAGCACTGAGGAACATGTTTCAGACACCAGTGCATTGTTATTACAGTTAATGCAACAAATGGGACAAGGGCTACAAAAGTTAGTCACAACGCTTGAATAAAATCAGAAACAAAGGGGACGTTCCACTATGTTTCCTGGTCGGTACTTCTGTCTAGAAACTGACTCTAGATTCACGTGAAGGAATGCGCACTACAAATCGCCCTCAGCAGTTTCCGTCATTTTCTACTGATTTTGTTACTGCTAGGCATTATATTGTGTTTTGCGCAGATAATATTTCGAGCTCCACGCCTGTGAATCCTGTGTAATACATAGAACCTATTTGGAATAAAATGTTAATTCCTCAGTTGCAGAATTTTATGACAAGTAAAATTGTATTTAAGTACAGGGTGCCCATAATTAAAGTTCTAGTTTCAAAACACCGTGGAAAGAGAACCGCTGCTGACAATAACCTCATATAAATGACAAAGGGGAAACGTGAAAGTGCATAAGAAATTAAAAAACTAACAGAACGATAATATTTAGCATAGATGGCGCTGTAAGGGTCCTAAAGTAAATGAGGTCGCTACAAATGATAGATGAATCACAATACGACTGCTATGATTTCAGTTTGCACATTACACCATATGTACTGTTCCATGCGCACGAGTGCGTAAGTTCGGCACTCAGTAGTTGTGGCACTGTTAGTCAGGCAAGCTCATCCTCCACGACAAAGTCGTACCACATCGATCCGTTTTTAATTGTCCTGCGGCAAAGAAATACTTAAAAAGCTAAATGACATCAGTTTTTAATTGTAATTTAGCCAAAACTGCATAAAAAGCAAAAAGACATCGGTTTTTAACTGTCCTGGGGCCTGAAATCTGATAAGAAGCAAAATGACAGCGCTTAATAACTGTCGTGGGAGGGGCGCAAGACATGTTCTATGAGCTGTCCACCGATTTCTGCAATAAAACTAAATCTAGGAACAGCGTGTTTCACAACAGATCCAAGTGTCTCGGAGATCGCGTTCAGAATGCGCTGCACAGTGCGCGCCTTCAATTCAGCTACCTTCGTAACTGGACCACTGAACACGTCTTTCAGATAACCCCAGAGGCGATCTGGAGGGTCAGTCTTTAGGGAAATGACGGCTGATAGTCCTAATGTTTATGCCTCTGCAGCAGCCACTTCACTATCTCTGCAATTTGCGGAGGAGCGCCAGCTTTCTTAAAAACTATCCTACCCGCAATTCCACGCTGTTGAAGAGTTGGAATGACGTTGGTGCGCTGACGACTCTCATAGCGTTTATCAGTGATGGTACAGATAAAAGGACCTGCAGGACCCACGTACTCGACAAAATACTGCCATACGACAAATGATGCCGTCAACCTGTACCATACGGTCACCTTTGCAGAATGAAGCGGCAGTAGTTGATGGGCGTGAGGAATTTCCGTTCCTGATATTTTGCACTTATGGGTATTGACAAGTCCTTGGAGACAGAAATGGGCTTCATCTGCCCACGGACTGTTCCATAGCCACTCACTGGTCCACTCCTATGCGAGCAAGAAATTTCAGAGCGAACGTTTGCCGGCCGTGCGGTTCTAGGCGCTACAGTCTGGAACCCAGCGACCGCTACGGTCGCAGGTTCGAATCCTGCCTCGGGCATGGATGTGTGTGATGTCCTTAGGTTAGTTAGGTTTAATTAGTTCTAAGTTCTAGGCGACTTATGACCTCAGAAGTTAAGTCGCATAGTGTTCAGAGCCATTTGAACCATTTGAAGAGCGAACGTTTGTTTTGCTTGCAGCTTAGCAGCGTGCAACTCCTAAACATTTTGTATGGATAGCAATGCAGGATGTTTCACAGGATTTTATGCACCGCCCTCGCAGGCATGTGCAGCGTTCGGCCAATCCCCCGTGCACGGCATGATGTGGTTGTGAACTGGAAACGTGAAGGAAGAACCGGAGTTGAACCAAGACCAAGCGGTGCAGTCAGACGGGGACGGTAGAGCATGAAATCAGCGGTACGAATCACTCTTGAGTTCTATACTTCTACCAGCAGTCCAGCTAGCACCTTGACTGTGAATGGAGAATTAAGAGGAATACGATGCAATGGTCGAGCAGCTCCTCATGAGGCACACATCCCTGTAGTTAGTTCAAAGTGATGCTCGAGGTGTCGCAAAGAGCGATGCTGCTCCACAATGGACGTCTGGGAAGGACTGGTTTGTAGTTATGAAACACTATGTCCTGTGGAAATCCGATGGAATGGTTCGGGTGTGAGGAATAAAGAACATTACCTGACCTCACGTGCGTTCTCAACAACGAAGTACGGAAGAGGTGGTACTACGGAATAGGAGTCTTTTTCGTGGTTAGGGTAATACCATTAATATGCTTAAGAAAAGACTAAATTAACTCATTTTACAGCATTTTGTACTCTGCAGAATAGAGGACCAGTTCGCAGACGTTGATTGTTACTATCACTATGACAATGCAACCTCTCATAAAATATCGTCTGTGAAGTGACTGTTTGTCGACAGTAGCATTCTGAAACGCACTAACGAACCTAAACCCAATGCAACACGTTTGAGATGAGTTACAACGTCGACTTCACTGCAGATCCCAGCTTCCAGCAGTATCTTCTCTGATTTCGGCTCTTGGGCTGTCATTCCTCAAACGACACTGAGATACCTCGTTGGAAGTGTCCCCAGCAGAGGTCGAGATGTCATAAAGGCTAACGATGAGCACTCCGACCATTAATGTTCACAATAGATTTCTGGATACTCTTTATCAGATAGCATACCTCCTGCATTATAATACTTTAAATTTATGACTGCGACTCACTGTAATGAATAATGCTACACACTCTACAACCAATCATGAACCAATAATGCCGTGGGCATATCACAGACGATTCTGAATTACTTTTCCAAGCGTACTATCAACTGTAATTTGACAGGCAGTAGTCTGTTTTCAAACATGAGCAACTTATAAACGTATGGATCAGACAAATTCATTTAAAAACTATTATCTCCTGAAATATTTACTTCAGAGCTTTTGTTGCTGAATTGGAAATACCTACCGCTTACCGTGTTAATAACTTTTTCACTAAAGTTTTAAGAGAAAAGATAAGTGGAATCTGAACTTTAGAATTTTAGTGTGCCACTTATCCACAGTTACTAAGCCACGGGTCGGAAGAAAACCAAAGCTGATATGTACATTTTCCTTTTTCCCTTTAATCTTCCTGTTGTCTACCGGTCGATAAGGCTCAGAAAGCAGGTTCTTCCATTACGTTTTTACATTTAAACGCTAGTGTTCGAAACGAATAAAGAAAAATACTTTTTCTCCCCTTTGATATATGTTGATTTCTTACACTTGTGCCCCTGTGTCCATACTGTCTGGGTGTTTACTATTCAGAAATGTGCAAATATCGCTCATATAAAATTATGTCTACGTTTGAGATACAAACTTAATGGCTCTTATTTATAACACTTCATGTCTTTGTTTGTAAATGATTGGAACGTGTAAAGTTACACAACAATGCTGCACAGCTATACCGTTGCCGGGATGGTTCCTTTGAAAGGGCACAGCCGATTTCCTTCCCCATCCGTCCGTAACCCGAGCTTGCGCTCCGTCTCTAATGACCTCGTTGTCGACGGGACGTTAAACACCACTAACCTAACCTAACCTATACCGTTCAAATTATCTATGCGTAATCGCTGCCAATAGTGTTTCTTCAGCTGTTTGCTGCAGGACGCAGTTCATGTATTTAACGTACTAATTTCTGTGTGGCTATTATGATGGAACGATGTCTGTCTGACGATCAGTTAAAAGCATTAGTAAATGGATCTCACCAGTTATGGCAGCAGTCGTGACGCACTTGAACCCGAAGCCACTTCATTGATGCCTCACAAGACAGTTTGCGCGAAGTGCATGTGGTTCAGCCAAAGAACAAAAATATCATTTCGAGCTTAGAGGCCTTCGCACAAAATGGAAGAGTGTCCAGTAGAAACGTCATAAAACTTACGCCTGGTCCGACAAGATTTGCTCTCTCCAGTGTAACTGCATAAAAGTTTTTTCCGACGTCTTACTAAATATAATATCCAGTGTATTGAGGTAAAAATGACTAGAATTGAGAGCTATAAAGATGGTGGTGACAGGTAGAAGAACGGGATCAAATTACGCTTGAAACCTATATTGGTTTGCTTAGCCGACTGGTGTGTATACATAGTATGGTTCATAAACAAAGAGTGTACGGGATCCAGAAACAGGCAGATGAATGTTTCCTACCTTAATGTGACACAAATAATTCTGTTGCACGTCATGTGTGTGACTGTTCAACGACAAACCTGTTCGAATAGCATGTAGTCCAAACGAAAAGCTAGCAACTTCTGTGGGAAAAGTGAACGCAAATATTTTCGAAAGTATATAATCCTAACACAAACATAACCTTTAATAATTCATGACCAGTGAGGTCACTATGACCCTAAAGATCATATGTGTACAGATTTTTTTAGGAAAGGTTCACATGGATCAAATGGCTTTGAACACTATGGGACTCAACGTCTGAGGTCATCAGTTCCCTAGACCTTAGAATTACTTAAACCTAACTAACCTAAGGACATCACACACATCCATGCCCGAGGCAGGACTCGAACCTGCGAACGTAGCGGTCACGCAGTTGCAGACAAGCGCCTAGAACCGCTCGGCCACATCGGCCGGCTTTTGAGGAAAGGAGCAGAGTTCATAACGTGTCTTCCATTACCTCCTATTCAGCGACAGCCCACGTACAAAGTATTAATTGAGCAATCTATGACTATAGTATGAGGGCTATTTTCTTCAATCTGCAATCGGTCGCAAAATGGAAACCATAGTGATAACAAAAATAATATTTTATATGCAACATTTAGCTACAACTTGAGCTACTTGTCTACATAATCTCCGCTCCACCTAAGGCATCTATCGTAGCGGGTTTCTAATTTTCCAATTTCCTTCGCTGACCTGCAGCTCGTTGTATATGTCAACATGCTTTCCTCCTAGGTAGCGGTTCATGTGTGCAAAGAGATGAAAATCAAAGGGATGTCTGTAGCGATCAAACACTTCACATAGAAAGGGCCGCAAGAGCGTCTTCGTTGCATCTGCAGTCTGCAGCCGAGTATTACCATTACGAAGGAAACGCATGGCAGTTATGTTATGTGGACTGCATGAAAACAGGCGAAACCTCTCAGCAGGAGCTTCACACTTGGCGGGAAACTCTATTGATCTAGACATCTTTACCTGGTCACCTGGCATTCAGAACCGTAAAAAGCCACGTGACGCGATAGATAAGCACACCAGGGACACTGTGCAACATATCTGGACAAAGCGTTATCGATTTTTCACTGTGGTTTTAATTTCAACACCGATCGGAAGGAGGAAATAAATATCCCTCGTAAAACACCCACGTATCGCTCTTGTGGAAACCACGGAGACAAGATCATGCTAGTTAAAGTACACACGGAGCCATATAAGCAATCATTGCTCCCTCCACACGCGAATGTGAACGGATATACACTACTGGCCATTAACATTACTAAACCACGAAGATGACGTGCTACTGACGCGAAATTTAACCGACAGGAAGAGGATGCTGTGATATGCAAGTGATTGCCTTTTCAGACCATTCACACACGTTTGGCGCCGGTGGCGACACCCACAACGTGCTGACATGACGAACGTTTCCAACCGATTTCTCATACACGATCTGCAGTTGACCGGCGTTGCCTGGTGAAACGTTGTAGTGATGCCTCGGCTAAGGAGGAGAAATGCGTACCATCACGTTTCCGACTTTGATAAAGGTCGGATTGTAGCCTATCGCGATTGCGGTTTATTGTATCGCGACATTGCTGCTCGCGTTGGTCGAGAACCAATTACTGTTAGCAGAATATGGAATCGGAGGGTTCAGGAGGGCAATGTGGAACGCCGTGATGCATCCCAAAGGCCTCGTATCACTAGCAGTCAAGATGACAGGCATTTTATCCGCATGGCTGTAACGGATGGTGCAGCCACGTCTCGATCCCTGAGTCAACAGATGGGACGTTTGTAAGACAACAACCATCTGCACGAACAGTTCGACGACGTTTGCAGCAGCATGGACTATCAGCTCGGAGACCATGGCTGCGGTTACCCTTGACGCTGCATCACAGGCAGGAGCGCCTGCGATGGTGTACTCAACGACGAATCTGGGTGCACGAATGGCAAAACGTCATTTTTTCGGATGAATCCAGTTTCTGTTTACAGCATCATGACGGTTGCATCCGTGTTTGGCGACATCGCGGTGAACGCACACTGGAAGCGTGTGTTCGTCATCGCCATACTGGCGTACCACCCGGCGTGATGGTATGGGGTGCCATTAGTTACACGTCTCTGTCATCTATTGTTCGCATTGACGGCACTTTGAACAGTGGACGTTACATTTCAGGCGTGTTACGACCCGTAGCTCGACCCTTCATTCAATCACTGCGAAACCATACATTTCAGCAGGATAATGCATGACCGCATGTTGCAGGTCCTGTACGGGCCTTTCTGGATACAGAACATGTTCGACTGCTGCCCTGGCAAGCACATTCTCTAGATCTCTCACCAATTGAAAGCGTATGGTTCATGGTGGCCGAGCAACTGGCTCGTCATAATACGCCAGTCACTATTCTTGACGAACTGTGGTATCGTGTTGAAGCTGCATGGGCAGCTGTACCTGTACACACCATCCAACCTCTGACTCAATGCCCAGGAGTATCAAGGCCATTATTACGGCCAGAGATGGTTGTTCTGGGTACTGATTTCTTAGGATCTAAGCACCCAAACTGCGTGAAAATATAATCTCATGTCAGTTCTAGTACAACATATTAGTCCAATGAATATCCGTTTATCATTTGCATTTCTTTTTAGTGTAGCAATTTTAATGGCCAGTAGTGTGGTTAAAGTACAGACGGAGCATTATAAGCAATCGTTCCTCCCTCCACACGCGAATGTGATGGGAAATATCATTGATATGTGCTTCGATGTGATGTTCGCTACGGTAGGCTCCTCACAGAATGCATGAATATCTGTTACTCTAAGACTAAGACACATGTCACAAATTTTCCGACTTTTCCGTGTTACACTGTCTGTGGCGTCCTTTTACACGGTAGGACATTAAAAGCGATGCCTGCCACCATGGAGGGCCGTGTAAATCAGCGCTCTGTGTGGTGTAGCGCTGCAGCTGTTCGCCAAATGCAGCGGCGATTACCGCCAGTAACTGCGTCGTTGACGCGAAAATAGAGCGAGCATTAATGGCTGACGTGCAACAAGCCCTAAAAAACCTGTCAAGCGGGGCATTACTCGTATTGGAACGGGCACTTGATGGGCTCACGGGACCGCGAAGAGCCGCCAACTGTTTGCCAGCGCCACGTCCAGTCCGGCAGGCATCTCGGCTAACAGCGCTTCTTTTATTGCCTGCCCTCTACAGGTCATGTTTCATAGGTAACTGAGATACGACAGCTGGAATAGAGAGGAATAACATGACATCATCTGTACTGCGGTCTCCGTCTACAATATCCTTACAGGGTGTCAATATAACGGGTATGGAATTTTTGCATGGATAATCGAAGTTAATTCATACGACATTGAAGTGCCTGTGTTATTCTGAATTACGCAAAGTTCCTTCAGACATCCATGCAAGCGACTTTCAAGCAAAATGTCTCACCTGTACAGGGATATACATAATGGTTGTGAGAGTACAGGTTGCTGACGCATGGTATACGACATATGACAGTCTGGGCCTGGTTAACAGCTGATAGCCAAATGGATGCCGGCACGGTAGCTCAGCGTGTGCCGTCGGAGGTTCAAAATGGTTCAAATGGCTCTGAGCACTATGGGACTTAACTTCTAAGGTCATCAGTCCCCTAGAACTTAGAACTACTTAAACCTAACTAACCTAAGGACATCACACACATCCAGGCCCGAGGCAGGATTCGAACCTGCGACCGTAGGGGCCGCGCGGTTCCAGACTGTAGCGCCTTTAACCGCTTGGCCACCACGGCCGGCGTGCCGTCGGAGGTTAGCTAAACTCTGCATTTGAATGGAATGCTATATCTTACCTTTTTCAAAAATAAAATGTGAATTGAGAATTACATTAACTTCAACACGTACATAAAAATACCATCAACTAAGATCTTATCACAAGATCTTTAGGATAGTCAATAGTGATGTAACTTTTTACCTCGTAAGCAGTATACCTTCTTCCTTTCCTAAGAGTCGTCAAGTTGATTTTCTCCGGTTTTCAGCAGATATCTGCAGTTTCGTTTCTGCACTTGGTAGCTGCGGTCAACTCAAACAATCTGCCACTCGTCACGTCTTTCATGCGACGTCCAGTGTCAACAGAAATCGTTGGTATGCTTTCCACTACAAACAAAATGATTTTTAAATCTAAATATTATGCGAGCATTCGATAGGGCGGTCCCACATTACTCCAGTACGATATTCGTCTTATCGGCGTGTGTTAGCAGGAGCAATAAAATACGAAGAATAAACACTAATCCAGCAGCGACTCAGTAGCGCTGCAAGTTTGAAGGTAGCAGCCAGCTCTGGCTGCTTTCTTGCTGTCGCTCCCGAATTACTGGTTTTTCTTCGAGTTTCTCTGTCCCTGTTAATACATATCGATAAAGCAAAAATAACACTAAACCAGTCTTGAACAGCTCTATCGAATGGTTGCGTAAGACTGCTTTTTAAACACATTTTGTTTGTAACGGAAAAGAAGCCGACATCTTCCATCGACACCGGCCATCATATGTTAGACGTGATGAGCATAATCAATTTTTAAAAAAAGACACAAAAAGTCTCAAGTAGTAAAAAAAAAGGTATTTTCCCTTTAAGTTCAATAGAAGTAGTAATATATTGATCCAAGCACCGTCGCTATTCTTTCTAGCAGCTATTTTTTCTAGAACAGCGTTCTTTTATTATTGCTGGGTACAAGCCTGACTTGTTTGGCGTCATCTCATTCAGACATGCACGTCCCGCGTCCACATCTCAAAATAGCTAGTGAGCTTACAATTACTTATTGTATAAAATATGAAAAGTAATCTGTCTTGTTAAAGAATAGACAAAGCTATTCATTTTATATCACACCGTTACATAATTACGTACAAACTTAACATCATGCATTAACCTGCATTACGTGGCCAGTGTCTTGTAGTGGTTTGATGATACCGTACTAACTCACGCTTCATTAACACTAGACCGCGAGCGTCGCGGTGCGCGGTAGGCGGCCAGCGGGGCATTAACAAGTGCGACGACCCGAACAGGCGATCGCGTCAGGGCAATAGACAGTTGTGTTTATCTTGCCGATTTTTCCGAGTAAATTAATTAAGACTTAGACTCAACGAAATGATATTGTTATTTTGCTATCTACACACCTTGCCTCTATAGCACGGCCGGCCAAACGCTGCACAGTGTGCAGACGTGCTGAAGTGCTGCACATGTGCGCACGTGTGCGACAGCGAGCGACAGCGATATCTGTTATTAGACATGTGTCCTAAATGAACGGCGGACTCTCCACTTCCCTGTTTATGTGGTACAAGCAAGAGCGCAACATACTCAGTCTCGTTTACCCCTGGTAACCGTAACCATAACAGAGAAGTACTGAGAAGTGGCAGGTACTGTGAAAAAGCAAAGGACGGGAGATCTATGTTCTCAGTCGTTTAAAAATGACTGGGAACTGCAATTCTTTTTCGTAGCCGTTGGTGAAAACTCACAATGTTTGCTGTGCCGCCGAATAATCGGCGGCCAGCGTAAGTTTTCAATTGAAAGACACTATAATACATATCACAAAGACGAGGGTAGTGTACTCAACAGTGAAGAACGGCAAGCAAAATTAAATGTCCTTAAGAAAATGGATGAGACACAACAACTCGATTATCATTTCTCATGACCAGTGATAAACGTGTTTGGATTTATTCCTTTCATAATTAGAAATTATTGTTTACAAACTGTGCATTATTGCCTCATTCTGCTCCATGTTACATTATTATCAGGAAAGTTGGTCATTAAACCGATTGTTCCAATGTATACTTACATTTAGGTTTTTTTTAAAGTGTGAAGGCCTACGCTCAACTGAAGTCGATAAAACATAAATTCATCTAATTGTCGGTTATTATGTAGATTTCAGACGGAGCTGATGGAAGATATAGCAATAATGGTATTGAAATAACAGGTGATCATCGAGAGGTCTGCGGTTATCATTCTGTTCAGAGGTCAGTGAGACAGAAATTATGTGGGTGTAACTGAGTGCACCGAGAATTAGTTATAGGAAACCTTGCATTAGTTTAATGTTATTTGAAATCATGAATAAGGTTCGTTGGAAGTCGCTAAGTGCTCTCTTTCTTAAATAGTAGATCAGAAACATTACGCGTATTTATGTGCCGTCAGTCAAGCTGGCTTAATAAAAACCCACGGTTGTTAACTGTATTACTTGTCTTACTGGGTTAAACTGTTGACATAAAAGTAGACGTCTCATTGAGTAGACTGTGACAGTATTTTAAATGTTTAATACGCGAAATACCATCCCATGGTTGGCTTGCAAGCTGTGGAAAGAGCACTAGAATGCGCCGGTACAGAGTATCCCAGCAAGTGGATAAAGCGACATCTGTGCGTAGAAACATGCACTACATGAACGCTGACGGCTGCGTCGTGCACGCTGCGACCCAGAAGTTGCACATGTGCAGGAGCACCGCACGCGTGCAGAATTTCTGGCTGGCCCTGCTCTATAGGTAGCTGACTTGTATTTAAATTTCATACTTTATCATTTTTATATGAACTCTGTTTTTATTTCATTTACTAAGCAGTTCCCCGACGCGATAACGCTTGGATTGAAATATTACTACTTACACTATTTGATGAAATATATCCTGACACCTGCCTGACAATGACTTACAAGTTCGTGCCGCCCTCCATCGGTAATGCTGGAATTCAGTGTGGTGTTGCCCTATCCTTAGCCTTGGTGACAGCTTCCACTCTCATAAGCCTACGTTCAGTCAGGTGCTGGAAGGTTCCTTTGGGAATGGCAGCACATTCTTCACCGAGTGCTACACTGAGGAGAGGTATCGATGTCGGTAGGAGGCCTGGCATAAAGTCGGAGTTCCAAAACATATCAAAGGTGTTCTATAGGATACAGGTCTGGACTCCGTGCACGCCACTCCATTACAGGGATGTTAGTGTCGTTCAACCACTTCGCCAAAGGCAGCGCATTATGAACAGGTGCTCGATCTGTTGAAAGATGCAATCGCCATCCTCGAATTGCTCTTCAACAGTGGGAAACAAGAAGGTGCTTAATACATCAGTGTTGGCCTGTGCTGTGATAGTGCAACGCAAAACAACAAAGGGTGCAAGCCCCCTCCATGAAAACCACGACCAAACCGTAACACCACCGCCTCCGAATATTCCTCTTGGCACTACACACGCTGGCAGATGACGTTCACAGCGCATCTGCCATACCCACACCCAGCCATCGGATCGCCACATTGTGTACCGTGGTTCGTCACTCCACACAACGTTTTCCCACTGTTCAATCGTCCAATGTTTACGCTCCTTACGCCAAGCGAGGCGTCGTTTGGCATTTACCGACGTGATGTTTGGCTTATCAGCAGCCGCTCGACCTTGAAATCCATGTTTTCTCACCTCCCGCCTGTCACAGTACTTGCAGTGGATGCTGATGCAGTTTGGAATTCCTGTGTGATGATCTGGATAGATGTCTGTCTATTACACATTATGAGCTTGTTCAACTGTCGGAGGTCTCTGTCAGTCAACAGTCGGCCGGGGTAGACGAACGCTTCTACGCGCTACAGTGTGGAACCGCGCGACCACTACGGTCGCAGGTTCGAATCCTGCCCCGGGCATGGCTGCGTGTGATGTCCTTACGTTTGTTAGGTTTAAGTAGTTCTAAGTTCTAGGGGACTGATGACCTCAGAATTTAAGTCTCATAGTGCTTAGAGCCATTTGAACCTATTTGTCAGTCAACAGACGAGGTCGGCCTGTACGCTTTTGTGTTGTACGTGTCCCTTCACGTTTCCACTTCACTATCACATCGGAAGCAGTGGCCCTAACGATGTTTAGCGGTGTGGAAATCTTGCATACCGACGTATGACACAAGTGACACCCAATCACCTTACCACACTCGAAATCCTTGAGTCCGTGGAGCGCTCGGTTCTTCTCTCCTACGATGTCTAATGGCTACTGAGATCACTGATATGGAGTACCTGGCAGTAGGTGGCAGCACAATGCACCTAATATGAAAAACATATGTATTGAATGTGTCCAGATAGTTTTGATCACATAGTGTAAATTGTACGTAAAGGGGCAAGTCTTTTTTTTTTTTTGCTATTTAGATGTTTTTGTGGCGGTTCTTTTTTATTTTTTCTTTAAGTTTATTTCATGCTTTTTGAAATTCATATTTTACTTTAGACACAACGACACTCTATCCCGACATTCACACAAATACTTTTAGGTACGAAAAACAAAATTGCGACTTTTTCACTAATGCCATTTCTGTGTTTTTTTAATTCACATATATATCGATTGACTATATTTTAGTATATATTAAGGTATTTTAGGTGACATAAGTAATAAACAGTGGCGATAATTCTTAATTAAATCGCCGACAGCGGTGGCCGAGCGGTTCTAGGCGCTTCAGTCCGGAACCGCGCGACTGCTACGTCCGCAGGTTCGAATCCTGTCTCGGGCATGGGTGTGTGTGATGTCCTTAGGTTAGTTAGATTTACGTAGTTCTACGTTCTAGAGGACTGATGACCTCAGATGTTAAATCCCATAGTGCTCAGAGCCATCTGAGCCATTTTTTTAAAATTAAATCAGAAGAAAATGACCTGTCATTGTACTCACTTGCAATATGCTTCCTAGACTGTTAGGACAAGATCATATAATTTAGTACTGAATTGTAGACACAAAAAGGTACTGCCATAAAGTCTGCTAGGGTATACGTTTATATTTTACAGTTGAGTCACAATCACCCCATGATTGCATTGTAGGTGCTGAAACGGGCGACATCAAACTACAAAAATCATATTTGTTGGTCAAGCATATGTTCTCGCCGCCTTTTATTTAGAACTTTTTCAGCTCCACAGTCTGGTACTACCTAACGTGATGTAGCACTTACTGATTACGTAGCGTACATCAAGAGATCGTCGTGCTGGTGGAAAACATTTTTACTTAATTTAGCTGATGGAATCTAAACGGCTGAGCAAACTTTCATGGAACATAGCTAAGAAGCATCCTGATTAAACCAGCTTTCAAATAAAAAGGAAACTAGCATTAAAATCTGACTATTCGCCTGGGAGTTGCGATGCCGCAGACACATACACAGATACTTACATTAAACTTATAACACCTCATTCTTTGCGTCGGGGGTTAAAAAATCGCGGATATGTCAAAATATATTGATTTAAATGACTTTGAATTTGCCAGATGAGTCGGAAACCAAGTTCCCTTCTGTTGCATCCTCTACTCTGTCTATGACATATTCGCCTTTTTTTGCTACGGTTGGAGAATTTTTCATTCTAATGTTTCCCTTACTCGTACGATCATTCGCTACTGCCTGTCTGAGAGGCAGGTAGTTCTCAAATGTGATACAGTCACACAAGGTAGCCCAGAAGTATATTCGTATGTCTATTTTTAATATAACTCTGGCACAACATGCATGCATAATACACTCCTGGAAATGGAAAAAAGAACACATTGACACCGGTGTGTCAGACCCACCATACTTGCTCCGGACACTGCGAGAGGGCTGTACGAGCAATGATCACACGCACGGCAGAGCGGACACACCAGGAACCGCGGTGTTGGCCGTCGAATGGCGCTAGCTGCGCAGCATTTGTGCACCGCCGCCGTCAGTGTCAGCCAGTTTGCCGTGGCATACGGAGCTCCATCGCAGTCATTAACACTGGTAGCATGCCGCGACAGCGTGGACGTGAACCGTATGTGCAGTTGACGGACTTTGAGCGAGGGCGTATAGTGGGCATGCGGGAGGCCGGGTGGACGTACCGCCGAATTGCTCAACACTTGGAGCGTGAGGTCTCCACAGTACATCGATGTTGTCGCCAGTGGTCGGCGGAAGGTGCACGTGCCCGTCGACCTGGGACCGGACCGCAGCGACGCACGGATGCACGCCAAGACCGTAGGATCCTACGCAGTGCCGTAGGGGAACGCACCGCCACTTCCCAGCAAATTAGGGACACTGTTTTTCCTGGGGTATCGGCGATGACCATTCGCAACCGTCTCCATGAAGCTGGGCTACGGTCCCGCACACCGTTAGGCCGTCTTCCGCTCACGCCCCAACATCGTGCAGCCCGCCTCCAGTGGTGTCGCGACAGGCGTGAATGGAGGGACGAATGGAGACGTGTCGTCTTCAGCGATGAGAGTCGCTTCTGCCTTGGTGCCAATGATGGTCGTATGCGTGTTTGGCGCCGTGCAGGTGAGCGCACACAATCAGGACTGCATACGACCGAGGCACACAGGGCCAACACCCGGCATCATGGTGTGGGGAGCGATCTCCTACACTGGCCGTACACCACTGGTGATCGTCGAGGGGACACTGAATAGTGCACGGTACATCCAAACCGTCATCGAACCCATCGTTCTACCATTCCTAGACCGGCAAGGGAACTTGCTGTTCCAACAGGACAATGCACGTCCGCATGTATCCCGTGCCATCCAACGTGCTCTAGAAGGTGTAAGTCAACTACCCTGGCCAGCAAGATCTCCGGATCTGTCCCCCATTGAGCATGTTTGGGACTGGATGAAGCGTCGTCTCACGCGGTTTGCACGTCCAGCACGAACGCTGGTCCAACTGAGGCGCCAGGTGGAAATGGCATGGCAAGCCGTTCCACAGGACTACATCCAGCATCTCTACGATCGTCTCCATGGGAGAATAGCAGACTGCATTGCTGCGAAAGGTGGATATACACTGTACTAGTGCCGACATTGTGCATGCTCTGTTGCCTGTGTCTATGTGCCTGTGGTTCTGTCATGTATCTGACCCCAGGAATGTGTCAATAAAGTTTCCCCTTCCTGGGACAATGAATTCACGGTGTTCTTATTTCAATTTCCAGGAGTGTACGTATTTCATTTTGCACTGGTATGTGCGCTGTTTTGAATCTTCCTGACAGACAAAATCTACGGGTCGGACTACGCAGTTGATAACCAAGATAGCAGACACTAACACGATATGGGCAAATCCCGGAACTTTAGTTTCCTTGTGAGCCCTAGATTTTCTCAAAGTCTTTTTAACTGCCACGTTTCCTTTGTCTAATATTAGTAAACCGCAATGACACTCTCCTTGCAGATCCCCCTGTTCGAGTTCGCGTCGTAACTAGGCAGTCACGATGAATTTGTACAGGTATGGTTAAGAAGGATAAAAGACAAGACACGTAAGTCAGGATGTGGAAATAATTGAGGCAGTTCAAGGGAAAAAATGGCAGTCTCGTCCGATACGTTACGACACGGGTGGTTGAATTCACACTTAAAAATCACCTAGCACCCATGTTAGTGCACAATCGCTTATTTGTTGCGTAACGCGATAAGAACCAGCAGCATTTAGTGCACGATATTCACATTTGCGGTAAGTAGTAATGCACGATCCGATAATACTTTTCTAGGGCACTGAGAGTCACGGAAACGATGATGGGATAGTTAAAATTTTTCTACATTATATTTTGAACGGGTATTGTACCATGTGAGTTTTCCTGCATATTTGGATAGTTACTATGAAATCGACATACGTTTTTTTCGTCGTTTTGTGCTGTGTCTAGAGAGTTATTAAAAGAGGAGATGCTGCTAGTGCACGATGAACGATATGTTATAATGAACCACGATTTTATTACATTTGTCACAATGGTCAGTGTGAGTAAGACTGAAATTTTTGTCTACTAAATGAGCAAATCGTTATAGTCTTCGCTAGTCACTTTTCGCCACCCGTATCACAGGTCACAGGTCAACAAAGAAAAACTTGTTGAGAGATGTTTTACACTTGAAAGATGATTTTTAACATCTCATTACCGTTGGTTTAAAAAATGACTTCCGTTTTTCTTCATCACACGAGGTTTTTTTGTATTGTGTATGATGCTTTGTAGAAGAGCTGTAAATGAACTTGTGAGTTTTTTGCTACCTAACTTCATATGTCCGTTCTTATAAGCACCTCATCAGTAAAATCTTGTTCGTTTGGCTATGAATTTTTGTCTCTTGGATTTTCTCTTTTGTTTCGCAGTAGAATCCCTACACAGCTTGGAGGTGGTTCATCGAAACCTCTGCTACGCACTATATTGTGAATAGCAGAGTAATCACGTAGATGTAAATGTAGATGAAAAAATCCCAATGGTGATGTTCTGTTATTCAGATCATTTCATATTGGTTCAGTGAAAGTATATACAGCAGTTTCTGTTGAAAAGCCTTTTTGAAAACCAAGCTGACATTTTGTTAGTACTTCATTTTTATAAATATGTGAAGCCACTCTTGAATACATTACCCTTTTTAAAAAAATATTTTGTGTAAAGCTGCCAGAAGTGGGACTGGGCGGTAGTTATTAGCACAAGTCCTTCCCCCGCTTTTATGCAATGGTTTAATAATAGCGTATTTCAGTCTATCAGGAAAAATGGCCTGTTTCAATGTGCTGCTACATATGTGGCTGATAATCCTACTTATGTGTTGGGAACAAGCTTTTAGTGCTCTGTTGGAAGTGCGTACAATTCCATATGGGCGTTTACTTTTGAGTGAATCTGTTATTTTAGTAATTTCAGTAACAGAGGTGTGCTGAATTTCAGTTTTAAACAGTATAGGTATTGCCTCTTCCATATATAGCCTTGCAATTTCTAAGGAACAGGTGGATCACATCTACAACAGTTTAAAAATGCTTATTAGAAATATTTTCTACTTCTGACTTTTCGTTAACAAACTTTTCACTGATTTTGATAGAAATACAGCCCTCCTGTGCTCTTGGTTATCCTGTTCCCCTTTTAACAATGTTCAATATTCTTTTAATTTTACTATACGAAATGCTAATCTCAGACGTAATGCGCATACTTCTGCATTTGTTAATAATTTTCCTCAATTCAGTGCAATACTTTTTATAATCTTTGAGTCTTTCTGGACCATTACTCCTTCTAGCTACAAGACAAACTCCCCTTTTCTATTTCCAATATCAAAATGGTTCAAATGGCTCTGAGCACTATGGGACTTAACTTCTGCGGTCATCAGTCCCCTAGAACTTAGAACTACTCAAACCTAACTAACCTAAGGACTTCACACACATCCATGGCCAAGGCAGGATTCGAACCTGCGACCGTAGCGGTCGCGCGGTTCCAGACTGTAGCGCCTAGAACCGCTCGGCCACTCCAGTCAGCTTACAAGATCATTTTATCCCCTTAGTAAGCCATGGCTTTTTATGTGGTTTCCTACAATTATGGTTCACTGTTTCCTTAGGGAAACTGTTTCCAAATATACTCACAGATACATCATGAAGTAGATTAAATTTTGAATTAGTATCAGGTTTCCTGTACGCTTCATCCCAGTCTAACTGTTGCAGGCTTACCCTAAAATACAAGGACCATGTACTATTGGTAATATAGTAGATGGCAAGTTTGGAAATGTAACGGTTTTTTGTTGTTTACATTAAGAGCCTTCATATGGCATACATAAAATTAAGACACTACTGTCATTTTGAGGTTCACGCCTTAGTATTGATATGCGAAAGTTAACGATCGTTTCTTCGTCTTTGTCCAATTTCGTAAGTCGTCAGCACAAATTTTGTGTTAACAGAAGAGCCAACACCGCGTTACGAGTGGAGGCCGAAATGCACGCGTTTTAGCTCACACATGCTGGCGTGAGGAGGGAAGAACTATACTGACGTGAGGTCTGGAACATGACAAGGAATGAGAATTCAGAAAGCGGACGTACTTAGTTGGATACTTAACTTTAATCCATTAATGATGAACGTCGCTTTTGACGGAGTAACTGAATATGACGCCTTGCTAGGTAGTAGCAAATGACGTAGTTGAAGTCTATGCTAAACTGTCGTCTCTGCAAATGAGAGCGTATGTAGACAGTGAACCATCGCTAGAAAAGTCGGCTGTACAACTTGGGCGAGTGCTAGGGAGTCTCTCTAGACTAGACCTGCCGTGTGGCGGCGCTCGGTCTGCAATCACTGATAGTGGTGACACGCGGGATCCGACGTATACTAGCGGACCGCGGCTGATTTAAATGCTACCACCTATCAAGTGTGGTGTTGGCGGTGACACCACAACAAACACTGCCCACACTATGACTAGCTGAAGTCCTCTATTGGACTCCTATTAGTTTCTTTTCTGTTTCGCAACAAAACTGCACCAAAAGTAGCAAAGCGAATTTGGATTCTCTACAAAACACATCCTTTCCACTATTCTGTATTGAATTATGTGTGCTAAAGATAGGAAAACGTTAGTATCCCTATGTTAATTTCTTACTTTGTTGAACAACTATTGCTACATATACAGAATAATTCACAATGCAAAATGGTATAAGCAGATTTATGGCAATAGTTGGCAGTGTTGTACTGCTGCAATGGTTCTTGCCCACACAAATTATAGTCAAGTAAATAAAAACTGAAGAAATTAATTTTGAAAAAATCGTATGTAGTACAACTACATGGGCTTCGTTTTTCGAATCAGGACGTGTAAATTACTATAAGAAAACCTCAAAATCTAAAACAGGAAAATCGGTTTTGGCCTGTGTATTCGTCGTCGCTGTAGTCAGTGTGGATGCCTATTTTTGCCAGGTGTGTGGACGCCTATTTGTTACCAGGAGATTTTCTGCTGTAGGCCGCTAGTCAATTTGTTCAGTACTGACTTCTAAACAGTACGTTCTTCAGACACTGCTGTACGTGTGCTACCATTGCCCTGTCTGTTTATCGTTTATTAGGTATTTCTTTGCTACTGAACGAAGGCTATTTCAATTAATCTGACTTAATCGATGTGAATCTCCTAGCAGTTAGGAACATATAATAACTTGACTTAATTTATGTCTGGTTACAGAAGTGAAAAAAATTTAGTCGGATTTAATTTACTCCTCGCCAGGACGTAAAGTTTTGCACTCAATAATATACAGACTACGTCTTTTAGAGTATATTCTCTCCGGTGTACGTTTTTGATCTCGTTCAGAACGTTTCTACTTTTGATCTGGTGTTTCATAGAGTTTTCGTTCCTTGTTATCGCATATGTGAGATTAATTTCCTGGAGAGACGAAATCTGAGACGTTATTCGGTGCGCTTCGGTGAATCACTTCTCTTACTCCAATATCCTCACTCTGCGCACACGTAACGCGATCCGTTTTCGTAATTCGTTTCCAGAGTGATGAATTTTTCTTTTTGACGTCACGGAGCTACGACTAAAAACCCTTCCCGTATTGTCAAAAGAAGAATGTACTTCTCCTGCTGGAATACGAATTTTTTCTAACAGAAGCTGATATGATGCATGTTCCAATCTCAATCATCGTTCACATTTCAGATTATCTATATTAGAAATTTATTAGGATGTGTCCTGTATCAACGAAAAGGAAAACACTAACATCACATTAATATAATTAATCGGCACATAATTTCTTATTCCTCAAAAGAATGACAGGTACAACTCACCCAAAAGAGCCCAAAAGAGACATTTCATAGCAATAAGTAAACCTTAAGTCCACATCTGAACAGGTACCCATGAACCATTTTCAAAAGTAGTCCAACATTATAGAGAAATTATTGAACAGAAGATGATGTTAGCCGGCCGTTCTGACCGAGCGGTTCTAGGCGCTTCAGTCCGGAACCGCGTGACTGCTACGGTCGCAGATTCGAATCCTGCCTCGGGCGTGGATGTGTGTGAAGTCCTTAGGTTAGTTAGGTTTAAGTAGCTCTAAGTTCTAGGGGACTGATGACCTCAGATGTTAAGTCCCATAGTGCTCAGGGCCATTTGAACCATTTCTGATGATGTTATAAATAAATTTACGCCCAGAAGTTGACAATATGAAAGCCACACTAGACCTCAGTATTGAATAATTATTCCAAATACAGTACTGATCCCCTAACAATGCGAAATCTAAAATTAAGCTGGGCCTTAAATGGTCATCAATGTTGATAACTTAAAAACATCCCGTAAATAACAACTGTTTTCTCAAAAGAAAATTCTCAGCATGAATCCCATGCGGAGTAATGGATTTATTTCTATATGCTTATAAGTTTTTTAACCCATCATAAAACAAATTTATTTCCAAATCTGCGTAAAACTCAGTGTTATTGTTTCCGCGTCTTAAGCTTACCGTAATTTAAGAGTACTTTTCACCAGACGAGTTTGAGATTCACGTATGAAGAATCTCCAGCAGTCATTCCACCAATATCGTGTACATAAAACGTCTCTACATTTTTGTATTTATAGATTATAAACAGCTTTTATATGTAAATTTGCCGTACAGTTTACTTAGCAAGTTATTGCCTCTTGCTTACATGCTCTTAAGCCCCCTTCCTTTTCCTTTATTGTTTGCGGACTTTGAACTCGAAAAAAATCTGGTTGCACAGTCAGATTTCGCCATTCCTCGACTTTTATGAAACCGCTTTTTCTTTCACACCACCTCAAATTGTGTGTTACACAAGACAGATAGTATTGTAGTCTCAAGTATTTCGCACCCAACGCAGTGTTTTTGTTCGAAGTGCTCACAAGCTACATGAGAAGATATAAATGAACAAAAACACAGTACTGTGTGTGAACACTCTTCACCTGCGATAAGCATAAGACGGTGAATACCGTAATAATTGGTATTTAAAAGCGGCTGCGGAGGACGGCAATTAAAACGTACACATTATGCGCAACACTCATTTACAATTAGGACAACATCGTAAAATCACGAGCATTTTTTTCTCTTCAAAACACAGACTTTTTTATGTGAAGGGACAAACAGTTTAGGTTGCAAAACTTGATTTTCTATTTTATTTGTCCTCCAATGTGGTGTTTCACCTTACACAAGGCATCTTCAGATTGGCCTACGAGAAGAAATGCAACCTTTCGTATAAGTGGTGTGATCCCGATTTAGCAAAATAGGACTAGCAACGAAAAATAAAACAACTTACTGGCAAAATACGGTGTTAAGCACAAAATATGCCGCGCTTATAAATGTCCAAGCAGGAAACAGCCGTGGTAAGACTGAAAAAGCACTGTGCTGTGTCCTATAACAAGAGTAAAATATATCATAAGATGACCAACAAAATGTTCATAAGCCAGTAAACAGTCTAATGCAATAAAAACACAAAAAACTTAATCAAAACTTAAAAATTTAAAAGTATATAAGAAACAACTTATTAATATACAAGATGTTATATAGAAGGGAAACCACACCTAAAACACATGAAACTCCCAGTAGGTAGTTGCCCCTCAAGCTTATTTTCTTTTTTTTTTTTTAAGGCCTCGTGCGGTGTCCTATAAGACACATCATCTCGAGAATAGCCAAGAGGTATGTAAATGCAAAAACCGGCTTAGTCTCGAGAGAAGTATGCATATCTATATAAACGGGCAGCGTATTACCTTGTCAGATATGCTATGCCGTCCACATCCACTAAAATAGGATAAGGCTACATAGATGCATCGTACTGTAAATACGCAGGGGGGGGGGGGGCAGTTGCTCTTGTTTCCGGCTGTGCACATGGTGCTCGGCATAGAAACGTAGAACAAGTATACGGCTATTGCACACGGCTCACAGCAGATGGCACATGTAAGTGACGGGTTGCGATAGCCATTAGGTTTCCAGATATAACCACAAAGAGAAACGTGACAAAAGTAAAGCTATATAAAAGATCTTTCTTAAAATTGCAGTTAAAATGTATATACATTTGGGCAAGGGCAGCTACCTGCAAGTGATTTCCTGTGTTTTAGGCGCAGTTGTGATTAACATCTATATCAGTAAATTGTTTTTTATGTACTTTTAAATATGGTTTGATTGTGTTTTGGGTTTGTATTGCGTGATACTGTTTAGTAGCTTCTGATCACTTTATCGGCCATATTACGATATATTTTTCTCTTATCATATAGGACACCGTACAACTTTTTTTTCCAAACTCTGACCGCGGCGGTTTTCTGCTGGGACATTTGTAAGCGCTGTGTCCTATTTGCTTAACTCCGTATTTTGCCAGTACGTTGCTATATCTTTTCTTCCTAGTCCAATTTGGCTAAATCAGGGTCACGCCATTTATATGAAAGGTTTTATTTTTTCTCATAGGCGGCAAAGTACAACCTCTAAGCACGAATGGTACACTTGTGTTATCAAAACGGACAGTGTGTGTAAAGAGACATTTGATCCTGGAGCTTCTATTTCGCTGTGGAAATGGTTCAATAACATTGCGTAACGAGAGGCAGTCATTATTTTACTCTTTCCTAAACTGTCAACAATATGTTTCCCCAGAGAACTACCGCTTTCCCTTCCAGAAAAATGTTCTCATTCATTTTCTGTACGTTTATGTGTAATAATAAACAGTTATGACATGAGATATTTTCTGTTGTGCGTGATCGTGCACATTATGCTCCAAATTTTCCTAATACAAGTTTCTAACGTACTTGCGCGAGTGCTTCTCGTGCACAGCGATGAAACTCTGTCGCTGCTATATGTGCTGAACTTCATTTACGATGTTTTGTAACTTATTATATGAGGTGTGTATCATCTCAGCAGTCTCAGACGACTTAATGATAAGGCCTTCTGTCACAGTACCATGAATTTTGTTAATTTAACTCGGGTATCAGGAAAAGAATTTTCATTTTAGTGTGACAAGGTACAACTTCATTGATTCAACTGTAAATGGAATTCGAAAGCCTTACGTATCATGAGAGATGCAGTTTTCTTTCGAATACTCGGTATTATCAGCGTCTTTAGATCCCTGAACATATGAATGATATGTTACTTTTTGGATACCATAGTTTGTGGTTGGAGCACAGAGGCTGCGGATAGAGAGTATGTTGAGTCATCGGTGCCTGAGGATCTCTGATGGCCGACTTGCAGAACAGAAATGAAATCTTTAGATATTCTCAGACGTGTCTGACGATAGAGAATGATTTTGAGATTAACGGAACGTAACGGAAAAACACGTGGACGACACGTTCGTCATCTGGCCACATGGTATGGGTAAACTCCTCGACTTCCTTACACATCTAAACTCCATACACCCCAACATCAAATTCACTATGGAGACTGAATCGTAGGGTAAATTACTTTTCCTTGGCGTCTTGGTCAAGAAAAGGGCTGACGGCACCCTAGGTCATGGGGTGTATCGGAAGCAACGCGCACTGATCTGTATTTGCATGCAGACAGCTGCCACCAACCTTCACAGAGGAATGGGGTACTTAAAACTCTAGTACATAGGGCGCGCACTATCTCTGACGCAGAGAGTCTACCCCAGGGATTGGAACATCTGAGAACTGTATTTCGAAAAAATGGGTACTCAGAGTGGCAGATTCAACGTGCTCTCCGCCCAACCATTACAGCACAACCTGTGGAGATGGTTGAAATCACGAGGGAGGAGGTAGGCACTGCGTTTATTCCATATACAGGCGCACTCTCGGGGAAAATCGCCCGCATTTTGAAGAAACACTGGGTAGGAACTGTGTTTTGTCCTCCGAATAAAACTCGTTACTGGTGGGAAGCGCCAAAGATGACCTCGGTTTGAGGAAGGCCGGCGTGTACCAGATTCCGTGTCAATGTGGCAAGTCGTATATTGGTCAGACGATGCGTACAGTCGAGGATCGATCCCGTGAACACCAGAGGCACACTCGACAGATGTATCCGAGCAAGTCGGCGGTCGCTGAACATTGTTTGTCGGAAAATCACGCTATGGAGTATGAAGGCACGAGGATTCTGATACAGAAGTGGAGATACTGGGACAGCGTTGTTAGAGAGGCCATCGAAATTCGCACCAATGACGACCTCATAAACCGTGACTGTGGCTATAATCTTAGCAAGGTTTGGGAACCAGCGATTGGGTTAATCAAGAGTAAATCGAGCAACGTATAGTTGTGACGACCACGGCGGACAGAGCCATCACACCGACGTCATCTCAGACGCCGTCGCAATCTGTTCCACCGCGCGACCGTGGCGTGGGGCGCGGACGGTGGAGGGAGCGTGCCGCGGGCGGAGGGTATTTAAATGGGCCGCCGAGCAGCACAAACGCACAACGTCAGGGTATCGACACGCATGATACCCACTACTAACAAAGCCTATCCTTGCACAAGCTATCGCAGGCAGCAAGACAACCGCTACTGCTCTTGCCGCCCGACCTAACTTTCGCAGAGGTTTTTTTCCCTTGGCTCTTGCTTTGGCACTTTTCTTCCTCTGCCCTTCAAACCGCTACCCTTCGTCAGATTTCGACCAATCTATCTCCAGATGAGCGCGTATTAATGGTTAATCCTAACCAGACGTACGCAAACATCGCAGTACCCACATCCTGCGACACCTCACTTAGTGAATACTAACCCTTATGCAGAGATGGCAGTAGACCTTTTGTGTTGGCCATCATGCCGGTGTGGGCGTGGAGGGGCTCCACCTCTATTAAAAACAAACGACCGAACCCAGTTCCCTCTGAGCAGCCGTAGCGTACGGATCTCCGTGCCTGCACGTTCACAGGAGCTCAGTCCGTCAGTTCACCTGATGATGGCGACATGTATGATCACCGAAGTATTGTGCCCGTTGGACACTGTAGACCGGCAGTACACCAGTGGATATATTGATTTTGAGGTTATTTATAAGGAGAGGAAACATTTGAAAGAAGTGTTATTTCCCCACTATCTGTTTCTGTATGAAATTTAGCCCAAATTAATCCCCCCACTCTACAAGTAGTGTACGTATTATGAAAACTATGTGACCAACAAACTTATCAAGCTCAAACTCGTATATTAACCTTTGACCAAACAGACCCTAATTTGAATTGAACTGTAACTTGCCTTTATATTAAATCCACAAATGATTTTAATAATATTTCGAAACAATACTCAAACTGTTGCGTACCATATAGTGCAATGTGGTAATGCGTAATGATAAACCTTCTTTAAACAGTGCGATGGGGACAGTAATAACTCCAGTGAAATGATATTCCAAGACAACGATTTTAAAATAAAGTGTATATTCAGAAATATAGAGTAAAGCTTCTCCGTATCCTTAGATATAACACTGAACAATAGTATGCTTAACAAAGCCAACAATGATTTAGAAAGGGTACAGTGTTAACAGAGAATTTATAAAAAAAATCTTAATCAGTTGACATGTTAAAGCATGACTCAGGGAAGTGGGGTAGTCTTTCTCTCAGCTGTGAGCCAGTGAATGAAGTTAACTAGCTAACAATAATCTTTCTGACAAAAAAAAAACCCTATCAGAATTTGTGTTCTTTTCGCCTTTAGATATTTACAGCATATTAATCCTTGCTGTGGTTTACAGTAAATCTTCATTTAACAGGTACACATATCACTACTGAATACGTCCATACCCTGCCACACTTCAACTAAGAATGTACCAGACTGTTCAGAGCCAAAGAATGTTCCACAACAAGACAAGACAAAAGATTATATAACAGTAACAAAACTTACACTATCTCTCTCTCTCTCTCTGACGTGCACATCGATAACTTACAAAAATTAAATTAACATGCCCAACTTACAAAATGTAACATGAATAGAGATTTCATTTACTGCAAGCACTAGTCGAGTAATTATTATAGTGGAAGGATAACAATTTCTCAACAATATCATCGTTTTGAAATCCGGGTCCTGCGTTCAGAACTTTAATCACTATTCGCCACCCTTCACTTTTAATTGAACAATCTTATAACAAAAGTAAAGAGTAAATTTGTAACTAAAATACTCTTTGTCTACATCAGTTCTCATTGTATATGACAGTGCCAACAAAAGATCATACTTTCATGATAATCTGTGTCACTTCTTCGTTATTTAATTGATCCGAATACCTCTTCACCTTTTCATTCATTTGCAAACGTTTCACTAAGCTTATTCTTACTGTGTCAATTCACATCGTGATATTACTGCGCTGCCACATGTAGCAGTACTGGGTTGACATTTGCTGCGCGTTTGGAAAGATAATAAAATTCTTATTAGGCAAAGCAGCCTAAGGGAAACGATAAGGCAATTAGTCGCAGAGTGTTGTATTTCAGCGTCATGCGGAGTTTCATTTCGTATTCTTACAACTTAACAGGACAGGGCAGAGCTGAGTTATCCGCAGCAAGTAATAAACCACTGTAGGACCTAAAAGAAATTTGTGAGATGAAGTTAGGATATAGTATTCCTTGGCAATTTTTTATATAATTCAGTAGGTGCATTTTCTAATAGTGCACAGTTTCAGTGCGTGACGGTCAGCCATTTTGATGGGATTCTTTGATGAGGAAGCCTGTCTGTGTACTGTTGATCACCATTCTTTGTACTTAGGTTCGTTTACAGATAATCATTTTCAGTTTGGAGTAGTTGTCATCATTCGCGGTGCATATAATTTACACAATAAATTTTCGTGTTAAAGAGTAGGTTAGCAAAGGCTATTCTAGGTAGAATACACGGGAGATACTGTAACCTGAATTTAAAAAGTCACACAGTTTTGAATTAGAAGTTTTTCTTATATAATAAGTTTTCATCTGGTTACTTTTAAACTGACTAACTTTTCAGATTAATATTCAAATTCACTGAATTAAATTTTTACCAGTACCAGTCTAAAATGATGTAAAAAATTGGTGTAACATTAGATGACACTCTTCCTTATGCAGTCTACGAAACGAATATCAGCGATTGCTTGAAACGCCTTGAGTTCCATCTATTTAAAAGTTGTAGCAAAATCTTTACAGGACTTACCAACAATAGTCTCATAGCGAAGTTTCTTACTATTTCAAGAAAATTTACTGGACTTATCGCATATCCTGGTAGTAAGGAATTAGTCTACTTACAGTATGATTTTGTGAGAATGAAAGTTTGAAATATTTACAAGCTTTGTAATTTCGCAATCTCATAAATCTGCCAGCTGCACCAATCTGGCTTCAATTTTCAGGTATCCTAAGCCTTCGGTAATGAATGAAGATGCTGTATGTCAAATAATTGACGAACCAGCTTCCCTGCTGAAGTGAATGGTAATCTACCGAGTTCGCAAATTCAGATCTGATTCGTCTCTTTGACAAAAGGATTGTAGAAAGCCTCATAGTCACCATATAGGAGCTTTCTATCATTTTCGCCAGATTAGTGGTATGCTGCTGCACAAAGTGATCATCGAAGTTTGGGCTACTGTAAGTATAATGCAAGATGAGGGCGGGTGACAGAATCCACGATTACGGAATTTCAGAGCTCCTCAAACTACGACAAATGTCTCGGTGTACCTAGAAGCAATGTGGAAAAATGAATTAGAGTATGTACCTTCACACTATTGTAAAACAAATTCTGTTACGTAATTCACTTACAAGAAACTTCAGAAGGCAAAAGTTGGGTGAGTTTCAGGCTTTTGTGACTTGAACTCGAGGTGTATATGTCCACCTGTCAAAATGATATACGCATCTGCACGCACACTCCCGCATAAGTACTGTCGAACGCGACAGTTCACTTTGATCTGTGGAAGTGCGTAGTTTTTCGGTTATGACAATTCCGGGAGATGTCTTGGGGCCTCTGCTGAGCTCCATCGAGAGTAGTGAAATTTTTGTATAGTAAATCATCAAATGAAAAGAAAGTAAAAATATTTTACAAACTCAGTATTTTCATCTGCTATAGTAATATTATTTAAAGGCAGTAGGGAACGATAACACACACGGAGAGAGACACAGCGCTTAATTAATACAGTGGAGCAAATGGCTCATTGTCCTATTTTCGTCGAGTACAGAAAATTAATTTGTGATAAATTACTGGATGGTGTAATAAGAGAAAAGCAATGAAGTGTTCTAGCGTGTGTATTTGGTAATATTATTTGCCTGTTTGCGTAATGTTAACACATGGAAGTATGCAATACAGCTCTGTGCTGCTAAACTGGCGTTTCGCTTTGTTGTGCGGTAGCAGATCAAAAAGCAGTGGCATATACACTGATCAGCCAAATATTATGGCCACAGACCCACTATCGATAGAAACCTGTCCAGGCGATAGCAGCTTCACCAGGCGAGGAATGAGCGCTAATCACACACACGCACGTTGCATGTGGTTTTAGTGGGCTTGCTTTTCGTATGTAGAATATAGAAAGCAAGAGGATTGTTTGAATTTGATTCTGGGGCCCAGAGGCTTCGCACGAGGATTTCGGAAACTTCCCTTCCCGGGTTTCGAGGAGTGGTGTTGAGAGTGTCTTTAACACTTGGTGAAACTGAGGTGAAACCACGTCCAGATGTCGTATGATGGGCGGCCACCCCTCATTACAGATGTCGGATGTCGTAGGTTGAGCAGACAGGTGGCGACATGTGGTGGAACTAACGTCAGACTTCAATGCTGGGTACAGTAAAAGTGTATCGGAACACACAGTGCACCAAACACTATTAAAGACGAGCCTCCGTTGCCAACCACCAATGCACCAAATCTGCAAATACGACTGAAATGAGCACGTGACCATCGCCACTAAACGTTGTAGCAGTGGCAGAGCGCTGTATGGTCTGATGAATCCCGATACCTTTTTCATCACGCCGACGGGAGGGCTCGAATTCATAGTCTTCAAGAGGAACATCTCCTTGACACTTGTAGTGCGGTGGCAGCTCCATTACATTATGCTATTGGAAATCTTCACGTGGGCATCCATGCGCCCATTGGAGCGCGTGCAAGGCACCATGATGGCCAATGAGTATCGCACGCTGGTTGCAGACAAGGTACACCTCCTCTTGGCGATCACGCATTTTTCAGCAAGATAATGCGCCATGTCACAGGGCAAGGATTGTGATGTAATGTTTCGAGGAACAATGTGGCGAGATCAAACTGACGTGCTGGTCCCTACCTCGCCCGATCTGAACCCGATAGAACACATCTGGGATGTAATTGAGCGTGGTGTCAGAGCTCATGACCTCCCTCTCCGGAATTTACAGGAATCAGGTGATTTGTATGCGCAGATGTTGTGCGAACTCCTTCCAGCGACCTACCAAGTCTCATTGCTTCCATGCCACGACGCGTCTTCTCTGTTATCCGTGCCAAAGTGGGACACACCGTCTATTAGGTAGGTGGTCATAATGTTCAGGCTAATCCGTGCATAGGTAAGGCTAGAGTCCCGCGGTACGACTGTGCAACTGAAACAGCGACGAAAATGTCACGAACTCCGTGTCGCTTATATCGCTCCCTACACACAGACACACACACACACACACACACACACACACACACACACACACACACCACACACACACACACACACAAAGATACGTTCTTTGCTTATCCTTAAAATCTAACAAAGAGAATTAAGTCAGCCGAAATCTGTATATCAGCGTACTTGTAAAACATTTTAACATCCGTTATTCAGCCGTCGTTTCCACGGAGGACTTACTTCTCTTTATTCTGAATGATTTCAAAATAACTCTTACAAAATTCAAGTGCTTGTGAAGTCTACTAAGTACCACGGCTTTCAATAGAGAGGCAACGTTCGTTTCAATGTCGGAAATTAATGTATTATTAAAGAGGAAAGAGGATTAGGACAGAAAAAATAAACATCGAAACCCACCATTAGAGACTGAATCATAACAGACCATTTTAGATGTTTAATATTGGTGAAAAGTACATAGTTACTTATGTATCATGCATTATTCTAGAAACATAGGAAAGCAGATTTTCATTTCGCATAGAATGAACAGTTACTTCAGCGACTTCAGATACTGCCGGCTGTTTCATCTTTACATTTCTATTCAAAGGGTCAACTTTTATCATTTTCTACTAATGCAATTTAAACAACGGTTGATTCAGTGTGTCGAGAAAGGCAGTTTACCGAAGTCTCCTACTTCACCATTCAAATAGTTGGAAAGGACGAATTGCGGGTGGACAGTAGCTCTCACGGGATGTTTCGCCCATGGCTGTTACCAGTTGTTTGGTGTCAACGTTTCGTCAGCAACTATTTGATGGCCCTTCACTTTTTACCATACTGTCGTGATCTTCAGCTCGAGAAATTGTTTCTTGCAGCTTTTCACACTTCTCTGTCCTGTGTAACACTCTCCATCTCCGATTAACTACTGCAACCTACAACCATTCGAACCTCCTTACTGTTCTCGTCTCTTGGTCTCCCTCTTATTTTTACCGACTACACACCCCTCCAGAACTAAATTGACGGTTTCTTCACTTCTCAGAAAGCGACCTATTAATCGACTGCTTCTTTTAGTCAAGTTATGCCACAAATGTGTTTATTCCCCAATTCTGTTCAGTACCTCCTCACTAGCTACGCGATCTACCCATCTCATCTTTAGCATTCTTCTGTACCACCACATTTCAAAAGCTCCTATTCTCTTCTTATCTGAATTGCTTATTGTCCACGTTTCACTTCCGTACAAGGCTAAACTCCAAAGAAATGCTTTCAGAAAAGATTTCCAACACTTAGGTTCATATTCGCTGTTAACAAATCTCTGCTCTTCAAAACTGCTTTACTTGCCATAGGAATTCTACAGATTATATGCTCTCTACTTCTTCCGTTATAAGTTCTCTTACTGTCCCAATAGAAGAACTCACCTTCTACTTATAGTCCCTCATTTCATAATCATATCTCCCTAGTAAAGTATGATATAATTCGACTATATTCCATTATGTATGTTTTAATTTATTAATGTTCATCTTATATCCACCTTTCAAGACATCATGAGCTCCATTCATCTGCACTTCCAAGTCCTTAGCTACCTCTGGCAGAATTACAGTGTTATTGGCAAACCTCAAAGTTTCTATGTCTTGTGCCTGAACTTAAGTTCCCGTTCAAAAGTTCTCCTTGCTTTCCTTCACAGCTATATATATATATATATATATATATATATATATATATATATATATATATATATATATATATATATAGCTGTGAATATATATAAAGTTGTAAATAACATTTCACTCCCTGGTCCCTGCATTATACCCCTGCTACCTTCAGAAATTTTAAGAGGGTATTCCAGCCGAATTCGTCAAAAGATTTCTCGAAATCTACAAATGCTATAAACGTAGGTTCGCGTTCTCTTAACCCAGGTCAGTATACCGTCCTGTGTTCCAGTAGTTATCAGATATCCAAACCAGCCTTCCCTGAGGTTGGGTTCTACCAGTGTTTGCATTAATCTGAAAGTAATTCGTGTCATTATTTTGTAACTATGACACATCAAACTTATATTTCGGAATATTCATACCTGTAAGCATCTTCTTTCTTTAGAATTGGAATTATTACTTTTTTATGTCTGGGGGTATTTTCCGTGTCTCATATGTCTTGCACAGCAGGTGGAATAGTTTTTCCATAGCTGGCTCTCCCAGAGATGTCATGAGTTTTGAGGGAATATTGTCTACTCCAAGGGCCTTATTTCGGTTCAGGTCTTTCAGTGTTATGTCAGATACGTCTCGCAGTATCTTGCCTCCCATCCCATCTTAATCTACTTCCTCTTTCTTTTTTATAATATTGACTTCAAGTTCATCTCCATAGTATAGCCTCTGTATACAGGGTGATGTAACTAAGACATGCCCCGTAAATACAGCCACAATGACTAAACATATCCTGATGCGGTTTTCACCAAATTATAGCCGACAATATGGCTAATTGCCTGAGGTTCCTAAGTAATTCTTATCCTTTACAGTCCGCGAATTACGAGGCAAACTTTGTGAAGACATGTCTGATTACTCTTCATCGTACAACAGCACCGTTCCTTTAATAGTTTGGCGATATTCGCTACAAACAATATCCACTTTCTCCACTGTCTTATACAACGTGAATGTCTCAATAGCCTTACAACCAAGTTACCTGATTGCTACAGGAACGGAACGCTAACTTCTAGCGGACAGGTAAACACAAGAGGGGTAACGCCTTTGCTTACAGTTGGAATAATAAGATAGATGTTTGTGGACTGTCTTCTGGTGACGGCGGAACAGTGATCTGCGGCGCTGTTATCTTGATAGTCTTTGACCAATTTCCATACGTGTTATGTACTTTAAGTTATGTTAGGAGTTTCTTTCAAATGCCACAGCAGTTCCATTAGGAAACAACAAAGTAGGTGTCGTGATTCCGTCTCAACTCTGGATATTCAAGCAACTGCTTCTCTTTTCTCCAAAAGCCCCTTCAATTGTTTGCTTGTTGATATTTATTTTTCCCCAGGTAACGTGCTTCTGTAGAATTATATTTGTCCTCTAACCACTCCTGCTTAGGCGTTTTGCCCTTCCTGTCATTCTCATTATTATACGTTCGTGCTGCCTTTCACCTGCTTCATTTAGTGCTTTTTTATATTTTCTCTTTCATCAATTAAGTTGAATATCTCCTCTGACATCCAAGGATTACCACTATGACTTGTCTTTTTGTCTATTCCATCCTCTACTACCTTCACTATTTCATGTCTCAGAGCTACCCATTCGGCTTCTACAGCATTCCTTTCCCCTTTTTCAGCCAATCGTTGCCTATTGCTCGCTTTGGAACTATCAACAACCTCTGGTTCTTTCAAATTACCCTCAAATTACCCAAATCGCATCTTCTTATTTTCCTACCTTTTTTGCACATTCCTCCCTCTTAATTAGTATTTCATAAAATATAAATAAATTATGGCAAGTGTCCACATCTGCCTCTGGAAGGGTCGTACAGTTTGAAATCTGTTTCTGTAATCTGAGTATTATCATTACATAATCGGTCAGAAACCTTCCGGTGTCTCCTGACCACTTCCACGTATATAACCTGACACGTATTCCCTCACTGACAACAGCCATGGCCTTGCATCGGTGCCTCTACTACTGTGCTGATCGCAGCACGTGGCTGACGCCTGCGCACTTCGCCGACCGTTGTTACCTCTGTCATGAAAGCCGATGGTTGCCTACCCAGCTCCGACGCATTCAATGTAATTGCTGAGGAATAAAAAACTTATCCAATAAGAAATCTTTCCATGATTGGTCACATCCGACACCTGTCACCACGCCACTGCAACCACTCCCTGAGGCATGAGATGCACTGCATACTGACATGTTGTAGCCAGTTTTAACTGCCACTGTAGAGGTCGTACAACACGGCCTTTACAGGGGAACGATGGTAATTGGTTAACTTGCCCCTAAGTTATGAGGGCAGAATATCACATGTGAGAATTCTTCTGCGTCACACTGATTAAGGACATCTGCTCAGGAAAAGGAAGTTAACAATGTTGGGAACTACACGGAAAAAGAAACCAAAGGTTCCACAAATTATGACTAACTAGGAGGTTCGTAGCACATCATTTTACTACACTAACGTCACTGGCGCGATGAGTTACGTTTCTCAGAGAAAAATAATGTTGTACTAACGAGCACATCCCACCATTATGATGGAGTCACTGGAAGGGCTGATAAGAAGCCAAAATAATTTTAGACTGAAATTCAGCTAAATAAATTGTAGACACACAAAAACAATAGGTGCCCCGCGATAGTCTTCCACAATATTCATGATGTTTCTGCGTATAATGCATAGGTCTTGTGGACTTTAATTGAACCTAATTAAAATGCAAGAAATTTGACTAGAAGCAAAGTATTCTTGGAGGAACTTGGAAAAGTCACTGGGAATATCGGACATTACATCAAGGAAGCATTTCCAAAGAACAAAGAATTCTCTGAGAATAGTCACAACATCCAAACTGTTAAGCTATGGTAAATGTGTCATAATCAGTGACAACAAGAAAACGTATTAAATGCGCAGTCTGCAAGTTTTGTCCAGCAGACAATGTCAACAAAAAAACATATTGTGTTGAAAATGAAATATACATGTTGCTAAAACACATGTCACGTACACGTAAATTGTGATGAGTAAGAGTAACCGTCAAATAATAAATTTTAATGTTTCGTATTTATGGTTTTGACGATATTTATATGAGAGACTTGTTGCCAAATTGAAATAAGTGAAATAACAAAAATAGTAAGAAAAGGAGAATAATGGAATGCTTTCTAACAAAAATGTCTTACTGAAAACTGTCTGTGGTTTCAAATTTACCCCACGTGAATATTTTCTTAAATAAATTTCATTGTATGATAAGAATTATTATTTTCGACAGCATATTGCAATATAATACTGTCAACAACTGAACGAGAAATGTGTGTTAGGGGAAATTTTTGGCAGTATTGCAATGTCTGATCATATTAAGCCAAACAACAAATTGGTATAGTGAAAGTTAACAGAGCAGCAGGGTTAATTGCTCGGAAATAATCCAGGTAATTAAGAAAATTGTAATTAATGTTTTGTGGGAAAATTTGCTTAAATTTTCATAGCCAAGCGCAGAGTGATATATGAACAAACGAGAGATCAGATTCACCAGCATGTGGACCAGTTTTGTAAAAATGTTTTATTGTTTAACTTAAACACGGTAATTAAGAAAAAGTAATTAATGGAATGAGGGAAAATTGATACATTTATCGAAAATTTAGTACCACCCACATAAATGAAGTGTCAACAAATATCACATCACAGCATAAAGTGAAACGCCTCTTCTTTCTGTTGATCTAAAAGCTCTTAATAATAATGGAATACTGATCGATATATAAATATAATATGTTTCACGATCTCTGGCAAAACGGAAGAATAAAAAAACTGAAAATAACGGTCAAATATTTTTGAAATGGTTTGTTTAAAAGTAAGAAAAATATACTTAGAGATTTTTTTCAAACATAGAAATTACACAGCCAACCGGTCGCAAATAACTTTTTGGTATATTTACCTAGGTTTCGTCACCTCTAACGATGTCTTCATCAGGATGGAACTTTAAGAAACCCTATAAAATAATGCACAGAGAATTAAGTTTGACAAAAACGATAACCAAGATGACAATTGTCTTGACATAGAAAGGTTAATTACTGATTCCTAAAGTGGTCACTTTAGCTCTTGTTTTAACTGTAAAGATCTTTTCAACCAACCAGGCATCAGTGCTCTTTCTGACAAGTAACAAGTATAAAGAAGTTTTATCGATTTCATTTTCAGGCCTCACTTCTCATAGAATTCGTCGTCTTCTAGTAAAAAGTACGGATGCAAAGTTACCTGTTTAACTAACAACAACTTGGAAAAAAATCGTATTCACAATCTCAAGTCCACAACAGCTCCTATAAAAAGTTCAGGGGTTTATAAAATCACTTATGACTCGTGTTCCGTTTATTATGTACGAAAACTGGAAGATCTGTCTGTGCCAGGTACAAGGAACATTTATTAGTAAGAAGAAGCAATAGCTTACATAATTCCACCTTTGCAGATCTGTTAATTTCCGGTCATAAACCGGAAAGTGTTGAAGAAATTTTCATTTTACATAGGGAAAAGAGAAGTCATAGGCTCGACATACTCGAAGAACTGTAGATTTCCAAGCATATTTATAAGAACAATGGCCTCATCCTCAATGAACAGTTACAATTACGGAACCAAAAAGTTTTCAATGGCTTTAATCCATTACTCGCGGAATGTTGATACCTTTATTTTTTACTATTTTTTCCTGCCTTTACTTCCGAAACATCTTTTTCTTAGATTCTCATAGATGTGAACCACTAATTTACCTTCATGTAAATGTTTTTTGGATTGTACAGCTGCTAGTGTAAATACACTCCTGGAAATTGAAAAAGTTACACGGGACTGGAAGAAGGCCCAGGTCACAGGAATGCATAAAAAGGGTAGAAAATCGGATGAACATAATTACCGGACAATTTCACTGACATCCATCTGTTGTAGAATCATGGAACATATTTTGTGTTCAGACGTCATGGTGTTTCTAGACTCTGAGAGGCTTATCTTTGCAAACCAGCAGGGTTTCAGGAAACAGCGGTCATGCGACACACTGCTGGCCCTCTTTGTGCGTAATATACACACAGGCTCTATATACCGGCTCCCAGTTTGATACTACAGTATTTTATAATATTCTGTGTTTCATGTAATGGGAGTTAGTGTAAAGCCTAATAGATGGCTTCTAGCTATACTTCATTTCATTTACTACTTTGTATTTTGAAAAATACATTAAGCCCTCTTCCTTTGTATTTTGTTTTTATTATTAACTGTTGTTTAATTCTATTATTTCTGTTATAATTTCTCAAATGTGCACATTTTACTGTCCGTGCCCGATATGTGGGCCTACTTGTGTTGTTTTCGTGGCAACAATGTAAGCACTTGGTCGATACGTCTGAGCCGCGCGGGATTAGCCGAGCGGTGTGGGGCGCTGCAGTCATGGACTGTGCGGCTGGTCTCGGCGGAGGTCCGAGTCCTCCCTCAGGCATGGGTGTGTGTGTTTGTCCTTAGGATAATTTAGGTTAAGTAGTGTGTAAGCTTTGGGACTGATGACCTTAGCAGTTAAGTCCCATAAGATTTCACACACACACACACACACACACACACACACACAATATGTCTAATGTTGTCCCTAACAAGACATACGTGCCAAAGGGTGGAAAGTGTTTAATTTCTGACTTGAGCATATCTACTCTTAACCGTGACCATTGCTTTCTCGCAACGTAACTTTACATAAGTAACCTTTGTACGTCATGATACTTGTCATCCTGACGGATGTTTTTGCCAAACTTGATTTTCTATGTATTGTTTTATAGGGTTTCTAAAACTTTCATTCTGATAAAGACATCCCTAGAGAATGAGACAGTTATTTTCAACCGGCTGGATGTGTGATTCCTATGTTTGAAACTTATATACGGTTACTGAGATACAGCCATGTTTAAAAGTTATAGTTTAGAGAAACATTTCACGCGCGCTTCAATGATGCTCGAAATTATACACAGCAGAGCACAGATTGCGAATTCAAAGTTTAACTTTTAACTTAGAATCTTAAGTAGTACTAGAGGGTACTAGTGCCGCGGAATTTCTTTCAGTGGTCTCCTTGCGGCACCAACGTACGAGCACTGATATACGAGCGTCTCAGTTGTTGTACACTATTTCATTTAAAGGTATGTCAGATGTTTCTCTACACTAATTTATTTCTTGCTATCATTTCACAAAACATAAAACCCAGCCAATTAGGAGAGGACCTATAGTTTTACGTGCATTCTAAGCCATTATTTGAAACGAAGATAATGTCCTTCTATCGTGGATGAGTGTTTACTCATACTATTCGTAGAGAAAAGGGAAGTAGTAGACATTTTTAAAATGATTTGCCTTATACAGCATATATTGAGAACAAAAGGCGTTTCCAAAACTCAAGTAATTGCACTGTTACTGCTGTTACTAATGATTGGCATAATACCAGAAATTATGATAGCAACTAAATAAATTTAATAAGAGTTTGTGAACGACCCGTCGTTTGTAAAATAATGGAGACCTGTGGCCGGGAGAATAGAAAGTAAATGTTTAGTGATAACTTTCATTTCGACGCTGCCGTCGTTAATTTGTCACAAAAATACTTGACACGACTGCCAGAAAATTATTTCACAGCTCACTTAAATAGAAAAATTGTAAAAGACGGAAAAGATCAAAGTCGATTAAGACACTAATATTACCAGCAAGAAGAATTTAGAGCCAGTACGTTACTAAAAGAAAAAAAAATATTTGTGTTCCTGAACGGAGAAATTCACTTCCTTCGGTTGGAAAGTAAAAACAGTATCATTTAAACAGAGAATGTTTCACTGTTACATGCTAATACGTGAGCAGCTTCCCTGAAAGAAATGCATTGCAGCACGTGTATTTTATTGTTTTGTGAGTTTAAAGAGAGCTAGGCGCATCGAAAAGTGACTTGAAATTGTTTGCTAGACAATTAATTGGAATTCGCGCAACGATTAAGCAACGACATGATTCGTTACCTCACAAAATGGCGTTGCAGAGACTACATTCGTTCATGCATTAAACGTAGGTATCTTATATAAGGCGCATACCGTAGACTGGAATCAGCTTCAAACGACAATTTTGGAAGCATCACGCAAGATCCAGCAATCAAGTTCAATTTTGTAGTTACCGTTAACTGTCACAGTTAACGAGGGGACGTTCATGAGGTATGTGTATTCGTATACGTATATCTTTCCGTACGAGCTCTGATTTCCCTTATTTTATCATGGTCTGTACAAGCTTTTATGGAGCAGTGTGAGTCTGACTTCATGCGTCTACTGTTTCAGATTTTTCAGTATCTCCGTAATGCTCTCCCATGAGTCCAACCCGTGATCGTTCAAGCTGTTCTCCTCTCGGTAGTTCAGTATCTCATGTTACACCTATCTGATAAGAGTCGCACACAGTTCAGCCATATTCTATGAAGTGTGCGGCGCGGGTTTTGAAAGCAGTCTCCCTTGTGCGCTGACTGCATTTCTCTAGTATTCTGCCAGTGTTCGGCGGAAGAAGTATAGGACGATCTGGCACGACCGTTTGCCCTGCCCGGATGTTGTATTTAACTCCACCGCAGTGTTCCTTGGGGGACCTCCTGGAGTGGTTAATTTACGATATCCCAATAGGGCCGTAGCGGCCAAGTCTCACAGGAATTAAGACCGCTGCGGTGTTACTCATCGTGGTGGACGGGGCAGATTTAAAGTGTTTGTCTTATTTTCCTCCACTTACGGCACGTAAACCGTAATTTTCCACACACACATTCCTGTTGGGACTGTTACTTATTTAAGGTCCATTGTATACCGCTCTTTTTTTTTACGCCTCTATACCGAGCGCTAGAAATTTTCCAATGTTTATCAGTTCCAAATTTATGTTGTAATCATTCGTCGAAATGTGGAAAGGCCCTGCATTATCACCTGTACTTCAAAATGGTTCAAATGGCTCTGAGCACTATGGGACTTGACTTCAGAGGTCATCTATCCCTTATAACTTAGAACTACTTAAACCTAACTAACCTAAGGACATCACACACATCCATGCGCAAGGCAGGATTCGAACCTGCGACCGTAGCGGTCGCGCGGTTCCAGACTGTAGCGCCTAGAACCGCTCGGCCACCCCGGCCGGCTCGCCTGTACGCTTGTGAAGTATTTACTGTAAATTATCATTTCATTAATAACGCCCGATGTCCTCTAAATAAACAGTTGGGGAAGAAACTTCACTGTTTTTTTTTTTGTAATAATTACAGTGAAAGGGGAAAATGTATATCGATTAATACTATTTATTGTCAGAATGTCGAGTAATTATTATTGATGACGAGGTAGGTCCCAGCTGCTCCTGGTTATCATTGTGTCCCATTCATCATTAGTGCGATATACAGCAATGACATGACATGTGTCATGTTATTGAATATTTAACTTGGGGCTGATGACCTTAGCAGTTAAGTCACGTATGATTTCACACACATTTGAACCTTTTTTTTATTATTAATGGAGTTAGGGTGTAAATATGGCTTGATTATGCCCATTCAGAATTACTGCGTGTAAAAGTACATACGTTCAGTTTAATAAATAAAGAAATTTTTCCATTTATTTTCATTGTGTAAGCTACTATATATTTTCGAACGAAGTGGAAGGAACCGATCAGAAGAAATGTTTTTAACGTACTGTCAAATTTAGCTTTTGCCACCGTCAGGCATTTTATGTCATTACGTAATTGATCAAAAAGTTTGGTGGCAGCATTATTCGCTCATTTCTCAGTTAAAACTGCTTTTAATGAAGAATAATGAAGGCGAGTTGTTAGCCATGGAGAGGGGCTGCCGACGGTTTGAAGCTTTGAGTTGGTCTGAGAGGCGTGCCCTGATAGATTAATCGGCAGCTCAATGCCCGCGAAAGGCAGGGACCTGGGTTTGAATTTTTATCTTGCGCAGAATTCTAATTTACTATTAACTTTTAAAATAGATATTTTTTCACGTCTGGTACTGGAATAATAATTATAATTAATCCTTACCAATTATAACAAACTATTTAATACAGCTTTCGTCAGATAAAACACGCACAGAGATGCTTCAGGATGAACTTCAAGGAAACATCGATAAACACTTTTGGTCTAGGGCAGCTTCCTATCATCTGGCATACGGTGCAATGGCTTGAGCTAATACAAAATGTTCAGTACTTTCTCTACGATTGGATAAGTATTTTCGAATAATATCGGTTTTTTTAACATTACTTCTTTGTCGATGGACATTTAGCTAATCGTCTGTGGCAGATACAGAGAACATGAATCATCTATTATCAGATAGACGCGGAGCAAAAATGCAAGATCTGATAGAAATATAAACATTACGACATTAGATGATTGTTTTATGCAAGAACTTCACGAAGGTAGCACATCATATAGAACAACGGCGTAGATAAATCGATATCAGTACGTGCGACAGTCAAAGACCTTAATTGGTTTTGTTTAGATTGTGACAGAAAAACAGAGCGTTTACGAAAATACGTTTCTCTGTACAATTTCACTTGCCTTGACCCCTCTGGTCTCTTTGGAGAATGTGATAGGAAGTCTGCAAAACAACATAAAACAGCGCACAAGATTAAACAATAAATCAGATTTTTCGGCCCTAAGAATTCCGTGAAATTGAGCAGCTTTGAGCACATTCAACGTGATTTTCAGCTAGAGGTTATTCTTTCATGTACGGCCCTTGCTTAAGAGTATCAGAGACTATGTTTGACAGATACTACTTGTCACCTAACGTACAAGAGAGCCACAAACAAGTATGACACGATTAAGAGGTTAAATCGAGCATTCAGTAATGACAGGTCACTGTGGTTACAGTTTCGTTCATCACTACCATATATGTGGTTAAGATTCATGCTTAACTATCACAAATTTCTTATAGAGTACCTGATAATTTTGGATCCGATACTGTTTTCACAAATACTCAACGTAATATTGGAAAACACACAAAACTGGTATCTGTGATATACATCTTACCTTGGCAACATTTCCAGGATAACGCCTCGCCAAAACCATGTGGAATAACACATGGCACCTGTGGTAACACAAAGGGGAAGGCACTACGGAGCCATGCAATCAATTATTTCCCGCTCGATGAGAACGTCGACTACTAACAATTTCGGTTCCGCACCGCGATACCACGCCACAAATGAACTGATGCAGAGCTCGATACAATGCTTGGTGTGACATGGACAACGACTTATTGTCATAGTGCAGACACACACACACACACACACACACACACACACACACACACACACACACGTGTGTGTGTGTGTGTGTGTGTGTGTGTGTGTGTGTGTGTGCGCGCCATATTATATACGTAGTGTGGGCTTGCACCCCCTAGAATGTGGTAATGCAAAGACATCTGAGGGTCGGTTAGCACTTGTCAAACGCTCATTACCAGTTAACTGTGCCTTTTCCGGAAGTGACATATCTAAGCTTGTTGTTGTTGTTGTTGTGGTCTTCAGTCCTGAGACTGGTTTGATGCAGCTCTCAATGCTACTCTATCCTGTGCAAGCTTCTTCATCTCCCAGTACCTACTGCAACCTACATCCTTCTGAATCTGCTTAGTGTATTGATCTCTTGGTCTCCCTCTACGATTTTTACCCTCCACGCTGCCCTCCAATGCTAAATTTGTGATCCCTCGATGCCTCAGAACATGTCCTACCAACCGATCCCTTCTTCTAGTCAAGTTGTGCCACAAACTTCTCTTCTCCCCAATCCTATTCAATACCTCCTCATTAGTTACGTGATCTACCCACCTTATCTTCAGTATTCTTCTGTAGCACCACATTTCGAAAGCTTCTATTCTCTTCTTGTCCAAACTAGTTATCGTCCATGTCTCACTTCCATACATGGCTACACTCCATACAAATACTTTCAGAAACGACTTCCTGACACCTAAATCTATATTCAATGTTAACAAATTTCTCTTCTTGAGAAACGCTTTCCTTGCCATTGCCAGTCTACATTTTATATCCTCTCTACTTCGACCATCATCGGTTATTTTACTCCCTAAATAGCAAAACTCCTTTACTACTTTAAGTGTCTCATTTCCTAATCTAATTCCCTCAGCATCACCCGACTTAATTTGACTACATTCCATTATCCTCGTTTTGCTTTTGTTGATGTTCATCTTATATCCTCCTTTCAAGACACTGTCCATTCCGTTCAACTGATCTTCCAAGTCCTTTGCTGTCTCTGACAGAATTACAATGTCATCGGCGAACCTCAAAGTTTTTACTCCTTCTCCATGAATTTTAATACCTACTCCAAATTTTTCTTTTGTTTCCTTTACTGCTTGCTCAATATACAGATTGAATAACATCGGGGAGAGGCTACAACCCTGTCTCACTCCTTTCCCAACCACTGCTTTCCTTTCATGCCCCTCGACTCTTATAACTGCCATCTAGTTTCTGTACAAATTGTAAATAGCCTTTCGCTCCCTGTATTTTACCCCTGCCACCTTCAGAATTTGAAAGAGAGTATTCCAGTCAACATTGTCAAAAGCTTTCTCTAAGTCTACAAATGCTAGAAACGTAGGTTTGCCTTTTCTTAATCTTTCTTCCAAGATAAGTCGTAAGGTCAGTATTGCCTCACGTGTTCCAACATTTCTACGGAATCCAAACTGATCTTCCCCGAGGTCGGCTTCTACCAGTTTTTCCATTCGTCTGTAAAGAATTCGCGTTAGTATTTTGCAGCTGTGGCTTATTAAACTGATAGTTCGGTAACTTTCACATCTGTCAACACCTGCTTTCTTTGGGATTGGAATTATTATATTCTTCTTAAAGTCTGAGGGTATTTCGCCTGTCTCATACATCGTGCTCACCAGATGGTAGAGTTTTGTCATGACTGGCTCTCCTGAGGCCATCAGTAGTTCTAATGGAATGTTGTCTACTCCCGGGGCCTTGTTTTGACTCAGGTCTTTCAGTGCTCTGTCAAACTCTTCACGCAGTATCTTATCTCCCATTTCATCTTCATCTACATCCTCTTCCATTTCCATAATATTGTCCTCAAGTACATCGCCCTTGTATAAACCCTCTATATACTCCTTCCACCTTTCTGCTTTCCCTTCTTTGCTTAGAACTGGGTTGCCATCTGAGCTCTTTATATTCATACAAGTGGTCCTCTTCTCTCCAAAGGTCTCTTTAATTTTCCTGTAGGCAGTATCTATCTTACCCCTAGTGAGACAAGCCTCTACATCCTTACATTTGTCCTCTAGCCATCCCTGCTTAGCCATTTTGCACTTCCTGTCGATTTCATTTTTGAGACGTTTGTATTCCTTTTTGCCTGCTTCATTTACTGCATTTTTATATTTTCTCCTTTCATCAATTAAATTCAATATTTCTTCTGTTACCCAAGGATTTCTATTACCCCACGTCTTTTTACCTACTTGATCGTCTGCTGCCTTCACCACTTCATCCCTCAGAGCTACCCATTCTTCTTCTACTGTATTTCTTTCCCCCATTCCTGTCAATTGTTCCCTAATGCTCTCCCTGAAACTCTCTACAACCTCTGGTTCTTACAGTTTATCCAGGTCCCATCTCCTTAAATTCCCACCTTTTTGCAGTTTCTTCAGTTTCAATCTGCAGTTCATAACCAATAGATTGTGGTCAGAATCTACATCTGCCCCAGGAAATGTCTTACAATTTAAAACCTGGTTCCTAAATCTCTGTCTTACCATTATATAATCTATCTGATACCTTTTAGTATCTCCAGGGTTCTTCCATGTATACAACCTTCTATCATGATTCTTAAACCAAGTGTTAGCTATGATTAAGTTATGCTCTGTGCAAAATTCTACAAGGCGGCTTCCTCTTTCATTCCTTCCCCCCAATCCATATTCACCTACTATGTTTCCTTCTCTCCCTTTTCCTACTGACGAATTCCAGTCACCCATCACTATTAAATTTTCGTCTCCCTTCACTACCTGAATAATTTCTTTTATCTCGTCATACATTTCATCTATTTCTTCATCATCTGCAGAGCTAGTTGGCATATAAACTTGTACTACTGTATTAGGCATGGGCTTTGTGTCTATCTTGGCCACAATAATGCGTTCACTATGCTGTTTGTAGTAGCTAACCCGCACTCCTATTTTTTTATTCATTATTAAACCTACTCCTGCATTACCCCTATTTGATTTTGTATTTATAACCCTGTAATCACCTGACCAAAAGTCTTGTTCCTCCTGCCACCGAACTTCACTAAATATCTAAGCTAGGTGAGCAAAATCTATGTTCGTTTGGTTTGAGGAAACCAAATGAAGAACAAGTTTGGTGACTTTGCCTGCTGCAGACTGTTTTAATTTGCGCGCGCAACGAGCTGATTGACTATCGCCAACGCTAAATAACTGCGAAACGGCGCAACGTATCGAATTTTTCTCGTAACAGTTATTTCTCAGCACAACCTCCCCTGCAATACGCTTACAAGCTTTTCAGGCTGTATCTGACCACACACAATATACGAGGGTTGGAGCTTTAATAATGGGAACCGTTTATTTACAGCTCGTACAAAGTAGATACATGTTTCAAAGTTTTACTGACCTTCAAAGTAGTCACCGGCATTATGTACAGCCCGTTGCCAGCGATGTGGAAGCCGTAGGATACTCTTAGCAGTGCCACTTGTGTTGACAATTCGAGTGGCGCGGTGTATTGCCAGACGAATTTGTAGCAGTTCTGAAGCGAATGCTGTGAGGTGTTTCCTTCAGTTTAGAAATCGAGTTGAACTTATGAGGGCTTAAGTCAGGAGAGTGCAGTAGGTGGTATAGCACTTAGCAGCCCCATCAGTCAAACAAATTAGTAACAACTTGCACTGTACGCGTTTGAGCATTGTCCTGCAAAATAATGGTCAGGTCCTGCAGAAAGTGTCATCACTTCTGTCTCTAAGCTGGTCGTAGGCTGTGTTCCAAAAATGAACAGCATACAGACGGAAGTGATGACCCTTCTGCAGGACCTGACCATCATTTTGCAGGACGGTTATCGACACGAATCCAATGATGTGTAACATTAAGGCCTTTGAGGGTCAACGAAGGTCAACGAAAGTCACAAATGTAGCATGATCGTCCATTTACAGAAGATGTCGAAATGACGACCATTGGTAACAATGCAATGCTGCAATCTTCTGATCATAGACTGAGTGGTATTCTTTATCACATCGGCACTTACCGAAGCACAGGTTCTGACAATTCTGTCTCTCATATCTTAAAGGGTAGTTGGAACGTTTTTATACACAATGTCGTTTACGAATCCCCATAATAAAAAATCCAGAGGCGTCAAGTCTGGCGAACGAGCCGGACACGACACATCTCCTCCACGTCCAATCCAACGATTAGTGAATTATCTGTGCAACTCATTTCTAGCCATCAGCGAAAAATGCGCCGGACACTCATCGTGTTGATACCACAGTCTGTTCCTTGTTCCTAAAGGCATTTCTTCCAATAACAGAATAAATGTTTCTTGCGGGAATGTGGTGGACATCCTACCCTTAAGACTTCCTTCGATGAAATAGGGGCCTATAATTCTGTCCTCCAGAATCCCACACCATTTTTTATATGGAACTTGCCGCAGCCAACATGGATTTTCAGTTGCCCAATAATGCATGTTATGCAAATTAACATTTCCATGGTTCGTGAATTTATCCTCGTCAGTAAATAAAATCAAATTAATAAATGTGTCATCCCTCTGTATCTGAAGTTGAACCCATCGCCAGAATTCAATGAGACGCATACAATCCGTACCAGTTAATTCTTGGTGGAGACTGATATGGTATGGATAATATGTGCGGCGATGCAAAACACGAACAACACTACTCTGGCTCATGGCAGATTCCCTTGCGATTTGACGTGAACTACCACACGGATATCGAACCACAGTGGCAAGAGTACCAATTTACGTTTCCTCATTAGTAACTTTCCTTTGCCGGATATGTTTCCGATGCGTTAAAGACTCATTTGTTCTCATTATCATACACATATTTAAATGTACGACGTGTAGGATGACTACGTTGAGGATATCCTTCAGCGTAAAAGTCTCTAGCTCTCACTGAATTTCGTTGGCATTTTCCGTAAATGAGAAGCATATGGACTTGTTCTTCGAAGAAAAACATCATTCAGATTCACTTGAATCGCCGATACTAGTCTTACCGTTCCTATTAGTGTTGAATTGCGAGCCGGCCACTGTTTTCGAGCGGCTCCAAGCGCTTCGGTCCGGAACCACGCGGCTGCTACAGTTGCAAGTTTGAATCCTGCCTCGGGCATGGATGTGTGTGATGTCCTTAGGTTAGTTAGGTAGTAGTTCTATGTCCAGGGGACTGATGACCTCAGGTGTTACGTCCCATAGTGCTTAGAGCTTTTTTTTTGTTGCATTGCAAAACCGTCGAATGGTCTTTACAATTCAATGGCACGTTAGATGGATATGCCGTATTCGGGGAATATTTACTATCTGCATAATGCACGAGAGAGAATTATCAGAGCATGTGCTTCGATAAGTGTCGAAGTGATACGGAATACCATTTAAACCATGATAAGAAGATTGCAGCATTGCAGTGATATCAATGGTCATCACTTCGAACACCTTCTGTAAATGGACGTTCATGCCACCTTTGTGACTTTCGTTGATCTTCAAAGACCTTACTGCTACATATCATTGGATTCGTCTCGATAGCCACTATCAGAAAATAAGTACGAAACCATAGCATCCCATAAAAAAGAACAAAGTTGACCGCCATATCTCTGACGAGACCCCACCTCCCACCTAGCAACAAAAAAACCAACGTGGTATTATGGCCGCCGTTGTCCCACGCAACATTTTGTCCCACAAACTTTTCAGCAACTACCATACTTTCTGAGTTAGTCTAGCTGGCAATAGTTAGTGCCTTTGGGACAATAAGAGCTGATATTTTTACTTTTAGTTCATTTGCAGAGTAATAACTATAGATATTCGAAGTAGTACATGTTTAGGTTATTTTAATAACCTCCAAGTACATGTGACAAGAGCAAGTCATTAATGCTGATTTTCCCCTGGGCATCATGTCAGGTGCTGAAGTGTGGATGCATGGATACAAAACGGTGGTCTTTAATGGGAGGCGCCGTGAGCATATTGATGAAGTTAAGACCGTTCAGAAAACACTAAGTATGGAATTACGTAACTGTTAGACGCTGAGAAAGAACAACACACTGAAATGACTACCCATTAAAGTACCAACGATCACAATATCTAGACTTACAGCGCTAATGCAAGATGATTTATAAGTTATGAATGCAACCAATGTAAATCTTCCATTCGAGCTATATATATATATATATATATATATATATATATATATATATATATATATATATATATATATATGTGTGTGTGTGTGTGTGTGTGTGTGTGTGTGTGTGTGTGTGTGTTTTCGAACATGCCTTTTAATTTGAAACATATTCTGAATTCACGGCTGGTTCAGTGGATCATGTCCGAAAGCCACCATAAAGAAAATAAATAAAATTAACATAAAACTTTTTGGCTATGCGAAATCTTGCTATTTTTCAGCCTGCAATCGGTACGTAATGTGTATCCTCGTAACATTGATGATACAATTCATCGTCTACTGACTTAAAATATTCGATATGACATAATATTTTGATGTAAAGCCACAATAATTAATTTCTGGAATAAGCTTAAATCTCCGTGCTTCCTTGAAAGACCAAAAACTAATATTAATTGTCTACTTCATGTCGTTAGTTGAATTAAGCAATCGTTTAGTACTAACTGTATACTATTTAAGGAAAATCCAAAATAAATGAGGGGGGAAAATGACGTTCCGGACTCAAGTCTTCATTAATTCTTAATTAAATGAAGCTAATCGTGAGCTACATATTGCATGGTCAGGCATCCAACTCCAGCATCATCACGCACCTAAATACTTGGGAGTCACTCTCGATAGAACTCTGACATTCAAAACTCACTGCAAGAACACCAAACTGAAAACCTCCGTTCGCAACAACCTAATTCGGAAATTAGCGGGGACACAGTGGGGATCACATCCACAAACTATTCGCTGTTCTGCAATGGCACTGTGCTTTTCTACTGCTGAATATACTTCTCCAGTCTGGTACAGGTCATCTCATGCCTGACAAGTAGACCTTGTTCTCAACGAAACCTGCAGGTTGATCACAGGTTGCTTAAGACTACCCCAACTGATAAGCTCTACTGATAAGCTCTACTGCCTGGCTGGAATAGCGCCACCATGGGTACGCAGAACAGTGGCTGCCAACAAGAAGAGACTGAAAGTGGGACAGGACATTGCCCATCCACTGCACGGACATAATCCACCACAGCAACGGCTGAGATCGCGAAAGAGCTTCTTGAGAACATCCGAGAAGCACACCATTTCACACAGAAGGCAAAGCTGGAGTTATGGAAGAAGTCGACGCCTCACCTGCAGACGCCAGACCACCTGGACACAACGAGATCTGGCTGGTGTGGAAATCTTTAAACAGATTACGATCAGGAGTTGGACGATCCAGAGACAACCTGAAGAGATGGGACTTCGTAACAGAAGATACTTCCTGTGATTGTGGACAAGAACAAACCACAAGCGACATGCTCCAGTGCCTTTTGTGCCCTACATCCTGCACGAAGATTGATCTCTTGCAAGCCACTCCAAGCGCCATGGAGGTTTGCAAAGTACTGGGCACGTGTAATATAAATACAATTTGTATATATGTATGTACATATTTATTGATGTGTATGGCTACTGTAAATTTGTATGTTTCTGACTCGAGAATAAAAAAATGCGTAACCCATACATATCTGCGCCTGCCACACGATAACACGTAATGAATTGCTTTCAACGTTCTGTTTCATCCCGCACCATTGGTTGAAGATTAGTAGCAGGTATACTATGGAATTATCGTCCCATGCTTAGGCTCCCGTTAACACTACAGCACTTACGGCTGCATTTGGAATGGTGCCATGACCAGGAAGCACGGAACGCTGATGAATGGCAGCGTTTCGTACTCAGCGACGAATCGCAGTTCAACATTACACAGGATGACCACCGTAAGGCAGCGACCTGGGGCGATGTCCCAGTCTTGTAATATTTTGCAAAGACACAGTGGCGTTACTCCTGGCGTCACGATGTAGGAAGACGTCTGGTATGACTTCAGGTCACGTCTGGTAGTAACTGAAGCAACTCTGAGGGCTCATCGCTGCCTCATCGACGTGCTTAGTCCTCTTGTGTTACTCCCCATTCAACGGTACCGCGTTGTTATTTTTCAACAGGACTTTGCTCGCCCATATATGACACTAGTTTTTATCAATAGTCTGCGTGATGTTGAGGCACTTCCATGCCCGGAAAGATACCCAGATTCGTCTGCGATAGAACATTCAACGGACCATCTCGGATGCCATGCCAGTAACGAGGATATAAAAGACCAGCTGCATGAGTTCTGGGCCACCTTGCATCAGGAATGGAGACGACAGCGTTACGACATTCTTCCCAGTCGAATCGGCGAATGTATCCAAGATACAGGGGATCCAACATCATACTGATAAACGGGCTTGTACCGCCCAGTTCTTTGACTCGATTTTGTGATCACTGAAATAACATAACGTACCCTCTCAACCCGAGAAGTTTCATTCGGTTCCTCCGTGGCTTCTGGAAGCTTCATTTTTTATGACTCACTGTATGTGGTAAGTTCATTTATGTCTATCACCTTCATTTCCTTTCGTATAACATCCGCCGATGCTGATTCGCACATCTTCTCTAAACTGCTCGTAGACTGTCAACAACCAGTCTGGCACTAGTACTCTTGCACTAGTAATATTTATATTTATATCGTTTTTTTTAGATTTGTATTGTATGTGTTGTATGTTAACCGGGGGCGTAGAAACGACGGAGAGGCTCTGTCCCCGAAGCAGCCGCAGTGGTCCACATCCCCACAACGACTACCGCAGTCCACTTCACCCCTCCGCCGTCCCACACCGAACCCTCTTCCAGGGTTATTGTGAGTGTGGACTCCCCAGGGAACGTCTCACACCAGACGAGTGTAACCCCTATGTTTGCGTGGTAGGGTAATGGTGGTGTACGCGTACGTGGAGAACTTTTTCCGCAGCAATCGCCGACATAGTGTAGCTGAGGAAGTATAAAGGGAACTAGCCCGCATTCGCCGAGGCAGATGGAAAACCACCTAAAAACCATCCTCAGACTGGCCGGCTCACCGGACCTCGACACAAGTTCGCCGGACGGATTCGTGCCGGGTACCAGGCACTCCTTCCCAATCCGGAAAACCCTGCGTTAGAAAATGATTCGTATGTCTCTAAGCACTATGGGAATTAACATCTGAGGTCATCAGTCCCCCAGACATAGAACTACTTAAACCTAACCAACCTAAGGACATCACACACATCCATGCCCGAGGCAGGATTCGAACCTGCGACCGTTTCAGCGCCATGGTTCCGGACTGAAGCGCCTAGAACCGCTCTGCTAATCGTGCAGGCGTTTTTTTGAGAGTTACTTTTGTTATTGATTTACAGCCAGCAACGAACTCATTAAAAAGATGAGAACAAGAAGAGACTGGACAACGACAGTAAAGGACACTGGACGTGGTAGTTTCAAGAGGACCATCCCAGTATTCACCTCAAGCGATATAGGAAAAGTATAGAAAGCCTAGGTGGATGCTTGGCAGTGATCTGAAGCTCGCTCCTACCAAAAGCGAGTCCATTTTCCTAAACATCGCGCCACCTCTATAGCTATTACAGTATACTGACTAAAAACAAAACGCAACACAAAGAAGGCATTGTACGACATACACTGAAGTTGGTAGATGTGTTTCTACATCTCATATACGATGTCTATTCCAATTCCGCACTAGTCGCATCAGACTGGCGGTAGTAGCGCCACTATGAAGATGCAAATGACGTTTGCATTAAATACACGCTATAAAGGTCTTGATCGTTAGTTACATTTCAGATTGATCGTGTTGAGTTGATGTCGGTCAAGAATGCCTAAGGTGATGAACCAATTACCAACACCTCACTAAGTTTGGACAAGGTCGTGTAATAGGGCTACAAGAAGCCAGATGTTCCTTCTGTGATGCAGAAAGACTTGCCAGGAATGTGGCCAGTGTACATGATTACCGGCAGTGGTGGTCACGAGAATATGCGGTCGTGAGAAGACTGGGCTCTGGATTGCCACGTGGCACTATGAAAGGGGAACACCATCGTGTTCGACGTACAGCTGTGACGCATCGTACTGGATCTGCAACAGTAATCTGGGCTGAAGTTGGCAGCACAGTGACAACGAACTTTAACAAATTGGTCACCTCAAGGACAGCTCCGACGGACGCCCTGCTGAGTGAATTCCAAAGAGCTCAAACCACAGCCATTTGCGACTTAGGTGGTAGGAACCGAGAGCTCTTTCGAGGGCAGAATAGAGGCCTGTTGCGATTACTGATGACAGCTCGTTGTGCCTCAGTGCCAGTTTTGGCCGTGTGTTGGGTACCAGAACGCCACTTGAGCGTCTGCAACCACTATGTCCGCATGCTAGACACACTGGAGTTGTGGTCTGGGGAAGGACTTCGTATGAAAGCAGGAGCATTCTCGTTGCTATCCCACGTATCCTGGCCGCAAATTCGTGCGTCAGTCTCGTGATTCGACCTCTTGTGCTGCCATTCATGAAAGGCATTCCAGGCGCCCAACATGTTCTACAAGGTGTCGACATGTTACCTTGGCCTAGTCGATCACCAGATCTATCTTCAATCGTGTACATATGGGACGTTATCCGACGACAAGTACAGTGTCATCCACAACGAACAATAACTGTCACTATACTGACGGACCAAGAGCAACAGTCGCGGAGCTCCATCCCACCAACTAAAATCCGGCACCAGTACAAAACTACTCGTGAACCTACGCATGCTTGCATTTAGCATTCTGACTTATACACCACTGACATTTTCCACGTCTTATCTCAGGCTTAGATTACCCTGTGATCTTGCTGTCTTAATTACTTAAATATGTCACCTTGACAAATATATTTCCGAAATTTCATTGCTGTACATTTTTTTGGTGTTGCGTTTTTTCGTCGTTCTGTATGTATAGAACTACCACGTAAATGTCTTAACGGGCAACTAGTAAATGTACACTACTGGACATTAAAATTGCTACACCAAGAAGAAATGCAGATGATAAACTGGTATTCATTGTTCCAATATATAATACTAGAACTGACCTGTGATTACATTTTCACGCAATTAGGGCGCATATATCCTGATAAATCAGTACCCAGAACAACCACCTCTGGACGTAATAACGTCCTTGATACGCCTGGGCATTGAGTCAAACAGAGCTTGGATGGCGTGTACAGGTACAGCTGCCCATGCAGCTTCAACACGATACCACAGTTCATCAAGATTAGTGACTGGCGTATTGTGACGGGCCAGTTGCTCGCCACCATTGACCAGACGTTTTCAATTGGTGAGAGATCTAGAGAATGTGCTGGACAGGGCAGCAGTCGAACATTTTCTGTATCCAGAAAAGCCCGTACAGGACCTGCAACACGCGGTCGTGCATTAACCTGCTGAAATGTAGGGTTTCGCAGGGATCGAATAAAGGGTAGAGCCACGTGTCGTAACACAGCTGAAATGTAACATCCACTGTTCAAAGTGCCGTCAATGCGAACAAGAGGTGACCGAGAGGTGTAACCAGTGGCACCCCATACCATCACGCCGGGTGATACGCCAGTATGGCGATGACGAATACACGCTTCCAATGCCCTTTCACCGCGATGTCGCCAAACACGGATGCGACCATCATGATACTGTAAAAAGAACCTGGATTCATCCGAAAAAATAACGTTTCGCCATTCGTGCACCCTGGTTCGTCGTTGAGTACACGAACGCAGGCGCTCCTGTCTGTGATGCAGCGTCAAGGGTAACCGCAGCCACGGTCTCCGAGCTGATAGTTCATGCTGCTGCAAACGTCGTCGAACTGTTCGTGCAGATGGTTGTTGTCTTGCAAACGTCCCCATCTGTTGACTCAGGGATCGAGACGTGGCTGCACGATCCGTTACAGCCGTGCGGATAAGATGCCCGTCATCTCGACTGCTAGTCGTTGGGATCCAGCACGGCGTTCCGTATTACCCTCCTGAACCCACCGATTCCATACTCTGCTAACAGCCATTGGATCTCGACCAACGCGAGCAACAATGTCGCGATACGATAAACCGCAATCGCGATAGGCTACAATCCGACCTTTATCAAAGTCGGAAACGTGTTGGTACGCATTTATCCTCCTTACACAACACATCACAACGTTTCACCAGGCAACGCCGGTCAACTGCTGTTTGTGTATGTGAAATTGGTTGGAAACTTTCCTCATGTCAGCACGTTGTAGGTGTCTCCGCTGGCGCCAACCTTGTGTGAATGCTTTGAAAAGCTAATCATTTGCATATCACAGCATCTTCTTCCTGTCGGTTACATTTCGCGTCTGTAGTACGTCATCTTCGTGGTGTAGCAATTTTAATGGCCAGTAGTGTATCACATTCGGTTAGTATCAAACGCCACGGCTCGCTTCCCTGCCAAATACACATTTGTGATCTTGAACGATCTAAAAAGCTCTTACGGGAAGGCTCTTCATATTTTCTGAAAGGCGGGCCTCTCTAATAACTGGAGTAGACGAGAGACAAAAGGAGCCAGTTTCAAACGCCTTGGCACAGGAGAAAATTAAATTCCTTTTCCACTCTGAGAGAAAGTGACTCGAAGAGAACAATATGTTACAGAGAACGCCTCAAGACCAGAGCTTATGGCGCCTGCACGATATTACTCCGCCTGTATACCTGCAGTCTGCCGAAGGTTCATACATTCTCTTGCTCTTCATATAACACGAATTTAGTAATGTCGAAGATCAGCTTCATGAATTAAAACTATACTGTGCGATTTATACTAACAGTATAAATAATCTTCCACATTTTTAACGTAATGAAGTATTGCTAGTTAACTTCGCGCGGCGTTTTGGATTACCAAAATCTCCTCGTATCGCACTGAAATTCCGTGCACATAAAAACGACGGTACGTTCACGCTGCAGTCCGAACGTGTGCATAATCTCGAATGACAAGTTTTTGACGGGGTGTCAATCAACAACCTCATCTAAAACACTGTCAGTTTATCTTTGGCATATCTGTCCTCGTTTAAATTAAACACTGTGTGAGTTTATTACGTAAAATTAAGTTTATTTGATTCACTAAATAGGTAAATAAAGGTTTCTTACAGAACACAAGAAATTCCAGCAGTCATTACTCAAATTAAATCCACTTTTATTACCCTGAAACTAGTTTCCAGTTTATTAAATGTGTGCCCCAAGTAACAAGTTTGTCGAATTGATGCCGAGAACACGGAAACGACACAATGCGTAACATTTGTGCTATAGTTTCTTTCTTTACCTTTTTTCAAAATGATCTGTGGCGAGAAACTGTTATCGACACCTTTGCATCTCCCTGTAGTTAAGTAATTCGCTAGTCCTTCTGATGATACCTGTTTCTATTACCTTTTCTATACCATTAACGTCATTATTCTGTATTAATGCACAATCATTACTTCTTACAATAACTTCCACACCAGTTTCGTCTCCATCTATTTTTCCATCAGAAATTCAGTTTCATTTGATTGCTGAGTGTGAGAGCATGTTTCAAAGGAGAAAGGATGTTGCCGATGTTGCCGAGAAATAATTTTCCCTAGGAGACTGTTCTCAGAATGAGCCTTTTAGTTTGTAGCGAAGTGCTGCAGACATCTGTGACAGACACTGTGTCATCGCGTACTGTGGAAGTAACAGTACCGGCAACTGTCTCTTGATTGAAGCTTCAGCTATTACGCGAGAAATCACGTTCACTTTGTGTATACCTCTCTGCTACAATTTGTTTATTTAGCTTTCAGCAATGCTGAATAAACATCACTTATCTGTCTTCCTTTTCAAGTTATCAGTTTTTCGATTTCACTGACAGCGCTCTATAAATCTACCAAACTATTGCTAATATGTTCAGCTCAACATAAATATTACAGATAATACAGGCGACGAAACGTTCTTCCTATTACAGTCTTGAGATGTCACTAATGTGCTGCTGCTTCCCTGCCAAGTTAACAACTCTTGAATGCCCCTTCATTCGGTAATTCTTTACAATAGACACTTGGATTGGGATTGTTTGGGGGAAGAGACCAAATAGCGAGGTCATCGGTCTCATCGGATTAGGGAAGGATGGGGAAGGAAGTCGACCGCGCCCTTTCAAAGGAACAATCCCGGCATTTTCCTGGAGCGATTTATGGAAATCACGGAAAACCTAAATCAGGATGGCCGGACGCGGGATTGAACCGTCGTCCTCCCGAATGCTAGTCCAGTGTGCTACAATAGACACTTATTCTGGTATACTCTTTCTATATATTTTTTCTGGTATACTGTTTCTATGTATTTTTATCATGCACTTCATCCATACCAAGAATTTTTAAACAACATTCCGTAACACGACGTTGTTGCTTAATAGGTAGCGTGTTGGACTTCTAATGCAATGTTCGCAAGATCGATCACCATTCAGAGCAAGTATCTGAAACCACTCGGAGTGAGTGTAAATGGATGGAAAAATATACTTTACTTTTTATCAACAAATAATCCCGAGCAAATAGAGAGAATCGTGAAGGGTAAAGGGATTAGTGACCACATAGTCGTTGTAACAAGACTCAATAGCGTAACATCCAAATAACCAAAAATAAACGCGAAGTTTATCTTCAAAAACAACAGCGAAAAATTTAATTGACGCTTTCACGAGAGAGTCTCCAGTCCTTTCAATATACTTCTCCAAGCGTAGACGAGATGTGAGTTAAATTCAAAGAAAAAGTAGAGATATATACCACATAAATTAATAATATATGGTACTGATCCTCCATGCTACATAAAATAAGTCGTAACACTGTTGCAAAAGCAGTGAAAAAACACGCCAAATTTAAAATAACGCAAACTCAGCAAAATTAGCGAAGTCCTACAAAAGCACGAAATTTAGCACGAACTTCAATGCGAGATGCTTTTAGCAGTTTCTACAACGAACGTTTGTCTAGAAATTTTGCAGAAAATCCAAAGTACACCAGCAGCAAAATGCTATTAGTACCTTCACTACACTATAGCAATTGTAATGTTACTGATGACGGTGACACCGATGCACAGTTACCAAACACCTTTTTGCGAAATTCCTTCACAAAAGGTGACGAAGAAAATATTTCAGAATTCGAATCTAGATCATAGATAACCTTGGTGTAGCGAGGCATCTTAAACCACTGAATGAAGGAAGGCGTCAGGTCCAGTCTGTATATGAGTTAGGTTCCTTTCAGAGTATACAGATATAACAGCTCCATACTCAGTAGTCATATACAATCTTTCGTTCGTTGAAAAATTCGTACGTAAAGTGTGGACAGTTGCATAGGTCACACTAAGGAAATGAAATAGAAGTAATCCTCTGAATTACACTCCCATATCACTAATGTCGATATGCATTAGTATTTTGGAATATATATAGTGCTGGAACATTGTGAATTACTTCGAAGGAAACGATTTATTTACAAATAACCATCACAGATTTAGAAAATATCGTTGTTGCGTAACACAACTAGCCACTTATTCTCACGAAGTAACGGGTGCTGTCGAAAGGGCATGTCAAATGGATCCCCATACATTTTGATTTCCAAAAGCCTTTTGACGCTATTCCTCACAAGCGACTTCTGATCAAATTGTAAGCCTATATTGTCTCAGTTATGGGACTGGACTCGCGATTTCCTTCCAGATAGGTCGCAGTTCGTAGCAAATGACGGAAATTCATCAAACAAAGTAGAAGTAATATTACGCGCTCACAAAGGACGTGTTATAGGCCCTCCGTTGTTCTTAATCTATATAAACGATTTAGGAGACAATCTGAGCCTTACCCTTAACTGTTTACAGATGATGCTGTTAGATGATGAAAACTAATTGCAAAATGATCTAAGTAATCTGTCTGTACGGTACGAAAAGTGGAAATTAACTCTCACCTGTGTGCAAAAACGAGCCATTAAATTTCGGTTACACGCTAATTTACACAACTCTAAAAGCTGTGAAGTCAACTAACCACTTACGGACAACAATTACGATTAACTTAAACTAGAACGATCAAGCAGATAATGCCGTGATGGAACTCGAGCCAAAGACTGCGATTTATTGGCAGAATACTCAGAAAATGCAGCAGATCTACGGCCTACACTACGCTTGCCCGTCCTCTACACTATGCTTGTCCGCACTGTTGCGCGGTGTGCGATCCACATCAGATGGGATAGATGGAGGAAATTGACAACGTTTATAGAAGGGCAGGCTATGTCGTACTATCGCGAAATAGGGAAAAGAATGCCATGAATATGATGCGTGAATTGTGGTGACAATCATTAAAACAATGGCATTTTTTGTTGCTACAGGATCTTCCCAAGAAATCTAAATCACCACCTTTTTCCTCCAAATGCGAAAGTATTTTGTTGACGTCCATCTGTTTAGGGAGAAATAATCCTCATATTGAAATAGGTGAAATCAGAGCTTCCAAGGAAATATTTAAGTGCTCATTTTCCCAACATGCTCTTTGAAATTGAATGATAGAAAAATAGCTTGAAGATTGTTCGATGAGAGGTCTGCCATGCACTTAATTGTGAACTGCGGAGAATTAAGTGCATGTAGATGCAGACTTTTCAATTATTAAGTTTGTTTCTCTCTAACTTCTGCTGAGGAAAAGCGTCACTGAGACGGGAAGGGGGGTAGGATTTCCAAGGCGACTGCAGAATGGCCGAGCTACTAAATTACAAAGACAGTTCTCTCAGCCTCAGAATAACCTATATCAGTACAAGGTTACTACACATAAAGGATGAACACGTGACGTATATGTACCGAATAATTCGTTAACGATTAGAGATATCTAACCGAAGTTTCCGACACCGTCTTTACTTATGTATTGTTTTATTTTGTCTAAACAGATTAAGGATTTAATGATAGTATGCAGCGAACCTTTCACAAAAATTACCATATAATATTGCATCGTAGCCTCTAAAGGGCAGTGACAATTTGAATAAAAGCATTTTTTATGTTAGATCGTTTCGTAATTAAAAAGAAAAATAAAGGTACCACCCACGTTTCAACCACCTTTGCAGCGATGCCCACTCAACTCTTAAATTATATTTTGATTGGTCGTGTTTTACAGTTTATTTCATACATTGACCAAACCTTTTGCAACTTCTTTTTAACAAAAAGAAGCAGAGTTTTTGCCTTCTTCATATACATACGCTTCCCCTCCCCCCAATACCACCACAAGTATCACAGAACGAGTTGGCGCAGTGGCTAACACACTGGACTCGCATTCGGGAGGACGACGGTTCAATCCCGCGTCTGGCCATCCTGATTTAGGTTTTCCGTGATTTCCCTAAATCGCTCCAGGCATATGCCGGGATGGTTCCTATGAAAGGGCACGGCCGATTTCCTTCCTCGTCCTTCCCTAGTCCGATGAGACCGATGACCTCGCTGTCTGGTCACTTCCTCCAAAACAACCCCAAACACCACAAGTGCAGATAACACGCACCGTTTTTCACATTCTAGTGGAGGAATGAGGGAGTCACGCCGTCTACATTAGCACTAGTGCAAAGAAACACTTCATGAAAGATTCTCTGCGAAACCTGTCAGACAATATATCACTGAACACATTTTTATGTGGAGTTTAGAAGCAAACATTTACATTAAAAATGCTATAATTGCTTCAAAACCGTTGCACATAAAAAGATATTGGTATTGCCAATGCAACGAGTTGATTGAGCGTTTGTATACTAATATTTCTCAGTAACTTCGTGTCGGTAATTGGAACAGTTTACAAAATACTGTAGTCGTCCAAGTTGTTTAGTTCATCCTGATCTGCTTTAAAAATCGACGTTGTATCAAATGATGTTTTACAATAAACTCGCCAAAGATTCAGTAATGTACCCAGAGTTCTCTTTCTGTAGACGGTTGGTGTAACACTTAAATGTGCACGGTATTATAAATGTATTGTAAATGTCTTAGTGAGATATGACTACGAATCCTTTTTACCCGACTCTGGAGTCTGCTAAAAAGGAGTTCGGAGACGGAGGGGAGACGGAAATAGCGCCCTGTTGATATAAACACGTGTTTGTTTGCCAGTTTCCTTCTTCGCTGTAACTTGGCTGTGAATGTTTGTATAGCTCCTTGGGTGACAAAACATACTATGCGTCGAATGTGGCGAGAACTGGAGGCCATACAATAGACTATCTGAAGCCGTGTTACCTGTTTGCTTGTCGGCCGCCAAGAACGGAGGGGTGAATAGCTTATGACGTTCCCCCTCTGCGAAAGTTGCACACCAGGTTGTAAATAACCTAGAGAATAAGAAGACCCATCTAACAGGAACCTGAAATTTCACCGATGTGTTGGTTTCTTTCTTAGTGAAGTTGCATACCATCACTTGCGTTACAGTAGTTCTATTTTATGGACGCCACAGAGAGCCGTTTACAGGATATGGAAAGAAGTCAAACATCTAATTTTAATATAATTTAAATTGAGCACAACAACTGAGTTAACATTAATTAAGAGTATTGTATTACAGAGCTAATTGTAATCACAAAAATATCCTGAAATGTTAAATTTTTGTATGTTTTTGTCAAGGTACCCTTCACTAGAGTAGAATAAGTTGCCAAAAAAGGTTCTTTAGTTCAGTCTTTAACTCCGCAATATAGTGTAAATGACCGAATATCTGTGCACCCACGTATCTGATTCCTTTCTGTACTAATGTTAAACTCTAGAAGCCTTTGTTGAGAACAGGCCATTTGTAGTCCTCGTGTTATTTTCATTCTTTTAACTATTTTTTGAGAAATAAGACGTTATGATGACAAAGGATTTTAGTATACACTATTCAATATAATTAGGGGAATACGTGTATGAACGTCCAGTATTAAATTTATTTTGACATAGGTGGTACCTGTGGTCTCTCATTCATGGCTTGAGATCATCGCTTTCAGTGTAAGCAGCAACAGAAATCACTCGCCATCTATTGGCGCGTTACGCATCACACTGTCAGGCGACCCCTTCGAAAGAGGTGAGCACCAGTGTCCAAGTGTTTTCTATCGAAGAGCGCAGATGGCAGTTGCCATTCTCAGACGTTGCATTCAACCAGGCACATGCAATGCGACATATTTATACAGAGCAAATTGCAAGCGCGATCTGTTTGATCCAAAAAGGATTGACTTTCATATTCAGATGTCAATGGTTCTCTTTCTGTAATCTGCAGCCTGTGGACACGTTACAGTACACAAGGCGAGTTGGAGAAGGTCGCCGACGCGCTATAACCCCACATGAGCACCAGTATCTAATAATCTCTGCGTTGCGGCAGCGTGTAGACACGGCTAGAACACTGCAAGACACTCTCAGAAGGGCCACTGGAGCCGCCATATCTATCACTAAAATCGATTTGTACCATGAGTGTAAAGTGTCTGACGTCCCGTAGAATCGTTAGCTCCGGGGTCTGGTGTGATGGGTGTAGTAACTTTTTTCATTGGGGCGATTGTAGTGGCGTGGGAATTGGGAAAATGAGCGAGATTCATCAGTGCTTCTGTAGGCTATGCAGTAGGGATAGAAAGATTGTGGAACAGGAGGGGAAAATTGCTGCCCTTCAGGCTGAGTTAGATGAGGCTAGGCGAGAACTGGGCAGGTTAAGGGGGGAGAAGGGTAAACAGGGGTGGGAAGTGGCAACAGGCAAAAGGAAGAGGCCAAGAAATTCTTCTGACAGCTTTGTTATTAAAGTACAAAATAGGTTTGACCTGTTGCCTCAGTCAGAAACTGATGAGCCTCTCACAGAAGTAGATGTAGACAGGGCTCAACAAGCTTTCAGCAGCAAATTGAATAAGAATGTAGGGAAGTCTTCAAAGAGAAGGAAAGTCTTGTTGCTAGGTAGTTCGCATGCTAGGGGTGTGGGCCAACTTCTGCAGGATGAATTAGGGTCAGAATACCAGGTCACAATTTTTTTCAAACTTAGTGCTGGACTGGGGCAGGTTACAGAGGATTTACGTTCACTATGTAGAGGCTTTACTAAGAAGATACTGCGGTTATTGTGGGTGGGCCGGGCAACAGTACTGACAGAGATCCGGGGTACAGCATACAGTGTGACCTGGCAAAGATTGCATCAACATCGAGTCATACCAGTGTTGGGTTTGTGACGCTTCTGGAGCGCCAGGACCGACATCATTTGAGCTCTACTGTCAGGAGAGTTAATCTGGAGTTGGAACGGCTACTGGGATCTGGTGCAGGGTCACACATTGTTGTGGTTCCTGTTGATTCACTCTGTGGGTGGGACTATACTAGACATGGCCTACACCTCAACAAGAAAGGGAAGGGTAGGCTGGCTGGGCTGATAGCAGGAAATTTAAAGGGGTGAGGAAATACATCTCATAGTGGAAACTCTTTTTTAGTGCAAGATCAGTGTCCAGTGGGAAACTCAGCCAGGCAAGTACTAAAGATGTTAAAAAAGTTCAAGATAGTCATAAAAGTAAAGTGAAAAATAATGTTAGTATATTTCATCATAATATTGGGGGATTGAAGAATAAAATTGATGATCTTCTGCTTTGTTTAGAAGATATAGAAACCGAGAACGTAATAGATGTACTATGCCTGTCTGAGCATCACATTGTCACTGATATGCAAAAGGTTAGCATCAATGGGTACAAATTAGCTGCACATGTAAGTAGAGATAATATGATGAGAGGAGGAGTTGCCATATATGTCAAAAGCTTTCACAGTGTAAAAAATTTAGAAACTAATTTTTTTTTGTAGAGCAACATATGGAAGCATGTGCCACTGAAATTAAACTAAATGATGGCATTTTCATAATTGTAACAGTGTATAGGTCCCCCTCAGGGAATTTCCAGCTATTTCTAGAAAACTTGGATGCTTTGTTGTGCTATCTGTCTGACAGGGGGAAGCAAATTATCATTTGTGGGGATTTCAATGTTGATTCCCTGAAAGAGTGTAATAGGAAGAATGACCTTGTAGCATTACTCAGTTCTTTCAATTTGAGCTCCGTCATTGATTTTCCTACTCGGATAACAAAGAACAGCAGTACATTAATACGTAACTTTTTTTATAGACCAATATAAGTTTACGGACATAATTGCCTATTCTGTTGAGAATGGTCTTTCAGATCATGGTGCACAGCTAGTTACAGTACATGACATAGCTCCATGCAGTATATAAAATCAGACTTTCAAAGCAGTGCGATCTATTAACAATATAAATATTGTAAACTTTAGGGAAAGCCTACAGCAGCTAGACTGGGATGAAGTGTATAAGGAACCCAATGCAAACTTGAAATATAACTTATTTCACGATACATTTTTAAGGGTATTTGAAAATTGTTTTCCCAAGAAAATAGTTAAACATAATTCCAAGAAAACTTATAAAAACCTTGGCTAACTAAAGGAATAAGAATATCTTGCAACCATAAAAGAGAACTGTTACTAACAGCAACAGGGAGTACTGACCCCAAAATTGTTCAATATTATAAAAACTATTGTGCAGTACTAAGAAAAGTTATTAAAAAGTCCAGAAGCATGTGTATCATGTCTGAGATCATTAACTCTGATAATAAAATTAAAGCAATTTGGAATATTATTGAAAGGGAAACAGGGCAACCAAGAGCACAGGAAGACTTTAATGCCATAAAACTGAATGACAAGTGTACTAACAAACAATCAGAAATTGAAAATATTTTCAATAATAATTTTTTACATGTTGTGGAGAAAATAGGATCTAGATCTTCACTAGAAGAGGCAAGGCTACTAATAGAACAGGGCATACCTGTGCAGTTTGAAACAACTGTAATTCCACCAACCTCTCCTTCTGAAATCATTGAAAAGTAAAAGCTCTTACGGAATTGATGGCATTTCCAGCAAAGTACTTAAAGCTTGTTCCCCACAGATAAGTAGGATTCTCAGCCATGTATGTAATAGCTCTTTGGAGCAGGGTGTTTTCCCCAATAGACTGAAATATGTCATTGTAAAACCATTGCATAAAAAGGGGGTTACATCGGATGTCAACAACTACCGCCTAATCTCTCTTCTGACAGTTCTATCAAAAATGTTTGAGAAAGTAATGTATTCAAGAGTAGCATCCCATATTTGTAAAAATAAAGTACTAACAAAATGTCAGTTTGGTTTTCAGAAAATTTCCAACAGAAAATTCTATATACGCTTTGACTGGTCAAATATTAAACTCTGAATAACCGGACATCACCCATTGGTATTTTTAATGATCTCTCAAAGGCCTTTGATTGTGTAAATCATGGAATTCTTTTAGATAAGCTAAATCATTATGGTTTGAGTGGGGCAGTGCACAAATGGTTTAATTCATACATAACTGGAAGAATGCAGAAAGTTGAAATAAGTGGTTCATGTAATGTTAAAACAACAGCTGATTCCTCAAACTGGGGGGCTATCAAGTACAGGGTCCCACAGGGTTCGGTCTTAGGTCCTTTACTGTTCTTGATATACATTAATGACTTACCATTCCACACTAATGAAGATGCAAAGTTAGTTCTTTCTGCTGATGATACAAATATGGTAATAACATCCAGAAACCAAGAACTAAGTGATGTAATTGTAAATGATGTTTTTCACAAAATTAAGTGGTTCTCAGCAAATGGGCTCTCTTTAAATTTTGATAAAACACAGTATATACAGATCCGTACAGTAAATGGCACAACTCCAGTAATAAATATAGACTTTGAACAGAAGTCTGTAGCTAAGGTAGAATTTTCAAAATTTTTAGGTGTGTCCGTTGATGAGAGGTTAAACAGGAAGCAACACATTGATGGTCTGCTGAAACGTCTGAGTTCAGCTACGTATGCTATTAGGGTTATTGCAAATTTTGGTGATAAGAATCTCAGTAAATTAGCTTACTATGCCTACTTTCATTCACTGCTTTCGTATGGCATCATATTCTGGGGTAATTCATCGTTGAGTAGAAAAGTATTCATTTCACAAAAACGTGTGATCAGAATAATTGCTGGAGCCCACCCACGGTCATCCTGCAGACATCTATTTAAGGATCTTGGGATCCTCACAGTATTTATATTCACTTATGAAATTTGTTGTTAATAATCCAACCCAGTTCAAAAGTAATAGCAGTGTGCATAGCTATAACACCAGGAGAAAGGATTATCTTCACTATGCAGGGTTAAATCTGACTTTGGCACAGAAAGGAGTAAATTATGCTGCCACAAAAGTCTTTGGTCACCTACGAAACAGCATCAAAAGCCTGACAGATAGCCAACTAACATTTAAAAATAAATTAAAAGAATTTCTAGATGACAACTCCTTCTACTAATTGGCTGAATTTTTAGATATAAATTAAGGGAAAAAAAACAACTTAAACATTAGTGTCATGCAATATTTTGTGTAATGTAATATCTTGTACAGACATCTTTTATTAAACTGACACGTTCCACATCATTACAAAGTGTCGTATTCATGATCTATGGAACAAGTATTAATCTAATCTAATCTAATCTAATGAACGACATACGAAAAAGAACCGTACAACTGATACGTCCTGTTCGAGTACCGTGCATAGCACGAGATCTCGCAGCTCGCCTTCAGTTCACTTGTTTCCATGTCAACTGCCAACTTCGTCACTGGCGAAATGGGTTAGCCACAGGCGAATCCAGATGTTCTCTGACGCAAGCTGGTTGTGATGTTCGTATGTGAAGACCTGTGTTGAGCGTTACCTGCCAAATTCTGTCCAGTAAATTGACAGATTTCAAGGGTTCTGTGATGTTGTGGAGAGGTTTCAGTATTAACAGCCATATGGCTGTTGTTGTCCGCAGTCGCCTTACCGCCAGGCAGTACGTCCAACCGGTCCTGTTGGATCATGTGGTGGTTACTGCATACGATAGTAGCCCTGGATTCCTCCTAATGCCAAGGCTTATATTGCGGGTGTCAGCAGGGGTGTCATACCAGGCCTAGAAACTGAATTAATGGAATGGCCAGTGGTTTATCCCGACATAAACCCCATCGGGAATATGTGGGACATGCTTGACAGACGTGTTCATGGTTGTCCTGTTCCACCACTGACTCAACAAAATCCTCATGGACTCTCATTGAAGAATGGAAACGCATACCACACTTATACAGAGGAAGCTACGTAGGTGTCAGGCAGTGAGAGATGCTCACGGAAGGCAAATACGTTACTGAAGCTCTCTAAGTCCAATGACAAGCAATCTGGATTACGGGATGAATGATTGTTTCCTCTTGTTTCCGACACCTGTCGAACGTTTAAGATCTTCTTAAGTAGACTATCGAGAATTTGATTATGTTTTGTTGTGTACATATTTTGTGAAAGATAAAGGTGTAATTACACACATGCTCATAAATTGAGGATAATTGCAGAATGTGGTGCCACACAACGTGGCACTGCACAAAACTGGCGCTAATAGCGTAGGCACATAGGGAACACACACGTCACAGATCTGTAAGTCAACAGTATTGGTGATAAGTTGAGAAAACCGTCCCGAAACACATTTACACCGACATCAATATGGGATATGATCACCATGCGCTCAACGAGCCACAACCATGCTGCACAACGGATTGGCATACTCTGGATCAGGTGGTCGAGCAGCTGCTGGGGTATAGCCTCACATTCTTGCACCAGTACCTGTCGGAGCTCCTGAAGTGTCGTAGGACTTTGAAGACGTGCAGCATTACGTCGACCGAGAGCATCCCAGACGTGCTCGATGGGCTTTGGGTCTGGGGAACAGGCAGGGCACTCCATTCGCCTGATATCTTCTCTTTCAAGGTACTCCTCGACGATGAAACGAAGCTGGGTGGGGGAATGCGTTGTCATCCATCAGGAGGAAGTTGGGACCCACTGCACCCCTGAAAAGGCGGACATACCGGTGCAAAATGACGTCCCGATACACCTAACCTGTTACAGTTCCTCTGTCAAAGACACGCAGGTCGCAGGTGTGTACGTGCACCAATGATAAGCCCATCCAACAACATCGAACCACGACCTCTTTACAGGTCCCTTTCAAGGACATTAACGGGTTGGTATCAGGTTCCTGGTTCACGTCAGATGAAAACCCGACCATAATCACTGTTCAGACTATACCTGGACTCGTCCGTGAATATACCCTAGGACCCCTGTTCCACTGACCATATACTGTGTTCTTCACTCCATGCTTTACGGGCTCTCCTGTAACCAGTGGTCAGTGGAATGCACCTTGCAGGTCTCCAGGCGAATAAACCATATCTGTTCAGTCGTCTGTAGACTGTGTGTCTCGAGATAACTGTTCCAGTGGCTGCGGTAAGGTCCCGATCAAGGCTACCTGCAGTACTCCGTGGCCGTCTTCTTGTGGTGTTGTACACTATGGACGTCCTTTACTGTAGCGCCTGGACACGTTTCCTGTCTGCTGGAATCGTTGCCATAATCTTGAGATAACACTTTGTGGCACATGGAGCTCCCGTGCTACGACCTGCCGTGTTTGACCAGCCTCTAGTCGCCCTAGTATTCTACGCCTCAAACGTCATCAGTATGTATCCTTTGAGCCATTTTCAACACACAGTTACCATTAGCACATCTGAAAACGTCTGCACCGTAGTCGGACATGCACCAACACACTTCTACGTATGTGGACTGCTGCCAGCACCACCGTGCGACGACCGCAGTGGTCCAACTAAAACATTCACATTTCTTTACGTACTACACGAATATGTAATAAAAAGTGTTGGTTCCTATTTAAAATACGCAGTTGTTATCCGTTTGACCTACGACAGCGCCATCTAGAGGGCCAACCATAGCGCCATCTAGTTTCGCCTTCAAGCTAGACAACTTTCATTCTTTGTAGATTTTTCGTTTGACGCTTATTTCGTGAGATATTTGGCCCGGTCACGATCAATGGACCACCCTGTACTTTCAGGGATAAATGAATGGAATTTTGCACTGATTGGCCTGGAGTCATTAATGAAACTTTTCTTTTGATTGGCATATTTTCCATATTTTCATTCAATACTGTCATACGGAATAATGTTCTATGGTAATTCATCTTTAAGAAAGAAGTCTTCATTGCGAGAAAACGTTGTAAGAACATCTTTCTCCTCACCGATAATCATCTTGTAGATGTTTGTTTAAGGAGTTGTGCATTATGACTACTACTTGACAGTATAATTATTCCCTCTTGGAATTTGTTGTAAATAATCCACTACAGTTCAAAAGAAACAGTGGTGTAGATAGTTACAATACCAGAAAGAAAAATTACATTCATTACTACACATTAAGGTCGCCTGTAGCACAAAAATTTTTGATCACTTACTCAGTGATATAAAATGTCTGACAGGCAGCAAAGCAAAATTTGATAAAAAAAAACTCGGAAGGACTAACCTTGACCAATACTTCCACTCGGCAGACGGATTTCTATTGACGTAATGCGTAAAAGATGGTGGGTAGGACTTACTAACTTAGAAAATTTGTATATCTTCTTCTGTTTGGGGAAAAAGCTTAGAAATGTTGCCAATGAAACTATATGCACAAATTAATTTGCGATGTGAATGTATAATGACTCGTTCCACAACATTACGATCTCTCGCGCAAAATGATCCAAAGATCATGAAACTACCTAACTAATTAACTAATTCTCATCACAGAAGAGTCAACATATAATTTTATTTACGATCTCAAAACGTCATCACGTCCTGCAAAGTGTTTTCACACCTCGCCCCACATCTAAATGGATAAGAGCCTGAGATGAGCACGAAAAGTAATGATGAATGTAGAGCGAATTATGAATTAATAAAGGCGTCATACTCTTAGGTATTCTGGACCGTGGTCTTATTGAAGCTCAGGAAACCCACTAGGACCGTAGGAGGCACAGAAACCTGGAAGTGGTTCACCATAGCAATGGGTAACCACAAAAATCTTTGGATTATATCAAGTGATCGGAAAATTTGCGAAGATAACGGTACCCACCCAAAGTAGGGGGGACTGTTGTACATTGGGGTGCATTTCAGACATTCACCCGTAGGTAGGAGTAATAGGAGTGCAACATATTTTCTCATTCCATTTGTAATAAATAAGGTTCATTTTTTAAATTACAAAAATTACTATGGAACAGTAAGAAATTTAAAAGTGTTGCAATTGACCAGATCTCCCGTATTTAGTCTATCGGATACATTATTACTCTAATACATATCCACAAGCAGTAAGAGAAATCAAATTAAATAGCAGTATTACCAAAAATCAGATAGAGGTCAAATGCATTTTCAGATAGAAGCTGCAGCAAACTAACACAAATTTCTATTTTTTTAGCCATTACAGTATTCAGATAATTTGCAAATGCCACGTGTTCTATGGTTGGAGACCTGTTTTCGTTTCAAGACGCACGACTATACACGACCGACGAAGCATGGCTTAACCGTCTACACTTTATGTAACTAGCTTTAACAACATACAGAATTTTACTCACCATACAATTCTGCAATGACTAATTAACAATATGTAGCAAATATATTTAATTTATTGTACAGCACATAAATGAGTTTAACTCAAAATATTCACAAGTGCTGCACAAAAAACACCTTCATGTCTCAAATAAAAAATTACACTAGAAAATGATAGAAACTGATTATGGTGGTTTCTAGAGTGCATTCCTTCGTCTGACCCGAAAATCGGTCACTAGACTGAAACACAGTCCAGGAAATATAATGCGTTCCTAAGTACTCTATCCTCCACGTACAACACTCTACCCTACTGTTCAAATTGGCAGCTTAGAGACCTTTACAGTTTGCTTAAACGAAGGACCGTCTTCAGCAATTTCACGTCTCAGATGGTGAAGAAACACGTAAGAAGCAACATTTACGACGTTTCCAACAAGGTGAGATGAGTCGAGTTTTTCGATGCTGCAAATTCGTCTCTCTTAGTAAGACTACGGTGAGCAGTCACTTTCTTCAGACGAAAAATTACCCTAACTACAACATAGATATGAACGAACTATGTAAAATAGTAGCGTAATTATTACCAGCTTTGCTTTACTGTTCCAGTGGACCTGCAAGCACCTTGGATTAAGAACCATTGGTTTTCGAGTGGCTTGTGGGACGTACTTGATTCTTTTAAACGATCGCGAGTTGCGTGAATCTTAAAATAACGTCATCTGTGTACCGATAGGTTTGGAGCAGTGGATTACTTGCAAGAGACCACCTGAAGTTGCAGTTCTCATTCTACGACTGAGGAGTTGTGTGCCTTGTCAACATTCGTCCACAAAATAGCATATATCAAGGGAAGATAGTTAAATTTAGTGCTAACAAAGTTTTTGTTCATAAATTAATACTAAAAGAGCAGTCATGTGTAGGAACAAGACACTAAAACTCTGCATGCAACTGCCAGAATTTGTCAACATTTTCACTACTGCTGGTATTAAAGTACTTGAACACAAGATTACACTCACAGTATTAGAAATTGTACCGAGTGCATTTGAGGATGCTCGGTTGGGTGATAATAAAATGTAAATCCGTTGAAGTAGTTCGGCTGACGGGTGCAAAGAAGTTGAGATACAATGATTCATTACAGATTCAGAATCAACTACTGCACGCTTCCTCGATGGTGTTGACGCAGGGTCCAGTTTAGGAGAATGAGAGAGAATACTTTACTGCTGGAACAACTGAAATTGATACCATCAACAGTTTACTCTCATCTGTCTTTTCTCACCTGATTCAACGATTTCCTGCTTCCTGAAGCTGTTTCGTGGGAGTTGGTTTCTTTAAATTAAGCAGCAATTCTGCTTGTCTCTTCATTCCAGCGTTATAAATAATCTTTTGGATTTTCTCGTGGAATGTTTCTATTAGCGGATGCTTTAATTAAAAAGCAAAATCTTTCATTGATGTCGGCCGGAGTGGCCGAGCGGTTGTAGTCGCTTCAGTCTGGAACCGCGCGACCGCTATGGTCGCAGGTTCGAATCCTGCCTCGGGCATGGATGTGTGTGATGTCCTTAGGTTAGTTTTAAGTAGTTCTATGTTCTAGGGGACTGATGACCTCAGAAGTTAAGTCCCATAGTGCTCACACCATTTGAAACTTCCATTGAGTTCTGGAACTGGCATAGGCTAATACATCTTCTATCAGCATCACTGAATTTAGTGTCGGTCTCCCAAACGCGTCTTTCAGAATTCCATCGGGGCTTCGAAACAGACAGAACTACTTCAGTCTGAACTCTAATTTTATAAACATTAAGGCTGAGATGAAAAAGACCTCCAATTCGTGAATGTGTGACACCAAAGTGGAAGAATCGAAGTAACGACTAGATGAATTGTCCCGATTACAGAGAGCTGAATGATATTTGTGTTTGACTTTGGTACCCTATACAAGGCTAAAGATTAATTATATCCACCTTTTCAAACAATTTGTTTCCACACTCGTCAGTTTCATAACAGACTCAGACAATATGGTGGCTGTTGAGGTCTCTCAGAATTAAATGACCTTCACTAGGTACCAGAGGAAATAGTTAGGAACAGCAAATATTTGGATGCCTACAAATATTTGTGATTATAATGATCCGAATTTGAATGGAGTTTGAAAACAGGTCGGATTCATATTATGTTGGAAATCTGACAGAACACTACGATGAGCCAAAATGCTCTGATCACAGCCCATCTCTAAATTAAAGTACACATGGTTTCGTCGCGGACATGTGAAGCTGTTTGGGAAGCGAAGCAGAGACGAATGGGTAACATTTTAACGACGATACTGTCCACAAATTTGGAAATTCATGGACACAAACCAATTTCGCAAAGGTGGGACTTTTTATGCAGCTACGACTGGCTCGGAAACGGCGGCGAAGCTGGTCTGCTGTTCGCACGCTGCTATCACGAGCCAATGTGGAAAGTGGTTAAGGGACGAGGGAACGACGAGCAGGTGACAAGCTGTTGGGTGTCCATGCCTAATCGCAGTACTCGAAAGTCGGGGAGGGGGGGGGGGCTTCTGTGGTCTATAAAACAGGATAGTCGGTAATCTGTTTCCAGATCTGATGTCAAAGTACAATGGCGATGCAGGTACAAGTGTTTCTGAGCACACCGCTCAGCACCCATTGTTAAACATGGGGATCCGCAGCAGTAGACTCATACATGCTTCCTCTCTGACCCAACAGCATCCTCACTTGTAAGTGCAGTGGGCACAAAATCAATGACAGTGGACGGGGAATTAATGGAAATGTGTCGCCTGATCTGATGTATTTCGTTACTTCTTAAACAAGGTCGATGGTCGTGGTGGGATTCATCGTCATCAAGACAAAAAATTGAAGAAACACACATTCTGCAACTGGCGCAGGTCAATAGGATTGATACGAATGTTATGGTATGGCGGTCATTCAACAGGGATTACATTGGATTTGAGGTAGTAATGAAAGGCACCGTAACTGCAGTAAACTACGTAAATATTAGTATTATTGGGAGCCAACTGCATCCCCTGGTGCTTGACGTCCTCCTCGACTGTGATGATATCTTCCATCACGATAAATGCCCGTGTCGCAAGACCAGAGACTCTGACAGTGCCTTAAGAAGCACGGTAGTGTAGTGGCAGTCTGAACTGGTTCAGATGGCTCTAAGCACTGTGGGACTTAACATCTGAGGTCATCAGTCCCCTAGACTTAGAACTACTTAAACCTAACTAACCTAAGGGCATCACACACATCCATGCCCGAGGCAGGATTCGAAGCTGCGACCGAAACAGCGCGGTTCCGGACTGAAAAGCCTAGAACCGCTAGGCCACAGCGGCCGGCTCGTCTGAACTGGATGCAACATTTCTTCAACGCTACTAGGCGCCAGCTCCGAGCCCACAAACCACCAGTCCATAATTTACAGGAATTTCGCTTCTTCTCCGTATACATCTGGTGCTACATATATTCCAGAAACCTGCCAAGAGCTGGTCAAGTCAATGCCAAGCGTAGTCGCTATTGTATTGAATTCCAAAGGTGCAGCAACACGCTACTAAGCATGTGGATTAATCACCCTTATCATTATTGCTATTCTACCTATCTATTACTATTACTGAACAAAATGGGAGCACGTGACTGGGTAAAGCCATGTCCCTCATGAAAGCAGTACGCGTTGCAATCTCGTAGTCCAAGGAAAGGATATGACCGAGGAATATATCTTTAGGGACACCCGCGATGGTTTGCTGCTCACGTCATTAAAGTTGCTGGTTAGCAGAACAAGAAAAGAGCGACTGTTCGCATGGAAAAGATGAGAAAACGTGCAAGCAAAATGGTGAAAGGACGTAAGACGATGACAAGCGGATCAGAACAGAAGGGTCATTATAATGAGAGAAGTGTGATTCATTTATCTATCCCAGAAAATATGGATAGTACATACATTTACAATCGCATTGACGATATGGATAAAAGTGTAGTTATACAGCTGTTCCTACAATACCATGAACAATACCAAAAGAACTAATTTTGTGCAATCTTCAAGTCTTTGTCGCACATAACTGGATTTCCTCACTACCAGCTGGACTCTGAAAACAAAAATTGCTGTGTCTATACTGTTTGTTATTGTAAAAATAGGGAAAGAAAGAAACGTAGAAAAAATTTAGGGGCCACTGATTTATTTAGACGAAACGCCGATTCAAACACATTGCACTGTGACTGACTCTCGTCACAGTAATAGTGCGGGAGTATTAAAAATCTGTAGTAAAAGTGTAACTGATGTGCTACGCGAGGCACTGACAGGCGTAGAGCGTGCAGCGTGAGACAGCGCTGCACTGGTAAGAATACTTGCGTGTTCGCTGTAACTGTCTCCCATCCCTGTTTCTCGGCCATAAGCAGGACGGTGATACCATCATGGTCAGGTCTTTAGTTGGCTTTGCTCAGTAACATCCACGCCCTCTTGAAGTCATAGTTATCAAATGCGTCAAATAAGTCTGATGTATATCCTATGGAACTCATCTCAGTCGCTATATGGCGTCACAAATTATTGAAGAAATTATTGTTGCCATTGCTGAGAATGCCAGAGGCTTTGCGCGATTTGCAAGCATTGCACGAGCTGTGTCACGAGAGCTAAACATTCAGTGGTCCACCGTTCGAAAAAAATGCTGCAAACTGTTGTGAACCAGTATCCGTACAAACTTCACATTGCCGGCCGGTGTGGCCAAGCGGTTAAAGGCGCTACAGTCTGGAACCGCGTGACCGCTACGGTCGCAGGTTCGAATCCTGCCTCGGGCATGGATGTGTGTGATGTCCTTAGGCTAGTTAGGTTTAAGTAGTTCTAAGTTCTAGGGGACTGATGACCGTAGAAGTTAAGTCCCATAGTGCTCAGAGCCATCTGAACCAAACTTCACATTATTCACCTGATTTTGCTCTTGGTGCAGACATTCGAAGAGACTTTGCACTTACATTTCTTGCAAGGGTAGAAGTTGACGACATGTGGCCTCGGAACATTTTGTGGAGTGATGAAGCACACTTTACGATCACTGGGGCAGTCAACACGCATAAATGATTCAAAATGGCTCTGAGCACTATGGGACTTAACTTCTGAGGTCATCAGTCCCCTAGAACTTAGGAATACTTAAACCTAACTAACCTAAGGACATCACACACACATCCATGCCAGAGGCAGGTATTGAACCTGCGACCGTATGGGTAGCGCGGCTTCAAACTGTAGCGCCAAGAACCGCTCGTCCACTCCGGCCGGCGAACACGCACAATTCCATACATTTGGGAATCGTCACTACGAATGGAAGTCCGTGGAGTTTTCCTGCACAGTGAACGCGTCACTATGTGGTGCGGCTCCTCGGCACAGTTCATGATTAGTCCGTTTTTTTTTTCTTTTTTTAGAAACTCGACCCCAAAGACCACTTACATACAGCATAAAGGGCACACGCTACTGTGATCTGTCTCGTCAACATGTCATCCCAGGTCTATGGGAGAGAGGTGTTTTGGACATTTTTCGTGATGATGATGATGTTTGGTTTGTGGGGCGCTCAACTGCGTGGTTATCAGCGCCCGTACAATTACCCAATCTTTTGCTCAGTCCAATTTCGCCAGTTTCCTGGATGATGATGAAATGATGAGGACAACACAAACACCCAGTCATCTCGAGGCAGGTGAAAATCCCTGACCCCGTCGGGAATCGAACCCGGGACCCCGTGCTCGGGAAGCGAGAACGCTACCGCGAGACCACGAGCGGCGGACATATTTTTCGTGAGTTCACTCGTTTACTCAGCGACACATTTGTAGAGTTCCGAATCACTGACCGATAATTCCAAACTGCATAACGAACAAGATCACAAGATTCGAATCCTCTCATGGCGGACTTAAAATGTGTTTCTTTCACTGGATTCTTCTTCATTGGTCTCCGCATGCCCTCACAAATGTTTTCAGGAAGTTTGATAGTCCTAAGAGCACTCGTTTTTCCTGGGTGGCCCTTTCAAGTAGCGAAAGATTGATTATAACCGCAGTATGCATTTGATAGCTACTATATTTAGTCTATAGTACAGTATATACACTCCTGGAAATTGAAATAAGAACACCGTGAATTCATTGTCTCAGGAAGGGGAAACTTTATTGACACATTCCTGGGGTCAGATACATCACATGATCACACTGACAGAACCACAGGCACATAGACACAGGCAATAGAGCATGCACAATGTCGGCACTAGTACAGTGTATATCCACCTTTCGCAGCAATGCAGGCTGCTATTCTCCCATGGAGACGATCGTAGAGATGCTGGATGTAGTCCTGTGGAACGGCTTGCCATGCCATTTCCACCTGGCGCCTCAGTTGGACCAGCGTTCGTGCTGGACGTGCAGACCGCGTGAGACGACGCTTCAGCCAGTCCCAAACATGCTCAATGGGGGACAGATCCGGAGATCTTGCTGGCCAGGGTAGTGGACTTACACCTTCTAGAGCACGTTGGGTGGCACGGGATACATGCGGACGTGCATTGTCCTATTGGAACAGCAAGTTCCCTTGCTGGTCTAGGAATGGTAGAACGATGGGTTCGATGACGGTTTGGATGTACCGTGCACTATTCAGTGTCCCCTCGACGATCACCAGTGGTGTACGGCCAGTGTAGGAGATCGCTCCCCACACCATGATGCCGGGTGTTGGCCCTGAGTGCCTCGGTCGTATGCAGTCCTCATTGTGGCGCTCACCTGCACGGCGCCAAACACGCATACGACTATCATTGGCACCAAGGCAGAAGCGACTCTCATCGCTGAAGACGACACGTCTCCGTTCGTCCCTCCATTCACGCCTGTCGCGACACCACTGGAGGCGGGCTGCACGATGTTGGGGCGTGAGCGGAAGACGGCCTAACGATGTGCGGGACCGTAGCCCAGCACCATGGAGACGGTTGCGAATGGTCCTCGCCGATACCCCAGGAGCAACAGTGTCCCTAATTTGCTGGGAAGTGGCGGTGCGGTCCCCTACGGCACTGCATAGGATCCTACGGTCTTGGCGTGCATCCGTGCGTCGCTGCGGTCCGGTCCCAGGTCGACGGGCACGTGCACCTTCCGCCGACCACTGGCGACAACATCGATGTACTGTGGAGACCTCACGCCCCACGTGTTGTGCAATTCGGCGGTACGTCCACCCGGCCTCCCGCATGTCCACTATACGCCCTCGCTCAAAGTCCGTCAACTGCACATACGGTTCACGTCCACGCTGTCGCGGCATGCTACCAGTGTTAAAGACTGCGATGGAGCTCCGTATGCCACGGCAAACTGGCTGACACTGACGGCGGCGGTGCACAAATGCTGCGCAGCTAGCGCCATTCGACGGCCAACACCGCGGTTCCTGGTGTGTCCGCTGTGCCGTGCGTGTGATCATTGCTTGTACAGCCCTCTCGCAGTGTCCGGAGCAAGTATGGTGGGTCTGACACACCGGTGTCAATGTGTTCTTTTTTCCATTTCCAGGAGTGTAGTATAGTATGCAGTACATAGTATCCTGTAGTATAGTATATAAGATACTTAATGTAACGTTTGCAGTGAGTTGGGAACCATCACTATGAAAAGCAGCTATGAGCTTTCCACGTGGCCATAAGGGATGCGGATGACCTCGCACTTTTCTTTGTTTAGTGTCAATTGCCACGTTTCACACCACACAGAAATTTTCTCTGCATCATTTTGTAATTGGAATTGGGTGTCTGATGATTTTACTAGATGGTAAATTACAGCATCACCTGCAAACAATCTAAGGGGGCTGCTCAGATTATCACCTAGATCATTTATATAAATCAGGAACAGCAGAGGGCCTATGACATTACTTTGCGGAACGCCAAATATCACTTCTGTTCTACTCGATGATTTACCGTCTATCTCTGAGAGGAAACCACGAATCCAGTCACACAACTGAGACGACACTCCATATGCACGCAATTTGATTAATAGTCGCTTGTGAAGAACGGTATCAAAAGCCTTCTGGAAATCTAGGAATATGGAATCGATCTGAGATCCCTTGTCGACAGCACTCATTACCTGATGGGAATGAAGAGCTAGCTGTGTTGCACAAGAACGAAATTTTCTGAATCCGTAATGGTTATGTATCAATAACTCATTTTCTTCAAGGTGATTCATTATGTTCGAGTACAGTATATGCTCCAAAATTCTACTGAAAATTGAGGTCAGTGATATGGGTCTGTAATTCGATGGGTTTCTCCTATTTTCCTTCTTGAATATTGGTGTGACCAGTGCTACTTTCCAGTCTTTAGGAACAGACCCTTCTTCAAGTGAGCGACTGTATATGATTGCTAAGTAAGGCGCTATTGTGTTTGCGTACTCTGAAAGGAACCTGATTGATTTACCATCTGGTCCAGAAGACTTGACTTTCTTAAGTGATTTGAATTGTTTCGCAATACCTAAGATATCTACTTTTATGTCACTCATGCTAACAGCTGTTCTGATTTCGAATTCTGGAATATTTACTTCGTCTCCTTTCGTGAACGAATTACGGAAAACTGTTTTTGTTAACTTCTTTTTAGTGGCACCATCATCGGTAACGTTTCCATTGCTATCGCGCAGTGACGATATTGACTGTTTTTTGCCACTGGTGTACTTTACATACGACCGGAATCTCTTTGGGTTTTCTACCATACTTTGAGACAATATTTCATAGTAGAAACTATTAAAAGCATCTCGCATTGACGTCCGCACTAAATTTTGAGCTTCCGTGAAACTTAGCCAGTCTTGGGAATTTCGCGTTCTTCTGAATTTGGCATGCTTTGTTCGTTGCTTCTGTAACGGTGTACTGACGTGTTTTGTGTACCATGGTGGATCAGTCCCGTCTCTTATTAACTTATGCGGTATGAATCTATCTATTCCTGTCGATACTGTATCTTTGAATTTGAGCCATATCTGGTCTACACTTACATGATTAGCTTGGAAGGAATGGAGACTCTCTCTTAGGAAGGCATCAAGCTAATTTTTATCTGGTGTTTTAAATAGATGTATAGATGTATTTTGCGTTTATTTGTTAGTGGTTTTGGTTAATATGGCTTTGAGCCTCGCTACAATGACCTTGTGTTCACTAATCCCTGTATCCGTCATGATGCTCTCTATTAGATCAGGATTATTTGTGGCTAAGGGGTTAAGTGTGTTTTCACAACCATTTTCAACACGAACACACTACCACCTACTTTATTTAATCTATCCTTTCTGATCATACCTTGCGCCTCTAAACATTTCGGCAGAATTTATCTCCTGCTTTAGCCAGCTTTCTGTTCCTATAACGATTTCAGCTTCGGTGCTTTCTATGAGCGCTTGAAGCTCTGGTACTTTTCCAACACAGTTAAGACAATTTATAACTACGATACCGACTGTTGCTCGGTCGATTCTCGTCGTTTCTTTGCCCTGTACACTTTGACACTGGAGCACTTTTTGATCTTTCCCAAGACTGTCCAACCAAAAACCCGCCTACATGTTTACTTGAATTTTTTGTTTCTAATGATCATTTCTGTTATATCCCTGAATATTAACCACGACTTCTGAAACAGCTTGTATTTGTAACGTAAACTTTTCGATTAAGTCCTCCTCTAATTGGTCTCAAATTTAATGCATAGCAGACGTTGGGGAATGTGGTAGATGCATGATGGGGCACCGTCACATTTTCCTCTGATGTAACACGATTTCTAACGTACCACTATGGTCGAAGATGTATAGGCCGAGAAGGATCTTTCCCTTGGCCTCCGAGATCAGCCGACCTCAGACGTCTGCGTTTTTCCGTCTGGGATCATCTCAAAAGTGAAGCTTACAAGCATTCCGTCAGTGCGGTAAAGAACAGCATCAACGGTTTTTACATTGTCAAGATTTACGCAGTGTTTAGGGAATGATTTAAACAATTCTTTACTCGCCGAAACCAATTGTAGCAATCCTACCACAAGTTAGGACGACACATAGACGTAATCGTTTAACAGTTACGAGTGTGTAGTAAATCGTACCATGTAATATTCTGAAGCAGTATTGTATTTCTTTTAAAGGTAGGCGGCTGTTGAAATTTAAACCCAGTCAGAACGAAGAGTTTTTCTCTCCAGCACTTTGCTTCAAATGGTTCAAATGGCTCTGAGCACTATGGGACTCAACATCTTAGGTCATAAGTCCCCTAGAACTTAGAACTACTTAAACCTAACTAACCTAAGGACAGCACACAACACCCAGCCATCACGAGGCAGAGAAAATCCCTGACCCCGCCGGGAATCGAACCCGGGAACCCGGGCGTGGGAAGCGAGAACGCTACCGCACGACCACGAGATGCGGGCCCCCCTGCCAGTTATCGCTGTTTATCATAACACTTCGCTCATATCAGTAAGAGCGTTGAATGGATACGTACTTCCGCATGAATGAAGAAACTTGGAAACTTCCTGAAAGATTAAATATATCTGCACGGCAGGGTTTGGAAGACAGGACATTGCCTCTATTTGGCATTTCTCTTACCGGCCTAGGTATCCACGCACAGTTTCAGTTCTGGTAGTAACTCTCATCTACTTCACAGAAGATAGCTACACACCTTGCTGAACGACACAGAAAGCCGTCCAGCTAACCGATGGATGTGGAATCGCTGCTAACTCTAGTGATTTGTATTGGACGTGCGTTTGAGAACTATCAGTTTCGTTTAGTAGCCCTGGCGTGAGTTGAGCTCCAACAGCGTAAGTTCAGGCTATGGACAGGTAATAAAATTTTCCCAAAGCAACCTTGTAGCATATTAATTTAGATAAAGTGTTAGACGACTGTACGCAGAAAAGCAGTCCGCCGTAACTAGAAGCAGACTTCGCAAAATAAAAACAGAAAGCGATGAAATGCGGAGTTTTTGTGCGTCGACTGTAGTCAACAGAGCACAGAATTATAAATGTGAAGTGTGTTCTGGTCAGTGACCTCCTTCACCCACTTCTCTCTTCCTCCCTCATCGTAGTACAGCCGGGTAGAAGCTTTTCAGTTGGCTGTAATTACTGTTTGACAGGATTAAACAGCCAACCTCCCAGCGCAGGCACAGAACCGAGAACAGTCCACTGGGGCTGGCTGTTCAATACCGCCACAGTGAGGCCAAACTGGTGTGTCCACAATTCCCGCCACTGACACGTGTATGCCCTCACCAACGTAAATCTGCAGCCTCCTACGTCAATATTTGGCGCGTCCATTGGGAAGGAAACTTTTTAATAGAGTACTAGCGACAAGCCCCGGCTTCGTACGGGTAGCATTAAGTATCTTGGACGGACGGATTATCCTTCGTAGCAGTAATAAGTTAAATAGACAAAACTTTCAAAAGTATCAGTCTGTCTGTTAGTGAAAACCGTATCAATCTCCGTCCGGTAATCCCTGTGATTAGCCTTCATATGCACACACAGAAACGTGGTAGAGGAATTTAATTCGTCACAGTTCAGCCAATTTGCGCGAAATATTTATAAATTACATACACGAAAATTCCTTGTGAATTAGTTTATCCATTAGTGAAAATGGTATCAAAATTCGAGCAGTAGTTCATCAGCTTGGCCTTCGCATACAGACGAAAAATTGCTCATGGAGACTATAAATATGTATAGATTCTAGTCGATCTTCATTGTTCTGTGGAACTGCAACGGTTGTTTACATGTCTGCATGCCAGATACCGCCTTCTCTGTAGTTGATCCGCTCGCACCCCCCATCATTGTCTTAAGATCTCACTGCAAACGCCAATCAAATGTGGAACAGATAACAATTCATATATTCAACACCAGTCGTTACTGTATTTATTAATTATATACACAAACCTTCATCATGATTAAGTTTATCAATTTGTGAAAATTGCATCAAAATCTCTACAGTAGTACCTGGGATTAGCTTCACGTACAGATAGAAAAACAGCGGGTACTTTAATTTCTTAATAAGAGTAGATGGTACAGGAGATGATTGATTTAGTTCTTAATTAATTAATTTATATAGGAACGCCACGTGAGGAAACAGTGCATAGCACTTTGCAGAGTTCAACAGTAGATCTATTATGTTACTCTCTGCTTTTATTTGAAAAATTAAACTCAGAGGATGACACACGAGAGAACAGGGACGAGAATGATATTAAACACATGATATAGAATTTTTAAAAATATCATTAGAAAATAACATTCCAGTTAAATAAATACGACAGAAACGGTAGTTTCCAGTTCCTGGATTAAAACGTCGAGAACGCATGCCTTCAGTCTGTATCCGAAACTTATATCGTATACAACGATACAAGGTGAATCTTGTCACCTACATTTTCGAAAAGAAGAGACAGCTATGATTTTAATACACAGATCACTTAAAATTCCAATTAATAAGGAAAACAGGGAGGGAAAATTTAACACAATACAAGGAAAGTGGTACAGATATTATGTTTGTTACAGAAACAAATGTTGATGTCTAGACGATTATGATGCCATATTACGTCATTATTTCGCAAAGAGTAGCCAACATTCTAAAATAACTTCGGAAAGCTACAAAAAAGAAAGAAAAATAGAATCTGGCCCCTCAATCTATATACTTCTTACTGTCGTTTTCTGGTGACAGTATCAGCTTATTCCCAAGAATTATCAGCTTTCACTCAGTTAATACTCGGCAGAAATCCAATCTGCATTTGGATCGCACTTCCTTAACTCTTGCGAAGAAAGATGTGCAGTATACTGCTGTATCCGTTTTCAATAAGCTACCACAAGAATTCAAAAATCTTAGCAGTGGTCCACGTGCTTTCAAATCGAAACTGAGGAGTTTCCTCATGACTAAGGCCTCTATTCTGTTGAGGAGATTTTTATGGTATATTGTTGATTGCGTTTCCTTAAACTTAGGCTTGACTTTTTTGGGTTCATAAACATGTTCAAATGGTTCAAATTGATCTGAGCACTATGCGACTTAACTTCTTAGGTCATCAGTCGCCTAGACTTTAGAACTAATTAAACCTAACTAATCTAAGGACATCACACACATCCATGCCCGAGGCAGGATTCGAACCTGCGACCGTAGCGGTCGCTCGGTTTCAGACTGTAGCGCCTAGAACCGCATGGCCACTTCGGCCGGCCATAAACATGTTATTTTATCTGTTATTACTTTCATGATTTAATTTAATGTACTGACACGTTCTATTTCCTTGGAGATTTGCACCTCAATTTGGTCCTACAGAACTAGACGTGTAAAAAAAATAAGTAAAATTATACGTATGGCTGTAACATCCTAACCTCGTTCATGTATAGTGTTACCATGTTCTGTCTAGATGGTTTGTTTGTTTTGTTTTGTTTACCACGCCAAAACAACTAAGGTCATACGTGTAGATGCCAGAACCTCAGAACACCAAGACGATAAATGATTTAAAGAGACTACTCGCTAAGCCCAATCGACGGAATGAAAGGCAGCTACAGTCAAGGATTCCCCCTTGAAGAAAGGTCAACAAAATGCGCCATTGAGACGACGGAGGCCCTGGACTAAAGATTAAATGTCCTTCGCCATATTGCTATGACGAGGAAAAAATAAAATGCGGTCGACGACCCACACGTCGTTCGCGAGAACGGACGATAACTCACACGTCAAAAATACATTAGTACGTAAGTGGTTAAAAAAATGACATTCGGTCAGGAAATAGCGAACCGTCAAAGGTTGATGACAATTAGCACAAAGCGCTAGGGGATCGCCACTTAACAAATGGTGTAAGAGGTATGTGCTGCCTGCGATATGTAAGCTATAAGAGAATCTGAGACCAAAGAGCAGTGCTGACTGCAGTACGAACTGAGTTGCAGTAAGTTGTTGCTAGCGAGGAGTCGCCGGTCTGCTCTGGTCTGGTGTATCATGTTGGCTGGGCCTGTTGCGGTGCAGCGATGCCGGAGCCTGAGTATTATTGTGTAAGGTAAGAAGCAGCCTCGCGCATATCTAGTAATGTTATGTAAAGTGTGATGTAAATCATTTAAAAATGTCCTAATAATAATCTTCGTGATATAAAGTAATTTCTAAAAAACATTCATTTCAATTTAAAGAATTTACTAATTTCTTCAATCCATGATCTTTCCTATTGTTACAAAAGAAAAATCAGTTGCTTCCTTTCATAAATGACAAATCTATCGGCCAGCATTGCACAGAGCTGTCCCGGAAAACTTTTATATAAGAGCAGACATATTCGCCGTTTTTATTGAGGTAAGAATTTTTCCTTTTTTTTATTCAGAATGATCTTACAGGGCCATGACGCAGCGCTGCTGTCGTCTAAATTTTACCAGGTTACTGAATTTATTTTTTATTACGAGGTTTAGGAATTTTTCTGTTTCGAGCTTACATTAAATGGGAAACAAATTTTGTGTGGACGTTAAATGTAAATGAATTCCTGTAGCGAGGTTACAAATGTGAAAGGAATGAATTTTGTGGGGACGTTACACTTAAATTAGAATCATTAACCCAATAATATTCATTTTTTTATTTTTTTGTGGGGAGGATACAATGGCGATGGCTGAAACAACAGTGCCCAATACGAAACCTAGCTAAAATTATCTCCTGGCAGCGGGAGGGCCGAGAGGAGGTCGGCCACACAGCTGGGAGATGTTTAATTCGCCAGAGCTTATGCCTATGAAGGGAAGACCAGTGGTGATGCCCAAGGGACGCCAACTGCTGACAGACGGAAACACGGAGATCATCAGAAGGAATGGAAGAACCAGTGGGCCGAGGTAGGAGAACTGAAACCATGGCAGCAGCGTCAGCATCATCGTTTCCCGTCAAACCGACGTGACCAGGGACTCGCACAATGGAAGTTTTCTGCAGAAATATGAAATTCCTATCCGCAGATCAGGCAACAATTCTTGCAGGACATGCAAAATAACATTTTATAGTTATTTTAGATACACAATCATTAATACAGGTGAACTGGGAATATCGGAAACGTGTACCAACTGCTATCTATCACTTCTTATTGTGTTACCAGTAGGAATCGTGTAGCGTACCATCTCTGCGTATCCCAAGTTAAATTTTCTCCTTATTTACTCGCTTCAGTATACCGTGTATGTGAAAACTTGATTCATGTCGCAATCTGTCCTTTGTTAAGCCTATGTAACCTCGTACCACGTTACGATTTAAACTAATGTATACCCTTAATTTTGAAAAACAAGCTGTATGTAATATTTCCAGTATTGAGGTGGCTGTGTGGACGTGTTTCTAAAGGCAATAAATAGAATAATAGATTAAAAAATTGCTGTGGAGCATTTTGCCCCAGGAGAGAATACAACGGCCCTGCAAGACCCTTCTCATTCTTATTCGAATCAGTGCTTCTGTAGCGGTCAGAGGGGCATAACAACATACAGATTAGTGGGCTCATTCTGTAAGTTAGTTGTAAATTTGAGACGATATTGTAATCGCTGCAATAATATCACACACCCTCTCCGACAAACAGGTGTCGTTTTGTTTCATCCTCCCCTTCTGGGTGCATCACTTTTTTGTCTGGCTGTGGACACGCCTTTGAAAATTTATGTGACGCGTCCGCAGAAAGGTGCAATAGATTTGACGCCTGTGCGACGGACTGGCAGAACTAAAATATTTGTTGATGCTTACCTTCCGACCTGTATCGTTGATTCGTGTTCTTACTGCTTTTGACGGTGTCCGTATGGAGATGGACAGATTCATGTTGCTCGCCAATCGCCTCGTCTGAAACTGTTGCTCAGTAACGACATGGGCCGCTGCAGAGACCCCTGCATTGTTGAGAACAGCACTATGTTTGTTTAGGAGGCTATGCGGCAAATAATCACCGCACGATTAGGGAAACTATTCAGCGATAACAGCAGGGATGGAACAACGCTGAGGATTCGGGCAAAATCCCCGAGTACAGAGTCTCATAAGATGAAAAAAGGTGTATGTATAATGGGAAGGAAAGAGGAAAATTTTCTAATACAGTCCGTCACGTGTAGTCTTTTGGTATTTTAAAGTATAGAAATATTGTTTCGGAAATAATTCTGACGTAAAAGTATGTCAATGACTTACCCCCTTTGCCCAGATTAATGGTAAGTCATCATTAGGATACGGACATCAAAAAAATGTTCAAATGTGTGTGAAATCTTATGGGACTTAACTGCTAAGGTCATCAGTCCCTAATCTTACACACTACTTAACCTAAATTATCCTAAGGACAGACATACACACCCATGCCCGAGGGAGGTGTCTCGAACCTCCACCGGGACCAGCCTCACAGTCCATGACTACAGCGCCTGAGATTGCTCGGCTAATCCCGCGCTGCGATACGGACATCAATTAACTGCATACAAACAACGAACATGTGAGCAAGTACTTCGCTTAATGCTACGATGGAGAATCCGTCATCAGTGGTGCATAAAAAAAGAATCGAGTCTTAATTTAAATTTAGTCCATTAAGATGCGGCAGACGCTTAAAGGCTAATCAAGAAACATCTCTGTATTCCTCTCCAGTACTGCTCGCAGACATACCTGTCATCAAACGCTAACGCGACAAACAATGCGACGAAGCTTTTAATATTCGTGAAAAGCGGCCATTGAATGTAAATGAGCTAACAAACGAATGAAAGCGATAGAGACGCACTATGGTGGGCTTCCTAAGGACAAGAGTCTGACGGCGCCCACAATTAGGCTTAATGCAACTCCTTATTATCCAATGGTTGGCACCATTATTCACAACTAATTATCTGGTTTGAAGGAATAAAGTATGTCTGAGACGCATACGTTGCAATGTAACATTTTAAATATCTAACGCCTGTGAGGACGATCTTGAGTATGAACCACTTTAAGTTTTTGAATTTCTCAGGACACTTCTCTTCCGTTTCGAGCTCACTTAATGTTGTACAAGCCGTCCTGATGTGTCTTAAAAAACCCACGGTCATTCCACAGGCTGAGCGCTATTTTTCCAAGACCACGCTATTTAAAAATAAGTAATTACGTTCCACAATGAGTCAGGAATGGGTTATCCGATTTTGAAATACTATCATTACGAGGATTCTGGCGCTATTGGTAACTGGTTTAATGGTGAGCGATTGTAACATAAATGTGAAAAAGTCTTAGTTGACAGAACTGGAAGCACTAATCCATACAGCTCTTAAAAACGTTTTTGAAAAACACCAAAATTCATCTTTTAGCGTATGAACTGCGAATGTTCGTAAGCCTGCTACATGTCTATCCCACAAACGTGGTGCAGATGATTACGGAAACAGCTCACGCAGAGACACGGAAGTATTTATTTTTCCCACGTTCCAACCGTGAACGGAAAAGAAACAGACGTTAATGTCTGACTCTATAAAAACACCCTCTGCCAAGCAGTTTATAGTAGTCAGAGAGTAGAGATGAAAATGTAGCTGTACATGTTATGTCAAAAATAAAAGAGCATGAGATACTGATTTCTCTAAAGTATGAACAATTTGGACATGCAAGGACGAGGAAAGAATCATTTAAATAGGACAAGAATTAAGATCACTAAGGAAATACATTGAGTCATGCAGTATATCGGAAACCGACCCATACGGACTTATATTTACATGCAAATAGCTGTCACCATCCTTCGCAGACGAGTAGTGTTCTAAGAACTTTGGCACACCGAGCACACGTCATATCTGATGAAAGTAGTTTAAAAGACGAACTTTTACATCTGAAGAGAATTTTTGAGGACAACGGGTATTCTCCACAACAGATACGTAAGGCACTACAAATAAAACCTAAGATGTCCGTAAGGAATGCAGAAGATGACGAGGAAACATTTAAATCCATGGCTTTCCTGCCGTATGTGGGAAGCCTTTAATCCAAAATAGGACGGATCCTCACTAAACAAAGTAAAAGTGATTTTTCGTTCACCGGCGAAGACGGCTGCACTCCTGGGTTCCGTTAAAGATGACTTACTACTCCGCAAGCCTGGAGTTTACAATATATCATGTGAATGTGGCCTTTCATATATCGGACATACGACTCGTATAGTCCAAGAAAGGTGTACGGAACATTGCAGGTACACTCGGCTCTTACAACCCAGTAAATCGGCTGTGGCAGAGCATTGTATTGATTCTGGTCACTCTATGGTATATGAAAATGTCGAAATTCTGACTTCTGTTTCATCTTTCTGGGACTCCGTAGTAAAAGAGGCCATTGAAATCCGCTTGACGAAGAATTTAATTAATAGAGACAGCGGTTTCACATTAGATAAATCATGGAATCCGGCACTTTCAATATTGAACTTACAAAGACGTCGCTACAGTTCAGCTCCCAGTAATACATCGACCTCCCAGCATGGATCGAATGTGCAGCCACAGACGTAACTCATGCATATTGTACGTCTTTGCCGCCGATCAACATCACTGGCGCCTTTGTTTATCTGTGGCCGCATGCGCAGTGGCGCAGTCCGCGAGTTTAAAAGGATGGAGCGAGCGCTGGAGCGTCAGTCGTACGGCTCTCTCTGAAGATGGCTGAAAGGTATACAGCCGAAATATTAGAAGAAGAAGCAGAATGCATGCGGCTGCATTCCCGAAACTTAATGGAGCACATTTCATTCAGTTTACATTTTTATATGAATATTCAAACCTGTACTTTTTAGGAAATGTTTATTCATTACTGTGTTGTCTTGCAGTACATGTTGAGATACTATTTCGAGTTTATAACGTTCCTGGGTTTTATCCTTAAACAGTTTTTTATGGTTTTATTCTGAACGTAAGGTTGTTTTACAGTTTAAAGATGGATTTTCATAAGCAACAGATTGATTTTGTGCTTAATCAAAATTTACCTTGTGTGGTGTCCAGTATTTCTTGCGACTAATGATGCAGGGAGGAATAGCTACTTCATGTATCATAAATCGGAGTGAAATTATTAAGATAAAATACCCCGGTTTTTTATGTTTTCCTTATTTGTTTCACTTTCTGATTCACACTGGAGGAGAGCGGGCGGGCTAACGATGTAATGCAGTGTATGGGGATTGTTGTAAGAGACGATGTGTGCAAGATATTAAGTTGAGTTGGAACTGTACTCAATATCCGTTATCCAGTTTCTCGACACAGAAGACGGGCATGCTCCACAACTTCATTGCAAGATGAAAATGGTGTGCCGACAGCAGAGTATCGCACGCTGCAAAATATTCCGGTGGTGTCAGCGTTATAAAGTGGAACGTGGCAACGTAAGAGTCATGCCACACCATAAACAGGTGCACGATGTAACTACCAGTGCCACGATTTCGGCTCATACAGACGAATCGTCGGATCCCGAGATGTGATATTGCTGTCGACAAGCAAAGGGTCTGGGAGACACGTAATCCACGAGGAGCTTCTTTATAGCCAAATTTCTGTACATTATGAGCGCAAGAAAGAATCAAAAGATTTGGGTCACCCTGTTAGAATACGAGGAGGGACAACGGGAATTCATTGCTCAGATTGTGGCATGTTTTGGAACGTGGTGGAGCACTTTCATTCCGCCTCTATACGAATGAGCACGGAGAGGCGGCATCCGGATACCATTCGGAAAAAAATACCCGTTCTACCCCGAAGGTAGTAAAAGTGATGCCCATTTTTTTTTTCTTTTCTTATTGTTTCCGACGAAGAAAGATCTCTGTTCATCAACTAGCTACCACGGGGTGCCACCAATTAACGCGGAGCAGTATTGCAACACGTTACTGAGGCTCAGGCTATCAGGAACAAGTGCATGGGCCAAATCTGGAATGGGATGGTGCTTCTCCAGGACAACGCTAGGCCATATGTGGTCAAAAGACACTCGAGCTTCTTAAACATTTCAATGGAATACACTCCTTACAGTCCCGATATCTCCCCATGTGACTCGCATATCTTTGGGCCGTTAAAAAAATCTCTGGAAGGTGAGAGGTTTACCAGTGACAAAGCAGTGCAGGACGACGTGTAGTACTAGATCCGGCGGGCCGGTGTGGCCGTGTGGTCTGGGCGCTTCAGTGTGGAACCGCGTGACTGCTCCGGTCGCAGGTTCGAATCCTGCCTCGGGCATGGATGTTTGTGATGTCCTTAGGTTAGTTAGGTTTAAGTAGTTCTAAGTTCTGGGGGTCTGATGACCACAGATGTTAAGTCCCATAGTGCTCAGAGCCAAGTACTAGATCCGGAAATAGCCCAGCATTATCTTAACTGTAGCCTTCCACTCCCTTCCTACGCGCTGTGGTCGGTGTATCAACGCCAATGGCATTTATGTATAGTTGCACTGTTCCACGTGAACTATAATAATAATAACGTTACTAAAATTTCTTTACACATAACTGTTGTCTACTTTCCATTTGGGCGCACCTAATACACATTGAAGTAGTGAAGGCCGCAAAGGATCAAGTAGGTAAACAGACAAGGGCTAGTAGAAATCCTTTGGTAACAGAAAAAATAATGAATTTAATTGATGAAAGGAGAAAATATAAAAATGCAGTAAATGAAGCAGGCAAAAAGGAATACAAACGTCTCAAAAATGAGATCGACAGGAAGTGCAAAATGACTAAGCAGGGATGGCTAGAGGACAAATGCAAGGATGTAGAGGCTTATCTCACTAGGGGTAAGATAGATACTGCCTACAGGAAAATTAAAGAGACCTTTGGAGATAAGAGAACCACTTGTATGAACATCAAGAGCTCAGATGGAAACCCAGTTCTAACTAAAGAAGGGAAAGCAGAAAGATGGAAGGAGTATATACAGGGTCTATACAAGGGCGATGTACTTGAGGACAATATTATAGAAATGGAAGAGAATGTAGATGAAGATGAAATGGGATGTATGATACTGCGTGAAGAGTTTGACAGAGCACTAAATACCTGAGCCGAAACAAGGCCCCGGGAGTAGACAACATTCCATTAGAACTACTGACGGCCTTGGGAGAGCCAGTCCTGACAAAACTGTATCATCTGGTGAGGAAGATGTATGAGACAGGCGAAGTACCCTCAGACTTCAAGAAGAATATAATAATTCCAATCTAAAGAAAGCAGGTGTTGACAGATGTGAAAATTACCGAACTATCAGTTTAATAAGTCACAGCTGCAAAATACTAACGCGAATTCTTTACAGACGAATGGAAAAACTGGTAGAAGCCGACCTGGGGGAAGATCAGTTTGGATTCCGTAGAAATACTGGAACACGTGAGGCAATACTGACCTTACGACTTATCTTAGAAGAAAGATTAAGGAAAGGCAAACCTACATTTCTAGCATTTGTAGACTTGGAGAAAGCTTTTGACAATGTTGACTGGAATACTCTCTTCCAAATTCCAAAGGTGGCAGGGGTAAAATACAGGGAGCGAAAGGCTATTTACAATTTGTACAGAAAGCAGATGGCAGTCATAAGAGTCGAGGGACATGAAAAGGAAGCAGTGGTTGGGAAGGGAGTGAGACAGGGTTGTAGCCTCTCCCCAATGTTATTGAATCTGTATATTGAGCAAGCAGTAAAGGAAACAAAAGAAAAATTCGGAGTAGGTATTAAAATCCATGGAGAAGAAATAAAAACTTTGAGGTTCGCCGATGACATTGTAATACTGTCAGAGACAGCAAAGGACTTGGAAGAGCAGTTAAACGGAATGAACATTGTCTCGAATGGAGGATATAAGATGAACATCAACAAAAGCAAAACGTGGATAATGGAATGTAGTCGAATTAAGTCGGGTGATGCTGAGGGAATTAGATTAGGAAATGAGACACTTAAAGTAGTAAAGGAGTTTTGCTATTTGGGGAGCAAAATAACTGATGATGGTCGAAGTAGAGCGGATATAACATGTAGACTGGCAATGGCAAGAAAAGCGTTTCTGAAGAAGAGAAATTTGTTAACATCGAGTATAGATTTAAGTGTCAGGAAATCGTTTCTGAAAGTATCTGTATGGAGTGTAGCCATGTATGGAAGTGAAATATGGACGATAAATAGTTTGAACAGGAAGAGAATAGAAACTTTCGAAATGTGGTGCTACAGAAGAATGCTGAAGATTAGATGGGTAGATCACATAACTAATGAGGAGGTATTGAATAGAATTGGGGAGAAGAGTTTGTGGCACAACTTGACGAGAAGAAGGGACCGGATGGTAGGACATGTTCCGAGGTATCAAGGGATCACAAATTTAGCATTGGAGGGCATCGTGGAGGGCAAAAATCGTAGAGGGAGACCAAGAGATGAATACAGTAAGCAGATTCAGAAGGATGTAGGTTGCAGTAAGTACTGGGAGATGAAGAAACTTGCAGAGGATAGGGTAGCATGGAGAGCTGCATCAAACCAGTCTCAGGACTGAAGACCACAACAACAACAACAACAACAACAATACACATTGCAATTTTTGGCAGAACTGAATTCGCTAACATAACGTAATTGGCAAAACTAATAAGTTTTATGCTTTCCGACTGCAACCTAAAACGGTTTTGCTCGCGTTAAGCCAGTGAATGGGGTTGTAAAACAGTTCAACAATTTTTCCACTTCAACAGGAACGTGAATGTTAAACAGCAGACTGGGAGTTCGCGGATGTAATACAAACTGACGAACTGCATTTTTATATTCCGCTAGTTGACTTGGTTCTGGACACTATAAAAGCTGTGTATCTGGCAGCAGCAATTGTGTCATGTGTGTTGTTGTGGTATATGTACGAACGTTAATGATCCACCATCCTAGATGCTTGCGACAAAACCCGTATCCAGCTGGAGTTGACGGAGGAGTATTACCACCGCAAAATGGATTAGGAGCATGTCAAGAGGACGTAACGGCCTTACTTTAACATTAACGGACCTGCTACAACTTCATCGCCACCGCTGTTGACGCCGTCGGACAGCGTCATCCATCACACACAGATGAGCTACATTATAGTTTCGCTTCACCCTATGGCCCCATCTCCGCAAACACACTGGGAATAGTTCAAATAAATTATACTGTACTTTTATTTTCATTGAATTCATCAAATACGTGTTTTTCCATAAATGTAATTTCATAGTAATTAAATTCCAGTGCCCTTGCTCTCACTATTCACCATACTATTTCCACACCACCAGAGTTCGGAAGTTTCACATCGAGTATCTCTTAAGAAATTTTATTTCAAAGCAAATCATTTTGAGGAAACTTCATTTTACATCCAGAGTGATCCGTTTGGTGCAATATAATTTTTCTTTAATTAGCCTCAACAAATACTACGTACTTACGTGTTATTTACTTATACACATGAGCCGGCCGAAGTGACCGAGCGGTTCTAGGCGCTACAGTCTGGAACCGTGTGACCGCTACCGTCGCAGGTTTGAATCCTGCCTCGGACATGGCTGTGTGTGATGTCCTTAGGTTTGAGTAGTTCTAAGTTCTAGAGGACTGATGAACTTAGCAGTTGAGTCCCATAGTGCTCAGCCACTTATTCACATGACTTCCGTCTTTGCCTCTTATATGCTTTTGTTTGCAACTGCATCTGTCTTTTGTGGGATGTGATGCCTCATATTTAATGTGCTACAGAAATTTCATGTTACTATGTCGTTTTCTATGCAATTCGCGAGAGCTTGGATTATTTATAAAGTATTTATATTTAATGGGGCTTTATTTACTAATTAAGAACATGAATTCCACAGCAAATCTGCTATCGAAACGGTTATTCCGCGTTTAAGGTGGTTAAGTGCTACTTCATTACGGTTAAGAGTTAAATATTTAGGCGCATTCACTGTCAAATTGAGCGAGGTGGCGCAGTGGTTAGACAATGGACTCGCATTCGGGAGGATACGGTTAAATCCCGCGTCCGCCCATCCTAATTTAGGTTTTCCGTGATTTCCCTAAATCACTCCAGGCAAATGCCGGGATGGTTCCTCTGAAAGGGCACGACCGACTTCCTTTCCCACTGTAGTTAAACGCAATTATCTGCTTGCTAATATTGTCTCTAACTTAATGGAATATATTGCATTGAGGTATGAAACTTAAATTACTTTAAAACCGAACGCAGCGCGCGAATTACCTATCGCATCTCAGTAGTAGTCGTAAACCATCTATACAGACTAATCCCATTCAAATTTAATAAAGAAGTCGATATTGAAAATAAAACTTGTAATTCTGCAATAGCACGTTAAATTCAGTAGCAAAACTGCATCCATAAGTCTTTCACTTGTCGTAAATCAAGTCCAGCGATAATTAGACTCTTTTGTTCAGTCAGAGTGACATTATCAGAGATTAAGTTACAAGCCGGGTCAGCGATGTAATCTGCTACCTGTACAGGTTTTCTTTTATTTTGTTTTTGTGAAAATAAATCTAATTTTCTTCGTTTTTATGTTCGTTGTACGCACAATGTTAGTAATACTAATGATCTGAACAGAACATTTTAAGCTGTGACTTTTAGTTAATTTCTTTTAATAACAGCTGTCTTTCTCTTTCGAAGTACATAGACGTAATATAATTAAACGATTTGAGCCCATCCCATCGCAGTTACGACTACATCGCAGATATTCAATATCTTTGCTATACTTGAAACGACCTTTTTAAGTTATTATTTTCTTCAATATCATTAGCTTTTGTTTCCAAATTTACTTCTTAAAAGGGTGATTTGTTGGAATGTTTAACTTGGGAACCAATTTTTCCTTTTTAAATAACTTCATCACTTTTCCTTTCATTTCAAAGTCAGTACAGCTAACTCGCAGTAGGTGTACTAGAGTCAGCATTAATTAAATTCCCGCTAACGGAGAGATAAGAAAAAGCGCTAGGCACTGAAACTACCGTAATCCATACACTGAAACATTTTAATCAAAGCTCACTGCCACTTCAGGTGTCGGGATCATTCGTCCAACTACAGTTCCTACGTTAAAATGTCAACAGACACAATTAATGATAAGTGAGAACTATGCTGTACATTTGCCTTTTTGTGCCGTTCACTTCAGTATTGCCAGCCGGAGTGGCCGAGCGGTTCTAGGCGCTACAGTCTGGAGCGACCGCTACGGTCGCAGGTTCGAATCCTGCCTCGGGCATGGATGTTTTTTTTTTTTGTGGTTTTAGGGCGCACAACTTCAATGGTCATTAGTGCCCTGATGACGTTAAGAATGCACCGCGAGGCACAAGTTTAAAACAACAACTAAAAGGGAAAACACGATAAAAGATAGACTGACAGGCATAGGATTAAAAAACAGCATCATCAAATGTCCTTAGTGAGGTTTGTCAAATTGATAAAACGAAGAACACGAGCAGCTGCTCGTGGGTCATCCGCTAAAATGGCATCTAAAGTACATGGCAGGTTAAGATCGAGACGCAGTGCGTTAAAATCCGGACACGACATTAAAATGTGGCGGACCGTCAGCAATTGCCCACATGGGCAGAACGGCGCCGGCGCAGCCGTCAGCAGATGGCGATGGCTGAACCGGCAGTGTCCAATTCTTAACCGGGCCAAAACTACCTCCTCCCGCCGAGAAGGGCGTGAGGAGGACGTCCAAGCCACGGGAAGAGGTTTCAAGGCCCGAAGCTTGTTGGCTGTAAGAGCAGCCCAATCGACATGCCACAGCGATAAAATGCGCCGACAAATAACCCTGCTAAAATCTGACGAAGGGACACAACAAGAAGCTGTCCGAGGCTGGAGGACCGCAGCCTTGGCCGCGGCATCTGCAGCTTCGTTCCCAGGGAGACCGACATGGCCAGGGACCCACATAAAGCTAACCGGAGAACCGACGTCCACCAGCTGCCGAAGAGAGCGTTGGATCCGGTGCACGAAAGGGTGAACCGGATACGGATCACTGAGGCTCTGGATGGCGCTCAGGGAATCGGAGCAGATGACATAAGCAGAATGTCGGTGGCGGCAGATGTAAAGAACAGCCTGGTAGATGGCAAAGAGCTCAGCTGTGAAGACCTAACAGTGGCCATGGAGCCGGTATTTGAAACTTTGTGCCCTGACAATAAAAGAACACCCGACCCCGTCATTGGTCTTAGAGCCATCTGTATAAATGAAAGTCATATTGATGAACTTCGAACGAAGTGTGGTAGACCGAACCGGGGGTAACCTCTTTTGGGAGCGAGCTGAGGTCAAGGTGAACGCGGACCTGAGCCTGGAGCCAAGGCGTGTGGCTCTCGCCCACTCGAAAGGTTGCAGGGAGTGAAAAATTAAGGTGTTGAAGGAGGCGACGAAAGCGAACTCCAGGGGGTAGCAGGGCAGAGACATACAACCCGTATTGACGGTCGAGAGAGTCGTCAAAAAAGGAACGATAAGACGGATGGTCGGGCATTGACAGTAGCCGACAGGCATACCAACAAAGCAGTATATCACGCCGGTAGGTGAGTGGCAATTCGCCAGCGTCAGCATGAAGACTCTCTACGGGATTAGTATAAAATGCTCCGATCGCAAGTCGTAAACCCCGATGTTGTATGGAGTTGAGGCGGCGTAAGATGGATGGCCGTGCAGTGGAGTATACGAAGCTCCCATAATCCAGCTTGGAGCGGACTATCGACCCATATGGACGAAGTAGGACAGTTCGATCCGCTCCCCACGACATACCACTGAGAACACGGAGGACATTTAAAGAACGGGTACAACGGGCGGCCAAATATGACACATGTGGAGACCAGCTAAGTTTCCTGTCAAATGTAAGGCCTAAAAATTTGGTTGTCTCCACGATTGGGAGAGCAACGGGACCGAGTCGTAAGGACGGTGGCGGAAACTCTTTGTAGCGCCAGAAGTTAATACAGACCGTCTTCTCGGCAGAAAAACGGAAGCCATTGGCGACACTCCAGGAGTAAAGACGGTCAAGAGAACGCTGAAGACAGCACTCCAGGACACGTGTACACTGCGCGCTGCAATAGATGGTAAAATCGTCCACGAAAAGGGAGCCTGATACATCAGCTGGGAGGCAATCCATTATTGGATTGATCGCGATGGCGAAGAGAGCGACGCTCAAAACTGAGCCCTGTGGCACCCCATTCTCCTGGCGAAAGGTGTCTGACAGGACAGAACCCACACGTACCCTGAACTGTCGATCCATTAAAAAGGAACGAATAAAAAGAGGGAGGCGACCGCGAAGGCCCCATGTATACATGGTGCGGAGAATGCCCGCCCTCCAACAGGTGTCGTAAGCCTTTTCCAAATCAAAGAACACAGCCGCGGTCGGGCGCTTCCGCAAGAAGTTATTCATAATGAAGGTCGACAAGGTAACCAGATGGTCAACAGCAGAGCGGCGCCTACGAAATCCACATTGTACATTGGTAAGTAGGCGTCGAGACTCTAGCAGCCAAACCAATCGAGAGTTAACCATTCGCTCCATCACTTTACAGACATAGCTGGTAAGCGAGATATGTCGATAACTGGAAGGCAAGTGCTTGTCCTTCCCCGGCTTAGGAATCGGGACAACAATAGACTCGTGCCAGCATGCGGGAACATGTCCCTCAATCCAGATGCGATTGTATGTACGAAGAAGAAAACCTTTACCCGCAGGAGAAAGGCTCTTCAGCATCTGAATATGAATAGAATCAAGCCCTAGAGCGGAGGACCGTGATCGGCCAAGTGCGTTTTCGAGTTCCCGCATGGTGAATGGGGCATTATAACTTTCACGATTCGAGGAGCGGAAGTTAGGTGGCCTAGCCCCCTCTGCCTGTTTGCGGGGGAGGAAGGCAGGGTGGTAATGAGCGGAGCTCGAAACCTCTGCGAAAAAGCGGCCGAAGGCAATGGAGACATCCTCAGGGGCCACAAGGACGTCATTCGCGACCGTCAAGCCAGAAACTGGTGAGTGGACCTTAGTGCCAGATAGCCGGCGCAGGCTACCCCAGACAACAGAAGAAGGAGTAAAACTGTTGAAGGTGCTTGTGAAAGCATCCCAGCTGGCTTTCTTGCTTTCTTTAATAATACGACGACACTGAGCACGTAATCGTTTATAATCGATACAATTCGCCACTGTAGGGTGGCGTTTAAAGGTGCGTAAAGCACGTCGACGAGCACGTAAAGGGTCTCTACATGCTGCGGACCACCAGGGGACCGGTACGCGACGTGGAGAAGAAGTAGGGTGAGGGATGGAATATTCAGCAGCAGCGAGAATGACTTCCGTGAGGTGTGCGACCTGACGATCGCTGCTTGGGAAGGTTTGATCCTGAAAGGTCGCCCTGGAAGAGAAGAGCCCCCAGTCTGCCTTGGAGATGGTCCAACTAGAGGAGCACGGAGAGGGGGTATGCTGCAGGAGATGGATAACACACGGGAAGGGGTCGCTCGAATATGCATCAGAAAGTGCATACCACTCAAACCGGCTTGCAAGTTGGGGAGTATATATAGAGAGGTCTAAATGGGAATAGGTGTGAGACGTGTCCGAAAGAAAAGTAGGGGCGCCAGTATTGAGGCAGACAAGATTGAGCTGGTTGAAAAGGTCTGCTAACAAGGAGCCCCTCGGGCAGGATGCTGGAGAGCCCCAAAGGGGATGGTGGGCATTGAAGTCTCCAGTTAACAAAAATGGTGCAGGTAGCTGAGAAATAAGTTGCATCATGTCTGCCCTGGTAACGGCAGATGACGATGGAGTGTAAACGGTACAAAAGGAAAACGTAAAAGTGGGGAAAGTAATGCGGATGGCAACTGCCTGCAGGCTGGTGTGCAACGTGATGGGATCGTAGTAAATATCATCCCGGACCAGCAACATAACCCCTCCATGAGCTGGGATACCTACCACAGGGGGTAGGTCAAAACGCACAGAGGTGTAGTGTGCCAAGGCAAGTTGATCGCATGGGCGTAGCTTCGTTTCCTGGAGGGCTACGACGAGCGGACGGTGCAAGCGGAGCAGCAACTTCAAGTCCTCTCGGTTGGAGCGAATGCTGCGAATATTCCAGTGAATAAGTGCCATCGTAAGAAAAGGAAGATGAAAGAAGGTGTCACCTCGAAGGCCGCTGAGGGCCTGGCTTCGAGCGAGCACTGCCGCCGCTATCAGTAGGCGGACAGTCATCGTCCATTGGGTCTATAGGTTCATCGGCCATCTTGGGAGGATGGCCGGGAGGGGGAGCTTCCTCCGCCGGTGAACGGCCAGATGTTCGGCTACCAGCGGTGCGGCCAGGCGAAACGGATGACGGCCTGGGGCGGCAACCGCTGGGTGGCGCAGGAGAAGAAATACGCCGTGGCGGAGAAGGAGAACTGTGCTTCCTATGAGCCTTCTTGGAAGGACGTTTTGTGGAAGTACCGGTCGAAGGCTGGGAGGTCGAGGTACGTAGGAAGTCTGCACGGGATGGTTCCTTCTTGAAGGCCCGTGCATCGGACTTCTGGGTCTTCGTCTTAGCAGAAGCTGATGAAGGGGCTGGTGTCTGTGGGGTGATGGGAGGAAGAGGAGACGTCGACCGCGCGATCTTAGCACTGGCCGAACGGACGACCGTGGTGCTGAAGGTCAGATCGCATGTCTGGGTTGCCACCTCCCGGGTAGTCCGAGGAGAGGCGAGGACAGTACTGTATTTCCCCGCTGGGAGCAGCGCGGGCTTCCTACTAGCCAATAGCTTGCGAGCAGCCGAGGTGGACACTTTCTCTTTGACCCGAATTTCTTGGATACAGCGTTCTTCCTTATAGACAGGAGAGTCGCGGGAGGATGCGGCATGGTCACCCTGACAGTTCACACAACGAGGAGACGGAGGTGGACAGTCACCCTCATGGGCATCCCTGCCACAAGTGACACATTTAGCCGCATTGGAACAAGACTGTCGAGTGTGATTGAAACGCTGACACTGGTAGCAGCGCGTAGGTGTCGGGACATAGGGGCGAACAGAAATAACCTCGTAGCCCGCCTTGATGCGCGATGGCAGCTTAACATTATCGAAGGTCAAGAAAAGTGTCCGGGTTGGTACAAGGTCATTGTTGGCCTTTTTCATGACCCGATGGACAGCCGTCACGCCCTGTTCAGCGAGGAAAGATTGAATCTCCTCTTCAGTCAATCCGTCGAGGGAGCTAGTATAGACTACACCACGAGACGAATTCAAAGTTCGGTGGGCCTCCACCCGGACAGGGAACGTGTACAGGAGTGTGGCCCGAAGCAGTTTTTGTGCCTGAAAGGCCCTCTCAGTTTCTAGTAATAAGGTACCGTTACGCAACCTGGTACAAGATTTGACAGATCCGGCTATGGCATCTACGCCCTTCTGGATAACGAAAGGGTTGACAGAGGAAAAATCCTTTCCGTCCTCAGATCGAGAAACGACGAGGAACTGTGGGGCAGGCGGTAGTACCTTTGTCACTGGTGGCTGGTCACGTTTCCGTTTTTGGGCAGAAGTCGAGAGAGATGGAGTGGAATCCATTGCGGAGGAATCCCCCATGATTGCCAGCGTCTCCGATGGCGCGCTCCTTCCTTGTGGGGACCCTCTCAGAGGGCACTCCCGCCTTAGGTGAATGTTTACACCTCAGGTCACACCTCCCGAGAAACAGACGGAGGGACCAATCGGCATGGTCAGAAGGTATCAGCTCAGGCAATCACCCCTCCCCGGGCCTGGCCTTTACCAGGGGGTACGCGCGTGCCTTACATGTCTACCCAGGGCGGGGACTTACGCGTTACCCCGTCACCGGCTACGCGTGCGAACGCGTGGGTCGGCCTTCAGGCACACACAGGGAGGAAGGAAGAAGAGGAAAAGGAGGGAGAGAGGCAGAAAGAGGACAGACTGTCTCAAACGCCGAGGCGGAGACCAGAGAAGGCAAGGAGAAGAAGGCAATGAGAAGGCAAGGAGAAGAAGGCAATGAGAAGGCAAGGAGGAGAAGGCAATGAGAAGGCAAGGAGAAGTCAAGGGAAAGAGTAAGGAAGACAGTGAGGTGGAGAAGAGCAAAGAAAGGAACCAACAAAAGGAAGGAAGAAACGAGAAGTGAAAAACCAAAAAGACCACAATTATAGGTCGTGGAACCGTCCGTCTCCGGACGCAGGCGCTAACTACCCCCGTGAGGGGGATGGACTCCTTTTAGTCGCCTCTTACGACAGGCAGGAATACCTCGGGCCTATTCTAATCCCCGGACCCGCAGGGGGGGGGGGGGGCATGGATGTGTGTGATGTCCTTATGTTAGTTAGGTTTAAGTAGTTCTAAGTTCTAGGGTACCGATGACCTCAGTAGTTAAGTCCCATAGTGCTCAGAGCCATTGAACCTTCAATATTGGTGGCCTATCTCTAACCATACCAGGGCATATCTTGGCCAGTGGACGGGTAAATCGTCATTCTAGGAACAAGATGAATTTCCGCACTGGGCTCTGTCATAGTAAATATGAGGCTCCTGAGTCGCCTCGCTCAAGGCCCAAATCTACCAACACACCATCAATAAACATCCACGTCTGCATCCTCTAAGAAAGCATAGCATAACAAAACAGCCACAACTCAGTTTCCTCTAAGTGAGCTTACAGAAACACTAGATTCACACCATGGAGGTGTACGAATCCCAGTCCGCTACCATAAAACAAAAGAACTCACAACCACCTCACAACTCATTAAAATACTTCCTACCTAAATGACGAAAAAATTCGCAACACTAGGAAGGTGAATGCAAATCAGGTTTGCTTTAAATACACGCTCTAACAGTCGTGACAGTTAGTTACCCTTGAGATTGGACACGATGAGTTAATGTTAGTCAAGAATGCGTTTAAAGCACCAAAAACGCCATTATCATCATTTCTCCTGGGTTTGAACGAGGTCGTGTAAATGGGATACGAGAAACTGGTTGTGCCTTCTGTGATACTGAAGAAATGCTTAGCTGGAATGTAGACACTGTACATGATTGCCCGGGATGGTCACGGGAATGAACAGTCTCAAGAAGACCGGCCTCTGGATGGCCACGTGGCACTCTCAAGAGTGAGCGGCGTACTGCATCTACAGCAGCAATTTTGAGCTGCACTTGACACCACAGCGACACAACTAACTGTTAGAAATCGTTTACTTACAGGACATCAAAAGCCAAGACCCCTTGTAACATGCACTTCATTATCTCCAAACCGCCACCATTTTGTAAGATGGAGCATGTTTTGGCTTTGTGTGTACAGAATTTCCTGCATTGAGTATGGAGAAAATGAAAGCAGGTATATCTGATGGACCGCAGACCCGCCAACTCATAAATGGACAGAAATTTCAAGACTGAAAGAATGTTACTGAGGCAGCTGCGTGGTCGTTATTCTGTATGGTAGCGAAGAATTCCATTGGAAACGACAAGGATCCTGGATACGAAGAACTAGTGTAGAATATGGGCATTACATTTTGCGCACATGTTGCTAACATGAGCGCAAAATTACACTACCTGCACAGCCATTTGAACCAGTTTCCAGATGGTCTGAATGATATAAGCGTGGAACTAGTTGATCGTCTTCACTACAAAATAAGATCAATGCATGAACAGTGCAATGGACAATGAAATCTGCGTACGACGGCGGATTGCTGTTGGAGCATCATGTATGAAAGTCCAAGATCAATGCATCAGAGAAAATAACAGAAAAAAAACGATACACTGACCTAATGGAAGAAAATTAGCGAAATGCAGGTTATCTATAAATAAACAATAGTGGTTAAATTGAAACAACTGCTTAATAAAAGAGGAAGTCTTGATACATCCAAATATCTTCTGTATTTACTTGTATGCGACTGATGTATATGTGAACCAGTATGGTTAGATTGGCATATAATGTGAATAAACCGTGTCTAACGAACTAGAGCTAATGGGGCAGAACATTAAGCATTTTTGGAATCAGTGACCCAAGTATAACAATAAATATGTCAGTAGTATAAGACATCAAAGTGACTGTTCACCATTGTTATTAGCACAATGTAGCTACTACTACAAAACCAGGCGCCTACTGGTAGGGGAAGGTTGCTGTCGATGGGCCACCAAAAGAAAATGTTCAGTAAAATCCTTAAATATTGTAATAAATATTTTATCTTTAGTCTAACTTGAACCTTACCTTTTGCATTTCTTTATAGTAGAGTCAGACGTCAAAAATATTCGCTGTTAATGAATTATTTGAAAAATAAAAATATGTATCATCGGCACAATCAAGGCATCTGGTTTCCTACATTGAACCAGGCAGTTTCCGTGGATGGGCTATGGTGTATTAGCTATTAAATACCACACACATCCAAATAATTGTCAAAACTTCTCACATATTTTATTTTATGAATTCGTTTAGCATACGAATATGAATTATACGTAATCGAAACAAAAATGGCAAATAGCTGAAAAAACTGATTAACAAAATTCTTACACAGTATCAGAAAACACATAATGAAATCCATTACTTGAATTTTATTCACAGCGGCGTACTTGGGCCTACGATTAAACGAAATTCGAGGTGGCTCATTTAACCCTTTCAGACCTGAATTTTTTCCAGAGTCTAGCGTTAAAAGGTTTTTTTTGGGCTTTTAACATTTAACCAAATATAACATTGATGTTGATAATTCATGGCAATGTTTGCCGACAAGATAAAGAATGCAACCTTTTAACACTAGATTGCGTACTCACGGCAGTTCTCCTTGGCCGTTTCTTGGTACGACTTGGAAAAAGAGAAAAATTAATGAATGATCGATGATGCGTCGGTTCTCGATTGTGTTTAGGAGACGTACGGATTGATTGCGTGAAAATAGTTTCTCAAATGACCTCTTAACCCGGATTGCTTTCACGCAATCAGACTCTTCAATGAAATTACCTAAGGGACCTATTTGAGTAATAAAAAAAATGCAAAACAGTAAAATTTTGTTATAAAAGTTGTCAGATCGGAAACTGAACACATTAATGGTCTCCTAAATACAACTGAGACACCGCGATAAAGAGCGAACCTGTAACAAAGTTCATTTAAACATAAACATTATTTGTGGTTGATTTAAAGAAAAGAATAAGCATAGATTTTCTGTACAGTGGAAAAAAGTATATTCTCAAAGAAGAAAGGCGTTAAACTATAAACATTACCAAATTTACAATGAATACAAAACTTACATTTTCATGTTTTTCTCATACATGGAGCAGTCCAACAATCGCTGCTTTTGTATGTGTGATATTTTGTAAAAATTAAATGTCCTGGCGTGCGCGTAAGTATTTTTTATCGTCACTAGGTTTACAAAAGCGTTTTCTTTCTTGATGATAACGTGGTTTTTCACACTAAACTTGTAGCGGTGCTACACAACACGTCTTAACAAGTCGGCAACCAAACATCAAAGGTAATGAAGTACATGTTAACATATCGGCGACCAGAAGTACAGCTAACTATAAAGACTCTAGAACTTTCCTAACAAATGATAAATTGTTCTTTCTTCTGTTTCGCAGCTTCTTGCTATCAAGCGCTGCGGCAATGATTTTAAATATCTGCGCCCAGCGAGTCATAGTGTTTAAAAGTACCTTTTAAACGCTGGCCGCGCGTCTTGGTATAGGCGAACGTTATAAACAGATTTCGTTTTCTTTTTTACTCTCGTGTTGTCATGCTTAGTATCACTGCAAACTACAGCTTGGTGGCTGTCCTTTTCTCATATGCAAAATGTCTGAAATCCAATAATATCACATTGCTTCCCGCGTGAGGAGCGATGACTCCGTCAGGATCATCGAGACTCACGCGTAGTCGTGATATTATTGCTTTCGTGAAGCAAGTTAGTATTACTTGCAAAAATTCTATACAATAGATTTTACACATTACATCAAGCAAAGTGGTTAACATACAGAGTATCAGGTAAGTATATTCGTACGACTGAAATTGATAGTAATTTGTCCATAGGGTAACTACATGACAATTGAACTGTGCCCTTTCTAATGTATTGTACAAGGATAACAAATGTTCATTTCTCGGTAAAAGATAATGAAATTAAGATAAATAGACACATACATAGATACATTATACATGGCATAATAAATATAAAAAAACAAAGAAATAAATTACTTGACTTCGCAAGAAGTCTGGGTGCTGTGTGCACTCGTGGAAAAAATGTTACAAAAAATTGACATTCTTGTTTTACAGTGACATACTACAGGAATATTTTTGTCGTTGTTTCGTCGAAGATTTCTTGCAGTAAATACGTAGCACTTTACTTATTTGTGGCTTTTATGACCTGCAAAAAAAAAAAAAAAAATGTTTCACTACACTTGGGTAGGTATGAGTTGCAATGGGAGTGGTAGAACTTCGGGTATAAATGATGGCACTGCACTTGAGTGGGGAAATTGATTACATTTTCACAGTGGAGGAAAAGTAGGGCATCACTTTCACTGTGGAAGTTGGAGTAGTTGTCGGGGTGTGATGTTGCGTTGGAAATACGTCGTGGGTCAGGAACTGGAAGACTGGTTCTGCAACATGTTGAGCCGTATGGTGGCGGTCTCTATTTCACTTGACACTTGTCCGTGCTTCCATTTATGTTTTCGTACATGAAAAATACAGAAAAAAAATCTGTATTAGACTGTGCTTACTTACTAATAACTTAGCCTAAAAGAAAATTGGATTAGGTAAGGATAACAATTGTTTATGTACATAAGGTCTCATTCTCTTAGGAATGCTCAGTTCTCATATTTATCTATTTTTCTGGTTTCATTTGGTTCGACACGTTTTCGTCATTACTCGGCCTGGTCAGTAAATTTGGTAGCAATTGTGAAAATCGAGCTTAAGACTCTTCCGATTAGTGTCTTTATAATTTCACAAGGTACATGAGTGCTTAATTCATTGCTTTATCATATTTTATTTTGAATGCATTTCAAACACATTTGACATCCGCGCTCGTTGTGCAAAGAAAAATTGATTGTTGAGCGCTCAGCGTACACAGTGTTACGTCCGTTGATCACAATCACGTGATAATAACTTGACAGTTCCACAACGCTAGCAGCAGTATTCTGCGAGAAGCAGAGCGTTTGGTGTCTACTAGCCGTGGTGTGAGTTTTTACACAGTTTTTCATCGACTCTGGATTACGGAAGCAGCCAGATGCGGCGACTCCCGCAGCTGTTTCGAAGAATGCGTCCGTGGAAAGGCGTACAGTACCGTTTGTGGTAAGTACAACACTTATTCACTTTCACTGTTCGGCTTTCTACATCGTGGTTTCGTGGTACAAGTACTTATAACATTACTTCACACGCGGTATTTCACACGTGTCATTGGAGTTATCACCTTTTCAGTTCACACGTGATTATTAATTCGTGTTCACATTTATTTGGTCGTCATGTTAAGGTTCACACGCGCCACTTTTATACGTGTCCATTAATTACTTGTCTATAGTCGGTTCACACGCAGCAGCATATACGTGTCCATTTATTACTGACTGCATTATTACTACAAAGTACAGTTAACATTTAGTATACATATCATGTCTAAAAATTATTTACAAAGAAATATTTAGTCTCTGTGACTACAAGGCCTGACAGAAACGTGTCTCTTGTTCGTAGTTTGTGCTTCCAAGGCACTTTAGGTTTACACTTTGTTCGAAATCTTGTTATTCTTTTCTTTTTACAACAGTTACTCTTTTCGCAAGTTCAGCTCTTTTATTTTCTCTCTATTACGTCGTTAGTTTGAAGACATAGTCAATGTGGCTTCGTTTACGTGATGAACAGTTCGTGTTCAAACTACCATTGGGAAATTGGGAAGCTTGGTGTTCTCTGTCGTGCAATTGCACATAACAAATCTTAATTGAACTCGCAATTTTTGGAGAATAAGCATAGCCCGTCGACAACCAATGTGTCACGACTATCCATTCGTATAGCCTGTATGTATCAATCATGCAACCAGCTCGTAAAATTTACTTCTCTACTGGATTAAGTAGGATGGTAAGGATACTGGTTAGAGGAAAACACAAAAGACTTTTATGGAGTGAAGAGATTTGAAGACACAGCGTTAATGACGTATGATATGATGAGCTTAACATAAATTATTATCACCTTAGATAAATCGATACAGTAGTTTCAGTGTCGTCTGATCCAGCTCTCTAAACAATTTTCTATGCATATCTAAAATTACTTAAACCATGCATTAGCAGTGAACTGTGTCTGTTAACTATCTTCTGTTCCATGTATCGTAAAATTGTTTTCTAAAAAAAAATCGTCGTATCTCGAGGACCTGAAATAGATATTTCTAGTACTAAACTAATTTATTTATAAATGATCTTTGTATTTCAGCTGCACTGTGCCGTAAAATTGTTATGAGCGTATACGGTTTTCTCCGTATTATAATAAAATAATTGAGTTGCGCACTTCTTTCCTGCTACCTGGATCGTTATTGACTTACTTGATTCTTATATGCTAAGCTGCTGCTTTTTGCCTGCTGCGTTTCATAGGTGGTCTCATAAAATTTGTTGTCACACACTCCTTATGCATAACATAACATTTACCTCATTAGAGTAAGCGACATTAATAATTTTTTTTAACCTACGAGCAATCATTCTGGTCTGAATGATCATTTTAATTTATTTCATTCAAGAGGAGAGAGCTTTGCTATACTTAAAACTAGTGATAGCAGGTGGCACTTAGCACGTCCCTACTATAATATTTATTTGTCAGCTCTTTCGGCTGTGGCCGTTCATGGCTCAATTAACTTAAAACTAACTTACATCTAAGGCAAATCTTGCTCTCCTACAATAAATGTGTTTTACTTAAGGTGCTCATATAAATTACTTATCTTGTTGTGGCAGGTCGACAGGGTGTTAGTCCTGTGCACTACTCTTACATACGTTGGTACTTCACACATAGTATGACAACTTATAGTGTGTGTGTATGTTTTATTTTAGCAACTTAACTCAACAGATATTTTCAATGGTTGACTCGGTATTTCTTCAAGTCTGCGTGATGAAACAATCCTTTTATTCGTCCAGATACAGGGTCAGCTAATAGATAGCAACCAATGTGCGGCTTTCTTAAGATAATATATGGTCCTTCATATAAATGCTGCCACTTGCGATTCTTATGATGAATCGAAGATGGTTTGAAGTGGGTCTTTAATAGCACTCGTTCATTTATACGATACGATAATACTTTGTTAATGTGTTTGTCATGCGCCTTTTTTCTTAGGTTGGCATGAGTTGTTAAAGATATGAGAGCTTATTGGTTCCGCAGCTTCCCCGTGGAGGCCTAAAGAAGCTGCTAATGGTTTTCCGACTGGGGTGGAGCTGAAATGTCAGTTATTTTTATTTGACTAGTATTTTGCAACCTACCAGGTCGAAAATTTGCGTTCGTATCCCATAAGACTTGTGAATCTATTGATTGCGTGTTATTTGACATCGCGTTTGGTGCTTGGTTCGCCTGTGTGTAAAAAATAGTCGGATTTCCTTGGCTATTATAACCGGCGGTGTCAGGAAAAGCATCCGACGAATTGTCCTGACTATTGTTCCTGAACTGTTGGTTCGGTTGGTGAGAAAATGTCGCATTTTTCGGCTGTGAAAAATTTATTTGCTGATAGGGAGTGAAGTGACTCGGCTGACTGTACTGTGGTGGATTGTTATAATTGTTCCATTTCTTTCCCTTGTGACGATTTCCATTATTCGTCTTGTTGTTTTGGTACTGGTAATTACCGTTATGATTTATCGGTGAATTACCGTATTGTTGCCGTGTGTTTTGATAAATCGGATTGTACCTATTCTGGTGTGGATGTTTGTTATATTGTTTTCCATTACGGCGGTTGAAACTGTTATGATTGCCGTAAGGCTGAGCGTTTGGTTGTCCCGTGTTATGTTGGTACGACATTCCATTGACGCAATTTGTTATGTGCTGCTGCGGAGCGGGCGGTCCATTATTATAATTATTCCGCGCGCTCGCACGCACATCCTCATAGATCATATCCAAATTGTCAAGAACAGAAAGAAAGGCTTCTAGGTCTTCTTCACTCACATTAACTAGTTTTTCTCTTATTGACACAGGAAGTTTTGACTTTAAGATCATGATTACATCTTTGGTTGAAATGGGCGTGTCCCAATACTGAATTTTACGTAGATATTTTTTCAAAATAACGTCTCAAACCTCCTCCTTTGGTGTTGAAAGGTTCGGCGTTGTAAACCTCCTTTCGGAGTCTTTGTTGTATACCTGAACTCCAGAATTTATTCAAAAAATGCTTTTCAAAATCTGCATAGGTGTGACATTTGTCTATTATTTCTGTACCCCAAATTGATCCTTCACCGTGTACATAGCCTAAGATGAACTGTATCCGCTGCCTGTCGTTCCATGATTCCGGAAAAGCACCTGTGAATGATTTTAGAAATACCATGGGATGTATATTTCGTTTTTCAGGTATAAAAGGCTGAAAAACTCTGTGTTTTAGCACACTCTCGTCTGGTATTAGTTCAACGAGTGTTAGTTGATCGGCATGACTACGTGACGTAGAAGTTCCGCCACGCGTATTATTTACTGTTGGTGAGAATTGTACCTGACACTCGGGATATTGACGATTATCGTGTTCTGGCGGTAGCGAATACTCACTTTGATTGTCACCTTGCAATTCCGTAACTTGTCGTCTCAGTTGATCTATATCATTGCTTAGCTGACGTTTCCATTCCGGAAGATCGTGGCTAAATGCTCGTCTGATTTCACCTAATTCACTGGTTAAAGTGTCACCAGAAGTACCGGGAGCGGTTAAGATTTCTGCTGTAGCAGATTTAACCGTACCCTTCAGTTCAGCGTGTACCTTGCTGACAATGTACTGTTCTTTGGATTGCATCCACTCTTCAAATTCCCTATTAAGTGTATTGCTTATACCGGTGTTGACATCTGCGATCTTTTTGTCAATATTGACATCGGATATTTGCTGAGCAAGGTCTTCGCCTCGCTCGCCAACGTGATTGACACTTTCTGTCAATTGGCTTACTCTCTTTGAAACATCACTGTAATGTTTCAAAGAGTCACTCGCAGTTGATTTACACACATCTATTTGGGCCTGCATATCTATGAACTTGCTACCAATATTGGTCTCGGCGGATTCCACCATCGAAAGAACACTATCAATTTTTGCGTGTACGCTTGCGTTTAGCTCGCTTACGTAAGCAGTGGTAATGGCTTTAATTTTTTCCTCCATGGTGTCATTCGATTTTTTGATTTGTGCTTGGATGTCGGTAATAACAGAATTTATATTGTTCATTCGCACTTGAGTGTCCTCTACCCTTGATTCTAAACTGTTGAACCTGCTGTCACTTTGGTTTGCTAACTGACTGATTTGCGTTTCAATATTGTCACTTTGGTTTGTTAACTGTGCCATTCGAGTGTCAAGATTACCAATGTTTGCTTCAAAACTGGTTTTCATATCAGCAAACAATTTTAGTATATCTGACAGCGAGCATTCATGTGACTGCGACGCGGTCTGTGGCGCCGACAGCTCACGTGTCGCTTCGTCGTCTGTTGTTCCCTCACTACGAGATTCAGGTTCGTTTACACCCGCGCGCGGTCTAAGTTGCCTTGGTTGCTCATCAGCCATCGTAAATTTAAAGTAGTTACACTGCACGAGCTAGAAAAAATAATTTTTTTTTTTATTAAATTATGATTTTCACTTGTCAGGTGCGCCAAGGATTTCGCGTCCTGATTTCACAGATATTGCTTGCGCGTTATAAACATTTGAAACTCTGACACACGAAAATGCCAATATGGCAACGAGAGAGATAAAATAAATGAAAAACACTTATAGAGCACTGAAACTGGCACAGATAGCGGCCATTGTGATTCACTAAAATGCACAACAATGGAAATTCTTGCTAACTATTTCTAACTATTGTAAGCGAAATGATGAAATAGAGGCGGGTCTAATAGAAAAAAAGAAACAGAAATTTGGAAATTAAATTGCTTGAGGAAAAGGAAAAAAACGTAAAGAGTGAATGTCACGAGCCGACTGAATGCTCGGTACGCAAAGCTTCAAACGTAATGAAAAATCGTACTCACATTAGTTGTCTTGCGCGCTGCTATTTATTGCTGTTGTGGATTCTTGCTGCGATTTTCTGCATATGCGTCCTTTTTTTATCACTGGTTTTGGCTTACAATTTTCTCCAGATGGTAGCATGAAAATAAAAAGAACAAATTAGTTTTTTAGTCGAGTCCCTGTTCGGGCGCCACATCTAGCGTTAAAAGGTTTTTTTTGGGCTTTTAACATTTAACCAAATATAACATTGATGTTGATAATTCATGGCAATGTTTGCCGACAAGATAAAGAATGCAACCTTTTAACACTAGATTGCGTACTCACGGCAGTTCTCCTTGGCCGTTTCTTGGTACGACTTGGAAAAAGAGAAAAATTAATGAATGATCGATGATGCGTCGGTTCTCGATTGTGTTTAGGAGACGTACGGATTGATTGCGTGAAAATAGTTTCTCAAATGACCTCTTAACCCGGATTGCTTTCACGCAATCAGACTCTTCAATGAAATTACCTAAGGGACCTATTTGAGTAATAAAAAAAATGCAAAACAGTAAAATTTTGTTATAAAAGTTGTCAGATCGGAAACTGAACACATTAATGGTCTCCTAAATACAACTGAGACACCGCGATAAAGAGCGAACCTGTAACAAAGTTCATTTAAACATAAACATTATTTGTGGTTGATTTAAAGAAAAGAATAAGCATAGATTTTCTGTACAGTGGAAAAAAGTATATTCTCAAAGAAGAAAGGCGTTAAACTATAAACATTACCAAATTTACAATGAATACAAAACTTACATTTTCATGTTTTTCTCATACATGGAGCAGTCCAACAATCGCTGCTTTTGTATGTGTGATATTTTGTAAAAATTAAATGTCCTGGCGTGCGCGTAAGTATTTTTTATCGTCACTAGGTTTACAAAAGCGTTTTCTTTCTTGATGATAACGTGGTTTTTCACACTAAACTTGTAGCGGTGCTACACAACACGTCTTAACAAGTCGGCAACCAAACATCAAAGGTAATGAAGTACATGTTAACATATCGGCGACCAGAAGTACAGCTAACTCTAAAGACTCTAGAACTTTCCTAACAAATGATAAATTGTTCTTTCTTCTGTTTCGCAGCTTCTTGCTATCAAGCGCTGCGGCAATGATTTTAAATATCTGCGCCCAGCGAGTCATAGTGTTTAAAAGTACCTTTTAAACGCTGGCCGCGCGTCTTGGTATAGGCGAACGTTATAAACAGATTTCGTTTTCTTTTTTACTCTCGTGTTGTCATGCTTAGTATCACTGCAAACTACAGCTTGGTGGCTGTCCTTTTCTCATATGCAAAATGTCTGAAATCCAATAATATCACAAGAGGAAGGAAAATTTTTATTATGTTGTAATGTTCTTAGGTGATTTTTAATGATTTTAGATGGAAGATTTATACAAAAATAAGTGTTCGTTCTTAAGCATACATCGTACCCATGGCTTCATTTTCTGGATCAAAATAACTAAATACGTAAAATTGTCTATTGTAATAAATAGTAAACTGATCATTCAATAACTGACATGCAAAATAACAATAACAATTTTCAGTTATACAATGAAATACAGCGAACCAACCATATCCATGTACTCTGGTTGTCATGAGCTGCTGTGCACTGCCACAATAACTGCTCACTGCTACAGTGACTTGCTGATATTTTCATATTGATGCCTAACAGTTGGCAGCAATTCTGCATGATGAAAAGATTGAACATCCACTAAAATGTACCTCAGGTTTCCACTGGGAAAAAATACTTCTATAGCAGCTAAGACACAGAAAAGTCGATGTACACAATTGTATCCAAAAGGTCTGAGGGGGTTAAGGAAAATCGCACTACATCACGTAATACCTAGTCTCCGTCCACAGCACGTAACTTCGCATTATGAGTATGAGAAAATTGTATGAATTGCTCATACGTTCCAATGAGGGCCGCAAAAATTTAATTACTGTTTTCATAGAACTACGACGTTCCAGTCATTATAACTAGTTAATTACAAGAACATTGTACAAATCCTACCTTTTTCCACTGTTCTACATCAACATGGATACTCGGCAAATCACATTTACCTGCCCGTTGCATTGTCTCTTTCTTTAACAACTCACAACTAAGATGACGAATCTTTCGCGACACTGGATTCGCTTAATGACCTGTAGTCTGCCCTATTATGAATATCCACAGAGAAATCGAGCCTGTACATCGAAGGAGCCGGCCCATGGACAGCAACCATCCATTACAAAAGTCACAGTTGTCATTAATAATGTCACTACTATTAAAATCACTATCATTGAAAAATTCTTCCCCAAATAGTTAACGCACTAATTCCAAAGTGTCCTTCGAGACTAATTCATTTAATATGATTCTCAATATAAGTCACCACACTACATAAACTTGTCCAGAACAATTCTTTTAACATTAATGCATATCGGCGGTGCATATAACATTGTTACCTGAGACTCCCCTTCTAGGGAGCACGGGTCGCCTGGCGCAAGGCTTTTTACTTGACACCAATTCGGTGACTCGCGCGTCGATGATGATGAATGATGATGAGGACAACTCACACACCCAGCGCCAAGGGAAGAAATTACACAACGCGACCCGGGGATTGGACTCGGACCCCTGTGATCGCGAGTCAGAAACAGTAACCAAAAGCCCACGAGCTGCTGACATTTAGGCAGTTAAATGACACTGTCTGTTCCCTTGTTTCCTAAGGTAGGTTCTGTAATACATTTTCTATTTTTGTATTATTAGGAAAATGTACGTTCTTTTCAGAAACAAACTTCTTTAGCTCCTCCCTGTTAATCGGTAATTAATGGTGGTGAGCTTAGGGAACTGTTTTTCTTTGCTTATAAAGCAAAGAAACAAATCTGGCTGCATGCTAACAACTAATCTGTAGCCGTAACATACATCTCTAGCTGCTGAAACGCTGGTTTGATTTGTCATCAAGGTGACATTAGTTTTTAATAGAGTACTAGCGAACCCGCAATTGCTAAATATGTATGGAAGTCGGATGTACGTCCTAATGCCCTCCTGTCCCCTCTCTCTTTCCATGTCCTCCTCCCCATTATGTCTGTACATCTCCTCTTTCACTCTACTCTCTCCACCTCTTCCTCCCCCCCCTCCTTTCATTCTTTCTGTATAGCTTCTACTTCTCCCTCTATATATCCATTTCCCCCTTCCACTCAGTGTCTATCTCTTCATCCCTCCTCTCTCTGACGTTGCCTTGTCTATTGTTATTGCCATCGAAGCTTTGTTTGGGAATTGAAATCACTTAAAATGAATGGAACCATTGGTGTATGTGTTGTGAGAGACTTCTCCTGCTACTGGATGTATGAAGAAAGTACCTTCGATGGTAGTATTTCATACAGTTTTAATCCGCCAACGGCGTCGGTTACAAGATTTCTGAAGATTCAGATTATGTTCAATGAGTAAGAATATCGATTGGAGAAACCATTTGTCAAGTGTTTAAATGACTTGCTATACTAGGTAAAACTAACTACGAGAAAGAACACATTACCTTTTTTTGTTTCAAATTATCATTTTCCTTGTGACGGACGGTTTTAACATGTACCTGGTACACTGCTGTTTAAAAGTGTCTATCTGTCTGGATATCTATTAAAGTATCGTGGGAAATGTGAAGTAAGTCTGCCCCGAGCTTTCGACATATTTGCTGCCAACTTTTCCCCATTACATATTATACATATATTAAAAAATATGTAGCCTCTTGTTGTTGTTGTTGTTGCACTCTTCAGTCCATAGACTGGTTTGATGTAGCCCTCGATTCTACTCTGTCCTGCGCAAGCTTCTTCATCTCCAAGTACCGACTGCAACTTAAATCCTTCTGAATCTGCTTAGTGTATTCATCTCTTGGTCTCCCTCTACGACTTTTACCCTCCACGCTGCCCTCCAGTACTAAATTGGTGATCCTTCTCGTCAAGTTGTGCCACAAATTCCTCTTGTCCCCAATTCTATTCAGCACCTCCTCATTAGTTACCTATCTAATCTTCAACATTCTTCTGTAGCACCACATTTCGAAAGCTTCTACTCTCTTCCCGTCCAAACTCTTTATCGTCCATGTTTCATTTCCATACATGGCTACACGCCATACAAATACTTTCAGAAAAGGCTTCCTGACACTTTAATCTAAACTCAATGTTAACAAATTTCGTTTTTTCAGAAACGCTTTCCTTCCCATTGCCAGTCTACATTTTATATCCTCTCTACTTCAACCCTTATTAGTTACTTTCCTCCCCATATGGAAAAACTCATTTACTACTTTAAGTATCTCATTTACTAATATAACTCCATCAGCTTCTCCTGAGTTAATTCTACTACATTCCATTTTCCTCGTTTTACATTCTTTGATGATCATCTTATATCATCCCTTCAAGACATTGTCCATTCCGTTCAACTGCTCTTTCAGGTCCTTTGCTGTCTCTGACAGATTTACAGTGTAATCGGCAAACCTCAGACTTTTTATTTCTTCTCCATGGATTTTAATTGCAACTTCAAACTTTTTCTTTTATTTCCTATACTGCTTGCTCAATATATAGATTGAATAACACAAGGGATATACTAAAACCCTGCCTCATTCCGTTCCCAACCTCTGCTTCCGTTTTTTGCCCTCAACTCTTACTTCCGCCATCTGGTTTCTGTACAAATTGTAAATAGCCTTTCGCTTCCAGTATTTTACCCCTGCCGCCTTCAGAATTTGAAAGGGAGTACTACAGTCAACGTTGTCAAAAGTTTTCTCTAAGTCTACAAATGCCAGAAACGTAGGTTGCTTTTCCTTAATCTTTCTTCTAAGATAAGTCGTAGGGTTAGTATTGCCTCACGTGTTCAAACATTTCTACGGAATCCAAACTGATCTTCCCCAAGGTCGGCTTCTACCAATTTTTCCATTCGTCTGTGAACAATTCGTGTCGGAATTTTGCTGCCATGATTTAGTGAACTGATAGTTCAGTAATTTTCCCACCTGTCAACACCCGCTTTCTTTGGGATTGGATTTATCATATTCTTCTTGAGGTCTGAGAGTATTTCGCATGTCTCATACATCTTGATGACCAGCTGGTAGAGTTTCTTCATGGTTGGTTTACCCAATGCTATCAGTAGTTCTGCCGGTATGTTGTTTACTCCTGGGGCCTTGTTTCGACTTAGGTTATTCAGTGCTCTGTCAAATTCTTCACGCAGTATCGTATCTCCCATCTCATCTTCATCTACGTCCTCTTCCATTTCAGTAATATTGCTCTCAAGTATGTCGCCCTTGTATAGACCCTCTATATCCTGCTTCCACATTTCTAACATCCATTCTTTGCTTAAAACTGGTTTTAAGTCATAGCTCTAGATATTCATACAAGTGGTCCTCTTTTCTCCAAAGGTCTCTTAATTTTTCTGTAGGCAGTATCTACCTTAACCCTAGTGATATATGTCTCTACATCCTTACATTTGTCTTGTAGCCATCCATGCTTAGCCATTTTGCACTACCTGTCAATGTCATTTCTGAGACGTTTGTAATCCTTTTTGCCTGCTTCATTTACTATATTTTTCTCCTTTCATCAGTTAAATTCAATATCTCTTCTGTTACCCAAGGATTTCTACTAACCCTTGTCTTTTTGCCGACTTGATCCTCTGCTGCTTTCAGTATTACATCTCTCAAAGCTATCCATTCTTCTTCTACTGTATTTCCTTCCCCAGTTCTTTTCAAACGTTTCCTAATGCTCTGTCTGAAACTCTCTACAACCTGTGATTCTTGAGTTTCTCCCGGCGTATTTTATAATCAAAATATCCACGGCTTTACTGCCGGTCTACGGTGTCCAACGGGCACAATATTTCGGCGATCATTAATGTCGCCATCATCAGGTCAACTGACGGACTGAGCTCCTGTGAACGTGCCGGCACGGAGATCCGTACGCTATGGCTGCTCAGAGGGAACTGGATTCGGTCGCGGCAGCGGCCGATTTAAATACCCTCCGCCCGCGGCGCGCTCCCTCCACCGTCCGCGCTCCGAGCCACGGTCGCGCGGTGGGACAGATTGCGACGGCGTCTGAGATGACGTCGGTGTGATGACTCTGTCCGCCGTGGTCGTCACAACTATACGTTTGCTCGATTTACTCTTGATTAACCCAATCGCTGGTTCCCAAGCCTTGTTAAGATTATAGCCGCAGTCACAGTTCATGAGGTCGTCATTGGTGCGAATTTCGATGGCCTCTCTAACAACGCTGTCCCAGTATCTCCACTTCTGTACCAGAATCCTCGTGCGTTCATACTCCATAGCGTGATTTTCCGACGAACAAAGTTCAGCGACCGCCGATTTGCTCGGATACATCAGTCGAGTGCGCTTCTGGTGTTCACGGCATCGATCCTCGACGGTACGCATCGTCTGACCAATATACGACTTGCCACATTGACACGGAATCTGGTACACGCCGGCCTTCCTCAAACCGAGGTCATCTTTGGCGCTCCCCACCAGTGCACAAGTTTTATTCGGAGGACAAAACACAGTTCCGACCCGGTGTTTCTTCAAAATGTGGGCGATTTTCCCAGAGAGTGCGCCTGTATATGGAATAAACGCAGCGCCTACCTCCTCCCTCGTGATTTCATCCATCTCCACAGGTTGTGCTGTAGTGGTTGGGCGGAGAGCACGTTGAATCTGCCACTCTGAGTACCTATTTTTTCGAAGAAAAATTTCTTTTATCTCATCATACATTTCATCAATCTCTTTGTGATCAGCGGAGGTAGTTGGCATATAAATTTGTACTACTGTAGTAGGCGTTGACTTCGTATTTATCATTGCCATAATAATGCGTTCACTGTGCTGTTTGCTGCAGCTTTCCCGCATTCCTATTTTCCTATTCATTATTAAACCTATAACCCTGTATTCACCTGACCAGAAATGTTGTTCCTCCTGACACCGAACTTCACTATTTCTCACTATATCTAACTTAAACCTATCGGGTTCCCTTTTTAAATTTTCTAACCTACCTGCCCGATTAAGGGATCTGACATTCCACGCTCCGACCCGTAGAACACCAGTTTTCTTTCTCCTGAACAACGTCCTCCTGAGTAGTCCCGCCCGGAGATCCGATTGGGGGACTATTTTACCTCCGGAAAATTTACCCAAGAGGACGCCATAATCATTTGTACATCTACATCTACATCCATACTCCGCAAGCCACCTGACGGTGTGTGGCGGAGGGTACCTTCAGTACCTCTATCGGTTCTCCCTTCTATTCCAGTCTCGTATTGTTCGTGGAAAGAAGGATTGTCGGTATGCCTCTGTGTGGGCTCTAATCTCTCTGATTTTATCCTCATGGTCTCTTCGCGAGATATACGTAGGAGGGAGCAATATACTGCTTGACTCTTCGGTGAAGGTATGTTCTCGAAACTTTGACAGAAGCCCGTACCGAGCTACTGAGCGTCTCTCCTGCAGAGTCTTCCACTGGAGTTTATCTATCATCTCCGTAACGCTTTCGCGATTACTAAATGATCCTGTAACGAAGCGCGCTGCTCTCCGTTGGATCTTCTCTATGTCTTGTATCAGCCCTATCTGGTACGGATCCCACACTGCTGAGCAGTATTCAAGCAGTGGGCGAACAAGCGTACTGTAACCTACTTCCTTTGTTTTCGGATTGCATTTCCTTAGGATTCTTCCAATGAATCTCAGTCTGGCATATGCTTTACCGACAATCAACATTATATGATCATTCCATTTTAAATCACTCCTAATGCGTACTCCCAGATAATTTATGGTATTAACTGCTTCCAGTTGCTGACCTGCTATTTTGTAGCTAAATGATAAATGATCTATCTTTGTGTGTATTCGCAGCACATTACACTTGTCTACATTGAGATTCAGTTGCCATTCCCTGCACCATGCGTCAATTCGCTGCAGATCCTCCTGCATTTCAGTACAATTTTCCATTGTTACAACCTTTCGATACACCACAGCATCATCTGCAAAAAGACTCAGTGAACTTCCGATGTCATCCACCAGGTCATTTATGTATATTGTGAATAGCAACGGTCCTATGACACTCCCCTGCGGCACACCTGAAATTACTCTTACTTCGGAAGACTTCTCTCCATTGAGAATAACATGCTGCGTCCTGTTATCTAGGAACTCCTCAATCCAATCACACAATTGGTCTGATAGTCCATATGCTCTTACTTTGTTCATTAAACGACTGTGGGGAACTGTATCGAACGCCTTGCGGAAGTCAAGAAACACGGCATCTACCTGTGAACCCGCGTCTATGGCCCTCTTAGTCTCGTGGACGAATAGCGCGAGCTGGGTTTCACATGACCGTCTTTTTCGAAACCCATGCTGATTCCTACAGAGTAGATTTCTAGTCTCCAGAAAAGTCATTATACTCGAACACAATACGTGTTCCAAAATTCTACAACTGATCGACGTTAGAGATATAGGTCTATAGTTCTGCACATCTGTTCGACGTCCCTTCTTGAAAACGGGGATGACCTGTGCCCTTTTCCAATCCTTTGGAACGCTACGCTCTTCTAGAGACCTACGGTACACCGCTGCAAGAAGGGGGGCAAGTTCCTTCGCGTACTCTGTGTAAAATTGAACTGGTATCCCATCAGGTCCAGAGGCCTTTCCTCTTTTGAGCGATTTTAATTGTTTCTCTATCCCTCTGTCGTCTATTTCGATATCTACCATTTTGTCATCTGTGCGACAATCTAGAGAAGGAACTACAGTGCAATCTTCCTCTGTGAAACAACTTTGGAAAAAGACATTTAGTATTTCGGCCTTTAGTCTGTCATCCTCTGTTTCAGTACCATTTTGGTCACAGAGTGTCTGGACATTTTGTTTTGATCCACCTACCGCTTTTTGACATAAGACCAAAATTTCTTAGGATTTTCTGCCAAGTCAGTACATAGAACTTTACTTTCGAATTCATAGAACGCCTCTCGCATAGCTCTCTTCACACTACATTTCGCTTCGCGTAATTTTTGTTTGTCTGCAAGGCTTTGGCTATGTTTATGTTTGCTGTGAAGTTCCCTTTGCTTCCGCAGCAGTTTTCTAACTCGGTTGTTGAACCACGGTGGCTCTTTTCCATCTCTTACGATCTTGCTTGGCACATACTCATCTAACGCATATTGTACGATGGTTTTGAACTTTGTCCACTGATCCTCAACACTATCAGTACTTGAGACAAAACTTTTGTGTTGAGCCAACAGGTACTCTGAAATCTGCTTTTTGTCACTTTTTCTAAACAGAAAAATCTTCCTACCCTTTTTAATATTCCTATTTACGGCTGAAATCATCGATGCCGTAACCGCTTTATGATCACTGATTCCCTGTTCTGCGTTAACTTTTTCAAATAGTTCGGGTCTGTGTGTCACCAGAAGGTCTAATATGTTATCGCCACGAGTCGGTTCTCTGTTTAACTGCACAAGGTAGTTTTCAGATAAAGCACATAAAAAAATTTCACTGGATTCTTTGTCCCTGCCACCCGTTATGAACGTCTGAGTCTCCCAGTCTATATCCGGTAAATTAAAATCTCCACCCAGAACTATAACATGGTGGGGAAATCTACTCGAAATATTTTCCAAATTATCCTTCAGGTGCTCAGCCACAACAGCTGCTGAGCCAGGGGGCCTATAGAGACATCCAATTACCATGTCTGAGCCTGCTTTAACCGCGACCTTCACCCAAATCATTTCACATTTCGGATCTCCGTCAATTTCCTTCGATACTATTGCACTTCTTACCGCTATAAACACGCCTCCCCCTTCACTGTTCAGCCTGTCTCTGCGGTATACATTCCAATCTGAGTTTAGGATTTCGTTACTGTTTACGTCTGGTTTCAGCCAACTTTCTGTCCCTAGTACTATATGGGCGTTGTGATCGTTCATTAATGAGAGCAGTTCTGGGACCTTTCTATAGACGCTCCTGCAGTTTACTATTAGCACATTAATATTGTTATTCCCTGTTGCATTTTGCCTACTCCTATCTTGCCGCGTCCCAGGAGGCGTCTTGTCGGGCCTAGGGAGGGGATTCTCTAACCTAAAAAAACCCCATGTGCACTCCACACGTACTCCGCTACCCTTGTAGCCGCTTCCGGCGTGTAGTGCACGCCTGACCTGTTCAGGGGGACCCTACATTTCTCCACCCGATAGCGGAGGTCGAGAAATTTGCACCCCAGATCTCCGCAGAATCGTCTGAGCCTCTGGTTTAAGCCTTCCACTCGGCTCCAACCAGAGGACCGCGATCGGTTCTGGGAACGATACTACAAATAGTTAGCTCTGATTCCACCCCGCGAGCGAGGCTTTCCGCCTTCACCAATTCCGCCAACCGCCTGTACGAACTGAGGATGACCTCTGAACCCAGACGGCAGGAGTCATTGGTGTCGACATGAGCAACAATTTGCAGTCGGGTGCACCCAGTGCTCTCTATCGCCGCCGGTAGGGCCTCCTCCACATCTCGGATGAGACCCCCCGGCAAGCAGACAGAGTGAACACTGGCCTTCTTCCCCGACCTTCTCGCTATTTCCCTAAGGGGCTCCATCACCCGCCTAACGTTGGAGCTCCCAATAACTAATAAACCCCTCCCCCCGTGTGCCTGCTCGGACCTTGCTGAAGGAGCAGCCACATGTCCCCTCACAGGCAGAGCGGGCGATGCCACACGGCCAGCCTCCACATTGACCTTCCGCCTCGTGCGCCGCGAACGCCGCTGAACCCGCCACTCCCCTTGGGGAGAGGGTGGCCCAACCGCGCCCGGTACCCGCGAAGATGTCTCGACAGCAGGGACAGTGGGTGAAGCATGTAACACCTGGGGTGTACCTTGCGACGCACCAGACTCCCCACTGCCGCTACACTCCGAGGCAGCAGCCTGAAGACGGCTGACCGCGGCCATCAACACGCTCAGCTGTTCGCGAACAGTGGCCAGCTCCTCCTGCGTCCGTACACAGCAGTCACACATCCTATCCATCCTAAGGAATCAATTTACTGAAGAGAGTTAATCAACCTTTAACTAGACTGCTAAATCACTAAAGGCGGCTACTTATTCACTAAACTGTGGTTGCTAGCCACTTCTTGTAGAAAACAATGAAAATAGCACTACCTGTCTCTGGACTGTATTGAAAACAAACTCTAGCACTACTGGCACTATGGTTGACTACAGGGACTCTCTCTTACTGTATTCAAAACAAACACGAAATCTATGGAACACTATTAAGAGCACTCGAAAATTAAAGCTTCCTAAAAGCAAATACACACGGAAGAAGAAGTGACAAGTAAGAAAAATACAGTTAATACTTAAATTAAGGTAGCTCGGTGCACAGCAGACGTGAAGCAGACGGCAGTTACGACGACACTCCATACAGTAAAGCTGCATGTCATCGGGAAAAATTATGGCTATAGTTTACCCTTGCTTTCAGCCGTTCGCAGTACCAGCACAGCAAGGGCGTTTTGGTTAGTGTTACAAGGCCAGCAGATCAGTCATTCATCCAGACCGTTGCCCCTGCATCTACTGAAAAGGCCTCTTCAGGAACCACATATTTGTCTGCCCTCTCAACAGATACCCCTCCGTTGTCGTTGCACCTACTGTACGGCTATATGCAAGGCGTGTTAAGGCACGCAAACCTTCCCACCAACGGCAAGGTCGACGGTTCAGGGAGATAATTGTGTAAGAACTTGAAGCAAATCTGTCAAGAGAATTTCATTGTTTTTTTAAACTAAGGCAAGCAACAACTTGTCCTTGAATTGTAGTATTGCCTTTTATATCTATTTCCGTGCCATATCTATTACAAATATGTAGCCTATGTTCGTCCGAATATTTATTAGACTGTCGTGTAAAAATTTGAAGCAAATCGGTAAAGGACTTATGAGATTTTTGCTATCAAATTTTCCCTTTTACGTAGTACCTATTGATTTATGTACGATACATATTTAAAAATTGTAGGCTATGTCCCTCCGACAGTTAAAGTATAGTGTAAAAATTAGAAGTAAATCCAACAAGAGCTTTCCCACATTTTCCGTAACATTGTTAAAAAACAACTTGTCTTTTTATAATAGCGTAGATTACTCTTTCACAAGAAACTATTTCATTCTGCCATTCACATAGAAACCACTGTACGCTTTGGGCTGCGTAGGTAGAGGTGCAAAGAGCAGTATGCCAAGCTCACGAGAATCTACTTTAGTGGCATTACTGCGTTTATGAACAACACAATTTCAGGACAAAGATGACACATCACAATAGAATTCATAAAACGACGCTAATAAACAAATTGCCCACTTGATTGCAGAACAGGTTTCAATATTTCTTCTCTCCTTCACACACAAGAAATTATAGATATTTCGGATTTATGAAAGGAGTGTGCTTTATTTACAATCAGCCTTGTCACTGAAGGCAACATCATGTGATTTTTTTGGTTACGTTCCCTTACGATGTACAAGCATATAAAGAAAAATGGGTACCCAACTTTACACTACAAAATAGTTCAAATGGCTCTGAGCACTATGGGACTTAACATCTGAGGTCATCAGTCCCCTAAAACATAGAACTATTTAAACCTAACTAACCTAAAGACATCACACACATCCATGCCCAAGACAGGATTCGAACCTGCCAACGTAGCGGTGGCGCGGTTCGAGACAGAAGCGCCTAGAACCGCTCGGCCACACCGGCCGGCTTAAAAATACATTAGCAGAAGATAATTTATCAAATTTTATCCCTTGTTGTAAACCAGTCACATATCCTACACTACTGGCCATTAAAATTGCTACACCACGAAGATGACGTCCTATAGACGTGAAATTTAACCGACGGGAAGAAGATGCTGTGATATGCAAATGATTAGCTTTTCAGAGCATTCACACAAGGTTGGCGCCGGTAACGACACCTACAACGTGCTGACATGACGAACGTTTCCAACCGATTTCTCATACACAAACAGCAGTTGACCGGCGTTGCCTGGTGAACGTTGCTGTGATGCCTCGTGTAAGGGGGAGAAATGCGTACCATCATGTTTCCGACTTTGATAAAGGATTGTAGCCTATCGCGAGTGCGGTTTATAGTATCGCGAGGCTGCTGCTCGCGTTGATCGAGATCCAATGACTGTTAGTAGAATATGGAATCGGTGGTTTCAGGAGGGTAATACGGAACGCCGTGCTGGACCCCAACGCCCTCGTATCACTAGCAGTCGAGATGACAGGCATCTTATCCGGAGGGCTGTAACGGATCGTGCAGCCACGTCTCGATCCGTGAGCCAACAGATGGGGACGTTTGCAAGACAACAACCATCTGCACGAACGGTTCGACGACGTTTACAGCAGCACTGACTATCAGCTCGGAGACCATGGCTGCGGTTACCCTTGACGCTGCATCACCGGCAAGAGCGCCTGCGATGGTGTCTCAACGACGAACCTGGGTGCACGAATTGCCAAACGTCCTTTTTTCGGATGAATCCAGGTTCTGTTTACAGCATCATGATGGTCGCATCCGTATTTGGTGACATCGCGGTGGACGCACATTGGAATCTTGTATTCGTCATCGCTATACTGTCGTATCACCCGCCGTCATGGTATGGGGTGCCATTGGTTACACGTCTCAGTCACCTCTTGTTCGCATTGACGGCACTTTGAACAGTGGACGTTACATTTCAGATGTGTTACGAACCGTGGCTCTACCCTTCATTCGATCCCTACGAAACCCTATATTTCAGCAGGATAATGCACGACCGCATGTTTCAGGTCCTGTACGGGCCTTTCTGGATACAGAAAATGTTCGACTGCTGCCCTGGCCAGCACATTCTCCAGATCTCTCAGCAATTGAAATCATCTGGTCAATGGTGGCCGAGCAACTGGCTCGTCACAATACTGTTACTTAAAATCCGTCTTGATTGCAAATTTTTTATTATTCATATGACCGGTTTCGGTTCATTCAGAACCATCTTCAGATCTGATATTTCAGAAATATCAGATCTGAAGATGGTTCTGAATGAACCGAAACCGGTCATATGAATAATAAAAAATTTGCAATCAAGACGGATTTTAAGTAACATTATAAAATCACTGATTGCGGTTATCCCGTAAGACATTATGTCTATTTTTGCAATCGTCACAATACGCCAGTCACTACTCTTGATGAACTGTGGTATCGTGTTGAAGCTGCATGGGCAGCTGTACCTGCACACGCCATCCAAGCTCTGTTTAACTCAATGCCCAGGCGTATCAAGGCCGTCATTACGGCCGGAGGTGATTGTTCTTGGTACTGATTTCTCAGGATCTATGCACCCAAATTGCGTGAAAATGTAATCACATGTCAGTTCTAGTATAATATATTTGTCCAATGAATACCCGTTTATCATCTGCATTTCTTCTTGGTTTAGCAATTTTAATGGCCAGTAGTGTAGATATTAACGTTCTCAGTTAAGAGAAGGGGAGGCGGGGGAAGGGTTAAAAGAGAGGAAGTTATTTATGCGTAATTTCTTGCCTGTTGGTATTTCATAACGTTTATATCTGGGAAAGAGAAATTCCACTGCTAGCTTTTTTTTAATGATTTATTTTTCATCGTTTTTCGAATAGTTTCGTGATCGCTGCTGTAACTCTCGTTCTTGTAATCGGCAGAGCTATCGACGTGGCCCCTGCTTCACCAGTGCAACGAAATAAAAAAGAGAGTTTAGCTATGGAATTCTTTTAAAAACAAGTAACTCATCAGCTCATCGAAACGCCTATAGATTATAATATCTAACGTCTAGGAACCCAGTATAACTGAGAAATATAACTGAACTGAGGCTACACTGTGTTTCTTTGTGGTGAGTTTATTGCATAAAGGGTTGTGTCTGACTCTAAATTTGTTACATTTCCTTCTGGAGTGGGTTATTATGTAAAGATATTTGTGTGTAACTTCCTGTTCGGTGTATGGGAACAGTGCCATTTTGGGGGTATTATTATGTGCATTTTGGTTGCAAAAATATACAGTCGTAAGTTTAGGATGTCTACCACAAAAGTGGGAATGAAGGGAATAATGTGTGAATGGTCCAATGTTTATCAATTATATTTTTTGTCGTCCAAAATCTTGTCCCTTCGGGTGGCTAGACTATTGCACGGCACCTGTGATAAAAATTGACAGCAGTGAAGGGTTGACGGGTGGATGATGATGTTAAATGAGTTGAAAAATTCGTTTGTTTTGTCTAGTGACACTACAGCTATTGTGGAGGTTTTTGTTTGAAAGTAAACCACGTACTATTAACAAGATTCCTTTTTGAACAGCTAGATAAAAGTAGTCCTTAGTTCTTCTTTTCTTTTCCTAGCCGACAGGTAGAAGGAAGATAGCGTTTAACGTTCCGTCGACATCTGGGTCGTCAGAGAGCGCTCTCTCAGGAAAACCGCCGTGCCCTTTCAAAGTATCCATCCTACCATTCGCCTAAAGCGATTTAGGGAAATCACGGGAACTGTAAATCTGGATGACCGAACGCGGATTTCAACTGTTGCCCTCCAGAGTGCGAGTCCAGTGTGTTAACCACCGTACAGCCTCCCTCGGCGTTTGCCAATGACGGTGAAGTTTTGCTCCTTCTCTGTGATAAAATTTCCATCTCTCATCAAGAATATCCCACAAAGAAATAAAAAGTAATGACTATCACAGAAATGGGCGTAACACTTGTCTCAGAAGTAAAAATTACCTTTCGTGGAATATAAGCTTTGTATTACGTTATTCGTTACGTGACGCTAAGCAAGCGTGGGAGAAACCCAGTCATGTGTCACAGATATCGATTTCATTTTACCCGAAACGCAGCAGTGTGTCACGGGAATCGATTTCATTTTACCTGAAACGAAACCGGCTACGTCCCAGTGTCTCACGCTATGGGTTATTTGTAGAAGCAGTACCTCAGCAGCAGAGAGGAAATTTTGAAGTCTCATTATATGCAATTTTTTTCTTTATTTCAGACATTAACAGCGCTAAAGAGCTATTCATGACAACCTACAGCCGAAACAGTTACCATAAGGTGAGAATGTAGATGTCGCATCTTTTGTGAAACGCGTCAGGATGATAACATCGTCAATTTCTTAGCAAACAATGTAGCTTGGTAACAGTTCAGCTATCAACTAGGCTGGTCCCAAATGGCACACAGAAAAAAATAGTCACAAAGGGAGAAAAGTCTTCACATTGTGTTTTCAAAGCAAGAAGTAACATTAGGTTTTAACCTCCCATCGACATCTAGCATCCATAGCTTTGAATGTTTCAGTGATGTAGATGAAAATCGGCCATGACATATCGTGGGAACCATCCCGGCATTTTCCTGAAGTGGTATGAGAAAATGGCAGGAATTAGTCTGGATGGCAGGATGTGGAGTTGAACCATCCTCCGCGAGCGCGTTGTCCTAAATACTGCGCCCCCTAGCTCGGTGTGGTGTTTGCAAACAAAACCAAGTGTATCACCTTGTCAGACAAGTACACTCCTGGAAATGGAAAAAAGAACACTATGACACCTGTGTGTCAGACCCACCATACTTGCTCCGGACACTGCGAGAGGGCTGTACAAGCAATGATCACACGCACGGCACAGCGGACACACCAGGAACCGCGGTGTTGGCCGTCGAATGGCGCTAGCTGCGCAGCATTTGTGCACCGCCGCCGTCAGTGTCAGCCAGTTTGCCGTGGCATACGGAGCTCCATCGCAGTCTTTAACACTGGTAGCATGCCGCGACAGCATGGACGTGAACCGTATGTGCAGTTGACGGACTTTGAGCGAGGGCGTATAGGGGGCATGCGGGAGGCCGGGTGGACGTACCGCCGAATTGCTCAACACGTGGGGCGTGAGGTCTCCACAGTACATCGATGTTGTCGCCAGTGGTCGGCGGAAGGTGCACGTGCCCGTCGACCTGGGACCGGACCGCAGCGACGCACGGATGCACGCCAAGACCGTAGGATCCTACGCAGTGCCGTAGGGGACCGCACCGCCACTTCCCAGCAAATTAGGGACACTGTTGCTCCTGGGGTATCGGCGAGGACCATTCGCAACCGTCTCCATGAAGCTGGGCTATGGTCCCGCACACCGTTAGGCCGTCTTCCGCTCACGCCCCAACATCGTGCAGCCCGCCTCCAGTGGTGTCGCGACAGGCGTGAATGGAGGGACGAATGGAGACGTGTCGTCTTCAGCGATGAGAGTCGCTTCTGCCTTGGTGCCAATGATGGTCGTATGCGTGTTTGGCGCCGTGCAGGTGAGCGCCACAATCAGGACTGCATACGACCGAGGCACACAGGGCCAACACCCGGCATCATGGTGTGGGGAGCGATCTCCTACACTGGCCGTACACCACTGGTGATCGTCGAGGGGACACTGAATAGTGCACGGTACATCCAAACCGTCATCGAACCCATCGTTCTACCATTCCTAGACCGGCAAGGGAACTTGCTGTTCCAACAGGACAATGCACGTCCGCATGTATCCCGTGCCACCCAACGTGCTCTAGAAGGTGTAAGTCAACTACCCTGGCCAGCAAGATCTCCGGATCTGTCCTCCATTGAGCATGTTTGGGACTGGATGAAGCGTCGTCTCACGTGGTCTGCACGTCCAGCACGAACGCTGGTCCAACTGAGGCGCCAGGTGGAAATGTCATGGCAAGCCGTTCCACAGGACTACATCCAGCATCTCTACGATCGTCTCCATGGGAGAATAGCAGCCTGCATTGCTGCGAAAGGTGGATATACACTGTACTAGTGCCGACATTGTGCATGCTCTGTTGCCTGTGTCTATGTGCCTGTGGTTCTGTCAGTGTGATCATGTGATGTATCTGACCCCAGGAATGTGTCAATAAAGTTTCCCCTTCCTGGGACAATGAATTCACGGTGTTCTTATTTCAATTTCCAGGAGTGCATATATGGGGAAAAAATGTACTTGAAGAAAAATCGTGGAAGTATATTTTACCTCCTCGCCAATTCTTGTGAGAAGTATTGCATTTTTATAACAGCTTAATACCTGGCAATGCCTGGGTACATATTTATTCCACTACTCTATTATTCCAGTTTCTGTGAGTTACTCTCTCTGTCCATCTCCTCCTTCCCACACCCTTCTCTGTCCGTCTTCACTACCCACTTTCTCTGTCCACTTCCTCCATCCCAGTCCCTGTCCATCTGCTCCCGCCCTTCTGTCCATCTGTTCCTGCGCCTACCGTCAATCGGCTCCTTCCCCCACTACCATCACTTTCTCCCCTCCTATACGTCCATCTCCGATCTCTATTTGTTCATATCCTCCGCCTTTCTCTCTCTATTTCCCTCTGCTCCTCCACCCCCAGACTCTGTCCATCTCCTCCCGACCCTCTCTCCCCCTCTGCTCCTCCTCCCCCCCACTCCGTGACCATCTCCTCCTGCCCCTGTTACTGCCCACTCCTGCCCTTCTCTCTGTTAACCTTCTCCTCCACCCTCTCTCTGTTCATCTACTCGTCCCCCTCTGTCCGCACGCTTTTTCCACTGTGTCCTTCTTCTCCTCAACCCCCTAAGTCCATCTCCTTCTTCCCTCTCTCTTTGTCCATCTGATCTTCCCCTTATCTCCTCCTCGCTCCCTTCTCTGTCCATCTCCTCCTCTTTCCTTCTGTGACAATGTTCTCCTCCTTCTCTTTCCATCTCCTCCTCTTTCCTTTATCTATCTCTTCTTCTCTCCTATCTCCTCTCTCGATACCCTCCTCTTCCATTTCTCTGTCCATTTCATCCTCTCCCTCCCTCTGTGCATTACCTCTTCACCCCATTTGTGTCCATCTCATTTTTCCCCTCTTTGTCTAACCATCTCCTCAACCCCAACTCTCTCCATGTTATCACCACCATCCCCATAGGAAGTCCCTGGTTCTTAGCCCAACAGTACTTGTTTCCTAACAGTAAGTAATAAGTGTACCCAATAAGGTAAAAATCGATGCAGGGGCTTAGGAGGAGCTTTTTGTCCATGGCCTTTCCTGCGTATGCAAATGTCATAAATATTTCACATAAATTTAACATATTCATACATATCTGTACTTATATCTCACCTATATCCCTATCGAAATTCTTCTTGGACTTCCGTTTTCACACAGCTCAATATTTATGACGTCATATCTCCTTATCTATGTGTTTCACAATAATATAGTTTTGGAGATATCTTATTGATATTGATGAATTCTTCTCGGGTTATCAGCCGAGTTGTGGCGTCGTCTTGTCGCAACGTTTCGATGAGTTTCGTACCCATCATCTTCTGACTTCCCCAGAAGATGATGAGTATGAAACTCATCGAAACGTTGCGACAAGTCGACGCCACCACTCTGCTGATAACCCGAGAAGAATTCATCATTGGAATACGCCGAGAAGGACTGCAATCGCATATATGTGTATATTGTCTGCGAAGTGTGTTGCGAATAGAGTTAGTGGTCGAGAAGTAATAAATTAAGAAGTCGTGGATGATGCGGCAGTTTTTCACACGTCTCTGTATTTAAGATGTCATACCTCTTGACTTATGTGTCGTACAATGGTAGTTTTTGCTGGTACATCTAATGCTGTATGCGAAATTATTCTGGAAAACGTGTCGCGAATATAGTTAGTGGTAAAAAAGTAATAAACGATATGGCAGTTTTACTGTATGAACAGCTAAAATGTAGGGCGGAGGTTGTCAGCAAGAAGTAGTTCAGTAAAGGTTTGAAATTATGTGTAAAGTATTTTACAAGTCACAAAGGGCTCTCATTCTCAAATACTGGATGAATATAGTCTGGCTATCTGCGTTACGTCAGCTACGCTTCTTTCTCGTCCTTTTGAGAGATAGGTGGTTCTTGCCCCACAGCGATTTCTTCCAAACACTAAGCGATTTGTACGCCAAATTTAGGTGAAATCGGTCCTGTGATTCAGAAGGAGATATGACACATAAATATATGCATACATCCACTATTATATTATGTATCGGTAACTTCCATAAGTACATATAAAATACGTCCTAATCGTGTCCACCATTCACATTTTACAAACTACAACATATCAAAATGCCTCCGTCAGACAAAAAATCGAAGTGTTAGTTTAGAGAAAGCACAGCTTGAAAACAGTGAAGACAAAAATTACGAAAAGCAACTACATTTCGTCCACACTTACATTCCAAAATGGGTAGCTTTGGTAGACTGAGGTTAGTAAAGTTCAGAATTATCTTACAGACTTACACAATTGATGTCATACCGAATACAGATCCGGCAAATTTTGAAATTCCTTAAAGACGAACGGGAGTTAACTGGCCGGGAAAGAATACGCGATTGTACATTTTGTATTATGGAATTTCTTTGCTTTTAAGCACGATGAGGAAATTCTAAATTCGATTGTTAAATATTACATTCGAAGAAGTCGGGTTTGTTTTTCAGCAGTGCTAGGCATCTATCACATACGGAAGATAATTATCTTCACACATCAGCTGTTCAAACGCCTGTCTTTGATGTAAAAGTTCTAGAAACGTACTAAACATGACTTTCTCTGACGAAACGTTACGTGGGTCAACTGAGAGTCGTAACGCCGTGCAGTGTTCTGAACGTCGATCGCTGAACTGTTCCTTCCGCTTTTATCCTTTGCAGCTACCAACGCCCATTAGGTAGTTACACAGATAAATGGTTCGGGAACAGAACAGTGTTCATAGTTTCCAAGAACTGCATCGATCACATCGTACTTTTAGAGCAGTAATTCTTACGCGCAGTTGTTGTAAAACTGCATTTCTAATATAGAAACTTCAATCGCAGTAATGTATTTGACATTTCTAGATTTTCAATAGACATTCAGAAATTGTAGCATCAACAAAATAAAATTAGTAGACGTAACGGTTCATTATATGAAGCCAATCAGACATTTGTTATTACATATGAGCGTCAATGCTACAGTGTCTTGCTACACAAAACAATTTTCTGTATCAGACATGTTTATTTCGCACGCACGTATCTAGATCAGACCGTTTTCCATGCCCAATAGTCACGAAAGATGCGTTGTAGTAATATGTTAAACAGATTAACATAATAACATGAGTTATTGTAGCTGGTGCTATGATATTACCAGAAAAACACAATTATAGACCGCCTGCTATCAAAGAGAGATGATGTTTCAATTAAACATCGGATAAGCGAAGATAAGGTGTGAAGTGTCAAATAACATCTTCGCGCCTTTTCTTCACTTATCAGACTTTTAGCTGGTACATTATCTACTTGATAGCAAATTTCACGACATGTACCCTACGTGATTTGATGTGAGCGAGGCTTATGTAGGTAGGTAGAATCCTAACACCACACGGGGGTGCGAACAGAAGGAAGTTTTTTTTTTTTTTTGGGGGGGGGGGGGGAGGAGGCATTGCCCCCTGGTGAGAGATCATTCAGCTTACGAATACGAAAAAGTTGCTGTAACTGAAGACCAATCTTCATTGGCAAGACAGCCAAGTCACTATGCGAGGACGCCGAAAGGCACGCGTTAAGCTCACGCAGACTGGCGTGAGGTCTGGAACAGTAAAGTAGTTGAGTCTAGTAAGAAAAGAACGTAGTTGCTGGTATACTTAACTTTAATCCATTATTGGTGTACATCGCTCTTGTTGATACATTATATAATCTCAATATAAACTGGTCGTGGCGCCTTGCTAGGTCGTAGCAAATGACGTAGCTGAAGGTTATGCTAACTATCGTCTCGGCAAATGAGAGCGTATTTGTCAGTGTAGCTTCGCTAGCAAAGTCGGCTGTACAACTGGGGCGAGTGCTAGGACGTGTCTCTAGACCTGCCGTGTGGCGGCGCTCGGTCTGCAATCACTGACAGTGGCGACACGCGGGTCCGACGTATACTAACGGACCACGGCCGATTTAAAGGCTACCACCTAGCAAGTGTGGTGTCTGGCGGTGACACCACAAAATGAATCTCAAATATCGGTAAAATGAGGTAAAATTGTATTAAACATATGTATGAGTATTGTGAGTTACAAAATGAACTACAACAATGAAAAACTTTATAGAAAAAGTATAACTAACATCAAATAATTACTTTTCCTTTAAGAAATCACATTCTTTGAAGATTTCCGAAACTGTTCTATGACAGCACGCAGTGATTACCGAGATTGAGTTAACGTCTTTTATCGGACAACATGTATCTGTAGTAAGAAATTCTTCCAACATTTCCTGAAACAACTGAAACATGCTCTTTCCTCCAGTCTTATCTATGTTTTAATGGAAGGAAAACGGTAAACTGAGAGAATAGGACAGCTGAAGACTTTCGATGTAAGTAGCCACCGTCATTCTATTAACGGCCTCATAGAATAGCGGAGGAGTTTCTGAAACTCCCTTGCCCTTTGCGTGTGAAACTGCTCCTTAAAGGCGGTTGAATCACAAATGACGAACGGCTTGAGGATGCAGAAGGCAGTGGAAACCACTGCATTGAAGATACATAATGTGTATTCACAGGAGATGTCTAAATGAAAAAAAGGGTCATGATGAATTCTCCATTAGCAAAAGATTCCGGATCAGTTCACCGTTCGCATCTCCAAGAAGGGTTGCCAAGCGGGAGGTGACCAAGAGACAAAAAATGGTCAAATGTGTATGAAATCTTATGGGACTTAACTGCTAAGGTCATCCGCATCCCCTCTTTCGTTATTCTTCCGGGGTTGCTGATGATTTTCTTCGTTTGTCCCTCTTCTCCCCCACGCGATTATTTTGTCGAACATAAGCTGCATTTCGGACAGGAAACATTTAAACGATTCAGTGTTGTTATCACATCTTCCAACTAAAGCCTGCTGGTAGCAGGTGGGACAGTCCATGACTGCAGCGTCCTAGACCGCTAGGCTAATCCCGCGAGGATATGTGACCAGGAGACGAACGTGTTGTAACCAATGACGGGATAACACTCTAAGTCATGGAATGTCAGAAATTTGAACGTTGTAGGAAAGCTAAAAAGAAAAAATGTGGAAAGAGATATGCGAAGGCTCGAACTACATACAGTAGGAGTCGTTGAAGTGAAATGGAAAGAAGAAAAGGATTTTTCGTCAGAGGGATATAGGATCATATTAACAGAAGCAAAAATTAGTGCCGTAAAGCGGGGTAGCTTTGAACGGCGAGGCGACTTTGAACAGCAACTTAGCGTCTTTTTAAAATAAATGCTGCACTCTAGTGTGTAAATATGGAACTAAGGCCAGAGTCGTTAGATATTGCCAATAATCGGTACTTTCAGATGATATGACAATCGATGTGAAATAACACTGTATACCACCGCCAGAGAATCAGCAGAATTAAGCCATAATCATACGAACTGTTTCAGGTTTTTTCTAAATAAGTTATTTTCAAAACTATATTTATATACAAAATATCATGCTGTTTCATATGATAGGGGTGTCATTTAACAGTAATTGACATGACTCCCACAGAATAGGCAAATGTTTCCAAGTTCAATGTGACCCCGATCCATGGGGTGAAATTGAGCAGTGAAATTTTTTTAAAAAGTAAACTAGGCGTGGGGGATAAGAAAGTATAACCTGCTTTATCATATTCAGCAACACCCCTTGCAACTTCCCAAAAAGTTTCATGTAAACATCTTCATAAGTTTCTGTTCAATTTACAAAAATTAATTTAAAATGTTCAAAGTCACCCCGCTTTACGGTATTACAGTAGCAGTATTTGTTATGAACGGAAAAGTAGGGCAAATAGTAATTTACTGCGAACAGTTCAATGATAGGACTGCATCAGGAAAGAAGGGCAGGCAGTGAGCTACTACGAAGAGTTCAATCACAGGGTTGTTCTCTTCAGATTCGATAGTAAACCAACGCCGACAACTATAGTTCGGGTATACATGCCAGTGTCGCAAGCATAAGGATATTGAACGGGTAATTCAGTATGTAAAGGGAGATGAAAATCTAATAATCATGGGGCACTGGAATGCGATTGTAGGACAAGGAGTAGAATAAAGGTCACGGGTGAATATGAGCTTCCCAGTAGGAATGAGATAAGAAAGACTAATTGAATTCAGCAATACATTTCTGATGTTACTAGCGTATACTATGTTCGTGAATTACAAAAGGAGGAGGTATACTTGAAAAAGACAAGGAAACGCGGGAAGATTCCAGCTGGTATACATCACTGTCAGAGATTTCTAAATGTGGTATTGAATTGTAAAACGTACCCATATGCAGATATGGACTCGGATCACAATTCCTTAATGACGAAGAGTAGGCTGACGTTTAAGGGAAACGTTCGGAAGAATCAGGAAGTGGGACACCAAAGTACTGTGGTATGATGAGACGTGTTTGAAGATGTGGATACTGCGATAAGCAATACCACAGTAAGCAGTTCACTTGAGAATGTGTGGACATTTCTAGAAAGGGCAATCGCGGTTGTTGGAGAGATAAACGAATTATGAAGGAGGTTACTGCTGAGAAACCTTGGGTAACAGAAGAAACACGACAAATGAGAGAAGTAAGAACAAAAATGTACCGGGAAAGACGGAAATACAACAATATAAAACCCTTAGTGATAAAATGATAGGAAATACAGGGTAGCCAAGGTGAAATGGCTGTGAAGAAATGATCGTCGTGTGCACTGACTCAGCATATAAACGAGTCAAAACAACCTTCGTTGATGTTAAAAGGAAGCCAACAGAGGAGAGAGTGGAAAGGTGCCAAGAGTGCAGTGAATGGCTCAGTTAGGGGGAGGACTTCTCTGATGACGTGACAGAAGAAAAAATTGCAGTCGATGTGGAAGGCGTAGGGGATCCTGTATTAGAATTTAAGAGAGCTCCGGAAGGTACGAGATCAAATGAAGCAGAAGGTATAGAAAACATCAGAATTTCTAAAACCATTGGCGGAAGTAGCAACCAAACGGCCTATTCAGGTTGGTGTGTAGAATCTGTGAGACTGGGGACGTAGTATCAAACTTTCAGAAAAAATTTCATCCATAGAATTCCGCAGATAGCCAGGGCAGATATGTGCGAGAACTATCGCATTATCAGCATCCAAGCTGCTGACAAAAATAAGGTACACAAGAATTGAAATGAAATTTGAGCAACTGCTACATGAACCTTAGTTTGACTTTAGGAAAGGTAAAAGCACCATGAAGTTCTGACGTTTCGCTTGATAATGGAAGCAAGACTGAAGAAACATCAAGCTCATACGATTTACGGCTGGTCCCGGCGGAGGTTGGAGTCCTCCCTCGGGCATGGGTGTGTGTGTGTGTTAGTCCTTAGGTTAATTTAGGTTAAGTAGTGTGTAAGCTTAGGGACTGATGACCTTAGCAGTTAAGTCCCATAAGTTTTCACACACATTTGAATATTTTGAACATACGATTTATAGGCCTAGAAAAAGTCTTCGACGATTTGAAACGGTGCAAGATATTCGAAATTCAGACAAATATAGGTTTAAGCCATTAGCAAAAAAAATTGCTCTGAGCACTATGGGACTTAACTGCTGTGGTCATCAGTCCCCTAGAACTTAGAACTACTTAAACCCAACTAACCTAAGGACTTCACACACATCCATGCCCGAGGCAGGATTCGAACCTGCGACCTTAGCAGTCACGCGGTTCCGGACTGAGCGCCTAGAACCGCTAGACCACCGCGGCCGGCTTAAGCCATTAGCAAACACGGGAGAAAAACAATATGTACAAGACCTAAGAGGGAAATTTAACCGTACAGTAACGGACTCATTCTCATTTATTTTGCGATCGTTCCTGGTCCAAACAACGAAATGCATGGTAGACGTGGAATACGACTGACTGACCGAAATCCCGGATGCACACCTCTTTCACTTTAAATGTGCGGTAAGCAATCACACCTCTGCTATTTAAACTCTCCATACCCGGAGTAGTACGAGGATACCCTTTAATTGCAGCAAAGGCCCAACCATTACCTTGGTGAAGTATATCTTTCTGCTTAAGTGTGAAATTAAGGACACACCCGTAAAACACCGACAGCCAGTCGCTAGTAGAGTAGTAACGTCGGAGCGCAAGTGACTCAGCAAGGCCCGTCGGTGTTTTCAGGTGTGTCCTGAATTTTACACTTACGCAGAAAGATACGCCTCAAAACATAATCGTTTGGTCACTGCTGCAATTGTGCGGTGTCGTGGCTACAGTAAAAGCCGTTGCAGGTGTGGCGAGTTTTAATAGTAGAGATCTGATTGCTTATCGCACATTTCAAGTTAACGAGGTCTTCAACCGGGACATCGGCCAGTCGTATTTCACGTCTACGATGCCGTTTATTGTCAGAACTAGGAATCATCGTACAATAAATGAGGAGTCCTTTGCTGTATGTTGTAAAACCAAAAACGAAGTGCTCTGTAAAAAGGTTATAAATCAGTGATGCAACCTTTGTCCCATGCCGTTCTATCTATTGAAGAAGCTGTGACGGAAATGAAAGAAATGTTCAGGAGCCAGATGAAAATTCAGAATGAAAGGATATCAGTGATAAGTTTCGTTGACGATATTACTATCCTCAGAGAAAGGCAAGAATAATTAAGTAATCTGTTAAATAGAATGAACAGCCTAATGACTACGGAATATGGACTGTGGATGAATCCTCAAAAGACAAAGGTTATGAGAAGCAGCAGAAATCCGAATAACCAGAAAAATATCGTCAAAATTGGTTATTGCGAAGTAGAAAATATTAAGGAATTCTGCTACCTTGATGGAAAAATACTCCGTTATGGAAGAAGCAAGGAATATACCAAAAAATAGATTAATACAGGTAAAGAGGACTTTCAAAAAATGGTTCAAATGGCTCTGAGCACTATGGAACTCAACATTTGTGGTCATCAGTCCCCTAGAACTTAGAACTACTTAAACCTAACTAACCTAAGGACATCACACACATCCATGCCCGAGGCAGGATTCGAACCTGCGACCGTAGTGGTCACGCGGCTCCAGACTGACGCGCCTAGAACCACACGGCCACACTGGCCGGCAAAGAGGACTTTCCTGGCCAAGAAAAGTCTCCTAGTATCAAATGAAATAAAAATAGTTTCGGGAATAAATTACTTAGAATGTAAGTTTGGAGCAAAGTATTGTGTAGTAGTGAATTATGGACAGTGGGAAGCCGGGGCAGAAGAGAACCTAAGCGTTTGTGATGTGGTACTACAGAAGATCGTCGAAAATTAGGTGGACTGATAAGGTAAGGAGTGAGGAAGTTATCCGCATAACCGGTGAAGAAAGGAAAATATGGAAAAATAATGTTAAGAAGAAAGATATGTGTTAAGAGATCAGGGAATAAGCTTCATTGTACTAGAGGGAATTACAAAGGGTATAAACGGTAGAGGTAGAAAACATTGGATTCCACAGAACATATAATTGAGGATGTAGCTTGCAAGTGCTACAGTGTGAAGAAGAGATTAGCACAGGAGGGGAATTCGTGGCGGGCCACGTCAAACTAGTCAGAAAACTGATGACTACTAAAAGGATTGTTGTTCGATACAGTTCCCCACAGTCGTTTAATGAACAAAGTAAGAGCATATGGACTATCAGACCAATTGTGTGATTGGATTGAGGAGTTCCTAGATAACAGGACGCAGCATGTCATTCTCAATGGAGAGAAGTCCTCCGAAGTAAGAGTGATTTCAGGTGTGCCGCAGGGGAGTGTCATAGGACCGTTGCTATTCACAATATACATAAATGACCTGGTGGATGACATCGGAAGTTCACTGAGGCTTTTTGCAGATGATGCTGTGGTGTATTGAGAGGTTGTAACAATGGAAAATTGTACTGAAATGCAGGAGGATTTGCAACGAATTGACGCATGGTGCAGGGAATGGCAATTGAATCTCAATGTAGACAAGTGTAATGTGCTGCGAATACACAGAAAGATAAATCCTTTATCATTTAGCTACAAAATAGCAGGTCAGCAGCTGGAAGCAGTTAATACCATAAATTATCTGGGAGTACGCATTAGGAGTGATTTAAAATGGAATGATCATATAATGTTGATTGTCGGTAAAGCAGATGCCAGACTGAGATTCATTGGAAGAATCCTAAGGAAATGCAATCCGAAAACAAAGGAAGTAGGTTACAGTACGCTTGTTCGCCCACTGCTTGAATACTGCTCAGCAGTGTGGGATCCGTACCAGATAGGGTTGATAGAAGATATAGAGAAGATCCAACGGAGAGCAGCGCGCTTCGTTACAGGATCATTCAGTAATCGCGAAAGCGTTACGGAGATGATAGATAAACTCCAGTGGAAGACTCTGCAGGAGAGACGCTCAGTAGCTCGGTACGGGCTTTTGTCAAAGTTTCGAGAACATACCTTCACCGAAGAGTCAAGCAGTATACTGCTCCCTCCTACGTATATCTCGCGAAGACACCATGAGGATAAAATCAGAGAGATTAGAGCCCACACAGAGGCATACCGACAATCCTTCTTTCCACGAACAATACGAGACTGGAATAGAAGGGAGAACCGATAGAGGTACTCAAGGTACCCTCCGCCACACAACTTCAGGTGGCTTTTGAGTATGGATGTAGATGTAGATGTAGGATCTTACGACGGGACCACCAGCAAGTAAAGCAAATGGCGGGAAAACGCAAAATCTGGAAACTAAAAAAAGCTTGCACTATAGTTATACTTTTAGTCTCTTTATGTTTATTACACTGAAAAGGTAGTAACTGTTCAGTGCAAAAACAAACAGGAGAAAACGACAACAGATAATAATGTCATTAAAATTTTTAAATCACATGTATGGTGAAAACGTTTTGGCTCTACTAACATGAATAGCTGCGCGTGCTCCTGACACCGCAGAGTGCTTTGAACGTCTATCGTGGAAATGCGTCTTCCGCTTTTATCCTGTGTTACATCCAAAGTCCATTAGCTGGTCACACAGATAAATGACTTCCTCTAGCCAGAGCACTCGATGTAAACTACTAGCTGCCTACCGCTCTCACTGCGCCGTAACGAAGAGTCCATTCGTTTACAATGTCGAGTTGTACACTGTACAATATATGAGTGTTCCAGTACCAACAATGTTTATAGTAAATATCTGCTTTCTTTCTCCTTCTGCCGTTATTATCATGTTTCTTGAAATACGAAATATATCATCATTTTGGGTCCAATATGTGGAAATACACTGAGAAAGAATGAAAAACGGTAGATCAATTTTACTAGTTTCCAGCAGCAGTGATTATCAGCAGAGCACTTGCTGTCATGAGCTTCAATGATATACAACGGACGATGCCATTTACGTGCTATTGTCCCATTGGCCAGTTAAAGCCAGATAGCGTCACTATGTTTTCCGCTCCTTCCACTCATTAAGAAAGCACGAAAGTCACAGTACTTCTGAAATGATTCGTGGCATCTGCATCGCCCACAACTGCACATCGGGTGACGGTCGATACGGCAACGGTGTAATATCTAATGACGAACATGAATTACCGTCAGATGGTACAGTTTTCCGAGGTCGGAGTCTGCGACAACTCGGCCAGGTTTCTGAACTCGATTATATATAGGCCACCAAGTTCCTGAAATAAACAACGGTTTGCATTGTACGCAGAGAACATTTAACAATGGTAGTTTTGTTCGTCCACATCACTGTCACGTGTTTACAAGTATTCAGACCTGTTTTTTTCTTTCCCCTTGGAGGGCATGATTTTTTTGGTGCTCAATAGAACTTCTCTCCCGTGTAATTCATTCTTGTCTACTAGTCTGCATAATAGTCCTTCCACAAATTGCTGCAGATTTCAATGCTGGGCCATCAACAAGTGTCGGCGTGCGAACCATTCAATGAAACTTAATAGATATGGGCTTTCGAAGCCGACGGCCCACTAGTGTACCCTTCATGAGTGCACGACTCAAAGCTTTACGCCTCGCCTGGGCCCATCAACATCGACATCGGACTGTTGATGACTGGAACATGTTGTCTGATCGGACGAGTCTCTCAAATTGTATCGAGCGGATGGACGTGTATCGGTATAGAGACAACTTCATGAATCCGTGGACCTTGCAAGTCAGCAAGGGGTTGTTCAAGCTGATTGAGGCTCTGTAATAGTGTGGGGCCTATGCAGTAGAGGTGATATGTGACCCCTGATAGTCCAGACACGACTCTGACAGGTGACGTAAGAATCCTGTCTGATCACCTGCATCCATTCATGTCCATTGTGAATTTGGGCGGACTTGGTCAATTCCAGTAGGACAATGTGACACCCCACACGTCCAGAATTGCTACAGAGTGGCTCCAGGAACACCCTTCTGAATCTAAAAACTTCCGCTGGCCACCAAACTCCCCAAACATGAACATCATTGAACATATCTGGGATCCCTTGCAACTTGCTATTCGGAAGAGATCTCTACCCCCTCGTACTCTTACGAATTTATGGACAGCCGTGCAGGATCCATTGTGTCAGTTCCCTCCAGCACTACTTCTGACACCCGGCCAGGGTGGCCGAGCGGTTCTAGGCGCTACGGTCTGGAACTTCGCGACCGCTACGCTCGCATGTTCGAATCTTGTCTCGGGCATGGATGTGTGTGATGTCCTTAGGTTAAGTTAGGTTTAAGTAGTTCTAAGTTCTAGGGGCTGATGACCTCATAAGTTAAGTCCCATAGTGCTCAGAGCCATTTGAACCATTTGAACTACTTCAGACATTAGTCGAGTCCATGCCACGTCGTGTTGCGGCACTTCTGCTTGCTCGCGGGGACTGTGTGCGATATTTTGCATGGACCAGCTTCCTTGGTTCTTCAGTGTAGACGAACATATTAGGTTACATTTTGTTTCTTAAAGGCATTTGCTATGTTACACCAGGAAGTTTGGTGGAAATGCGACAACTTAGCCAACGCAGAATTTTTTAATTTTCTGTACTTCTTCTGCACATGTTTACAGACCACAAGTTTTTCATTTTGTTTCACATACGCAAATGCCAAGGCGTGTTAGGACCAAGCAGGAAGTGGCGAGTATAAACGCTGTGACAATATTAGTCTGCAACTTGCTGTGTCTGCCGTGGGTAGTATGGAAATGAGCAGTGGAAAACCACCTTAGAAGTGTGACGTCCTCCACTGACAGCGCTCGCAAACAGAATTAAGTGTCTTTCTTTTAAAGAGATAAGGACGCCGAACTGTAGTGAGCAACGAAGAGTAAGAAAAGAGCCCGAAACAAAGGCTCGTCTCTTCTAGAGTGGCGGATAATTCGAGGTTCCATTCCTTCAAGTACAAACAGTGGGAAATATTGTATTACTTTCTGAACGTGCCTCAAAGATTTACGCAATGATTGAGATGTTCTGTATGTAACCGACCCACTGTAGAATGATATCTACAGAAAATTAGCCTTTTCTGATGGTAATTTCAGACTTTTCTATTAAGTTCGAAGTGTGTAAAGTTTAGAATATTTATAAATACGTACCTTTTTCAATAAATAGATTTTATACTTCAGATAATCTTATCACTTGTATTTTTGGTGATTTCCACGTCTTATTAACATTATTTTTTGTAGAATGGGTTCATAGCTTCTATAATATTTTAACATGATTATCGGCAAATTTTCCCTATTTACCAGCCATAAGCATGCATAAGGGTGGAGTGACAGGAGGGGGCACTCACTCCAGTCCTCCTGTAATCTGTTGTACAGTTTCTTTCATTGCAGAATACACACACACACACACACACACACACACACACACACACACACACCTAGAAAAGATTCCCCATATAACCGTTACATCTCTCACTCAGTTAGTTATAGCATGTTTTGTCCAGTAACTATGAGTCCATAGCATGGTTTTACAATTCCTGAATCATTCACATAAAAATCGCAATTTTGAAGTCTATCCCATCTCCGACAGCCTCAGGCTTGCTAACATTTTACAAATATGTTTAACAACAACGAAACAGTATTAAAAATACTAGTAAAATGAAACACACTAATAAAAACATTCGTCACAATGAATCAAATGTATGACAGTAGTAAGTAAATTTAAGACGAAATTAAATCCCATCTAATTGTTCAAGGTAACTACAGTAAATTAGTTTTAAAATGATCTGTAAAGAAGAACAGCTTCAAAAACAGTGTAAGTGTAACTTATTATCTGATGTCCTCTCGTCATAAGGTCGTCATTACATACAAAATATTATTAATTACTCTGAGAATCTATGTAGAATTATGAAGAATGCCAGTGGGAAGCGTTTTGAAATCCATCCCATCAGTCATGCTAGAAGCTTATTAAAATGTAAACCTGAAAATGGTGTGTATCTCCCATACAATGATTAACAAAGATCTATTAAAATAAAAATTAATTTAGTTTATAATAGACAGAACAGTTGCCTACGGCTGTTAAAATGATTGTTTTGTTAACTATTGCAATTTCACCATTTAGTCATTTTCTAGCGGACCACGGAGACAATCTTTTGCTTTAAAACAGATCAAAATTTTAAAAATATCAGAAATGTATATGTGTCTTCATAACATCCATGGATAAAGTATTTAGTGTTATAATTGTCGGAACGTTTTTGCATAAAAATAACAAACTACTACAAATGATATCTGTTTGTTTGGCATCTAACCACGAAGATGCGCAGCTGTTCGATATTATTTTATCTTGACAGGAAAATGATCATCCTTCAGAGGCATATTACACAGATGACAGAATACAACGCTAATGTTTTATGAGTGCTAACGTTCATACAGCTACTTTATATTTCACCATGCATATGTCACAGATTGTTCTACAGTGACATAATAAGGGATTAAATAGAAACTTCACTTGATTATTTTGAGAGCTTTTAATTAATATCTCAGAATTAGCTTGTGCATACCTAGCCTTAGCAGTTAAACTTTCATTATGTTACCAACTATTGCTATTAAACATAATGTAAACAATGTTGGACTATTGCCGGTTTAATTCTCTCACAGATGACACACACCGGTAGCCAGTAAACTAGCAACCTAGCACCTTCTGTTTTCCTAAATATTTCCTTGGAGATTACTTTTATCTAAGATGTAGGTTGTGACAGATATCCAAATCATTTGTTTATCAAACTGCGACATTATGCTGCCTTCATTACCTTCATTGTACATGTATAAATGTTTTTATTGAAACTGCATTGTTCACAGAAATTAATAAAAAAAATTAATATACTTGTTATTAAGTACCTGCGATGACAACTTCAACGAAAACATTTGTGAATATTAGATCGCTTCCTCAATAGTTAATGTCTTGTTTCATGCTTATACTTGTTCCGAGATCTAACATTCGACTATAGCGTGTTCTACCAGAGTGGCCCTCAACTATAGGAACATCTAGATTCTACTCATAACTGTTATTTCTTCTGTGGATTGTAACTGGAAAGTATACTGATAATATCAAGTAAGATCACTCAAGTGGATCTGTTACCATAAATTTTCCCGAGAGGATTAGTCAAAATCAATATGAAAGTCCTAAATGAAAATTAAATCATTGTCGAGTCACGCTTATCGCACTTGCAGAGGAAAATCCATTAGTTGAAATGTGGGGTATCCGCAGAGGTCTGTAATAATGAGTTTATATCCTGTAAATCCAAACAGACATATATATACACCTAAAATATTGGTTTTGTGCTGTGTTTTAATATGTCAGCACTTTTGGACACAATGGGGCATTTGGCATAAATAACCATTAACACTCTTCTCCCAAACCGCACTCGAATATCAAGAGACTCCTCTCATAAATACCAAATGATGAATATTGCTCCTATAGAGTTCATAAACCTTGTTTTCCTAACCAATGCCCTGAGGTTACAGAATATGTTAAGTAATGGCAGAACTTATTTGGACCGAGATGAATAAAGGTATTATTTAATTTATTTTATAACCTATTTTTCCTTTATTAGTTGATGCACAAATTCTTTGAGTGTTCCGAGTCACATTCACCATAAACTGGACAAATTTGCACATTACGTTAACTTCACGCGACCATATCACTCTCTAATCTCTTTATCCTAAAACAGGTTACACCTTTCACAAACATTCAACATATCTGATCTTCACCAAACCCAAATTGTCATACTACAACATTATTTATAAGCTTGTAAATTTGCCTCTTTGGAATCTTTTTCAAGTATAGACCAAGTCCAAGCATATTTTATACCAACAAGTGTTCAACATTATTCATTGCCTGTTAGCATTAAAAATTATTGATTGCGTTATTGTAAAACAGAAACATTTGGAGGCATACAACGCCTGTGGTTAAGTCATAACGCGTATACAGGCCAATGGCTGTCACAGAGAAGGCGAGCCGAATAAAATTGAAACTTCCTGGCAGATTAAAACTGTGTGCCGGACCGAGACTCGAACTCTGGACCTTTGCCTTTCGCGGGCAAGTGCTCTACCAACTGAGCTACCCAAGCACGACTCACGCCCCATTCTCACAGATTTACTTCTGCCAGTACCTCTCTCCTACCTCCTAAACTTTACAGAAGCTCACCTGCGAACCTTGTAGAACTAGCACTCCTGAAAGAAGGTCCCGAGTTCGAGTGTCGGTCCGGCTCACAGTTTTAATCTGCCATGAAGTTTCACATCAGCGCACACTCCACTGCAGAGTGAAAATCGCATTCTCGAATAAAATTATTTTCTCTATTTCAGTCACAGACTGGAATTGCTTGCAAAATTCGTAGTTCATTGATACTAATCTCAATGGGGATTACTAATCAATTAGGAAGACAATAAATGTTCAAATTTGTTTGAAATCTTATGGGACTTAACTGCTAAGGTCATCAGTCCCTAAGCTTACACACTACTTAGCCTAAATTATCCTAAGGACAAACACATACACCCATGCCCGAGGGAGGACTCGAACCTCCACCAGGACCAGCCGCACAGTCCATGATTGCAGCGCCGCAGACCGCTCGGTTAATCCCGCGCGGCGAGACAATAAATTAAATGTGTCATTTTATATAATTAGATTAACTTCCCCCAGACAATATCACCAATGGCTTGCTTGCACGAAGGACTATTGATTGGATTGCGCGAAGTCGTTTTCACGTTCACTATTTAATTAATTCATGAGGTACGTAAGCTGGCGAAAACCAGTTAATGCCCGGAGCCATTACACATAAACTGCGTGGCGCCCGAGTTTACGAACAGCATGCGGATCACTCTCCAGCTCCATCCGTTTGCAGATCGTGAATGTCTTCACATCACACAAAGTAATAGGGCAGTTGTTATCCCCATTTTGGTAGTAAATCATAATCTTTGCAAGACCATACAGTTTTGTTCTCTGTTTTTTGCGATAAGAAGCTTGCAGCAACCACGTTGCATGCCACCGTGTAATCATGCTGTATTTGCACTTCGAGGGCTGGCATCGTGACACCACCGACAGAAATGTGGTAAACTTCGTCTTTCCGAGCCTGTCTCTGTGATCGTATTTTCAAACTTATGGCTAACATACCTCATTATCTTGATTCGTGTTGGTTAAGCAATCCGAGTGGGAGTGTTGTGTTTTCTGCATCATTAATTGTCTTACAACAGGTTGGTAGCTCGCCAAGTCATCCAGTGGGGCACGACTACTTTGAATTTGTATCTTCTGTCTATTACCGATCTGTGGCTTTCCCACTGTCTCTGTAGCTTTCCTACTGTCCCTTTTTCATCAATAATGCTTTCAGTATACGCGAAAGAACCCTGACAATAAGCGAAGAAACCTGACGCCTTCTCGGTTCAGGGACAACAGATTAGAAGGTGAGTTTAACTTACAGTCTGATAAGGACACTGTGATAAGCAGTAAATTCCTCAGTTTTTGTCCATTGTCACCACAGACGTGACGACTGGACCGATGCAATATCTCTCTCTCTCTCTCTCTCTCTCTCTCTCTCTCTCTCTCTCTCTCTTTTTCTCCCTCTCTCCCTCTTTCTCTCCCTTTCACCTTCATCTATTTACTACTTACGTTTGAGAAAGATCCTTTTTGGTCTTAAGAACCAGTATAACTTGTCCAACCTGATTAACATACTTTTCAAGCTCGATTACAGTAAATTGTTAACAAATTTTATTAATTTTTGACAACGTGTCTGTGTAATTAGTAGTAGAGCTAACAACCGTTGGCCACATTCGTTTTCAGTGACCATGCAAGGACCTAGGTAAAGGGGGAAGTGTCCAGGGCCTCCCGACCCCCTCCCCCCTACATCACCTAAGTGAAATTATACACGACTTAGTTGACGCATAGTGAAATTGAAAGATGTTTTGATTTTCAGTCATACAACAAAAAAGAGATATGCACCATCTATAGTCACCAAGATCGACGATACATTTAAAGTATCTGTACATCCATAGAACTATCGCCTATCGACCATACCTGTTTTAGCCAAGACAACTTGTTGGCTTTGCTTGATCTCAGTTATTGTTTTGTTATTCAGCTCAATTCTTACATGCAGATGAATTTAATGTAATTTCTACCGTTTATTGTTCTTAGATACATGGTACAGTGCGTAGTTTGTAATTATGAATAATTTTGGGACAAGAAAGAAGAGTAAAACCGATATTAATTCGTCAGGTAGCGTTACGGTAAGTTAAAAATATGTAAGCACTACTGTGACAGTATAATTACCTAACTACAGCAATTTATTGTCAGCACTGGATTCGTTACTTGGAGGCTGACAGATATTTGGAATTTCACTGTTGCAGTATTTCATAAGGCAGCAGAGCGGTAAGTATCATTATAAATAGCATTAAAGTAAAATTAGTGCATAAATATACACGTTGATTTCTCTGTGTCGCCCAAAAATCTCGTTGATAAAAAGAAGTCTCGTCCAACGGCGACGGATGCATATAAAAAAAAAAAGAAATTGCTCAATATCATATCATTAGTAGCCCAAATGGCGAAATGTTGCCACGTCTGGTCAGCTGGGAGGCATTCAGTTATGAAAACCAATTCCTATACAGGACGATGGGAAGGGGTTTGTGGAGAGGGGAAGGTTAAACGATGACAGCATTCGTTTCTAAGGAATTCTTTGAGCGGGATGCTTGAATTCGTCCGACCCACTGAGCTTTACGTCCCATTCTTCCCCTTTCGTCTAACATTTGTTTACACTCTTGTACAACTATAATAACAGAAACAAGTAGTCCTGAACACAATTAAATCTTAAAATATGCATGCATTCATTCACTATCAAATGACTAAACATGCTCAAATAAAGGGAGGAAAAGCGAAGTCAGAATTCAGTCTTTCGTTGTCATGCATTTTATTTTGTTTTAGAACAATGTACTGCAACCAACTTTTCCAAATTCTCCACCAACTTCGGATAGCTCTAGCTCTGCGTGTTGAGCCGCTGCGCTATCAATCACTGGATTCGGGACGCGCGATGATTTGAATCCAACCGCCAGCAGCCTTGAAATTGGTTTTCGGTGGTTTCCCATTTTCAATTTTAGGAATATTCCACGGATGGTCCCTTACCATACTCCGCAACCAATTCCTTCCTAATGCCTTACTTTCCTTACAGATTTCATTTTCCTTAAAGATTCAGCCTTTCTGCTTAAATGAAAAGAAGTGCGTCGAAGTCCAGGTGATCATCTCTTCGGAGACTCCGCGCTGTGAACGCCATATGATAAACAAATAACAATCCAAATTCTCCTCATTTAGGCCCATGCATTCGTCTGCCAGGACATTCATTAATGCAGGAAATGATCTTTCGTACATTGAAAGAAGTGAATGTAAACTTGGGTAAGTGTAATGACTAATAATTTCAAATCCTTTGCATTTTCGCCACAAAAATTGTTCTATATTCTCTGTCGAATACAGATCTCTTTATTCCAGCAGCTTTGTTGATAATACTCGTGGTGTCCCAAAACATTTAGCGCTCGTCCATTCCTAATAACTTCCTCACCTCAAATCCAGACTCAAAGAAGAAGAGCGTAGGATGACCTTGATGGGAGAAGGGAAATTGCAGCGTGACTGCTTCTTACTTGTTTCTCGAAATATAGCACTCCTAAGTCACGAGATTATATCTCGCTTGTGAGAAATCCAAGATCATCGACGAATACAATGGCATAACGTTCTTTATGAAAGTTTCAGAGCAAATAAGAACTCTGAACCTTTATAAATTTCTCTTTAAGAATTCGGGCCCACCCTTTGGCAAAATCCTGGCTGCGTCCTTGGACCATGATCATCTGCTCGAACCAACAGGTCCATGGTTAAAATCATTACTATTAGTATGTTCTATTACTGATTCCGAAAATATTTAATGATATTAGTTCAGCTGAAGTTTCCCGAACTTTTTCGAATTTATTATCAAATATTCATTCTTAACACTCACAATGCTGAAATAAAAATTATACCTTTCACGCATGTAAGCCTATTACCAGGTATCTTTTTTTCCACTTATATGAACAATTCTACTTAAAACATATTTTTCCGCGTAAATCGCGTGCGATGTCGCCTCTTCTGTTCCATTTCAACTTATTGTATTATATCCACTTTAATGTCATTAACCGGACCACGTAATAAGGGCCCCTGACTCGACAGACTCCAAATTCCTAACCCAAACAACGCTAATCAGCCGCACTAACTGTGCGGCAGTTCAAAGAGAACAGAAGGCGGAAGAAAGGCTACACCATCACAGGCTAAGGTGAGTTAAGTCTTCGAAGGTGACTGGGAAAGCGATTGTTGTCTACACAGTTGCTCTGAGCAGGAACACCAAGATGTGTTGGTCGTTAAATGTGATCGAGAAATCAGGTATAGAGCTGGTTAACATGGAAGAGAAACATACTCCACACTCACACAGGATGATTCAGGTCGAGGCGTATTTACGCACTGGCACGACCTGCCACAAAGAAAATACGTCAAGAGCTTAGTATTTAGGACTAGTACTCATGTTTAGCAATGCTCATTCTATTTAACTAAACACGCTACATTTAGCACCTTTAGCAGAACTAAATACATGCTAATTAACAAATTCTTGAAAAGAACGCTCATTCATACAAAAGACAACAAAACAACTAACTCGTACCCCCACTCCACTCCTACACCCTTTCAGTATGACTCAAGAATAATTCTGGCACATGAATATTAGTTTTCAATAAATGAGAGAGATCTTACTTTTTATAGGGACAACGACGTATGTACCAGTCTGTCAGGAAGTTATGAAGCATTAATCATGAACTAAAACTATTGTAAAATCTTTTCTGTAAGTAGATAAGAGATATTCCATTACATGAATTGTTATACTCCCTTATTTCAGAAGTCGATGTGGAAGGAGTTTCATTTCCAGTGAATTTCATATGACTATCCCTTTCTTATGCTTTTTCCTGTCATCTGTTTAAATCTTCTTTCTCAGACATTTTTTAACACATTTTTGAATACATGTGTTGTCATTTTTAATGTTCAGTTTCTTCTCCAATACTATCTTCTTTCGTTGTTTACATTATTCTTCTCTTAAGAACATGCCACATTAATTTAATTTTATTGTATATGTTCTTAACTCTAAATATACTGTATACATATCTCGATATTGTATACGAACATTCCATATTAATTTAATTTTACAGCCCATATTCCTAACTCTAAATACGGTGTATATATGTCTCAAAACTTTACGCCTTTTTTAAATATTTCTCAGCTTTCCTACCAATGAGTTATTGCGTTTGTTGTCTTACAAATGTTCTTTCTTGTTTCTGAGCAGACTTCCCACGTCCTATGAAGAAAACTTTCTTAGATTCGCTTATGGCTAATATTTAGATACTTTTTGGGATATTTCATAAATAGATGCCAATATATGTTGTCTAGCACTAGAGCATGTCTCAATAGCAATTTATCCACAGTTTGAATCTTTCACGTTTTGTGTGCATTGTTCTGTTGTAACTCCTTTTCTCCTTTATCCAGTGTAAACAGTGAATTCAAAATTGGTCACAGTTCGTACAAATGTGTCATGACTGTATAATCCGTTCAAAAGAGGATATGCTTGTTTATGTACACTCGCTGTCGAACCATCACCGCGTTGACCTAATGGATTTGAGTACTTGTAATTGATATTTTTAAGCAACTAGTAACTTATTTTAGTAGCTTATTTTGTCACAACGAATTACACGTTTCACATTAAAGCGATCGCAAGTCAATTATTTTCACGTTGGTATTGTCTCGCAGAAAATACAATTTTGAGTTAAATATTTCATGAAAGGCGCGCAGTCGTTTGTGGCGATGTGTATGCTTTGAAATTACGTATGTTGCGTTACCCGATTTTAATTCATTAATGTAATAATTTGTGCGGTCGTAGCTCGAATTTATCATCTTTATGGAAGACTATCAACTCAGTAATGATTATCTGTAAATGGCGTATCGGATATTTGCATTTCCCCCGAAATAATTCATAACCAGTAACCAATAAACACGGTACCTTCCGAACAGTTTCGATTAACGGAATTCCGTTCTTAATTCGCATAGCATGCAAGCTTCGTTAGTGGTATCAGTACTGCCATCAGAATGCTTTGTAGTCTGCCACTATCAACAGATGCTCGCTTCACGTTCTAGAAAAAAACGCGATGCGTTGGAACGCCTTTTCACGTAATTAACTGCACTCTGTGATGAGCCAACAGACATTTACACTGGACCACATTCTTCAGCATTTATCTGGCATCTGTTTACTCCCTCCGCTGCGGCAAAGGAACTCCTCCATAGGATATGTCAGGCGGCAGTATAGCATTAATCCACTTTTTAATGAATATGTGACACTGTAACTAATTGGCACACATATTTTACGTTGTGCCAAAAGATAAAAGTATCCATATAACAACACATACTACAGGACATTGTGCCTCTAGATTCAAAATGATTGTCACTCATTAGGAAGTACTGTTTAAAATTCTTTATCTGAAAGTTTTCTCCATAACTCCTAACACTTTTATTGACCTGACAGGCCAGGTGATTAAGCACTTTGTCGCAGGAAGTTTTTTGGTTGGCTGTAAAACGAAACTGGGCAAATGGGGAAAGAAAGCTACGTCATTAGGACGAGTAAATTTTATCTGATTTGAAAGTCGTCGCTCATTATAGAAAGACGTTCATGAGTGTTTATCTTATCTTCCTGTTTTCCTTGCGTTTAATGTGGTATTATGATGTATATATCTTAGGAGCTCTTTGTGTTGTTTCCTTTAGTTGGCAGTTCAGTCTGCTTTCTCTATGGCCAACCTTCGTTCTCCACCCATGGCCGATATGTATATATGTCGTTGCGAATATAAGTGTGGTACATTCTATCTAAGTGATTTACTCACTTTATTTTATAGTCTTTTTTGTCACCACGTTCTTAAATTAGTCTTTGTTCTTTCTGTACTCATATTGTCTCTATTTGTATGCCGTGCTGTTCTCCTTATATTTAATGTTATTGGTATCTGTAACCTTCTCTTCTCTGTCTGTCTGTCTGTCTCTCTCTCTCTCTCTCTCTCTCTCTCTCTCTCTCTCTTTATCATTAATCCATTTTATAGTTCCATACAATAAAATAGGTGTAGCTGAGCTTTTGAAAAATTAAATCATAATCTCGCTTCATCCTTTATTTAAATGTCTGAAAAGTGTTGTATTAATATAGATCATTCTTCTTCCTTCCCACTTTCATTCAACGGTACTCTTTCGAAAGATAAGACGCATTGCAGGAAGCTGAATGAACCTACCAAGCTGACTGATTGTACTCTTTTTGAATGACGTTTCCAATTTCTATTTAATAACAAAATAGATTATGCTTCTCTATATACAACGGATTATGTTTCAGTAATGCCTCGTAGGTACTGTACAGTTCATGAACGGCTCACTGTAAAGGTTCCGTACTGTTCGTAAACGGTTAGCGGTGTGTAGTTGTTAATCATCAGAACCTACTGCCACAACAGCTAAATAGGAATGCTAAGGTGTACACTCGTACTGAATTCCTAAATCTACTTTCGTATCAAAATCTAATTTTCCAGAATTAACTGTTTCTGAATCTCAGTAAATGCGTGTGATGATTTCATCAAGACCAGAATGATCTAGAAATTTTTACCGGCAACCTCATCGAAGGGTTTCGTAGGATCCACAGACAGATACTCTGCTATTTCTGCACTTTTTTTCCATTTATTTGGCTTAAAGTAAAACTATTTCCTCATCATCGTCCTTATCCAAATACAATCTGTTGTTCTTAACTTTTGCCGATCTATTTAATATCTAGGTCACGTCAGTCTATTACATTCATGAAGTGTATCTGCAGACTGACGCGATGAATGAAAATTTATACCAACGCCGTGATACGAACTAAGATCTCCCACTCAGTAGACATTCTATTATATTCACATGCGGTTTTGAGGTATCGTATAGTTTTTGCTGTGGTCTTCAGTTCGAAGACTGGTTTGATGTAGTTTGCCACGCCAGTCATTCCTGTGTAAGTCTCTTAATCTCAGAATACGGGGTCCATTCAAAAATTCCGGAACACTCGTAATCATGTCATAAAATCCTGACACAGCATCTTTGAATGCATCGTACTGCGGCCAAGTTCGTCCCTCATGAGTGAAGATCAGGAAGACCTTTACCTTGCAATCTGTGAAGAGGTTTTGGATCACGCAAATGAGAACGAGATGTTCCTTAAGGGAATTATAACTTGTGACGAGAAGTGGGTCTACGGTTATGGTGTTGAGACCAAGGTTCAGCCTTCACAATGGATTGGCATAGAGTCTCGAAGACCGAAAGAAGGTCGTCAGGTCAGATCAAATCTCAAGTCCACGCTGATAGTGTTTCTTTTTTCTTTGAAGTATTAGATCATAATAAGGGATTAATTCATCATGATCTCCGTAACTGCCCCTGCGAACTTTCTTCTTATATTCAAAGTTGAAAACTCCGTTGAAGGTATGAAGATCTGCAACAATAGATGAGCTAAAAGAAAATTCGCTGACGGCGCTTCGCGCGATCCAGCAAGATGCGAACCAAAACTGCTTCAGGAAGTAGAAACGGCTTTCTGAGCAATGTATCAGTTGTGGAGGAGAGTATTTCGAAGGGGACCATGCTCAATAAGTAAAAGGCAAGCGTTGGAAAATTTTATGCACAACGCTCCGGAAGTTTTTGAACAGATCTCGTACTGCAAACTACATCCACTAGAATCTGCTCTAGAAATGACAAACTATTTGTATAATTCTGGCAGCTCCCTCTCTCTCTCTCTCTCTCTCTCTCTCTCTCTCTCTCTGTGTGTGGGTTATTGCCCCTTTCGTTCCACCTCTTCCAATCTCCATTTCAAAATACATTTGATCCTATCTAAGTGAGCTGGGAGGTGTAGGATTTCTCAGTATATGATGTAATAAGATTATTTCTTTCCCATTTACCACCTTTACAGAAGAATGGAAAAACTGGTAGAAGCCGACCTCGGGGAAGATCAGTTTGGATACCGGAGAAATGTAGGAACATGCGAGGCAACACTGACCCTATGACTTCTCATGTAAGATAGGTTAAGGAAAGGCGCAACCTACGTTTATAGCATTTGTATGTTTAGAAAGCTTTTAACATTGTTCACTGAAATACTCTCTCTCAAATTCTAAAGGTGTCAGGGGTAAAATACATGAAGCAAAAGTCTATTTACACTTTGTACAGAAAACAGAGGTCAGTTACAAGAGTCGATGGAAACGGAAGGGAAGCTGTGGTTGGATGGAAGTGAGGTAGGGTTGTAGCCTATCCCAGATGCCTTTCAATCTGTATACTGAGGCCGTTGGGCCTTCACAGCCTGTTCGGGTGGAGAATTTTAGTTGTCGGACTGAGCAAGCCGTACACAAAATAAAAGACAAAATTTGGAGAGAAGAAATAAAAACTTTGAGGTTTGCCGATGACATTGTAATTTTGCTAGAGACAGCAAAGGACTTGGAAGAGGAGTTGAACGGAATGAACAGTATCTTGAAAGGAGGATATTAGATTAACATTAACAAAAGCAAAATGAGGATAATTGAATGTAGTCGAATTAAATCAGGTGATGCTGAGGGAATTAGATTAGGAAATGAGACACGTGAACAAATAAATGAGATTTGTCATTTGCGAAGCAAAATGACTGATGATGGTCGAAGTAGGGAGGATATAAAATGTAGACTGACAACTGCATGAAATGCTTTTCTGAAGGAAAGAAATTTGTTGATACCGAGTTTAGATTTAAGTGTCAGGAAGTCTTCTCTGAAAGTATTTGTATGGGGTGTATCCATGTATAGAAGTGGAACATGGACGATTAATAGTTTAGACAAGAAGAGAACAGAAGCTTTCTAAATGTGGTGCTATAGAAGAATGCTGAAGATCACATAGCTAATGAGGAGGTACTGAACTGAATTGGAGACAAGAGAAATTTTTCGTACAACCAGACCAAAAGGACGGATAGGTTTTTAGGGCACATTCTGAGACAGTCAGGCGACCACCAACTAAGTACTGGAGGGAAGCATGTGGGGTAAAACTCGTACAGGAAGACCAAGAGATGAATACAGTAACCTGATTCAAAGGGATGTTACTTGGAGATAAAGAGGTTTGCACAGGAGAGAGTAGCATGGAGAGCTGCATCAAACCAGTCCACGGACTGAGGACAACAACAACAACACTTTCAATCCGTTGTATACGTACCTAAATTGTTTCGGCAAATTTCATAGACTACTACTTTACACTCAGCACTCAGCCGGGCAATCCAGAAAATTATCCTTTCAAATATTTTTACATCTTCCCAATCCTACCAGGGCGTCTGTCCCTTCGGATTATGCAGGAATTTAGGTCCGAATTGTAGTTTCGTTTCGTCTTTGCAAGTAGTAAGACGTGTGTGCATAATATTTGGTTTAAATTTCGCAGTGCGTTTCGATAGTGTAATGGAATAAACACAAACATACCCCCCCCCCCCCACACACACACACCCCGAGTGAACTGGCGCAGTATTTTGCACACTGGACTGATATTCCGCAGGACGCCGGTTCAAACCCGCTTTCGGCCATCTTGATTTAGGTTTTCCGTGATTTCCCTAAATTTCCTCTGGCCAATGCCGGAATGGTTCCTTTGAAAGGCCACTGTAGACTTCCTTCCCCCATCCGATGGGAACAATGACTTCGCTGTCTTGTCCCCCTCCCACCGCGTCAACCAACACACGCACACGCACGCGCACACGCACACACACACACACACACACACACACACACACACACACACAGAGAGAGAGAGAGATTAACACTTACCCATGTTTCTGTAGGCTTAATTGCAAGATGCATGACGATATAAACTTCCAGAAAAAAATAGTACACTTGGAAATACAGCGTCATCCGCCAACAGATAGCGTAGTCGCATAGCTACCAGAGTGCTGTCTATCTCTATGGCGCGTCGTGGTCTTCAGCAATGAAGGCAGATTCTGCCTGCACGCAAGTAATGATCGTTTGGGGGCACGCCGTAGACCTGGTGAGTCCATTCGTCCAAGACTCAGTGGTAACACCCCAGGCCTTATAGACTATGGTGCGATAAGCTACAGCTCGCGTTCATCTTGGATGTTGATGAATGGTACACTAACCAGCACTCTGTAAGCGCAGAACATTGTTAAACCCTTTCTTTTACCGTTATTTTGCAACAGGAATGTGATGTGTTGTTAGAACACAGCAATGATTGTTGAAACATTGCCCGTCAAACTAAACTTCCTCCACAAGACGTGCAGCAATTTCCCTGGTCGACACAATGTCCGAAATTGTCTATAGTCTAGCACGCGGGTGGAGGGGGGCGGGGGGGGGGGGCGAATTTTGGGACGAGAAGTGACTCGTGCGAATTTTTTTTTGGTCATCAGTCTACTGACTGGTTTGATGCGGCCCGCCACGAATTCCTTTCCTGTGCTAACCTCTTCATCTCAGAGTAGCACTTGCAACCTACGTCCTCAATTGTTTGCTTTACGTATTCCAATCTCTGTCTTCCTCTACAGTTTCTGCCCTCTACAGCTTCCTCTAGTACCATGGAAGTCATTCCCTCATGCCTTAGCAGATGTCCTATCATCCTGTCCCTTCTCCTTATCAGTGTTTTCCACATATTCCTTTCCTCTCCGATTCTGCGTAGAACCTCCTCATTCCTTACCTTATCAGTCCACCTAATTTTCAACATTCGTCTATAGCACCACATCTCAAATGCTTCGATTCTCTTCTGTTTCGGTTTTCCCACAGTCCATGTTTCACTACCATACAATGCTGTACACCAGACATACATCCTCAGAAATTTCTTCCTCAAATTAAGGCCGGTATTTGATATTAGTAGACTTTCTTGGCCAGAAATGCCTTTTTTGCCATAGCGAGTCTACTTTTGATATCCTCCTTGCTCCGTCCGTCATTGGTTATTTAACTTCCTAGGTAGCAGAATTCCTTAACTTCACTGACTTCGTGACCATCAATCCTGATGTTAAGTTTCTCGCTGTTCTCATTCCTACTACTTCTCATTACCTTCGTCTTTCTTCGATTTACTCTCAAACCATACTGTGCATTCATTAGACTGTTCATTCCGTTCAGCAGATCATTTAATTCTTCTTCACTTTCACTCAGGATAGCAATGTCATCAGCGAATCGTATCATTGATATCCTTTCACCTTGTATTTTAATTCCACTCCTGAACCTTTCTTTTATTTCCATCATTGCTTCCTCGATTTACAGATTGAAGAGTAGGGGCGAAAGGCTACAGCCTTGTCTTACACCCTTCTTAATACGAGCACTTCGTTCTTGATCGTCCACTCTTATTATTCCCTCTTGGTTGTTGTGCATATTGTATATGACCCATCTCTCCCTATAGCTTACCCCTACTTTTTTCAGAATCTCGAACAGCTTGCACCATTTTATACTGTCGAACATTTTTTCTAGGTCGACAAATCCTATGAAAGTGTCTTGATTTTTCTTTAGCCTTGCTTCCATTGTTAGCCGTAACGTCAGAATTGCCTCTCTCGTCCCTTTACTTTTCCTAAAGCCAAACTGATCGTCACCTAGCGCATTCTCTATTTTCTTTTCCATTCTTCTGTGTATTATTCTTGTAAGCAGCTTCGATGCATCAGCTGTTCAGCTGATTGTGCGATAATTCTCGCACTTGTCAGCTCTTGCCGTCTTCGGAATTGTGTGGATGATGCTTTTCCGAAAGTCAGATGGTATATCGCCAGACTCATATTCTACACACCAACGTGAACAGTCGTTTTGTTGCCACTTCCCCAATGATTTTAGAAATTCTGATGGAATATCTATTCCTTCTGCCTTATTTGACCATAAGTCCTCCAAAGCTCTTAAATTCCGATTCTAATACTGGATCCCCTATCTCTTCTAAATCGACTCCTGTTTCTTCTTCTATCACATCAGACAAATCTTCACCCTCATAGAGGCTTTCAGTGTATTCTCTCCACCTATCTGCTCTCTCCTCTGCATTTAACAGTGGAATTCCCGTTGCACTCTTATTGTTGCCACCGTTGCTTTTAGTGTCACCAAAGGTTGTTTTGACTTTCCTGTGTGCTGAGTCTGTCCTTCCGACAATCATATCTTTTTCGTTGTCTTCACACTTTTCCTGCAGCCATTTCGTCTTAGCTTCCCTGCACTTCTTATTTATTTCATTCCTCAACGACTTGTATTTCTGTATTCCTGATTTTCCCGGAACATGTTTGTACTTCCTCCTTTCATCAATCAACTGAAGTATTTCTTCTGTTACCCATGGTTTCTTCGCAGCTACCTTCTTTGTACCTATGTTTTCCTTCCCAACTTCTGTGATGGCCCTTTTTAGAGATGTCCATTCCTCTTCAACTGTACTGCCTACTGCGCTATTCCTTATTGCTGTATCTATAGCGTTAGAGAACTTCAAAACGTATCTCGTCATTCCTTAGTTCTTCCGTATCCCACTTCTTTGCGTATTGATTCTTCCTGACTAATATCTTGAACTTCAGCCTACTCTTCATCACTACTATATTGTGATCTGAGTCTATATCTGCTCCTGGGTACACCTTACAATCCAGTATCTGATTTCGGAATCTCTGTCTGACCATGATGTAATCTAATTGAAATCTTCCCGTATCTCCCAGCCTTTTCCACGTATACCTCCTCCTCTTGTGATTCTTGAACAGGGTATTCGCTATTACTAGCTGAAACGTGTTACAGAACTCAATTAGTCTTTCTCCTCTTTCATTCCTTGTCCCAAGCCCATATTCTCCTGTAACCTTTTCTTCTACTCCTTCCCCTACAACTGCATTCCAGTCGCCCATGACTATTAGATTTTCGTCTCCCTTTACATACTGCATTACCCTTTCAATATCCTCATACACTTTCTCTATCTGTTCATCTTCAGCTTGCGACGTCGGCATGTATACCTGAACTATCGTTGTCGGTGTTGGTCTGCTGTCGATTCTGATTAGAACCACCCGGTCACTGAACTGTTCACAGTAACACATCCTCTGCCCTACCTTCCTATTATACCTTTTTCTGCTGCTGTTGATATTACCCGATACTCATCTGACCAGAAATCCTTGCCTTCCTTCCACTTCACTTCACTGACCCCTACTATATCTAGATTGAGGCTTTGCATTTCCCTTTTCAGATTTTCTAGTTTCCCTACCACGTTCAAGCTTCTGACATTCGACGCCCCGACTCACATACAAACATACGAACAGTTCGAGCAGGCGTGGAGTAACTTATGCCGGTACAGTATTAACTATCTATATGTTCGACTGGGTGCCAGGGTCAGCGCCGGCATTGCTGACTGTGGAGACTACCCCACGTACTGATATGTGTGTTTCAGCATGGGTCGGTACCTGGTGCCTCAAGACCTCCTGTGCTGACAAGCGGAGTGACCGCGCGGTTTGAGGCGCCATGTCACGGACTACGTGGCACCTCCCGCCGGAGATTCGAGTCCTCCCTCGGGCATGGGTATGTGTGTGCTGTTAGCATAAGTTAGTTTAAGTAGCGTGTAAGTCTAGGGACAGATGACCTCTGCAGTTTGGTCCCCTAGGAATTCATAGACGCGTGAACATTTGAATTTATTGTGCTACAGATTTGTAGATGTAATCATTTCATGTACTCTATACGCACTGATGCAACAATAAATCTTCAGCGAACTGGAAACCTCTAATGGGTGACAATTTTTTTCCGGCATTACAAATTCAAATTAAAACTCGGTTTGGTTACAATATTGTGAAATATTTCCACTTTGTAACCTTGTACGCTTTCCACGTGCGGAACAGTAATTAATTATCAGCAGTGTATAATGCTCTGTGAGAAGACTTCATGGCTTCTGCGACGTGTCCAGATACACTGATTAACTGCAGCATGAAAACATGTTCCTGTCCAGAACTTATCCTATTAGTGCCAAGAGCCTTGTAAACTGGGGAGGTAATTAGAAGCTTCACTCCCGCAAAGTTTCTTCTCAACAGCGTCAGTTCGCCGCCACGAAATCGGCTGCCGCAAGCCCAGCAACACAATTATACTCTTGCTTTGTTTGATGCTCTGCGGCTGTGAGCTCCCTACGCCTCCACTCTTCCAAACCTCGACGGAGAGAAACTAAGACTATATACTTACTGCCGATATCACTGTTCCATTCGACAGTTGTTGATGTTGTAGTCTTATCATTCGCCGGGTTATTGTAAATTCCCTATCATATAGGAAGTGAAGATCGGTGACAGATAAATAACAGTTTGAGTAGTAAACAATGTCAGAAGACACAGCGTTCCCATGGTGCAGGAAACGTAGATATCAAACAGTGCACCACACCCTGTAAACAGTGTGCTGTGTTGTAACAATGAGCCACTACCATGGGTTGTTAGGTAAAGTCCTGATCTGTCTAGCTATACTGTATTATCTAATGTTTATGCCTCTGTACACAACTGAGAACGCGATGTGGTCACAGACGTTAACGAAATACTAACAGAATACACGCGTACTTAATACAAGCGCAGTAGTAATGAATTTGCATAGCCCTGTAATCCAACTTCAAATAGTACGTAAACACTCATCAAGAGTCTATGAAAAAGGTATAATGTGTGCATTTACAGCTTGTAGCCAAAAGCGGTACGATGAGAATCTTTCCTCAGGTCTAAAATTACTGACTTCAAGCTTCAAAAGAATGGTTACTTATGTGCTTCATTGACCACTGAGATCATAACGTAATTTAAGATCAATATCTGCACACACTAGTGACACGACAGTGTGTCCCACGAAATCTCAGTATTATACAAAAAAACGTCATCAACGTACCAGAACAGCGTCCAACGACCTACATTTCTGCACTTGTAATTTGTGTCAAGGAAAGAATGCGTTATGCAATCGAACAATATTTAGGGTATTCAGCCTAGTTTTCAATCGTGTGATTATTGTCACAACGTGTTTCGGGACCACATTATCCCATTTTCAAGTGCTAAAAGCTATGTAACCAGATAAAACAACTTCCTTATACCGACAGCCATATATGGATAACAGACATCCGTAGTTATAATCTACCTTAATTCTTTTTCTTTCTTTTTGTGCCGTTAGACCTCGTCACAACATAAAACCATGCTGCACAACTGCTTTGTCAACACAAACCATAAAACATAAACCATCGCATGCCGGTACTTACACCGTCCACGAGGTACAGTAGCAAACTGAAATCCGCTGGCCTCATCAAGCAGCGATGATATTTACCTACAGTGTAATTCTCAGCACCAATGACACTACTGTCTGTCAAAAAATCTTTGAGAAATGCCTAACTGATCCTAGCCAATTATAACTTAAAACTACCGCTACGCTGCAATCTGAATGAAAATAGCAGACGAAGATCCTATGTCACTAGGTAAAACTTGTTGGTTAATACTTCTTAATGTGGATATCGTAGCCGGCCGTTGTGGCCTTGCGGTTCTAGGCGCTTCAGTCTGGAACCGCGTGTCCGCTACGGTCGCAGGTTCGAATCCTGCCTCGGGTATGGATGTGTGTGATGTCCTGAGATTAGTGCTCAGAGCTATTTTATGAATGTCGCAAAAGTGTGCCCAAAAATGCCCTTTAGACATTTCCGTTCCCTCATTTAGAACGCCGACGCACTCCTCCTTCAAGGCACAATAAATCGCTACCTCCTTTCAATTTGATAGCAATCACCCTTTTCTTCAACGTGCAACACCCGTAGGCTTCCCATATTATCCCCGAACGAATGCCGCTCATTTTACAACTGACGAGCCACTCTCTCTATTATGCTCTTTAAATCTATTATGCTCTTTAAATCTAATTCCATCTCGTCTGCCCAACACACAGTCCTGACATTTTACTTTATACACGCCCTATTTCCTCAAATGGTTCAAATGGCTCTGAACACTATGGGATTTAACTGCTGAGGTCATCAGTCCCCTTGAATTTAGAATTACTGAAACCTAACTAACCTAAGGACATCACGCACACCCATGCCCGAGGCAGGATTCGAACCTGCGACCTTAGCGGTCGCGCGGTTCCAAACTATAGCGCCTAGAACCGCTAGCCACATCGTCCGGCCCATAATTCCTCATCCACTTCTCATATGTATCGATATTATGCCTCAGTCTCTGTCCTAATTTGTTTTCCGTGTTGAAAGCAATTCTAACCTCTTTCTTGTTAAACAATCTCGCTAATTTATGTGAGATGGTCTACAAATACCGCATGACTCTGTATTTGTCTGGATTTTTATCTGTATTTTTATCATTCTGTAGGTTACCGTTTCTAACTGCTATATCCAACCGACCTATGAAACCGGGGTCAAAACAATTTTCTACTGCTATTTTTCTAAGGGTTTTCATTTCCTCATTCTTGTTTTCCCCACTTCCAGGTATGAAATTAGCCCTGTGATCGCATTTTCGAAAAATGCTAATTTATATTTCTAGGGGTGCCATGAAGAGTTATCAGTAACCGCCGCTGTGAACGTGGGATTCCTAAAAATTACTACCATCAGTTTGTTATTCCTATTCTCGATCATGAGATTCAGATAATTTAAGACGCCATGTGTCTTTTGCTCAACTGTAAAAACTATATCCTTATGCATCTTACTGAAGTCTTTCCCCAACTCATTTATTTCTTCTTCGGGCCCCTACTATACTATGAAAAGCTGGCCGGGGTGGCCGAGTGGTTCTAGACGCTACAGTCTGGAACCGCGCCACCGCTACGATCGCAGGTTCGAATCCTGCCTCGGGCATGGATGTGTGCGATGTCCATAGGTTAGTTAGGTTTAAGTAGTTCTACGTTCTGGGGTACTGATGACCTCAGAAGTTAAGTCCCATAGTGCTCAGAGCCATTTGTACCATACTATGAAAATATAATGAATATATCTTCTGTACATCTGTATTTTGTCACTACACTAAACATTTGCCTTTAAAAAAGCCGTTTGGTACTTATTCAAGAAGGTATCTGCCGTCTGCCCTACTAATGCACATTCCATTACTAAATATTTATCCTGTATATAAAATTTACCGTGAAACTTATAATAGTTTAACGTTAATATATACTTCAATAACCTCATAAATTCATCAATTTCCATATAAGATATTTTTCCATGGTCAGGTAAGTTGTTTTCTGTAATGCCTATCGTTTCATCCACTGGCACAGATTTATGCAAATTACTTACATCTAATGCACCTTCATCTGAGTTGTTTTCTTGTATCAACTGCGCTATCTCCTTAGTCTTTTTAACCCAAAAGCTTTCATTATAGGTATACCTTTTCGAAGCATCTCACTTTAATAGTTTCATTAATCTTGCTCCAGGTCTTCTTCTCCAATTCAACACAGGTCGTACCGGTTCTCCGTCATCATTGGTCTTTATCCTACCGTCCACATATGCAGCCTCTGTATTCATTACTATAATATTGTCTGTTTATTCTTTGATAAAGCTGTGTTTCTTTTAAACTTTTCTGAAGTCCTGCTTAAGATCTACTAGTAAAGTCATATTTAGCTTTTACTATTCCATTTTCTATGAAGAGAATATTTACTTTTTTCCACGTAATCATCTTGTCCCCTTTCAGTACCAAGGTATAGTTCTCTTCCTACTTCAGATTTATTTGTTTTAATACCTTCGATTCTTTGCTCTCCTTCCCAAATGATAATTCCTTTTGAACTATTTTATTTGCCTTATATGCGCAATTACACTGTTCCTCTCTCTACATTTTAAAACTACCGGCAATAGTTTTGATTTCCGCCAATAGTTTATGCATGTTTTTCGTCGTTGGTGTTGTGGAACATTGTATTTTAATCCATCATGTAAAATAGCCATTTCCTCATCGGAGAATGAGAATCCTAGAATAACATGCTTTATTGTTCACTTCACACGCATCTGCCCCATTTAGAACGTCACCTATCTTTTTTACCAAATCTTGTAACTTTCTTTCATGTGTCTTAACTATCGCCTCTTTCGTTTTGAAGTAACCCACTGATATCGTTACATAATTCGTCAAACTGTACGTCCGAAAGAGCCTTAAACAGTCGTTAATGTACCTTGTACAGTTCGTCGTCTAATATGGATTTCTTCTGGTACAATTATCTAATCTCTTTTTCTACCCATATTTTACAAAATATGTTGTTTAAATTATTCGTAAGATTATTGTTTACGTTAAAGCTGAAACTCTTAGTCACATATTTATTATCAATGTACTGCAACAGCAACGTAGTATTGACTAATTCAGACCATGGCTGATCGCTGATACTACGTAGCCTGTAGCAACAGATACGGACAACATGATGGCTCGACAGCAGGAAACTATTTTAAGTACGATAATAAACGAATAGCTTTGATTGAATGAAATATTTCAGAGACATTTTACAAATAACTTATATATACTAATCAAAAGAGTGCAGATAAAGCACAAAAACCGCATCGGCTCTCAGGGTGTGTAACATGAAGTTAAACTCGAGAAAAAGCCGTGACATATGTCTTGTAGAAACATCTTTCAGCAAGACAATAAACCATTTTAATGCAAGAGAAGATGGTAAATGGAAATCTATATCCCAAAAGATTGGAAAGATATTACTCGTTCCTAAAAATCAGCCTCCATCTTGAGAAAAGCAAAGTCTATGAGCCTTTGGGTCACCACACATAATGGTAGCATTTCACGTTATATTTCTCTGCAAGTTGTATGTGGAGAGAGATTTCAAAATAACTGTGTGAATATTTAGAAAACACCACCTAATTAAGCTACACATCGTCTATTCGTCACCACGGGAAACATCTCAGCCAGAATTCCAGCACTGCAGGACTCCGACTACTGCACGCCGAAAACAGGAACAGTAAACAGCAAGCCGAGAGCAGAAAAAACAGAACGCAATGGCGAGCACATATTCGAATTAACGCGGCTTCGTTGCTAGACACACGTAAACGTTTGCCATTGACTGAAAGCTATGGCGGTACACCAAAGATACAACATGCATCCATGAAGCAACAAAGAGGTAGCTCCAAGAGCTTGGCTCGAGTAATTGAAGCTGATCGTAGGATGATTGAATAGACCACGATGAAGTCGTGATTTTAAAAAGTAAAAATACTGTGGACAAAATTAAAGTGCAAACTGAAGATGCAACATTCGTATCTCATCGGGCGCTGATAACCACGCAGTTGAGCGCCCCACAAACCAAACATCATCATCATCATCGTATCTCATGGCTCTGTGTGCAGTCCTAAAGCATCGACTGCACACCGACCAGAGCAGCGCCGCGAAACGGCATCGAGAAAGGGCTGATCGTCGCAGAAATCGAAAGAACGGGCAGTGCCACACCTCCACGAAGAGACAACGCTAATTTAACCAGCTGGTCGGCCCAGTTCGGTTGCAGGTTTCGAGAGCATCAGTGCTGGGTAATAATAGATGTAAAGTACTTGTATGCAAGAGGCGCAGGAAGCACAGGAATGAAGTTAAGTTTTGGTTCTGTTCTTTGTAGAAATAAAGTGTTATATTAATCAGCATGTGATATGTACATATCATTTTGAATTCCCGCTACCGACCATCGCAACTTCTGAATGGAGGATGTGTGATAGGTTATTTTGATTCAGGTAATTTTCACTTTTGAACCCAAGCAACTAATGCATTAACACTGTTGTAGTAGTAAAATGTGAAGTGTATCGTCATTGGTAAAGGCATTCACTGACTGTACAACAAGAACTCTGACGGGAACCGGTGTTACCACTGCGACGAGGCCGTTGGCGAAGACTGATATGGTAGGGATGATATTTATGACGATGCACAGCACGAATAACACTACTCTGGCTAATGTCAGATTCCCTTGCGATTTGACGCGAACTAACACAGTGTCCTCGAACAACAGTGGCAAGAGTACCAATTTGCGTTTCCCCGTTAGAAACTTTCCTTTGCCGGATATGTTTCCGATGTGTTAAACATCCGTTGTTGTCAATTTATCATACACATATTTAAATGTACGACGGGTACAATGAGTACGGTGAGGATATCTTCCAGTGTATAATTCTCTACTCTCACTGAATTTCGTTCGCATTCTCGGTAAATGAGAAGCATATCGACTTTCTTCGAAGGAAAACCCATTCACATTCGCTTCATTTGTCAATACTAATCTTACTGTTCCTATTAGTGTTGTATTGCGAAGCCATCGAATAGTGTTTACATGTCAATGGCAAGTTAGATGGATTCGCCGTATTTGGCGAATATTTACTACTTGCACGATGTGCGAAAGAGAATTGTCAGAACATGTGCTTCGATAAGAGCCGAATTGATAAGGAATACCACTCAATCCATGATAAGAAGATTGCAGGACTACATTGATACCAATGACCATCCCTTCGAATACCTTATATAAATGGACGTTCATGGCACCTTTGTGACCTTCAAAGACCTTACTGTTACACACCTTTGGATTCGTCTCGATAGCCGCTATCAGAAAATAAGTACCGAACTATAGCATCCCATTAAAAAAAAGGAAAGAAAACAAAGTTGACGTTCATATCTCTGACGCGACCCCACCTAGCAACAAAAAACCAACGTCATATTATGGCCCCGGTTGTCCAACAAACTTTTCAGTTAGTGTTGTACTTTCGGAGTTATTCTAGGTGGCAATAGCTAGTAGCTCACCCTGTGTGTGAATGAACCATTGCACTGATTTCAAGGATCATGCACTGACATTCGAGTATGTACCACCCAAGTTCAGTTACTCGTATATTCATTTCCCAACTGGGCTGCAGCCATTACTGCCTCCTGAGATAGCAGCTAAAGGTACTAAATGTCGCACCATACCACACCACAGAGCACAAATCACCTACAAATTCAGTTATGTATTCGTATTACTAGACTACATACGCATAACAATTAAAATCACTGGCGAACTAACAATATATGCATTTCCAAGCTTTATGAGTCTATACTTGTTATTAAACGTAGTGATGATGGATATGTTGAAGGTGAAATCTAGCTACATCTGCAATAAAGGAAAGATTGATTCACTACTGCCCGCTGTGTCCTTGGACTATATCTACTTCCGATAGTACCACGTGCCAAAAGTTTGTGTGCCTCAAAAATGTAAAACCACATATTGTCACAAAGAGTTAGCTTCTTGTTGATATTGTATCACGGTATATCTTGGATCTTGTTTAGCTTCCAATGTGCTCAAAATTGTTTCCAGGTTTTCTTTTATCACTTTAACTGAAATGTAATGAAAACTCCGGCGAGTATCAGGCATTTTACTGCTCTTTCTACAGATAATTCCCATCTATACGCAGAAAACGGGGAGAATAAATATAACTTCTCTGAAGTTCGAAAACAGGTGACACTAGAGTGAACAAAGAATTCATGATCTGCAAAAATATTTGAGGATTGACTAGCACAGGGACTGGACGTAGCATGTGGACTGAAAAAAAGGGTTCTTCAATATCCACAGTGCAGTCTTCTACATGGACGTATCAAATTATCTAACTTAATTGGTCAGTTCTTCCTTCGCCGGGAGTGCTCTCAAAAATTATTCTGCCATATTTAATGTTCTTTATATCTGCGTCAACTTTTGTCCTTAATATGGTTATCCTAAATACAAATAAATTCATTTTGTACCCCTTTTGGGAAGTAAGAACGTTGTCCCTTTGGCTCACCAGAAAGACACTTCAAGTTTAAACAATGCTCCTTTAGTACTGGAAATATTTCGCAATCAATTCCACCAGTTCTAAGAAATGTCCTCTGTTTTCCGATGAGTCGTCTTCACGATGACAGCTGACAGCAATGTTTTCCTGGGCTAAAAATAGTCTAATATCTAAAATCCTATGTAAATTGCTTGTCCATTTATTGGTCTTCTTACGCATGTATTTGTAAATTGTGTCCATTGTACACCTGTGTAGATGGCATGGTTATTAAGAAACGTTTCCTGTAGAATAACTGCTTCTACCAGACAACGGGTCATCATTCTATAGGTTTTAAGAGTTTCATGCAACGTATTCCAAAAAATTCTAAAAATGCTGAACACGCCCGTTGACAACTGTCATGGCTTCATGATATGTAATCAGGCATATTTTGCATACTATGGGGCCTGCAGCTCCAAGCTACCTCTCATTTACTGAATATATTATGACCTTGTTTGGGATTTGTTTAAGAACGTTCTGGTCCAGGGGGCCTCCAAATTTCGAGGCCCTCTGCTGGAGTTACTAGCCAATTCACGTCATCACTTTAGCCAGTAGAGTGCGTGGGAGGCAGGTCTGAGGATTCTGCAGAGCAGAACACAGTACTTTATCTGTCGTGATCTAGACCTAGAGTAGTACAGACATATTTCTGGGAGGCCGAGCCTATGTCTCTGCGCCCCATAACAGGTCAACAGCAGAAATGAACGTGAACTACCTCCCCTCCCGTGGCCCACTTCCTTTCGTCTGTTCGACTTCCTAGACTGGTCTGCACCTGGTAACTTCCTACCCTAGGTGTGCCTCTTGTACACCGTACACTGAAATATCTTCTTCTTACTTTACCTAATTTCCTGTTCTATCATTTAACAGCAGCCCTCGATGCCCTCTCGAAAGTCCTGATCACTCGACCTCCTGTACAGAAGAAATGGACAGAGAAGGGGAGGAGGAGGCGGCGCAGAAGAGGCAGGAGGACAGAGAGAGGGAAATGAGGACTAGTAGGAGATTAGAATAAATACGTACTCGGGCAACGAGTATTCATTTAAGAATTTGTATTTATTTGAAGACCAAAATGAACACATAATGAAGGAGTGCCTTACAGTCTGTGATTGTAAAGCTGTATCTCCACGTTCATCTGCATCTTGCAGTCTTTGCTTTGCATCTTTCAGGTAGTCCTAAACTACAACGTCCGCCCTGGCTTCCGTGCTTTGTCACTTCTCTTGGACAGCAAGGGTTAGTAAATGCGTTGTTTCCATTTACTGTGTTTCGACATCTTACGTGACCGTCTTCTACAGGAGCTTCGAGTAGTTGAACAAGAAGAGTCTAATGGAACAAAGACACATAAAAAGTATCGCTAGGAAATGAATGGTCAGGTCGGCAAACCCAGCCGGTGTAGTGATTGGAATGAACATTGTCTGCGGAAGGGACCAAACGGGAAGAGATAAAGTAGAAAATATAATCATTCATCTTCCCTAAGTTCGGTCAATATCCGGGAATAATCGATAGACTGTTACGGAAATACTGCCTGCAATGCATTAAACCAAGGTAGTTGAAAGATCTTTCAAGGTCTTCTTTCCTCATTTATTTCTTCAGTAGCGCATTTTGTACTCTATCTGCGTTTTTCAATATTCTTTCACTTTTTTCATCTCCAGATTTATGATGATCCATGTTACGTCAAAACAATGATGTGGATTTGATTTTCCGCATTTGCTCCTTATTTTCATATCAATATCTCAGCATAGCTCCTTTTTTTAGCAAAAGCTTTCTTCACCTGCGTCTGTCTACTTCTCATATATTATTTTTCTTCAGAAATCGTTGAGAGAAAACTTCTTATAAATGTGAGAAGTATTGTGAAGAGCAAGATAACTGTGAATGCGTACAAAACCCAGAGAACAATCATATTCATGGTTTTCGGTTTTGATCTTTCAGTGTTTAGTTGCGCCGGTCGGGTTGGCCGAGCGGTTCTAGGCGCTACAGTCTGGAACTGCACGATCGCAACGGTCGCAGGTTCGAATCCTGCCTCGGGCATAGATGTGTCTGATGTCCTTAGGTTAGTTAGGTTTAAGCAGTTCTAAGTTCTAGGGGACTGATGACCTCAGAAGTTAAGTCCCATAGTGCTCAGAGCCATTTGAACCATTTTTTGTCTAGTTGCAACAGTAAATATTTAATTCTATGACCTTTTCCGTACATCGTCATCCTCATTACACCATAGCAGCAACAGTATCATACCTATATGCTTTCACACGTTATATAAAATGTCCTGGTAGCGCAAATGTAATTCATCGCGAAACAGTCTTGTCCCGCACCACGATCTCACAAGTATGAATTATTATAAAGCGAAAGTTATCACATCGGACACTGGACTTTTCTCAACTGTAAACAATATGAGTAAATAGTTGTTTTATCCGCAGAGAGCTCGCTACTTTATGGGGTATTGAAGTAGCAATAAAGAAAAGAAATGAGAACGGTGCATTGCTGCTCCGCGCTCCCGAGAGAAATGGCCGGATCTTTTCATGTACTCCGGGAAAATGGAGCGCTAAGTTCAATCTTCTACAACAGGTATTATTCTCTTTTCCGGAGAAAAAATATGAATGAATAAGGAACAAAGACGTCCTACGAACACAGGAGGCAACGAAGAAAATTATTTTGCTCGCAAATGGCAAGAAAGTAAGATGTAGAGAAATACAACAATAATATCAGTCGTTAGAAACTAGATAGGGTGCATTCGTATAACAGGCAGTAACATTACTTTGGAATACACTGCATTCCTCGAGAGAAATTTTCTCCGTCATCAGGACTTTTAGAGCGCATTTATACCTAGCAGTACTTTCTATTTTATCCACAACACCACTAATGTTGCAAGATTACCGAGGAATGTTGTAAAGTTAAGTTTCGTTTTCCTGTTTTAAACCAAGTGGTGTGCATGTGTTAACGTTTTAATAGTATACAAGATTCATCTGTTGTTAACTTATGTTGTGAGTGTCGGAATCTTACCATTATTATATAATGACATAGTCACGCTCCCATAACTGATATTTTACATGTGTAAAACGGTTAAACCAGCGAATTTCACAATACTTTCGTTTCTCGGGAAATCTGGTTTCCATTGAATGCAAGCTCACACCAGCAGTTTTAACTGATTTTAAAGGTACTGAAGTTTCCTTTTGTAAGAATACGAGTCAAGATAGATGTAACGGAACTTGAATAGCGTAACTGCCTCTATTGGTTACGGTAGAGAGATCGATCTTTCGATCCTGTCTATGTATTTATATATAATATTGCATGAGTAAAGGCTGGGCGAATGCAAAGCTATCGTTAAAAAGGCACGCCGCGCGATTTGTTACGATTTGGTCGATCATAATAATAATAATAATAATAACATACATTTGAATACAATTAAAATATAACTGCGATACCTGTTTAGTGTTATTGGAAATAATATGTAGTAAATTAATGAGCAAGGTAGCCGATCCTATGAGAAGAGGTAAAATTGGGCATATTGAGATGTTTTGCTATATATCGACGAAGCCGATGATACGGCGTCATTTTTTTCGTTTACTCTTAGAAATAAACAAGTAAAGAAGTGCTAATTGTGCGTAGTGAAAAAATATAGAGGTGAGTTTTAAATAACTACGGTATATAATCAGAGTAACAAAAGGACATTTAGTTACACGAAATCGCGGATAGCGAAGTGTGGTCATGACACTGAGTACATCTACAGGGTGGTCAATTCCGGGATAAATCTATTCGCATCTCACGAGGGACGCGGTACTGAGACCGTTTTTTCTTTTTTTTTTAATTATATCGCGGAGAGCGGGCTCCAATTTATGAAAATGAGAAAAACTGTATCATTATCATTGACTGTTGGTGTCGAGCAACGAAAACAGTTCATCAAAGGGTTTCGATGGAACTTGGGAGTTAGGGTTCAGGCACTCGCATATACTCCACATCAGAGTGTGTTCACAGTTTTATTTCGCATTCAGCACTCATTCAAAGTTACGTTAAATGAAACAGAAGAAACAAGACAGTTCGGTCGTATCTGTTATTATTCCATGGACTGTAACATTTGTTATCGTTGTACGAAGCCTTTATAGACGATCGTTATGACAATTTGCTTCGAAGGGTTCTCGTTACGATTTAAGTTTTGGGGATCTGGAGAAGAGGGGGTAGTACGTTGATCGTAACCACTACAGCTGTTCTGGAATCAGGTGCTACCGTGACCATTGTGTGTTGTCAATGACTTAAGGTTACCATATCTCATGCTCTAAGATCGACGCGCCTTTCCACTTGGTATAACGGTGCACAATGACAATTCCCATTCACTGCCAGAGATTGTCTCGTCCAGTTGTATATTCAGCGTTCAAACTAAAATTTTGTTCACGCCTCTATAAATGCTTACTGGACAAAATTTTCTGTGCAACATATTGTAACGGTTGAGAGCGCGATCTACCCTTACAGGTTATTCAGGAAGCGTTGTCAAATGGTTCAAATGGCTCTGAGCACTATGGGACTTAACATCTGAGGTCATCAGTCCCCTAGAATTTAGAACTACTTAAACCTAACTAACCTAAGGACATCACACACATCCATGCCCGAGGCAGGATTCGAACCTGCGACCGTAGCAGTCACGCGGCTCCGGACTGAGCGCCTAGAACCGCACGACCACCGCGGCCGGCCCGAAGCGTTGTCGAGAGCATAGATAAGAAGTTCGCGTTCGTCCAGCTGAATACGTTTGGTGCACTGAGATCTTTAAGTGTCATCAATAACATACACAGTTATCAATGCATTATAGTTCTTGTGACTATAGACATATATTAGTGGAAAAGTAGCTGGGTTAAATGATGTAATATACATTCATTTTGACCACATCGGATCTCTAAATAGCTTACTGTAATTTATTTCTATTAGCTCACACGTTTCGTATAAACTGAAGCTGTGGTAACGGTTAACATCTCTCTCGATGCAATGCTTGATGTAAAACATCCAACCTAGATTTTTTTCCTTTTACATTTTGTCTTTGAATTCATACCGTATAAAAAACTCTTAAGCTTATATATCGTCAGGGATTTTCTGAATATAGTGGTATGCGCTCATTTGAGGATTAAAGAGAAGCTTTCAGTTATTGCGGCCAGACCTATCTCATTGGTACAGAGCATAAAACCCAATTATAACACGACCAATTGAATCACTAAGAAAAAGAGAGAGAGAGATAGAGAGAAACATCATCTTCGAAGTGTGATGGGGTACATAGAAGGGGCGGCGTACATTTTCACATTAAAATTCCCAGGTGCTCTATTCTGCTCTTCACTCACAGTCCTACAATTCTCCAATTATCCATAGCAGCGCAAACATCATATGATGTTGCACACTCACGTAGGATAACAGCTCAACGAGGATCAGCAAAATACCACAATATGGCTCTCGTTTTGTGTAAGGAAATTTAACTAAGCTGATCAGTTCATTTTCAAAACGATACATACTTTTGCAGCGGGTTCTGTGATACTAGTGCCTATGAGATAAAGCAGGACTTTCGCTTTCTGTAACTCTGTTTGACACCTCCTTCAGACCCTACCGTTCTTAGTAATTCAGTTTCAAAGAAATCCTAATTAGATTCATTTTTCAGGAGCGTGGCAGATTCTGTGTCCATTATGAACAACCACATATCGTATGCGCATGGTTACAGAACTGTACGTCACTACCCGTAAACAGTAGCGATTGAAAGAAAGCGGACGGCACAATATCCGAGAGTACAGGCCGCCATTAGTCTTGGATGTTGAGAAGAATATAATTCGTTCGCAGTAGTAAAGATCGTTCTAATCCTTAAATAATAAACGTTTACAAACACTGTAGCTTTTGTGTAAACTTCATGTTGCAGATGATACCCAAAGCGATAATGCAATGTTGTTGTTGTTCTGGTCTTCAGTCTGAAGACTCTATCCCTTGCAACACTCTTCATCTCCTAATAACCACTGCATCCTACATAATTCTGAATCTGCTTACCGTGTTCATCTCGTTGTCTGTTTCTACAATTTTTAGCCTTTACTCTTCCCTCCAATACTAAATTGACGATCCCTTGACGTCTCAAAAAAGTATCCTCTCAACTGACCCCTTCTTCAAGTCAGGCTGTGCCACAAATTTGTTTGGTCTTCAGTTCTATTCAGTAGCCTCTTACTGGTTACATGATCTACCCATCTAATACTCAGCATTGTTCTGTAACACCACATTTCAAAAGCTTCTGTTCTCTTATTGTCTAAACCGTTTATCGTCCGTGTTTCACTTCCATACACGGCTACACTCTATACAAATATTTTCAGGAAAGACTTCCTAAGACTTAAATCTGTATTCAATGATAGAGAATTTCTCTTCTTCGGAAAAGTTTATCTTACCATTCTACATTTTATATCCACTCTACTTCGGCCATTATCAGTTAATTTGCTGCTCAAATAGCGAAACTCATTCACTATCTTAAGGGTCTCGCTCCCTAATCTAATTCCCTCAGCATCACCTGATTTACTGTGACTTCGTTCTATATTTCTCGTTTTGCTTTTGTTGTACATTGCTCATCCTCCTTTCAAGACACTGTACATTCCGTTACGCTACTATTTCAGGTCCCTTGCTGTCTCTAACAGAATAACAATGTCATCACCAAACCTAAGTTTTTATACCTTCTCCCTGGACACTAATTCCTACTCTAACTTTTCCTTTGATTTCCTTTACTGCTTACTCAATGAACAGACTCAATAACATCGAGGGTAGCCTACAACCATGTCTCACTCCCTTCTCAGCAACCGATTACCCTGTCATGCCCCTTCACTCTTATAACTGCTGTCTGTTTTCTGTACAAGCCGTCAGTAGCCTTTCCCCCCACGTATTTTAACCCTGCTACTTTCAGGATTCCATAGAGAGTATTCCAATCAACGTTATCGAAAGATTTCTCTAAGTCTATCAATGTTATAAACAGGCTGGCGTGAGGTCTGGAACAGGACAAGGAAATTAGAATTAAAAAAAAAGGATGTAGCTGGTGGAATACTTAACTTTAATCCATTAATGGTGAACGTCGGTCTGGACGGTACATGATTCACAATATCAATAGTAACTGATAATGTCGCCTTGCTAGGTCGTAGCAAGTGACGTAGCCGAAGGCTATGCTAAACTATCGTCTCGGCAAATGAGAGCGTATTTTGTCAGTGAACCATCGCTAGCAAAGTCGGTTGTACAACTGGGGCTAGTGCTAGGGAGTCTCTCTAGACCTGCCGTGTGGCGGCGCTCGGTCTGCAATCACTGATAGTGGCGACACGCGGGTCCGACGTATACTAACGGACCGCGGCCGATTTAAAGGCTACCACCCAGCAAGTGTGGTGTCTGGCGGTGACACCACAGTAGCACATTAAGTGTGGAGGTGCACCATCATGTTGGAACCATAAACTCTGTCGAACATTAAGCGGAACATCTTCCATTGCGTCAGGCAAATAGTTTTAGAGAAATGCACGATACCTTTGTGCAGTCAACAGGTCAGGGAACAAGTAGGGATCCAAACTCCTGGTTCACAATATTTCGCCCCAGACGCTGCTACCAACGAACTTGATATCCACGGTCGCATGTGAACTGTGCGTTAACGTGACGTCAGTGGTGATCATTGTGCATACTGACGACACCCTCACTTGTGAACGCTGCTTCTTCCGATCATATTACAGTCTTATGAAGTCTTCGTTGGCCTCCTGTTGTAGTTGGAACCATTCACAGAACTGCACTCGTAGGCGGCGGTCTTCAGGTTCCAGGTGTTACGTTAAAGAATAATGAAAGGGATGCAGCTCATCCTCGTGCAGCTCGTCGACGACCGTGAGCTGGGAGACACGCAGCTGCTTTGCTACGCTACGTGTAGTTTGATGGGGTTCGTGGTGTATGACCTCCAGAACAGCTTCATCACTAGCTGGAGTACATCGAGTCCGTGGACGATCTGTCACGTAACGGTGGAAGGAGGGAAACTGTCTCCCGAAGGTGAAGCTCCAAACGACGAAACGCATTTATTTCTGGATGATATCGGCCAGGACATACAGCAGAGCATTCACGAGCGGCAGCACGAACTCGGTTAACAGATTCACCAATGACTACGTACTCATTGTTTCTGTAGTCTGCCACAGGCCCGTTACTCCGCTGGCAACTAGTCCCTGTCTAGTAAAGAGATCATACAGTATAAACACGTCATTAGTCACAGTGAGCTATTCCAACTAACGCGCATCATCTCTCTTATACCTTTTGTTCTGCATGATTCACCCCGACACTGCTAACTGTGAAACTTTCGTTTTGAAATTAAACTTTTTCTCTAACGGTAATGGACGTGATGATTCCACATTTCCATCGAGGGTAACAACAACAATAACAAAAATAGTAATAACCTATACTTACTAAACAGTACACGCTTATAACGGTCAGTGTTGAAAGACATAATTAATGGTTCCATGGTGATAATACATGCAAATGGTAACCGAGTTTAGAAATTGTTATAAAGCACGATGCTATCACTACTGCTGACGTGAGGCCCTAAACAAATATAATGGATTTGATCGTGGTGTAGTGTAACGACGTAAGTTTTTTATAAACGATTTTCTTTTGACATATGACCATGTGTAGACTTCGTCACCTACGTCAGTTACAACCCACTTCAAAATTATTTATATTCTTTTTAAATTGTCTCAGAATGGTTCTCGAACGAAACTGTAAAACATCATTTGAGTCGTATGCGCCGAATTACGTCACTCAGTCCAATTGGTTTGCGCAAACTTTTTCAATTTAGATGTCGTTTGTTTCTCCTCAGAAATTATATTAATGCACGATATCTGATTTAATAAATATTAGAACCACATTGAATAAACTTTCGAGATTCAAACTCGCGATGAACGTTGTCAAAAATTAATAATCTTGTCAAATATATTATTAATTCATTCACATAATTCTTCATAAATAAATTCTAGGAACACGTGTTTAAAATTTTGTAGCATCCACTAGTTTATTATCTTCCTACATATAGACGTGAACCTGAGCCTTGACAAGACAGGACTAACCATTTACAACATGATTAACTTTCTGTGACGTCATTGTTGTACAAACATTACAAATTCTCAATTATTTAATTTTTAGAAGCACGACGCAACAACTCGGGTTCAGGATCTTCTGTTGCTCTTTGGCTGTCGACCGGCGACGTATAGTGGCCAGCAATTTTCTCTCTGGTCCCGGCAGCGAAGATGCTGTCTCCGTTCGTTGCGCCGCCCTCTCCGTACACGAAACATAAAAAATAAATACAAAACTTTAGATAATTCACAACTATTACAAATATTACAAAAATACATAAACAAAACAGTAAATTAAACTTATATTCACCTGCAAACTGGGCTGACACTGGTGGATGGGGGACGCATCAATTTCACGTCCCACTACAGTGGCAAGAATAATAGTTCCTACTGATTGATACGACAATTTGGGGAGGACAAACAGGTAACAGATTTTGTCTCTAGCAGGTACGGTGGTTAACGGACGGTCAGCCTTCAGCGTGGCAGCGGTTCGTGCGCGAGAGGTGTTTACGTTAAGTGTGTATGGGGTGCCGCGGTAATACATAGATCGAATCATGGCCTCGTCCCGCAAATCGACACTGAAATTTAGTTCTGTTAAGGAATATGCTCGACCGAAGGCTTACGAGATAGAATGTTATTTGCGGGACGAGGTAAAAATTGAACTTGCCGTTCTAGTTGGAATACATTTATCTATAGCGTGGTCTATGTCAAGCTCATCAACGAAGTGGCATGTGTCGAACTCCTACTCCGACACCAACAGGGACTTATTTCTGTCATTCAGACGAGAATGTTGGAGCAGTTACAGCTGAACACACCGGCATGAGACAACGCACGATCCGCGTCTTTGAACTTCCATTCGAAGTGCCAGAAGAATTGGTGACGGATACCTTGTCTCCTTACGGAACGGTCCTATCCCATGTGGCTGAAAAATGGGTAAGTTTCAAAACGTATCCTGTCCTCAGTGGCTTCAGACAAATACGAACCGAACTCCGAGAACACGTTCTGTCGTACTTATACATCGCCGGTTGTAGGACGATTGCCATCTACGACGAACAACCAAGGACGTGCTCTGGATGTGGGAAGGAGGGACACGTACGCTCTGACTTTACTCAACAAAGGTTGTTACAGTTGACACGTAATGATACGCCACTCAAACCGCATCCGACAATGCTCCACATGATCTATGTCACCGCATTACGCGATGACGTAGGCCGCGCGACAGAAACCTACTGGAACGTACAGAGGCAGGTCACGGCGAGCCACGGAAGGATGACGTTGCGCTGGACCGAGTGCAGCACTCACATGACGCCCTCTCTTCGGTGCCCTTCAGATAAGGCACTTACAGACGTCGATAATTCGACGGCGCACGATTCCGACGTCCCCAACGAATATTCAGAGGTCATGCTGACCTCTGATTCCGAGGCTCGGCAACGGAAAGAGCGGTCACAAAAACGCCGGAAGAAGCGCCGTCTCAGGTGGAGAACGACCAACCAGGTCCAGCTGGCAATGCTGCGGTGTTTTTGGGTAGAGAGCAGACGACCACGGATTCAGAAGAACTGTCTAGCGTGGATGCAAGGGTTGTCAGCGGGACGGCGACATGACCATCCGATGACGATGATCCAGAAACAGCGGAGTAGTTTGATCGACAGCAACATGCTGCTGAAGAGGCTACGGCGCCTAAAAGGCACAACAACGATGGGACACTAGGGGACTGATCAGAAAATCCACCCTCGTAGGGAACAGATGACGCTGGAGGGACTACTCCAACACACTCTCTCTTTGGAAGACCGGAAGAGTGCACGGAATAACGGCAGACCATGTGAGGGGACGGCGAGAGACGTTAGCAAGAAAGAAACCTGTGTGGAAGATTTAGTGACTGTAAGGTGCACTGTATGTGTTGACAGCCATGCAACAACCTTATCGGATAGGTTCTGTTAACATCAGTAGCATTGGGACGTCGGTAACAATTAAGATGCTCAGTGACATGATAAAGGTTACAGATTTAGACATAGCGCTGTTACAGAACGTTAGGGCGCTTCCCCCGTAGGACTTTTACGGTTACGATGTTTACTGTTCCCCGTGTGACGAGAGAGGTGTTGGCACTGCGATACTTGACAGAAGGGAAACGTGCAGACGAAGTAGAGTATTGGCCTTCTGTCCGTAGTACGGCTGTGACCATAGGCGGAGTACGATTAATCAATATATACTCACCGATAGGCCCGGATAAGAGAAGGGACAGAGCAGATTTTTACGCCCATGAGGTTACACCGTTGTTCCGGGGACAATACGATGCTTGCATACTCGGCGGAGATTTTAATTGTGTGCTCGATAGAAAGGACTAACATCCTAACTATACTGCTATCCAAGAATTTCTGGTGCTGGCCAACAGTATAGAACTAGTCGATACATGGGACCTGAAGTATCGCAAACAACCAGGATATTCATTTTTTTACGAACCACTCGGCGAGCGGTTTGGAGCGGTTCTACATTTTAAGGGCGTTAGCGACATTGATGGTGGACGCAGAAATCTGGCCGACCGCGTTTACAGACCATGAGCCATTTATTTGTACTGTTAGACTTGCTGGACAGCACGTATGGAGACGGACGGCAATTGGAAGATGAACGTCTCCCACCTGCGTGAATGCTGACGCATGGTGGAGGACGCATGGCACGGCTGCTCCGTCGACGACATACTTATGGTCCTGTCCTACAGTGGTGGATCGAGTGGGAGAATCCAGGTTTACGGAGGACAATAGGTTGTGGGATGGAGGTTTCTCGATGGCAGCGCACGACCTCTGACTTTTACTTTACGGCTCTTCGGGGACTGCTCGCTCAACCACTTACACCAGAACGCCAGACCGCCGTCCACCGAGTCAAGAAGAAGCTGGCGCAACTTGCGAAACTAAGGGTGGCGGGTACGATGATACGCGCGGGGTCTCAGGACTGCCTGCCCAACTAAGTTCCCTCGGTGCATTATGTGATAAAGGAAAGAAGAAGAAGACGAAGGACGTTAATTCATGAGATCGCGATGGCCGTCGTTTATCAGCACAAAGGGGCATAGCACAGGCGGCGTTCACGGATCATTTTAGCAGATTATATGCGAGGTACGAGGTCAGAGGGAGCTGGGAATGCGTGTGAACGAGGAAGCGGACGTGTTATCTCAAATTACGTGTGAGGTGCTGGAGGAAGCGATTACACGAGGTGCCTCCAATACGTCCTCAGGTCCAGAGGGATTCCCGTTATAATTTTACCGTGCCTGTGACGATTATCACACAGATGTGGTTATGCGTGTTTAATGAGCTTCTGCGGCAAAAAGTACCGATTCCCATAAAATTCGTAGAAGGGCTCATGATCCCTACACCCAAGCCACATGGAGGCAAACGACCTTGTGATGACCGCCCCTTAACCCTCCTAATAGCGACTACAAGATCTTTATGCGCATATTGGGCAGTCGCATCAAAACGGACAGAATACATGCCGATCAGAATTGTCTTGGCCACATCAGTTATATCCACTCATCCTTGGGTGACTATCGCGGTGTCGTCGCCCTCGCCGTTGGATGCCGCGTCGTTGGGCACTGGTTGCTGTAGATTTCGATCATGCGTTTGATCGGGTGGATCACGTGTAGCTCGCGGCGGTCATGAATAGGATGGGTGTCTCGCTGTTATTGACCACTTCAGTAATGTGGCTGTTGCATGGCGCCAGATCAACGATGGTAAACAACTGCGGGAGGACAGTGTATTTTAAGATCTTAAGATCAGTCAGACAGGGTATCCCCCTATCGGTCCTCCTATTTACGATCGCCTTAGAACCATGCCTCGTAGGCCTTCGCCTCCGTCTTACCGGGACCTCCCTGCGGCATCTACCATTCAAATGTAGCGCATGCGCGGATAACATTGTGTTCGTAGAATGAAGGCTTTCACGACCGGGTGACATGGCAGTTGATATACTTTCCGGGATGTGAGGTCGTGATCCAAGAACTTTTCTGCTCCTTACGTTTCGTCCAGGACTACGCTGAACTTCCTCAAAGGCGCTGCTGCGCTGAGTCTTGCCGACTGACTGGTCGGGTGTCTGAGAGCGACTTATATATTGTGAGAAAGAGGGGCGTGGTTCAGGTAACACGTGATGAGCAGTGATAATCCATAGCAAAGGTAAGGTTGACTATCGATTACCACCTTGTCAAAGATAAAAATTGTTAACAATTTTGTAGAGCCACTGTCCATATATCGCTTAGTTTCATAGCCTCCTCTTTCCTATTAAAATTATCGTGTTTATAAATTTCAATATCTTCTCTATATAGCCGTGGATAGTAATTTGACGTTGTAGATAAAACACCTGAACCACGCCCCCCTTTCTCACAATATATAAGTCGCTCTCAGACACCCGACCAGTCAGTCGGCAAGAGTCAGCGGAGCAGCGCCTCTGAGGAAGTCCAGCGCAGTCCTGGACGAAACGTAAAGATCAGAAAAGTTCTTGGACCACGACCTCACATCCCGGAAAGTATATCAACAGCCAACATTGTGTTCCTCGTCCTGAATGAGCGGGAGACTTGATCGGCATTGGACTGTCTACAGACGTATGGGATGGCAGCTGTCAGCGAGGTCAACTTCCCAAAATCACAATTCCGGCATGCGGGGCGTGGACTAGAACCAGGAACGGAAGGACCGTAACATGTGGTGTAAACCGAAGTTTGAGTATCACCTCTCACAAGGAGATGGCGGGACCGGCAGCGGACAACTACTGACGGCTGTCGCTCAGAGTCCGCACGTCAGTACGACTAAACGCCCTACGGTCGATAGATGCGCTGCGGCGAGTGTCACTCTTCCACCTTTATCTCGCGCCCATGATGTGCCGCCTGACACGTCTTCTCGGGCGTTGGTTTAGTGAACGTGCACGAGAAGGCACGTATTATGTACACTCCTGGAAATTGAAATAAGAACACCGTGAATTCATTGTCCCAGGAAGGGGAAACTTTATTGACACATTCCTGGGGTCAGATACATCACATCATCACACTGACAGAACCACAGGCACATAGACACAGGCAACAGAGCATGCACAATGTCGGCACTAGTACAGTGTATATCCACCTTTCGCAGCAATGCAGGCTGCTATTCTCCCATGGAGACGATCGTAGAGATGCTGGATGTAGTCCTGTGGAACGGCTTGCCATGCCATTTCCACCTGGCGCCTCAGTTGGACCACCGTTCGTGCTGGACGTGCAGACCGCGTGAGACAACGCTTCATCCAGTCCCAAACATGCTCAATGGGGGACAGATCCGGAGATCTTGCTGGCCAGGGTAGTTGACTTACACCTTCTAGAGCACGTTGGGTGGCACGGGATACATGCGGACGTGCATTGTCCTGTTGGAACAGCAAGTTCCCTTGCCGGTCTAGGAATGGTAGAACGATGGGTTCGATGACGGTTTGGATGTACCGTGCACTATTCAGTGTCCCCTCGACGATCACCAGTGGTGTACGGCCAGTGTAGGAGATCGCTCCCCACACCATGATGCCGGGTGTTGGCCCTGTGTGCCTCGGTCGTATGCAGTCCTGATTGTGGCGCTCACCTGCACGGCGCCAAACACTCATACGACCATCATTGGCACCAAGGCAGAAGCGACTCTCATCGCTGAAGACGACACATCTCCCTCCATTCGTCCCTCCATTCACGCCTGTCGCGACACCACTGGAGGCGGGCTGCACAATGTTGGGGCGTGAGCGGAAGACGGCCTAACGGTGTGCGGGACCGTAGCCCAGCTTCATGGAGACGGTTGCGAATGGTGCTAGCCGATACCCCAGGAGCAACAATGTCCCTAATTTGCTGGGAAGTGGCGGTGCGGTCCCCTACGGCACTGCGTAGGATCCTACGGTCTTGGCGTGCATCCGTGCGTCGCTGCGGTCCGGTCCCAGGTCGACGGGCACGTGCACCTTCCGCCGACCACTGGCGACAACATCGATGTACTGTGGAGACCTCACGCCCCACGTGTTGAGCAATTCGGCGGTACGTCCACCCGGCCTCCCGCATGCCCACTATACGCCCTCGCTCAAAGTCCGTCAACTGCACATACGGTTCACGTCCACGCTGTCGCGGCATGCTGCCAGTGTTAAAGACTGCGATGGAGCTCCGTATGCCACGGCAAACTGGCTGACACTGACGGCGGCGGTGCACAAATGCTGCGCAGCTAGCGCCATTCGACGGCCAACACCGCGGTTCCTGATGTGTCCGCTGTGCCGTGCGTGTGATCATTGCTTGTACAGCCCTCTCGCAGTGTCCGGAGCAAGTATGGTGGGTCTGACACACCGGTGTCAATGTGTTCATTTTTCCATTTCCAGGAGTGTATATTAACACTATGCTAAAATGGTGACCCAACAGGAATCACTCACTTACGGGGACGATCATCGAAAAACTAGTACCAACATCGCATCTTTCCCCGGTCAGTGTCGGCCATATATCGCCCCCGTTAACGTATGTGCGCACGTTCACCTCTGAACACAGTTACGTTCGAGAGCATTTACCGACGTCCCGACAGTCGACATCGAAGGACGTGTACCATCTGCTTCTTCGACAGATCGCCCGGATCATGGTGGAACGGAAACATCCAGCCGTTAATTGGCACGTGGTGTGGCGTACGGTGTGCCTCTCCTACCTACCTACAACAGTCAGGTCCACATGGTACATTGCAAGTGATCCGGAGATACCAGACAAATGACAAAAAGTACGCAATACATTTGGCGGATTCGCCCATGTGTTAGCAATGCAGCATGATGGATTCGGGAGACCACCGGCTGGTCTGCGGGAGGCGGTGGCTGTGTGTATTCTGGCAAGGACGATCATGGCGTTCATGCTGTACACTATATATACAGCAATATCTTCCGACATACTATTATTTCGAGAGGAAATGTGTTTTCCGAGTCATAAGGTGAACGCAGTGGCGTAGATCGCAGGTATGGCGGTTCATTACATATACAGGGTGAGTCACCTAACATTACCGCTGGATATATTTCGTAAAGCACATCAAATACTGACGAACCGATTCCACAGACCGAACGTGAGGAGAGGGGCTAGTGTAATAGTTTAATACAAAACACACAAAAATGCACGGAAGTATGTTTTTAACACAAACCTACGTTTTTTTAAGTGGAACCCCGTTAGTTTTGTTAGCACATCTGAACATGTAAACAAATACGTAATCAGTGCCGTTTGTTGTATTGTAAAATGTTAATTACATCCGGAGATATTGCAACCTAAAGTTGACGCTTGAGTACCACTCCTCCGCTGTTCGATCGTGTGTATCGGAGAGCACCGAATTACGTAGGGATCCAGAGGGAACGGTGATGGACCTCAGGTACAGAAGAGACTGGAACAGCACATTACGTCCACATGCTAACACCTTTTTATTGGTCTTTTTCACTGACGCACATGTACATTGCCATGAGGGGTGAGGTACACGTACACATGTGGTTTCCGTTTTCAATTACGGAGTGGAATAGAGTGTGTTCCGACATGTCAGGCCAACAGATGCTCAATGTAGTGGCCATCATTTGCAATCTCTGGCGTAATGAATGTCGTGCACACCACAGTACATCTGGTGTAATGTCGCCGCAGGCTGCCACAGTACGTTGTTTCATATCCTTTGGGGTTGTAGGCACATCACGGTAGACATTCTCCTTTAACGTAACCCACAGAAAGAAGTCCAGAGGTGTAAGATCAGGAGGGCTCGCCGACCGTGGCCCGTGTTTGTTACAACACGCAACTGAACGTCGGAGGTTTCAAGCGTCAACTTTAGGTTACAATATCTCCGGATGTAATTAACGTTTTACAATCCAACAAACGGCACTGATTACATATTTGTTTATATGTTCAGATATGCTAACAAAACTAACGTGGTTCCATTTTAAAAAAAAACGTAGGTTTGTGTTAAAAAAATACTTCCGTGCATTTTTGTATGTTTTTTATTGAACAATTACACTAGCCCCTCTCCTCACATTCGGTCTGTGGAATCGGTTCGTCAGTATTTGATGTGGTTTACGAAATATATCCAGCGGTAACGTTAGGTGACTCACCCTGTATATACAGCAATATCTTCCGACATAGTATTATTTCCAGAGGAAATGTGTTTTCCGCGTCATAAGGTGAACGCAGTGGCGTAGATCGCAGGCATGACGGTCCATTACATATATAGAGACACACGGCTGAATGTACTGAACGAACTGGATTACTGACAACACTTGCAAGATGGCCGCACAATACTGTTACAACGATGGTATGCAAATTTCGTAGGAACGGTTTTTGCGGACCCACCATATACTGTATTTAAGGTGTGCCGGGTGCGGAAAGATGAGCGACGGTGCTGTCGTTGTGGAACCGACAAAATAAAGTGATCAGCCAAGGAAAACCGGTCGGGTATGCGACCCAGGAAGAACTAACATTTGCACAGTTAGCAATGGAATGTTTCTTTGAACTTCGTTTTAATATCTATTCTACGAGAATTTTTAAAACTATTCATGTTGTTGTGTAGAGTGTATGAGTCTGGAAGCATACCATCTGACTTCTGGAAAAATCGTCCTCACAATTGCCGGCTGCGGTGGTCTAGCGGTTCTGGCGCTGCAGTCCGGAACCGCGGGACTGCTACGGTCGCAGGTTCGAATCCTGCCTCGGGCATGGGTGTGTGTGATGTCCTTAGGTTAGTTAGGTTTAAGTAGTTCTAAGTTCTAGGGGACTTATGACCTAAGATGTTGAGTCCCATAGTGCTCAGAGCCATTTGAACCATCCTCACTCTTCTGAAGACTGCAAGAGCAGACAAGTACGCGAATTATCGCACAATTAGCTTAACAGCTCATACATCCAAATTGCTGACAAGAATAATGTACAGAAGAATGGAAAAGAAAACTGAGGATGTGTTAGATGACGATCAGTTTGGCTTTATGAACGGTAAAGGCACCAGAGAGGCAATTCTGACGTTGCGGTTGATAATGGAAGCAAGACTAAAGAAAAATGAAGACATGCTCATAGGATTTGTCGACCTGAACAAAGCGTTTGACAATGTAAAGTAGCGCAAGATGTGCGAAAAGCTGATAAAAATAGCTGTAAGCTGTGGGGAGAGACGGGTAATATATAGTATGTACAAGAGAGAATATGGAATAATAAGATGGGACGGCCAAGAACGAAGCGCTCGGATTACAAAGATTGTAGGACAAGGATGTAACCTTTCACCCCTACTATTCAGTCTGATCATCGAAGAAGCTGTGATGGATACAAAAGGAAGGTTCACGAGTGGGATTAAAATTCAAGGAGACGGATGTCAGTGATACGAATCGCTGATGACATTGTTATCCTGAGTGAAAATGAAGAAGAATTACGTGATCTGCTGAACGGAATGAACTGTTTAATGAGCACAGAATACGGACTGAGAGTAAACCGAAGAAAGAAGAAAGTAATGAGAAGTAGCAGAAATGAGAAGAGAGCGGGACTTAACATCAGGATTGATGATCTACTGATTCGGGAATCGGGCGTTATGCCATTGTCAGATCAACAAAAGTGTGGCCATTTGTGCTTCCATTCTTTGTAGATGTTCAGTATCCTCTGATAGACCTAGTTGATATAAGTCTCACACCCTCTTACAGTATGCCAGGATGGATTATACTAACGTTCCGGCTGCAGTCTCCTTTTTTGATTGCCAGCATTTTCCCAGTATCCTGCCAACGAAGCAAAGCCTGCAACTTGCTTTATCTACGACTGTGCTTATGTGTTAACTCCATTCCACAACCACACAAATTGCTACATCCATATATTACTACCATCTCACAGATTTCGATAGTGTTTCACTGATATTCCAGTCATAGGATACCATATTATGCAATTAGTGAAGTATGCAGATTTAAGTTTCTGAACATTTTAAAAAACTTTCCATACCTCTTTTGTAATGGGAATAGAAAGTCCTGTTCCCTCAGGACTGCCAAAGAGGTCAGTTATGGGCTCTATATTGTCTTCTTTGCATGTCATGACATCTCATGGGTTGTCTTCTCAAGCATATTTCATTGCTTGCAGTCGCCAGTTTACCTAAATGCCAGATCTGAAGGCGTTAACACTACAATCGTGCACATTAATAATCTATCTTCAGTGGTAAGCTCTGTGTAATAGTGGAATTTGTGACATATGTCCGAGTGAGAAGGGCTGCCAGAAGAGGCGTTGAGTATTAAATTTATTAGCAGTTTATTTTATGGAAAGGAATCGCATTTTGTTTACACTAAATTTGATCTTCTTCGCAATTACGCATCGTCTAGTCTCGTGTGGTAATCTGATTGGCTGACATTAGAAATATCGAGAGTATAGAAGCGTTCGGGATGATCTAATTGGTTGCTTGAGATAGTAGCCAATAGAAATTCAGCGTTTCCCACTCGTTTAAATAGGGCTTTGTGCCTTAGATCTATGAGTCGATATAGTCGCCCAGGAGCCGTCTTCTAGTAAACACCAATGTTAAATCGCGTTGTTAAAATTTGTACCAAAAAGAAGAAATTTTCGCTTTTGATCGGTTCTCGTGTAGTTGATGAAAACCGACTACAAAGTTGAGTATTTTGAGGAAGTTTGAGCTTTATGAGTAATTTATTTTAGGAGATTTCACGTGTGAACCTTTCAAGTCGTAAATAAACTCCGCATGGCTGGTTTCGAGCAAATTACGAGACATTATATCGGGTACTTCTGCACCAGAAGACTACTGAACGATTGACTGTGTTAACTCGCAAGTACTCATGGGTCAGTGACTCTTTACGACGTTTAAAATATCGGGTAGGACTAAATACCTTCTTCGTTGCTCCATTATGGATCGTGGGACGACGGCTGGCATGAACTTCTTGATGCAGTAGTTTACCAACAGCCGTATGTATTGTAAAAATTTATTTTATTTTATGAACTTGTATGTTCTACCACAAGATGGCATCAATGTAATGCCGAAACTGGTAGCACATACAAGTTCATAAACTAAAATAAATTACTACAACACATACGGCTGTTGGTAAATTATAGCATCAAGAAGTAAATACCTTCTGGCTGCTTTTGGGTGTGAACTTGTTACAGAGACAATCAGTAACATTGCCTAATTAGTGTCTGGATATTAAATAAGGGCTTGAAAACCATTTTCTGTATTTTAAAGACAACAAACAGCTTACAGGAAATTTTAGACAATTTTCAAACGAGCCATGCAATAATCCCGAACACCCGATAGTTGAACTAACTTTCAGATGCTGCCCATCGACTGGAGTTATGTGGCCTTTGCGTGGTAGGAATTTAGCTGACTTTTGTCAACGCTACTTTTATTGGCTAAAACAGTATCTACCATCCCGTTGTGAAGGGACAGACAACCTGGACTGATTGTTTAAAGATCAGTGAGAGCTCAATCCGCCCGGCAGCACAGTCTTATCTTTCCCCATATTCCAGCAATGTGCAGGTGTTTCCCTGTGCTGCTTAAATTGACTATTTCTTGCTACTTTTAGTTTCGGTTTGAATAAGATGCTGTGTACGGGCCATTTCCCCTGTGAAACAGTAATCCCTAGCCCCTCTCACACCTGTGGAGTGCAAGTGGCCTATCCGACAGGGGTCACACCAGCTGTAGAGAATTCAACGATTGTGCATGCTCAGCAAGCCGACGGGCGGCAGCGTGAGCACCAGCAGAGGTCACTGGTCCCACGAACCTGCTTACTTCAGCGGGATATGTGGCCGCAAATTTCCTTCTGAATCCTGGAGTCGTCAGGCTATTTAGGCCAGCGCAGTACCGCTTCAGGCAGACTTTTCCCCAGATCGTCTGCCGACAGCACCCGCACTACATCATTCAGATCTCTCGCAGGAAATGTATGGAACTTTCGACAGACGGCCGCTGTGACCGAGCGGTTATAGGTGTTTCAGTCTGGAACCGCGTGACTGCTACGGTCGCAGGTTCGAATCCTGCCTCGGGCACGGACGTGTGTGATGTCCTTAGGTTAGTAAGGTTTAAGTAGTTCTAAGTTCTACGGGACTGATGTCTCATAGTGCTCAGAGCCATTTGAACCATTTGAAAGTTCGACGCCATGCCATTCGCCAGTCGCTGCCGACCATGGGAACTGCCAGTGACTATCTCAGGCAGCGCTGGGACATTGGACGTTGCCTCTACATCGGAGACTACAGAGGACCTGTATTGTTCTACTTTTTAAAGTGATTCTAAGACTTTGTTCGTCATTGGCCATCTGCCCACGCAAACAGTTCTTATAATTGAATCTCATATAATTTATTGTAAACGTGGTCTACATTTTTCATCTGGGCTGTGTTGTCATTGCGCCTCAAACTTCACAGGGCATAACATAATCTCTTGCACGTCTTCCGTCATCTCTCTCTTACAGACTATTTCATTTGGGAAATAGTGCTCTGTACTTGGGCCTAACAATCTCGTTTCATTATTGCGCTTTTCCAGCTTGTATAGTTAATTAGTTCTAGGCTTGATAACTAGCACTGCTTTCTGATTTTACTGTTAACGCAAAATTTATTTTATCTACCAAGATTTTTTCAAATTGCTGTCTAATATAAAATAAACTGGGCATATTTGTTCGTTTGAGTTGGGCTAAAATACCTTTTTTTTGTCTCATCTGTTGCGCTATGATTATCTGGGTTGCATTATAAATAAATAATATCTAAGTTTACAAGTATTTGCTCCACCACAGTCCAAAACTGCCAGACACTTACCACTCTCCTCGTTGTCTGCCCCAAACTATAGTGGCTCTGAGCACTATGGGACTTAACATCTGTGGGCATCAGTCCCCTAGAACTTAGAACTACTTAAACCTAACTAACCTAAGGACATCACACACATCCATGCCCGAGGCAGGATTCGAACCTGCGACCGTAGCAGTCGCGCGGTTCCGGACTGAGCGCCTTAACCGCGAGACCACCGCGGCCGGCAAACTATAGTGTTTCGAGAAGCGGCATTAAGTGAAAAATGTAGTGATATACTACCCATCGCTCCTACAAAGATCGCGAAGGCAATATAAGACTAATTAACTACAGAATACTAGTCTTCATTCTTCCCGTGCTCCATGCGCTAATGGAACGAGAAAGATCTACAGTCTTGGGTTCAATGGAAATTACCTTCTACTACGCACTTCGCATTTTTTTGGAGAGAACAGATGCGGTTGATGGTGCAGAAGCAGATATTGCATATTTCCGAGTGATTACACTATTCTGGAGTCTAGCTGTGTGAGATCCGCATCAGGTGTGACTGACGAATGACATCGAAAAAGTTGAAAGAAGGGCAGCTCGTTTTGTATTATAGCCAAATAGGAGAGGTAGTGCGACAGACATGATACGTGATTTGAGTGGCAGTCACTAAAACAAAGGCGGTTTTCGTTGCGAAGGGATCTTCTCATGAAATTTCAATCACCAGTTTTCTCCTCCGATTGCGAAAACATTCTGTTGGTACCCACCTAAATAGGGAGAAATGATCATCACGATAAAATAAGAGAAAGCTGGGCTCGCACAAAAAGATTTAAGTGCTAGTTTTTCCCGCGCGAGTGGAAAGGTAGAGAGAAAGCTTGGAGGTGGTTCATTGAACCCTCTGGCAGACACTTTATTGTCAATAGCAGAGTAATCAAGTAGATGTAGATGTAGGTAGGATTACACAAATGTCGCAGAGATTTGTATAGGTAAATCACAGCAAGCAGTTTCGCCGTCTAAGTCACAGACATAACTCTCCACGTAAAATAGCAGCATTGGAGTATTTGATTATTTGATTTCAGTTTAAGTTTCAAATGAAATACTCCGTAAGGGCACTTGCAATGACAAAATTACAAACTGGTGTTACGCCACCCAACAACAGAAGGACAAGAATATTATGCGTAGTTGTTGCGCCAACTAGGGCATTAAAACTATATATAATGCAGCATCTATATGAGCTGCCCTCGTTATAATTAACCTATCTCTGACGGACACAGTATTGATTCCCAATATCGGCACACTAATGAGGTTATTGTATAGCAGTTTATGACAAAAAAAACCTGTTGTAGTGCGTCGAACCAGACAACACACAGCCGGGGGGTATTGGCGTACAAACTACCACGAGAAAAAAGTATTCTAGTCGTAAAATAAATGAGCGAATTTGCAAACCTCTAGCGGCAGAATTTCGTGAAGTAACAAAAAACGGAAATTTCACAAGCTACCTCTGACGCACCGTAACTGCAAAACAAATTTCATTTTAGTTTTTCTACGTTATATGCATCAGTATGTGTGTCCAGCCAGATGTACAGTTAAAACCAGCGTTTTTAAGGTACCAAATAATGTTTAATATTATACTTTATGCAAATTTAATCAATCAACATACTAATGGTTCATCCATCAATTGGAAACCAAAGATAATTTATTATGCTGCTTAGTACGCCTGATTTCTAAAATCATCCTTTATGTCATCTTTAACTTTTGTAGACCTGTCTTCCTCAGTTGCGTGTAATATTACGGTATATTGATAATTTTTGCTGATGGGCCGTCTAACAGCAACTGAATAAAACACAATGTGGTACACAGGCTCAATCAGAAAATAAAAACACAAATACAAAACAAACACAGTATTTCCAGAATACAAGAGAACTCACAAGCTGAAAACTTACAAACACACACAATGACAACATCACACAGAAAAGAACCAGATGTTACACCATGACCTACACACATAAACTAACACACAGTTGCAAACATCCTAAAGAGACAGGGCTTCAAAATAGCATATAAGCCTGGGAAAACCCTCCAATCACACCTAAGCCAGCCAGCTACCATGAGGGACAAATTCCAACAATCAGGGATATATAAAATTGAATGTCAAAGTTGTGATGCAGTATACATAGGCATGACACGCAGGAATTTTGAAACACAGTACAAAGAACATATCAGATGTTGGAAGTATGAAACAAACCACTCCACATTTTCAGAACATTTAAAACACCATAACCATCATCCTACAAACATGGAACAAGAAATGAAAATAATGAGAATAAGCAAACATGACAAACATCTTATACAAACGCAAGAAAACTTCCACATCCAGAAAGCCTTGGCAGAAAACAAACATGTGATAAATGAACAAACACACATCACCACAGGCTCCCTACTACACTTAATAAAGGAAATGATAAGATAAAAAAACTCTTCCCCCTTCACCTTCTGCACACACACACACACACACACACACACACACACACACACACACACACACGCACACACACACACACACAAATGCATACACGAACACGATCTTTTGCAAAAACATTTGACAGTCAGCAACAGAAACCAAAATATTGCATTGAAACAAGCGTTAAGTTCATAGTGCTGTGGAATGTGGGAAAAAATCGCAAATTGGCATTCATAAGAAGAAGAATAACACCAAAAATGCAACAGGAGCGTAGCCTAATATGTAAGAAATTATCCACACTACCTACCTGTAAGTACAGTTCAAAACATTAATACTTACTAGGAAATACCAACCACCAAAACTGTTTATAACCTATAGGTACAGTGGCAAAAATGTAAATTAAATAGCAAACATATGTACATATTCAAGGCCACTGATGATGCCTTGCAAAAAAATAAAGGCGAAACGCGTATGGCACTAAAATTGTGTTTCATTCAGTTGTTGTCAGACGTTCCATAAGTAAAAATTATCAGTATACCGTAACATCCTTTATGTATTGGTATTTATATTTGGCGTTAGTTCCCCTCAAAAGTAAAATACTATCATCTATACTAAACCTAATGAAGTGTGTATGGGGTACATTTTGAAGTGCCATATATTAGGTTTCCTCCCTGTTCAACTCATGGATTAATTTTGTGACAAATGTCTGCTTGTATACCTCTGTGTAACCTGTTATTAATCTAAATCTATCTTCGTGATCTATAGGGCATAGACACATGGTGTACTGAAAAATATTGGTGTCTTCAGCCCTGAAAGCTAGTTTCTCAAATTGATAGACCCGGAACCAGGTGGCAGATAAGGGAATGCTTCCTAGATATAGGTGGTACCGAGGAAATGAAATACTCGGGTCAAACCAAAACTATCAGTTGCGTCGGTTCGCGCAGTCGGCGGCTTCAAAAGGCGTCTGCATCACATGTTAGTGGCGGCCTCAACCAGCCTCCTGATCCGGAAAAGCAGGTCCTACACGGCAACACGTTACATATCCAACCACTACACATCATGATGCAACAACGAGGAAAATCTCACTACCTCGGGCCCCAGTCAACAGACTGGAACAGTCATGAGCATGCGTCTCCGGGCACTCACGGACATTATGAGAAGAATCGGAGCTTCTCAAACTCCCTCAAGACAAAACAGAAACACTACATCGCAATACGCAACGTGAACACACTACTCAAGACGGGCAAGACGAAACAGCTCACAGATACGTTAGACAGGTTCAAGAAACTACAAGAAAATAAGATTCCCAGATGAAGACCATTTCTACACAGGTAACTACAGAATATACAAGGGAAAACCATCAGTTCACAGGAAGAACTCCAGGCTATGCGGCACAAAGTTCGCAGTACACAGGATGATCACACACGCAGTAATGGACTTCACATCGCCTAACGAAAGAGTCAGTACAGCGACAAGTCGGCAAACAGGGCATACACGATCATAGACGCACACGCACCAACAAACGACTACATCAGGAAGGACCCCGACGCCATTGAGAGCTTTTGGACAGTAATGGAGGAGACAATCAATAAAATACCTACACATAGAACTGAAATTGTTCTAGGAGACTTCAACACAAAACTAAGAAAAGAGCAAAAATACAGAACATCACAGGTAAATACACACCACACCGTGGCAGAAACCTGAACGGGAGACACCTGACAGAATTCTGCGAGGCCCATAACCTCAAAGTCATGTCAACGAACTTCAAGAAACCCACACAAAAATTAACCACATGGAAACTCCCGAATAGCAAGAGAGAATTACGGATCGACCACGTCATAATATAAAGAGAAGCACAGAGGGAAATCCAGATCATCAACACACGAAAGGATTTCTTTGACTCGGATCACCAACTACTACAGATAAAAACACGCCTAATCCCTAAGAGGAAACAACAGAAAACTAAGATCATTCAACCAGACCTAGAATAACAAACACTCAACCAAGAGAAAATATTGAACAAAATTAAGATAGGAACAACGCAAAAATGGGAACAGCTATCAGGAAGGCTTCAGGAAGCCATGAAATTAGTAGAAGCACCGAGAACTAAGAAACACCGCTAGTGGAACCACCCATATGTCCTAGAAATCGTAGGACGAATCAGCACGTGGAAGAAGTTTAGTAGCAACAAGGTACCAAGAACCTGGCAAGAATTTCTCAAAACGCAGAAATAGACAAGTAAAATTATCCGTAAAGAAAAGCGAAACAACGACAAACAGAAACTAGAAGAGATAGAAGCAGACTTCACAGGAAACAACACGACGAATTTCTACAGGACGTTCAGAGAAAACATGATCAAATAGCATGCACGGAACCTCTGCCTTAAGAGACGGGGCGGCACACTAGAGACCAATACCAAGAATAACTGTAACCTCCTATCGAAGTACTTCGAGAAACTCCAAAATATAGGATCATTAACAGACAAACTGGACACAGAGGAGCCCGCACCAAACCCAGATAGCGAACCGCCGTTGATAGAAGAAGAAAGAGAAAGGACCTTCAACATCGCAGCGCGGCAGCAAACGTTGGTTAATATATTAAAAAACTAAAAACCCGCCTCGATTGCGAAAAAAGCACCTAGTGTTAAGTGTTAACCCAGGTTTCGGCGTAGATAACTACACTTTCTTCAGAACAACAATAAAACCCACAAGTGCCTAAGACGATTAAAAGAACGCCATAGCTATACCTTTATAAACGAAAAAGACCGGCCGAAGTGGCCGTGCGGTTAAAGGCGCTGCAGTCTGGAACCGCAAGATCGCTACGGTCGCAGGTTCGAATCCTGCCTCGGGCATGGATGTTTGTGATGTCCTTAGGTTAGTTAGGTTTAACTAGTTCTAAGTTCTAGGGGACTAATGACCTCAGCAGTTGAGTCCCATACTGCTCAGAGCCATTTGAACCATTTGAACGAAAAAGAAAAGCAAAACACAAACAGTACATATGTACAAAGTCAAAACCACTACTTAACTTAATGGTGTACGCTCCACCTCACTTTGTCCATATGTACTGTTTGTGTTTTCCTTTTCTTTTTCGTTGATAAATGTATAGCTATGGTGTTCTTTTAATCATTGACAAAGGTCTTCTTAGGCACTTGTGGGTTTTATTATTGTTCTGAAGAAGGTGGTGTTATCTACGCCGAAACCGGGGTTAACACTTAACACTAGGTGCTTTTTTGCAATTGAGGCGGGTTTTTAGTTTTTTAATATAAAGAAAGAGAAATCATCAAGAACCTCAAGAACAATAGAGCACCAGGAGAGGATGGAGTCATCGCGGAAATCTGGAAGCTACAATATCCGGATCTCACAGGACACATACAGAACATCATGAAACAGATGTAGGAAACAGAACAGATACCGAAAGAATGGCGCACAGCACTGATACACCCTCTACAAAAGAAAGTGGCTAAGTCGGACCCAATTATGGGTATCTCACTGTCACCTGCCACATATACTTTCCAAAGCACTGCTAAAAAGATTAGAGATGCAAACAGACCACCTGATTGGCGAATACCAGGCTGTGTTTCGTAAACACGTCGTGCGCTGAACAGATATGGAACCTTAAGATGATACTACAACACAAATAGAACATAGAAATCACCTTCGCCGACTTCAAGAAGGCGTTCGACTCAATAGACAGAGGAACCCTCTTTAAAATACAGACAGAATACACAGTATATAGGATGACAGTAACCATAATTCAGCAAACACTAACAAACACGACATCTAAAGTGAAGTTCTGTGGAGAGCTCTCAGAACATTTCGAAATCAGAACAGGAGTCAGGCAGGAAGACGGCCTCTCGCCATTGCTGTTCAACATAGTTCTGGACAAAATAGTTAAGGAATCGAAATAGACACAGAAAGGAGTCCTGTTAGGAAAAGTAACAGTCAACTGCCTAGCGTTCGCAGACGATTTAGCCATCGTAACGGCACGAGGAACAGGAACAATTAGAGCCATACAGGGTGGCCGAGCGGTTCTAGGCGCTACAGTCTGGAACCGCGCGACCGCTACGGTCACAGGTTCGAATCCTGCCTCGGGCATGGATGTGTGTGATGTCCTTAGGTTAGTTAGGTTTAATTAGTTCTAAGTTCTAGGGGACTGATGACCACAGAAGTTAAGTCCCATAGTGCTCAGAGCCATTTGAACCATTTAGAGCCATACAAGAACTACACGAAATCGTAACCAAGACTGGACTACAGATATCATACGAGAAAACACAGTTCATGAGCACCCAAAAACACCCATCAGTACACACAAAATATGTGACAATACACAGAACAGAAAATTTCAAATACCGAGGAGAAACAATACAGATTACAGGAAGAAATTAGGTGTCTAATGAAGAGAGAAGAGCGAAACTAGGGAAGGCCTACAAGTTTACTTGGAATCACTACAATAAGAAAGCTATCTCACGAAAGGCCAAGCTACGACACTACGGGACGGTGGTGCTAGCGGAAACACTATACGCAGCCGAGACCACAGTAGTACAAGGACAGACACGAATCAAACAGATAAAGAAGACGGAACGAAAAATACTCAGGACAATATTCGGGGCGACACAAAAAGACGGGATATGGATAAAGAGGCCACCTGAAGAACTATACGAACACACAAAGAAAATAACAGACCAAATCAGGAAACGAAGACTACAGTTTTACGGACACCTTAGCAGAATGGCGCCACATAGGATAACGAGACAGATCTTGGACTGGGTTAGCACAAGCAACAGCAACAAATGGATGAATGAAATAAGAAATGGCATGGAACAACTCAACATCACACAGGAAACAACACAAAACAAAACTCTCTTTAGAAAACCTGATCAGAAGAATCGTACAAGAGACACCTCACAACAAACGAACACAATGGACCGAACAGAGATGACAAGAACACAGCCAGAGGATGAAGGAACACTGGGTGAACAGGAAAAAAGAGTAGCCGAAGAGAACACAGGATCTAAAGTGGACCGAAGAACGGAAGCAGAAACACAGCGCACGAATGATGAAAGTTTGGGTAGAACGTATAGAGAAAACTACAGGGAAATGGAGATGAAGTTTAGTCTAAATACGATCTTCAAGGGCATATATATATATATATATATATATATATATATATATATATATATATATATATAGTGTGTGTGTGTGTCATAACAAGTGTCTGGCACTGTGGTTAGATCGATTACTGCTGCTACAATGGCAGGTTATCAAGATTTAAGTGAGACTGAACGTGGTGTTATAGTTGGTGCACGAGCGAAGGGGCACAGCATCTCCGACGTAGCGATACAACCGTTTCACCAGTAGACCGGTAAAACATCAAATCTCCGCCATTGCTGCAGGCGGAAAAGATCCTGCAAGGAAAGGACCAACAACGACTGAAGAGAATGGTTCAACGTGACAGAAGTACAACCCTTCCGCAAATTGCTGCAGATTTCAATGCTGGGCCACCAACAAGAGCCAGCGTACCAAGCATTCAGCGAAAAATCAGCGATTTGGACGTTCGGAAACGAAGGCTCAATCGTGTACCCATGACAACTGCACGAAGCAAAGCTTGACCCCTCGCCTTTGCCCTTCCAAACCGACAGTGGACTGTTCATGACTGGAAACGTGTTGCCTGCACGACGAGTCCCGTTTCAGATTTATCGAGGGGATGGCTGCGTTCCGGTACGGAGACAACCTCATGAATCCATGGACCCCCCCCCCCCCCCCATGTCAGCAGGGGACTGTTCAAGCTGGTGGCAGCTCTAGAATGATATGGGACGTGTGCAGCTGGAGTGATATGGGACCCCTGATACGTCTAGATACGACTCTGACAGGTGACACGCGCGTAAGCATTCTGTCTGGTCACCTGAATCCATTCAAGTCCACTTCGCATTCCGACGGACGTGGTAATTCCAGCAGGACAATGGGGCACCTCACTCGTCCAGAATTGCTGAAGAGTGGCTCCAGGATCACTCTTCTGAACTGAAGCACTTCCGTTGGCCACTAAACCCCCCAGACATTAATATTATTGAGCATATCTGGGATCACTTGCAAAATGCTGTTCAGAAGCGATCTCCAACCCCTCGTACTCTTACGGATTGATGGTCGGCCCTGCGGGATTCATGGTGCCAATTACGTCCAGCACTGTTTCAGACATTAGTCGAGTCTATGCCGCATCGTGTTGCGGTAGTTCTGCATTTTCGCGGGGGCCCTACACGATATTAGGCAAGCGTATTAGATTCTTTGTCTCTTCAGTGTATATTATACAGTTTCACGAGTCAAACAAGTGGCCATTCACACACAGCCTTCCCTTCTATACCCTCGATGTTCCCTGTTAATGCGATCTGTCAGTTATCTCACACCACTGAGCAGTATTCTAGTATTCGTCATGCAAATATTTTGTAAGCGTCCCTCCCACAGACTCCAGTCCTGCACCATCGAAGTATAAAATCGACGTTTCCCATCTGATCCATGGATCGTTTGATATCGTCCCATTTCTAACCATTTTCAAATGTAAACGGTTGTAATTGTTAGATCTAGGTTATCTCACACAGTGCTCAATCTGTGGCCATGCCGAGCTTGACATTGTTATGTCACGAAATAAATGGAAGGAGATCAGAGTATAAACTCCCGTCGACAACTAGGTCATTAGAGACGGAGCACAGGCTTCGACATTTTTAGGGACTGGGAGGGAAATCAGGTGTGCCCTTTTATTTGACTGGAGCAATGTAGGGAAATACAGGAAACCTAGATCTAGATACTCGGACTCAGATTTGAACTGTCGTCCTTTCGAATGCTGTCTCAGTAGGAGCACAAAACCTGTTTAGAGTAGTATCATCTTATGGTATTCAGCTGAGATGTTAGTGGCCGGGAAGTTGCCGTGGTCTAGCTGGTGTAGGTAAGACAGGTGTGGCCTTGAGCAGTACGGTCGCTTGGCTGTGTGCAAGCCTTGACCTGCTTGGTTACAGGAAATTGGCAGCGTCGAAATCTCAAATGGTAGGAAGATACAGGGGGAGGCGGCGTGCTTGCAAAGTAGAGCAAGATGGCCATGTGATTGAGTGTGTAAAATACAGCCTGATATATTTACTGAAAATACCAAAACTGCTTGCAGACCTGGTACTAAAATTCTAAAGACAGCGTTTGATTCAGGGCAGCGGGAAGACCCCACTGAAAATAATACCTTGCTTGTAAACATTTTCTTCATAAAGTTGATGAAAAGTAGATGACTTGAAATTATTACTGTTTATAAAATCTGTAATTAATTAATATAGTCACGCAGTGCATGCATATGATGATATAATACCACCAGTGTCACAAATTTCCAGCCAACCGGTTTCAAATAGAATTTAAAATTCTTTAACTAGTTTTCAACGCCAGCTAGCGGCGCCTTCTTCAGAAGAAACTGTTGCCTTACCTAACAATATCACAGGAAGGTACATTAATAGCAGGTAGGCATTAGAACAAACACTTAATTTTTGCAAATTAAACTGCATAAAAATACTCACATGTGGTTAAAAGGAAATTTGAGCGACATCGCTCTAGTCAAAATATTTATACCACAATTAAAACATTTTCCACCTGAATACATAAGAGGTACAGTCAGAATTTTAAAATAATATATAAATATGTCACTACGAGCACTACGGTGGTATACGACACGAGTGAGTAACAGCGACCTTGCGAGCGGGCCGTAGGAAATGACGACGTGAACATGATAGAGCTCGCGCCATCTAGTTGCAGAATTTACAGAGTTTTAACAACATCTATACGAAATTAATATAATAGTGATTGACAAATTAACAGCATGCAAATCATAAAAGCAAGGGAGAGGAAAACAGTATTTAAGGACCTAACAGGAAAGTGGATAACGGACATTAGCTATCAGACATCTTTATGTAACGGCTTTAAGCCACTGAAAAAATTTTTAATACGCGAATGTAGTTGTTCATTTAATATGAGGCCATCATTTAGAGAAAAATGTTTTAAGATCTGTAACTCTTTCAAAATGTTTAGTCTAAAACGTTTTCTTTCACAGTGCATTTGCTACGGCCCGCTGGCACAGTCGCTGTTACTCACTCGTGTCCTTTACCACTGCAGAGCCCTTAGTGGCTTATTTATATATTATGTTAACATTTTGACTATACTTCTTATCTATTCAGGTGGAAAATGTTTTAATTGTGGTGTAAATGTTTTGACTAGAGCGTTGTCGCTCAAATTTCCTTTTAACCACATATGAGTATTTTTATGCAAATTAATTTGTAAAAATTAAGTGTTTGTTCTAATGCATACCTGCTATTAATGTACCTTCCTGTGATATTGTTAGGTAAGGTAACAGTTTATCTGAAGAAGGCGCCCCTAGTTGGCGTTGAAAACTAGTTAAATAACTTTAAATTCTATTTGCAAACGGATGGCTGGAAATATGTGACATTGTAATTAATTACGGTTGCTGATTGCAGCCAGGTTCAAAACTTTATAATACGACATTAAAAAATTGAGAAAAATGAATTAATAGCCTCCCACAGAATCAGATACTATGGTCATTCAGACATAATATTCTCTGTAATTTTTTTGTTATATTTTTGTCTGAAAACATTTCATACTCCTAACTTACTTCTTCTTGTATCACTTGTCTCTTGGCTCCACATCTGTCAGCATGAATAGCAGAAGGTGAAGCTACTGTACATTTGATTTCAATTCGATTTAACGAGGTGTGGTGTTATTAACATTTCCTGTCCTATCCTTGTTATTGAATTTACTTTTCAGAGATTTAATGAGGAGAGAAAACACCACTGCTGTTACTAACACAGTGATGCTACTGATCAGTAGCCATTGGTACGGCCTTCAATGCATACTGCATGATCAGTAAAAGAACCTGCGGTTTTTTTCTCAAAATTTGGTTTCCGAAGTCCGATAAACGTAAAGAAGTATCGCTCTTCTGCCCTTATACTAGCGCTGAAGTACATACATTACTTTCCATGACCATGCATCGCTTTATTAGCAGAACAACTATTAGATATCGTGCTGATCCAAAAGAATTTCATTCCCGTCATAAATATAAGTCGAACTTCTCTCTTTTTCGCTAATGATATGGAGCAAATAACATCTAACCATTTACCCAAGAGAGGGAAGGAATTGGAATACGTCACTTTAAACCTTTTGATATTATTAATGAAGAGAACCAGTCACATTTATTAATAAACCCATTCGTAAATAGTTATATAAGATTTATAGAATAGTATAAAGAAAGTTGCCTTAATCAAAATTTTTTCACGTGAATGCAAGTGGTTAACATCACCATAAGAATACCCGTCAATGATCCCAGTAATTCCTATGTATATTTGGCGATATGCCGAATTTTTAATATACATCAAGTTGTCATTTTGACTACCATAGGCCTGCGACCCCACTGAAAGTCATCTGACGCTCTTAGTGCGCAGTGTGATCGCAATTTTTGCTCTGGCGTACCGGGTGGAACCATCTGGAATCGCTCAAAATCATTCGACGAAATCTGAACGCGATCCGAAACAGCGAAAATTGGTTAAGCTTCTTCAGCCCTCCTGTTTTGCGCCTTGCTATAGTGTTTTCACAAGGAGGTGCGACATCGTCACACGCGTGAATAGGACGACAAAGGGCCTCTGTGGGACCCCCAGTTCGGCAATACCCGCGGTGGTGCTCGCCCACATTTACTGAGGATGTAAAAATGTACCTTTACGGAGAAAACGTGCTAGGTCTCTTCCTGATGCCAGATGTAATTTTTTTTCACCTAAGAACGTGTTTACATCCCCATTTTTCCTAGACATTCCACTGTTATTTTTCAGTTATGGCTTTAGATGTTTTCCTTCACTTGTGTTTTTGTATTGTTGTAGTACACGTCTAATTGTCTTCCCAGGTGTTACCACATTTCTAACGAATCGGATTCTATTTTTCACAGAAGCTAAGAGTTCAGAGCAGTAAGGAATTTCGCTATATAATTGAGTTGGCAAGGGTAATGAAGGCAACAGGAGACAGGAAAGTAAAACAGCTCACATACTGAGATTAATGTATCAACAGCTGTAGATGCATGAACGACGATTTACTATACTGCATCTCAAAGAATGTTAATTTTCGCACAATTTAAAAACAAATAATCTATAAACGGACCGAGCATTCGGAACGAACGATTCAGAGTGAACATATGGTAACAAAAAGGCTGCTATATGTGCGCTATTACAATCAGAGCAACGTACCATGTGCGTTGTCAACGAGGGCTTGATAATTCTACTCAAAGCTATATAATACCAATATATGAATCTTTGAGAAGAACTTCACATTTATTCGTCACGCAGAAAGATACCACGCAAATTGATACGAGAGACGAAAAGTCAAATATTTATGTTGACGTTGTTTACTACGTAATAGGTGTCTTCTGAATCACTTAGAGATAGGTGGCAGTTGTCGACACTAGGGTAAGGAAATTCTTCTACTCAGTCTGCTGTAGCATTCTCACACAATCTTCTAGGGCCTAAACATGTCTTTACCAGACGGAAGTACTCTCTTATGAAACAGAATTGTTCATTACCTACAGGCCTTCCATCGTAATTCAGGTTATTTACTTTCACTGTGGAACCAAGAGATCTAAATACTGTATACTTGTGTAAATGTTTAAGTTAGCTAAATGCACATTATCAGAATAATATTGTCATGGATACGATGAAGCAGTCGAATATAAGTATCCTTAAACATTATGATATTTTCGTTTAGTAAACATTTCGTTAACTAAATTCGGTTATTTCCAGTAATACCACGTCAACAGCATCTAGCTGCACATATTAGAAAATAATCTTTATGTAGCACATATATCTGATGATGGATTTTCTCGAAAACTTGTTAATGATACAGTCAATCGTACCAAATTACAAAAAAGGACTGGCTGCATATTAAATCTACAGAAACCGAATTGTTAGTTATTATATAGGACGTGAAAAAGAACCACATGTACAAAATTTGAAGTGTTTGCAGGAGGCAAAAGAGACACATCTGTGTGTGACAAAAATGTCGTAGGTGTATCGTTTCCCCACAAAGGTTCCACGAAGGTTTGTCGCTAGTGATGTTGAGAGACTGTGTTCAGACTGCTGTGTGATTCAGTCATAGAGATGTTGATGAAAACGTCGTCCGTGTACATTAATGCAGTGTGCTAACGACTGGCTATCACGCAGATAGAAGTACTTGTCGCCTGTTTGGTTGAATCTGCAGCCATTACTCGTTAAACACCTGATTGTTTTGAGCGCGTTAGACAGCCACTAGCATGTAGATTCAGTTGTGCATTAGTATAAACGGACAATATTTTCAGCAATATTTCTAAAATAATTTTCCTCACACAGCATTTGAACACTGTCTATGAACATCACTAGTGCGAAAACCTTCATAGACACCTAGTAAAAACGGAGCACCTCTGACATATTTGTCACATTAATAGTGTTTCGTTTAACTTCCTCTAAACACACCAAAATTTTACATACATAATTTTTAACACCCTGTATTTGCTTCTCATATACAGCATTAAAAGGAAGATTAAGCTGTGATCAGTTAGAAAAATGATGAGACCACCATAGTCCCTTATCATGTATGGACATTTTGGAGGAGATTAGCTTCCTCAAAACAGAATACGGAATGGTAATTGGAGCTAGAAGGATGGAACATTCCATTTCGAAACGGTTAGGGAAGTCAGTAGTCCGAAGTCCACACCGTGATGAGTGTGCAGAGAATACCACAAGCTTCAGGTATTACCTCTTACCCCAGACAACGCAGTCGCCGACGATCTTCACTTAACAGGCAAGCAACAGTGCGTGAAATAACCACAGAAATCAATATGCGACGTACGAACAGCGTATCCGTTACGATATTGCGGCGAAATTTGGTGTTTATGAGCTATGGCAGCAGACGACGAAGTGAGTGCCTTGCTAACAGAACGACATCGCCTGCAGCGCCTGTCCTGGGCTCGTGACCACATCGCTTCGAGTTTAGACGACTGCAAAACCGTGAGTTGGTCAGATGAGTCTCGATGTCAGTTGGTAAGAGCTGATGGCAGTGTTTGAGTGTGGTGCAGGACCCACGAAGGTATGGACCCAAGTTGTCAACAAGGCACTGTGCAAGCTGTGGTGATTCCATAATGGTGTGGACTGTGTTTATATGGAATGGATTCGGTCCTCTGGTGCAACTGAACCGATCACTCACGGAAATGGTTATGTCTGGCTACTTAGAGACCACTTTCAGTCATTCATAGGGTTTATATTTCCAAACAACTACGTAATTTTTATGGACGGTAATTCGCCATGTCACCGACCCACTATTGTTCGCCATTGGTTTAAGAACAGTGATAAATGCCATCTCACATTCATGGGATACAATCTAGAGGTCAGTTCGTGCAAAACCTCCTGAACCAGCAACACTTTCGCAGTTATGGATGGCTGTAGAGACAGTGTGGCTCAGTATTTCTGCACCGATCTTCCAACAATTTATTAAGTCGATGCTGTACTAAGCCAGAGAAAAAGAGGTCCAACACGATATTTGGAGATATACAATGACTTACGTCACCTCAGTGTAGAGAGGCATAGTTGAAAGTGAACCACGGAACAGCTTGGCAGTTTTTACACAGACTTATCATTGCCAAAGATTAAGTTGTGGCAGAAAAAAATCCTAGGACCGACTGGGATTCATCTCCAGAATTATGGATTTGCGGACTAACGCATACCCACCACGACCCTAAAGCACACTGCTACTAGGCAGGTATATAAAATTCAACTGCTCGAAATGTAGGTAAAACATATAGCCAGTCCCGTTTTTAAGTCTCGCTGTTGTGAGCAGAGTCACTGTTTCTCGTTAGCATCTCATATCTGCAGACAATATACGATCCTTGGAACCCAAGTTGTGAGCAGAGTTGTTGCTTCTCGTTAGCATCTCATCTCTGCAGACAATGTACTATCTTTGGAACCCATTCAGCATGCAAAGATTCCGACCGACATCTCTTCATCAGCCGGAGACGTACTTGTATTTCTTCCTCCTGGTCCTTCCCGCATTCTCAGTCGAAATTGAGTTCGTTGCCAGTGACTGCGAACAAGTTGGACAGCACGTTTCCGATATATCGACCTGGAGCAGCTGAGTGTAGCAGACCGTGGGGTACTGCAGGCAGCAGGACGGCGGTCCGCGAGTAATGACGTCCTCCCGCGCTGCGCCCGCCGGCCACTAAACCAATCCCCCAGCTGCAGCGGACCGCCGCCCTCCTAGAGTCGTCTCCCCCAGCACGAGTTTCTCGACGGCCACGTTATTAAATTGGTTCTGCGTAATCCGGTTCCCGCCAATTACGAATCAATCGCGTTAGCGAGTAGGAGGCGGCGCGGCGTAAGCCAGACCCCTGGTGCGGCTGCAACCCGCCTTGCGGACACCTGCTCCCCGCGTGCCGCCGTGCCCCGCCAGGCTCCCCGCCGGCGTCCACGCTGTTGCGGCTACGCCTACAGAAGTCGCATAAGAGCTGCTACGGAGGAAGCGCAAATCTTTGTCTGTGTGTCAAAATACACGTTAAGGAAAGTCAGTTACTGCATCAACGTTGTGATGCAATTGTATTGAATTCTACGCTCTTTTAGTAAGTCAAAAATCCGCTGAGAGCACTCGAACTTTAGGGGAGACTGGGGCTAGTTGGCATAGACTTTCGTTTTTGATTATCCTATTGTATTGTGAAATACGTGTAGAGATTCTGGTGAATGGGGCAGTACGAGAAGCATTCAATAAGCAATGCAACACACTTTTTCCCCCACAATTTCGGTGAAAAATGTGGAATTAGCCGTGGAACATTCCCGCTTCAGCTCCTATAGTTTCATGAATTTCCGATAGGTGACGGCGCCACGTGTAGCCTTCAAAATGGTATCTGTAATGGAGGTGAGTTCAGAGCAGAAAGCTGTTGGGTTTCTTTTGGCGGAAAACCAGATCATCGCAGACGTTCATAGGTGCTTGAAGACTCTACGGAGACGTGGCAGTGAAGAAAAGCACGGTGAGTCTTTCGGGAAGGAGTCTATCATATTTGCAACGAGATCACACAAACCTGTCATATCTCCCGCCTGCAGGTTGGCTGCACACAGTTGTGACTCCAGCAGTGTAGGACTTCAGCGTATTCGTCACCACAATAATGGGAACCAACTTCCCCTTCTCCATGACAACGTAAGACCTCACACAAGTCAGCACACCTGAGGGGAGCCCACAAACCTTCATTAAAAATTGAGAAAAATCAGTCAAGAGCGTCTCAAAAGATCATATACTAATGAGGTTCATACATTATATTCTCTGTAATCCAGTCCCTAGCCCAGATTTCGCACCTTCCGACTTCCATTAGTTTGGTCCAATGAAGGAAGCACTCCGTGGGAAACTGTACCTGTAGGTGATGGGGAGGTTGTTGATGCAGCAAGACGTTGGCTCCAACGTCGACCATTAGAGTGATCCCTGTTAAAATATAGACCCTCGCAGTAAGGGAGCATAAGACTGTCGTACTCAACAGAAATTGTTGAAAAATAAGGATCTGTAGGCCAAATAGTGTAGAATAATATGGTATATTGGAATCCGGAGTAAACAGAAACTGATTTCACAAATAAAGTGTTGCTTTTCTTATTTAACATCCCTTGTAGCTTAACTTTTTAGCTACAAAATCGAGTATTACCGCTTAATTAAATACGTGTCTAGGAAACATTAAAACCACTTTCCCTATAAGCTGGCAAATATGACAACTAACCCCAGGTACTGCGTTAGCTGGCAAACCTTGGGGCGATTTGGCATAAATCGATAAGCTCAAGGCTGACCAGAGTGGCCAAGCGGTTCTAGGCGCTTCAGTCTGAAACCGTGCGACCGCTACGGTCGCAGGTTCGAATCCTGCCTCGGGCATGGATGTGTGTGATGTCCTTAAGTTAGTTTGGTTTAAGTAGTTTTCAGTTGTAGGGGACTGATGACCTCAGATGTTAAGTCCCATAGTTCTCAGAGCCATTTGAACCATTTTGATAAGCGCAAGGATTCTTAGGCAGAACACAGCAGTTTTCGAGGAAAAACCTTTTATCTTATCACAACTTGTGTTATATTACCTCTTCAGATAGTAAATTGTAGAAAAAACAATTCCTCATGAACAAACGATGTTTGAAAGTGTATAAAACAGTATGAACTTAAAAGTGTGAACAAACAATGAATATATATATTTGTAGATCTGTTCCTTTGAACACTAGTGTTCCTTCGGAGAGAACAGACACATTTTCATCCTGCACCGACTATGAATCAATATGCCAAAGAATTAAGGACATTAGCTGCCAGTGGGCATTGATTTATATCAACGTGGCTAGTGGAACCCGGGTCTCCTCCTTACTAGACAGAAGCGTTGACTACTGCGCCATCCAGACACCGCCGTCACCTCAACTTCACGGACTATCCTGGCAGGACCAAAATGGTGTCTGCTCTTTCGGACGTAATGAGGCTAACGAGACGGGGCACCACATCAGTAGTGCGTGGTATAAGCTGATAATTTGGTTCTGACGGGAGACGTACCCTAGGGTAGTCCGTGCAGTTGCGGTGACCACTGTGTGCGTAGTCATAGGCGCATGTGACTAATAAACAAGAGACTCGGGTTCGAATCCCGGTCTGGCATAAATTTTCAACCTATCCTGTTGATATAAACAATTCCCACAGGAAGCTAATGTTTTTAATTGCCTAGTGTCTGTAACCAATAAATCTTTCAAGGAAAATAAATTCTCTTTGCTGTTACAACTATCTATAGTTGCTCAAAGACAATTATCTCAATATTTCAAACCAGCCACAAATATAGTTCGTTTATTTCAGTAGGTCAGTTCAATTTCCGCATGATTTTACTTTTTAATATCAGACAGAATCATTTTTGTCTGGCCTCCAGTTTTCCCCTTTTTGACAATGGTTAGCATGCGAATCTCACTGCCAGGATTCGATAACATTCCCAGGGTGCTGCCGGGGATGATACCATGCAAAACCCAAGTCGTTTACATGGAATTCAGGGTGATCAGAAGGCCGTTGAGATTGGAGGGACTTGTTGCTGGTGTTGTTCTATGTGACCTGTTGGCATCTTTTTGAGGTTCTTCAATACTCGTGGGAACTGTCGAACGAAAACCTTCGCAGTCGCCTAGGCAGGAGGCTGGGATTGAAAGCTTTTCACCACGGAGGCGTTCTTCAGCCTCTGAACAATCACTAAGGAAGGCCAAGTTGTCGTCATTCCTGCGTAGATAATATCTGACTCCCCGTCATAACAATCCGTAGAACAAAATTCAAATCGATGTTGGGTTTGTGAACCTTAGATATGACACCCTTTTTGACTATACGTTGCTTTTTCTTCTTATTGGCCCTATTAGCTACGATTCTGTCTTTGATGGGACCTATTAAAATAACTGTAACGCTTCGTTTTGTTCCATTATTGTATTGCTATCGCGGCCCGGCTGTAGACAAAGACTGAATTTGTTCTGGGTTGATGTGCATTGATTCATGGTTTACAGAAATTCTTTCTTTTTTAACGAAGAGTAACGGAGGTTTTAGTTGACAAAGGTGTGGGGCCAGTTGTCATACGCATACCAACTGATCCTATATGTAACTATGCCAACTAGGTCTCCCCGAGATATCAGAAACGAAATGGATAATGCGCAATCCAAGATATAAGAAACAAAAGAGTATGATGCATGCAGGCAACCACAGATACCCACTCTTTCGAAAGCCGCCTTCAGTATCTTCTCAATTCGATCTACAAGTTCGCCAGAACAAAAAATCTTACGACAAAAAATGTACTCACCAGTCGGAAACAGGCGATGAAACAGAGTCTCTTCGCCCGTGACGCTTCCTAGCAGACTGAAATTACGGTGGGCGGTGCACGATCAGATACACTCCCCTCTAGCACAATTCTGTAATTCCACGGTGGCAGAAAATAGAAGCTGTGTGCCTACTATCCCATAGCGCGCGCTAACTCCAGTCTCTCCACCGAACTGGACCAGAACCTTTATTCACTTTAATCTAAATTATCGCGTAGCAGTTTCATAACATAGTAAAATAACGGACATTGTCGTCTACATCGTAAAACTGCGTGCAATTATCGGTTATTTTACTTATTCAGGAATATCGAGATTATGCGGGTCCAGATTCTCCCGTTTGTGAACTATCCGCGCACGGTTAGACACTTTTGAAAAATCTAGAGAACCGAGCCTGAAGTATTCTGATAGAATTACAAGAAATATTCTCTTTCAGGATACAACGTTCCCACCTTATGGTCGGTAACATGCTAATTTCAATAAATTCATACCTCCACTGACCCAGAAAACTACTGCTGTGAGCTAACTTTCGTAGTTTTAAAAGAAGTCCTGCCCACACTGAGTAGCTTTAAATTTCGTGGTTACCGCGTTACATAACTGCTTCATTGCCTTCTTCATGTATGAGCGTTGTTTCCAAATTTTCCTATACAAAGAAATCTTGAAACTTTCCAAAAATTATAACAGTCATATGGGTGATTTTACCAACGAAATAATGAAATTTCATCCACTTTAGATTCTGTATTCTTTAACATTCAGACGATCGGTTTACAAACATCGTTCAGCTTCCACAGCAATACAATACCCAACTTTTCACATGAGCTACAAATCTCCAAATATTCGCTGTGACTACCCAAACATATCTGCTGTTAGATCATCTCTTCCAGCCAAATGAGTGGTTATTGCTGTTGACACAGAATCTAACAGTTTAAATTGCTAGTAACAGAAGTATTTATACTGAGTTTACACATATTTTACCTAAGTATAATAAAACTCAGTGGAACTAAGGTTGTCAAATTTATAAGATTTACATAGACATGTCGCTTGTTAATTAACTTAAAAAACTGCTCTATTCATATCAAATGGAAGCAGCATTTCATAGAGTTTTCCACTAATAAGTAAATCGATTTATTCTTTCTTCATAAATACCTCGTAAAATGATCGATAGCCACCACGATTGAAGGGGTCCCAACATTCATAAGGTCTGATTACATCACAGGATGTAGACGACGAAAACATCTGTTGGTCGCCAAATGGCGATTCCTATAAACTGGGGTTTGAGCTGCTGAGTGGCAAGGATGTTACGTACATATTGTATACGGTAGACAAATAGAGCGAAGACGAGGCGGTTGAGGAGCCCTTTCTCAGGAGCACTGAGGCACTGAAATGCATTGATATTCCGAGTATGAAGGTAAAAATTCATATGGCTACACTGATCTTTTGACTGTCCACAAAATGAGAACCACCGTCAACAAAAACTGAACGAAATTCAACAAAATGAAAGTGTCAAATGTTATATCGAGAAGGTGACCTGAAAGTAAGTTATCTGAAGTACAGTACGCAATTTTGTAAATGCATAGTCAGTATCTAGCGATTATGGTGTAACTAAAGCAGTGAATTTTCTCATGTATCACGTAAGGCGTTTCGTAAATAGAGGAAAGAGCAGTTATCGGTGAAAACAAATGTAATTCGGATTATCCATCCACTCTCAGGTACACATTAAACTAGATACTCGATAGCTTGCTGTATACGGTTCACTACCATCCTACATGTAATTAATGATTGCTTATTTCGTTTAACTTTTAGAAATTATCCCGACGTTTCTAACAGTTATTAAATAGATTTTAGAACTACACCGACTTTGAACACAATGAAATACCTCGAAGCAAGCTCTGTATCAGTATGTAACTTACTCAGAAAATATAGTTCTTGTGAAAGACGTCTGATTCTTAATTCATACAAGGTATCGGCAGAGGATATCAAAAAGATTCCGTATTTCTAGATTTCGAGCGAATATTTTGATTGCCTTGACTTAGAACCTTAAAATTTTTACGGAGCAAAGGGACCATAGACAAATAGAGCGAAGACGAGGCGGTTGAGGAGAATGTAACACAAATCTGAACTTGATTCGACAGACTCTTCTGGAGAAGACTTTTGACACTGTTCCTCACAAGCGGCCTCTAATCAAAATACGTGCCTATAGAGTGTCATCCCAGTTGTACGAATTGATTCCTAAATTCCTTTCAGAAATATTATAGATCGTGGTAACTGACAGAAAGCCATCCAATGAAATAAAAGTGATATATGAGGTTTTTCAAGGAACTGTTATGGGCCTTCTGTTTTCCTAAACTATATAAAGATTTAGCAGATAATCTCAGCACCTTTCGCCAATTGTTTGCAGAAGATCCTGTCGTTTATGGTGTATTAAAATCAAAAGAAGTTGAAAATTTATCCCAAATTTATTTAGACAAGATATCTATGTAGAGCGAAAAGTGGCAACCGAATCTGAACAACAAAAAGTGCCTGGACCTAGACATGAATACTGAGCAAATCCTTTAAATTTCTGTCCAAAGCTATATAACACCAGTTTAATGTTTGTCGGATCGGTTAATTATCTAGTGAATAAAGCAATGATCGCCTTAAATGGATACATCACATACAAGATGTCGTGAGGAAGGCGAAGCAAAGACTACGTTTTATTGCCAGAACACTTAGAACAGGTTTTTCTAAACTGACTGCCTACTCTACCCATGTCCGTCCTTTTCTGGAATAATGCTGCTCGGTATGGGGCCGTTATGAGAAAGAACGGACGGCAGACGTCTCAAAAGTTCAAAGAATGACTGATCGCATTCTGTTATCGCGAAATACGACAGATAGGGACACGAATATTATACGCGTCTTGGGGTGGCAGTATTCGAAACAAAGGGGTGTTTCATTGTGGCGAGATTTTTCATGAAGCTGCCATCAACTTTTCCTTCAGATGGGAAAATATTTTGTTGGCTCCCACCTACATAGGTGTAAATACCCATGGTAATGAAATGAGAGGGATCAGAGTTTGCACGAAAGCCTTTTAGTATCATTTTTCCGTTTGTTATTCGAGAGTGGAACTGTCAAGAAATAGTCAAAGTGGTTCTATGAACTTTCTGCCAAACAATTAATTGTGAACTGCAGAGCAGCAGTGTAGATGTAGAAGCCGGAACCACTTCTTTATAGTCACGTTATAGCCTCTGAATTGGATACCACCCACAAACTAGCTGCATCCACGCCCAATACGAAAACGCTGCTCAGTGTACGCTTTCCTTGAAAAACCATGTAGAATGCTCTATGTCTAAATACCTCGATACAAGTAATTCGTTAATATCAATCAATTGAAGCATCCATACCTTCTGAAATATTTTGCACAGGGAAAACCCGGTGCTAGATTTGTGACTCAAACTCAGTTTCTCTGGTTTTCAGCAATGTGGTCAAGTTTCGTATGCCATAAAACCTGGCTTCCAGCTCTAGATCGGAGCCGAAGAGCCAACTATAAGACAAACTTTCGATCACACATGACTAGCGATTGCAGTCCTCGTTCCCTTCTCTGAATTCTGAATACAAGTGATCGTTGAGTTGGGCCACTGTGCACAACGATAACTCCGTCAAAGTGAGAACAACAAGTTTAGTGTGCACCAGTTTATATTTATTATTAGTGTGTCATCTAAAAATGGAAAAGTTGTAGGAGAACGTGAAGGATCTTGGGATTCAAGTTAGAGCTGAGTGTAACAGACATGTATTTGTTCTAATGACAAAAGTCACAATAAAAAAAATTTACAGGTTCGAGTAGGAGTCGAAACACCGAATGTTCTGTATAAACTTATATATAAAGTTTGTACGAATATATATATCTCTCCTAGGAATCGAGAATCTCAACTGTTAATATTGGTCCTGGGAATTCCAAGTCCATATCAAAATCTCTACACTACTTCCTCAGACTAGCTGGGTCATGCAAAAAGAAGCGAGTGGGTGTCTACAGTTTATATATGTAGTGAGAGAAGATTTGATAAAAAGCTTTTGATATATATACAAAAACATGACTATAAGTTACTTTTTTCATATAATAATGTTCATCTGTTATGTTTCTGACACATGATAAATGCAATGTGCGATTCCAATGGCAAAAGATATTTTTATGTGTTTTTGAAAGATGACTGCCAACAGCCGTAAAATAATGTATAAGATACATATTTGAACCATCCTGTATTTTTATTTTAAAATAAAACTGTACCAGTTTTTGTCTTGGACTCTCTTCACGGATGAAGGGTTACAATGGTTTAAGCCTCCATGTTGCACTGGTCATTACTTCAAATGTGTAGTGCATACCATGAATGTAAATATATGAGACAAGACTTTAAAGCAAAGATCCGAATTCTAAATGTATACAGAGCAGGTTAGTACTGCTCTGTATACATCCATGAAGATAGTCTATGACCGAAACCGGTAGAATTTCGATTTAAAATAAAAACAGCTGATGGTTCATATATACATTTTATAGATTTTTATAAGATATAACTACAATTTAACATGTTTCCGAATTTTTTGCTATACTTGTATTGTTAATCTTGTTAACTGATGTATTTCGTGGTTCTAGGTCAATCGGAAGTACATTCCAATTAGTGAGTTTGCTTGTATGAAAATATCTGACATAAATTTGCGAATCTTTTGATGGCGTTGACTTAGAAACTTACATTTTTTACACCACTACCGCCACCGCCATCGAATTTGGCATGTGACACAAATCTGAACTAGATTCTTCAACCAGTCCCAGAGAAAAATGTAACTTAAAAGGGGGATAAAAATACAGACGGATAGAAGCTGACAAGAAAAAGCAAAAAAGTTGTGTGATGCAATTAAAAATTACCAATTTTCAGACTTTTTTTTACTTGCGCTATGAAACCTTGCTTCTTTCCAAGTGTAATAATTCTAGGTCATCGGTAAGCAACCTGTAGGTTTCGATGAGTGAATTTCTATCAAAACATGTGACATAAATGGCCGTATCTTTTGATTGCCGTGACTTAGAAGCTTACAATTTTTACACCGAAAACTTACCATGGACCTTAGAAGATAACGGAAATTTGAACCTGGTATGCCAAACTATTCCAGAGAAAAGGGGCCTTAACCAATGCGTAGATTATACTGACGCATAAAAAGTGACGAAAAATATTTTTTCGTATTATATAATTACAGATTAATAATTTTAGACTTTTTTTCTTTACTTGTATTATGGAACTTCACTTCGTCCCAAATTTCATGATTCTATGTCAATGGGAGCATCCTATAGGTCTTTTATAGTATCAGAATATGTTACATAAATGGCTGTATCTTGTGATTGAAGTGACTTAGAAGCTTAAATTGTTACACTTACAAAGAATTATAGACTTTAATATGTGACGTAACTTCGAACTCTACACGTCTACCCGTTCCTGAGGAAAACGGTTCCTTGTAATCACAGACAGAGAGACAAACAGCTCGACGGACAGCAAAGGCATCCTCTAGGAGATCCGTTTTTGTTTTCATAGACTGAGCTATGGAACCCTAATTAACATAAAACAAAGTCATCTCAAACTCGCCTCACATTACAAAATGACACACTCTGAGGTGGTACAAAAAAAGAATGGTAGATTGTATGAAGATAGCCTGATGACATCTGGTCATGGGGGCAGCTCGCGAATGTCAGTGATACTACAAGGTACCACAAATCATAACCAAATTAAGCAACAGAACGTCATTGGAAAAGTAACCAAGTAGTGAGCTACTGAGAATATGGACTGTGTGCTGCTACAGCGACACTTACATATGCCAAAAATCAGTAAAACATCTATGCATTAGCACTAGTGGTGGCTGGGGGAAGTGTGTCTCTCATGTCACATAGTGACAGGAAAACCACGGAGTGAAGATCTCTCTCCGCCAGTGACTACTTGATATGGAGGGCACAACTCAATGCTGTTGCAAAATGTAGTTGACGAAAATATTGCTTATTTCATGGAAAAAACGGAGGAACACTGCAGGAACTTCTGACGTCTCATACAAGGAACACACCTTCAAAAATAAAATTTTCTTGATATAATTTACCAACAGCCGTATGTATTGTAGAAATTTATTTTATTTTGTGAACATCTATGAGCTACCAGTTTCGGCATTACATTGATGCCATCTTCAGGCCCCACTGGTCATAGTCGTAAAATCGCTATACACGGAAGAAGCCATATAACTGGATCCGTGAATCAAATTGTCCTGCAACAGCTCTTGGCGGCCAGGTGACACAGACTGATTCATCCACTTAATACGATTCTCAACGGACGGGACTCCTTCCGCCAGGTAATCAGAGTTTTCACGGGGATAATCTTGCGGTGTAGCGAGCCGTACATTAATGACTTGTCGTGGTTGCAAGTGTCATTAGCTATCAACATACCACCATCAGTAAATGAGTGTGACACTGTGTTTTTTGCAACAAATCAGTGTCTGTTCGAATGTAAGAGTTCATTTCGTCCCGTTAAATATTATCATTGAAACATACTCAAATGGTTCAAATGGTTCTGGGCACTATGGGACTTAACATGTAAGGTCATCAGTCCCCTACGCTTAGAAGTACTTAAACTTAACTAACCTAAGGACATCACACACGTCCATGCTCGGGGCAGGATTCGAACCTGCAACCGCAGCAGCAGCGCGGTTCCGGACTGAAGCGCCTAGAACCACTCTGTCACTTGAAACACACTGTTCATTAAGTTATTTGTGTTCCATAGATCATTACTACGCTCTCTCACTGTCATGTGGAACGTGTTATTTAGATTGCAAATTTCATACAATTTCCAAATGAACAATATGCAGAAATGCTGCTCATTTACATGATAGTCATTTGCAATAATTATAAGCTTTATCACATGGTAATAATTAATTCTCTATGTGCAATGTCTGCTTCTCTCTCTCCCCCCCCCTCCCCCACTCTCTCTTTCTCTCTCTCTCTCTCTCTCCTTTCTTTCTGTCTCTCTCAGACACACACGCACACGCACACACACACACACACACACACACACACACACACACACACACAGACGCACACGCACGCACGCACACACACATTACAGATTTTCCGTTTCGTGTCCATGTGCCCACACTTCAGTACCTGACCTGTTGCCCAAGAAAAATTAATATCAATGGCTTGCTTGTGCACTCGCACTTGGAGGTAATAAACTATCTAAAAACAAGCTACTCGTAATGGCTACAACTACCTGCCTACAAATGCAGTAAATTCTGATGTGATGTTATTCAGAACTCTGTCTTCAGTCACCGGAGGAAATAGCAGCACTTTTACCTATAACATCCTGTACATATACGGCGAACCGGAACAACACCGACAACCTTAAAGGGATTGTAGTATGGGCCAAAACAAGGAAAAATATTTGGTATACATTGGCTCGAAATTAACTTAAAAGCTCTGAGCACTTTTTCAACTTTGATGCTCTGAGACCCAACTCTTCTACCGAAAGCTCTTTGCTTTCCATACTTTGAGATGTGTTAATGTGGACCAATAGAAGAAAAAAGTCAAGTAAACATGACCCAATAACTGTGAGCACTTGTTCAATTTCGTTCCTGTGAAACACATATCTGCCGGCCGGTGTGACCGAGCGGTTCTAGGCGCTACAGTCTGGAACCGCGCGACCGCTACGATCGCAAGTTCGAATCCTGCCACGGGCATGGACGTGTGTGATGTCCTTAGGTTAGTTAGGTTTAAGTAGTTCTAAGTTCTAGGGGACTGATGATCTCAGAAGTTAAGTCATTTGAAAACACATATCTTCCGCTGCAAAAGCGCTCACAGTTCTGAAGGTAGGCATATTAGAGCACATGTCCAATATAAATTTTTATCTGTTTTGGTCCATACTACCATCTCTGAACGTTTCTCGATGGAATTCCGTTTCAAAATATTCCTCGATGGAGCTGGAGTTGTGAAGCAAATATCTATTATTTGTGTTCAAAGTTAACTTTGCTACATGTCACATTCTTGTCACTGACTAACTGAGCAAAATTCTTATTGTTGGGTTACTCACTTCTATATGTCCACACTGAGGCTCAACAATCTCTTTCTCCAGAGATATACAGAGTGGTTATAACTAAACTTAAACATTCAAAACGCTGTAGAAATAACTCCACTGATCAGAATGAGGTCAAATTGCAACTGAATATTATTGGAGAAATGGGAAAACTTATGGCAGCAGAAAGGAAACGGTGTGAAAATTGTTCAGTAGATGGCACTATATGTGTCAGAATACGTAAATGGAAACACCTGTCATGTGCACGACCCATTGAAGTTGGTATAAACACGCTGGGTACACGGCTTTTCCTCCTTTAGCGCCTTCGATGTCTGCCATGGCTGTCTCAATGCAGTATCGCGGTCTCCTTGTAAAGCTATGTTACAGAAATGATGACTGTGCACACGTCGCTCTGCACTGAAGAGTTTTGAAAAACGCGTTGGTCCGATAACTGCCATGGGTCTGGAGAAAATTATACGGAAATTCAAAAAGACGGGTTCTTTTGATGTGCAACCTGGTAGACGGAGGAAGTGAATTGATTGGACGTCAGTGGAAGCAGTGGCTACAGCAATGCAAGAGGAGACGAGTGGTGGTGTGCAAACGAGTAGTACACGAAGAATTGCCCGAACATAGGACATAACCGTGAGCATGGTGCGTAAAATCCTACGAAACATCCTTCTTAGCTATCCATTCAAAATTACTCATACGCACGAGTTGGTTCCTGTAGACCTGCCAGCAAGACAGACCTTTGTTTTAGAATTTCTTGGTCGCATGGAAGTGGACAATGATTGGCCGTGGAACTTATTGTTGACAGACGAAGCCCACTTCCATCTGACAGGATGGAAGTGGGCAACACACAGAATTGTCGAATATGAGCAACGTAAAATCCACACGCAAATCAATCAGTACCACTTCATCCTGAAACGGTCACAGTGTGATGCGGGTTTACGGCATCATTTATCATAGTGCCATATTTTTTCGAAGAGACAGGTGCTTCCGTTCCTGTTACCTGTACCGTCATTGGTAAGCGCCATGAGTGTCTTTTACGCAACCACGTCATTGCAGCTCTCCAATAAAGTGGATGTGTGGATGGGATCACTTTTATGCAAGATGGCGCACCTCCGCACATTGCAAATCCAGTTAAGCAGCTGCTGAAGGGCCATTTCGGAAATACTAGAATTATCAGCCCCCATTTCCCTACAGCCTGGACGTCCCGATCACCTGATCTTAATCCGTGTGACTTCTGGCTGTGGGGCTATCTGATAGATGACGCATTCACTGTTAAATTGCAAACTTAGCTGCATTTAAAGCACGCATTGCGCAACACACTCTGAACGTGACCACAGGAACACTTAGATCAGTTGTGGAACATGCTGTTTCTTGATTTCAACTTATTTCAGAAAACGATGGACAGCATATTGAACATGTTATGAGCCAGTCACGCGAAAATTAATAATCCGATTTGATTTTGATTGATGGTATTTATCCAGTTTTTGGCTTAGGACAATTAAAAACTGATTTTTCCCATCCGTTGTGATATGATCTTGCCAGGATGGATGGGCTTACGTAACTAATAGTATCTCACCTGTACACCTATGCACGCTGAGTAGCACAGTTGTTTAACGTCAAACGTACAACATAGGCACTGTTGCATGATTCATTTGTCAGTTGCAGTCGACCACTATTATATTATGATGCTTACAGCGCCATCTATTGCTGTTTTTTGTAACTATTTATTTTCCTTCTGCCGTACGTTTTCCCCCTTCTCCGATAATATTCCTTTGCAACATGACGTCATTCTGACCAATGGTGTTATTCGTACAGTGGTTTGAAAGTTTAACTTTAATTCTAATCACCCTGTATTCGTGAACCGTACTTTTATTTCAGAATTTTTCTTGATTGATGACGCAGAACTTCATAAGCTAGTAAATGTTATATGAAGCTGTTGATCAGAAAAATTCTGCCCTCAATGCGCAGGAATAATGGCTGTTTGGCGAGCTATTTGCAAGTGGTTCTAGAGCGACACTATCTGTCATCCTGATTACACGGTCTCATACAAGTCATACTTCCGTTTTCGATTAAGAGTAACCCTAAAAATAAATGCACAAGCCATTAAGTAAAATTAGGGAAAGTACTTTTTTGGGGATTATCGTCTTCAAATTCTATTATTACCAGTACAGGAAAAGTTGAAAATCTTTGACGTTCAAGAAGATGTATTTCATTTATTGAATTTATTGATTTTATCACATGCTTCATTTCTACGGTGTGGTTAGACATTGTGTAGCGCAGACAGCAATTATTGTGACTAAGATCAGAGTTTGCAGTGAATAAATTACAAAAATAATGTTTGGATTTGCAACTGCTAAGACTTTCCCTTTAGGCTAGGTTGTGATACTTGAATCATCAGCGAAAATAATTGTTTTTCTTCTTGTACATACAAAGAAGTACACACACACACTTTTCTCCATTCTAGAAACTGCTGAATAGACACCCCTTGCTTTACACTCGGAATTCCCACCGCGATGCCTCACATACAAACAATCAAAAACATTTATCACAAAATTTCATTCAGAGAATATTTCTGGCAATTAAACATTGGCAATGTGACAGCAATATGGCAACAGAGTAATCGTATGTACAGTAATTACGTCTGTCAACAAATACGAGTAGTGCTGCGCAGTTGATGCAGTGGACAGCATTTTATGTTAGCATGAAGGCGGTCAAGGGTTCGATTCTGGGTCGAAGTGTATTTGTTTTTATTTGCCAATTTCATACTGCTGTATAGTACTGTAGTATACACTGTTTCTTAGGTCGCATGTGTCCTTCATTTATACAGTACAGTGTTCTGTAACGGTGAAAGTAACGTGGTTAGACAAGTCAGAAACAGACATTTGAAAGAAATGGCCTGTCATAGGACAGAATAACTATAAAAACAATGTCAGTTTCGAGATGCTAAACATGACTGCACAGTTAAATAACACAACAACTAAGAGTAAATTACACTACATGTAGTACATCTCATCAGTTGTAACACATTAGCAACCAGTGATAATAATAATTTCCATATTAATGACCACATGACGTTCACAAAAGAATACGTTGTCCTTCGAGCAGATGCTCAAAGCAACTCCACTGCATTTCCATACATTGCACGACCCGCTGCATCATATAGCTCTGGACTCTTCGCAACATGGCTGCATCCACAGATACTAGAGCAGCCTGGGCACACGCTGTAAGTTCTTCCATGTGTGTCGTTGGAGTACAATACGTGTGCTCCTACAAGTGTCCCCACAGGAAGAAATCCTGGGGATTTAGGTACAGTGAAAGTGGTGACCATGGAACTGGACCTCCCTATCCGAGCATTTCACTGGAAACGTTATGTCTGAATATCGTCACACATTTATTCCAAAGTGTGGAGATACACAATCATGTTGGAACATGAACCTCTGCCGAACATTAAGTGGAACATCTTCCACTGAGTCAGTAAAAACAGTTGAATGGAATGCATTATATCTTCATGCAATCAGCCAGTCAGACAACAAGTAGGGTCCCAAACTCCTTCCTCCCACCATTCCGGCCCAGACGTTGTTGCCAAATCTAACTTGATATCCATGTTCGCTGGTGACATGTGGGTTAACGTCATACAAATGGTGGGTACTGTGCATGTTGACGACATCCTCACGAGTGAACACTGCTTCATGCGATCATATTACAGTGTTTATGAAGCCGCCGTCGGCTTCGTGTTGTTTTTAAGCATTCACAGAATTCTATCCACAGACAGAAGTCTGCAGGATGCAGGCGTTGCGTTGAAGAATGATGATAGAGGTGCAGCTCATGCTAGTGTAGCACTTGTGAGACACACAGCTGCCTTGCTACGATATGTGTACTTCATTAAGGTTCTTAGTGAATGATCTCCAGAATAGTTTCCTCACTACCTGGAGTATCACAAGTTCATGGAAGACCTCTGCCAAGCAGTGGTGAAGGCGAGAACCTGTCTACCGAAAGTGAAGCTCCAGACAATGACTCACATATTTATTTGGATGACGTCGGCTAGGATATCTACCAGAATATTCAGGAGCAGCTACACCAGCCTGGTTATCAGATGCACCAAGGACCAGAAGCACACTCACATACCACATATTCATCGTTTGTGTGTGTGCCATCCGTCTACCTCACTGTTTTAGTCTAACACAAAAAGAAAATCGTAATGTGTACGAATGTATATGGAGTCTGTCACAGGCACGGTATTCCGCTAGCAACTAGTTCCTGTTTGGTGAAGAGTGGATACAGTGTAAACACGTCATTAGTCACAGCGGGCTGTTCCACCTAACGCGCACTTGTTCAGAAGTCTAGAGTCTAAAAGAATGAACAACTGCATCACCAAAAGATTATTATTATCACTACTACTTCTTTGAATTTTGCCGTACCTTTTGCAACTCTTTCTTTCAACACGTAGTCTTCTTGCGATTTGTACATCAAACAGCTTTTTTAAAGAATGGTTCATGAATCTCAATATTAGTACACGTTCAAAATTCTGCACAAATCGTAGTACATCAGTGAACACATTTACGTAGTCTCATAATAAATCTTCAAGCTCATGTTTTTCTTCAGCTTTCAGCCCTGCAGTTCAGATACCTTCCCCTCAGTTACATTCACTAGGCCTTCTCTTCAAATTTTAGTTCTAAACTATACTATACTACACAGCTTTTGTCTTTCACTAATGCCAACCTGTTCATGCTTTTATAATAATCTCCTATTTCCTCCACGAATTTTGTTTGGATTGTATTCTCTTTATTGTCTCTCTTATATAATGTTTTCTCTCTCCGTATGCAATAATGTTATGTAACCAGTCAGTACCGAAACAAATTCATCACATAATTCTCAAATTATTAAACAACCAATTTCTGATTCTGCACCCACTGTCTCAAATGTCAGTAAATTTACACATCTCATCAATGTACTCTGTGTGACATAGCAATTTAAGCGTCTACCACACTTAAAGTGCTAGTGTTTTCATTCTATGAATTAGATTCTAGGGATAATGTGTTATTTTTTCGATAATGTGAAATGTATAGTGTCATGAGAATAGTATAAACATTAAATAAAATTCCTACATAGAGGAAATCCTCTGATTTCTGAATGCAAAAGGGAAGCCAAGTGCCTTGTGGTGTGCGACACTGCTCTTTGGATTTTGCTAACAAGTGATTAACCAATTACGAAAGGACACTCTGGTGCAAGTCTTTGATTGAATAGATGTGTAATGAGTTCTAACCTAAAGATAATTTACTGCATTGTAGAAAGTCAGCCATTTTGTTAACCTTGCAACTAAGAGAATTTAATGATTTGCTAAATTCCAAATAAGTTTGATATGAAAGAGGTTTTTCACTGTATGAGATACATAAAAAAAATATTACTTTTTTATGTGAAAGGTAACTGATCCAATTGCAAGTTACCTGGTATATATGAATCCTGACGTGTTCCTCGTCAAAACAGACATTCAGATGGATGGATTTTGGTAGCAATCTAAGAGCCTCCACAAGGTCATTTCCTTTCTCAGAGAATTTTTATTCATTGCAAATGTGTTTTTTCCCCTTTCGAAGTTTTTGTAGGATGGGGAGTGCTCATCAGAATCCGGTCTGTAATAATGTAACCTGAAACGAACTTAGCAGCATGATGTCAGGCCGAATATGAGTATGACCATCTCCTAGAGCTGCAGAAGTACCAGGAAGACGTGCCGCTTAATAAACGCATACCACATCTAACAAACACTACTTACAAGCAGTTTTGATTCCTAGATGTATAGTTAGGACATTATCTTTGAAATTGCAAGATTAACTGAATCCAAATTAAATTCAAGATGATTTTTTTTCCTTAGATAAGTTATGTGTCTACCAGTTGCTCCTCTAATCATAATTCGTATCACTGGCATCTCAATATAATTATTATTGTGTCTAATTTCATTACTTAAAGCTTCTGATACTCCAGACATTCCGCTATCTGAATTCAGTAACGCTTTTCCTTTCCAGTTTCCTATTTTAACATGAGTGTATGGGTTCCCTGCTTCATGACTTGTCTTTCTATCAATGTCTTCATCCAGTGGGTGCTTTTCAATTACACTGATCTCTTTATCTTTACTGAACTTCTTACACTTGTTATTTTCAATGCTCCTGTTTCTCAATACATCACTTACCTTCTTCATCCAATTGATGTTTATGTCAGAGTCATCATTGCTATTTATATCATAGTGGTCGTTACACAAGTTCCCTAAAATCACAATTGAAACACCATTTACACCTACATATCTTTTACATGATTCATAAATGCCTTAGCAATAAGGGTAGACTCCTTTGCACAAGATTTCTGACTTTTTATTAAGTGTGTGACACTCCCAAACATTTGCTATTATGTGTACCAAAATCTTCATTACTAACTTCACCATTTAGAATTAAAGACTGACTAGGCATCTCACAGATTTCTTTTGAATAATTTCAACTGAGTCATGAGCATCATTTATATTTACACATATAATAGATTTAGTCACTTCATTAGCAACTCATTTTCATTTCAGTTTTATCTTGTCAAATTCATGAATAACAGACACTCCTTTTCCTCCTCATCTAACAGAGCATCCTCATATCCAGCAAAATAATCCAATTTGCCATTAATCCCTTCCTAATCCACAATATCACAAACTTTTGTTCCATCTCCATGTAGCATATGCTTTCCACTACATTCATATTCTACTTCTTCTTTAAAATCAGAAAAGTTCTCACAAATATTTAAGCAATCATCATTAATCTCATCCTTGTTTTCTCCCTCATCAAAAATGTAGAAGTTTCCTAAATCACCTTTCTGTAACTCATATTTCAGATTTTTAGTGTTTGTTGCATTTTGTTTTTCAACTCTGTCTTGCCAGATACTAAACCAAAGCTCCTGATGTACTCCTACAGTTTTATGAAATTATCTCTCTGCTGTGGCAACGGTTTTGTGTAGCCATTATGTTACCCTTGATGATCCTTATAATCATTACCCCCATTCCAACAATGAAGACCTCCATTGGAACGACCTTTAGTTGTACTGTTCAGTGATTTTCGCACCCTGATTGAAATGTTGAGGTGGATGTTGACTATGGTTCCAGTTTCTGTTACTTCGTTCATATTTCCTATTTGCTGCAGTGCCAAGCATTGAAGAGGATATTTAACAACTGCTTTGTTGATGTTCATTGCCAATGCAAGCCGCATGCCACTTTAAATGTAACTTGTATTGTTTCAAGTCAGTTTTCACTGTTTCAAGTAGGGCTGTTCGAACAGTTTACGTCACAGTTCCGTAAATCTTGAGTTCTGTTCGATCTTTTGATCAGGCAGTGATATAGTGAGTTTTCTGGTACTCAACTCACAACCTGCCCTAGCGTTTTTATGGTGTTGTGGATTTTAACAATAAAAAGAACTGAAAAACAGAGACTAAAATATATTTTCTATGGTATATGTCAAATGTGAGAACAGAAATTAATCTATAAACAACAGTCTGCAATCACGTTTCTCTCCAATTCTGTAATCTAGTGACATCTGATGATACTATCCCCAAGATTGGTGTTGCTACTATAATTTATTTTCCAATAGGATTTACAGTAACTTTGACACTATTTCGTCAGTTTAGCATTTCACTTTCCATTAATTTTCTTCACTGTTTCGTCAGAATGTAGAAATTCGAAGTAAATCGGCCAAGAACTACGAAGTAAAACGGTCAAATACCTTTTGAGGTGTTTGGTAACAACGTTTCTCCTTTAGATATTTTATACATATTTATATATTATATATGTTACAAAAACTATAACCTATGCGGCCAAAATATTCATTGGGGGATCGTGTAGAAATCTGAAGTAAATCGGTCAAGTAATTTTAGAGAGTTTTGGTACCAAGCTGCCCCTTTATATATTATATACATGTTTGTTTCAAATCAGATTACAGAATCTCATGCAGGCAGTGATCACTCCCTTGTCTTGAAGGTAAAGAGTGAAAAATTTCATCAAGGTCGGAATAAAAGAGTAGATTTGTCTGAAATATAAACAAGCAAAGGAATGGACACTCTTCTTTATATATATATATATATACACCGTAGTATCTCCCTCTGTGATCAATATCTCTTGGTTGTCCTCTTCTGGCATAACTACGATTAATATCATCATTTCTCCTATCATAATTGTTGTTTTTATAATTTCCATTATAACCCCCCTGTCTGAAATGATTTGAACCAAAACCATGACTATTATTTCTGTCAAGTGTTCTACCTAAGGTATCTGATTAATCATTTCAATACACTAATCCCTACTGCACATAATCAGGAGACCTCTGATTTAAAATATCAATTTGTGTCAGTTTGTCGATAGGTTTGTTTAAATGAACAAGTTTCATAATTGATTGTTCCACAGTTGGGTCCTCTGTAATTTCATCCAGTGAGAAATTAATTTTGTATTTACAGTGTTGTAATGAATCAAAGAATGCTAACAACCATCTGCACAAAAACTTATCGCTGGCATACAAAACAATCCATTGTAATATCTATGAAAAGTGTTTTTGTCGACATACCTTCCTGTAATCAACGTGCCTGTTTTTGAACATTAATGAATTACTGTCTAAACACATCACACTAATTTTGCATTCATTATCATTTTCTGAAACGATCTTTCAGTACATTTTGTTTCACGAGTATTTTTAACAGACACAACTTCACTATTAAAATTACGTTCTCATTTTTAAATATTGCCTCAAATTTTTTTTCCATATCAGTTATTTTCTGATTAACAAACTGAGCACTGGAATCAGTGTTTGCGACTATGTCATTTTATCTTGTGATTCTGGAATTCGTAGTTTCACTTTGTATTTTCAGTTCATCTATGTTTGCTAGAATCTGATTTCTTACCTCCAATTTAACAGCATAACAATTTTCAGCAATCTCACATCCTAACTTGATTATCAAAGCTTCGCTGTTATAGGAATTTTGTTTGTTTCTTCAGAAATTCTATTGTTCAAAGTTTCTCTGGTATCAGATATTTGCTGTTCAGAGTTTCACTGGCATCAGACATTTATTTGCTTGTAGTGTTACTGTTTCTTGCTACAAAATTTATAACTGAGTTCATTTATCTCAGAATCTGATTTAACGATGGTTTGTTTCCTGACTCTGATTCCGAATTCCTAATCCTGAGTTGTCTACCACAAAACTGTCGTCATTTGAGAGATTTTACTCTTTCTTTAGTGCCATTCTGAAAATTTGACTACCAAACTTCATTAGCAAAATCCATTCACAAGCAATAAAGATAGTACTACAAGTAATAAATTTTCCATTTTTGTTATTTCTCTAACAAGATAATGACAGAAGAAGCTGATATCATGTACTTAACTTATGTTGCTGTGTGTCCATTACAGCTCCTTATTTTCCAGTCGTGTCTTCACAGGTCTGCTTCCACATACTGACTACGTTACTTTCAGTTTTGTTTTCGGTTTTTCAGGTGCCTTAAAACTTCAGGACTGCTAGCTCTTTTGCTGGGTCGTTCATCCAGCGCTTCCTTGGTCACCCTACAATATGTGATCAAAAGTATCCGGACACCTGGCTGAAAATGACCTACAAGTTCGTGGCGCCCTCCATCGATAATGCTGGAATTCAATGTGATGTTGGCCCACCCTTAGCCTTGATGACAGCTTCCACTCTCGCAGGCATACGTTCAATCGGATGCTGGAAGGTTTATTGTGGAATGGCAGCCTATTCTTCACTGAGTGTTTCACTGAGAAGAGGTATCGATATCGGTCGGTGAGGCCTGGCACGAAGTCGGCGTTACAAAACATCTCAAAAGTGTTATATAGGGTTCAGATCAGGACTCTGTGCAGACCAGTCCATTGCAGGCATCATACTGTTATGTACCCACTCCGCCACAGGCCGTGTATTATGAACAGGTGTTCGATAGTGTTGAAAGATGCAATTGCCATCCCCGAATTCCTCTTCGACAGTGGGAAGCAAGAAGGTGATTAAAACATGAATGTATACCTATGCTGTGATAGTGCCACGCAAAACAACAAGAGGTGCAAGAGCCACTATATACTACACTATAACACCACCGTCCCCGTGTTTTACTGTTGGCACTACATATGCTGGCAAAGCACGTTCACAAAGCATTCGCCATACCCACACCCTGCCATCGGATCACGACATTGTGTACTGTGATTCGTCACTCCACGCAACGTTTTTCCACTGTTCAATTGTCCAATGTTTACGCTCCTTATACCACGTTAGGCGTCGTTTGGCTTTTACGGGCGTGATGTTTGACTTATGAGCAGCCGCTGGACCATGAAATCCAAGTTTTCTCACCTCCCACCTAACTGTCATAGCATCTGCAGTGGATCCTGATGCCGTTTGGAATTCCTGTTTGATGGTCTGGATAGAAGTCTGCCTATTACACATTACGGCCCTCTTCAACTGTCGGCGGTCTCTGTTAGTCAACAGACGAGTTCGGGCTGTACGCTTTTGTGCTGTACGTGTCCCTTCACATTTCCACTTCAGTATCACATCGGAAATAGTGGACATAGGGATATTTAGGAGTGTGGAAATCTCGCGTACAGACGTATGACCCAAGTGACACCCAATCACCTGACCACGCTCAAAGTCCGTAAGCTCCGCGGAGCGGCCCATTCTGCTCTCTCGCGATGTCTAGTGACTAATGAGGTCGCTGATATGGAGTACATGGCAGTAGGTGGCAGTACAATGTGCCTAATATGAAAAACGTATCTTTCTGGGAATGTCAGAAGACTTTTGAACACAAGAGTGTATATGGCGTCTATATTTGGTTTCCCATCGAGTGCTTTCTGCGCCTACCTTTCTTCTGGTATTTGGGCTACATGGCCTACTCACTGAATACTTCTGATCATCAGCTTCTGTAGTGGTGTTGTTTATTGCATCAGGAGGAAGTTTTCCTCGTTTCCTCTATCTCCACTCTCCTTCATCGAAGATCGGTCCGCCGGCCGGTGTGGCCGAGCGGTTCTAGGCGCTACAGTCTGGAACCGCGCGACCGCTACGGCCGCAGGTTCGAATCCTGCTTCGGACATGGATGTGTGTGATGTCCTTAGGTTAGTTAGGTTTAAGTAGTTCTAAGTTCTAGGGGACTGATGACCTCAGCTTTTAAGTCCCATAGTGCTCAGAGCCATTTGAACCATTTTTTGAAGATCGGTCCCCACACATTCCTTATCCTGCATGGCGGCAATTAACAGACTTAGAACGCGGAATAATAGTTGGAGCTACACATATTGGACATTCAGTTTCATAAATCATTAACGATTCAATATTATGAGATCCACAGTGTCAACAGTGCGTCCAGAATTTCAAATTGCAGACGTTGCCTTTCTACACCGACAACGCAATGGCCGAATGCCTTCACTTCGCGGCCGAGAGCAGCGGCGTTTGCGTAGGGATGTCACTGCTAACAGACAAGCAATACTGCGGGAAATGACCTCAGAAAGCAGTGTGGAACGTACTACGAACGTATTAGTTAAGGCAGTGTGGCAAAATCTGCTGTTAGTGGACTATGGCAGAAGACGGACGGCGCGAGTGCATTCGCTAACAGAACGGCATCGCCTGCAGCACCTCTACTGGGCTCGTGAGCTTATCGGTTGGACCCGAGCCGAGCGGAAAACCGTGGCCTGGTCTTACGAGTCTCGATTTCAGGTGGTAAGAGCTGATGGTACGGTTCCAGTGTGGCGCAGAATCCACGAAGCCACGAACCGAAGTTGTCAACAAGGCATAATGGAAACCGCTAGTGGCTCTGTAATGGTGTGGGCCGTGTTTACATGGAATGGACTGGATCTTCTGGTCAAACTGAACCGATTATTGACTGGAAATGGTTTTGTTCGGATACCTGGAGGTCATTTGTAGCCATTCATGGACTCCTTTTTTATGGATGACAATACACCTCGTCACCGATCCACAGTTGTGCGACTTGCTTGAAGAACATTCTGGATATTTTGAGATGATGATTTGGCCAGCTAGATCGTACGCCACGAATTCCATCGAAAATTTATGGGACGTAATTGACTCAATTCGTGCACAAAATTTTGTAAGGGCAACACTTTGGGAATTATGGATGGCTGCAGAGGCAGCATGGCTCAGTATTTTTGCGAGGGACCTCCAACGACTTACTGAGTTCATGCGACGTCGAGATGCTGCACTACACCGGGAAAAAAGAAATCGTACAAGACATTAGAAGGTGACTTCTGCACCTCAGTGCATTGTTGTTACTTTTGCCTTCTCCCTAATTAGATGACCTCCATTTTGGCTTCATTCATCCTTATCCCAGCCTTACGTACATAGCAGTCCATTTTCTGATACATTTGTTTCAAAAATGGTTCAAATGTCTCTGAGCATTATGGGACTTAACATCTATGGTCACCAGTCCCCTAGAACTTAGACCTACTTAAACCTAACTAACCTAAGGACATCACACAACACCCAGTCATCACGAGGCAGAGGAAATCCCTGACACCGCCGGGAATCGAACCCGGGAACCCGGGCGCGGGAAGCGAGAACGCCACCGCACGACCAAGAGCTGCGCACACATTTGTTTCAACTGATGTTTTGATTCACTTAACAGTACCATATCCTCTGCATATGAGAGACTGTTGAAACTGCGAAGCCGGCCGGAGTGGCCGAGCGGTCCTAGACGCTACAGTCTGGAGCCACGCGACCGCTACGGTCGCGGGTTCGAATCCTGCCTCGGGCATGGATGTGTGTGATGTCTTTAGGTTAATTAGGTTTAAGTAGTTCTATGTTCTAAGGGACTGATGACCTCAGTAGTTGTCCCATAGTGCTCAGAGCCATTTGAACCATTTTTTTGTTACTGCGAGCCATCTTTACTCCAGCCCATTCTTGCTGTCTACATTCCCGTACTACTCTAAGACCACACTGAACAGAATACAGGACAGAGCATCTCCTTGTATGAGACCTGTCCCAGTCTCAAATGTACTGTTGCCCTTGACTCATCCATATAAGTTTGCACCATTCTCACTAGCTTCTCAGGAATTCTGAAGTACGCTGTTCACTGTATAGGACATTCCTGTCGATTTTGTCGCATGCATGTTGAAAATCAACTAACAGACTATACATATTTTTATCGTATTCCCAGTGTTTTTCAAACAATTGTCTTAACGTTAAAAATATGATCTATTGTTGATCGGTATGATCGTAAACCTGCTTGGTGTTCCTGTAAGTTGTTGACTATGAATTTTTGTAATTTTCTGAAGATAATGAAGTCAGTCTCTTCTAAGTTACATGCAACATACCGAGCGAGGTGGCGCAGTGGTTAGCACACTGGACTCGCATTCGGGAGGACGACGGTTCAATCCCGTCTCCAGCCATCCTGATTTAGGTTTTCCGTGATTTCCCTAAATCGTTTCAGGCAAATGCCGGGATGGTTCCTTTGAAAGGGCACGGCCGATTTCCTTCCCAATCCTTCCCTAACCCGAGCTTGCGCTCCGTCTCTAATGACCTCGTTGTCGACGGGACGTTAAACACTAATCACCACCACCACCACCACCACCACCACCACCACATGCAACAAGCTGATTCTTCTGTAGGTTCTACATTCCATTTTGATTTCTTTCGTGTACATCAGGCACTCTTGGACTAGGTTCAATTCTTCTGGCAAGGGCTCATTTCCCACATTCCATCTCCCATATCACTTGGATCACTTTATATACCTCTAAGTGAAATCTCTCACTTCATTATTTTATTAATTCTCCTGTTATTCTGACTTCCATTGCGGCCTTGTTGTTTCTTAGTTTTTTTGATTTCAGTCTTCACATCTCCTTCCGTCACTTCCCACTCTTCTTCATCTGTAATTTTCTCTGTGGTGTCTGCAGATGGCATCTCATCTGCGTCTGATCGACTCAAGAGTTCTGAGAATTATTCTCTCTATCCCTCTAAAATACTTTCCTTGTCATTTATCAAGTTGCCGTTTTTATCTCTAACTGAAAAGGTTGGTCTCTGAAATCCCCATTTGTGATTTACGATACATTACAAAAATTTTTGTTCTTGTTGTGGCTCTGTGGATCAACTTGTTCCAATAAACTTGTTGGACATATTCTATTCTATTTCCTCACAGTTCTTGTCGTCCTCCTCCTGATGTTGAGAAACGGTTGTCTTTTATGCTGATTCTTCTGTCAGCTAGTCACTCCTCTCTTATTTTCCTACTCTTTTCTGCAGCCCCCTGGCAGGTCTCATTGAATAATTTTCTCTTCTTCATTCACTTCTTTCTTCCGAATGTATCGTCCACTATTCTTATTACAGTGGCCTTTAATTCTCTACACTTTTGCTCCACTTTCTGTCTTGCTTCTAGGTTTTCTAGGACCTGAAAGCGGTTCCTGGTTCTGTAGCATACTGTTCTTTAATTGCACATTCTCAGTTTCCCAACATTGAAAGCAGATTCTAATGTCTCCTTCTTCTGCTTATGAATGTAGGTGAACATCATTTTAAGCCTACACACAACGAGAAAGTGGTCTGCTGCACTGCCGGCGCCTCTATACCACCTGATGGTCATGACTCTATGGCTATAACTCTAGCCCACTAAGATCTATCTGGTCGGTAACTCTTCCTTCCAGTGAGCATTAGGTTCAATTATTTATCCTCTTGTGCTATGTCGAACTTACTCTCAGGTTTTTTGAGATAGTTAAGTTGATCCTCTGACCACTCTCATTGGCCTCATCATGCAAGCTGCGCCTTCCTATAGTTGGTACATAAATTCTGCTTTTCTGTTAAAATATCCTTGAACTATCTTGTTATTTATAGTTGGTGTGTTTTCAAATGTTTGTTCTAATTCCTCATAGAATTCCTCCTCTCCTCGTGTGTTTTATCTGGTGCCGGAGCACGAACATCGATAAATACGTGTCTGTCAGTTTCTGGGGACCATGTAGGATACTCTTTTGTTAACAGCTTTGAATCATTTAATCAATTTTGCTGCCTTGTTATGTATCACAAAACTAGTGACGAATTCTTGTTTATCTATACATCCACCACAAAATAGTACGTGTACATCGTCTTTGTGAATACCCTTACCCAGCTATTTTTTCTTGTATTGCCAGCAGGTCAGGTTTTTGTCGCTTAATTTCGGAGACATAGTCTGGTTGATTCTTGGTCTACATAAGCTTTGAACATGGTGCCTCTAATCATTTTTCTATTGGTCCCTTGTATAGCCCTTACCGAGTTTTAGAAAATGACATGTCCAATACGTTTGCGTGCTGAATACAGCGTCAGTCCTGCATTAAGCCAATAAAGTTACTGGTAAGTAGAATAGGATTTAAAGTTGTAGGGGATTTTGTGCACTTCCCTTTTGAAGCTTTTAGGAAATTGTTTGACATGAGACTTACTATTAATATTGGTTTTATGTCACAAAACATACATTTTTATTTCCCATTATATTAAAATACAGGCCGCTCATATCCTTGTAGGAGCGGTGCCTATAGGGCCTGAAGAATTATTAAACTTGTCAAAAATGAGTGGAAAATTACTTCTAAACAATGTAGTCATAAATAATGTCATCATGAGCCTGTCCTGCAAAACTACTTTTCTGAAGATGTGTTCAACTATAATGGAATAGTTTCGCAGTTTTCGTGATATATTGGTGGCATGCGTGGAAGGGTGATTTCATACGGTTTTTCATTTGCTTACACATTGTTCTCCCAGACTCATATAAAAAATCTTGATGTACGTTTGTTAAAGCCTGCAGACGCCTTCATTCTACTTTCTTTCGCAGATAAGTCTTTCGAAAGCAATACCAGAGTTCGTCTGAAGCTGCATGAAGTTAATCGTTAAAGGCAAGTTTATCTAAAATATCAGCCTCCATATATTAATACAGCTGACAAGCACTTCTTGTGCGTCCACTTTGTTGGTAGTTATGGAGATTTTCGAAGTTTTAATCCTTAAAATTCATTTCTTAACATTTAAAAATAGCTTCTAATTTAGGCTTATTTGTCTCCACTGGTAATATCATTTTGATCCATTCCTCTTGTATGGAACTGTACCATTTCATTCTATTATCGTTTTCGAGTACACGAAGTCATCATCGTTAGGCGTGACCGAATACCGAGATTCTAGGAACGTGAAATCCATAGGTCCTATTTCCAGGTTAGAAAACTGAACTTGTAATAGAGTAACGACCATTATGATGTTTACAATTCAGCCAGTGCACAAGTTTAAAAGTACAACAACATGTTTGAAATTTCACGCATTATCTCTTGAAAGCTTGCTGAAAGAAAATGCTGATGACTTCCTTTTTTCTTCTCCCTCTCCATCAAGCTATTAAAACACAAATACAAGTTTCTATTTGTAACTAGAAAACATTTAAACCAAAAAAAATACACCATGAATACGTGTCATAAAACAAAACTATTGTTAGCTACGTATGTTATAACTCTGCAACCAGTGAACTAGAGTACTGAGGAAAAGAGATGTAATGGACGAAATTTTGCCTGTGGACTAGGCTCAGTACTACAATGAAAAGTAACAGACATTTATGATACAATGGTAGGCTACACTGAAAATTAACCAAAAATTTTTTTGGTTCACTGTAATTGAATTCAGTACTCGTATGTATACTGTGGCTGCTATACTGCCAAATATATGGTTTCAGAACGAAGACCACTACCAAAAACCTCTTAGTTCGTAGCGGAACTGTAACACCTATCACGTAGCCTTGGTGGCGACGTTCTGCAACTAGGCAAACTGATGTCGTCGGCATACACAATGCTGTAAGGTGATTTGATGGTGGTGGTTAGTGTTTAACGTCCCGTCGACAACGAGGTCATTAGAGACGGAGCGCAAGCACGGGTTAGGGAAGGATTGGGAAGGAAATCGGCCGTGCCCCTTTAAAGGAACCATCCCGGCATTTGCCTGAAACGATTTAGGGAAATCACGGAAAACCTAAATCAGGATGGCCGGAGACGGGATTGAACCGTCGTCCTCCCAAATGCGAGTCCAATAAGGTGATTTGATGCACTGAAAATTAAAGCAGTACGTAACTACACATGGGCTACAATGATGATTTGCAATATCACTTTCTATAATTCACAGTTCCTTCAGGAGTAGCGCTGTATACAGGATGTTCGGAAATACTCGTTACAAACTTTTAGGACTTGTAGAGGCGAGTGAGTACATAATACTTTGAGCAGGATCCTATGCTCGGAAACGTCATTCAATGACTCTGCAGAGGGTTAAAGTTACAGGCGCCGGTGCCTGCAGATGTATGTGCACTCCTGGAAATTGAAATAAGAACACCGTGAATTCATTGTCCCAGGAAGGGGAAACTTTATTGACACATTCCTGGGGTCAGATACATCACATGATCACACTGACAGAACCACAGGCACATAGACACAGGCAACAGAGCATGCACAATGTCGGCACTAGTACAGTGTATATCCACCTTTCGCAGCAATGCAGGCTGCTATTCTCCCATGGAGACGATCGTGGAGATGCTGGATGTAGTCCTGTGGAACGGCTTGCCATGCCATTTCCACCTGGCGCCTCAGTTGGATCAGCGTTCGTGCTGGACGTGCAGACCGCGTGAGACGACGCTTCATCCAGTCCCAAACATGCTCAATGGGGGACAGATCCGGAGATCTTGCTGGCCAGGGTAGTTGACTTACACCTTCTAGAGCACGTTGGGTGGCACGGGATACATGCGGACGTGCATTGTCCTGTTGGAACAGCAAGTTCCCTTGCCGGTCTAGGAATGGTAGAACGATGGGTTCGATGACGGTTTGGATGTACCGTGCACTATTCAGTGTCCCCTCGACGATCACCAGTGGTGTACGGCCAGTGTAGGAGATCGCTCCCCACACCATGATGCCGGGTGTTGGCCCTGTGTGCCTCGGTCGTATGCAATCCTGATTGTGGCGCTCACCTGCACGGCGCCAAACAGGCATACGACCATCATTGGCACCAAGGCAGAAGCGACTCTCATCGCTGAAGACGACACGTCTCCATTCGTCCCTCCATTCACGCCTGTCGCGACACCACTGGAGGCGGGCTGCACGATGTTGGGGCGTGAGCGGAAGACGGCCTAACGGTGTGCGGGACCGTAGCCCAGCTTCATGGAGACGGTTGCGAATGGTCCTCGCCGATACCCCAGGAGCAACAGTGTCCCTAATTTGCTGGGAAGTGGCGGTGCGGTCCCCTACGGCACTGCGTAGGATCCTACGGTCTTGGCGTGCATCCGTGCGTCGCTGCGGTCCGGTCCGAGGTCGACGGGCACGTGCACCTTCCGCCGACCACTGGCGACAACATCGATGTACTGTGGAGACCTCACGCCCCACGTGTTGAGCAATTCGGCGGTACGTCCACCCGGCCTCCCGCATGCCCACTATACGCCCTCGCTCAAAGTCCGTCAACTGCACATACGGTTCACGTCCACGCTGTCGCGGCATGCTACCAGTGTTAAAGACTGCGATGGAGCTCCGTATGCCACGGCAAACTGGCTGACACTGACGGCGGCGGTGCACAAATGCTGCGCAGCTAGCGCCATTCGACGGCCAACACCGCGGTTCCTGGTGTGTCCGCTGTGCCGTGCGTGTGATCATTGCTTGTACAGCCCTCTTGCAGTGTCCAGAGCAAGTATGGTGGGTCTGACACACCGGTGTCAATGTGTTCTTTTTTCCATTTCCAGGAGTGTATGTTCAGGGTGATCCTATGATGTTCCAAACTTTCAAGGATGATGGTGAAGCATAACTGTATCAGTTCGAAGTCAGAGTCCCTGTACCGGAAACAAACGTGCCAAAAGTTATAAGCGAAAACCGATCTGATACTTCTGACAATGGAATACATGTACCGGTATTGTTGTTGCTACGACTGTAGGGTAGGCAACTTTCAGAGGTGGTAGTATAGACCAAAACAAGAAAAAATATCTAGTAAACGTGGGCTCTAAAAGTCATGTCTTAAGAACTATTAGCCCTTGTCCACCTCCGCTATTGCGAAACACATCTAATCTATTGGACAAGTGCTCATAGACCTAAACTGGAGCTCATGTTTATTTGACATATTTTTCTTATTTTGGTCCGTGCTACCACATCTCAAAATTTCCCACCCTACATTCTTAACAACAACAGTACTGGTACACGTATTCCACTGCCAGAGGTATCATCTTTCTACTCGTTCGTTTCCTGTACAGAGACCGTTACATCAGACCGATACATTAATCCTTCTCCACTATCGTAGAAAGTATGTAACATTGTCACGGAATCAGCCTGTATATACATACATTTAAGCCGCTGACGCCTATAACTTTGATGACCTATAGCGTCGTTGGATGACGCTTCCGGACATAGTTTTCTATTAAAAATATTAGAAGTGTATACTCACTCACCTCTGGAAGTCCTATAAGTTTGTAGCGGGAATTTCCGAACACCCTGTATGTCTGTAACACTGAAATCATGGGAAAAAGATAATTCATTTTTCAGTGTTTTCTCATTCTCATGTCATTTTAAATGTTAATAGAGTAACAAACCACTGAAATGAATAACAGATGTAGCTTCGTTACTACGGTAATTCCGAAGAACAATCACGTGACGTAAAACGAGCTACCTCGGGTGGCGTTATCTGTAAGCTATCAGTCATACACGTAACTATTCCCAAGTGTCCGCAGCATAGCAGTGTATATTATTTCCTGTTATGTGATCAGCTATCGCATCCCCTGTCTGTCAAGCTGGATGACAACGACTGACAGAGAATGACAAGTGCTTGCCTTGACAAGATAATTACATACAGCAAAAACAGAACATTATTCAAATCATTAGCGAGACAATTCGTTATTAACATCTCACCCACCGTAAGGCTAAATGGAAACTAAACTAACGATCAACATTTCAGATATGTGATCTGTTCTCAGTAGCCACAGTATTAGGAAGCACATGACACTAAAAACTAAATTAGAATATCACCACTACAAACAAACTTGGATACGATATGTTCCCAGTGGGTAACACATCGTGAAAATAGCAGTTTTACAATTTCAACCAAACCATTGAGCACTAAAGATTTCTGACAGATAGTATGTCGAAGACGGTGTTTTGTATATAGGAACGCAGAAACACACTCATGCGACACCTATTCTTCCGGGCTAGTAACTTCTCATGTTGATTAAAGCACCAAAGCGCAAAATATTTGCATAGATAATGAATTCGTGTAAATATTTAGAGTCGAGTGTCGCTATAAACAATATTATCAAGCAAGTATTAGAAGCTGCAAGGAATATAGTCGTAAGCCTGTAAATAAATTAGGATTATCTAACACTGTAAGTTGGAACTGTTAAGCGAACCAAAAATTGCTTTACTCTTCTTGTGTCGGTGTAGCAGAAACACTTGGCTGACAAATACTGCAATATATAACACGAATGAAAGTTAAATAATGGTGTGCTGGTGTGATGGTCAGCATACCTTCCTAGTAAGCAAGAATACCCAAGTTCGAGTCCCGGACGCAGCGCAAATTTTAATTCACTTCATCAGCTTCAAGCGTTATCGTAGAAAATTAAACAGTCCGGTATTAGAGTTCCAATAAGATATATTTGATAAAAGGATTCACAACGTACATGTTGAGCACTTACAGAAATTTTAGCAGCAAGTGTAAATTTAAAACATTTTTGCTTATCGTAATTTTGTACGCTGTGTTTTACTCATATAGGTTAACACCATTCAGATACGTGAAATGCTGTGTCAGTCAGTAACTGAGAAGCAAACATGATAATTATCCAGGAAAATTATGTATTTCACTCAGAAAATACTTCAAATAATTATTGTATTAGTCACGAGATGGTAGACGTTATCCTTATACGTCTGAACTGGTTCAAATAGCTCTGAGTACTATGGGTCTTAACATCTGAGGTCATCCGTCCCCCAGCACTTAGAACTACTAAAGCCTAACTAACCTAAGGACATCACACACATCCGTGCCCGAGGCAGGATTCGAACCTGCGACCGCAGAGGTCGCGCGGCTCTAGACTGAAGCGTTTAGAACCGCTCGGCCACGGCGGCCGGCATCTAAACTGACGAGTTATAACTCGGTATTCCGTATCTCTCCTTGACAGAGGTATTTGTGATGTTTTGTTGGCTTGAAAATGAGAAGTTCTGGTGTGTTTATTGATTTCGGTAGCGTGATGTTTAAGACAGCCGATTCTAATTCGGAAGGACTTAACATCAAAAATCTTACGTAGTCATCTTAAGCACATTTTACCAAATTTTCTTAATTTAACCAGGTGAAATGACATCATTTAGTTTATGACAATAATGGAGTATCATTCGTACCCGTGGTATTGGGAAAGCATATTTGATTCGTAATGAAAACGTCCTCGGTCTCGGTTTCGAATCCCTCCGCATCTTAAATTTTGATGAATAATCAAGAATTGACGGCCGAAGACTTCTGGCGTAAGAAGTCACCCTCATTCTGCCAACGGCCTTGTCAAAGAGGGCGGAGGAGCGGACAGACGTTTAGAGCACTCTCTTGTCCCAGGGGTGGGAAACTGCCCCTGAAGGCCGAAAAATCAACGAAGATCAACAGCATGAGGAAGTAGACGACAATGGAAACCACTGCATTAAAGACACATAAAGTGTATCCACAGGACATGTGACCTGTAAATGAGGAAGTATCATGATGACTCCTCGTTTAGCAAAAGATTCCGAAATAGTCCACCATTCGGATCTCCGGGAGGGGACAGACAAGTGAGTAATCAACGAAATAATAACTTTCTACTAGTCGGGGCGTGGAATGTCAGGAGCTTGAACATGGTAGGGAAACTAGAAAGTCTGAAAAGGGAAATGCAAAGGCTCAATCTAGATATAGTAGGGGTCAGTGAAGTGAAGTGGACAGAAGACCATGATTTCTGGTCAGATGAGTATAAGGGTAATATCAACAGCAACAGAAAATAGTAAAACGGGAGTAGGATTCGTTATGAATAGGAAGGTAGGACAGAGAGTGTGTTACTGTGAACAGCTCAGTGTTAGGGTTATTCTTATCAGAATCGAAAGCAAACCATCACCGACAACAATAGTTCAGGTATACATACCGACGTCGCAAGCTGCGGATGAAGAGATAGAGAAAATGTATGAGGATATTGAAAGGGTAAAACAGCATGCAGAGGGAGATAAAAATCTCATAGTCATGGGGGACTGGAATGCAGTTGTAGGTGAAGGTTCAAATGGCTCTGAGCACTATGGGACTTAACATCTGAGGTCATCATGTAACAACAACAACGACGCTGTACTATTGTACATTTAAGTAATTTTTTTTCCATCTGATTTTTCGATAAACTAGTGTAATTGATGTTCTGATTTCATTTCTTTTTTGTTTCGTGTCACTGTGTTAAGAAAACTGTAAACGAGTTTCAATGCGAATTTTAATATTTATGTCAAATGTCAAGCAATATTGTAATAGAAATGAAATGTAACAAATGTTGAGACTGTTGTAAGATGTTTAAAATTGTAATTGTGCGTCTGGTCCATACGTAGACAATGTGTTAGGATATGTAGAATGCAAAACCTCGGGTGAATACCCGGCCTGTAAGGGAGCGGTAAAAAGTGGATGGCAGGCGAGCGCGGGAAAATGCGCCTGGCACTACACGGCACAACGTGCTCAGCAGTAGTAGTTGGAGTTTGGCATTGGTCTGAGCAACACCTTCTGGAGCGAGGAGGCTCTCCTGGAAGACGTAGTTTCACTGAGCCTCGGGTATGCTGTTCCAATGCCCACACAGCATGGCAATATTCCATAGGCACTAAATGGAAAAGTATTGCGACGCTAAGAAGAATTAAAGTGCCGATACGTCAAGAGCCATAGCTGTGGTTGTATGTGTGCTCTGTGCCTCGCCATCGCGCCGCCCGCCATCCGCCGCATCGATACAAGCAGGTTGAAACTTTTAGTACTGTACTCGTATGGACCATAGAGTGAACTGTTCAATAATAACCTAAATTTTACCAGAACTTTCCCCTCATTTAATTATCCTCACAACTAACCTTGACAGGGTCCTTTCCAAATGTTGTGCAATCCGAGTGTCCCGAAATGAAAAATTAAATTTTGTGTTACAAATAATTACTTGCAGAACTAACTATGTTAGAATGGTGTTTAAAGAACTGTTCTGTTAATGAACCCGTAAGTGAATAACGAAGTTCTAATGAAGTTGAAAGATAACTTTAATATTGATATAGTAATGAAGTTTAATTATTTCGAGACAGATATAAAGGTATTTAAATGAGAAGTAAATAAGATAAAAAGAGTAGTAACTCATATACTGGAAATCTTGAACGCATGATAATTTCAGTAATCAATTTTGTTAATATAGTGATCATAACAGTTTCAGGGTCCCCCCCCCCTTTATTCATTTGAATTCTGAAGTGTTCCACGTTGGTTTCACTAGCAAAAGTTAAAGTTAATATATAAGTCAAAATTTATTAGTGTTTTATCTTTATCAAAATTGACATTTTGTGTGTGGCTCGAAAGTGCTATTTCTTGGGTAACCTATGCCCGATTTTAATCAGATCAATAGACAGTCCGAAGCTTTGTAGTATACATTATAGTGTACTGTTATGTATTCATGGTCTTTCCATATCAGTAGAGAACGTGAAACTATCAGTTCAATAGATTTTCTGGTTCTAAAATTTTACTATATTATGCAGTGTTACTACGTGTTGTTTTGCACGAATATACATCAACTTGTACAGGGAAGAAATTCAGTTAATGCCTAATTAGGCTGGCGACCGTATTATTATCAAATTGGTAGCATCTTCAGTGTTGCTTTTGGTCCATACTGACGTGTAATTGCATTTCGAACTTACTTGACGGATCATTGTTATTACACAGTGGGTGTAAGTCTGATTTGCCACCATTCAGGTACACGCGGTCAATATCTATATGAAAATCCTGTCTCGTAAGGTGAACCCCGCACACTTACCATAGTACAGGCTTTAATGAGTATTGTGTACCCCACGCGCACGTTAAAATCAGCCCCATAGAACATAGAACTACTTAAACCTAACTAACCTAAGGACGATACACGCATCCATGCCCGAGGCAGGATTCGAACCTGCGACCGTAGCGGTCGCGCAGTTCCAGACTGAAGCGCCTAGAACCGCTCAGCCACACCGGCGGGCGTAGGTGAAGCTGTAGAAGAAAAGGTTACAGGACAATATGGGCTTGGAATAAGGAATGAGAGAGAAGAAGGATTAATTGAGTTCTGTAATAAACTTCAGCTAGTAATAGCGAATACTCTGTTCAGGAATCAAAAGAGGAGGAGGTATACTTGGAAAAGGCCGGATGATACGGGAAGATTTCAATTAGATACGGAAGTACTATGGAATGATGAGATACGCTTGACGTTTTCTAAGGCTACAGATATAGCAATAAGGAATAGCTCAGTAGGCAGTACAGTTGAAGAGGAATGAACATCCCTAACAGGTGCAATAAGAGAAGTTGGAAAGGAAGATATTGATACAAAGAAAGTAACTGCGAAGAAACCATGGGTAACAGAAGAAATATTTCAATTGATCGATGAAAGGAAAAGGAGGACGCACAGAAATGTTCCAGGAGACTCAGGAATACATAAATACAAGTCACTGAGGAATGAAATAAACAGAAAGTGCAGGTATGGTAAGACGAAATGGCTGCATGGAAAATGTGAAGAAACAGAAAAAGAAATGATTGTCGGTAGGACTGACTCAGCAAACAGGAAAGTCAAAACAACCTTCAGTGACATTAAAAGCAAGGGTGATAACATTAAGAGTGTAACGGGAATTCCAATGTTAAATGCAGACGAGAGAAAGGATAGGTAGAAAGAATGCATTGAAAGCCTCTATGAGGGGGAAGATTTGTCTGATGTCATAGAAGGAGAAACAGGAGTCGATTTAGAAGAGATAATGGACCCAGTGTTAGAGTCAGAATTTAAAAGAGCTTTGGAGGACTTGTCTATCCCTTCTGCCTCATTTGATCTTAACATTCCCTCAGAATTTGTAAAATCGTTGGGGAAGTGGCAACAAAACGACTATTCACGTTGGTGTGTAGAATGTATGAGTCTGGCAACATACCATCTGACTTTCGGAAAAACATCATCCACACAATTCCGAAGACGGGAAGAGCAGAACAAGTGTGAGAATTATCGCACAATCACCCTAACAACTCATACATCCAAGTTGCTGACAAGATTAATATACAGACTAATGGAAAGAAAAATTGAGGATTGGCTTTAGGAAAGGTAAAGGCACGAGAGAGGCAATTCTGACATTGCGGTTAATAATGGAAACAAGATTAAAGAAAAATCAAGACACATTTATAGGATTTGTCGACCTGGAAAAAGCGTTCGACAATGTAAAATTGTGCAAGACGATAGAAATTTTGAGAAAATTAGGGGTAAGCTATAGGTAGAGACAGGTGATATACAATATGTACAAGAGCCAAGAGAGAATAATAAGAGTGGACGACCAAGAACGAAGTGCTCGTATTAAGAAGGGTGTAAGACAGGGATGTAGTCCTTCGCCCCTACTGTTCAATCTGTGCAACATGGAAGCAATGATGGAAATAAAAGAAAGGTTCACGAGTGGAATTAAAATTTAAGGTGAAACGGTATCAATGATACGATTCGCTGATGACATTGCTATCTTGAGTGAAACAGAAGAAGAATTACATGATCTGCAGAATGGAATGAACAGTCTAATGTGTACAGAGTATGGGTTCAGAGTAAATCGAAGAAAGACGAAGGTAATGAGAGTCAGTCGAAATGAGAACTGCGAGAAACTTAATATCAGGATTGTTGGTCACGAAGTAGATGAAGTTTAAGGATTCTGCTACCTAGGCAGTAAAATAACGAGTGACGGACGGAGGAAGGAGGACATCAAAAGCTGAATAGCAATGGCAGAAAGTGCATTACTGGCCAAGAGAATTCTACTAATATCAAATATCGGCCATAATTTGAGGAAGAAATTTCTGAAAATGTATGTCTGGAGCACAACATTTTATGGTAGTGAAACCTGGTCTGTGCGAAAACCGGAACACAAGAGAATCGAAGCATTTGAGATGTGACTGATGAGGTAAGGAATGAGGAGGTTCTACGCAGAATCGGAGAGGAGAGGAAAGGAATATGTGGAATATACTGATAAGGAGAAGGGACAGGATGACAGGCCATCTCTTAAGACAAGAGGGAATGACTTCAATGGTACTAGAAGGAGCTGTTGAGGGCAAAAACTGTAGAGGAAGACAGAGATTGGAATACGCCAAGCAAATAATTGAGGACGTAGGTTGCAAGTGCTACTCTGAGATGAAGAGGTTAGCACAGGAAAGGAATTCATGGCGGGCCGCATCAAACCAGTCAGCAGATTGATGATCCAAAATATATATATGGAGTTGCGCGTACCAAAACTACGGTTCAGTAGGTTTAGTACAGTACATAAATGACGTAGTAAGTGGTAGTTTTACCAGCAGTGTTGGTAGGGAAAGAAATATAAATGAATTTGTGTGAGAGGAACTGGGAGCCGAATTCTCTTTTTTTTGTTTGGTTTTCTGTTTGTTTCTTTTGCTTGTTGGTTTTGGACATAATCAGAGACACACATCGCCAGTTTTTGTCCATTGCGTACTTTCTATTGTTGCAAAAAAATAAATTGCATTTTAGAAATAAAAAATAGATGATGCTGTAACTTCTGCTCTTTTCTGTAACATGAACTACACTCCTGGAAATGGAAAAAAGAACACATTGACACCGGTGTGTCAGACCCACCATACTTGCTCCGGACACTGCGAGAGGGCTGTACAAGCAATGATCACACGCACGGCACAGCGGACACACCAGGAACCGCGGTGATGGCCGTCGAATGGCGCTAGCTGCGCAGCATTTGTGCACCGCCGCCGTCAGTGTCAGCCAGTTTGCCGTGGCATACGGAGCTCCATCGCAGTCTTTAACACTGGTAGCATGCCGCGACAGCGTGGACGTGAACCGTATGTGCAGTTGACGGACTTTGAGCGAGGGCGTATAGTGGGCATGCGGGAGGTCGGGTGCACGTACCGCCGAATTGCTCAACACGTGGGGCGTGAGGTCTCCACAGTACATCGATGTTGTCGCCAGTGGTCGGCGGAAGGTGCACGTGCCCGTCGACCTGGGACCGGACCGCAGCGACGCACGGATGCACGCCAAGACCGTAGGATCCAACGCAGTGCCGTAGGGGACCGCACCGCCACTTCCCAGCAAATTAGGGACACTGTTGCTCCTGGGGTATCGGCGAGGACCATTCGCAACCGTCTCCATGAAGCTGGGCTACGGTCCCGCACACCGTTAGGCCGTCTTCCGCTCACGCCCCAACATCGTGCAGCCCGCCTCCAGTGGTGTCGCGACAGGCGTGAATGGAGGGACGAATGGAGATGTGTCGTCTTCAGCGATGAGAGTCGCTTCTGCCTTGGTGCCAATGATGGTCGTATGCGTGTTTGGCGCCGTGCAGGTGAGCGCCACAATCAGGACTGCATACGACCGAGGCACACAGGGCCAACACCCGGCATCATGGTGTGGGGAGCGATCTCCTACACTGGCCGTACACCACTGGTGATCGTCGAGGGGACACTGAATAGTGCACGGTACATCCAAACCGTCATCGAACCCATCGTTCTACCATTCCTAGACCGGCAAGGGAACTTGCTGTTCCAACAGGACAATGCACGTCCGTATGTATCCCGTGCCACCCAACGTGCTCTAGAAGGTGTAAGTCAACTACCCTGGCCAGCAAGATCTCCGGATCTGTCCCCCATTGAGCATGTTTGGGACTGGATGAAGCGTCGTCTCACGCGGTCTGCACGTCCAGCACGAACGCTGGTCCAACTGAGGCGCCAGGTGGAAATGGCATGGCAAGCCGTTCCACAGGACTACATCCAGCATCTCTACGATCGTCTCTATGGGCGAATAGCAGCCTGCATTGCTGCGAAAGGTGAATATACACTGTACTAGTGCCGACATTGTGCATGCTCTGTTGCCTGTATCTATGTGCCTGTGGTTCTGTCAGTGTGATCATGTGATGTATCTGACCCCAGGAATGTGTCAATAAAGTTTCCCCTTCCTGGGACAATGAATTCACGGTGTTCTTATTTCAATTTCCAGGAGTGTATTACTTCAGATGCAAGTATAGTCTACATGCACAAATGCAAAAAAAACTATATGACTATATGATTTTTGTTATTTTGTACTCAATAGAACGTATTTCATGATAATCAAAGGTAAGTGTTACAATTGATAACTGCGAAAGTTATTTAGGAATAACAGAAATATGTTTCATATACGTAGAACAAGAACGTTCCGTAAGATATGCAGTCCTTCGTATACCCAAATTCAGTTTCTAGACTGTTCACCGCTTCCGGCTTCTAGTGGAATCTACACTCCTGCAAATTGAAATAAGAACACCGTGAATTCATTGTCCCAGGAAGGGGAAACTTTATTGACACATTCCTGGGGTCAGATACATCACATGATCACACTGACAGAAACACAGGCACATAGATACAGGCAACAGAGCATGCACAATGTCGGCACTAGTACAGTGTATATTCACCTTTCGCAGCAATGCAGGCTGCTATTCGCCCATAGAGACGATCGTAGAGATGCTGGATGTAGTCCTGTGGAACGGCTTGCCATGCCATTTCCACCTGGCGCCTCAGTTGGACCAGCGTTCGTGCTGGACGTGCAGACCGCGTGAGACGACGCTTCATCCAGTCCCAAACATGCTCAATGGGGGACAGATCCGGAGATCTTGCTGGCCAGGGTAGTTGACTTACACCTTCTAGAGCACGTTGGGTGGCACGGGATACATGCGGACGTGCATTGTCCTGTTGGAACAGCAAGTTCCCTTGCCGGTCTAGGAATGGTAGAACGATGGGTTCGATGACGGTTTGGATGTACCGTGCACTATTCAGTGTCCCCTCGACGATCACCAGTGGTGTACGGCCAGTGTAGGAGATCGCTCCCCACACCATGATGCCGGGTGTTGGCCCTGTGTGCCTCGGTCGTATGCAGTCCTGATTGTGGCGCTCACCTGCACGGCGCCAAACACGCATACGACCATCATTGGCACCAAGGCAGAAGCGACTCTCATCGCTGAAGACGACACATCTCCATTCGTCCCTCCATTCACGCCTGTCGCGACACCACTGGAGGCGGGCTGCACGATGTTGGGGCGTGAGCGGAAGACGGCCTAACGGTGTGCGGGACCGTAGCGCAGCTTCATGGAGACGGTTGCGAATGGTCCTCGCCGATACCCCAGGAGCAACAGTGTCCCTAATTTGCTGGGAAGTGACGGTGCGGTCCCCTACGGCACTGCGTAGGATCCTACGGTCTTGGCGTGCATCCGTGCGTCGCTGCGGTCCGGTCCCAGGTCGACGGGCACATGCACCTTCCGCCGACCACTGGCGACAACATCGATGTACTGTGGAGACCTCACGCCCCACGTGTTGAGCAATTCGGCGGTACGTCCACCCGGCCTCCCGCATGCCCACTATACGCCCTCGCTCAATGTCCGTCAACTGCACATACGGTTCACGTCCACGCTGTCGCGGCATGCTACCAGTGTTAAAGACTGCGATGGAGCTCCGTATGCCACGGCAAACTGGCTGACACTGACGGCGGTGGTGCACAAATGCTGCGCAGCTAGTGCCATTCGACGGCCAACACCGCGGTTCCTGGTGTGTCCGCTGTGCCGTGCGTGTGATCATTGCTTGTACAGCCCTCTCGCAGTGTCCGGAGCAAGTATGGTGGGTCTGACACACCGGTGTCAATGTGTTCTTTTTTCCATTTCCAGGAGTGTAGTAATACACTGACCACATATTGAAAGAATGCAATATAATTAGGTAACGTTTGATAGGTATGCAACATGCCTAACGTACAGGTGACGCGATTACGATCTTAACAGACCAACGCTATTAGCGAAACGACCGTAATCTGCGCGTACTTACAACAGTCTACCATAGTCTGCCGTAATTTTAAAATTATTGATTACTGAAGCCAGTGCCATGCTGTCTGCCGTACCTATCGACGTAATTAAGGTATCCAACAATCTCCATGTTGACGAGTTGACTTCACTCTATTTCTCTCCTTTTTCTTTCAGAGGAAAATTAAATAATGCAATATAACGCGAAGTGAACCGGCAGAAGCTCAGAAGAAGGTTTTGAAATGGCACACGACTGTCATGTGATCGTCATCCGCTGATGCACCTGATGACTTTGTGGCATTCGGTTTTTAATCGAATCAAAGCAGTGGGACGGGTCCACATGTAAACGTGTCGGAATGTCAGGAACGGATATTGTCGTGTTGGAACTTGCCCAAGACTACACTGCAAATGAAATTGCCCGATTTGTTGCTGTATCAGTGTCGACTGTCCAACGCGTATACGGGAAATGGTGTGTCATTTGAAGCCATGCATTATGGAATACAGTAGTCGTAAAAAAACTAACCAATTAGAACCGGTTACGAGTGTCATGCCTTGTGAATGATGAGCCGTGGCGGGACTGGTGCCAGTAGTATCTCTGACGTGAGTACGATCGATTTCCTAGTGCAGGGGTTTGTCTTTGGGCTTGGGCCAGCTCGAGATATAAGGGAGTGCCGACCGCGAGCAGGGGAGAGGACACAACGCTTTGAGAACGGAACGCGGTGGTGCGTGAGTTGGCGATTGGCTGGTGGACAGAAGCGAAGACGGCGTGCCTGAGCCCGGGCGGCGGTTGTCACGTGGTTGTACTGGAGTCGGCGGGAGTTGGCCGGCGCTGTGCTTTCTCCGGCAACCTCGTGAGCTGACCGCTTACTTGGAGGGACACGCTGTTATGGTCTTGCGAAGCGATGGTTTGACATCTTCAAAAAATGGTTCAAATGGCTCTGAGCACTATGGAACTTAACATCTGTGGTCATTAGTCCCCTAGAACTTAGAACTACTTAAACCTACCTAACCTAAGGACACCACACACATCCATGCCCGAGGCAGGATTCGAACCTGCGACCGTAGCAGTCGCGCGGTTTTGACATCTTCGCAAAATCTCCCAGCATCAAGACACCAAGTTAAGTACGCTATTTACTAAGAGCGCTTAGTTAACTGTCGTTGTGATTGGTTTTGGTACAGTAAGACGTCACAAGACGTGTGATGTTATGTCTGTTTGATTTCATTTAAGGCCTCTTACTAAGAGTGTGCTCTGCTTCCGCATAATATCGATGTATTTGTGTCTCCTTAAATACTAGTCAGTGTCGGTTCTCGTGGGCCAGTTTATTTCCCACTCTAAATGTTTGTTTATCAAGTATTGTTTCACTTGGAGTTGCGAATGAAATTAGTTGTTATGTAGCTTTGATTTTATAGAGTTCATTTACTGGTCTACCTTAGATGTTAAATTTAAGAAAAGTTTCCTGCTTCCTGTTGCCGGGTGTTTCAGTGGGCTGAGGCAGCGTGCAGCCGAAGCGTCGAGCTTCCCTTCAGATTACAAGTTTGACTTACGGGTGGTGGACTTCGCCTGAGCTCGTGTGTTCCTCTTTGATAGCGTTTGCTTGGTTCACATTTTGGTGGTCTACTCAACTTGGGGTTGCAAACGGAGCCACGTCGTGGTTCGAAATTGAGTATTACTTCTCTCAGTCGGTTCCACCGTTCGTGGTTAAACTTCGGCCTTACAAGCTTGGGCCTTGCTTCGGTTGGTACATATTTTCTGTTGTGTCTTACCTATAGTTGATTTGTTAAAGTTATGGTCATATTTTGCCTGAGTGGCGGTTCTTAATGTTTGCCTAGTGATTTATTAACTTGATTATGATTTTATGTAGTGTAAGTATCTTAAATAATCTGGCGCGAGTGGCGCCTGTCAAATTTTATGTGATTGTTTTCGGTAGCTAATAAACCCATTTGAATTGAAATAATCACTTTATTGGGTCAACCCTCCCTCCCCTCTAGATTTAAAGGTTAAAATTGCTGCATTCATTGAGTTTATAGGCATATGAACCAGTTTCCGACGAAAACTGTGAACGGATATATGTAAAATGGACATTTGATGCGACCCAAATGTCCATTTTACATATATCCGGTCCATAGCTGTGCCCGGCTTCAATGAATCGTACTTGCGAAGTATACAGTAGTTGCCAGGAGACGTTTTTACCAATGATGCGTGGCGCCGAAAACTTCTACTGCCTAATAAAGCGTTTAACGAGCGGTTTGTGGAGGCTGTACACTGAGGTAACGATAGTCATGGGATAGCAATATACAGGCGAGCCGGACCCGGATCGAAAATACGCCCAGCGGATTAACGAGGGCTGGTGTGCCGGCCACCCTGGATGTGGTTTTTAGGCGGTTTTCCACATCCTGCTAGGTGAATACCGGGCTGGTCCCCACGTTCCGCCTCAGTTACACGACTCACAGACATCTGAACACGCTCGCACTGTTCCATTAATTACACTCGACGCAGACAGTTGGGGTACTCTAATTCCGTCCTGGGGGTACAGGGTGGCGGCAGGAAGGGCATCCGGCCACCCCTTTCCACTAACCTTGCCAAATCTGTTCCTAACAATGCCGACCCTGCGTCAGCGCGGGACAAGGCACCAGTGAAAGAAAGAAAGAAATTAGCTGCAGTACGTAGAGTTGTCAGTGTTAACATACTAGTAAGTCTTAAGTGAAATACTCAAAGCAATAGATGAGGGACGTACGACGAACTTATCTGTTATGAGAGTGCTGCGAAATCTGGCATTAAGTGGGCTATGTTAGGAGACGACAGACATGAGTGTCTTTTCTACCAGCACGACATGGCCTGCAGCCTCTCTTATCTACTTGTAACCATATCAGTTGGACCCTAGACGACAGGATAACCGTGGGCTGATCAGATGAGTTCTGATTTCAGTTGGTAAGAGGTGCTTGTAGGGTTAGGGTGTGGCACAGACCCCACGAAGCTATGGACCCAAGTTGTCAGTAGGGTACCATGCAACCCGGTGGTGGCTGCATGATGGTGTGGATTGTGTTTAAATGGAATGCTGTCGGTCCTTTGGTCCAACTGAAACGATCATTGACTGGAAGTGTAGGGTATATATTCGACCGTTTTGAGACCGTCTGCAGCCATTCATAGACTTCATGTTCCCAAACAACCATGGAAATTTTATGGATGAAAATGCACCGTGTCTCTGGATTACAGTCGTTCGTGATTTGTTTGAATAACAATCTGGACAATTCGAGTGAATGGGTTGGTCACCCAGATCGCCCAACACGAATCTCATCGAACTTTTATAGTACATAATTAAGAGGTCAGCTCGTGAGAAAAATCGCGCACCAACAACACTTTCGCAATTATGGATGGCTATAGAGGCAGCGTTGCCCAGTACTTCTGTAGGGAACTTCCAACGGCTTTTTGAGTCCATGCCTCGACGGGCTGCAACATCACGCTGGGCAAAAGCAGGTTCGTCAGGTCATTAGGAGGTATCCTATGACGCTTGTCACCTACAATAGTTCATGATGGAGATGGGCCTGTGATATTTTGGAGGTGTTTCTTACACCATTCTCTGGGCTCAGTCACTCAGGTTACGCTCAGTATGAAACTGCATCTTTATTTCTTCTCTGTAATCATGTAGAACCCTATCTTCTAGATCTTTTTACTCGTATACACTTATGGTGTTTACACACGCGTTCTACAAGATAACCGGCGTGTTCACAGGACTGCACGCATGCGTTCTTTGTTTTACGGATAGTCACCATATCGGACGTATCCGGAATCCCTAAAGCACCTAGCACCAATGAATGGCTTCAGATGGAAATGACATACGTGATGAGCCTTATGGAGTTTCATTTATTCCATTTCATAGGGTTATTAAGGCTTGGGAGGGTGTTACCTGCTGTTAGTGTGATGTTTCCTGTGGGGTGCCTATGTTTTTGTTCAGCGTTGTTAAACATAGCGTACAGCTTCATGTCCAGGAGCAGATGCAGGTTTCGGTATCAGGGAAGGTCACCGTTCCGCGGTTTAGTGTGACTTTCTAAATATGTTTTATCAACGAGCTCTCTCTTGCGGGAGTGGACTGACTGCAGCGGCTGTACCCATTCTAAATGACTTCATTCCTGTTCAAGATGTAGGTTGTTACTGTCTTATCCCCCTTACAAGCAAACATATATAAATTTGATATAGCTTCAGCTCAAAATAAATTTGACCCAGAGATTCACTTTTTATTAATGACACGACTAATAATAACAAAACATTTTCTAATAATACACTGACTGAAAAAAATCGTAACACCAAAACTTATTAATGTAGAGAAATGAAATTTCAGGAGTACGATTGTCTACGTGACACATTTAAGTGATTAAAGCTGAAAAATCACAGTATAATTTAAACGCAAGGTAAGCCAATGCAAATGTTAAATACTCGTACACTTATAACTGGCGTAGTCACCATAATGTTGAATGCAAGCATGCAAACGTATATGCATCGTGTTGTATGGACGACAGTTTGTGAGATGGAGTTCAATGCCTGTTGTTCTTAATCGGTCAATACAGGCATTGTTAATGTTGTTTGTGGGTGACGCTGGAGTAATCGTCCGTTGATGTCCCATATGTGCACAATTTGAGACAGATTTGGTGGCAAGCAGGCCAAAGCAACATGTCAGCACTCTGTAGAGTACATCTGTATGTGGACGAGCGTTATCCTGTTGGAAAACACCCCGTGGAATGCCGTTTATGAACGGCAGCACACCAGGTCGAAGCAACAGATTGACATACTGATTTCCAGTCAGAGTGAGTGGGATAACCACGACAGTATTTTTGCTTTCATACGCAGACCAAAGCATAACTTTAAGTATATGAACCGTGAATTTACTTTCAAAACCCTTTTTATTTTTTAATTTTTTTTAAACAGATTTAAAATTATAATCAGAAAGCACCCATAATATCAAGTTAAAATTTATTCAGAGGCAGAAAGAACAAATTTTTGACTGTATGAGCTTTCGGGCTGAGAACCTTCCCGCCCCCTCTTCACGCGGACGTAGTCACGACCGCTCACAACAATCTCTGAAAGACTACACTGGTGCAAATCTGCAACATACCAGATTACTGTAAACTAAAAATTTTAACAACTCACACAAGCACATAAACTATGCACCCCGTAGGAGAGATGGAAATCGTACAAAACATTAATATTCAAAGATTAACTAGCCACCGAAGGTGCAACTAGATTTAAAAAAAAAATTCTTACGGTGGAAGGGTCGCAACTTTATATACTAAAATGATCATTTAAATAAAAATCCATGAAATGCAGTCTTACATAAAATATACAAGGTTGGCTAAACATGCTCTACATTACACATATACCTCCTCTCAAGATGATACGCAAGATAAAAACAGATTTCAGGAATTCGGCCGTTACACTTCAAGCAATATATTCGTTAACACCGAATCCGACAAACATGACAGACGTATGGCAGACCGACAGACAGACAGACAGACAGACACTAACTGCCTAACAAATGCGGACGAGAGACAGACGAGCACGCTGGGAACGATAGACTGACCTAGAAAACAAGTAGAATTTAACAAGTAAATGAAACAACATATCACGAATCGCTTAACTTCTAATAAACTGCGATGTCAGGCGAAGACCTGGCGCAGCACCCCAAAAACGCTCTCCCGAACCGTCCGCCGCCAGCCGCTTCTACGGACGCAGGAAGGCGCGCCCATCTCCCGTCTCAAGGCGTTTCAGCTCGCACCGGCCAGACCGATGTCGTGGGTTGACTCCTGTTGCTCTCGTGTCGGCCGCGAAGCCACTACTCCTCGCTATACGGCACGACCTACTGGACTGACGTGGCGACCTCACATCCGCCGACGATCGACACGGACAATTCATCTTGTGTCCCGGTGCGCTACCGACCAACCGATCGATCCAACCGCCAATGACCATTGCCTGAACAGACTCGAACAGACTGGCGGCCTAACACATACTAGCACTCCGGAAGACAGACAGACACTGACTGCCGCACACTGACCCGGCTGACCAACTGACCAGACTAGCTAGCTCATAGCGCCCCTTAAATGCACTTGAGCCAGCCGGTGTGGTTGTAGGCGCTTCAGTCTGGAACCGCGTGACTGCTATGGTCGCAGGTTCGAATCCTGCCTCGGGCATGGATATGTGTGATGTCCTTAGGTAAAACTAGTTCTAAGTTCTAGGAGACTGATGACCTCATATGTTAAGTCCCATATTGCTCAGAGCCATGTGAACCAAAGAGGAGTGCAAATGCCAGACCGCATGAGACAGCAACACAGTACAAAAAGAGCTGAAGTGATAGAGGGATTCAGATGCGCCAGCAACCGCGGCATATTGACTCTACCAGAAAAGACACTATTAGGGAATCTTTACTATCAGAATGGTGGATCCGTCACTGCAGCTCTACGATTCTATTTGCCACAATAATGGTATTCGAAGGGATAAACCTCGTGTGACAAGTGTCGCTGTGAAGAAAATGATTATCAAGTACGAAGCCACGGGTTGTTTGGACGATCGGCCCCGTAGTGGGCGATCAAACACAAGTGGTACTGCTGCTAGAACAGTTCACGGAGAAACGTAGATTTTAGTGGGTTCATATCTGCATGGTGAGGTCAGCGTTAGTCTCACCGGTATTCCAGGCACTACAATTTTAAGGGAACTGAGGGGTACCCTCCAGTGGTATACGTAAAAAATCCAGAGTCATCACAAATTTTTAGGGACTAGTTTTGTGACGCGAAGAGCATTTGAGCTGTGGGAACTCCAGGTTGGTTGGTTGGTTGGTTGTTTCGGGGAAGGAGACCAGACAGCGAGGTCATCGGTCTCATCGGATTAGGGAAGGACGGGGAAGGAAGTCGGCCGTGCCCTTTGAAAGGAACCATCCCGGCATTTGCCTGGAGCGATTTAGGGAAATCACGGAAAACCTAAATCAGGATGGCCGGACGCGGGATTGAACCGTCGTCCTTCCGAATGTGGGAACTCCAGAAACTTGGGGATGATGACGAGTGATTGTCTAATGTGTTGTTGACCGACGAAGCCCATTTCACATCCCGAAGATCTGTCAACACCCACAGCTGCAGAATATGGGCTACCTAAGATCCTAGAATATTCCTGGAGACCCCACTGCATGATGAGAAAGTCAGGGAGAGACGTGCATCTCTACATCACTCATGACTTTACTTTGAGGAAATGCAGGGTTCTGCTTTTGAGAACGTCAGAGTGGCGACTGCGAACTTATGTAATCACATCGTTAGTAGACACTGGCTGGAAGGTACGACTCTTATGCAGGATGGCCCTCCAATAAAATTGCTGCACCTTGTGCACCTTGCGAATATCGTTTGCTGAGGATCGCGTGCTGAGCTACGACTGTGTTTATTGGTGGTGGTGCTACCTGAATTTGCAAGTCTACCATGATCGTCCGATCTCATGAGGGATGCTAAAAGACAACATCTGACGGCAATCTCTCACCTTACATACTGATATTCTGTACAGCGCTGTTCACAGCTTCTTCCCTCGACTACAGGGATTGTTCATGAATGACGGCCGTCGTGTTCAGCATTTGTTATCAGGAACATCTTCTTCGCTGAAAAGCAGTTGTTATGCTAATTATTGCTTTTGTATCAAATTTTAAGCTTCATCTGTTGGCCATTTTGTGCACTTTTATTGCTTTTAATAAAACCCCACATTATTTCAAGCACGTATGACAATTTTTACCTCTCTACCTACGTTATTCCGTGAAGCATTGAATTTTGAAATGTTAAAAGACTTTTTAGTGACCCTATACATCGTCTGAAAAACATTCGTCCGAAAATTTCAGAAGTACTTGTATAATCCCACTGATTTAGTAACTATGACATCTATGAACTCTCTCAATTTTGACCTCATAATGTGATATATAAAAATAAATGATTTTCCGTCTAGAATGCGCTCCCACACCGTTCATTTGATCACGAAGAAACTTTACTGAGTTGTACGAACGTCGGCTGTTTCTCTGGGAGTGACAAAACACTTACTACCCACAGCGGCAGGGGCGAAAATTGGGGTCACATAGGATCTCAAATGAGGCATGTTCGCAGCAATTTAAATCAAATTTTGAATATACATGACTCATCACATGTATAAAAATATGTTGAGTGTAATAAACAGCAGAAATTTCGCTGGGAAGCCTTACGCACCCTCAATAAGATCTCAATCTTTCCTCGTGAGTCGGCCCACACGTTATCCATCTTTGTCGACTGCGCTGCAGAAATTTCACTGGGAAGCTCTTATACATCCTCGACAGTCTCTATCCGCTCCCATACGATTTCCGTAGTTTTGAGCCCCGGAGAAAGAAATTAGTGGACGTCGATTTTCTGCGGATGAAGAGGAGTACACCTGCATCAATCATAGTTCCCATAAAGGCAATGACCACCTTGTATCACAGTGAATAAATGTATTAACAGTTCTGACGTTTACTTTTCAAATAATAAACCCTATTATTAGGTTTTTCCCAACTGTCTTATTCCCATTTGGCAGCCTCTAACACTGAGTGTCTCTATTGTAAGACGTCAGCCACTGCGACTGAGCACCGCATCGGCATGGCGGTAGCAGTCAGCGGGGGCTAGGATGGTTCTATCGCTGTGTGTTCTTCGTGTTTCACTATCCCTGTTAATACAGACCGATGAAAGGAATATCGTACTATACTAATCTGACACCACTCTGTCGTTTGGACACGTAAAGTTCCTCTTTAAGAATAATAGTATTTAGCCGGCCGGGACGACCGAGCGGTTCTAGGCGCTACAGTCTGGAACCGGGCGACCGCTACGGTCGCGGGTTCGAATCCTGCTTCGGGGATGGGTGTGTGTGATGCCATTAGGTTAGTTAGGTTTAAGTAGTTCTAAGTTATATGGGACTGATGACCTCATATGTTAAGTCCCATAGTGCTCAGAGCCATTTTAATCATTTGACAAAAGTCAGGGGTAGTATATGCAATTATACAGATACTGGTACTATCGTGTACACATGGCAAAAAAAGGGCAGTGCGTTACTGGAGCCCTCATTTATACTCAGGAGGTTCATGTGAGAAGGTATGTGTAGTGGAAAGGGCTGCACGACGGAAATTAACAGACTATGAACGCAGAATGGTAGTGGGAGCTAGGTGCAAGAGACGTTCCATTGCGGAAATCATTAGGGTATTCAGTATTCCGAGACCCACATTGCCAAGATTGTGACGAGAGTAGCAAATATCAGGCATTACATCTCATCACGGACAATGTAGTGACAGAAGGCCTTCACTTAAAGATCGATAGCAGCGGTGTTTCCGTAGAATTGTCAGTGCTGACACACAAGTAACACTACGTGAAGTAATCGCAGAAATGGATGTGGTAGGTACGACGACGTAGCGTCAATGCGCTATGTTAGCTGACGACGACTCGAATGCTTTTGTTGACAGCACAGCCTCTCTTGGGCTCGGGACCAAGTCGATTGGACCCTAGACAATTGAAAATTCGATTTGTGTTAGTAAAAGCTGATGGTAGGGTTCGACTGTGTCGCTGATCCCACGAAGACAAGTTGTCAACACAGCACTATGCAACCCGGTGTTTGCTCCATAATGGTGTAGACTGTGTTTTCATGGAATGGACTGGGTCCTCTAGTCCAACTGAACAGCTCATTGATCGGAGATGGCTACGTTCGGCTACCTTGACCATTTGCAACCATTTATGGAATTCATGTTCCCAAATAACGATGGAGTATTATGGATGACGATTCGATATGTCACCAGGCCAGAATTGTTCGCCATTGGTTAGAACAGCGTTCGGGACAATCTGAGCGAATGAATTTGGCCACTCAGATCGCCAGACATGAACCCCATCGAACATTTACGGGACATAATCGAGAGTTCAGTTCGTGCACGAACTCCTGCCCTGGCAACACTTTCGCAGTTATGGAGATCTTTGGAGGTAGCATAGCTCAATATTTCTGGCAGGGGACTCCCAACTGCTTGTTGCGACCATCTCACATCTAGCTAGTACCTCTATGCCGGGAAAAAAGATGTCCGACACGGTATTAGGATGTACCTGTGGCTTTGTCACATCAGGGTTTGTGTGTGTCATATACGATTTTATGTGACAAAGAGGTACATGGTGAATTATATGCTGCATTCTGACGAGTGGTATAGCCGGTTTAGTTATTTATTTTTGCAGAAGCCGTAAGACCAAACATTGTACATCCCAAACCACTTGAACTAACTTTTTATAATTTAATTTAATTTACTAAATTATTGTCTTTCATTTATTCTGAATATTTGTCAGTGTATGTTTCTTCATTTAGGAAAGTCAGTCTTTCTAAGTGTTTTCCTGAGTAGACTGTGTTTCACTTTCTGTGTTGCACTATTGAAATTCCTTATGTATTCGGTTTTTAGCTATGAACCGACAAACCGTGAAAAGCGTCCAAAGCCCGCATCTCGTGGTCGTGCGGTAGCGTTCTCGCTTCCCACGCCCGGGTTCCCGGGTTCGATTCCCAGCGGGGTCAGGGATTTTCTCTGCCTCGTGATGGCTGGGTGTTGTGTGATGTCCTTAGGTTAGTTAGGTTTAAGTAGTTCTAAGTTCTAGGGGACTTATGACCACAGCAGTTGAGTCCCATAGTGCTCAGAGCCATTTGAAAAGCGTCCAATTTGTTGTTTCTTGCAGTAAAGCCAATCTTTGGATGGGTGCCTCTGTATGACTGTCTTTTTTTCTGCATGCCATTAGGTCACAATCTATCTACGTGATCCAGTCCCCAGAAAAAAAATATTTAGATGTAAAATTAAGCTGCAGAGGTGAAGACAGGAAAGGAAATGGAGGGTATCATTGGTGTCAGCTGCATCGGGACGTGTCCTAAAGAACAGACACCACGCAGTCATATAAATATTTAGAATGTCTTGTATATTTCGAGCTACGTTATATCTAAAGGATTTTACATGACATCCGAACCCATGCCACCCTTATGTGTTTTCTTTTGTCCTCCTGTGCTTCCAGAATACACGTTACAGAGTTAGACGCTACTGTGGGATTGTAGTCAGACATTATGCATTGCTGACAAACAAGTGTATGTGGTGCCACTGGATACAGTGCGATATCACGGCTACTACATATAGTGGGACTCGGAGCACCAATTACTGCCTCATCTTCAAGCAGCAATACCACCATATTTCGAATTCCTTTCCTGTGCTAACCTCTTCATCTCAGAGTAGCACTTGCAACCTGCGTCCTCAATTATTTGCTTGACGTATTCCAATCTCTGGCTTCCTCTACAGTTTTTGCCCTCTACAGCTCCCTCTAGTACCATGGAAGCCATTCCCTCATGTCTTAGCAGATGTTCTGTCATCCTGTCCCTTCTCCTTATCAGTGTTTCCTACATATTCCTTTCCTCTCCGATTCTGCGTAGAACCTCCTCATTCCTTACCTTATCAGTCCACCTAATTTTCAACATTCGTCTATAGCACCACATCTCAAATGCTTCGATTCTCTTCTGTTCCGGTTTTCCCACAGTCCATGTTTCACTACCATACAATATTGTACTCCAGACGTACATCTTCAGAAATTTCTTCCTCAAATTAAGGCCGGTATTTGATATTAGTAGACTTCTCTTGGCCAGAAATGCCTTTTTTGCCATAGCGAGTCTGCTTTTGATGTCCTCCTTGCTCCGTCCGTCATTGGTTATTTTACTGCCTAGGAAGCAGAATTCCTTAACTTCATTGACTTCGTGACCATCAATCCTGATGTTAAGTTTCTCGCTGTTCTCATTTCTACTACTTCTCATTACCTTCGTCTTTCTCCGATTTACTCTCAAACCATACTGTGTACTCATTAGACTGTTCATTCCGTTCAGCAGATCATTTAACTCTTCTTCACTTTCACTCATGATAGCAATGTCGTCAGCGAATCGTATCATTGATATCCTTTCACCTTGTATTTTAATTCCACTCCTGAACCTTTCTTTTATTTCCATTATTGCTTCCTCGATGTACAGATTGAAGAGTAGGGGCGAAAGGCTACAGCCTTGTCTTACACCATTCTTAATACGAGCACTTCGTTCTTGATCGTCCACTCTTATTATTCCCTCTTGGTTGTTGTACATATTGTATATGACCCGTCTCTCCCTATAGCTTACCCCTACTTTTTTCAGAATCTCGAACAGCTTGCACCATTTTATATTGTCGAACGCTTTTTCCAGGTCGACAAATCGTATGAAAGTGCCTAGATTTTTCTTTAGTATTGCTTCCATTATTAGCCGTAACGTCAGAATTGCCTCTCTCGTCGCTTTACTTTTCCTAAAGCCAAACTGATCGTCACCTAGCGCTTTCTCAATTTTCTTTTCCATTCTTCTGTATAGGACAAGTACAGGCCACTTTTGCGGAGTATTACGAGACGTAACTGTAAAGTTCTGATAATCATTGGTAGAAGCCATGTTATGACTGTGAAACTTGGTAATAGTGTTGGTCCTTCTCCTCATATTCCGCCTCACGTGACCAGTTCCCACAAATGCACCCTTTCATGTTTCTTACCTATCTGCTTTCTTTCTTTTTATTCCGTATTTTCTTGTGGACTGAAGTCTTGATTTTGTGTCACACAACACCACCAAAGGACGTGCATCATAACTGATGCGGCTGCCGTCACCCACGCGTCGATCCACGCTCTGCTTTTGTGGCTCAAGCTCTCGCTTCCCGCGAAGCATTGTGATTTTTGCTGGCCAGTATTTCAGTTCCATTGTTTTCGTTGTCTCTGCTGCAGCTAGTTGTGCAGCTGGGTAGGTCTTGTTTACCTGTTGTGCGACTAGCCCGGCGGGGCGGCACGGAGCGTGTAGTCCGCTGACCTTTGTCCCACCTCTCCGCAAAATTTCGCCTTCAAGGCTCATGTCTGTGCTCTGACCATCTGTCACCACAAGCCCTAGCTGGGCAGTAGAGAAGAACCGAGGGCGATGCCACCGATGCACCCTCTCAGTACTTTCATCAGTTCTTCTTAAATGGGGTATACGAGGGCGGTTCAGAAAGTAACCTCCGATCGGTCGCAGTGCGGGTTGTGGGGGGAGTAGCGACGCCATCTGTGCGTTCACGCACTCAACAGGTCAGTCGGCATCAAGCCGTGGTCGAGTGAACGTCGTACCTGCGCTAGTTTAGTTTTTGTGGCAGTTTGAAATGTGTGCTGCAATAGAAAACCCCGCCAAATGTGAAGTGCGTGCTGTCATAAGGTTTTTTACAGCCAAAGGATATTCTGCAGCAGCTATTCATCGTGAGCTTTGTGCCGTGTACGGACCAAGAGTTATGAGTGAAGGAGTTGTCCGTGAATGGGTACGTTTGTTTAAAAGTGGACGAGAAAACGTTCATGATGAAGAGAGGAGTGGTAGACCATCATTGGTGACTGACGAACTCGTTCAGACAGTTGATGCAAAAGTTCGTGAAAATCGACGTTTCTCAATGTCGGAGTTGTCTACTGGTTTTCCACAGATTTCTAAGACTCTCTTGTACGAGATAGTGAAAGCAAGATTGGGTTACCGTAAGTTCTGTGCACGATGGGTGCCCAAAATTCTTACCGACCACCACAAAACTCAAAGAATGGCCTCTGCATTAGACTTTCTGTCACGTTATGAGGACGAAGGAGAACCATTGTTAAACAGAATCGTGACCGGTAACGAAACCTGGATTAAGTACGTGAACCCTGAGACAAAAGAACAATCAAAGATGTGGGCACATTCAAATTCGCCTACCAAACCAAGAAAAGCCTCGCAAGATTTTTCTGCCAGAAAACTGATGGCAACGGTGTTTTGGGATGCCAAAGGGGTGTTGTTGGTTGAATTCATGGAACGTGGTACGACCATTAATCAAGACGTGTACTGTGAAACAATAAAAAAGTTACGACGGGCTATACAGAACAAACGCCGTGGTATGCTGACTTCCGGTATCGTTTTTTTGCACGATAACGCCCGTCCTCACTCTGCTCGCAGAACAACGGCCCTTCTTGAGTCCTTCAAGTGGGACGTTATCAACCATCCACCTTACAGCCCAGACCTGGCGCCAAGTGATTATCACCTCTTCATGCATTTGAAGAAATGGCTCGGGTCACAGCGGTTTGATGACGACGAAGAGCTCAAAGATGCGGTCACAGGCTGGCTCCAGGCACAAGCGGGTGATTTTTATGCAGAAGGAATTTCAAAGCTTGTGAAGAGATACGATAAGTGCCTCAATCGCTATGGAGACTATGTAGAAAAATAGTGCAAAGATGTAGTTGTAAGATGTATATATTAAAATATTTTTATTTAACTTGGTGTATTTTTTTTAAATCAACCGGAGGTTACTTTCTGAACGGCCCTCGTATTTACTTACTCATGAACACAGAAAACAGTCTTCATTGTGCTCTATCTGATGAAAAGTATCCAGACACCCCTATATTATGCGTAATCAATCCCTAGACGTCACAGGAGGTGGATCCGCAAGTATAAAATCAGACCGGAAGTTTTATGGTTCAAAATGGCTCTGAGCAGTATGGGACATAACTGCTGTGGTCATGAGTCCCCTAGAACTTAGAACTACTTAAACCTAACTAACCTAAGGACATCACACACATCCATGCCCGAGGCAGGATTCGGACCTGCGACCGTAGCGGTCGCGCGTTTCCAGACTGTAGCGCCTAAAACCGCTCGGCCACTCCGGCCGGCGGAAGTTTTATGTTGTTAGTAAACAAGCAGTAATAGCAGAAGGGGCCTGTCATCTCGGTGACTTCTAGTGTGAACTAGACGTCGCCCGAGAAACAGATCCGTGACGGATCTTTCTACCCTTCCAAAGCTGACCACGTCGACGGTGAGGTGATTGGGAAGTAGAAACGGGAAAGAAAATGAACTGCTACACCAAGAGCGGGCAGATTCCGTGTACTGTCGGACTGGGACCGTTGAGCATTGTGGAGGGTGGTTGCAAAAGTCGCAATAAATCAGCAGAAAGGATTATCCGTGAGTTCCAAAGTACTACCTGTGAGCCAGTTAGCACAATGACTGTGCGCATGGCGATAAAATTATTGAGTTACAATGATCGAGCAAATCTGTGTGGTCAGTGAGAGGCTACAGTTCACACAGTGTTGAAAGCCACGCCAGTGGACAGTGGATGACTTCATACGAGTTACTGTAAGTGATGAAGCACTCTATACCCTGTCGCAGTCCGATGGTGGGTTTGACAGATGCCTGGAGAACGTTATCTGCCACTGCGGTGGTTAGGGAGTGGTCACTTATTACGTTTAAGGAAACAGTAAATTCAAAAGGAAATGAACACATTTCACAGAATTGTGTGCTGGCTACAGAACATTTCAGAAATGGCTATTGTTTGTATCAGAATAACAATACAGCGCGTCACAAAGCAGCATATGTGAGGCAATGGTCTATGGCTAATAGCACTCCTGAAATGGTGTGCCTACAGTCCCTACCAGAACACTATGGATCTACAATGGATCACCTTTGAGACGATTTGGAACGTAGACGTCGTCCCGGATTCCAGTCTCCAGCGTCAATAACCTGTCGTTTCGGCGCTTGAAGAAGAATGGACTGTCATTCCTCCACAGACATTCAGACGCTTGATTCAGAATGCCCCTAACAGAGTTCAAGCTGTCATTAAAGCGAAGTGTGGGCATACCTCGTATTAATGTGCACTGATAATCTTCCGGATGCTTTTGATCAGGTAGTGTATAAAGTTACCCACAGAATCTCCCAGAAAAAATAATTGCAAGTTTTATCCAGAGAAACACGCCTATTTTAGAAGAAGGTATAGATTCTGAACCATCTATTGATTACCAAAAAGTTACAGAAACAATCAAAGATTAGAAGCTTACGATTTTATAGGGCTTACATACGGCGTGAAAGTCGTTGTTCTTTGGACCGAAGTCACTGCTATCAGCACTTGGGGATGAAAGAATAAAATGTATCTACATCAGCTCGTTACAGAATATAAGCAAGGCTACAGCTTCCATACAATAATGTCAAGTGGTTGAAAAGTTCAGAATTCACAATGCAATTAGGCAAGGCGACCAAAACTATTTTCTGCCACCCTCGAAGAAGCCCTGATATAATTTAATTGAAACGAAGAAGGTTCAAATGGCTCTGAGCACTATGGGACTTAACTTCTGAGGTCATCAGTCCCCTAGAACTTAGAACTACTTAAACCTAACTAACCTAAGGCCATCACGCACATCCATGCCCGAGGCAGGATTCGAACCTGCGACCGTAGCGGTGGCGTGATTCCAGACTGTAGCGCATAAAACCGCTCGGCCACCCCGGCCGGCAAACGAAGAAGGAATAAGCTTAATTTTCGTTTTGCAGATTACATTATTTTATTTATTTTTCGAACCAGGAGAGCTTCAGGGAACTATGGAGGTGCTGAACAGAGCGTGTATGGCAGTAAACCTCAAGATTAGTTAGAGTAAGGCAAAAATACTGTGTAATCTGCACGCTGATGGTAAAGATAAATGATAAAATCATAGACACATTTGAGGAAGTTGTACACTTAGAGCAACTGTAAACATCAATCAAACGTACACCTAAAAAAATAATCGCAGAAGTAAACACTAAATGTTCCTTAAACGGAAGCTCTATAGCAAATGTACAAAGCCATCAAGAAATTACTGATATTGATATTAAATGCACAAAAAGTCCAAACGTGCAACGAAGTGCTGTATGTAGGCCAGAAGAAGGGCTGTCTGAGGAACAAACACGTGGATTACAGGAAATAGAACAAAAAGTGGCATTGATGCAATGAAATTGAAACAAGGATGAGTTGGGCTAACAGCGAAACAAAACGGTGGAAATGGCCTCGAGACATTCTGTATCCGAGTCTCCGTGATAAGAAAAGAGAAAAGACCAAGAAGGCGGGCTAGCGAAAAAGGAACTGGTGGCACAAAAAAAAAAAAAAAGAAAAGAAGAAAACGCAAGACGAACTTGGATATGACAAGTTCAAGATGGAGAAGGCTGGAAGAAACGTGCATTTCCTGAAAAGAAGTGAAGCACCAAAAAGAGGAAGAGGAAACGAAATGAAATTTCACTGGTTGACGGGGTAAGTGATGTTTCAGTGATTACAAAATAGAGCCAAGTTTACGAGAACTTGGAATTATGGACCCAATTATCAGTACGACGATGTACCCCCTCTGGCCTGCATGTGCTATTTCATTTGGGAACGGTGTCATAAACCTATAATATCTTTCCGCATCCTGCTGCCACAAGTATGTAGTGGCAATGGGACCGAGTGGACGTCCGAGCTGGTCCATGTACGTACCATCGATGACAGATCTAGGGATCGTGTTGGCCACGGGAATACCAAATAATCACCCAGACTGTTCATAGAGACAAGTTCCATGTTTGGACGAGAATTGTCCAATAGGAAAACGGCGCCGTGTCAGTGTCACATGAGAGGTAAAGCAATAAGATGCACGATGTCTCTGACGAACCGTTTGGCCATCGAGAGTTTCTCAAACACTACCAGCTGTAACATGAAGCCGAAGCCGACGTTTCCACACACCATCAGGCAAGACAAACACCACTGTGCCTGACTGAAATAACTGGAAGAGTAAGACCTCTCTCCAGGTCATCACCACATTTGTTGATAAGGATAATGCGTGATAGTGTAGAATCACGATTCATTGCTGAACACAATGCGACGCCATTCGTCGGATGTCCGAGCTTCCTCGTTTCGCTACTCTCCAAACACAGCCGTTTCTGTTGAAGTGTTAACGGCAGGCTACGCATGTGATGGTAATTCCTGAGCCTGTCCGTTGCTAGTGTCCGACGAACGGTACAGGATGACACACTCTGTTACAGGGATCCACTACTTGTTCTTGGATGGCACGTGCGGATGTGAAGTTGTTACGACGAGCTTGGTGCACAATATGGCAGTAACCGTTGTGGTGGACAGACGTGGTCCACCAGAATATTGGCAACAGTTATGCCTCTCCTCATGTTGCCGTGCCAGCCAACATCGGTCACATTCAGTTGCTAACCGGATCTGGTTGCTGCAAGATTCGTTCAGCCAGCCAAGTTGAGACCGACAACGAAGCCCCTTTCAAGCTGTTTTAGGTGCTGATAAGCTGTCTCATACGAGTAAGTGACTAATCCGTGTGCTACACAGTGATCGCTCAACATCTGACTATGTTCACGCAGCTTATATAACTGCCAGACGTAGTAACAACAGTAAACACGAGCAATTAACATTCACTCTATTGCCATTCTACCTATTATAGAGAACTGCAACTCTAATCATTTACATAACCATCCATGGTGTGTACGTGTACGAAGTTACATTGAGCTCTGAGCATATATCCTGGTTGATTTACTTTTTTGACACGCAGCATACATCCAGCACTATTTTTTAAACGATAATGATGAGCTCTAAAGCAGTTCACAATGCTATATTTCGGTGGGCACCATAGTGATGTACTTTAAACCACACTAGCCGCTGTTTGTGATTTTGTGGACTCTTCCCACAGTTATTATCACCAGATACTTTTCCATCTCATGCTGATTCAACAAACTGGAGAAGATAAAAGTGTCACCCAATACCGAAATTGTCAGAAACTTAATCTAAGATGCTGCAGTTGGTATACGTATCGGAGAGTATAGGACTTATCTGCTATAAGTCAGCAAGATACCAAAATCTCCCTGGACCTCTGGGAAAGGCTAATACTTCGCCATATCGAGCCGGCCGCTGTGGCTGAGCGGTTCCAGGTGCTTCAGTCTGGAACCGCACTGCTGCTAAGATAGCGGGTTCGAATCCAGCCTCGGGCATGGATGTGTGTGATGTCCTTAGGTTAGTTAGGTTGAAATAGTTCTAAGTCTAGGGGACTGATGACCTCAGATGTTAAGTCCCATATTGTTTAGAGCAATTTGAGCCATATCGAGATACGCTTTACACAAGCGGAAATGTTCCTTACCCTAGGAATATATTCAAATCAATGGAGGTGTGTGACGTGTCTTCCAGTGCCGACTGGAGACTCAAAATCGGGGTAAATTCTAATAATGCGACACTTTATAATCACTTGCGTACTGAATACTTTTTTGCATAAGAGAGGACTTTCGTGAAATAACCTATAAAACAGCGCACACACCCAGTGAAAGCGGTAACGAAAAGGCACTGAATGACTGAAGCGAGTCATAAAGTAACTTGCGAAGTAACGCTGTTCGTATCACTAGTTAGCAATACTAGTCAGAAAATTACTTCTGCATGACAAAAACCAAAATTAAACACAAACAGATCTAGAACTAATTGTATTTGTCACAACTGGAGAACTTTCTCAGTCAGCTATGAAAATCTCTCTTTCTGATGCTGTAGTACTTTATAGAAAGTACTGTAGAATCTTTAAATGAGCAGATAAGAGTAAATGATAAATAGGTAACCGATTTATGACAAATGTCCTTAACAATACCTAAAGTTTTCCATGTTTTTTTTTTTTAATAATAGCGTTATCAGGAGAAAGAAAACTGACGTTCTACGGATCGGAGGGTGGAATGTCAGGTGGGTTAGAAAATTTAAAAAGGGAAATGGACAGGTTAAAGTTAAATATAGTGGGAATTAGTGAAGTTCGGTGGCAGGAGAAACAAGACTTTTGGTCAGGTGAATAGATGGTTACAAATACAAAATCAAATAGGGATAATGCAGGAGTAGGTTTAATAATGAATAAAAAAAATAGGAATGCGGGTAAGCTACTACAAACAGCATAGTGAACACATTATTGTGGCCAAGATAGACACAAAGCCAATCCCTACTACAGTGGTACAATTTTATAGGCCAACTAGCTCCGCAGATGACGAAGAAATTGATGAAATGTGTGATGAGATAAAAGAAATCATTCAGATAGTGAAGGGAGACAAAAATTTAATAGTCATGGGTGACTCGAATTCGATAGTAGGAAAAGGGAGAGAAGGAAACGTAGTAGGTGAATATGGATTTGGGGGTAAGAAATGAAAGAGGAAGCCGCCTGGTAGAATTTTGCACAGAGCATAACTTAATCATAGCTAACTCTTGGTTCAAGAATCATGAAAGGAAGTTGTATACCTGGAAGAAGCCTGGAGATACCAGAAGGTATATGTTAGATTATATAATGGTAAGACGGAGATTTGGGAACCAGGTTTTAAATTGTAAGACATATCCAGGAGCAGAAGTGGACTCTGACCACAATCTATTGGTTATGAACTGTAGATTAAAACTGAAGAAACTGCAAAAAGGTGGGAATGTAAGGAGGTGGGACGTGGATAAACTGAAAGAACCAGAGGTTGCACAGAGTTTCAGGGAGATTAAAAGGGAACAGTTGACAGGAATGGGGGCAAGAAATACTGCAAGAGGAGAATGGGTAGCTTTGAGGGATGAAGTAGTGAGGACATCAGAGGATCAAGTAGGTAAAAAGACGATGGATAGTAGAAATCCTTGGGTAACAGAAGAAACGCTGAATTTAATTGATGAAAGGAGACAATATAAAAATGTAGTAAATGAAGCAGGCAAAAAGGAATATAAACGTGTCAAAAATGAGAGGGACAGCAAGTGAAAAATGGCTATGCAGGGATGGCTAGAGGAGAAATGTAAGGATGTAGAGGCTTATCTCACTAGTGGTAAGATAGATACTGCCTACAGGAAAATTAGCGTGACCTCTGGACAAAAGAGAACTATTTGTATGAATATCAAGAGCTCCGATGGAAACCCAGTTCTAAGCAAAGGAGAGAAAGCAGAAAGGTGGGAGGAGTATATAGAGCGTCTATACAGCGGCGATGTACTTGAGGACAATATTATTGAAATGGAAGAGGATGTAGATGAAGATGAAATAGGAGATACGATACTACGGGAAGAGTTTGACAGAGCACTGGAAGACCTGAGTCGAAACAAGGCCCAGGAGTGGACAACATTTCATTAGAATTACTGACAGCCTTGGGTGATCCAGTCCTGACAAAACTCTACCATCTGGTGAGCCGGACGTATGAGACAGGCGAAATACCCTCAGACTTCAAGAAGAATATAATAATTCCAATACCAAAGAAGCAGGTGTTGACAGATGAGAAAATTACCGAACTATCAGTTTAATAAGTCACGGCTGCAAAATACTAACACGAATTCTTTAGAGACGAATAGAAAAACTGGTAGAACTCGACCTCAGGGAAGATCAGTTTGGATTCCGTAGAAATGTTGGAATACGTGAGACAATACTGACCCTACGACTTATCTTAGAGAATAGGTTAAGGAAAGGCAAACCTACGTTTCTAGCATTTGTAAACTTAGAGAAAGTTTTTGACAATGTTCAGCAGAATACTCTCTTTCAAATTCTGAAGGTCTCAGGGGTAAAACACAGGGAGCGAAAGGCTATTTACAATTTGTACAGAAACCAGATGGCAGTTATAAGAGTCGAGGGGCATGAAAGGGAAGCAGTGGTTGGGAATGGAGTGAGACAGGGTTGTAGCCTCTCCCCGATGTTATTTAATCTGTATATTGAGCAAGCAGTAAAGGAAACAAAGAGAAAAATTCGGAGTAGGTATTAAAATCCACGAAGAAGAAATAAAAACTTTGAGGTTCGCCGATGACAATGTAATCCTGTCAGAGACGGCAAAGGACTTGGAAGAGCAGTTGAACAGAATGGACGGTGTCTTGAAAGGAGGATATAAGATGAACATCAACAAAAGCAAAACGAGGATAATGGAATGTAGTCGAATTAAGTCAGGTGATGCTGAGGGAATTAGATTAGGAACTGAGACACTTAAAGTAGCAAATGAGTTTTGATTGAAGAAGCAAAGTAACTGATGATGGCCGAAGTAGAGAAGATATAAAATGTAGACTGGCAATGGCAAGGAAAGCGTTTCTGAAGAAGAGAAATTTGTTAACATCGAGTATAGGTGTATGTGTCAGGAAGTCGTTTCTGAAAGTATTTGTGTGGAGTGTAGCCATGTATGGTTCAAAAATGGTTCAAATAGCTCTGAGCACCATGGGACTTAACTTCTGTGGTCTCAGTCCCCTAGAACTTAGAACTACTTAAACCTAACTAACCTAAGGACATAACACACATCCATGCCCGAGGCAGGATTCGAACTTGCGACCGTAGCGGTCACGCGGTTCCCGACTGAAGCGCATAGAACCACACGGCCACACCAGCCGGCGCCATGTATGGAAGTGAAACATGGACGATAAGTAGTTTGGACAAGAAGAGAATAGAAGCTTTCGAAATGTACTGCTACAGAAGAATGCTGAAGATTAGATGGGTGTATCACGTAACTTATGAGGAGGTATTGAATAGAACTGGGGTGTAGAGGAGTTTGTGGCACAACTTGACTAGAAGGAAGGATCGGTTAGTAGGACATGTTCTGAGGCATCAAGGGATCACCAATTTAGTATTTGAGGGCAGTGTGGAGGGTAAAAATCGTAGAGAGAGACTAAGAGATGAGTACACAAGGCAGATTCAGAAGGATATATGTTGCAGTAGGTGGGAGATGAAGAAACTTGCTCAAAATAGAGTAGCATGGAGAGCTGCATCAAACCAGTCTCAGGACTGAAGACCACAACAACAACGGCGTCGAATGCCTGAGACCTCCGTTTAAAATTAAATTTAGCTACGTAGTTATTACACTGACTTCAACACAAGCACTAACATTCATAATAAAGTCATTTAAATCATAACATTTGTTGTTCATGACAAAATTTGCAGTCATTTTTTCTACTCATTTAGCAGGGACACATTTTAGATTTCCTGAAACATACAGCACATAAAAGCCGTTAACGAAATTTCATACTTCTATCTAACTTTACTTTCACTAACAGTCTGAAAAATTTTTGAAATGATTACGTATTAGCGGCTTCTTCGGCATCTCTCTACATGTAATACACTATTTGAGTTACAGTATGAATTAAAGAAAATTAATATTGGCAACGCTGTTTACACATACAACAGTAATGTACGCTATTTATTATGTAATACAGTACAGGCTACTAGAATCCTACGTGATTTACCAAATGTGTTTGGCTTTAAGAATCAAAACATTAGTTTACATTTCAGCCCAGGCAATGTTAAAATTGATTTAAGCCGCATACAATGGCTGTCAGTATCAAATGTATGTCATGTTAACGGCTGCCATCTGATGGGGATCTGATTTTATGTGATGTCCCTCAGGGTTTCTATCGCCAAGATGAGAGGTGAAAGACGAAAGTTAGCTGATGGGGAGGCTGCGGGTGTAATGGTTAGTCGTAGCTACTGAATGTCAGTTACCTAGTGTTATTATTAGAATGCTTAGCGATCTGTAGCGAACAGGTGAACATACGATGAGCGTATTTGCCACAATGCACTAAGATCAACTCAGATATTATTCTGTGCACTCTACACTGACTGTAATTACACATTTATGACTCCGATTCAAACTTTCCTGCTCAGAGTGAAGGATGATGCGTACAGGCGCTCAACGGCGAGGTTATCACAGGCTGCGCAAATTGAGCTACGGACCTTATGCGACTGTCCTAGTTCACGATCAGAAAGGGCAGTGAGTGATAATTGCATCAGAAATAAAATTACCAGTTCGCTGTTAGGTGGTTAGGTAGCAACAGAATTCTGGCTGACTCGTCTGTTCAAATAGAAATCTAAGATCATTAATATAATACCTGGCTAGGTGATGGCTACGAACAATTATATTGCGTACATAGTATCGTTAGTAATTTACATTGCCAAGTTCATTTTGTTTGCATATGATCTAAACACTCTAATAAACTGAGAATCGAATGCATCTTAGTAGCCAGTTGATAATGGAAAGTCCATGAAAGATTCTTAGCCAACTCATTGTAGTTCAGTTTTGAAAGACACTTATTTATACTCATAAATGTGAGGACCTGGGGACAAAGGTATTGAAAGCTTTAAATTCTTGTGACTTCAGCTGGACGGACTCAATTTGGAACGCACTTTTGTTGAACTATTTAAGTACCTAAATAATACTTTGTTTCAATGCAGATTTTGTTAGACATTGTTAGCGTAAAAATAATGGCTGGCAACTCCTCAAACAAATTGGCCGAATTATATGTGGTATGAAGTCAACCCATTCTGCACAACCATTTTAAAAGAACTCCGTTTACTACACACATCAAACAAAGTTTTGCATCACCGCGGTTCCGGAAGTTCTGGAACCTGTACAGAATATGGCCCTCTTTATTGCGCATGAAAACCACACATTGCATGTTATAGCACCATACAGCGAGACCTCTAATGCCCAGTAGCATGTCCTCTTGCATTGATGCATGCCTGTATTCCTCGTGCCATGCTATCCACAAGTTCATCAAGGCACTGTTGGTTCAGATTGTCCCACTCCTCAACGGCGATTCGGCGTAGATCCCTCAGAGTGGTTGGTGGGTCACGTCGTCCACGAATAGCCCTTTTCAATCTATCCCAAGCATGTTTGTTAGAGGTCATGTCTGGAGAACATGCTGGTCACTCTATTCGAGCGATGCCATTGTCCCGAAGGAAGTCATTCACAAGATGTGCACGATGGGGACACGAATTGTCGTCCATGAAGACGAATCCCTCGCCAATATGCTGCCAACATGGTTGCACTATCGGTCGGAGGATGGTGTTCACGTATCGTACAGCCGTTACGGCGCCTTCCATGACCACCAGCGGCGTACGTTGGCCCCACGTAATGCCACCGCAAAACAACAGGGAACCTACACCTTGCGGCAGTCGCTGGACAGTGTGTGTAATGCGTTCAGCCTGACCGGGTTGCTTCCAAACACGTCTCCGACGATTGTCTGGTTTGAAGCATATGTGACTCTCATCGGTGAAGAGAACGTGATGCCAATCCTGAGAGGGCCATTCGGCATGTTTTTGGGCCGATCTGTACCGCGCTGCATGGTGACGTGGTTGCAAAGATGGACCTCGCCATGGACGTCGGGAGTGAAGTTGCGCATCACGCAGCCTATTGCGCACAGTTTGAGGCGTAACGCGACGTGGATTGAAAATTGCCCATCAGACCTTAGTTTTTTACACACACAGGAGATAATCGACCAACAATAATTGGAGATAACGAATGCTACTGCTTGGGTACATTATCTGTGTAAAAGTAATTCGTCACGACATCCAAAGGAAATTAAGAATTAAAAAAAACTTTGGGATTATGTATTATCCAAAGGAATTGGAGATGCGTTTTTTGTTGTCAAGGAATACTGTTCCTTTTTCCCATCATCCCAAATCCGAAGGAGGAATAGAGGATTAGGATTTTACATCACGTTCAGGAAGAGCACAAGTTAGTATTAGGTAAGAACAGACTCTCTCGTCTCCATCGCGGAATTCGATGTAAGTCATTTAGTATAACCAAGGAAAACCGAAATATGAATAGTTGGACGGGGATTTGAACTATCATCTTTCCGTAAGCAATAGTATTTACGATTAGATGTAACCTGCTTCGACGGATCCAAACGAACATCTTGAAATCTGAAAATAAAAATTGAAACTTCTGTGCACACTACCTGAAAAAAAATAAAATAAATAAAACAAAACGGAACTTCATGGATTGAATAATTACACGATACTTCTGTAATTACAGTATCATGTCAAATTCGTAAAGAACCTAACAGTATGTGGCCACTTATCAGAATGATGTTGCACCACCTCTGGCCTGGATGCGTGCACTGATTAGGCACTGGACGCGGCGCTGGGACAGAGTTGACGTCCAACCTGGCACCACGCATGTTCCATCTGGGACAGATTTGAGGACCTTTCTCGCCATGGGAGTGCTTCAGCACCACGTGTATAACTTATAGAGACACGTGCCATCAGTAGACGAGTATTGCCCCGCTGAAAAGAGACACCACGATATCATCTCTTGATAAGAAACGCACGAGAACTCACGATATTCGTGACGTACCGTTGTGTCATTATGGTTCCATCTATCGCTAACAGCTGTGACAAATGGTCATACCCACACCATGACGTTAGAAGTAACAACGCTTTGCTTCTCCGAAACATTCGAAGACAGGGACCTCTCCTCAGTTTGCGAGCATACTCTCCATTGGGGACCGATGCCCTCAGCAGTTTGGACCCATAGGAACTTGCAACAAACCAAAAAACCGTAGTCTTGATTTGTGCTTATCAGGGTTACTGCAGAACCGCGATTCATCGATGAACACAATGTGACGACATTCATGACCAGTCCTTGCTTACCGGTGGTGGCGCCACTCCAAATGCAACCGTTTGTGTTGTGGCGTTAACGGCAGACTACGCATGGGAAAGTCATTCTGTAGTTGCTGTTGGTCTCTGATCAACTGTGCATGGCGTCACAAAATGTTACAAGGAGTCCTTTACGTGTTAGAATTATATATTAATACCTTCAGCTGCTGACGGGCGTTGATATATATCAACGGGGACAGGTGAAAATGTGTGCCCCGACAGGGACTCGAACCAGGGATCTCCTGCTTACATGGCAGACGCTCTATCCATTTTTTTCCTGGTATTCTTCTTTCACAGAGGCACAGTTCCAAGTTTTGGTGAGTATGTGGCAGGCAGGTGGCGGCAGGAAGGGCCGGGGTCAAGAAAGTTGAGGCCTGGCCACCCTGTTGCTCCAAACCTGTCAAAAACTCACATTCTTTGGCTATATTTTTATGGTTTTCATTATTGGTTTTTATTAATATATCTGGTTCTGTTTGTTTCTTTTTTTCGAGTACTACTGCGCTGATAATGATAAATAATTAAATAACCTGTAGTAGCGGTGAATTTTTATTCTGTGCCTCGGTTGGCAGAGTGGCTGCAGTTGCTGCTGAGTAACCTGATTGAACTATCCAATTCGTTTCTTTCAAATAAAATATTTAACATATTGCCAACGTACTTTTTTGTGTGTGGGAATCGACTCCTGTGCCAGAATGCTGTTGACATGTATTCTTGAAATACAAGGGTATCACCATCTCCATTTAGGTTAATGACATAATTAACAAAATTTCCGAGCAGCCACATCACTGTATTGTTTTTCGTTGCGGGATAGAACGTGTAGTCAGGCCAGAGTAATAGATCGGTGGTGAAGGTTTGTTTCGAACTCCTGGCGAGAAGTGGTAGTTTTTGCCTGACCCACTTCCAGAGTTCATCAGATGGCCGGAACATGTGAATCTGTGCCTCAGGGTGTCTAGTAAGCCACATTTTCCACAAACGTCGCGATCACAGGGTCCGATGCGGTGGAGCTTTTCATTGGTCGGAATTACATTGTTAACAACTTTATACCAAGTCGAAGCCACCTGTATTGTATGTATGGCCAAGCTGATATTGTCCCACACTGTGTTCAACGTTACGTTTGGGTACTTCAGTTCAATGGAAGGTGGACTAGCAGTCTTCCGCCACGCACCAATCAAATGCTTTGTAGTTAAGGCAGATTATTGTAAAATATCTGCACCTAAATTGCTCGTTTCAAGGAAGAATTCACGAATATACTTTAGTTGGTAATGAAGTCTACCAACGTCAATTGGAGGCACCATACTTGCTGGGCGGAGAATGTGAAACAGCTTCGATGTCACGGAATGAGAGTAGGTGTTACCTATCACGACGATTATACGTATGTAGAGAGATTTTGCCTTCTTACTAATGTCCGCCAGTGCCAAGCCTCCTGTTTGTCTAGACGTCGCGATGGTACTATACCCCACTTTGAATATGATGTGACCCTGCCACAAATATCTGCTACACAGTAGCATTTTTTTTTCTATCATTTTCGGGATAGGGAACACCTGCGCCACTTAGTAGACTTTACACAGAATATAGGTGTCAAGAATTCTGATTTTCTCGATGAGATTCGTTACCCGCCATGTATTTTCAAGCACAGCTCTTTGCAGTTTCTCTGTTGTCCGTTTCCAGTTCTGAGCTGCCATTCGTAATGGACACTTGTGTTCAAGGATGCCTAGAGATGTATGACGTTCTACAGCGGTGGCCCACGGAATAGTGACAGAGTCGAATCCTCTGATATTTAAAAGTTTGCATTTGTGCTCCTGAGGCTTGTCCGTAGGTGTCAATCACTGATTTAACTGTGGTAACATCACTGTGGCGGCGTAAGAGAACCGCAACATTATCTGCATAGGCTCGGACGGTGAGATTCTCCCCTAAAACAGTCAGTCCAGTGAGGGTCGCGCTCAGTCTCCTCAATAGCGGCTCAAGGGAGAGCACAAAAAGCGACGTGGAAAGCGGACTGCCCTGCGGGACACCCCGTTGGATGCTAATATCTTTCGCTAGTTGTCCGTAAACGGTGATTTTGGCACGTACCCCAGTGATCATATTCCGTATGACAGTCACAACCCGGTCGTCGAGTCCTGTTTGCCGCAGTACCTGTACTAGATAATAGTGACTAACACGATCAAAAGCTTTCTTAAAATCGACAGACAGCAAGGCACATTGGACATCAGTCACCGCAGCGGTGGAATTGACATCGCGATATTCTGCAATTGGTGTCATAATTGACCTCCCCGGGATGCAAGATTGATGTCGTCGGACGAGTTTCTGAAGCATCGGCGTCTGTCTGGTGTTAACGGCTCGGGCTACTGTCTTGTAATCAAAATTCAAAGAGTGAGTGGACGGAAATCGTCAAGTGTATTGCGGCCTGGATTCTTGCGAACTAAATTCTTCCTGCTTTGAATTCGAAAGGAATAGGAGTTCCCCGCGCTACTTAATTGACAACCTCAGTATAGGCGCCACCTACGACATCCCAGAACTTAGCATAAAACTCCTTGAGCAGGCCGTCTGGACCAGGGGATTTCTTGGTCGGCGATTTTAAGATGAGTTCGAAAATCTCTGGTGCCGTGAACTCTAATAAAAATTATTCATTATCAGCAGGAGTGACATCGCTATCAATAACCCCTACCATATCTGCAATAGACGCTGCATTAGTGTCTTCGAGGGAGTACTGTTCAAAATGTCGGTGGAGTGTCTGAACAATATCGTTTTGATTTGATAGGAGGCCCCCACCTCCCCTCCTCAAACCATCAATAAGCATGCGTCTGCCACGGGACTGGTGCCGAATCAAGTGATACATGCTCGCTGGCTCTGCTTCGACGACAGATTTGGGTTTAGATTTAAGCAGAAGACCTTGCAAATGTTTCCGCTTCAAGCTCAAGAGTTTAGCCTTCACACTCTTAATTGCTGTTAGGTTGGCGTTGGTGAGACCGACGTTGTCGTACAATTCGCGAAGTATTGTATAGTAAAACTCAAATGTCTTCTTCTTATCTTGTGCTACCCGAGCTCCATAATAAATTAAACCTTTTCTCAGTTTCGGTTTCGCTGCATGGATCCACTAGTCAGCTCTGGAGGAAAAATTGCCAATCGTGCGTAAACAGGCATTCCACGTGGTACGGATTACATCTTCGGTTTCGCTGTCATCCACGTGAGCAATGTTTAATCTCCATGAGGGGTCGGTAAAATTTTGCAGGCTGTCTATCTAAGTTAACAGTGGCGGAGAGGGCACAATGATAGGAAAAGCACGTCGGAATAACATCAACTGAAAGAAGCCTATAACTCATACTGTCAGATGTACATCCTATCCAGTCAGCTGCAGGAGGTAGAGGGGAAGCATGTGAATTTCACTGGGGTGGGATATCTAAGCTCGCAAACGTCTTTCAGGTTACTATTCCGAACAAGATCGTATAGCTCTTTACAGTAATTAAAACTAGGAACCTGCTCTTTGTTATGGAGCACGCAGTTAAAACAGCCCCCCCCCCCCCCCACCATTAAAATATTTTGAGGGCATCTCCTTAACAGATAAAGCACCTCCTCTTTAAAAAATCGGGATCGTTCTGACCTGTTGCTCGTGCCTGACGGTGCATATAAGTTCATGAGAATGACACCATAGACTTGAGAGCCGATCCCTCGACCGGAACCTTGTAAGAGGTATGCGCTGCCTGAGATATGTGAGCTATAAGAGAATCCGAGGCCAAAGAGCAGTGTTGACTGCAGTACGAACTGTGTAGCAGTAGCAGTATGTTGTCAGTAGCGAGCTGTCGCCTGTCTGCGCTTGTCAGTCCTGTCTGTTGTATCATGTTGGCTGGGCCGGTCGCGGTGCAGCGATGCCGGAGCATGAGTATTATTGTATAAGGTAAAAAAAGCAGCCTAGTGCATATCTAGTAATATGATGTAAACTCACACGTAAATCTTTAAAAAATGTCCTAATAATAATCTTTGTCTAATTTCTAACAAGCATTCATTTCAATTTAAAGAATTTAATATTTTTTTTAATGCATGATCATTCCGATTGTTGCAAAAGGAAAATCATTTGCTTCCTTTCATAAAAAACAAATGTATAGGCCAGCATTGCACAGAGCTGTGCCGGAAAAGAGCTATTGTAAGAGCAGATTAGAGTGTAACCTCCCCACAGAAATTAATGTATATAATTAATGTGATTCTTATTTAGTGTAACCTCTCTACAGAAATTCATTTTCATTTATAACCTCCCTACAGAAATTCGTTCACATTTAACCTCCACACAAAATTTATTTCCCATTTAATGTAAGCTCGAAACAGAAAAATTCCTAAACCTCGTAATAAAAAATAAATTCAGTAACCTGGTAAAATTTAGACGACAGCAGTGCTGCGCCATGGCCCTGTAAGATCATTCTGAATAAAAAGCAAAAATTCTCACCTCGATAAAGTCGGCAACTATCTGCTCTTACAATAGCTCTTTTCCAGATTCTCTTATAGCTTACATATCTCAGGCAGCGCATACCTCTTACAACCTAAAAGTTCAGTCGCGTGGATTGGAATGCCCTCCCGTATCAGGATAACAGTTCCTGTGTCTTCTTCAGGAGCCACGTTCTGGATAGTCTTAAAACCGGGGATGGACAAGCGTAAAATGCAAACTTCCTGCTGGAGGGCAATATCTGCTTCCGACTCATAAAGGAATTGTTGGATTGTTGCTATTTTTTATGCTGATGTCATCTTATTGATGTTTAGAGAAAGTATTTTATAAGAACCTTCAACATCGCAGCGCGTCAGCAATCGTTGGTTAATATATTAAAAAACTAAAAACCCGCCTCGCTTGCGAAAAAAGCACCTAGTGTAAAGAACAACTGCTGTGGTTGGCAGGAGAGCCAACACCATGTTACTAGAGGAGGCCGAAAGGCTCACGCAGGCTGGCGTGAGGTCTGGAACAGGACAAGGAAATTAGAATTTAGAAAAACGGACGTAGCTGGTGGAATACTTAACTTTAATCCATTAATGGTGAACGTCGCTCTTGACGGTACATGATTCACAATATCAATAGTAACTGAATATGGCGCCTTGCTAGGTCGTAGCAAGTGACGTAGCCGAAGGCTATGCTAAACTATCGTCTCGGCAAATGAGAGTGTATTTTGTCAGTAAACCATCGCTAGTAAAGTCGGCTGTACAACTGGGGCGAGTGCTAGGAAGTCTCTCTAGACCTGCCGTGTGGCGGCGCTCGGTCTGCAATCACTGATAGTGGAGACACGCGGGTCCGACGTATACTACCGGACCGCGGCCGATTTAAAGGCTACCACCTAGCAAGTGTGGTGTCTGGCGGTGACACCACAACAACAGTAAAACCCACAAGTGCCTAAGAAAACCTTTGTCAATGATTAAACGAACACCATAGCTATACATTTATAAACGAAAAAGAAAAGCAACAAACAGTACATACGTACAAAGTCAAAACCACTACTTAACTTAATGGTTTACGCTCCACCTCACACCGGCCTATGTTCGATGGTTCTGAAGATGATGTAGTTATCTACGCCGAAACCTGAGTTAACACTTAACACTTGGTGCTTTTTTCGCAATCGAGGCGGGTTTTTAGTTTTTTAATGAAATATTTTATAAGCTTAAGCTATGAACACAGGTAGACTCGGCCGAACTGGTTAAAGAAAACTCGCCTTTAGTCTAAGTCCATTTTAGCTGGAGTCGGAGGACCTACTTCGTTATCATCAATCCGAGGTTCATTAGCCGCAGACTGTGTATTTTTCTTCCTCACGGCATTTACATTCGGCTGGGCTTTGGTCCTACGGCGTCCTGTAGGAGGGAAGCTCGCTTCAGACGGAGACGTGGGAGGATCTAAGCCATCAGTGTTCAGCTGTGCGTGCACCGTGTCGGGAGTCTGCGTTGCAGACGGAGTTTCAGCCAGAGGTAATCCGTTGTCACTGGGTTGCTGACCAACACCACGCCCCTCGCCTTGTTGGTTGCAGGTTGGAACCGGGCACGCTTCAGTTCGTTTACGAGCACTACCTTCCTTGTTATTATTTGGAGGAAATCCCGCCGTTGCCATCGACACCGCGCCGTCACTAGGCAAGCTCGGCATAAACACATCAAGAGGCTGGTCGCGTCGTGGGTCGGCTCGTTGTGATTCCTCAACCGGGCCCGCCACGACCGACATCAATACAGCTGGAGACTGTTGTGAATCTGGGGCGGATTGCGTGTTATTCTCCGTGACGTCAGCGGCTGCTATCGCCTCTGCCGTGTCACCTACTGCTGCTACAACAACTGTTGCTGCTATCGGTTTTGAGACTTCGGTTTCAGGCACGTTCGGCAATGAGTCTTGACGCACGCCCTGTCCTGAGTCAATGTCTTCGTCATCCGTACTACTCCCCTCATACGTCCGACGTCGTTTATGGGTAAAAGGGTGTATGTCCGGCTTATGCGATTCAGGTTTAGCATGTAACGAGGGAAAATCCACACGCGGTAATGTATCACCCTGCGGTAAAACATCAGCAGTAGGTGGTCCTCTCGCAGCTGTTACTTGTGGCTCCTTTACGAGATCAGCTAAGGTTAATTTCCTACGCTGCTCCAAGGTGTTTTTTAAAACTAACACACGCTTAGGACAATTCGTGCAAACGTGACCACTCTCATTACAGATAAAACAAGTTGCCGTCTGACCAGTGCAAGTCACATGAGCGCGGTACCCACAGACACTGAGATATGAGGGGATATTCTGTTTAACATGCATTTGCACCAACCGTACGCCGCTAAAACACTATAGTCTATGCTGGCTTTACCGCCGTTCGTTATGGACATACTTCACCTCTCCGTAATGACTCAGAACCTCTTTTAGATTACAGTTTTCGACTTAAGGCGCAGGTTAAAGACACGTACATTGACATAATCAATATCTGCATTCGAAATGATAACTGTACTCACCGACGCGTCACGGTGACGGAACTCGGCTTTTCCTCCATGTTTCAGCAAAATTTTGTCCAGCAACACCTGGTTATACAACTTCACGAAAAAACAGTATAGCTCAGTATCGTAGTAGGCGGTGTGCACTTGAGCGGAAGTGATGGCGATAAAATTGACGATCCAGTCGTGAATTTCTAACGAGCTCGGTTGCACAGGTCTGGTAGATTTATCAAACTCAAAACACAGGGTACATCGGAGGCACTCTAGACGCGATCATGGCGAGAAAGCGGTCGAAACGGCTCACTAAAAAAAACACCACAAAACACTAGAACGAGATACAAAGACACGACAGTAAACGACGGCACAGAACACAATATAAACCATCGCACTTAACAGTTTTCAAGCGCGAGGCGGAGCGGAAGTATACACGTCGGAACAGCTCGACGTCTGAAGCAGGAATGCCCATCTGAGCCACAGAGAGCACAGCGGATAGCGCGACTGCAGGGACTATCTCGCGCACGCCTCCCGCGAGACCCACATTCTCACCTCATATGTCCACACACTACATTCGTAGTGTCCATACCCAACACACTCATTACTCGTGGAAGACATTCTTACCAAGTCGCATAAAAGTTCGGGTAATACGTGTGCGTCCGCACAGAAGAGGAAGGTCATGGCCGGTATTGCCAGAACTATATACTTAATATATGGTGTCTGTGCGTGGGGCACAATTCGGTTATCCTCGCTTGCGCTGGCTAGACGTGTCTACTTTCCCTGCCCTTCTTTCCCCAAGCGGCCCAACGTCGGACTCCTGTCACCTCCTATGACCACAGATCTGGATACAGTATGATTGGAAGAGCCAATGAGGCACCTTTCAGTCTCTGTCAGGTGCTCATAACGCTGCCTAACTTGCGTACGCCGCATATCGGTGTCCTTCAAGGTTATCAGTCAACATCTAACATCGTCCACGTCCTATATATACTCCACCAGGCCTGGTAACAACACTGAACACGAACAACACTAATGGACTTCAGTGGGCGTTCTACCTGTCACAAAGTACTGCAGATCTAACCATGTACGTACTAGCCGATGCTGTGTCCTCAACTGAAGTAACATTGACATCTGACTAATTCTTCTGGGTGTATAAATTTTTTGCCAGGCAGTGTAATTACAGATGTCACACACGAAATACATTCTAGATTGTAAAATAATGAGATAGTGTAATGGCCATACCGGCGTAAAAATGTGCGCTATCATTAACTAAAGAGATGTTCTGCTCCATTTCAAACATTAAAACTGAAAAATAAAATAAGAAAAATGTTCAGTATCAATATCTTGCGGTGATCAGGAAATCGATGAAAGTACATTACAGGTGATAAACTGTTTGATGAAAATGAACATAAACTTCCGATCTAAAGGTTCAGTTATTATACAGATGACTCTTGGCCGTTTGAGACAGGTGAAAGCCGTCATCTGTACAGATAATCGTGAATCTCTCGAAAAATAAACGCTAACAGAAAACTATTTTAGTAATCATAGTCGTCTCCAAACGATAGACGAATATGAATAATGACGCATCTCGTAAGTCTATTGTCTTACCATTTAGCGTCTTCCTAAGTACCGCCGAGACAGATGCTGCTATATCGCTATCGCTATTAATGGTTCAAATGGCTCTGAGCACTATGGGACTTACATTCTGAGGTCATGAGTCCCCTAAACTTAGAACTACTTAAACCTGACTAACCTAAGGACATCACACGCCCGAGGCAGGACTCGAGCCTGCGACCGGAGCGGTCGCGCGTTTCTGGACTCTAGCGCCTAGAACCGCTCGGCCACCCCGGCCGGCGCGCTATTTAAGTATCGCAGCCTGCGTGCTGTTCTGCTGCTCAGCGACTGCAACATGTCCCTCTGTTTACAGTGCAAGATCGATGTAAGTAACAGAGCCTCGTCCAATATACTTACGGATGAGACATTGCAGATGTGGCTACGGTACGCAACAAGACAGAAAGAACTAGATTATCAGCAGGAAAGTCTACATATTCAATAAAACGAGTAAAGAAAAGTGTACTTCATTTCTCAGACGGCAAATAGAACGATTTCATTCGGGCAGAGTATATGTAGAGGAAATGTGGCTCGAGTTCAGACGAAAAGATGACGAAGTCTCAGAAGAATAAAAGATGGTAGACTACCTCCTTAGCACATAGGCAGTGTCATCACGCTTCTTAAGAAACACCACCAACTGCACGTTAGGTACAGATACAAACCAAAGCAAAAAGCTGCAGTTATGTTGACATTAGTTAAAAATCGCTCCGCTACCAGAAAGGTAGTCTTACCTTCAATAGCTGTCGTAGCAAAATGTTATCATAGACTATAAAATGCCTACGAACTTAGTTCATATATTAAAGCTGTCAGTGGCACTAAAATCAAGAGTCCAAACACCCAGAAAAAGACGCATTAACAGAGTAAATCCAGAACAGATAAAGAAGGATGGTGCAAATGTTCACAGGCTTCTTTGACCAACGAGTGAGTTTAACGGAAAAGTTGAAACATCTTACCTCGTAGACACTTAAAAAAATACGTTGTACGCTTCGTATACTTGGAGAGAACCTGCTCAGGAAATATCGAAAACCGAACTTTAGGGTATGAACTACAAATGTTCTTGAACCCCTGCCCCACAGTGATCGAGCTGATAAAATGCAGCTAATACAATCTCACTTGCAGGTGACCAAGCAGTCATTATTACCACAGTCCATCTCTTCTGGGGGCGAGAAGAAAATCGTAGTAAGTGTTACATCAGAAGTATTTTCTGCTACGATCTATACATTGGCTCCCCGTCTATCTGTAGACGCACATGTCCATTCTTATCCTTTGCCTAAATAAGCCACCAGCTGTTCGGTCATTTCGTCATGTGCTATAGTTCCAGCGGCATTGTAATCTTTGAAAGGTGGGCAAAATTCACAGAGACTGTCACATAAGTCAGATAACGCATTTATGCCTCATATACACTAATACCTATGGCATATCTTATGTAATCCTTCAAAACATGTTCCAACAGTGTTGTAACTACATTTCATCCCCAGTCCGTGAAGCTATTATGATTCATGAACGTTGTTTGCCAATGATATATCAGGGTAAACTGGGACGGTACTCCACCAAACGGTATTAAGCACACATACACATAAATATCACAGCTACTGAAATAAATACAAATGTCTAAATGTAAAACATTGATTTATCCAGTAATAAAGGTATTCAACTTTCATTTGGTCGTTGTGCAAATAGTCCTAGTCTGCGCCAGTGTCCCCTCCAGCGATTAACTCCTAACTGGTATATACGACGTTGCTCCATGGCGATGCACCGTATTGTCGCTAGGCTGCTGATTTCCTGTCGAACTCACCATTGACATACATGGCCATTACTTCAGCTGACACGTTGATGTAGGTGGGCTTCGATGGAACTGCAGAACGCAATGGAACTGGAACTCTCCGTTACGGCACGGAAAGCGGCTTATATCTTGATCTGTCTAGTGATATGAAACCGCGACCTACTTGTTCCACATGACTGCTAACGTAAAGCACAGTTCCTGCTATGCTGGCGACCTCTGTTGTAGGTCGCTCTAATAGTTAATGTTCTCGCTCCGCCTGGCGTGTAGGCTGCCGCGTGCAACCTGGATTGCTACAAGAAAGCCTAGTCTGCAATGACGCTGTGACCAAGCGAATAGCGGTCACTACAAGTACAAAAATATCTGTTACTTCCTGACCTCCTCCGGAGACAAAAAATACGTCTTAATCTTGAGAAATATCACAATTTATTATCCAAATATTCAAAATAACTCTTGCTAATGCCAAGTTGATGACAATGATGATGATGATTACGATGATGATGATGATGATGATGATGATGATGATGATAATGGAAATGTTGTGTGGCTAGGGCCTCCCGTCAGGTAGGCCGGTCGCCTGATGCCCGTCTTTCGAGTTGACTTCACTTCGGCGACTTGCGTGTCGATGGGGATGAAATGATGATGATAAAGACAACAAACACCCAGACCCTGAGCGGAGAAAATCTCCAACCCAGCCGGAAATTGAGCCCGGGCAGTTAGGTACGACATTCCGTCCCGCTGACCAGTCAGCTACCAGGGGCGAACATGACGATGATGATCAGTGGCTTAGGGCGCTAAATGGGAGGGTCATCAGCGCCCTTGCTTTTAATAGATACTGACGAGTTTGGTGACAAATCTAATAAAAAAGTAACATCACATTTGAAAGCCGAGTTGCATCCTCACACTAGCATTGAAAATTCGACAGTAGCATTGTGAGATCCATCAAAGACCAACCGTAAAAGTCAGACAAAGCAAAGCAAAATAACTGGATAAAATCATAGATAAAATACCATTGCATACAACGGAAAGAAGAAGACAGAAATATCTGTTGCTTGGTGACCATTTTAAACAATGGGTGACATAGCCACACTAAAATTTCACACCTAATATCTGGGGAACAAGGCCTGACATCACACAAAATCTTAAAAAACGAACCAATGATTGTTAGTTAAAATATAGGACGCATTCTCTGGTAAACACAGAACTCCTCTCGGCCGTCGTATCAAACACACTCAATTAAAATACGTCATAACGACATCTGCGATACACTGGCAGCTCCTAGCAGATGAGAATCATGAGTGTCAATGGGCGATGTCGCTCACTAAGCCTTTTTCAGATTCGTGGTCTGTGGACAGCTTCCTTGACTAAGAATCAAGAAAATGCCCTCGATCTCTGGGTCGAACGTAGCACTGTTTAAATTTTGAATAAAAACCGTCAGCAATGGCAGCCAAAGTCTTCATGCTTAATAAGACCCTCTTGTTCTGCCAGCGGTCTTGTGCAAGATGAACGGAAAGACGTTCAGTACACTCACTTGCCCAGGAAGGGGGAAACTGCTCCTAGAAAGCCGAAGACACAGAAGTGATCAACAGCATGAGTATGCAGGTGACAGTGAGAAGCACTGAGTTAAACACACACACGTATATCCACTAGACATGTGTCGTGAAATTGAAAAGAGTGTCATGAGGATCTCTTTTTCTGGATTAGTCCTCCACTCGAACCACTGGGAATGGACTGCTAATACAGAGGTGACCATGAGAAAACAATGGAGTAACTAACATACAGGTATCACAATACTCGTCAGCGTGTCGGATGTCAAAGGCTGAAAGTTGTAGGGTAGTTAGAAAATCAGAAAAGAAAAATGCAATTGCTCAATCTAGATACATTGATGTGAGTGAAGAGGAATGGAAAAGGGATAATGATTTCTGGTCAGACGAAATAGGGTAAAATCAACAGCACCAGAGAATGGTATACCTGGAGTAGTATTCGTTGCGAACAGGAATGTAGGGCAGTAACTTAGTTACTGTGAATAGCTCAGTGATAGGGATGTTCTCAATAGATTCAATAGCACACCAACAACGACAGCAATAGTTGATCTATACACACGGACAACACAAGCAGAAGATGAAGAGATAGCGAAAGTATATGAAGACATTGAACCATTTGCTCAATATGTAAATGGAGATGAAAATCGTATAATCAAGGGGGACATCAATGCTGATGTGGGGGAAGGAGAAGAAAAACTTATAATGGTAGAATATGGGTTGGGCAGTTGGAATAGGAGAGGAGAAAGTTTAGTAAATTTCTGCAATACATTTTCTCTTGTAACAGGGAATACAGTGTTCAGGAATCACAAGAGGAGGAGATATACATGGAAAAGGTTTGGACACACGGGAAGATTCCAACTGGGTACATTATCGCAAGAGACTCAGAAATCAGATAATGGATTGTAAGGGGTACCCAGGAGGAAATACAGATTCAGATAACAATTCAGTAATGATAAACAGTAGACTAAAGATTAAGAACATCATCTGGAGGAAGTAGTATGGAAGGAAGTGAAATATAGAAGTACTGAGAACCTATGAGACGTGTTTGAAGTAAGCTAAAGATGTAGACACTGCGATATGGAGTACTACAATAGACAGTTCACTAGAAAAAGAGTGGTGATCTCTAAAATGAGCAGACACAGATGTTCGACAGACTAACACATTTCCAAGGAAGGTAGCAGGATTTCCAAGGAAGGTAGCAGGAAAGATAATTCAATTGATCGACGAAAGATAGGAGTTCAAAAATGTTTACAGGAATTCAAGGAGATACTGATACATGTCACTTACGGAAGAAATAAATAAGAAGTACAGAAAATGCAAGGCTAAGTGGCTACAGAAAAAGTGTGTTGGAATTGTTAAAGAAGTGAAAGTCAGAAGCACTGACTTACCATATAGAAAAGTCAAAAAAACCTTCGGTGAATTTAAAAGCAACGGCAGCAACGATAAGAATGGAATGGGAATTCCGCTATTGAACGCATAGGTGAGACCGGATGGGTGGAAAGAGTACATTCAAGGCCTCAATGAGAGGAAGTAATTATCTGATGACACGACAGAAGAAGAAACTTGAGTCGTAATGGAAGAGGATGGAGATCCAGTATTAGAGTCAAAATTTAAATTATCTTTGCAAGACTTGGAGACAAGTAAAGCTGAAGGGATAGATAACATTCCATCGGAATTTTCAAAAACATTTGGAGACGTGGAAACCAAACGACTATTCAAGTTGGTGGGTAGAATCTATGAGATTGGGTAAGTACCTCCATATTTTAGAGGAAATATCATCCCCACACTCGCAGTGATAGCAGGAGCATACACGTACGAGAACTATCGCATACTCAGCTTAACAGCTCATTTGTTGAAGCTACAGAAAAATTAATATACGGAAGAACAGGAAGGAAGATGAAGAATCTACATCTACATCTACATTTATACTCCGCAAGCCACCCAACGGTGTGTGGCGGAGGGCACTTTACGTGCCACTGTCATTACCTCCCTTTCCTGTTCCAGTCGCGTATGGTTCGCGGGAAGAACGACTGTCTGAAAGCCTCTGTGCGCGCTCTAATCTCTCTAATTTTACATTCGTGATCTCCTCGGGAGGTATAAGTAGGGGGAAGCAATATATTCGATACCTCATCCAGAAACGCACCCTCTCGAAACCTGGCGAGCAAGCTACACCGCGAAGCAGAGCGCCTCTCTTGCAGAGTCCGCCACTTGAGTTTGTTAAACATCTGCGTAACGCTATCACGGTTACCAAATAACCCTGTGACGAAACGCGCCGCTCTTCTTTGAATCTTCTCTATCTCCTCCGTCAACCCGATCTGGTACGGATCCCACACTGATGAGCAATACTCAAGTATAGGTCGAACGAGTGTTTTGTAAGCCACCTCCTTTGTTGATGGACTACATTTTCTAAGGACTCTCCCAATGAATCTCAACCTGGTACCCGCCTTACCAACAATTAATTTTATATGATCATTCCACTTCAAATCGTTCCGCACGCATACTCCCAGATATTTTACAGAAGTAACTGCTACCAGTGTTTGTTCCGCTATCATATAATCATACAATAAAGGATCCTTCTTTCTATGTATTCGCAATACATTACATTTGTCTATGTTAAGGGTCAGTTGCCACTCCCTGCTCCAAGTGCCTATCCGCTGCAGATCTTCCTGCATTTCGCTACAATTTTCTAATGCTGTAACTTCTCTGTATACTACAGCATCATCCGCGAAAAGCCGCATGGAACTTCCGACACTATCTACTAGGTCATTTATATATATTGTGAAAAGCAATGGTCCCATAACACTCCCCTGTGGCACACCAGAGGTTACTTTAACGTCTGTAGACGTCTCTCCGTTGATAACAACATGCTGCGTTCTGTTTGCTAAAAACTCTTCAATCCAGCCACACAGCTGGTCTGATATTCCGTAGGCTCTTACTTTGTTTATCAGGCGACAGTGCGGAACTGTATCGAACGCCTTCCGGAAGTCAAGAAAAATAGCATCTACCTGGGAGCCTGTATCTAATATTTTCTGGGTCTCATGAACAAATAAAGCGAGTTGGGTCTCACACGATCGCTGTTTCCGGAATCCATGTTGATTCCTACATAGTAGATTCTGAGTTTCCAAAAACGACATGATATTCGAGCAAAAAACATGTTCTAAAATTCTACAACAGATCGACGTCAGAGATATAGGTCTATAGTTTTGCGCATCTGCTCGACGACCCTTCTTGAAGACTGGGACTACCTGTGCTCTTTTCCAATCATTTGGAACCTTCCGTTCCTCTAGAGACTTGCGGTACACGGCTGTTAGAAGGGGGGCAAGTTCTTTCGCGTACTCTGTGTAGAATCGAATTGGTATCCCGTCAGGTCCAGTGGACTTTCCTCTGTTGAGTGATTCCAGTTGCTTTTCTATTCCTTGGACATTTATTTCGATGTCAGCCATTTTTTCGTTTGTGCGAGGATTTAGAGAAGGAACTGCAGTGCGGTCTTCCTCTGTGAAACAGCTTTGGAAAAAGGTGTTTAGTATTTCAGCTTTACGCTTGTCATCCTCTGTTTCAATGCCATCATCATCCCGGAGTGTCTGGATATGCTGTTTCGAGCCACTTACTGATTTAACGTAAGACCAGAACTTCCTAGGATTTTCTGTCAAGTCGGTACATAGAATTTTACTTTCGAATTCACCGAACGCTTCACGCATAGCCCTCCTTACGCTAACTTTGACATCGTTTAGCTTCTGTTTGTCTGAGAGGTTTTGGCTGCGTTTAAACTTGCAGTGAAGCTCTCTTTGCTTTCGCAGTAGTTTCCTAACTTTGTTGTTGTACCACGGTGGGTTTTTCCCGTCCCTCACAGTTTTACTCGGCACGTACCTGTCTAAAACGCATTTTACGATTGCCTTGAACTTTTTCCATAAACACTCAACATTGTCAGTGTCGGAACAGAAATTTTCGTTTTGATCTGTTAGGTAGTCTGAAATCTGCCTTCTATTACTCTTGCTAAACAGATAAACCTTCCGCCCTTTTTTTATATTCCTATTAACTTCCAAATTCAGGGATGCTGCAACGGCCTTATGATCACTGATTCCCTGTTCTGCACTTACAGAGTCGAAAAGTTCGGGTCTGTTTGTTACCAGAAGGTCCAAGATGTTATCTCCACGAGTCGGTTCTCTGTTTAATTGCTCGAGGTAATTTTCGGATAGTGCACTCAGTATAATGTCACTCGATGCTCTGTCCCTACCACCCGTCCTAAACATCTGAGTGTCCCAGTCTATATCTGGTAAATTGAAATCTCCACCTAAGACTATAACATGCTGAGAAAATTTATGTGAAATGTATTCCAAATTTTCTCTCAGTTGTTCTGCCACTAATGCTGCTGAGTCGGGGGGTCGGTAAAAGGAGCCAATTATTAACCTAGCTCGGTTGTTGAGTGTAACCTCCACCCATAATAATTCACAGGAACTATCCACTTCTACTTCACTACAGGATAAACTACTACTAACAGCGACGAACACTCCACCACCGGTTGCATGCAATCTATCCTTTCTAAACACCGTCTGTACCTTTGTAAAAATTTCGGCAGAATTTATCTCTGGCTTCAGCCAGCTTTCTGTACCTATAACGATTTCAGCTTCAGTGCTTTCTATCAGCGCTTGAAGTTCCGGTACTTTACCAACGCAGCTTCGACAGTTTACAACTACAATACCGATTGCTGCTTGGTCCCCGCATGTTCTGACTTTGCCCCGCACCCGTTGAGGCTGTTGCCCTTTCTGTACTTGCCCGAGGCCATCTAACCTAAAAAACCGCCCAGCCCACGCCACACAACCCCTGCTACCCGTGTAGCCGCTTGTTGCGTGTAGTGGACTCCTGACCTATCCAGCGGAACCCGAAACCCCACCACCCTATGGCGCAAGTCGAGGAATCTGCAGCCCACAAGGTCGCAGAACCGTCTCAGCCTCTGATTCAGACCCTCCACTCGGCTCTGTACCAAAGGTCCGCAGTCAGTCCTGTCGACGATGCTGCAGATGGTGAGCTCTGCTTTCATCCCGTTAGCGAGACTGGCAGTCTTCACCAAATCAGATAGCCGCCGGAAGCCAGAGAGGATTTCCTCCGATCCATAGCGACACACATCATTGGTGCCGACATGAGCGACCACCTGCAGATGGGTGCACCCTGTACCCTTCATGGCATCCGGAAGGACCCTTTCCACATCTGGAATGACTCCCCCCGGTATGCACACGGAGTGCACTTTGGTCTTCTTCCCCTCCCTTGCTGCCATATCCCTAAGGGGCCCCATTACGCGCCTGACGTTGGAGCTCCCAACTACCAGTAAGCCCACCCTCTGCGACCGCCCGGATCTTGCAGACTGAGGGGCAACCTCTGGAACAGGACAGGCAGCCATGTCAGGCCGAAGATCAGTATCAGCCTCAGTATCAGCCAGAGACAGAGCCTGAAACCGGTTCGTCAGACAAACTGGAGAGGCCTTCCGTTCAGCCCTCCGGAATGTCTTTCGCCCCCTGCCACACCTTGAGACGACCTCCCACTCTACCACAGGTAAGGGATCAGCCTCAATGCGGGCAGTATCCCGGGCAACCACAGTCGTAGCCCGATCGGGGGATGCGTGGGACGAGCTGGCCGTCCCCGACAAACTCCCATCCGGACCCCCACAGTGATGCCCATTGGCAACAGCCTCAAGCTGTGTGACCGAAGCCAACACTGCCTGAAGCTGGGAGCGAAGGGATGCCAACTCAGCCTGCATCCGAACACAGCAGTTGCAGTCCCTATCCATGCTAAAAACTTGTGCAAAGAACGTCTGAACTAATCTACACAGAGCGCAAACAAATCGACACAAAATTTAAGCGGTTATTAAAATACGAGATTGCCTAGTAAATGCAGTAACTTGTGCACTGCTGACACACTGCTCGGCGGCGGAAGGAGACTACGCGAATTTACACTATTCAGGTACTAAAGCGCGATGCTACAACTCTCAAATACTATAATACGCCCGAAATTTATGAATTTAACAATGCAAGTACCAAAAACACGCAAATAAATTAAGAATTAAACTATGTAACAAATGAGTGAGCTAGGAGTATACGAGTTGCTGCTGCAGCTGCTTATCCAACGGCGGCAGGGAGCACACTGACTGTGACCAACCGACACTGGCCGTTCAAAACAAAAACATAAGACAGACGACTACGCGAATTTACACTATTCAGGTACTAAAACGCGATGCTACAACTCTCAAATACTATAATACGCACGAAATTTATGAATTAAACAATGCAAGTAACAAAAACACGCAAAGAAATTAAGAATTAAACTATGTAACAAATGAGTGAGCTAGGAGTATACGAGTTGCTGCTGCAGCTGCTTATCCAACGGCGGCAGGGAGCACACTGACTGTGACCAACCGACACTGGCCGTTCAAAACAAAAACATAAGACAGACGACTACGCGAATTTACACTATTCAGGTACTAAAACGCGATGCTACAACTCTCAAATACTATAATACGCACGAAATTTATGAATTAAACAATGCAAGTAACAAAAACACGCAAAGAAATTAAGAATTAAACTATGTAACAAATGAGTGAGCTAGGAGTATACGAGTTGCTGCTGCAGCTGCTTATCCAACGGCGGCAGGGAGCACACTGACTGTGACCAACCGACACTGGCCGTTCAAAACAAAAACATAAGACAGACGACTACGCGAATTTACACTATTCAGGTACTAAAACGCGATGCTACAACTCTCAAATACTATAATACGCACGAAATTTATGAATTAAACAATGCAAGTAACAAAAACACGCAAATAAATTAAGAATTAAACTATGTAACAAATGAGTGAGCTAGGAGTATACGAGTTGCTGCTGCAGCTGCTATTAGGTTGGCTTTAGGAAAGATAATGGCACAACAGAGGCAGGTCCGGCGTCGCGCTTGATAATGGAAGCAAGGAAAATCAACACAGGTTCATAGTATATTTGGTCCTGGAAAAAGCATTCGATAGTGTGAAATGGTGCAAGAAGCCAAATGTTCTAAGGAAAAAGAAATACGAGCAAGCTGTAGGGAAAGAAGTGCAATGTACATCATGTATAACAACGAAGAAGGGACAACAAGATTAGAACACCAGTTATGAAGTTCTCGGATTAAAAAGAATGTAAGATAGGAATGCAGTTTTTCACACGTACTGTTCAGTCTATACATCGAAGAAGCTATGACATAAATGAAGGAAAGGTTCAGGAGTGGGATTAAAAGTCAGGGTGAACGGATATTAATAATAATATTCTCTGAAAACATTGCTCTCATCAGTGATGGTGAAAAAGCATTACAAAATCTGTTGAATGGAATGAACAGTAAAATGAGACAGAATATGGACTGAGAGTATACCGAAGAAAAGTGAAAGCAGCGAGAAACAGCAGAAATGGGAAAACTTTAACACCAAAAGTGGTGATCCTGTCTAGGAGCCGTTTCCTAAGGACAATGTGCGGGAAGACGTCGGAGCAGCAAATAATATCCTACAGCTTAGACACATCGGAGCAAACACTGATAAAATCCAAGTCGAAATTTAAATTTCGTTAAATTTAATTTTAAAAATATTATCTGGGGGAAATTCTCCCTGTATCCAATCAATTCAAAATTTGAAGGTGGCCTCTTTAAAGCCCAGGGGGATTCCCTGTTCCAACCCATGCTTTAGACCTTAACGTCATCAGCTAATGTAAGGAGTTGATATAAAACAATGGGATTAGCGCGGCATTCCATTAAAAGTTTTCCTTACTGTGATATGTTTCCTTTAAACTATCTAGCATCTAACATAAAGGAAAAATCGTTTGAAATTATTATAAAAAGTGGATATTTTTATCTGTAAGTATTGATTTTTTGAGGGATAGGTATTGGTTCTTCTGTTTTGAAAGCTGTAGGGAAAGGTTTTTATTGTATAAACACCGTTAATTTACCTGTGGCATGTACAAGAATAATTTTTATATACGAGGGCATGCCTAAACGTAATGGCTCCGATTTTTTAAATGAAGAAACTCCTACAATATTTAAATAAAACGAATTTTATTAACATTCTACACCTTTATTCTTCATGTCTACATATTTGTTGCCCTCTGCCACTACAAAGCTCAGAACTGTAACGTATAACATGGCATTGGGTAACGTAGCTATGTCGGTGCGTAAGAAGCAGCGTGCAGAAATCGAGTTTCGAATTCCAAGAGTTCGTCCACATATGTAGCAACCACTCCTTCAGCATGACAATGTCAAACATTACACGAACGTTGCAACTGTCAGACACCTTGTTTTCACTGTCATCGATCTTCTCCACACAGTCCTTTTTTGCCCCCATCCCATTTACATCTGTTCCCAAAACTTATAGAACACCTTCGACGAGTTTACTTTGATAGTGATGGAGTGGTGCCAGCAGAGGTGAGGTTGTGGCGCCGTTAACGAAGTCAAACATTTTAAAGTGACTATTTGAGTAAACTGGTCCGTGGCTGGTAGAAATTTGTTAGTCGCCGAGCCGGAATGACTATGCTGAGAAATGTAATTGTATGTATATATGAAGAGTTTTCACATAAAAAATACTGAGGCGTAACTTGTGAGCACGCCCTCATAAAATGTCAGATAAGGGTATAAAATTAAGTTACGCTATAACTGCTTCTGTTTACGAGAGCATGCTGACAATTAACGCCTTCGCATTTATTATGCAAAAACCTCTAAAGATTTTTAAATGAAAAACGTTATTGATGTTCTCCATCTTTATTCATGCCTATGTATTTCTCAAGATAGTCACTCTGGCGTCTCTCCCAAAGAGAGACTACACTCATGCTCATAAATTAAGGATAACTGCAGAATGTGGTGCCACACAACGTGGCACTACACACAACTGGCGCTAATAGCTTAGGCACGTAAGGAACACACACGACACAGATCTGTAAGTCCACGATATTGGTGATAAGAAAACCATTCCGAAACACATGTGCTACAAAACGCCACTGTTTCCTGCCAATGTACCCCGACATCAATAGGGGATATGATCATCACGCACACGTACAGAGGCTGCACAACGGGTTGACACACTTTGGATCAGGTGGTCGAGCAGCTGTTGGGGTATAGCCTCCCACTCTTGCACCAGCGCCTCTCGGAGCTTCTGAAGTGGCGTAGGGGTTTGAAGACGTGCAGCGATACGTCGACCGAGAGCATCCCAGACATGCCCGATAGGATTTAGATCTGGAGAACAGGTAGGTCACTCCATTCCCCTGATATCTTTTAAGGTACTCCTCCATGATGGCAGCTCGGTGGAGCCGTGCATTATCATCTATCAGGAGGAACGTGGGACCCACTGAACCCCTGAAAAGGTGGACATACTGGTGAGTACTGGTGAAAAATGACGTCCTGATACGCCTGACCTGTTACAGTTCCTCTGTCAAAGACATGCAGTGGTGTACGTGCACCAATCATAACCCCACCCCACACCGTCAAACCACGACCTCCATACAGGTCCCTTTAAAGGACATTGATGGGTTGGTATCTGGTTCCTGGTTCACGCCAGATGAAAACCCGACGAGAAGCACTGTCCAGACTACAGCTGGACTCGACCGTGAACATAACCTGGGACCACTGTTCCAATGACCATGTACTGTGTTCTTAACACCAGGCTTTACGGGCTCTCCTGTGACCAGGGGTCAGTGAAATGCACCTTGAAGGTCCCCGGGCGAATGAACCATGTCTGTTCAGTCGTCCGTAGACTGTGTGTCTGGGGACAACCGTCCCAGTGGTTGCGGTAAGGTCCCTAGCAAGACTACCTGCAGTACTACGGGCACTGATGGTGAGATATCGGTTTTCTTGTGGTTTTGTACACTGTGAACGACCCGTATTGTACCGTCTGGGCACCTTTCCTGTCTGATGAAATCGTTGCCATAATCTTGAGATCACACTATGTGGCACACGGAGGGCCCGTACTGCGACCTGCTGTGTTTGACCAGCCTCCAGTCGCCATAGTATTCTACCCCTCATAACGTCACCAACGTGTGTTCTTTGTGTCATTTTCAATACACAGTCACCATTAGCACGTCTGAAAACGTCTGCACACTTACTCGCTGCACCGTACTCTGACATGCACCAACATACCTCAGCATATGTGGACTGCTGTCAGCGCCACCATGCCACGACCGCAGGTCAAAAGCATTGCATGGTCATACCTCGAGGTGATTTAAACCCGCAAACCGACCACCAGAGCGTTGTTTCACCATGTATCAGCATTATCCTTAATTTATGAGCATGAGTGCAGTTTGTCGATATAGTAGCTATTGAACACTGTTGACAAAGTCACAACCTCGCTCCTGCTTGCACCGCTTCATCAGAATCAAAACGAAGTACTCGAAGGTGTTCTTTAGGTTTTGGACGCAGATCAAAATCAGACTGCGCCAAGACGGGAGTGTGTGGAGGATGATCGATGACAGTGAACTCAAGGCGTCAGATTGTTGCAGACGCCGAAGCGCTCGTGTGTGGTCTGGTATTAACATGATGAAGAAGACGATGCTCCATGTGTGGACAAACTCTTCCAATTCGAGACTCGATTACAGCACGCTGTTTCTCACGCACCGACATAGTTACGTTACACACCACCATGTTGCACGTTACAATTCGGTGCCCTCTAGCGGCAGACGGCTGCAAACATGTAAGTATGAAAAATAAAGATGGAGAATGTTAATAATCTTTGCTTTATTTAAAAAATAAAAGGTTTTCACATATGAAAATACGGAGGCATTACTTTCAGGATGCTCTCGTACAGACTGCAGTGTTCTCAAACTCATTACTTTGAGTACTGCGTCAGTGTATAATTTTTTATTAACGGCTGTAGCTATCGTAAATTATCTTCCAACGATCCATCACTACGTAAACAGTATCTCTAAAACCAATTTAACCACATATAACCTATAACTGCCATTGACACAAAATTTGATTCGCCGCTGGTGGAAGAATGAGTGATATTCATTGTACATTTCATATTTCGCTTGCTATAAACGAGTATTAGCTGATGGTTCATATACAGGGTGAGTCACCTAACGTTACCGCTGGATATATTTCGTAAACCACATCAAATACTGACGAACCGATTCCACAGACCGAATGTGAGGAGAGGGGCTAGCGTAATTGTTTAATACAAACCATACAAAAATGCACGGAAGTATGTTTTTTAACACAAACCTACGTTTTTCAAATGGAACCCCGTTAGTTTTGTTAGCACATCTGAACATATAAACAAATACGTAATCAGTGCCGTTTTTTGCATTGTAAAATGTTAATTACATCCGGAGATATTGTAACCTAAAGTTGCGCTTGAGTACCACTCCTCCGCTGTTCGATCGTGTGTATCGGAGAGCACTGCAACATACATCGCGTTTCTACAGAATGATATGCCAACGTTGCTCGAAAATGTCCCACTGGAAACGCGTCGACGTATGTGGTATCAGCATGATGGTGCACCTGCACATTGCGCAATTAACACGAGGCTGTCCCTTGACAGGATGTTCGACGGGCGTTTCATAGGACGTGGAGGACGCATAAACTGGCCAGCCCGTTCTCCTGATCTTACACCTCTGGACTTCTTTCTGTGGGGTACGTTAAAGGAGAATGTGTACGGTGATGTGCCTACAACCCCAGAGGATATGAAACAATGTATTGTGACAGCCTGCGGCGACATTACACCAGATGTACTGCGGCGTGTACGACATTCATTACGCCAGAGATTGCAATTGCGTGCAGCAAATGATGGCCACCACATTGAACATCTATTGGCCTGACATGTCGGGACACACTCTATTCCACCCCGTAATTGAAAACGGAAACCACGTGTGTACGTGTACCTCACCCCTCATGGTAATGTACATGTGCGTCAGTGAAAAAACCAATAAAAAGGTGTTAGCATGTGGACGTAATGTGCTGTTCCAGTCTCTTCTGTACCTAAGGTCCATCACCGTTCCCTTTGGATCCCTACGTAATTCGGTGCTCTCCGATACACACGATCGAACAGCGGAGGAGTGGTACTCAAGCGTCAACTTTAGGTTACAATATATCCGGATGTAATTAACATTTTACAATGCAACAAACGGCACTGATTACGTATTTGTTTATATGTTCAGAGGTACTAACAAAACTAACGGGGTTCCATTATAAAAAAATGTAGGTTTGTGGTAAAAAACATACTTCCGTGCATTTTTATGGTGTGTAGTAACAAATTACACTAGCCCCTCTCCTCACGTTCGGTCTGTGGAATCGATTCGTCAGTATTTGATGTGGTTTACGAAATATACCCAGCGGTAATGTTAGGTGACTCACCCTGTATGTGAAAAATTTATGATGTTGTGGTACTTCTGGTTTGTCAGAAGACCATAGGCAGAAACACCTCTCGTGTTTCATACGTCGTTGTACAGGGGGGTACAAGGTCTGTCCGACATAAAACGTTCCGCACCCACACTGTTTTTGTATTCTTCTGCGTTCTGAAACTACATCACCTTTAACAGGCCTCATTAGATGTCAAAATTTTTCTAGAGGCTGGAGGACCGAATCGATTTTGTGAATTGTTAACCTTTCCCTGCCTTCAGGCCTCCAGCAAAAATTCAACAAGTCATGATGCAAAATATTATGTATCTTGTGTCCTTATTCCTAAAAATTTTGATGGCTCTTATGCGAATTATATAGCGATTGGTTCCCTAGCTTGGCTTGACATGTCCCTTGGAACATGAGACATAATAAACTTTACAGTGGGACAACGCATATCGCTGATTACCCAGATGTAAAATTATTTGGTTTTTGAATGAAGTATTGAATACATAATCGGAAAAAAACATTTCCTTGTGGTGCGTGGACATAGTTTTGAGCAAAAGGTTAACTATAAACAGAAATCATGTAACTGGACTTCGCAAAGATTCCTATCCTTTAGTCAGAAAATAATTGTGATATTGTGGTGCGGAACAAATCTTACACACAATGTCCTGCGTTTTGGAGCCAGCAGTACGGTAACCAAGATAATGTAACAATAGCTGCGGGCACTACAGCCTTTAATCTCTCTCGGACAACAACCTCTGTCGGCTTGCGAGCTTCCCCGAGGAAATCAGTGAAAGAATACAGTCCCTTCCCCGCATGTCATTTAATCCAGAAACGGACGGAGCGCTCTCACACTACTCCAAAAATACACAGACGTGACCAGGAAAATAAGGAACGATCTTGTTATAACAACGTCCTCGTCGTTAATTAACTGCAGTACAGTTATTCTCATACCGAGACCAGAAACGCCGCCTTATGACACCGGCTACTCACTATCACGAAGTGATCTGATGCTATTTAACTCATGTGATTATGCCAATGGACGTTGAACAGTAGGAGACATGTGTTGTCTCGGTTTTCCCAGCGGTAGAATAAGTCCCATCATTGTTTTTAAGTGCATGTGGGTAAACCTACGTGTTTCCACAATGCCTCAATTGTGCTCGTCTCATACACTGCTCGCCGAGTCAGCGACTGATTTCTGATTGTGAAAGCATGAGAATTTATTCTTCTAAAAGCACAAAACACCAACACTCGAAGATAAAACGCGACGTTTCAACAAACACACGCCACAGAGGCCACGCGTTTCACAATTCCAGCCTGAGCTAACTTTTAATTTCTGCTAACAATACCCATGGAGTGTCTCGTGCGATTGCCTCCGGTATGAAATGATATAACACTAGGAGTCAGAAAAAACTTACCTTCATATCGAAGTAAGGATGCTGTACATAAGAAAACACCAGACCCCAAAGACTACGTTCTTACTTCCATATGTTACAAGCGTTGCTTGGAAAATTGACACAATCACGACGAAGTATTATCTGACGGGAACGTTCCAGCTAAAAGATAGACCCCTATCGGCTGCTCACTTCCTTTCCAAAACCTGATCTATTAATCATAAAAGCCATCTAGTATCAATAACCGTTCGAAATTTCGCAACTCAGGACTTAATGTCTCAAGGTACCATAATGACTTTTAATACACTCCTGGAAATGGAAAAAAGAACACATTGACACCGGTGTGTTAGACCCACCATACTTGCCCCGGACACTGCGAGAGAGCTGTACAAGCAATGATCACACGCACGGCACAGCGGACACACCAGGAACCGCGGTGTTGGCCGTCGAATGGCGCTAGCTGCGCAGCATTTGTGCACCGCCGCCGTCAGTGTCAGCCAGTTTGCCGTGGCATACGGAGCTCCATCGCAGTCTTTAACACTGGTAGCATGCCGCGACAGCGTGGACGTGAACCGTATGTGCAGTTGACGGACTTTGAGCGAGGGGGTATAGTGGGCATGCGGGAGGCCGGGTGGACGTACCGCCGAATTGCTCAACACGTGGGGCGTGAGGTCTCCACAGTACATCGATGTTGTCGCCAGTGGTCGGCGGAAGTTGCACGTGCCCGTCGACCTGGGACCGGACCGCAGCGACGCACGGATGCACGCCAAGACCGTAGGATCCTACGCAGTGCCGTAGGGGACCGCACCGCCACTTCCCAGCAAATTAGGGACACTGTTGCTCCTGGGGTATCGGCGAGGACCATTCGCAACCGTCTCCATGAAGCTGGGCTACGGTCCCGCACACCGTTAGGCCGTCTTCCGCTCACGCCCCAATATCGTGCAGCCCGCCTCCAGTGGTGTCGCGACAGGCGTGAATGGAGGGACGAATGGAGACGTGTCGTCTTCAGCGATGAGAGTCGCTTCTGCCTTGGTGCCAATGATGGTCGTATGCGTGTTTGGCGCCGTGCAGGTGAGCGCCACAATCATGACTGCATACGACCGAGGCACACAGGGCCAACACCCGGCATCATGGTGTGGGGAGCGATCTCCTACACTGGCCGTACACCACTGGCGATCGTCGAGGGGACACTGAATAGTGCACGGTACATCCAAACCGTCATCTAACCCATCGTCTACCATTCCTAGACCGGCAAGGGAACTTGCTGTTCCAACAGGACAATGCACGTCCGCATGTATCCCGTGCCACCCAACGTGCTCTAGAAGGTCTAAGTCAACTACCCTGGCCAGCAAGATCTCCGGATCTGTCCCCCATTGAGCATGTTTGGGACTGGATGAAGCGTCGTCTCACGCGGTCTGCACGTCCAGCACGAACGCTGGTCCAACTGAGGCGCCAGGTGGAAATGGCATGGCAAGCCGTTCCACAGGACTACATCCAGCATCTCTACGATCGTCTCCATGGGAGAATAGCAGCCTGTATTGCTGCGAAAGGTGGATATACGCTGTACTAGTGCCGACATTGTGCATGCTCTGTTGCCTGTGTCTATGTGCCTGTGGTTCTGTCAGTGTGATCATGTGATGTATCTGACCCCAGGAATGTGTCAATAAAGTTTCCCCTTCCTGGGACAATGAATTCACGGTGTTCTTATTTCAATTTCCAGGAGTGTATAATAAATAAAGGTAGACACCGCGTGGACCAACTTTTATGTTTACTCGTGTTATCGGTTTCAACCATCGTTACAGGTAACCTTCAGATCCATATATAATTACTGCAATCCTCTTTTGTCTAAAGGGTGAAGATTTATTTCAAAATATATTTTTAAATTAATCATCGCCCTTTTGTGGGAGCACGATTCGCAGAAATCACACTGTGATAGAAAGTATCGAGACACCTGGCTGAAAATGACTTACAAGTTCATGGCGCTCTCCACCGGTAATGCTGGAATTCAATATGGTGTTGACCCACCCTTAGCCTTGACGACAGCTTCCACTCTCACAAGCCTACGTTCAGTCAGGTGCTGGAAGGTTTCTTGAGGAATGGCAGCCCATTCTTCACGGAGTGGTGCACTAAGGAGAGGTATCGACGTTTGTCGGTGAGATCTGGCACGATATCGGCGTTCCAAAAGATCCCAAAGGCATTCTGTAGGGTTCAGGTCAGGATTCTGTGCAGGCCAGTTCATTACAGGGATGTTATCGTCGTGTAACCAATCCGTCACAGGCCGTGCATTATGAACAGGTGCTCGATCGTGCTGAAAGATGCAATTGCCATCCACCAATTGTTATTCAACAGTGGTGCTTAAAACATTAATGTAGGCCTGTGCTGTGATAGTACCACGCAAAACAACAAAGGGTGCAAGCCCACTCCACGAAAAACACGACCACACAATAACACCACCGCCTCCGAAATTTACTGTTGGCACTACACTCTGGCAGATTACGTCCACCCGCCATTCGCCATACCCACAACCTGCCATCGGATCGCACATATGTACCGTGATTCGTCACTCCACACAACGTTTTTCCTTTGTTCAATCGTCCAAGATTTACGCTCCTTACACCAAGCGAAGCGTTGTTTGGCATTTACCGGCGTGATGTGTGTCTTATAAGCAGCCGTTCAACCATGAAATCCAAGTTTTCTCACCTCCAGCCTAGCGGTCATAGTACTTGAAATGGATCCCGATGCAGTTAGGAATTCCTGTGTGATGGTCTGGATAGATGTCGGCCTGTTACACATTACGAATCTCTTCAACTGTCGGCGGTCTCTGTCAGTCAACAGGCGAGGTCGTCCTGTAAGCTTTTCTGCTACACTTGTCCTTTCACGTTTCCACTTCAGTATCACATCGGAAACAGTGGACCTAAGGATGTTTAGGAGTGTGGAAATCTCCCGTAAAAACTTATGACACAAGTGGCACCCAATCACCTCACCACGTTCGAAGTCCGTGTGTTCTGTGGTTCGCCCCATTCTGATCTCTCAAGATGTCTAATGACTACTGAGATCGGTGATTGGTTCAAATGGCTCTGAGCACTATGGGACTTAACATCTGTGGTCATCAATCCCCTAGAACTTAGAACTACTTAAACCTAACTAACCTAAGGACATCACACACATCCATGCCCGAGGCAGGATTCGAACCTGCGACCGTAGCAGTCGCGCGGTTCCGGACTGAGCGCCTAGAACCGCTAGACTACCGCGGCCGGCCTGAGATCGGTGATATGGAGTACCTGGCAGTTGTTGGCAGCACAGTGCACCTAATATGAAAAGCGTATGTTTTTGGGGATGTCCGGATACGTTTGATAACATAGTGTAGACACGGATCTGAAGATTACCTGTAACAGAACTTGAAACTGGTAATCTACACAGGTATAAAATGTAAACAGACAGTATCCTTCTATAACCTTTCGTAATATTGTGCTGAAAGGTCAATGGAAATGTAGCTGAAGAAAGTAATAAACCAGGACTAGGGCTTCCAGTAAGACGATTCGTATAACTCGCTTGTAGTATGTAGATACTTCAAAACTCCCTACGGAAAACTAATAAATTGAAAATATTAGGAAAACAGATGCAGTTATAAAGCCGAATGGAAATGAATATTAAAATGTTAGACCTTTGTCTTTCCACAGGCTATCATAGTAATAATTGTTGTTATTTTGTATTGTAAGATTAGAAGGAATTACATATGTCTGTTTGTAACTGGGGATATAAATAACTAACGACTGTGCAGAATCGTAATAAACATTTAAGAATAGTTTAGAATAGATTTAATTATATAAGAACGTCATCATTTAAACTTTGTTGGAATATTGAAGGCGTTTGGCGATTGAAAATAGCGAAATGCTGCAAGAGCTTGAAATACGGAAGAGTCGTAATTTCGAGAATGTGAAGCCGTTGTCAACAATCTGGCAGACCAGGAGGAAGGCGCGAAGGAAAACCAAAGGTGACCATAGCAGAACAAACCAGATTTCTGTGCCTGAGGGCCGCGAGGGCTGAATATCAACTGATAGAATGTTAAGAAGCGCATTGCAGAATGTAAGTAACAGTTGTTTCAACCGAAACCAACAGGAATAGACTGCACGAAAGGGGCCTTCATGAAGGTACCTTTGAGGTTTTCAGCTGTTTGAAATGGAAGTCGTGTTTTGTCGTACCAAAAACGTCAAAATCGGACAGCTGGCCAATAGCGTTAAGTCCACTTTACAGATGAATCATGCTTCGGATGGCACCCAGACTCTAGGCGAGTGCTGATATGGAGGCGAGCAAGTGACACTGAAAGGTTTAGGAATGTTCAGGAGATCTACAGGTTGCGAAGAATTCGTGTCGTGGTTTGGGAAGAAATCAGTAGACAAAAGGACCTCGCTTTTGTAAGAGAAACACAGCGAGCAAATCTTAATATTCAAATATTTCACAACGTTTGTTGCTTCCGATCACTGAACAATATATGCCAGAATTACTACATGAGCCCACCGGCGTGGCCGAGCGGTTCTAGCCGCTACAGTCTGGAACAGCGCGACCGCTACGGTCGCAGGTTCGAATCCTGTCTCGGGCATGGATGTGTGTGATGTCCTTAGGTTAGTTAGGTTTAAGTAATTCTAAGTTCTAGGGGGCTGATGACCTCAGAAGTTGAGTCCCATAGTGCTCAGAGCCATTTGAACCAATTACTACATGCGCAGTGTTTTGAAAGGTACAACACTCGAGTACTTGAAAGGCCTGCTCAGTTTCTTAATCTAAATACCATAGCGCACCTTTTGGATAACGATAAAACAAGCGTTTCGCTGGAGTTACACGATAATAAATGTCTGCAACAGCTGAAGGCTCAGCTTAGACATAACTGGTAGAAGATTCCTCAAGATTAAATCATTTATTAGTCCTCAGTATTCTGAGTGATTTGCTGTGGCCTCGCAAGATTTTCTTTCCTGTACCAATTTGTCATCTCAGCGTAACATTTGCACCCCACGTCCTTAGTAATTTGTGGGGTACATTTGGGTCTCTGTCATCTCCTACAGTTTCTACCAGTGGGGATTGGATTTCTCTTGTTCATCATTCTCTGCTGTTTGGAAACATGTTGGTCTTGTAAGAATAATTACATGGAGCAAACATACACATAACCTTATGTTCGGCACTGTACTCTGTGGGTCTTAACCTAATGTTTGACCCTTTGTCGGCACATAACCTATTGTTCTGTTAAGAGGTTTTCCATGTCACAGTCATTTCCTTAAACTATTCTACCGCCTATGATACCAAATTATGTAATTTGTTTTGTCCTCCCACCATTTCCTGGTACACTTTTCGAATTTCACGTGCTTTATAACGACATTTCTGGCACATTCTTCTTTCTCACCCACCCTCTTAAACTAATGTACTGCATTTTACATAAAAATTATACAAATCAGCCTAGTGATCAGCATTTAACCTGCTGTTCTGCTCCATGTCACCCACTCACGCACACCCTCCCCTTAACAGTTGTACCACTAACACCCCGATCATATAAAAAATTATGCAAATTAATTATGTCGATATTTTTTACATGGGAGAGCTTTTTTTAATTCACAGCATCCTATTGGTCGGTGAAATCGATGTAATACAGTTTAAACAAAAGATCGCTAGTAAAAAACATATCCCACCACCTGACGCCTAACACCACCGCCGCCCCCGCCGCCCCCGCCGCCCCCGCTACCACCGCTGCCGACACTGCCGCCGCCGCCGGTGCTGCCCTTGGACCCGAACCTGCCCCGGCCGTGACCACCACAGCATCGCTCTGGCATCCATGAACCACCCTCTCTCAGGCTAGCGGGTTGGTGCCGCAGCAACCAGACTGCTAACAGCGGCCCGATTCTGCAGCGTCTACTCCTCCGCCGTCACATCCTCGCTGATCACGTGAGGTACAGCACTCATCACTGTCCACTGATTTTATGTGACGTAGCATGTGAAAGTTGCTGGATTTGGACGGGTTACTCCTGTACATGTAAAAAATATCAGATCTGAAGATGGTTCTGAATGAACCGAAACCGGTCATATGAATAATAAAAAAAAATTTGCAATCAAGACGGATTTTAAGTAACATTATAAAATCACTGATTGCGGTTATCCCGTAAGACATTATGTCTGTTTTTGCAAAAACTGTCCACTTCGCCACAGAAGTCCAAGGCACACACACCGTTGCTGACGCTATACCTGTGTATACTGACGACACAGATAGCGCTATAGAAATCTGCTCCAGAATAGCACAGGCTGCTTTCTCCCTGGTGATCGTAACGAGGCATACGAGCTGTGTCCTGCCGTGCTTACCTGCTCCCAGTGTGACTGACTCCTCGCTGCCAAACATCCACGTGGCGACTCACCATCTAAAACAGTGGTTCCCAACAAGTGGTCCGCGGACCCCCAGGGGTCCGCGAGCTATACCAGATGCTATTAGAATAAAAAGTATATTAAATATATTTCGTATGATAACACAGTTTTTGTTTTGGCCTCTTTCTGCATGAGCAGAGCTTTAGCGAACGCCAACTTCTGCGCCTAGCGACTTCCTAGAGCCTAGAGACTAGCACACTCCAGCGCAAAACTAGAATTAGATAGAGGCAAATACACTCCTGGAAATTGAAATAAGAACACCGTGAACTCATTGTCCCAGGAAGGGGAAACTTCATTGACACATTCCTGGGGTCAGATACATCACATGATCACACTGACAGAACCACAGGCACATAGACACAGGCAACAGAGCATGCACAATGTCGGCACTAGTACAGTGTATATCCACCTTTCGCAGCAATGCAAGCTGCTATTCTCCCATGGAGACGATCGTAGAGATGCTGGATGTAGTCCTGTGGAACGGCTTGCCATGCCATTTCCACCTGGCGCCTCAGTTGGACCAGCGTTCGTGCTGGACGTGCAGACCGCGTGACACGACGCTTCATCTAGTCCCAAACATGCTCAATGGGGGACAGATCCGGAGATCTTGCTGGCCAGGGTAGTTGACTTACACCTTCTAGAGCACGTTGGGTGGCACGGGATACATGCGGACGTGCATTGTCCTGTTGGAACAGCAAGTTCCCTTGCCGGTCTAGGAATGGTAGAACGATGGGTTCGATGACGGTTTGGATGTACTGTGCACTATTCAGTGTCCCCTCGACGATCACCAGTGGTGTACGGCCAGTGTAGGAGATCGCTCCCCACACCATGATGCCGGGTGTTGGCCCTGTGTGCCTCGGTCGTATGCAGTCCTGATTGTGGCGCTCACCTGCACGGCGCCAAACACGCATACGACCATCATTGGCACCAAGGCAGAAGCGACTCTCATCGCTGAAGACGACACGTCTCCATTCGTCCCTCCATTCACGCCTGTCGCGACACCACTGGAGGCGGGCTGCACGATGTTGGGGCGTGAGCGGAAGACGGCCTAACGGTGTGCGGGACCGTAACCCAGCTTCATGGAGACGGTTGCGAATGGTCCTCGCCGATACCCCAGGAGCAACAGTGTCCCTAATTTGCTGGGAAGTGGCGGTGCGGTCCCCTACGGCACTGCGTAGGATCCTACGTTCTTGGCGTGCATCCGTGCGTCGCTGCGGTCCGGTCCCAGGCCGACGGGCACGTGCACCTTCCGCCGACCACTGGCGACAACATCGATGTACTGTGGAGACCTCACGCCCCACGTGTTGAGCAATTCGGCGGTACGTCCACCCGGCCTCCCGCATGCCCACTATACGCCCTCGCTCAAAGTCCGTCAACTGCACATACGGTTCACGTCCACGCTGTCGCGGCATGCTACCAGTGTTAAAGACTGCGATGGAGCTCCGTATGCCACGGCAAACTGGTTGACACTGACGGCGGCGGTGCACAAATGCTGCGCAGCTAGCGCCATTCGACGGCCAACACCGCGGTTCCTGGTGTGTCCGCTGTGCCGTGCGTGTGGTCATAGCTTGTACAGCCCTCTCGCAGTGTCCGGAGCAAGTATGGTGGGTCTGACACACCGGTGTCAATGTGTTCTTTTTTCCATTTCCAGGAGTGTAGTTGTATTGTATGCCGCTAGACTGCGCGCGCTGCCTCTTTGCAGCTGACAACTGACAGTCACTTTACACAGAAAGTCGCATTTCAGACGACAATCGGCTATCGTGAATTTATTGGCAGTGCTTTCACAGGCCAGGTTGTTTACATATTCAATATTCTGTATTAAAACAGTAGTGTTTTTAAAGCGTTGCTTTTCTTGGAAGCTACATTCGCGTAGTTAATAATGGACCGTTGGTTAAAAAGTGATTCGTTGAAACGAGAAAGGCCTACAGATGAAGAGGAAGATAATGCATTTGATGTTCAAGGAAGTAAGTCAGTGACTCTCGAACCGCAGTTGTCAGTGTCCATTGAACCTAAATCGTCGGTGTCCCTCGAACCTAACCCTTCCAAAATCAGTGTTAAGCTTCCTGGAAAAATTAGAAAATATAACTCTGATTACTTGGAAATCGGTTTTACGTTCACTGTACCTGAGTAACAGCCTGAACCTGAATGTGTAATTTGCTATGAAAGCCTTTCGAATGAATGTATGAAACCAGCAAAACTCCGGCGCCGTCTTGAAACAAAGCACCCAGAGTACGAAAGTAAGTCATTAGACTTTTTCAAAAATAAATTAGGAGAGTTGAAAACATCTCTTAAAACAATTGCCAAACACTGTGGTGCAAATGTAAATCAAAATGCAACCCTTGCGTCATACGTGGTGGCCCAACTTGTTGCAAAATGAGGGAAAAACCACACAATTGCAGAGGAACTTATACTGCCATTAGCAATAATACTTTGCAAGAGAATGTTAGGTGATGCAGCTTCTAAGGTAATAGGAACTGTCCCGCTCTCAAATAATACTGTTTAGAAACGAATTACTGATATGGCAATTAACATCGAAGAAACATTGCTGGCTAGACTTTGCATGAGTGAGATGTACGCTCTACAATTGGATGAAAGCACAGACATATCAAAAAAAAACTCTTATGTTGGTTTTCGCACGATTATAGGAGGACCTAGTGTTCGAAGATTTTCTTTTCTCATGCGAACTACTGCGTACAACAGCAGACGATGTTTCACTGCGTTAAATAATTATCTCAATGTACACGATGTCACCTGGAAAAAATGTGTAGGCTGGTCGGCGGATGGAGGAAAGTCAATGGCTGGCAAAAAAACAGATCTTCTAGTTCCTATGAAAGCGGTAGCCCCTGAGGTGAAATGAGACTCACTGTTGTATCCATCGTGAAGCATTAGTAGCCAAAAGATTGCCTGAACCTATGCAAAAGATATTTAACGAAGTAGTTCAAATTATCAACTACATTAAAACTCCACATTTGCAACCCAGATTATTTTCTTTGTTGTGTAAAGAGATCGGCAGTGAGCATGAGTAACTTCTTATTCATACGGAAGTAAGATGGCTTTCTCGAGGTAGGATCTTCTCAAGATTTTTTGAACTTAGAAACGAGGTTCGCGTCTTCCTTCTTGACAAAAAGTACGCGGATTTTCTCACTAACTTCTCTTGCTTTTGCTCAGTCGCGTACTTCACTGATGTGTTTGAACACTTGAAAGTGTTAAACTTGAGTTTACAAGGAAAAAATGTAGACATGTTCAAAGTTGAGGATAGGATTAGTGCTATGGTCGAAAAGTGTCATATCTGGGCGTCAAGGACAAAAACGAGTCACTAACTAACTTTTCTACTTTAAAACAATTCTTGGAGTCATTAGAGGAGAGTTTGCCTGACCAGATCAAGATCAATGTAGCCGAGCATCTACGCATCCTAGCCACCACTTTTAGAGAGTATTTCCGTGAACCTGACCCTGACGACAGATGGATTCGAAATCCCTTCAGCTGTGAAGAAATAGACAAAATACAAGGCCTCACTGGTGAAGAAAAAGATCAACTTATGGATCTGTACCGTTGTGGTACAATGATAAACATTTTCATCGGTGATAAAATTACAGATTTCTGAGCATCAGCACGCAAGGACTACAAGAAACTTGGAGATAAGGCAATGAAAAAGACCCTTCCAGTTGCTACCACATATCGGTGTGAGCATGCATTTTCTTCCATGTGTTTCATGAAAAACAAATATGGGAATCGGCTCGACATGCGGTCGGATTTCAGAGTGAATGTTTCAAGTTTGGAACCTAGTATTTCAGAAATAATGGACTCAAAGGTCAAATTGAACTCATCTCATTAAGAACTGAAAATTAAAACTAACTGATGGAGTACTCTGTTGTAACCGTATTTTTTCAAATAAATAATACCTTGTATGAAATTAGTGATTTCTTGTTTTTAAACACATGTCTACTCAATGCAATCTCAAGTGTAGTATACTTGAAAGACCAATACACTCAGTTTTAGTTTTTTCCTGTCATTTTCAGTTCATACTCAATTTTTATTTTTTTAAGGAATTTGTTATACTAAACACCCAGATTTGAAGACCAAGATTTTGAGCAATAATCAAAAATTTAACAATAACAATGATGGCTAAATTGGAAAAGTTTTAAGCTCAATATTTTTTCAATAATGAATATGTCAATGTCTTTTTTAAGTACCAAAAATAGAAAACATATAAAAATACTCTTAATTTGGCTTTTTTAGGTACTTGATACTGTGATATGACAAGGTACCAATCATGCTTGACGAGGGGGCCCTCGAAAAAATTTTGTTGGGAACCCCTGATCTAAGACATTCTGAATGTTATACTGGCGTCATATGCCTATGTAAAATAAGAGTCAAGTCGAACTCTCGGTAATTGTATAGTGTTCCTGAAATAGTTAGTGGTCTCGTTTGTAGGAGCTTTTATGTCTCGGCTTGCATGCATGGAAATTCATACCCTAACAGAACCTGTTTACGAAAATAGCGCGGAATAACGTCGAATGAATTCTTCCTCGCGATCCAAACACGACCCTGTTCATCACGTGTTACCCTTCCTGCTTTCAACATACGCAAATGTTCACACTCCTACGTAGAGACTTATATGTCCCAGCACAAAGGATGTCTTGTGAATAAATTGTGCATTGATATTGGCTCTTATCGAATTTACCCGCCGAATTACTGATGCCACTAGTGTGGAAGCACCGTCAACCTTTACTTTTTCTTTCGGTAGACAAGGCATTTAGTGGCAAAAAAACTATTTTACGTAGATCGCCATATTGCACCAACAAGTAAACCTTGCAAAGTGCCCCTACATATCGTGAAATACGTAAAGACTCTTACTCAATTACACTGCTCTCCCACTGAGCACAGGAGTTCGAATATTAGACCGAGAAACCGATCTTCAAACCATCAATACCATGGCGTTGTAGTAAACATGTAATTCGTATCCTGAGCCATACAAAATCACCTGTTTCACATCATTTGTACATATACCGTGAAGACAGATAGCACCACATATACTCCTCGCAGCACTAGATATTTTCCCGCGGCCGACATTCACAAGTCATCCACTCCCAACCCGCGACAAGAGCGCCCTCAGAGTACAAAAGACACTCTCACAACTGTTCTATAAATTCGGTCTCGTTCCCCTTCGGCACAAACGCGTTACTGTTTCTGGTCCGAACCTGCATCCTTGCTTGCTACACCCATCTCCAGACTCTGGGATTACAAGAACACATGTATTTTCGCATGTTCTGCTGGAGCGGTTGTTGTGTCTAGACAAGACAGTCTAGACACAGGGTGAGGTTACCGAAAGGGCACGCGTCAACTCACGCCGACTGGCGTGAAGTCTGGAACAGGATACTTTAGAAGGCACTAAAGAGAAGTACGTATAGTCTGTTTACTTAACTTTAATGCATCCTTGTGGTACATCGCTATTGACGATACAAGTGAGACTATCTTCAGATACAGTTAAAGGCGCCTTGCTAGGTCGTAGTCATGGACTGAGCTGAAGGCTATTCTAACTGTCTCTCGGCAAATGAGAGAAAGGCTTCGTCAGTGTAGTCGCTAGCAAAGTCGTCGTACAACTGGGGCGAGTGCTAGTCGGCCTTTCTAGACCTGCCATGTGGTGGCGCTAGGTCTGCAATTACTGACAGTGGCGACACGCGGGTCCGACATGTACTAATGGACCGCGGCCGATTTAAAGCTACCACCTAGCAAGTGTGGTGTCCGGCGGTGACACCACAGCGGTACTTCTCGATATCAAGCATACAGCGGTATCTTACCGATCGCTCGCGCAACGTAATTCCAAAAATATAGACCGGAAATAATTTCTCTAGAAACCCGAAACTTTAGCTAGGTCGAGATTGCTGTAGACCATTGAGTAACAAAAAATTTATCCTGTCTGCAAAGACCGTTACGTGAGAACTCAGAACAAATACACGAAATTTATATTTCCACTTCCTAATACCGACGTCTATGATGTAACAGACACCAAATCATTCATATGATCTACAAACTCAACTAAAGTGTTTCTCATGTCTAGAGAGCCAGCAAACGTGTCTTCCACCTGCTAGATGCACCCACCACCATCGATGTTCTCTCAACTAAATAAAGACCTGAAATGTGTACAAGCAGTCAACCGAACAACTTACATTGATGGGAATAATGGCCCAGCGCAACCACACGTCCACATTGAATCTTCTCAAATTTCCACATGATCACAAAATCTATCCAACACATACTAAGTATTAGTTCGCTATTCAGCCATCTAGAGGACAACATGGTTAAGTCAGCTACATTCCTAGACTCCAACAGGCCTTTCCATTTGGACAGCTCTTACCATTAACCAGAAGCATGAATCATTCCCATCACTAGCGCTGCATACCGTGCACACATAGGCAGTATCACCCTAGAAAACGGGTCACGTATATGTTTTACGACTGTACTAAAAACTAAAAGTTACGATCATGGTCTCAACTGAATGACATTCGACAATGAGCTAAGTATCGGAAATACATCCTGCTTACGGCTCTGGAAATAAGTACATCTGAACCATTCTTATGACCTGACATACTCTTCCCTGTGCTGTCACAGTATTCCATGTCAAATCAATACCTTCCTTTGCACATGTCTGAACACAAAGACATACTTTATAAGTCTGGTGCTCAAAGTGAATCTCTTATGCACCCCCTACTACTAAGTATAATACTTTGCCAATAAGTGATCGCTGGCGATATGAAATAATACTGACCAAAAATCAATGATGGGTGGACATGTCTCATAAGTTTTTCTTGCGAGTGCTACCACTGTGTCTCCGAAAGAGAGGTTTAATCGTCTTACAAACTGCCAGATGTTAAAAAACCCGATCCCAACTACTGTATGTTACTGTCACAAGCGGTCTTGGCTCTACATGTGCACACAAATATCCATGTTAAAAGCTACATCAGCTTTATAAATCCATGTATCGTATTACCTATGAATTACGTGGTTTTTCCAGACAAATACCAAGGTGGTGATTGTAGGTGTGTGTGTATATTCAGACCAGCAGTCCAGTTACACGCAGTCCACGATGCAACCTCGTCATAAAATCGCTCCATTTTGAAAGTGATTCGGCTAAGGAGCATAGTATGAAACCGGTATTTGCAACCCCCTCACGCCGCTGTCGCTAGATATTTCTCCAGTATTTGTAACGCATTCTATCTCGATGCAATGTCAGAGGATTGGTGATATACCAACTGGGCTATAGGCAATGGTTGATTGTGAAGGATCACAAACAGTAGATGCTGTGATGATTGAGGTTGTAAGAAAAGTACACCAGCTTTTCAGATCTGTAATGCAACACAGTCTGCTAGAAATGCTGTGTGGGATTTGGAATCAAGTCCCTCCATTCAAGCACATACCTGCATTGGATCCTATGGAGAAGTCTTTTAATGATTAGATCCACTACTGAATCATATTTCTGGCACTCTCATATCTCGAAACGAGTCACAATCCTCGAACTTGTCTGTTACAGTAAAATTCCAGCCTCGTTGTAGGTAGTCACTATGCATCCTGCGGCAGCTCTCTCAGACTCTGCACTACCACCCCTACAGCTTTGTGCATGTGATCATTCCACTGTAAGTCGGAATTGAGTAGAAGTCGGAAGAAATTATATCTACCACCTTCTGCACACTGTGTAGAAACAAACTAAGCTGCGACAGGACTGTGTTTTGACCATTCGATGAAAACTGGAATTGAGAGAAGACGAGGATGTTTGCTACTGCACTGTGGGGCACCCCCTTTATGCTATCTTTGTTATTCTGTACCAACAATCAGAGAAAATTTACGAACTATTAAAGCTCAACTAACTTCATATGTTAGAGAACATCTCCCTCTTCCCATATATCGAAAACAAAAACCGCATGCATGCAGGCATCGAGCACATGTGACGATCCTATTAAATATACAGGTATTGATCAACTGCACAGACCAGTTTAACGTTCCATCACCTATACTCTAGAAGTATGATCGTATCCTACAGACTATACTGTAAGTAGCAAGAGAAGCCCGCTGAGGGGGCTGCTGTGACGTTAGCTCATGACACGATTGACGTCATTCATTAAGACATTCTGATACATGGACTCTCACAGACAACAAGAACATCGCCCCAAAGTTCAGTTATCCAAGACATCACACTGTGACGCGATTGACGTCATTCAAGATGGCTGCTGTGACGTCAGCTGATGACACGAGCACCATTACCCAAGGTGGCTGGAAAGTACCACACACCCTGCCACGCCCCCCAGGTGGGGAAGATTGAATTTTGGAGGGAAAATAGGTCAATTGGGCTACCTCTAGACATCGCACTGTATAAATCATATTGTTACAGGTGTTACCACAATGCATCGCTCACTCTGGTTGATTTTAAATAAAAGTTATTTATAACATAAGGAAATTGGAAGAGATTCATGGCGTTGGTGCGGGTTTCCAAACAACATTTAAACTCATCTGTCACACTGACTGAATAGCTGATGACTCTATGTTCCGTTTCGACTGATTCCTCACATGTATGCGATCACTGTTTTGGTGCTAACCACCCTCCATCCTCCACAAAACTCCTTCTCCAACTCAAACAAGTGCTGCCAGTCAGTCATTATATCATAACCAACAGCGTGCCAGTGGACGTATGGGATGGAAAAGACACCGCCAATGTACTGAAATAATAAGCATCACAGTTGATACTGTGAACAATTTTAGCAATTTTATACTAATTTCAACACCGACCAATGATGTGACAGCGTGTTTCCCAATTTGGGTATCATAGCTAAACCACCCTGTCTCCATTTTGCGAGTACCATTGCGAATGTGGATAGATAACTGTGCAGTACGTCCATGTATTGTTAATTAGCAAACATATACATCATCAGCATATATCAGACAGCGCTCTACATACACTCCTGGAAATGGAAAAAAGAACACATTGACACCGGTGTGTCAGACCCACCATACTTGCTCCGGACACTGCGAGAGGGCTGTACAAGCAATGATCACACGCACGGCACAGCGGACACACCAGGAACCGCGGTGTTGGCCGTCGAATGCCGCTAGCTGCGCAGCATTTGTGCACCGCCGCCGTCAGTGTCAGCCAGTTTGCCGTGACATACGGAGCTCCATCGCAGTCTTTAACACTGGTAGCATGCCGCGACAGCATGGACGTGAACCGTATGAGCAGTTGACGGACTCTGAGCGAGGGCGTATAGTGGGCATGCGGGAGGTCGGGTGGACGTACCGCCGAATTGCTCAACACGTGGGGCATGAGGTCTCCACAGTACATCGATGTTGTCGCCAGTGGTCGGCGGAAGGTGCACATGCCCGTCGACCTGGGACCGGACCGCAGCGACGCACGGATGCACGCCAAGACCGTAGGATCCTACGCAGTGCCGTAGGGGACCGCACCGCCCCTTCCCTGCAAATTAGGGACACTGTTGCTCCTGGGGTATCGGCGAGGACCACTCGCAACCGTCTCCATGAAGCTGGGCTACGGTCCCACACACCGTTAGGCCGTCTTCCGCTCACGCCCCAACATCGTGCAGCCCGCCTCCAGTGATGTCGCGACAGGCGTGAATGGAGGGATGAATGGAGATGTGTCGTCTTCAGCGATGAGAGTCGCTTCTGCCTTGGTGCCAATGATGGTCGTATGTGTGTTTGGCGCCGAGCAGGTGAGCGCCACAATCAGGACTGCATACGACCGAGGCACACAGGGCCAACACCCGGCATCATGGTGTGGGGAGCGATCTCCTATACTGGCCGTACACCACTGGTGATCGTCGAGGGGACACTGAATAGTGCACGGTACATCCAAACCGTCATCGAACCCATCGTTCTACCATTCTTAGACCGGCAAGGGAACTTGCTGTTCCAACAGGACAATGCACGTCCGCATGTATCCCGTGCCACCCAACGTGCTCTAGAAGGTGTAAGTCAACTACCCTGGCCAGCAAGATCTCCGGATCTGCCCCCATTGAGCATGTTTGGGACTGGATGAAGCGTCGTCTCACGCGGTCTGCACGTCCAGCACGAACGCTGGTCCAACTGAGGCGCCAGGTGGAAATGGCACGGCAAGCCGTTCCACAGGACTACATCCAGCATCTCTACAATCGTCTCCATGGGAGAATAGCAGCCTGCATTGCTGCGAAAGGTGGATATACACTGTACTAGTGCCGACATTGTGCATGCTCTGTTGCCTGTGTCTATGTGCCTGTGGTTCTGTCAGTGTGATCATGTGATGTATCTGACCCCAGGAATGAGTCAATAAAGTTTCCCCTTCCTGGGACAATGAATTCACGGTGTTCTTATTTCAATTTCCAGGAGTGTATTTCTAACACCTTGAGCTTCGTGCTTAATTTGTGATCTATCTCTATGCTGATGGGAGTCACAGAGCATTCTCGCAGTCCTAGGGTAAAATTAGACACTGAAAGAACCCCTCCCCCCTCATACTACCATTGCCAACCTGCCCTGCAGCGCTGGTACCAATTTAATCGATCAGAAGTAGGCTACTACATTCCACGTCTCGTGAATGAATGGAGCTTGCCGAGTCCTCGCCCATCCAAGGGCACAAGATTTCTCGAGATGCGACCATGTCGAGGAGGTTTGCACTCCCTATAGATGTATAGTAGCAAATTTGAAAATGTGATGTAATAGCTGACGGTTAAGAAGAACAAGAAACAGATGATTTTTATGTGTGATGGAGCTCCAAGCGGATGGAGTTCGAAGCAAATTTACGTAAATCAACCAAGCTATCAATTTTAAAACATTATTCCAGAGTCTAGGATCAGTACCTGGAAGGTATTGGTAAGAAAGAACATAAACACACGCACTCCTAAGGCTACAACGTTCCGCACTTAAAACAGGCTATAGTGTTAGATCGCTTGTGTTCCCGACCTATCAGTCATATGGAAATTAGTGCTGTTAATATTACAATGTAAGATATATATTTCAAGTGCGTGGCATACATTCTTCTTCCCGGTTTCTCTAGGATAAACTATGTTATCGAACTGTAAAACGAGAAACTTACTTCGTTAAAACATTGGCTGTGCGTGATACGAGCACAATATAACATTCCGGAGATGTATAGAGTCCAGTGTTCACATACGATCACGCTTCAGAAATTATACTATGCCTGCATCAGCCCTATACAAAATTATGGTTAGTAACAGGAAATACCTCTTACAAGGAAACAGATAAACGCATAGCAGCAGCGCCTGACATATGAAAATTACGAGTCATTCCGCCAATAGCTCTGTAAACAGCTTATCTGTCATGCAAATATATACATGGGGACTGTAGTGCCTCACAAGCACCTATCGCTAACTTAGTTATGAAGCTAAAGTCTTGATTTTATACTCAAGATGTGACAGGGGGATGGAGTACATCACATAAATCACAGTTCGTTTAGAGGAATGCATCGCATTTCATCACACATGAGATGGAAGTCCTCTGATGACCGATTGGTTTACCGTTAACGATCGCAAATAGACAGTCCTTTAAAACCACATACAGAACACGTGGCTGTATACGAGCAGAACGCAGGCTACGCCACACGACTAATGCATCCTGACAGAACAGTGGAAAAATTGACCTGCAGCGACTTCCCCTCTCTAGAATGCATCAGTCTACCATTAAATCGTACATCGTTACAGCTCTGTCTCAATCGATCACCCCACTCACTCTCTGTTATCATTTAATGAAGATGCAAGTATGTTTAGAGGCGGATGGTTCTCTGTCTTCCTGAAAAGCGCCAAATACAGTAGTAAAATCACGTGTATCACTGCTACCTAAATAGATATACAGGATAATGCTGCCTCGACGGAAAAAAATAATTTTCTGCGTCCCTGATTCCCTTCGCTTCCATGTCGACGTTTTCTCGCAGTTATCTTGGGGCCGCATACTTATTCCCATGAACAAATTGCTCTGCACCAAACACAAGATATGTAAGTACATCCTCAATTTCACACATTTTGGTGTATATTCGGTCAATTTATACCTATCCTCCTGTCATTTTTCGCAATTCTATCGAATTTATGTCAGTTCGATGTGGTCATGACCTAACCTGTCATTCTGCGTTCTAAAATTGCTTGTAAAAGTACTATATCTGCCAACATCTAGCCCAAATACACTGATCGAGAGGCGTTGTATAGCACTGTACTCGATTGTATCCAGTCACTTCCACGTTTGGAGAGCGTTTGCTCTGTTTTCTGTATGTCTGTGTATATCCATGTGTTGCAGAAGGCTCCCAGGATGCAGTCCCCACTCTCGTGGACCAAACCTCAAACATAGAGCATGTGTTCAGACGTAACGCGTGATTGGTCCACCTGCGAGTTCTATCCCATATGTGACGTGTGGTAGATCCACCTCTGAACATCGGTCCGGATATATATAGTTCCCCGCAGCTCCACACTCAAATGTCGACTCGAATGTGGTATATTGTAGATCTGCATCCCAACACCACTCTGTACATTGTGTGAGGCGGATCCACATTCAAACCCTATCAGATGCACGGTATATTGTGGATCCACATCCCAAAACCGCTCCAGATATAATGCGTGGCGAATCCACATTCAAATGCTATCTCGGGTCTACTGCGGGCTCATGATAGGTTCACCTTGAGCGTCAGGTTTATGAAGTATGTGTTTGTGTTCAGACATGTGCAAAGAAAGGTATAGGTTGGACACTGAATACTGTGACAGCAAAGGGAAGAGTATGTCAGGTCATATGAATGGTACAGATATTTTTATTTCCAGAGATGTAAGCAGGGTGTATTTCCGATACTTCGCTCATTGTCATATGTTGTTCAATTGAGGCTGCGATCATAATATTTAATTGTAAGTACAGTCATAAAACATATGTGTGACCTGTTTTCTAGGATGAGTATGATTCTGTCTATGTGTGCTTGGCATGCAATGCTGGTCACGACAATGACTCACTTTTCCCATTAACGTTAGGAGCTGTCCAAATGGAAAGGCCTGTTGGAATATAGCAATGTAGCTGACTCAACCATGTACTCCTCTAGACTGCTGAATAGCGAACTAATACTTAGTATGTGTTGGATAGCTTTCGTGATCACGCGGAAATTTGAGAAGATTCAATATGGACGTGTGTTTGCTCTGGGCCATTATTCACACCCATGTAACTTGTTCGGTTGTCTGCTTGTTCACATTTCATATCTTTATTTAATTGAGAGAACATTGATTGTGGTGGAAGACACGTTTGCTGGCTCTCTAGACATGAGAAACACTTTAGTTGACTTTGTAAATGATATGAATGATTTGGTATCTGTTACATCACAGACTTCGGTATTAGTAAGTGGGAATGTCAATTTCGTGTATTTGTTTCGAGTTCTCACGTAAAGAGGTCTTTGCAGACGGGATAAGTTTCTAGTTACTCAGTGGTCTACAGCACTCTCGACCTAGCTAAAGTTTCGGGTTTCTAGAGAAATAATTTCCAGTCTATGCTTTCAGAATTATGTTGCGCGAGCGATCGGTAGGATATTGCTATGTGCCGGCCGGAGTGGCCGAGCAGTTCTAGGCGCTACAGTCTGGAACCATGCGACCGCTACGGTCGCAGGTTTGAATCCTACCTCGGGCATGGATGTGTGTGATGTCCTTAGGTTAATTAGGTTTAAGTAGTTCTAAGTTCTAGGGGACTGATGACCTCAGAAGTTAAGTCTCATAGTGGTCTGAGCCATTTGAACTATTTTGATACTGCTGTGTGTTTGAAATCGAGAAGTACCGCGAAAATGGTGTAATATTCTTGCAAACCATGCAAAAACACATGTGTTCTTGTAATCCCAGATTCTGGAGATGGCTGTAGAAAAGCGAGCAACCAAGGAAGCAGGTTCAGACCAGAAACAGTAACGCGTTTGTGCCGAAGGGAAACGAGTGTAATTTATCGAACAGTTGCGAGAGTGACTTTGGTCCATTGCGGGCGCTCTGGTCATGTGTTGGGAGTGGATGACTTATGACCATCGGCCGCGGGAAAATATCTAGTGCTGCGAGGAGTATATGTGGTGCTATCTGTCTTCACAGTATATGTACAAATGATGTAATACAGGTGATTTTGTATGCCGCACAATACGAACTGTATGTTTACTACATCGACATGGTACATGGTGATCTATTGAAGGATTGAAGATCGGTTTTGCACTCTAATATTAAAAGCTCCTGTCTTCAGTGGGAGAGCAGTGTAATTGAGTAACAGTCTTTCCGCATCTGACGATATGTAGGGGCACTTTTCAGGTTTAATTGTCGGTGCATTATGGCGATCTGTGTAAACTAGCTTTTTAGCCGCTTAAAGCCTTGTCTGCAGAAAGAAAGAGAAAAGGTGAAGGGTGCTTCCACACTGGCGGCATAATTCGGCAGGTAAATTCGATAAGAGCCAAACATAATGCACAATTCATTCACAAGGCATCCTTTGTGCTGAGTCTCTAAGTAGCAATGAGAACATTTGCGTGTGTTGAAAGCAGGAAGGGTAGCATGTGATGGACGGAGTGTCACATTAGGATCATGAAGAAGAATGCATTCGACGTTATTCCGCGCTATTTTCATAAACAGGTTCTGTTAGGGCATGAATTTCCGAGCATACAAGTCGGGACATCATAAAAGCTCCTATAAATGAGACCATTAGCTATTTCTGGGACACTATACAGTTTCCGAGAGGTCGGCTTGGCTCTTCTTTCACATAGCCATGCGACGTCAGTATATCATTGAGAATGTTTTAGATGGTGACTCGCCATGTGGATGTTTCGCAGCGAGGCGACAGTCACACTGGGGCAGGTAGGCATGACTGGACACAACTCGTATGCCCCGTTAGGATCGATTGGGAGAAAGCGGCCTGTGCTATTCTGGAGCAGATTTCCATAGCGCGATCTGTGTCATCAGTGTCCACAGGTATAGTGTAAGCAACGGTGTGCACACCTTGGAGTTCTGGGCGAAGTGGACAGTGGTGTGTGCTGTACCTCTCATGATCAGCAAGGATGTGACGGCGGAGGAGGAGACGCTGCAGAATCGGGCCGCTGTTACCAGCCTGGTTGCTGCAGCCCTAATCAGCTAGCCTGAGGGAGGGCGGCCCATGGACGCCAGAGCAATGCTGTGGCTGCCGCAGCCAGAGTAGGATCGAGAACATGGGAAGCGGCGGCGGCGGGGGTGGCGGCAGTGTTAGGTGTAGAGTGGTAGAATGTATTTTTTACTAGCGATATTTCGTTTAAACTGTATTCAATCGATTTCACCGTCCAATAGGATGCTGTGTATTAAGAAAACTACCTCATACATATAAAAAATATCGAGTTAATTAATTTGCATAAATTTTTTATATCATCATGGTGTAAGTGGTACAATAGTTAAGGGGAGGTTGTGTGTGAGTGGGTGACATGGAGCAGAACAGCAGGTTAAGTGCAGAACACTAGGTTAATTTGCATACTTTTTATGTAAAATGCAGCACAGTAGTTTAAGGGGGTGGGTAACGAAGAAGAAGGCGCCGGATATGGAGTTCTAAAGTATGTGAAATTCGAAAAGTGTACCAGAAAATGGAAGGATGACAAAACTAATTACTTAATTTGGTATCAAAGGCAGTATAATAGTTTAAGGAAATGAGTATGACATGGAAAACCACTTAACAGAACAGTAGGTTAAGTGCCGACAAAGGGTCAAACATTAGGTTAAGACATCCAGAGTACAGTGCCGAACATTAGGTTATGCACATGTTTGCCCCATGTAATTACTTCTTACACGACCTACATGTTTCCAAACAGCAGAGAATGATGAACAAGAGAAATCCAACCCCCACAAGCTGATTTTTTTTTTTATAAATAAACAATATACCCTTGAATTTTCTATTATGAGACCCTTCCTCTCCACCACCAGACCGCTATCTTGGATTATGTCATGGAACAGATGACAGAGCCTTCTGGTTGCAGTATTCTGCACTAGGTCAGTTGGACTCCAGACCCCATAGCGACTACACTTGATGCAGGAACTGCCTGTAATTATTTAAATAAATAGTGCATGCCAAATAATAAAGACAAAGGTTTAGCACAGGTCGACTCCTCTTCCCGCCATTTCCTAGGTTGAGGTGGCGGTCGGATGACTTAGGCTAGTGGTGGCAGTCCAAGTGCACTTTCTTTTCATCCATTTTCTTAGGTCAGTAGAAATAGCCCAATTGACCTCTCGTTACTGCCAAAATTCAAATCTCGGCAAATTCCTAGGAAGAGGTGGCGTTCGGGTGACTTATGTTAGTGGAGGTAGCCCAGGTGACCTTTCTTTCCCGCCATTTTCTTAGGTTAGTAGAGGTTGCATTGTCGTGATGGAATTTGAACTTCCCTCCCAGGTGGTGTGGCAGGGGTGGGGTGTGGCAGGGGGGGGGGGGGGGGAGTGTGGTCGTGGCGCTTCCCGCCATCGTGGATATTGGTACTTGTGTCATCAGCTGATGTCATGGCCGCCATCATGGATGGCGTCATCAACTGCCATCACGGCCGCTATCTACGATGACGTCATTAGCTGAAGTCAGTTGATGACGTCGTCGCCACCATCTTGGATAATGGTAGTTTGGGGTGGTGTCCCCCTTGCCCCTATACTAATGCTCCTACTCCTGCGCCGCATACGTAACACGTCGGCAACGATTAAACTACGTTGGCTTTTAGTCGCATATCCATTGTTTCAGTTTTGCTTTCTATTTACTTGTACACAGTTGAACGTGTCTACGATGTGTAGTGTGTAACGTATTGTGCGCCACGCCGCCCGAAAAAAGAAACGTCGTTTCGCGGATAGCTGACCATCCTGGAACATTTACATATGACGGAATTGTTTTATATTGATGAGTTTCCGAGAAACATTTTTTGTGCAAAACAAAATTTCAAGTATACTAGCACGTCAAGACAACTCTTTATATCGCAGGAATACAGAAGGAAGAACAACGACAACAACTTCTGACAACAGCAAGTAGCAGTAGCAGGGATTTGTCCACAGGTAACCAAAAGAGTCAGTTTAACATGGATCTATTGGAAACATTCATTGTAAGCTATATTACTTTTCACAAACTTACAAACCCTATCCTCAAAAGGTTCCTACGCAAATATTGAAATATTGCTGAAACCAAAAATATGCCAGATAAATCAACATTTAGTAATAATTACATACCCACAACTTACGTAAATGTTCTGGAAGAAATACGCAGTGAACTCAATGAAAGCTTTATTGGATTTCAGTTGACGAAACTACAGACACTTTTGGCCATTACATTTCAAATTTAATTGTTGCTGCTTTAAAAAAGAAAAGCCTTCTTCTTCATATTTAGCGGCCTGCAAAGAACTTGAAAAAGCAAAATATTCTACGATCGCCAGATTTGTGAATGATAGTATTAGAAAAATATTTCCAGAATCTTCTTCAGATGAAAGTGTGTTTATACCAGATACTGCTCCCTATATGATAAAAGCAAGAAAAGCCCTCCGTGTATTTTATCCCAATTGGATTCATGTGACGTGCTTTGCTCATGGAGTACATCGCTGAAGGAGTACGTTCCACGTTTGTGAATGTAAATAAACTAACTTCATTCACAAAGAAACTGGTTCTAAAGGCTCCTGCTAGCATCAAGACCTACAAAGAAAAACTACTAAATGTGCCTTTCCTTCCCGAACCAGTACTACAGTAACTAATTAGGGTACGTGGGTCGAAGCTATGTTGTTTTACAATGAACATTTCGAGGCCATTTTAGGTGTGGTAAACGACTTCAATACGGCAGAGGCTTTGGCAATTTGCCAATGCAAGAAAGCTTTTAATGATTCCTGTATTAAAAATGACATTGCTGTGATTATCACTCATTTATCCCATATACCTGCAAGTATTACAAAGCTTGAAACTCGAGGTTTGGCGTTGAATGACTCTATTCAGTTAATAAATAAAGTTATTATAGTGAAATCCTCATTGCCGGAGGTAGTCGCAAGAAAACTTAAAACAGAAAGTCTGAAAACATTTTTGACAATAACCCAGATTTTGTGCCCTTTTGCCAAATTGATTGTTTTATTAATGGGATGGGAGAACGTTTACCAGAAACAGTAAGTGCTAACAAAGCACCCAAACGCAAATACTGTCAAGTTACCTCAACTGATGAAGAACAGTCCTTTTCTGCTTATAAAAATGTTTTGAGTGATCGAAGACACAATACCGGCCGTAGTGGCTGAGCGGTTCTAGTCGCTTCAGTCCGGAACCGCGTGACTCTTACAGTTGCAGGTTCGAATCCTGCCTCGGGCATGGATGTGTAAATATCCTTAGGTTAGTTAGGTTTAAGTAGTTCTAAGCTCTAGGGGACTGACGACCTCAGATGTTAAGTCCCATAGTGCTCACAGCCATTTGAACCATTTAAAGACACAAACTTACTACCGAACATTTGGAACAGTACTTGGTCGTTTACGTTTACAATAGCGGAAAAATGTTAAATATATTGTAAGTGACGGTTTTGTTCAGTAGTATTAATTAAAAGTTAATTCTGTTCAAAAAATTCATGATTGTGTGTTGTTTTTTAAATAAAATATTACGGAGTTTTTAAGCGTGCCCCTCTGCGTACGATATATCTCGAAGTTGGTCCTGTACATATCGATAGTTTCGCTGTGACTCACTCGTATCGCATCCGCTTTTTGCCGACAACAATATCAAAGAATGCACTGTTCTTGAAACACGGTATACGTCCTCATTTTCCAAATTCTTAGAAAATAATTCTAGAAAGACCTCCTTCTTAATCTCTACCATAAAGTATTCAGAAAATATCAGCGTTGTTAATGTACCGATTTTTTTCGTGACGGGCGCTATTCCTCGTATTTGATATGAACAGGTTCGACTTGGAGAGATAATGCACACAGTAACTATCATGTTTTTTTTATTTGATCTTTCATATTTCGACACTTTGCATGCATTTTTAAGCATTTTTCATGCATATTTGCATGCGTATTTTAAGGTTTTTATGATGCATATAATCCGGTCTATAAGATTTTAAGTTTCTCGCCATTATTATTTCTGCTAATTCTCATTACTTTCGTCTTTCTTTGGTTTACTCTCAATCCACAGTCAATATTCATTATTTTGGTAATTCCATTCAACAAATCCTGAAAGCTTCTTCACCTTCACTGAGGATAGGTCATCAACGAATGTTATCATTGATACACTTCGTCTAAATTTTTCCCTCTGTACTGAACATATCTTTTTGTTTCGTCATTGTTTCTTCAATATATAGATTACACAGTAGGGAGCCAAAGACTGCATCCCTGTCTTACACCATTTTTTATCCGAGCACTTGGTCCTTGGCCTTCCAGTCTCCTTGTCCCCTTTTGACTTTTGCGCATTACCCATCTTTTTTCCCTTTACCTAACTCTTCAGTTTCTCATAATATCAGACATCTTGCACCATTTTACACTGTCGAATGCTTCTTCCACGACGGTCACGCATGTGAACGTATCTTTACTTTCCTTCTGTGTCGCTTTCACGCCCAAGTGCAACGTTACGGTTGCCTCTCTTGTGCCTTTATCTTTCCTAAAGTCAAACTGGTGCTCATCGAATTGTTCCTTAAGCTTCTTTTTCATTCTTCTGTATATTATTTTTGTCATCAGTTTCGATGCATGACGTGTTTAACCTGATTCTGCGATAGTAATTAACTGCTCCTGCTGTCCCCGGAATTGTGTGAATGGTATTTCTCCTGAAGTGTGGTGGTATATCGCCTGTCTCATAGATTCTACACATCTACTTTGGTCGCTTGGATTCCACTTCACCATCGTTTTTAGAAATTCCTATGTAATGTTATCTATCCCTTCTTCCTTATTTGATTTCAAGTCTTTCAAAGCTCATTTAAATTCTGACTCTAATACTGGTTTCCCTATATCTTCCATATCGACTCAATTTTCATCTTCTATCGCGTCATCAGACAAGTCTTCCCTTTCAAAGAGGCCTTCAGTGTACTTTTTCCACCTACCCGCTCTATCCTTTAACAGTCGAAGTTCCATTGCAGTCTTTATTTTCCCGCATTTGCTTTCAATGCCACTGAAAGCTGTTTTGGCTTTACCATATGTTGAACCAGTCCTTCCGGCGATAATTTCTTTTTCGATTTATGCACATTCTTTCTGCAGCCATTTCGTCTTGACTTTTCCTATTTATGTCATTCCTAAGTGACTTATATTTGTATTTTCCTGAATATTCGTGAACATTTTTGTACTTCCTTCTTTCGTCAATCAGTCGAAGTATCTCTTCTGCTACCCAAGGTTTCTTCTTTGCACGTACGGTTGTCTGTCCGTGATTGCTCCTTTCAGAGGTCTCCGCTCGCCTTGTATCAAACTGCCTACTGTGACACTTCACATCACACTATCTACATCTTTAGCGAACTTCAAACTCTTCTTATCGTTGTTCACTACCTCTGTATCCCACTGCCTTCCACAATGGGTCTTCTAGACGCTTCTCTTATACTTCACTTTACTCATCATCATTACTCAATTATGATCTGAGTACGTCTGATTTCAGACACCGTGATGTAACCCATATGGTTCCTCCCGTGTCTACCACGTCTTCCGACTGATTCTTGTACAGAGTCTTTGCTCATTCCTACAACAAGCTCCTTCTCCAACTCCTTCCCTTACAACCGCATTCCACTTGCCCATGATTCAGATTCTGAACTAACCATTTAATATCCTCATACATTTGCTTTTCTCCTCATCTTTTGTTCGAGACGTCGACATGTATACCTGAAATATTGTTGCCGGCGTTGGTTTGCTGTCGAATTTGTTGATAACAACCGTATCACTAGACTGTTTGCAGGTACTCATTCTCTGCCACGCCTTATTTCTATAACGAATCCTATCACCGTTATAACCTCTCTTCTTCTGTTGATATTACTCTATATTCATATGGCCAGAAGTCGTTATCTTCTTTCCATTTCACTTCGCCGACCCCATGTATCTAGACTGAGCATCTGCCTTTCTCTTTTCGGGATTTCTACCGTCCCTAACACGTTCAAACTTTTGACATTCTCCACTTCAACTCCTAGGGTTTTGCTCTTTCGCCGGTTTCTGTTCTAAAATGTACTGACAATTGAGACTGATAGGATTTTGTGAGGTTCACAATTCTATGACAGTTTCTTTACAGTTCTCACGCTGCGTTATTCATACTGAAAAATGGTTGGGTGTTGATACAGAGTTGTGAAACGGAATGGTCATCATTCAGGGATATGACAGGAACGATTACTCGAGGCAAATAAGTCTAGTACACATGAGGTCTAAAACGCATAACTTAAGAACTGCAAGCACTTCATCTTCGATACTGTGAAGTAAATCTCCTCTGCTGCTAGCTCTATGATGGCCATATTCTGGGCGGTGTTTGTATGGGCCAAAACAAGAAAAAATGATGGTAAACGTGGGCCCTAAAATGAATTCCGTAAGTGCTGTGAGTACATGTTGGGTAGAAGAAGTGTGTTTCTAATGTGCAAAGATAAGCAATTTCAGCGCCGATCCCTACGAGAGGTTTTTGTTTGGAATGATCGTTCCTGTGATATCCTTGAATGTTGACCATGCGTCCTGGGACACCTTGTGCGTGTATGACACCCGTATACCAAATACATCTTCTACGATTATGCATTACGAGAAATATACTTTGTTCCATAGACCGTTTTGATGTGTGTATTTGGTCGCACAGAAACTTATCATACTAGAAGAAGGCATTTACGATGAGATAGATGCAGATCGATGTGCTGGTGCAATATCGTCCTGAAAGACTAACCTATTGCCCAAGTATTAGCTGAAGAGCTTGACTTAATCGTCACCAGAGGCAGAAAAGACAGAATATGTGAAGCCAAAGCGTTTCGGACGCGAGATGATACAGCTGGAAAGCATTACGAGGAGCAACTAGTAATCCACTAGCTGCATAAGTTATGTCACGAAACCCAACACTTGGCGATGTGACATATCAAAAGAACAAATCTCGGATACCGCTTTTCTACCACATAGCCCCAGGATGACGGACAGAATTCGGAGGTATACTGCGCAGACAGGAGTGAATTCTAGTTACAAAACGACCAAAAGGACCAAAAAGTGCCAGATCGATAAAGGGCAAAAGGGACCTAGTTTCAATGTCGAAAATATAGTGCCTACCTCGTGCGATCCATCATCACCAGCATCACCGAACACAAACGGTACTGCAAGTTGGGACAGGTGGATAAATTGGCTGTGGCGGAGTCACGCGTTGCGTGAGACCGACCAGACAACAAAATTCGCTGATGCGAAAGTTCTTGCTGTGAGGAAGAGGTACTATGCCCATTTGTTCATGGAAGCCATAGAAACCGACAAACATCAGTATAACTGCAACAAGAAGAGGGAAAATCCCAAGATGAACGAATTACAGCGTTGCAGCGAATGACAGTTGTAGGTATCAATGGAGTCTTGTGGCGCCCTGTTAGGCATGGCTCCTTGTGTTACGGGAACGACGTTTTGGCGAATTGTCATTTAGATAGTAATTTTTAATTTTTGACGTGCCAACGCATCGCTCATTTCATGTTTATGTACCTGGCTATTCAGTGGAAAGATTTTGTGTGTAGCTGGCATAAGATCTTTGTAATAATCTTTATGAAGATCTGAAGATGGTAACTTAGTTTTACCGAAACCTGTTATCTACAGTTACGTTTTTATAGCGACCTCGGCTAAGAAGTCCTTTTTTTTCCTAAGTAAGCACCACAGATCGCCCCTTCGTGCTCGACATGAGTAAACTAATCGTAAGTTTTAAGTTTCAGTCATATTTCAATAACCAAACAAAAATATTTTATTAAATCTCCTGTCTGTATTCATGTAAAGTGACCTTCCTGTACGCCTCTTTTTATACATCCGGCCTACTCTCTCAAACTACTGCACAGATTTTGATAAGGTCTTGGAATTACTGGAACCCATATCTTGTCGATATGGATAACAGGCAAAAATCGTCTACATTCTCGATTACCTGGATAGATGATCTCTCTATATACGCGAATTTTTTGTACGAAATCCCTCAGTGCGCAAACCCCACTCGCAGCCAGCCAAATTCTTGCTAGCCAAACAACGTCCAGCATCCCCAGCCGAAGAGACCACAACGTTAATTGCAACGATCTTGTATGTATTTTGTGACGCTTCCAGATAGCAAAAAAAAAAAATGATATTGTACAGCGATGTATATAACATTTTAACACTCTTAATTCCCATATCAAAAGATACACTACTGTCCATTAAAACTGCTACACCAAGAAGAAATGCAGATGATAAACAGGTACTCATTGGATAAACCAAAGTTCATCTAGCGTAGTCATTGGCGTACTGTGACGAGCCAGTTGCTCGCCCACCATTGACCAGATGTTTTCAGTCGGTGAGAGATCTGGAGAATGTGCTGACCATGGTAGCAATCGAACATTTTCTGTATCCAGAAAGGCCCGTACAGGACCTGCAACATGCGATCGTGCATTATCCTGCTGAAATGTAGGGTTTCCCAGGGATCGAATGAAGGGTAATGCCACGGGTCGTAACACACCTGAAATGTAACGTCCACTGTTCAAAGTGTCGTCAATGCGAACAAGAGGTAACCGAGACGTGTAACCAATGGCACCCCATACCATCACGCCGGTTGATGACGAATACACGATTCCAATGTGCGTTCACCGCGATGTCGCCAAACATGGATGCGACCATCATGATGCTGTAAACAAAACCTGGATTCATTCGAAAAAATGACGTTTTGCCATTCGTGCACCCAGGTTCGTCGTTGAGTACACCATCGCAGGCGCCCCTGTCTGTGAGGCAGCGTCAAGGGAAGGGTAACCGCAGCCATGTTCTCCGAGCTGATAGTCCATGCTGCTGCAAACTTCGTCGAACTGTTCGTGCAGATGGTTGTTGTCTTACAAACGTCCCCATCTGTTGACTGAGGGATCGAGATATGGCTGCACGACCCGTTACAGCCACGTGAGATAAGATGCCTGTCATCTCGACTGCTACTGATACGAGGCCGTTGGGATCCAGCACGGCGTTCCGTATTACCGTCCTGAACATACCGATTCCATATTCTGCTAACAGTCATTGGATCTCGACCAAGGCGAGCAGCAATGTAGCGATAGGATAAACCGCAATCGCGATAGGCTACAACCCGACCTTTATCAAAGTCGGAAACGTGATGGTACGCATTTCTCCTCCTTACACGAGGCGTCACAACAACGCTGACATTTGTTCATAGCGCAGCACTGAAATCGGCAACAATTTGCAGAAGGGTTGCACTTCTGTCACGTTGCACGAATCTTTTCAGTTGTCGTTGGTACCGTCCTTGCAAGATCTTTCCTCGGCAGTAGCGATGTCGGAGATTTGATGCTTTACCGCATTCCTGATATTGACGGTACACTCGTGAAATTGTCGTACGCAAAAATTCCTACTTCATCGCTACTTCTGGGATGCTGTATTCCATCGCTCTTGCGCCGACTATAACATCACGTTCAAACTCACTTAAATCTTGATAACCTGCCATTGTAGCAGCAGTAACCGATCTAACAACTGTGCCAGACACTGTCTGTCTTATGAAGGCATTTCCGACTGCCGCACCGCATTCTGCTTGTTTACATGTCTGTGTATTTGAATACGTATGCCTGTACCAGTTTCTTTGACGCTTCAATGTAGATAGGTCCAATGACGAGCCATTTTCACCACGACATCGAATTCCAGCACCCATGAAGCGCTCTTCCCTGAGTGATTTATCTGCGTGCGTATCATCTGAGTCAGTGTAAGTATGTACACATCCCTTTGTAAGTAACTTTCTATGTTTTTGTTAAGACGCTGCATCGTTACTAGTAATGTAATGATGACCGGTTTTCTTTAAGTAAAATCTTCTCCCAGATTCGATTAAGTATGTGCTTTTTAGTTACGATATCTCAATATTCTCCTGTACCACATTTCAAAACCATCTATTCTCTTCTTGTATGTACTGTTAGTTGGCCACATTTTGTTTTCATACAAATTCGTATAATCAGGGTCCTTAATTCTGCGATAAGCTGATTTCAACTGTTCGACATTTTCAAGTGTATACTACTGTACTCGTAAATTTTCATCATGACCCATTGTGGATAGATACAAATTTAATTAAATCTGTCACTTTAATACGTAATCGCTGTCGCAGTAAACACTCGCAAAAACAACTTTCCACGTTTGCCAACACTTTCAAATAACAGTACTGCCGTAATGGCATACGGATGTCAACAAAAAATTCGTAATAGAAAGTTTCTCTATCCAGGTTGACTCGACACTCCCCATTTTACAGTGAACAGCCTTTCAAAGATAAACAGGCAAATAATCAGCACTGCTCAGCTAAACGCGCAGTAGTGCTTCTCTGTCACACATATTTTCTCAGTATGTTTAAAATCATCATCCATATTTTTCTACTCACACACACACACACACACACACACACACACACACACACAAATATATTAATGCTTGCGTCACGCTATGAAAAGAAATAAAAATTTTAGAAAAAACTTTACCAGGCAATGTCATTTAAAATTTTCATAAGCTTGGCGAAGTTGTAAGTTCCCATGGAATAAGACACATGTAGCAGCAGACATCCTGGGTAATTATTTGCAACATTTATATGGTTTGATTTCATCAGATATTCGCTTAAAATTTTGCTAAAACTTTATGCTACGATATTATGCCTTTAGGGTGCGTTTCCTCGAGTGCATCTGTAAACATTCGATTCTTGCTTGAATAAAGTATTTGTGGCGCTTTGGTGGCCTCTTAAATAGTACGGGTGGTTTGTGGACGGTGTCCAGATGCGTTCTCATTGTGAAATTCTTGTTATCAGTCAACTTAGTGTCCTGTTTAAGTTTCCTTTTGAAATTAAGTCCCGTCTGAACCATGTAAAATTTCTGACCTCCGGCACAGTTAATTTTTAGATTCCAGATCGTGACATGAGGTCCTTTCTGCTGAATGATGCGAAGGAATGGTCGAAGTAAAATTTCAGGCTTTTATGGTAAAATAAAAAGTTTATTTGCGATAAAGTAGTTGAAAATAAATTGATGCTCTGGACGTGAACGTAAGGAAACATGTACAAAAGAACTGTCATCACACATACATGAAATAACCAGCAATAAATAACCAAAAATTGTATTTTCATCTCTGATTTACTCCAGAGGTAACCGATTTCGGCATTCCATAGTGCTATCATCAGGCCCTCTATAGTTACTTAGCGGCTAAGTTTTTACTGCCAAACAAAACATCACACAAAAGCTAAACAATATCCGCAGCAGCGTATGTAACATGTCCGTACAATTGTAAACAGTCTGAGCTCAGCTCAGTTGATGATAGCATAACTGAATGCCAAAACCGATTGCCTCTGGAAGAAATCGGAGATGAAAATTCAACTGTCGGTTTATTTATATCTGTATTGACTGTCGTGCTGTTGTCCCTCATAGTAACGATGGATGAGGTGATACGTAGATGATGCCGCAGACGTATAGAGACTTCTAGGACTTGTAGAGGGGAGTGAGTAGATAGCATTTTGCACTGGAACCCATGTCCTGAAACGTACCGTTTCCGTGCTACAACGATTTGAAGACATGTTGGTAACGCGACCACTTTTACAAGTAATTTATTAGGCTTGAGTCAGTAGCCCCTATATCGTTTGGTTTACAAGCCTTCTCATAAATAGCCAAAGAAATTGCTCGTGTACTCGGTGACCGGTTCTCTTTGACATGATGCAGTACGGCCTCTTCCATTTCGGGTGTACGGCGTCTGCTCGGAACACCACAGTCACTACTGCTGAGGTTGAAGGGACCCTTTCTCAAAACTGTTGCGTAATATTGGCGAAGAGGATATGCGATGAAGGCGGACGTTGTGGGTAACGATGCTGACTAAGATGACGAGCACTTCTTCCATTACCGAGAACTTCACCCTTCAGAAGGGTCACGTAGGTGTACTCTGCAGCACCATGTTGCTGTAACTCCCACACACAGTGTAACGAGGCTCGAATCAGGTCAGCCGAGCAACACACAACACTCGAATTCTGGAGAACGACGGCACACAGCCGCATCTGGTAATCCTGATTTAGGATTCCGTGAATGCCGGCCGGTGTGGCCGAGCGGTTCTAGGCGCTTCAGTCTGGAACAGCGCGACCGCTACGGTCGTAGGTTCGAATCCTGCCTCCGGCATGGATGTGTGTGATGTCCTTAGGTTAGTTAGGTTTAAGTAGTTCTAAGTTCTAGGGCACTAATGACCTCTGAAGTTAAGTCCCATAGTGCTCAGAGCCATTTGAACCATCTGATTCCGTGATTTCCCCACATCGCTTCAGGAAAATGCCAGAGTGGTTCCTTGGATAGGCCATGGCCGATTTCCTTCTCCATCCTTACCAAAACCGAACTTATACTCCGTCGCGAATGGCATCGTCGTCGACGAGACGTTGATGCCCTTCTCCTTCTCGGACCAGGTCAAAAAATGATTCAAATGGCTCTGAGCACTATTGGACTTACCTTCTGAGGTCATCAGTCCCTTAGAACTTAGAACTACTTAAACCTAACTAACCTAAGGACATCACACACATCCATGCCTGAGGCAAGATTCGAACCAGCGACCGTAGTTGTCACGCGGTTCCAGACTGTAGCGCCTAGAACCGCTCGGCCACTCTTGCCGGCTCGGACCAGTCAGAGACGCAGGCTAAAAATGGCTCTGAGCACTATGGGACTTAACATCTATGGTCATCAGTCCCCTAGAACTTAGAACTACTTAAACTAACCTAAGGACAGCACACAACACCCAGCCATCACGAGGCAGAGAAAATCCCTGACCCCGCCTGGAATCGAACCCGGGAACCCGAGCGTGGGAAGCGAGAATGCTATCGCACGACCACGAGATGCGGGCAGAGACGCAGGACTGACGTCAAATGACACCAGCCAATCCGACGTGACCACCCCCCACCATGACTACTCTGTTGCATACCTATCCAGTAAATATGTCTTCAAACGGCTGTAGCATGGAAACGGTTAATTTCCGGGCATGGGTTCCTAGTCCAAATATTACATACTCAGTCCCCTGTATAAGTCCTAGGACTTCCCAACTGGAATTTCCGAAGACCTTGTATATACATGATGAAATAGGTACACCGAATTCAGTCGTATGAAGGCATGACCACAACGCACAGAGAGACGCTACGTAAGTAGTGTGCGACAATTGGGAAATTGGATTATACGGGAAGAGACCTCAGATAGTCCAAGATACGCCAGCACGGTAACTCAGTGTGTTCGGTCAGAAGGCTGGTTGCTCTCTGTAATGAAAACACTGCGTAAAGGAATCTAAATGTTCAAATGTGTGTGAAATCTGATGGGACTTAACTGTTAAGGTCATCAGTCCCTAAGCTTACACACTACTTAAACTAAATTATCCTAAGAACAAACACACACACACCCATGCCCGAGGGAGGACTCGAACCTCCGCCGGTAGTAATCAACCATCAGTTTGAACGGATGTCATGTGGCGTCTGGCCAGACCAAACGCAACGAACAATACCGGAAAACGAAAAAAATTGTTAAAACTTTCAGTAGCATAAAGCGGGAAATCTTGGTTCGAGACCCGGTCGGCCAAAAATTTTTCAGTTTTTGGTATTGAATTATTTCAGTGCCCTCATGTGGCTGAAGTCGGTATTTCTCTTTCATCACATCGTCTCTGTAATGCGTCGCAACGGTAATCTGATGGTCGACGAAGGGCGAAACACTCGTTCGGCGCAGTACAGGGAACAAGCTATTATCCCCCTGTTGAATATTTCATATAAGTTTTCGACAACGCTTCTGTAAACCTGGGGTTTGCTCACAATTATCCGCTACATACCCGTACTCGTTTTTCTCCTCCACCTGTACACGAAAAGGATGCCTGCTCCAGCAGAGGCGCCCTCTGACACAAAGAACGTAATATTAGTAGGAGTACTCCGTGCAAACTCAGTGACGAGCAGACAAGAGAATGTAAACATAAGAGTGGTTGTGTGCAGAGCTGGTAGCAAACGCGAGAAAACAGACCGGCAAATACGAGCCATCCGTTTGCGGTGCTGGCGGGGGCGGGGGGAAGATCCAAAGAGCGTAGCGTCAGACGGCCCACTACCGTGCGGCGTAGTACGCCACCTCTTTGCAGAGACCGGCGGTAACACGAGCTCTCGTTAAACGCGGCCTTTTATTCCGCCCTCTGGGCAGCGAGGGCCGTCCACCCCTCCCCCACGCCCACGCCCCCCGGCGACCGACCTATCGGTTTTTATCCTGCCTGCCAGCCGGGCGCCCCGAAATACGTAGCGCACAGGCCGGATTAAAAATTACATCATGTTCAACTGGTCGCATCAGCGAAAAACTAAACACGACCCGCCGAGCAGTAAGAAGGGTAGAAATGTGTTTTCCCCCTCAAATTAGCAGGCTTTAAAAACGTTTTTAGGCTTCTCTTAACCACCAATTGTACAGTGAACAAGCAGCGTCATAAATGATTTAATTATTTCTGTTATCTCAACCGGCAACGTTAATATTTCAATAAGTGTGCATACTACAAATACATCTACACTTATGCCTGTACAAACCTTTGTGATCTGCTTGGTAGGAGTACTTCCCGATGTACCTCTTACTATGGCTTCCTCGCATTCCAGTTGCGTATGGAGTGCGGGAAGTATAAATGTTTACAGAACGTAGGCATAAACGCTAACCCTAGGATACTAAAGGGGGAAATGCCATATTGCTACCAAACCATCAAAAATATTGCTACTCGAAATATTAGTCACCGGATGCAGATATGGAGGGGCATGTGGTCAGCACACCGCTCTCACGGCCGTATACAGTCGAGGAGATCGGAGCCGCTACTTCTCAGTCAAGTAGATCCTGCCAGGAAGTTTCACATCAGCGCACACTCCGCTGCAGAGTGAAAATCTCATTCTGGAAACATCCCCCAGGCTGTGGGTAAGCCATGTCTCCGCAGTATCCTTTCTTTCAGGAGTGCTGCAAGGTTCGCAGGAGAGCTTCTGCAAAGTTTGGAAGGTAGGAGACGACATAATGGCAGAAGTAAAGCTGTGAGGACCGGTCGTGAGTCGTTCTTCGGTAGCTAAGATGGTAGAGCACTTGCCCGCGAAAGGAAAAGGTCCTAAGTTCGAGTCTCGTTCGGGCACACAGTTTTAATCTGCCAGGAAGTTTCAAGTAGATCCTCAGTTTGCCTCACAAGGGCTGGGTGCACCCTGCTTGCCAACAGCGCTCGGCAGACTGGATGGTCATCCATCCAAGTGCTAGCCCAGCCCGACAGCACTGAACTTCGCTAATCTGACGGGAACCGGTGTTACAGCTGCGGCAAGGCCTTTGGCAGTTTATAGCTTACGCACTAGTTAATTACAGATATTAGACCTCCAATGGTATGTTACATACAAAATTAAGTACAAAATGTCTTGTTCTATACATCTTAACGACAATCTGGCTGCTCAAAATGTTATTGGAAAACAAGTCATAATTTTTATTATACACTAGTTACAAGTTACTATAATCACATTGAGGTAACAAAATTCTTTGAATAGCAATATGTACATACATAAATGGCAGTAGCATCGCAGTGCATTGGCTAAGCAGTCACTTGCACCATGAGATTCTGTTCAAAAGTTTCCCGACGTTATTTACGGCCGCACGACAGGGTTTAACGGACTTTGAGCGCGGAATAGTAGTTGGAACTTGATGCATGGGACATTCCGGTTCGGAAAAAATTAGAGAATTCAGTATTCTGAGATCCACAGTGTCAAGAATGTGTCGAGAATATCAAGTTTCGGGCATTATCTCTCACCATGGACAACGTAGCGGCCGACAGTCTTCACTTAACGACCGTGAGCAGTTAACAGAGAAGCACTGCTAACCAACAAACATCACTGCGGAAATAACCGCAGAAACGACTGTAGGACGTACGCCGGACGTATCCGTTAGGAGAGTGTGGCGAAATTCGGAGTTAATGGGGTACGGCAACAGAGTAACACGAGGGTGAGCCGTGGTAAAAATTGCTGATTTGAAGAGCGCGCCGCAGCGCGTAGTGTGAAGCAGTCGCCTTCCGTTTCTGGCGGTGGCGCCGCTGTGGCAATCGCAGCTTTGGTGGCTCCCTCTGGTGGGAAAGGGGTAAGGTTGCCTGTTCACGTGCATTTAAGGGGCTCTATGAGCTCGCCAGTATCACCACACCTGGATCCCTCATCTCTGCTCCATCCAATCCAAAGCCCACAACCGCCTCCGACTCCTCAAATTCCTCTCTGGCCGGTCATGGGAGTTGCACCCCTCTACCATCCTCCACACCTACAAATCCTTAATCCGTCCCATCCTCTGTTATGCCAGTCCTGCCTGGATATCTGCCCCCCCCCAAATTATATATGTCCCTCCAGATCCTTGAGCGTCATGCACTCCGCCTCGCCTTCCGTATACGCCTCCCGTCCCCCATGCGGATCCTCTATGATCTCATTCCTTTCCCCCATCTTCTCCTATTCCTCGAACATATCCACATCCTCTACACCTCCCGCCATCTTGAACCCCCTCACCCCCTGGTTGCTCCTCTCCTCTCCCATCCCCGCCCCCTGCCACGTCTTCACCGTTGTGTCCCCCCTACCCTCCATCTCTACACCCTACATCTCCTCTCCCAAGGTGGCTTCCATCAACTCCCCCTCCCGGATGATGCCCTCTCTCCCTCCATTTATCCCTCCTATCAACTCTGATCCTCACTCCCCCTCCTTTCCTCTGTCCTTTCCCTGGGCTCCCTCTTCCCCCCTTCCGTCCTGTTTTCTCCCCACTGAACCTCTCCCTACCTCCCTTCTCCCCCCCCCCCCGAGTCCTTTTGTATTCCCCTCCTCTGCCTACCCCACTCCCTGTCGCGTCTGCCCAGCGCCCCCCACCCCACTTATGGGTCCTCATCCTCCATGAGCTCCTTTCCCTGCTCCCCCCCTTTTTTTATTTTCCCATCATCTGTCCAGTTTCCCCCCACCTGCTCTCGGTTGTGGTATGTCACATTTGCCAACTTTTTAGTGCAGTGTTCCAGTGACTGTTCAGTGTTGTTCGTCTTTCTCGTGTTGCGAACAGAAACCATGCAGTCGCTGGGTGTGAATTTTATGTCTTTTGCGAACAGAAACCAGACTGCCGCCGTGTTTTTTTTTTAATTGTCTGTCTATTGTTTTACCTGTCTGCGTTGTATCTATTTTCTTAGCGTCATCATCCCTCTGTTCTTTGTTTTAAGTTCCACGATTTCTTTTCGCCATGTTACTCTTTAAGTCTCCGATTTTATCGCCTGTTTTTATTCTTTATTCTCTTCATCTTTCTAACAAAGTCTGTAGGCTGAAGAGCGGCATACTAAGCTGCTGCCAGCCCGCCCCCTTCGGGGGGAATTGAAATTCAATAAAGGAAAAAACAAAAAAACTCGCCAGTAGATCAGTCTGTGTCAGTCTATCTCTCGTCCGAATTTGTGAGGCAACTAGTGTCTGTCTGTCGTCCGGAGTGCTAGTATGTCTTTCGTTCGGATCAACCTTTAAAATCCGGCAGAATGAGAGTCTTTCCACTCCGCCAGTAAGAGAAAGCGAGTGGTCGCTCAGTCGGGGCTTATTTCCTGCATCTGTGCGTTAGGCCGCCAGTCTGCTCGAGTTTGCTCAGGCAATTATCAAGGCGGTTGGATCTATCGGTCGGTCGGTCGCGCACTGAGACAAGATTTGTCCGGCTTGAGCATCGGCACATGTCGCCACGGGAGTCCAGTAGGCCGCACCGTATAGCAAGGGGGTAGTGGCTTTGCGGTCGACACGAGAGCAACAGGAATCAACCCGCGACATCAGTCTGGCCGGTGCGAGCTGCGACACCGTGAGACGGGAGATCGGCGTGCCTTCCTGCGTCCGTTGAAGCGGCTGGCAACGGACGGTTCGGGAGAGCGATTTGGGGGTGCTGCGCCAGGTATTCTCCAGAAATAGCAGTTTATTAGAAGTTAAGTGACTGGTGATATGTTCTTTCATTTACTTGCTAAATTCTACTTGTTTTCTTGGTGAGGTCACCAGCCGCTTTGTTTTGGTGTCGTCCCACCATTCTTCTCCGTTTGCCCACCCGCGGGAAGGTGGTTATTAATGAATTGGGTGGTCCGTTTTTCCCTTGTGGAGTAGAGGCAGGTTAGAGCAACCTACGGTTCGGGTTGTTCGGTAATCTCCCTATCAATCTGCCGTATGTTAGTAGCTGCCTCTGTCGTGTTTGTCGGATTCGGTGTGTTAACGAATTTGTTGCTTGGAGTGTAACAGCCTAATTCCTGAAATATGTTTTGATCTTGCATGAGTTGCCACCCTTCCACCGTAAGACTTTTCTTAGAAGTTAAAATCAAGTTGCACCTGCAGTGGCAAAGTTAATATTTTTAGTGTTTTGTTCCATTTACATCCCTCCTACGAGGTGCATAGTTTGTGTGCTTGTGTGAATTGTTAAAACTTTTAGTTTAAAGTAATCTGGTGTGTTGCAGATATGCACCATTGTAGTCTTTCAGAGGTTGTTGTGAGCGATCGTAACTACGGCCGTGTCAAAAGGGAGCGGGAAGGTTCTCAGCCCGAAAGCTCATACAGTCAAAAATTTGTTTCTTTCTGCCGCTGAATAAATTGTAACTTTGATATTTAGAGGGTGCTTTCTGATTATGATTTTAAATCTGTTTCTTCTTTAAAAAAAAGTTTTTAGGCACCATTAAAGTGAATGAAATTCCCATTTGTTAAAAGCAATTTGATTATGATTTCGTCAGTTACTCCCAGGCAACTACTTCCACGCTTACATAGTATGATTAAATGTGTTAATGTTCTTGATGAATCGCTAGTAAATAAAATAAATTCTTAAGAATATTCTTTAAAAATAAAACACGGTTCAGATGGCCTTTGCTAGCAGCATGGCACTACCTGCAGCCACTCTGCTGGGCTCGTGACCATATCCGTTGCATCCTAGATGACAGGCAAACTATGGGACTGACCTCACGGAGTCATGGGGCCCATGTTGTCAGCAAGGCACTGTGCAATCTGGTGGTGGGTCCACTATGGTGTGGGTTGTGTTTACATAGAATGGCCTGGGTACTCTTGTCCAACTGAACCGATCACTGACTATAAATGGTTATGTTCTGTGACTTGGAGACCATTTGCAGCCATTCATTTCCCAAACAACGATAGAATTTTTATGGATGACAATGCAGCATGTCACTGGGCCACAGTTGATCGTAATTGTTTTGCAGAACATTCTGTACAATTCGGGGGTATGCTTTGGCCACACAGATGGCTACACATGTAACCCATCGAACATTAATGGGACTTAATCGGGACGGTAAATAGTTTGGACAAGAAGAGAATAGAAGCTTTCGAAATGTGGTGCTACAGAAGAATGCTGAAGATTAGATGGGTAGATCGCATAACTAATGAGGAAGTATTGAATAGGATTGGGGAGAAGAGAAGTTTGTGGCACAACTTGACCAGAAGAAGGGATCGGTTGGTAGGACATGTTCTGAGGCATCAAGGGATCACCAATTTAGTATTGGAGGGCAGCGTGGACGGTAAAAATCGTTGGGGGAGACCAAGAGATGAATATACTAAGCAGATTCAGAAGGATGTAGGTTGCAGTAGGTACTGGGAGATGAAGAAGCTTGCACAGGATAGAGTAGCATGGAGAGCTGCATCAAACCAGTCTCGGGACTGAAGACCACAACAACAATCGATAGGTCAGTGCGTGGACAAAATCCTGCAGCGGCAACAATTTCGCAGTTGTTATAGAGGTAGTATTATTTAATATTTCTGCCGAGGACTTCTAATGACTTGTTGAGTCCATGCAACGTCGAGGTGCTGCGCAATGCTTGGCAAAAAAAGGTCCTACACGATATTATGAGGTATTCCATGACTTTTCTCAGAGCAGTGTACAAGCTCGTCCACACCTCCGCCTACACTCTGGAAATCTCCGTGATATGCATGGTGGAGGGTACTTACCGATGTATGTCTTATTATGGCTTCATTGCATTCCATTCATATATGAAGTTTGGAGGAATGATTGCTTACGTGAGTAAACATAAACTTTTGAACCTAGAATACGAATGGGGTGGAGATGTTATATTGCTACTAAACCATCATAAAACTTACTACTCCATACTTTATTAAAATGGAGTCATGATTTATAGCCTACTCACTAGTTAATTATGTAAGTAGGCTGTTTAGGTTTTTTTATCGGCAACGCCACGTAGCGCTCTGTATGAAAATCACTGGCTGTGCTGTGTGCAGTCTGTGGCTAGTTTGCATTGTTGTCTGCCATTGTAGTGTTGGGCAGCTGGATGTGAACAGAGCGTAGCGTTGCGCAGTTGGAGGTGAGCCGCCAGCAGTGGTGGATGTGGGGAAGTGAGATGGCGGTTTTTTGAGAATGGATAATCTGGAGGCGTGTCCATCAGAAACAGTACATTTGTATGAATGGATGTCATGAACTGCTATATATATTATGACTATTAAGGTAAATACATTATTTGTTCTCTATTAAAATCTTTCATTTGCTAACTATGCCTATCGGTAGTTAGTGCTTTCCGTAGTTTGAATCTTTTATTTAGCTGACAGTAGTGGCGCTCGCTGTATTTCAGTAGTTCGAGTAACGAAGATTTTTGGTGAGGTAAGTGATTTGTGAAAGGTGTAGGTTAATGTTACAATTGTTAGACCTCTTACAAATAAGTACAAAACGTCTTATTTTATACCCTACACAAATATTTTTCCTGCTCAAAATATTACTGGAAAAGAAGTCACGATTTATGTTATATATCAGGTACAAACTACTGTAATTATCCTAACTCCAAGAGTACAGTATCCTAATCACAAAACGAGTACATTGTTCTGCTTTATTACAATTTATGCAAGTACTAGCTCTGCATTCTTCACAAATGGCTCTTGAGCTGTGGTTACAAAATGTCATCATTCTTCATTTTCTCAGACGAAATGAGTATACTCTTCCCCCGTGCGGTGATTGTAGGTTCTGTTGATCCTACTCAGCTGAAGTTCCCAAGCAAATCACCCAGTATGTTAGTGTCATAATCAGAAGACTCAGCATCTTCCTCATTGTGCATATTTCATCAGCAAAAGACAAGGTTATCACTGAAGAGGAACAACGTGATATAAATTGACACTCTTCAAGCTTTGACTGCTTGATACTTCATCTAAGATAAATTTTCTATAAAATATAACAAATGTGCCATGTGGGCCATACTTTGGATGGCTGTATGAGTGGTTGCTACATCTTACTTGAATACTGCTGACAGCTTCTCTCCATCTGTTAAATGGGCATAGAAAGAGTGTAGGGTCTGTTGATATTTGGCAATGTTTAGCGTGTAATTGAAAGATATGGGACCAATAATGCATACGCTGGACAATGCACACCAAACACCTATCTTCTCTGAGCAAAAAGCTTCTTCACGCAGAATATGTAGGTTATACTGCGACCATTACATGTAGTTTGTGGAGTTTTACGTAAACTGGCAAATGAAACCAAGCCTGAAGTAAAGTAAGGGGTCCAAGTAACCGTTAGAAACTGATGTTAAGTCAGTTACTACAATGAAGTCTTTTTTCCTGATCCTCAAATTTCAACTCTTGCACCACACTCACACGACAGGCTTTTATTTTCATATCTTTTAGTTTACAATGACACAATGTTCAAGATAACCTCCCTACCGATATCCAGGGACTTCTTGTAATGTCCATGTGAATTTTATCTAGAGTTTCAGGGATCCTCATTGTTGATCTTCTGTTTCTCTGTATGTTCTGAACGGATCCTACAGTCCACCATTTCTTGCACAGATCTTGAATAGTATTGGTCGTGGGGAGTTTCGAGTGGTATGAGGATTAAATTGGGGTAATTCTCCTGGGCTTCTCTTTGTGATGGAACATTTGAAAACGGAGATACGAATTTTTTTCTAGTTTACTGAACACATATAGCTTTCTACTTATTTTAGTTGTCATTTTCACTTTGGCAATCATTGTTGCCACAACCGAGTCATTATCACTCTAACGTCCGTCGGCCGTCATAATTTAATTTATTATTTATTGGTAATGTTTATTGTTGCCGACTTACGTTGTGGGCCTTAATCAAAATATTTCATTCAATTTTGATTTACAATTAAATGCTTTTGTGAAGTTCTTCTTTTTAACAATATTAATGTTAAATTATTTCTTACATTAATGAACGTTAGACTCGCTGAATCTTAAAACATGAGCATATAAGTTGAACAATGGAATAAACTTTTCATATTAATTTCTTCGGTTAGTCAGTTCACTTTAGAGAAAAAAAAGTTTTAGTTATTAATTACAATTGCGGCCCACACACGCGCGACAGTATTTTTTCTTACCTCCGTTAACCATTGCATTGTAGTCGGAGTCCTGGCTCTGGCTCTTGGCTGTTGTACTGAAAATAAGAATCTTAAAGCTACGTATTTTCTGCAGCGTCGGGCGGCTGTGGAGAAAAAATGTATATTATGTTAATAGCGGGTGAGTTTTCCGCTTCCGCTAATTTTTTATAAGTTAATATCGCCACGTAATGGCGTCGTTGGCTGCATCGGTCGCTGCGATTGTTGCACTGTAAATTACTCGAATGCAGGTTAATTCAATGAAGGCGGACATGAAATCGGGATCACCTCTTACAAATTAAAAGTGAACAATAATATTAAATCAATATATTATCTGCTTGATTAGTACAAATATGCTTACATTTGCCAGCAGTCACAAGATGTCCATCGTGCAACCAAGCCAAGAGAAGAAGTGAAGACGACTAAAAAATTAACAAAAGAGCGTACCTTGTCGTCTCTTTAGATCATTTTGTTATATTTCTTTGCCCTCGAAACCTACACAGAGAAATTATTATTTTACGGGTACGTGAGAAAAATGTATATTATTCAATTTTTAAATGTCTCTTCTTTATAAATACTGTTTTTTAAGTCTTTACGTATTATTTCACTGGGGACGCTATATCACTGATACCAGTTTCGATGTGGACAATCTCAAAGAGGCCAGGTTTATTTGTTGGCAATCGATCCAACACATTATTCACCAGTAATAGGGTAGTTTTCAGGGAAGGCCTTTAGTAATGTTTCACAGGAAATCTTATGACGCCCACCTGTAACAAAACTGTAACTTTCCCCAATAATTGTTGGATGATTGAAGTCGCCACCGATGATTGCAGTATGATTGGGGAATGAAGGATCTAATTACCATTTTACGCCCAGCCCTGATACTGACTCTTGCCCAAAAAGTCTCACCTGCAGCTTCAATTTCTATCTCATTGGGTTTGTGTTTCTTCTCTACCGTAACAAATGCACCACCTTCACTTCCCATTTGCCTATCACTTCGATATGCACAAAAAATTTCCCCAAAAATGTCACTGTTTTCAATAGCCGGTTTCAACCAGCTTTCTGTACCTAGTGTTATGTCAGCTTCACTGCTTTTCTGGAGCGCTTCAACCTCTGGCACTCTGTTGAAAATACTTCGGCAGTAACCATTAGAATTTTAATACTCTCAAATGTCGAAGGCATTTCTTTCCATGTTAGACTGATACTTCTGAGTTTCCTACAGCTTCCATTATGTCAACTGGATAGAGGGTCGCCTAATGTAAAAAAAAAACCTTGTGTGCACCTCACACACAGTCAGCTACCTGAGTAGCAGCCTCTGACGTATAGCGCACGCCGTGCAAACCTGACCTACTTAAGGGTCCGTACAGTTCTAACTCAATGACGCCAGTCCAGAAATTCGCAGCCTAGCTTGTCAGAGAACCTTCGAAGTCCTTCGTTCAGTTTTTGTACTCGACTCAGAACCAAAGGGCCACAATCATCTGTGGGGACGTAGCTGCAAATTGTGAGCTCCACCTTCTCTGCCATTCGGTGGAGTATCCCAAGTATGACTTCGGAGCCCATACGACAGGAATCATTTACTACGACGTGCTCCATAATCTGCAGTTAGGTGCACCCTGTTCCCCCCCCCCCCCCCCCCCAGTGGCTGCTGAAATAGCCTCTTCAACGTGTTGAATGAGGCGCAAGACATAAACACTAAGTGCACCTGGTGTTCTTTCCTGTCCCTTGGTGCCGTTTCCCTAAGGGGTAGCATCATTCGCCGTACATTTCAACTGCCGAAGGTTAACAGACCCAGCATTTGCCTCCTCTTGACACCAGACAAAACAGGTTTCCCTGAAACAGGTGAAGTGAGTCCCTCTGACTCAGTTTCAGTGAAAGACAGAACCTCAGAATTCTTGATCGTGGGGATAGATACAATACATTGAGTCCTCCATGGTTACTGTCCACTTTGTAGACGATGCTTAGATCTAAGACTGACACACCACTAGCAGACAAGTGGACTAGTGGTGACAGATCCTGTACTTTCGGTGGAGGAGACAGGATCCACAAGAAAGGATGATACTCGAGGTACCTCTGGTACAGATATCACAGGTACAACGATTCACTGCAGTTGTCATTAATTTGACGGAAGTCAGAGCGATTTTCAACTACTTAAGAACTTCAACCAATTCATCCAGTATTCAAGAACAGCATTCACAGTTGAGCTGTATTTTGGCTGGTACAATGTATTACAGGGTGGTTGTAATGTCCCCACAGCAAAGGACTCCACCAAAGATTCTATTTGGCTGATTCTTTTTATCACTATATCACATCTTATATTAAAAACTATACATAGATAAAGGAGAGAGAGAGCGCGAATGAAAATAGAGATAATACTAATAATCCTCCATTAGTCTAATTTTTCGCCTGTCTTATCACGGATCAGTCAAGAACTGGGAGGGCCTTACTTTACTGTATAGACTTATGTGTGAAGGTGAAGGATCTTAAAGACAACAGATACACGTCTATACAGACAAGACATTACACAGAGATAGCGGCTAGCTGCATTGATCATCTATTCTTAGATTAAAGAGACGGCAACTTACTATCCGAACATTAAATTGTTAAAATGAACTTATTATTCGAACATTAAAATGTAAAATAGTGAACAAACAACTTTACAATTGGGCAGCATTTTGGCTGGTGCAATGTATTACAGGGTAGTGAACAAACAACTTTTAATTAAGTCTGCTGATCACATTCTAATCTGTTGAGTTAAAAAGTTGATAAACATTTATAAAAAACTGAAAATTCACGAAACGATATTTCTATTATGGAAACACGAAGATCTGTTGTAAAAATGACTAGTTTCCTAAAACGTTTTGAGGTTAATTGCAGCTGTTAGGGAACTCGAGTACATAGTTATATTTACGATAAATGTAGATAATATATAGGGCTACTCCTCTTTAAGAAAAACTAGATCTAACACAGTATCTGATACAGTAACTAAATAAAGCCGGTTTACTGCAAAATACCATTAGATTATGCAAAGGACAATGGTAGCTTCCGAAAATTCTCAAAAACGCACGTTTATTTGTATTTATATACAGAGAAGTTCGGGGGTGACGTATTCTTCGGCAGTAACTGTGAATCACTATCGCTGATGTGCAACGAAATAAGTTAAGAAATTAAAACACTCTTACCGGTAACTTAAGAAACTATAGTTGGTAAGTGTCCGAAAATTCTCGAAAATAACCTATTTCTAACATAATTATAGAATGAAATTAGAGAACGACTTTTGTACGAGTATAGACAGGTCTACTGTTCTCAAAACTTTTAAAGAGGACAAATAAGCTTAAGCCTACAATCGACGGTAACAGTACGAGTTTATTGCGGTGCTCGCGAATGTTTGAATTTTCGTAGTACAAACGGGTATTAATACAACCAATAATAAATTACGCAAAAGCGACGCGAACAGTAAAATATGTGAATCTAGAACTTAAATCGGCACACGAATCTTGTATACACGGCGTCCCAAAAAGCAAAATTCCGATGTCGGCTTTTATATATAAATGAACGTACGTATTGCACAGATTTTTCACTTGGCTGTTTCTGTACACACTTCTACGCAGGCATGCCGAAGAAGACCATTGCAGAGTGAATTTATCTCGGTCAAAATCACTAAAATGTGCAGCACCAACAATGCATGTCTTCTGCCTGTTGCAGCTAACGACGAACATTAAAGCAGGATAATGACAGATTGCGTCTTTTAGGAAAATAATATCTCGAAAACAGCACAGAAAACTCGACGCAGCTGCTATGTCAATTTAAGAATAAGCCAAAAACATCGAAAAAGTTTCTGCTTGTAAGCTATGATTAATTTTTTCATAATATAATCCCTACAATTGAAACTATGGTTAAAAACTTGAAATTTCTCCAGTGAGTCCAGTCTAAAGCCCTTCTGTTTCCTATTGAAAGTAACCGTGTCTTCAAATTCGATCGGGGAGTCTGCACATTGTACGAGATGCTCGGCGTAAGTATTGCCGTGAATGTTACTGCCTATTTTTCTAAAAATGTTCTTTGACTCTAACTTTGACTACTCTTCTTTTCTGCCCCACATAGAAACACGGCAATCAATACACCTCACTTTATAGACGCCAGAACGAGCAAATGGCTCGTCATCAGGCTTTTAGGCATGAACTACGTTGTTTCCTAGACTATTGTTAGTTTAAAACAGCCATATTTCTTAGTAGGAAGGTGGCTTGTCATATATGAAATCTTTCCTAGAAGAGCTATGGAAAAGAAATTCCCTTTCTCTTTGCCCTCTTTTTCTAATTTGTTATTTCCTAGATTGGAACATTTTAGCGGGTTTATTTCCAACATACGGTATACTAATGACGATTCGTAGCTGTTAATACTGGCTGCAGTTTGAATGAAATTAATCTCTTCCCAAGCACACAAACTGGCTTTTTTCCATTGCTTTATTCATCGTGCTCTGCTTACTCCTTTACCCCGGACATTTTTAGGGAAGAAATAAATTTGATTAAAACTGTAGCCCGTAATAACTGCCACGAATCATCATTAGTAGACCGAATATTAGATACTAAAACCACTCAAAAATGTTCCACTCTAGAATATTATAAATTGCGTAGAGAGGATAAAGAGGGGGGGGAATTTCTTTTTCCTACCGCTTCTAAGAAATATTTCATATAAGATAAGCCGCCTTCTTATTAAGAAATGTGGCTGTAAGGTTTCGTTTTCGACTAAAAATTGCTTTGGAAAAAATAATTTGCACCATAAAGCGTAATGACGACCCAGTTGCTCATTCTGGCGTCTATAAAGTGAGATGAAGGGATTGTCCCTGTTTCTGTGGTGGACAGACAGGAATAGCAGTCAATGTTAGATTTAAAGATCATTTATTGGATAAAGAAGACGGTAACGTTCATGGATCTACACTCCTGGAAATTGAAATACGAACACCGTGAATTCATTGTCCCAGGAAGGGGAAACTTTATTGACACATTCCTGGGGTCAGATACATCACATGATCACACTGACAGAACCACAGGCACATAGACACAGGCAACAGAGCATGCACAATGTCGGCACTAGTACAGTGTATATCCACCTTTCGCAGCAATGCAGGCTGCTATTCTCCCATGGAGACGATCGTAGAGATGCTGGATGTAGTCCTGTGGAACGGCTTGCCATGCCATTTCCACCTGGCGCCTCAGTTGGACCAGCGTTCGTGCTGGACGTGCAGACCGCGTGAGACGACGCTTCATCCAGTCCCCAAACATGCTCAATGCGGGACAGATCCGGAGACCTTGCTGGCCAGGGTAGTTGACTTACACCTTCTAGAGCACGTTGGGTGGCACGGGATACATGCGGACGTGCATTGTCCTGCTGGAACAGCAAGTTCCCTTGCCGGTCTAGGAATGGTAGAACGTTGGGTTCGATGACGGTTTGGATGTACCGTGCACTATTCAGTGTCCCCTCGACGATCACCAGTGGTGTACGGCCAGTGTAGGAGATCGCTCCCCACACCATGATGCCGGGTGTTGGCCCTGTGTGCCTCGGTCGTATGCAGTCCTGATTGTGGCGCTCACCTGCACGGCGCCAAACACGCATACGACCATCATTGGCACCAAGGCAGAAGCGACTCTCATCGCTGAAGACGACACGTCTCCATTTGTCCCTCCATTCACGCCTGTCGCGTCACCACTGGAGGTGGGCTGCACGATGTTGGGGCGTGAGCGGAAGACGGCCTAACGGTGTGCGGGACCGTAGCCCAGCTTCATGGAGGCGGTTGCGAATGGTCCTCGCCGATACCCCAGGATCAACAGTGTCCCTAATTTGCTGGGAAGTGGCGGTGCGGTCCCCTACGGCACTGCGTAGGATCCTACGGTCTTGGCGTGCATCCGTGCGTCGCTGCGGTCCGATCCCAGGTCGACGGGCACGTGCACCTTCCGCCAACCACTGGCGACAACATCGATGTACTGTGGAGACCTCACGCCCCACGTGTTGAGCAATTCGGTGGTACGTCCACCCGGCCTCCCGCATGCCCACTATACGCCGTCGCTCAAAGTCCGTCAACTGCACATACGGTTCACGTCCACGCTGTCGCGGCATGCTACCAGTGTTAAAGACTGCGATGGAGCTCCGTATGCCACGGCAAACTGGCTGACACTGACGGTGGCGGTGCACATATGCTGCGCAGCTAGCGCCATTCGACGGCCAACACCGCGGTTCCTGGTGTGTCCGCTGCGCCGTGCGTGTGATCATTGCTTGTACAGCCCTCTCGCAGTGTCCGGAGCAAGTATGGTGGGTCTGACACACCGGTGTCAATGTGTTCTTTTTTCCATTTCCAGGAGTGTATTTACGCTGAGCACCTCGTACGTTGTGCACAGTCACCGATTAAATTGGAAGATACGGCTATTTTATGTATGAAAGAGAAAGGTTTTAGATTGGACCTGCTCGAGGAATATAAAACTTTTAAGCACAATATCAAATATAGGGACTCTGTTCTTATTGATCAATTACCACATAAAAACCGAAACTTTCTCATTCGCTCTCGGCCTGTTTTTAAATTAACGTAGCAGCCGTATCAGATTTTCCACGCTGTTTCGAGGTATTCTTTTTCTCAAAGACGCAATATGTTCTTATCCTAATGTAATGGGCGACATAGTTTTGTTCACCATTTTGTTAGATTTATAATTGTTGTCAATTTACTGTTATTTTAGTGTGATTTTATTGACATATTAGGTGGCTTAGGTGGTTGTTACGGCTTCTTGTGTGAGCTGCACCTACCCGTAAGTTTCCTGCTGGCTTCTCTCTTCTGTCCCGTTAGCTGTCTTTGTGTATGATGCACATCTATCTTAGATTTTACATGGATAATTTTTACTGTTGACTAAGCTTTGGCTCTGAGCACTATGGGACTTAACGTCTGAGGTCATCAGTCCCCTGGAACTTAGAACTACTTAAACCTAACCAACCTAGGGACATCACACACATCCTTGCCCGAGGCAGGATTCGAACTTGCGACCGTTGCGGTGGCGCGGTTCCAGACTGTAGTGCCTAGAACCGCTCTGCCACCACGGCCGGCGACTAAGCTATGGCTATGCCGTAGCATTTATATGGATTATTTTACTGTTGATTAAGCCTTATTACTGCATTTCTCTTTTCACACAATGTATAACATCTAAGTTTATTACATTTCCACTTTATGTAAGTATGCTTTTTCTTTTCGCTTCGCGAATGACTTCCATGTACTGGCTGTAATATATCCTTCTGTTGGGTGTTATTACTTCTTCTCAGGAACACAGTTTTATATTTGACGAAATATAGGTATAAATTGGAATAACTTTTGATGTGCAACTGATGGGCTGTGTGATTGTCATAGTATCCACATTTCCTTAACATTCTTCCTGTGAATCTCAGTCTGATACCTGCTTACGATTTCACATCCCTACAAACTGTTACACCCAGCTATTAGTATGAGATGAGTAATTCGAACTTCGACACACAGCATTTTTAGTCACCGGATGGAAAGTATTTTTCTTGATTTGTGATGTTCTCAATTTTACATTTCTGAACATTTAAAAGAAGTCGTCAGTTTTTGTATCTTTTTGAAATCATATTAAGATCCAAATGAATAATTGTTCACATTTAGTATTTCGCGGTAGGTAACAGTATCATCTGCGAAAACTCTGACGTTACTGTCAATATAGAATAGGTTGAAAAACCGGTCAACCAGCTTCAAATAAAAGTTTATTATCCCATGACCAGTGTTTCGATATGTGTAAAAATACCTTCTGCAGAAGTATTGGCCCTAAAATGTACCTACCAGTTACAAATTATTTTTTATAAACATAATAAAATATTAATAGGAAAATACTTGTGAATTAAACGGGCTTACCTATTACGTCATATTTAGGTTATGACATTTTCGCTGTGGCTACCATTATCGGCGATGATGTGGCGCAGACGAATAGCGAAACTCTGCATGACCCACTGACGTGTCGGAACATCGATGCTGTGGATGACCACCTGAATGGCTGTTTTCAGTTCAGCAATAGTTTTGGGATTATTGCTGTACACCTTGTCTCTAATATAGACCGACAAAAAAGAGTCGCATGTGTTCAGATCCGGAGAATTTGGCAGCCAATCGAGACCCATGCCAGTGGCCTCTGGGTACCCCAGAGCTAGAATGCGTTCACCAAAGTGCTCCTAAAGGGCATCAAACACTCTCTTGCTTCGATGTGATCGAGCTCCGTCTTCAATAAAACACATCTTGTCGGAATCAGGGTCACTTTGGATAATGGGGATAAAATCATCTTCGAAAACCTTCACGTACCGTTCGGTAGTCACTGTGGCATCAAGGAATATCGCACTGATTATTCCATGACTGGACACTGCACACAACACGGTCACCCGTAGAGGGTGAAGAGTCATCTCGATCGTGAAATGCGGATTCTCAGGTCCCCAAATGCGCCAGTTTCGCTTATTGACGAACCCATCCATATGAAAGTGGTCTTCGTCGCTAAACCAAACCAGTCATGCAAATACTAATACCCATCATCCGCCGCGGCCAACCGTGCAGTCTGAACATCGTAACTCAAGCCGTTCAGAAGTTATGACGAGTTTACTTCATATAGTTCAGTAATTGTCACCTTGTATAATGAAATTCTCGTCTTGACCACAATATTATTTTAAATTTTCTGTTAGCCTTAAGCGTTTGGGCATTACATTATTTTCAAAGCCACAAAATCCTGTTCATACGAAGAATTGATGACATTCAACAATTATGGTTTTTTTTATTTCTGTTAACCTCAAGCGTTTCGGCATTACATTATCTTAAACTCAATAAAATCCTGTTCATACAAAGGACTGACGACAATCAACAATTATGGTGGACGCGATAGTTTGAATTAATAGGATTCCGTTCCTTTGAAATGGCGTAATGCCGGAACATGTAGGGGAGGAGCCGGGTAAAGTGGCCATGGTGGGCAAAGTGAATATTGGGATCCTGGGGGCTACAAGGCCCTGTCATGGTGCGGGAAATGTTTTCACTTATTATTCCTGGATGGTCCAGTCACCCCATAAAGCCTAACGTGTTTTTTGTGGATTTTAGTTGTCCTGTTGTCAGGTGAGTGGTTAGTTTGTGTACTTATTGTGGAGAGGGAATGGAACTTACGTCTTTTTAAAGAAATTGTGTTGAAAGTGTCATATATTGACTGCATAATTTTGCTTTAGTTATTGACAGTTCGGTTATGATATTGGTTCAAAATGGCTCTGAACGCTTGGGCCGGCTCGCCAGTGGGTACGCGTGCTCCTAGTGCGACTAGAGCACGCGTACGGCATAACGCTCCCGCGCCGGCCGTCGCAGCGGCTAAGTCCGTTATCAGAGCTCTTATGTAATCATGGTTATGCGCTCAGTATAAAAGGGGTCAACGCAGACCAGCGGAATCATTCCGCTGTGAGCTATATCCGCAACAGCATTGAAGCACTATGCCTCGTCGACGTGTGCATCGTCAACGTCGCCATCGCATGCCAGTTTACAAACACATGATAAGCCTGGAGAATAAACTTGGCACAAATGGAACTGCACAAAGTGTCACATTGAATGGACCGATTTTTGTTTTTGGGGGATGTTGAGTTAATTCCAGTCTTGACGTTGCCACAGGGAGTACTGGAATTGGATGGTTTACTCTCGCTATCTTCCGATGTGAGAATGCCTCTCTACCTGGATTGGAATCATACGCCGATCGAGACGTCATCGTTTACAAGACCTGGCATTGTGGAATAGATGCTAAAACCCAATCTAGACCTAGTTATGTATATAGTAATATGCCTTTTACATTGTATACCCACTCCTGTCGTAAAGTTAGTAATGATGAAAAAATACATGTATGGATGAAAGGACTTGGTGCACTTGCTGAGAATGTAACTGTAACTGGTGATGTAACCCTGTACTATAATTATTAATAAAGTCTGATCTGTAGCGTCAGCCGCTAATCGCTAGACGTACAACTGGTGAACGGGAGCTCAAGGATGCAACAATATGTAAAAAATCGAACTTCTGAGGTCATCAGTCCCCTAGAATTTAGAACTACTTAAACCTAAGGACATCACACACATCCATGCCCGAGGACGGATTCGAACCTGCGACAGTAGCGGTCGCGCGGTTCCAGACTGTAGCGCCTAGAACCGCTCGGCCACTACGGCCGGCTATGTTATTGGAGGGTATACAACTTTTATGCCAAAGCTTCAGTCCGGGTAACATGGGCGCGTCGGTGGTAGCTCCCGTCCACTTTGTGTAGGGCGAAAACGTAACACCAGCAGTCGCAACAAGGGCTCCGCGGCGGTACGTCCGGCAAGCCCTTGCAAGTGACCTAGAGGCGGAAAGTAGAGAAAGAGAAGAAAAGAAAATGGAATGACGAAAAAGGGAAAGCAACCGAAAAGAAGAAAGGAAGTAACAAGAAGAGTGCGAGTACTCTTTGACGACAACGATGAAGACACAGAGTGCATGTACCGTGAGGAAAGAAGGTTCAGATTAAAGGACAGAAGAGCTCCCTCTCAGCCCAGAAATTTTGTACAAGAGATGAGGAACATAGTTTGAATGTTATTCGTGAAAAGTGTAAATAATTCGAGTCACGTTTCACAATAGAATATATTTTGTTCTTTATTAAAGCAGTTTCGTTTATTCTTTACTTTTTATTTAAAACTAAGTTGCCACTGTATGAAAACTGAGTTGCTTGAAGTACTCTGTTTCGTCCAAAGATAATCAAACTATTCGATATCATATTTCAGTAGCTATAGATTATAATCGCTTATTTCTAAGCAGTTCGGTCTATTGGTACTCGACTTAAAAAACAGGCGTAATGCCTTGAAACTTCCCCTTTGAATGTAAAGAATGACTGTGCTGGTAAACCTCTACGTTATTTGATACTGAAACAGTTGAGCAAAACTGAACGTACTCAGACAGTTCTCCCTTTACTTATTCTGATCATCACTAAACTAACACACAGCATTTTCAGCGCAACGCAGTCTGACATTCAATTATCGCTACAAAATACTGACCCTGACTAACAATAACTTATACCTTTCATGAATCACGTACGTCAAAAAAATATTCGTTACTCGAACTACTGCAGTTCAGGGAGCGCCAATACTGCCAGCTAAATAACAGATTCTAACTACTGAAGGCACTAACTACTGATAGGCATTGTTAGCAAATGAAAGATTTTGATAGAGAACAAACAAAGCATTTATCTTCATAGTGTTCAAAAGTCAGTATATAGGGTGAATCACCTAACATTACCGCTGGATATATATCGTAAACCACATCAAATACTGACGAATCGATTGCACAGACCGAACGTGAGGAGAGGGGCTAGTGTAATTGGTTAATACAAACCATAAAAAAATGCACGGAATTATGTTTTTTAACACAAACCTACGTTTTTTTTAATGGAACCCCGTTAGATTTGTTAGCACATCTGAACATATAAACAAATACGTAATCAGTGCCGTTTGTTGCATTGTAAAATGTTAATTACATCCGGAGATATTGTAATCTAAAGTTGACGCTTGAGTACCACTCCTCCGCTGTTCGATCGTGTGTATCGGAGAGCACCGAATTACGTTGGGATCCAAAGGGAACGGTGATGGACCTTAGGTACAGAAGAGACTGGAACAGCACATTACGTCCACATGCTAACACCTTTTTATTGGTCTTTTTCACTGACGCACATGTACATTACCATGAGGGGTGAGGTACACGTACACAAGTGGTTTCCGTTTTCAATTACGGAGTGGAATAGAGTGTTTCCCGACATGTCAGGCCAATAGATGTTCAGTGTGGTGGCCATCAATTGCTGCACACAATTGAAATCCCTGGCGTAATGACTGTCGTACACGCCGCAGTACATCTGGTGTAATGTCGCCGCAGGCTGCCACAATACGTTGTTTCATATCCTCTGGGGTTGTAGGCACATCACGGTACACATTCTCCTGTAACGTACCCCACAGAAAGAAGTCCAGAGGTGTAAGATCATGAGAACGGTAATTGAAAATGGAAACCACGTGTGTACGTGTACCTCACCCCTCATAGAAATGTACATGTGCGTTAGTGAAAAATACCAATACAAAGGTGTCAGCATGTGGACGTAATGTGCTGTTCCAGTCTCTTCTGTACTTAAGGTCCATCACCGTTCCCTTTGGATCCCAACGTAATTCGGTGCTCAACGATACACACGATCGAACAGCGGAGGAGTGATACTCAAGCGTCAACTTTAGGTTACAATATCTCATGATGTAATTAACATTTTTCAATGCAACAAACGGTACTGATTACGTATTTGTTTATATGTTCAAATGTCCTAACAAAACTAACGTGGTTCCATTTAAAAAAACGTAGGTTTGTGTTAAAAAACATACTTCCGTGCATTTTTGTATGGTTTGTATTAAACAATTACACTACCAGCTCTCCTCACGTTCTGTCTGTGGAATCGGTTCGTCAGTATTTGATGTGGTTTACGAAATATATCCAGCGGTATCGTTAGATGACTCACCCTGTATAACCACACAGTTTCACTTGCAGCAATAAGCGTTGGTGTGGTACTGCTGCTTTTAATCTAACAATACAAGTTGGAAATTATTTGCCGGCTTTCATCCATATCGTAATACCGAAAATAGAAAAATGGTTCAAATGGCTCTGAGCACTATGGGACTCAACTGCTGAGGTCATCAGTCCCCTAGAACTTAGAACTACTTAAACCTGACTAACCTAAGGACGTCACACACATGCATGCCCGAGGCAGGATTCGAACCTGCGACCGTAGCGGTCGCGCGGTTCCAAACTGTAGCCCCTAGAACCGCTCGGCCACCCCTGCCGGCCCGAAAGTAGACCAAAAAGCAATATACCCCTGGACCCGTGGTCTAAGGGTAGCGTCTTTGATTCATAATCAAAACGTCTTCCGTCCCGGGTTCGATCCCCGCCACTGCCTAAATTTTGATAAATAATCATCATTGGCGGCCGAAGACTTCCGGCATAAGAAGTCAGCCTCATTCTGCCAACGGCCTTGTCAAAGAGGGCGGAGGAGCGGATAGAGGTTCAGGGCACTCTCTTGTCCTAGGGGTGGGAAATTGCCCCTAAAGGCGGAAGAATCAGCAATTATCAACGACATGAGGATGCAGAAGGCAATGGAAACCACTGCATTAAAGACACGTAACGTGTATCCACAGGACATGTGGCCTGTAATTGAAGAAGTGTCATGATGATCTCTCCATTGGCAAAAGATTCCGGAATAGTCCCCCATTCGGATCTCTGGGAGGGGACTGCCAAGGTAGAGGTTACCATGAGAAAAAGATTGAATAATCAACGAAAGGATGGGCGTGGAATGTCACAAACTTGAACGTGGTAGGGAAACTAGAAAATCTGAAAAGGGAAATGCAAAGGCTCAATCTAGATATAGTAGGCGTCAGTGGAGTGAAGTGGAAGGAAGACAAGGATTTCTGGTCAGATGAGTATCGGGTAATATCAACAGCAGCAGAAAATGGTATAACAGGTGTGGGATTCGTTATGAATAGGAAGGTAGGGCAGAGGGTGTGTTACTATGAACAGTTCAGTGACCGGGTTGTTCTAATCAGAATCGACAGCAGACCAACACCGACAACGATAGATCAGGTATACACGCCGACGTCGCAAGCTGAAGATGAACAGATAGAGAAAGTGTATGAGGATATTGAAAGGGTAATGCAGTATGTAAAGGGGGACGAAAATCTAATAGTCATGGGCGACTGGAATGCAGTTGTAGTGGAAGGAGTAGAAGAAAAGGTTACAGGAGAATATGGGCTTGGGACGAGGAATAAAAGAGGAAAAAGACTAATTGAGTTCTGTAACAAGTTTCAGATAGTAATAGCGAATACCCTGTTCAAGAATCACAAGAGGAGAAGGTATACTTGGAAAAGGACGGGAGATACGGGAAGATTTCAATTAGATTACATCATGGTCAGACAGAGATTCCGAAATCAGATACTGGATTGTAAGGCGTACCCAGGAGCAGATATAGACTCAGATCACAATATAGTAGTGATGAAGAGTAGGCTGAAGTTCAAGACATTAGTCAGGAAGAATCAATACGCAAAGAAGTGGGATACGGAAGTACTAAGGAATGACGAGATACGTTTGAAGTTCTCTAACGCTATAGATACAGCAATAAGGAATAGAGCAGTAGGTAGTACAGTTGAAGAGGAATGGACATCTCTAAAAAGGGCCATCACAGAAGTTGGGGAGGAAAACATAGGTACAAAGAAGGTAGCTGCGAAGAAACCATGGGTAACATAAGAAATACTTCAGTTGATTGATGAAAGGAGGAGGTACAAACATGTTCCGGGAAAATCAGGAATACAAAAATACAAGTCGCTGAAGAATGAAATAAATAGGAAGTGCAGGGAAGCTAAGACGAAATGGCTGCAGGAAAAATGTGAAGACATCGAAAAAGATATGATTGTCGGAAGGACAGACGACTCAGCATACAGGAAAGTCGAAACAACCTTTGGTAACATTAAAAGCAACGGTGGTAACATTAAGAGTGCAACGGGAATTCCACTGTTAAATGCAGAGGAGAGAGCAGATAGATGGAAAGAATACATTGAATGCCTCTATGAGGGTGAAGATTTGTCTGATGTGATAGAAGAAGAAACAGGAGTCGATTTAGAAGGGATAGGGATCCAGTATTAGAATCGGAATTTAAAAGAGCTTTGGAGGACTTACGGTCAAATAAGGCAGAAGGGATAGATAACATTCCATCAGAATTTCTAAAATCATTAGGGGAAGTGGCAACAAAACGACTACTCACATTGGTGTGTAGAATATACGAGTCTGGCGACATACCATCTGACTTTCGGAAAAGCATCATCCACACAATTCCGAAGACGGCAAGAGCTGACAAGTGCGAGAATTATCGCGCAATCAGCTTAACAGCTCATGCATCGAAGCTGCTTACAAGAATAATATACAGAAGAGTGGAAAAGAAAATTAAGAATGCGCTAGGTGACGATCAGTTTCGTTTTAGGGAAAGTAAAGGGACGAGAGAGGCAATTCTGACGTTACAGCTAATAATGGAAGCAACGCTAAAGAAAAATCAAGACACTTTCATAGGATTTGTCGACCTGGAAAAAGCGTTCGACAATATAAAATGGTGCAAGCTGTCGAGATTCTGAAAAAAGTAGGGGTAAGTTATAGGGAGAGACGGGTCATATATAATATGTACAACAACCAAGAGGGAATAATAAGAGTGGACGATCAAGAACGAAGAGCTCGTATTAAGAAGGGTGTAAGACAAGGCTGTAGCCTTTCGCCCCTACTCTTCAATCTGCACATCGAGGAAGCAATGATGGAAATAAAAGAAAGGTTCAGGAGTGGAATTAAAATAGAAGGTGAAAGGATATCAATGATACGATTCGCTGATGACATTGCTATCCTGAGTGAAAGTGAAGAAGAATTAAATGATCTGCTGAACGGAATGAACAGTCTAATGAGTACACAGTATGGTATGAGAGTAAATCGGAGAAAGACGAAGGTAATGAGAATCAGTAGAAATGAGAACAGCGAGAAACTTAACATCAGGATTGATGGTCACGAAGTCAGTGAAGTTAAGGAATTCTGCTACCTAGGCAGTAAAATAACCAATGACGGACGGAGCAAGGTGGACATCAAAAGCAGGCTCGCTATGGCAAAAAAGGCATTTATGGCCAAGAGAAGTCTACTAATATCAAATACCGGCCTTAATTTGAGGAAGAAATTTCTGAGGATGTACGTCTGGAGTACAGCATTGTATGGTAGTGAAACATGGACTGTGGGAAAACCGGAACAGAAGAGAATCGAAGCATTTCAGATGTGGTGCTATAGACGAATGTTGAAAATTAGGTGGACTGATAAGGTAAGGAATGAGGAGGTTCTACGCAGAATCGGAGAGGAAAAGAATATGTGGAAAACCCTGATAAGGAGAAGGGACAGGATGATAGGACAATAGGACATCTGCTAAGACATGAGGGAATGACTTTCATGGTACTAAAGGGAGCTATAGAGGGCAAAAACTGTAGAGGAAGACAGAGATTGGAATACGTCAAGCAAATAATTGAGGACGTAGGTTGCAAGTGCTACTCTGAGATGAAGAGGTTAGCACAGGAAAGGAATTCGTGGCGGGCCGCATCAAACCAGTCAGTGGACTGATAAAAAAAAAAAAAAAACATACGAATTACGACGAACTTTGAGGTGTTTCAGAGTTTACGTAGATTAACAAACTGACGATAGGAGTCTGTACCCAGAAGCGTCTCGAACGGTATCGCAGAGCTCAAAATTAATGGTACCAGCGTCTGCCGGTGGGCCATCCCTTCGAAAGAAAACCTGCTCTCAGCTATTGTTGTGACAGGCGTATAAACATTTGATGACATGTACTGTCCTCCATACTGTAAGATAAGAAGCGAAAATTTCCATTTCAAACTCCTTTTTGCTATCGACGGTGTTACTTTGCAGTAGGTTTTGGACCACGTCATTAGAGTCGTTGAATGGTGTTTCCTCAAAACACTTTCTACCATCTAGTTTATCGGTATATTACAACCTGAATAGAATCTTCTTTAAGTTATTTCCCAGAGTTTTTACAACAGACACTGAGGCCGCCCACTAGTATGAGCTAAGAATTAATGCCTTGAAAGTGTTTCCTTCTAGACAACATTTTGACCAACGAATGAATATTAACGCGATCTGATTTCTTTTTCATGAGATAGTCGGAGATAGGAAAGACGTTTATGGCGCAACGATAAATGTAGAGTATCTTGAACGTATGTTTAGGAATATATCATTCTCAACACACTCAATATCAGCACTTGTGTCGAAGTTCCCAGCAATTCAGACTCACTTGCTGTAATATGCATGAAAAGAAATAATTACACATTCTAAGACAAAAAAGAATGACCAACCTTGAAGGAATTACCCGACTGAGACGGAAACCTGTAGATGTGATTTAAATGTACAGACGAACAGATGGTTGCAGTTTCAGAAAAATTGGATCAGTTATTCAAGAGAGAGAGCTTCAAGTTTCTGAGCAAAGCAATAACACGTTAGTTCACCTCTGTCCCTTCTACAACCAGATATTCGGCTTGGCATTGATTGATAGAGTTATTCGATGTCCTTGTTAGGGATATCGTGACAAATTCCGTCCAACTGGCGAATGAGATCGTCCAAATACCGAGCTAATTACGTAGCATAATCATAAAAACGTCATTTTTCTTTTTTGGTCTAAGAGTGCATTTTCTCTCGGTCAGTTTCACTTCCAAAAGGGTGGATTATGTTGTGAGACATGGCGGAATATTGCCGTTTTAGCCCCTATAATTTCTTGAAATGCTGGTACACCATGTCATCAAAAGTATCCGGACACGTTTTTCACATTAGGTGTATTGCGCTGCCACCTACTGCCAGTACTCCATATCAACGACCTCAGTAGTCATTAGACATCGTGAGAGAGCAGAATGGGGCGCTCCGCGGAACTGATAGAATTTGGAACCCTGTCAGGTGATTTGCTGTCACTTGCGTCATACGCCTGTACGCGAGATTTCCACACTTCTAAACATCCCTAGGTCCACGGTTACCGATGTGATAGTTAAGTGGAAACGTGAAGTGACACGTACAGCACCAGTGCGTACAGGCCGACCTCGTCTGCCGCCGACAGTTGAAGCAGGTCGCAATGCATAATGGACAGGCATCTATCCAGATCATCACTCAGGAATTCCAAACTGCATCAGCATCCACTGCAAGTACTATGAAAGTTAGGCGAGAGGAGCGAAAACTTGGATTTCATGGTCGACCGGCTGCTCATAAGCCACACATCACGAGGGCAAATGCCAAACGACCCCTCGCTTGGTGTATGGAGCGTAAACATTGGACGGTTGAACAGTGGAAAAACGTTGTTGGGAGTTACGAATAACGGCACAAAAAGTGGCGATCCGTTGGCAGGGTGTGGGTATGGCGAATGCCCTGTGAACGTTATCTGCCAGCGTGTGTAGTGCCAACAGTAAAATTCGGAAACTGTCGTGTTATGGTGTCGTCGTGTTTTCAATGGAGGTCGCTAGCGCCCCTTGTTGTTTTACGTAGCACTATCACAGCACATGCCTACATTGATGTTTTAAGCACCTTCTTGGTTCCCACTGTTGAAGAGCAAGCCGGGGATGTCGATTGCATCTTTCAACACGATCGAGAACCTATTCATAATGCACGGCCTATGGCGGAGTGGTTACACGACAACAACATCTTTGTAATGGACTGGTCTGCACAGAGTCCTGACCTGAATCCTATAGGACATCTTTAGGATGTTTTGGAACGCCGGCTTCGTGCCAGACCTCACTGACCAACATCGATACCTCTCCTCAGTGCAGCACTCCGTGAGGAATAGGCTGCCATTCCCCGAGAAATCTTCCAGCACATGACTGAACGTATGCCTGCGAGAATGGAAGCTGTCATCAAGGCGAAGGGTGAGCCAACACCATACTGAATTCCAGCATTACCGACGGATGGCGCCACGAATTTGGAAGTCATTTTCAGCCAGGTGTCCGGATACTTTTGATCGCATAGTGTAGGTGGTTGCGCTATACGTAGCCTTCAAAATGACATCTGTAAAGCAGGTGCGTTTCAAGCAGAGAGCTGTAATTGAGTTTCTTTTCGCGGAAAACCGGAGCATCTCAGATGTTCATAGGCATTTGCAGAATGTCTACACAGACCTGTCAATGAACAAAATCTCGGTGGGTCATTGGACGAGGACTCTGTCGTCATGGCAACAAGGTCGCGCAAACCTGTCCAATCTCATCCGTGCCGGCCAGCCGCACACAGCTGTGACTCCTGCAACGTTGAGACATGCGGACACTCTCATTCGAGGTGATAGGCGGATCACATTCAAACACTTCGCTGCGCAACTGGATGTCTCTGTTGATGGTGATGACGCACTTGCCTAACAAAAAACCATAAAAAGCAACAAAGGATCATCTTGTCGGAATAGCTTCCACGTTAAGACACTGATCGTGGCAGTTTTTTTAGGACATAGCTACAGGCGATGAAACATGGTTTCCTCACTTCGAACCTGAAACAAAACAGTATGTGTTGCATTACTTATTCAACGTCCCTCGTAATCTGAGTAGCCTCTTAGCGCGCTGAAAACATTCCTTAGTGCAGAATATTTTGATCCTGGAATGAATATTAATACGATTTCATTTCTTTCCTAACAGATATTTCGAGATAGGAAACTCTTTCATAGCGTATCGATGAATATAGCGGATGGTGAACATAAGTTGAAGTAATATGTGGCCAGTACACTCAAAGCTGTTAACAAAACCTGAAATTATACTGCACATACGATGCGAAGTTCCATTGCGGCGACTGCAGCCGTTATGAAATACATTAAATGTTTTCGCAGTCGCCAGTATGGTCAACTATCAGCTTATAACGGAATGACGACAGTGGAAATTTGTGCCGGACTGGGACTCGAACCCTATTTCCCCACTTATCGCGACTGGTCGTCTTACCATTTTCTTTGTTTTTATTATCAGAATGACTTGGTACTATCATGACTCTTCAATAGACCATAGTCAAATCAACATATAATACAACCTGCAAATGGGAGAAAAAATTAATTATGATAAGACAAAGCAAATAAAAGGAGAAAGGAAAAAAAACGAGATCGTAGCCGACAAACCACCACCAATAACACATGATATCTTAACAACAATAATTTTCATATAGTTTTTTTTAGTAATTTTTTAATTTTTTCTTTATTTTGTGTTTCTTACAAATTTTTATAGTTTGTAATAGAACCTAAAAGCAGAAGGAAAACGAAACCAGATTACATTCGAAATAGCAAACTAACAAAATCACAATTTCGTTCCAACGATTGTATACGCTCATGTGTATCTATACTTCACCTCTACACATTTTACAATAGAACTGGAGCGATGCCGAGTCAAAACACAAAACAAAACGAACAGGGAAACCAGGGGAGGAAAAGCCGAAAGAAATCAGATGGGAACATACACAACAAACAAAAAATGCAGAAAAATTAAATTAACCAGCACCTTGGCGACGGAAAACAAGATTCAAAAAGTTGGCGAAGAGGGCTCGAAATCGAAGCATTCGCAAGCATGTCCAATAGGCAGTGATCTTGTACTGCATGAAGTTCATGTGATATTCTCCCTCGCCTTCTACAACATAATGAACGAAGTGTCCCAGTAACCGCATAACGATATGGGTTTTCGACCGTGGAAAGAAAGAAGAATCTGGGCGCAATATGATGTCCGTAGTCTATGCAGTCTCAAACGATCGAGTAAGGAAGGCCAATTGTGTCCTGATCCGAGACCAGTTTGCCATATGACCTCCACAAGTAAAGCGATGTCGTATCCTAACTGAAGACGTACAACGACTGCATAAATCCGTGTCACTAAGCCCAATACGGAAAAGTCGCTCGTTCATTGTAATCAAGTTATTTACTACCTTATACCACGAGGACGCCTCGCGCATCGGCAAAATCGGAAGACAGATACTGAACCAAACTGTTATCCAAGCTGTTGCGGCGATTCCCTTTCAAAGAGGTTCGGGCAAGGGACTGCTTCCCAACGAGTCTTTAGGAATTTCATTGTGAGGACAGGTCTCCATAAGATGTCAGCCCCTAAATAGCTCACCGCAAGATAAAAGTCACAAATGTGTTTTAACTTATAATTTATGCGACCAACATCAATAGGGGGTTCAAGACTAGCAGAACGGACATACATAAATAAATGTAACGTGAATGTGTGAGTTTCTTGAGTCATCGCCAGAACAGTACGCGCACATACAGCATCTGCGTCTTCCTTCGTATATCAGTCAGGTCCAGCCCCCACAAAGGAAAGAGGCTTCATGGTCACCTTATACCTTAAGCAAAATTTATGTCTTTTCCCTAACAAACGACCAGACAATCGTTGGAGTTTCTTCGCCATTATCGAGGGAAGCGGATAAACTTGGGCCACCTAATAAGCTTTGCATAAGACATATGTATCCAGTATTCGGACTTTCTGCGGCAGAGTGGGAGAACGCCTTTCATGCTCTTGTATCGCTCCCTGACTTTTTCCGTAACAGTTGAGCGCCGCCATTTTGAATGGACAACGATCAATGACGATACCGAGAGACGTATGCTGGTCCACCGCGGTAGCCCATGGAACAACCGCGTCACCAAAACCTCGCTAGGGAAGAAGCTTGCATCTACCTTCATTACGTTTTGCACCTGACCTCCGACAAAAATAATCAATTACAGCCTTCAATCGAGGTATCTCTGCAGGATTGCGAAGTAGAACCATCAAGTCTACAGTGTATGCACGAACAGCTATAGTCCAGCCGGAAAGCGTCAGACCTGTCAGCTGGGATGCTAGCGTCCGAATTAGGGGCTCCAGAGACAACACAAAGTCACTACAGCGGGCTTCCTTGAGGCACTCCGCTTCGGATAGTTATTGGGGGCGTCAGTTGGCGATTAACAATCACCGAAGCTGGAAACATCCGTAAACAGATTTGAGAGCACTCGCCGTGTGTCAACAGTGAAACCAACTGCCTTATCGAAGCCTAGAAAAGCAAGGGCATATGGGACGGACGTTACAGCAGCAACCGAAACCATGTCACGATGCTCAAATAGAGGGATAAGATTGGTACGACAAGGTACGCAGCTTTGATGTTTTGCAACAATCGTCTCCATCAGAGCTAACATCCTACTATTAGCTGCCCTCCCTACTGTCTTGTAATCAAAGTAAGTCAGCGAAAGCTATCAGGGGCAGCCGGTCGAGTGCGTTTCGGGATTAAAACAATTTTTCCCACTTTGAACGAGGTCGGCACTACTCTACCCTCTAACACTTCATCAAAAGGGAGGTAAGGGTAGCACCCAACGACGGCCAAAAGCGCACGTAAAATTCCTTGGGAAGTTCATATATATCCGTGGACTTTTGAGAAGGCGATCCCACAATAAGTTCGTAAACGTCCAAAGACTGAAAGGTAGCCAAGGGCGTTGCATTGTGTTCAGGTGTAATTGTCTATCTAAGACGCTGACAAGTGGGTCGTATAAGGTTCCATTGGACTCATCGATGCCGTAGATGTCTATATGGTACTGGTGTAAGAAACGCTCTATATCAGCTAGCGCCATTACAATACGTCCATCATTTATCGTGAGAGAATGAATACAAGCGCGTCGGCGACGTGTCTGATGCCGACGTAAATGATATAAGGAAGTCAGTTCTTCCGTCACCAATGAATGCGGCTTCGATCGGATTTTGAAGCCTTCCATTTGCATTCTCTTCAAGGTCAACAATTTTGTCTTTACACGCCTAACATCCGCAATGAGGCGTGATCCAAAGCAGCATAAAGTTCACGTAGGATGGAGTAGTAATATTCATAAGTTCTCCGAGAGTCTCGCACTTTGGCGGCACAGAAAAGAATCATAGTTTTCCGGAGCCCCGGTTTTGCTAGTTGTGTCCACCAGTCAAGGGTGGAAGAGTAAATCCCAGTGGACCGTAGAGTACGCTCCCACATGACTCGCATCACGTCATCGAGAGAGGGGTCAGCTAGACGGGCGACGTTTAACACCCACGGAGGGCGAAACAATTTGACTGGTAGCCTTTCAAGCGTGAGAGATGTGGCCACAGCACAGTGATCCGTAAAGGAAGCTGGGATGACTTCGACATTAAAAATACAGGGTGGTCCAAAAGTCCAAAAACACCCTTATAAAATTCTAATGGAGTAGCAAACAAGGAAACGGAGCCCCTACACACGAGGAACGGGAAGGGGGAAACTTTATAGGCTATTCCACCAACATGACGGCCATCTTGAAAGCCGCCATCTTGGATTCAACTCCAAAATCTCAAATGGGAATATGGTCATGTGACACATCAAACAGATAGAGAATTTCACCAGAAAAACAATGCCGTTGTTATTTTAAACATAGCTTTATTCATTCTCGGGTTATAGCCAGTTACATGTGGCAGCAATGGGACGCTCAGCAGCATGTGTGTTATATGCCGAAGAGAAATTACGCCGATGTTACAGAGTCCCGAGAAACCACCAACAGTCATAGGAATGGCTCGATATGTTGTCCATTATGTTGGATTGTTAATGCTACCCTCCGAACCCAGTCCTGATGAACATTGACCAACACATCTGTCTGAGTTTGACCACACGCATCAACAATGCGCTGCTTTAGATGATGCAAATCCCGTATTTTCACAGAATAAACCAGTGCTTTGACATGGACCCGAAAATAGAAATCCTAAGGAGTCAAATCTGGTGAACGTGGTGGCTACTCCACAGCACCCCTACGACCAATCCACTTTTGAGGGAACTGCACATCCAGGTATGCTCGCACATTGTGCCCATAATGTGGTGGGGCTCCATCATGCTGGAAGAATTCCGGAAATGTCCCGTCCTCCGTTAACAACGAGGGAAACACTTCTTCATCCAATAACCTCAGATAACCGTTGGCTGTTAACGCACCATCAATAAAAAAAAAAGGTCCAACGGCTTTGGAACCCCACACACCACACCAGACCATCACTTTTTGTGACATCAATCCAGTGCGGATTTGTGTCGGACCAATATCTGTGATTCTGCTTGTTCACATCACCATTGATAAAGAAATTGGCTTCATCACTGATCAGCACCTGATAGGGGAAACGTGGGTTTATCTGCAGCTGCTATGTCACCCATTCTGCGAACTGTACCCGACGGTCTGGGTCATCCTCCTTCAGGTGTTGGAGCAGATGAATTTTGTACGGGTCCCATTTGTGCTGCGATAAAATTCGCAGTATGGAGGTATGGCTAACCCCACATTCTTGTGACAGGCGACGAGTACTCCGTTGCGGACTCTTGCTAAATGATGCCAACACGCTCACTGTGGTTCCTTCATCGGTGGCGGATTTTGGTCTTCCAGCCTCAGGTTTATCTGCGACAGAAACTGTTGCTCGGAGTTTGGCCAAAAGCTTGGCAACTGCGCTGTGAGTGATGGGCTGTCTGGTTGGGTGACGACTGTTGAAATCCTCAGCAATGACCCGTGTGCTTCTTTCTCCTGATATCAAGATGATTTCAATGCGTTCACATGTGTTAAGGACATTTTGTAACCTGTAAATAAGGAAACAATGATTAAAACGTTAGCATGAGTAAATGATACCTAACAGTTAAACACATGTAAGATATCAGGCATAGGATAGTCACTTTACACCGTTTCAGCCTCCATTTTATGACTCCTCAGTACGTAATACTCACTCTGCCGAGCGTACCACTGCTGCCGCAAGTAATTGGCTATAACCCGAGAATGAATAAAGCTATGTTTAAAATAACTACGGCATTGTTTTTCTGGTGAAATTCTCTATCTGTTTGATATGTCACTGGACCATTTCCCATTTGAGATTTTGGAGTTGAATCCAAGATGGCGGCTTTCAATTTGGTCGTCAAGTTGGTGGAACAGCCTATAAAGATTCCCGCTTCCCGTTCCTCGTGTGTAGGAACTCTGTTTCCTTGTTTGCTACTCCATTTGGATTTTATGAGGGTGTTTCCGGACTTTTGGACCACCCTGTACTATCGCTCAGTCAGTCTAATAAGTTCCCCCTGCGGGTCCGGGGATTAGAATAGGCCCGAGGTATTCCTGCCTGTCGTAAGAGGCGACTAAAAGGAGTCCATCCCCCTCACGGGGGTAGTTAGCGCCTGCGTCCGGAGACGGACGGTTCCACGACCTATAATTGTGGTCTTTTTGGTTTTTCACTTCTCGTTTCTTCCTTCCTTTTGTTGGTTCCTTTCTTTGCTCTTCTCCACCTCACTGTCTTCCTTACTCTTTCCCTTGACTTCTTCTACTTGCCTTCTCATTGCCTTCTTCTCCTTGCCTTCACATTGCCTTCTTCTCCTTGCCTTCTATTGCCTTCTTCTCCTTGCCTTCTCATTGCCTTCTTCTTCTTGCCTTCTCATTGCCTTCTTCTCCTTGCCTTCTCTGGTTTCCGCCTCGGCGTTTGAGACAGTCTGTCCTCTTTCTCGCTCTCTCTCTTCTATTTCCTCTTCTTCCTTCCTCCCTGTGCGTGCCTGAAGGCCGACCCACGCGTTCGCACGCGTAGCCGGTGACGGGGTAACGCATAAGTCCCCGCCCTGGGTAGACATGTAAGGCACGCGCGTACCCCCTGGTAAAGACCAGGCCCGGGGAGGGGTGATTGCCTGAGCTGATACCTTCTGACCATGCCGATTGGTCCCTCCGTCTGTTTCTCAGGAGGTGTGACCTGAGGTGTAAACATTCACCTAAGGCGGGAGTGCCCTCTGAGAAGGTCCCCCACAAGGAAGGAGCGCGCCATCGGAGACGCTGGCAATCATGGGGGATTCCTCCGCAATGGATTCTACTCCGTCGCTTTCGACTTCTGCCCAAAAACGGAAACGTGACCAGCCACCAGTGACAAAAGTACTACCGCCTGCCCCACAGTTCCTCGTCGTTTCTCGATCTGAGGACGGAAAGGATTTTTCCTCTGTCAACCCTTTCGTTATCCAGAAGGGCGTAGATGCCATAGCCGGATCTGTCAAATCTTGTACCAGGTTGCGTAACGGTACCTTATTACTAGAAACTGAGAGTGCCTTTCAGGCACAAAAACTGCTTCGGGCCACCCTCCTGTACACGTTCCCTGTCCGGGTGGAGGCCCGCCGAACTTTGAATTCGTCTCGTGGTGAAGTCTATACTAGCTCCCTCGACGGATTGACTGACGAGGAGATTCAATCTTTCCTCGCTGAGCAGGGCGTGACGGCTGTCCATAGGGTCATGAAAAAGGTCAACAATGACCTTGTACCGACCCGGACACTTTTCTTGACCTTCGATAGTGTTAAGCTGCCATCGCGCATCAAGGCGGGCTACGAGGTTATTTCTGTTCGCCCCTATGTCCCGACACCTACGCGCTGCTACCAGTGTCAGCGTTTCAATCACACTCGACAGTCTTGTTCCAATGCGGCTAAATGTGTCACTTGTGGCAGGGATGCCCATGAGGGTGACTGTCCACCTCCGTCTCCTCGTTGTGTGAACTGTCAGGGTGACCATGCCGCATCCTCTCGCGACTGTCCTGTCTATAAGGAAGAACGCTGTATCCAAGAAATTCGGGTGAAAGAGAAAGTGTCCACCTCGTCTGCTCGCAAGCTATTGGCTAGTAGGAAGCCCGCGCTGCTCCCAGCGGGGAAATACAGTACTGTCCTCGCCTCTCCTCGGACTACCAGGGAGGTAGCAACCCAGACATGCGATCTGACCTTCAGCACCACGGTCGTCCGTTCGGCCAGTGCTAAGATCGCGCGGTCGACGTCTCCTCTTTCTCCCATCACCCCACAGACACCAGCCCATTCATCAGCTTCTGCTAAGACGAAGACCCCGAAGTCAGATGCACGGGCCTTCAAGAAGGAACCATCCCGTGCAGACTTCCTACGTACCTCGACCTCCCAGCCTTCGACCGGTACTTCCACCAAACGCCCTTCCAAAAAGGCTCATAGGAAGCACAGTTCTCCTTCTCCGCCACGGCGCATTTCTTCTCCTGCGCCACCCAGCGGTTGCCGCCCCAGGCCGTCATCCGTTTCACCTGGCCGCACCGCTGGTAGCCGAACATCTGGCCGTTCACCGGCGGAGGAAGCTCCCCCTCCCGGCCATCCTCCCGAGATGGCCGATGAACCTATAGACCCCATGGCCGATGACTGTCCGCCTACTGATAGCGGCGGCAGTGCTCGCTCGAAGCCAGGCCCTCAGCGGCCTTCGAGGTGACCCCTTCTTTCATCTTCCTTTTCTTCTTACGATGGCACTTATTCACTGGAATATTCGCAGCATTCGCTCCAACCGAGAGGACTTGAAGTTGCTGCTCCGCTTGCACCGTCCGCTCGTCGTAGCCCTCCAGGAAACGAAGCTACGCCCATGCGATTAAATTGCCTTGGCACACTACACCTCTGTGCGTTTGGGCCTACCCCCTATGGTAGGTATCCCAGCTCATGGAGGGGTTATGTTGCTGGTCCGTGATGATATTTACTACGATCCCATCACGTTGCACACCGGCCTGCAGGCAGTTGCCATCCGCATTACTCTCCCCACTTTTACGTTTTCCTTTTGTACCGTTTACACTCCATCGTCATCTGCCGTTACCAGGGCAGACATGATGCAACTTATTGCTCAGCTACCTGCACCATTTTTGTTAACTGGAGACTTCAATGCCCACCATCCCCTTTGGGGCTCTCCAGCATCCTGCCCGAGGGGCTCCTTGTTAGCCGACCTTTTCAACCAGCTCAATCTTGTCTGCCTCAATACTGGCGCCCCTACTTTTCTTTCGGACACATCTCACACCTATTCCCATTTAGACCTCTCTATATGTACTCCCCAACTTGCACGCCGGTTTGAGTGGTATGCGCTTTCTGATACATATTCGAGCGACCACTTCCCGTGTGTTATCCATCTCCTGCAGCATACCCCCTCTCCGTGCTCCTCTAGTTGGACCATCTCCAAGGCAGACTGGGGGCTCTTCTCTTCCAGGGCGACCTTTCAGGATCAAACCTTCACAAGCTGCGATCGTCAGGTCGCACACCTCACGGAAGTCATTCTCGCTGCTGCTGAATATTCCATCCCTCACCCTACATCTTCTCCACGTCGCGTACCGGTCCCCTGGTGGTCCGCAGCATGTAGAGACGCTTTACGTGCTCGTCGACGTGCTTTACGCACCTTTAAACGCCAGCCTACAGTGGCGAATTGTATCAATTATAAACGATTACGTGCTCAGTGTCGCCGTATTATTAAAGAAAGCAAGAAAGCCAGCTGGGCTGCTTTCACAAGCACCTTCAACAGTTTTACTCCTTCTTCTGTTGTCTGGGGTAGCCTGCGCCGGCTATCTGGCACTAAGGCCCACTCACCAGTTTCTGGCTTGAAGATCGCGAATGACGTCCTTGTGGCCCCTGAGGCTGTCTCCAATGCCTTCGGCCGCTTTTTCGCAGAGGTTTCGAGCTCCGCTCATTACCACCCTGCCTTCCTCCCCCGCAAACAGGCAGAGGAGGCTAGGCCACCTAACTTCCGCTCCTCGAATTGTGAAAGTTATAATGCCCCATTCACCATGTGGGAACTCGAAAACGCACTTGGCCGATCACGGTCCTCCGCTCCAGGGCCTGATTCTATTCATATTCAGATGCTGAAGAACCTTTCTCCTGCGGGTAAAGGTTTTCTTCTTCGTACATACAATCGCATCTGGATTGAGGGACATGTTCCCGCATGCTGGCGCGAGTCTATTCTTGTCCCGATTCCTAAGCCGGGGAAGGACAAGCACTTGCCTTCCAGTTATCGACCTGTCTCGCTTACCAGCTGTGTCTGTAAAGTGATGGAGCGAATGGTTAACTCTCGATTGGTTTGGCTGCTCGAGTCTCGACGCCTACTTACCAATGTACAATGTGGATTTCGTAGGCGCCGCTCTGCTGTTGAGCATCTGGTTACCTTGTCGACCTTCATTATGAATAACTTCTTGCGGAAGCGCCCGACCGCGGCTGTGTTCTTTGATTTGGAGAAGGCTTACGACACCTGTTGGAGGGCGGGCATTCTCCGCACCATGCATACATGGGGCCTTCGCGGTCGCCTCCCTCTTTTTATTCGTTCCTTTTTAATGGATCGACAGTTCAGGGTACGTGTGGGTTCTGTCCTGTCAGACACCTTTCGCCAGGAGAATGGGGTGCCACAGGGCTCAGTTTTGAGCGTCGCTCTCTTCGCCATCGCGATCAATCCAATAATGGATTGCCTCCCAGCTGATGTATCAGGATCCCTTTTCGTGGACGATTTTACCATCTATTGCAGCGCGCAGTGTACACGTGTCCTGGAGCGCTGTCTTCAGCGTTCTCTTGACCGTCTTTACTCCTGGAGTGTCGCCAATGGCTTCCGTTTTTCTGCCGAGAAGACGGTCTGTATTAACTTCTGGCGCTACAAAGAGTTTCTCCCACCGTCCTTACGACTCGGTCCCGTTGCTCTCCCAATCGTCGAGACAACCAAATTTTTAGGCCTTACCTTTGACAGGAAACTTAGCTGGTCTCCACATGTGTCATATTTGGCCGCCCGTTGTACCCGTTCTTTAAATGTCCTCCGTGTTCTCAGTGGTATGTCGTGGGGAGCGGATCGAACCGTCCTACTTCGTCTCTATCGGTCGATCGTCCCCTCCAAGCTGGATTATGGGAGCTTCGTATACTCCTCTGCACGGCCATCTATCTTACGCCGCCTCAACTCCATACAACATCGGGGTTTACGACTTGCGATCGGAGCATTTTATACTAGTCCCGTAGAGAGTCTTCATGCTGACGCTGGCGAATTGCCACTCACCTACCGGCGCGATATACTGCTTTGTCGGTATGCCTGTCGGCTACTGTCAATGCCCGACGATCCGTCTTATCGTTCCTTTTTTGACGACTCTCTCGACCGTCAATACGGGTTGTATGTCTCTGCCCTGCTACCCCCTGGAGTTCGCTTTCGTCGCCTCCTTCACCACCTTAATTTTTCACTCCCTGCAACCTTTCGAGTGGGCGAGAGCCACACGCCACCTTGGCTCCAGGCTCAGGTTCGCGTTCACCTTGACCTCAGCTCGCTCCCAAAAGAGGTTACCCCCGGTTCGGTCTACCACTCCCGTTTTTTGGAACTTCGTTTGAAGTTCATCAACATGACTTTCATTTATACAGATGGCTCTAAGACCAATGACGGGGTCGGGTGTTCCTTTATTGTCGGGGCTCAAAGTTTCAAATACCGGCTCCATGGCCATTGTTCGGTCTTCACAGCTGAGCTCTTTGCCCTCTACCAGGCTGTTCTTTACATCTGCCGCCACCGACATTCTGCTTATGTCATCTGCTCCGACTCCCTGAGCGCCATCCAGAGCCTCAGTGATCCGTACCCGGTTCACCCTTTCGTACACCGGATCCAACGCTCTCTTCAGCAACTGGTGGACGTCGGTTCTCCGGTTAGCTTTATGTGGGTTCCTGGCCATGTCGGTATCCCTGGGAACGAAGCTGCAGATGCCGCGGCCAAGGCTGCGGTCCTCCAGCCTCGGACAGCTTCTAGTTGTGTCCCATCGTCCGATTTTAGCAGGGTCATTTGTCGGCGCATTGTATCGCTGTGGCATGCCGATTGGGCTGCACTTACAGACAACAAGCTTCGGGCCTTAAAACCTCTTCCCGTGGCTTGGACGTCCTCCTCACGCCCTTCTCGGCGGGAGGAGGTAGTTTTGGCCCGGTTAAGAATTGGACACTGCCGGTTCAGCCATCGCCATCTGCTGACGGCTGCGCCGGCGCCGTTCTGCCCATGTGGGCACTTGCTGACGGTTCGACACATTTTATTGTCCTGTCCAGATTTTAACACACTGCGTATAGATCTTAACCTGCCAAGTACTTTCGATGCCATTTTAGCGGATGACCCACGAGCAGTTGCTCGTGTTCTTCGTTTTATCAATTTGACAAACCTCTCTAAGGACATTTGATGATGCTGTTTTTTAATCCTATGCCTGTCAGTCTGTCTTTTATCGTGTTTTCCCTTTTAGTTGTTGTTTTAAACTTGTGCCTCGCGGTGCATTCTTAACGTAGTCAGGGCGCTAATGACCACTGAAGTTGTGCGCCCTAAAACCACAAAAAAAAAAAGTCTGATAAGTAAAACCTATCCAACCTGCTACTAGCAGTAGCAGTAAAGTGGGTAAATTTATCTAACGTCGGGTGTTTACACATCCAGACGTCTTTTTGGCGTAAGGAGCGGACCAATTCGTGTAATTCACGAGAGAAATTAAAATTTGGAGATTGATCTGCAGGACGCAATACACAGTTAAAATCGCCACCTAACAGAATACCCAGAGGACTCTTACGCAACAGATAAACAATATCCTCTTCATAAAACCGCGAACGATGCATTGCGCGGCCAGTGCCAGAAGGAGCATATAAAAGAACCAGGGTAAGAGTAAAAAGTTGACAACCTATGCCCCTACCAGAATCCAACATTTCCACCTCAGCAATAGGAATGCCTTTGCGAAAGAATAAGGCGGTCCCCGTAGAATATTCGGGTGCTACATTAAACATCATACGAAAACCAGGTAAGGAGAAATTACTAAATAACACCTCCTGTAAGAAGACAATGTCCGCACATGAATCATAAATGAACTGACTCAGCGAAGCCAATCGCAATTCTGAATCCACACGATGAACATTTAAGGAAAGGAACTTGTAGACTTGGGTCATTGATCACAGCTATGCAGAGATGTACGGAGCGTGTTGAGCAGAATTAGGTAGACAACTGAGCGTCAAGGTCCATTGCGGAGTCCACAAATGAGTCAGACATCGGGGTACCAGAATTGCCATCATCACAAACTTTTTTTCTTACATTTCTTACGTGCCACCGCACGGTCATGTTGTATACGCTGTTTCTGTTAGCTACGTGGCATGGCGGCCTCTGCAGACGGAGGTGTGGGAGGTGTTACAGGGACTGCCTCCTGCATCTCAGGAGGTCCAGTCGCTGAGACGGAAGCATTCTGTGGAACTACCAGTACAACAGGTGATACTTGGTCCTAATTTTACTCTCCTCAGGAGTTATTGTAAGCGGCAAATTCGGGAAGCCGTCGGCGTCTGAAGACGAAGGAGCAGGTGGACATTGCGTTATCTTGGACTGTAATGGAGGACACAAAGACGCAGGGGGACTCCGCTTTCTCTGCACACACAGGCAGCTCAGGAAGAGCCACTTCGCGAGCAGGAGGGTTACTGGAGACAACTTCTTCGCCACCCACCGTGCCACAGATGGGAGGTATCGTAGCATCGAAAGAAGCCGGCTACACAATCGATGCGGAGGAGGTTGGGGCAGAAGGCACAGCCAAATCCTCACCACCATCTTGAGTGCGACGTCGCTTGCTTGTCACTGTTACGGGTTCTATCCAGGGGGCAATAGGAGTCTGAACCTGTCGCGGAGGTAAAGGCGGAAATTCAGTAATACCATTACTAGAACTGATTTTTGTTCATTATGATCTGAAGCAGAAGTAGGTCCGGCGTTGGGAGTGGAAAGAACAAGATCAGAAACCTCCAATTTGCGACTCTGCATTAATGACGCCTTTAATACAAACACCCTCCGCGGGCAATTAGACAGAACGTGTCCACTTTCATTACATAGACGCAGGTTCCCTCTTGACCAATGTACCTGACACAAACGCGATAACCACACGCTAGTACATGTGGTGGAATATTGCGTTTGACATGCATAACCACGGAACTAACTCCACTACAACACTTTAATCTGTGTGGAGTAGACTGATGTCCACGACGGACGTTTTTCGCGTTACCATAAGCGGTCAATATGACCAATAGAAAGTTGTCATCAACGTCCGGCGGGAGGTTGAACACTCGAACAATGGTACAGTCTGTTTCAGCATCTGTGAGTGACACAAATACTAACGGAATTACCATGATGCTTGAACGGGACTTGAAAACCATATCGTGAAAACAATCTTTCATCGTCAAGGGGATCGATGAATTTCACGTTAAACACATACTCGTCTGCGTCAAAACAAGCGGTGTGAACCTCATCAGAGTTCACATGAATTGTGTTGAAAAGCCAATCATGGATTTCTAGAGACCCGGACGGCACATGTCGCATTGTTTTCTCGGAAGTGAAGCTCACAGTACCTTTACGTGGAACACACGTGGAAATCATGGTAGCCATAGCGGAGCGGCCGACGCCGCTGCAAGTAGACGAAACACAGACAAGACAGTAAGGCGGAGCGGAGGCGCTACGACTCACACGGCAGAGAAAACAACACTAACGAGGAAAACTTGGCTCAAGCTGCGCTGCGGCAAGTGAAATGATGTACTTCAACACCAAAATCTGGGATCTAATTGCAATACAAATTGTTTCTGTTAGCTAAAAGGCACGCAAACAAATTAAATAACATAAATCATCTCAACATGAAATACATTTTTAAAAGAACCGCATTTCCGTCGTGTATCCGTGTTTCAACACACGAGTGAACTCAAAACTGATGAGAAGAAATACGAGAATGGAAAATCGTACTATTATATTACTTAAACGACGACCGCAGTGTTCAAAGGATGTGAAAATAATTGAAAACAAATCCTGCACGCCATTCCACGGGCGCTTTCCATTTGCGGACAATGTTCATTGGTAGTAACAAGTCAATAAGCATGTCATCTCGTGTCAAAGCCCACTACTGGGGTCGTCTCCTGCCCGGTACACCCCAACTGTGAGGCGGGCTTATGAAGACACTGCGCAAGTAATTTGCGAAGAGTTGTTGACAGCAAGGAGTGAGCTCAAGGTAGCTATATTATCTTGGAGATATTCTCAATAGTCAATAACCATCTTCTCGACATGACAGAGTAAGTAGTAAATAGACATGCCTTTAAACCGTGTGAGAGCGTGAGTCTTCGCAGTCGGGATGTAAGTATCCTCTGGACATAGGAGGAGCCGGAGGTCAACCGTGTGAGCCGGAGCACGAATGAAACAGGCGAGGATCTCTCCGTCCATACGTCAAACGCTGAAGCACTTGTTAAACTGTATTCGTCAGTGTCCGGGAGGTGGCACTGTGGGCAGAGGGGAGAATCTATTAGCCCAATAGCGTGCAAACTGAGTCGCGTCAAGTACTTCCGGTTGACCACAAAGTACTACGTTGGTCGTACATGTGTAGGGAGGAAGGACAGCTGGACTGCTCTGTATACCGCAAGCCACAGTGTGGCAGAGCTTTTACTCCCATTCACAATGCGAAATATGGAGCTCAGCGGCAAACGATAGATGTCTCTCTCCTTCAGAACTCAAGTGGTGGGCATATCGGAGTGCATATAACTATAGTCGAGTAAGAATGCCGACATGTGGAAAGGAGAGGGAAAGATGTGCACAATTCGTGACAGGTGAAGGGGTGGACATCGACGTCAGTTTCTCCAACAGAAGAATGTTGACAAGCCATCAGTTTCGCCATTGTTTGCAAATATATGGCTGCAGTCCGCGTTCATAAGTTTATAAGTCTCAGTCCACCTTCACGTCGAGGATGGTTGAGGGTGTCGTAGCAGACTGCACTAAGGTAATATCCAAATGGTGCCTTAGTCTGTGTGCCGTCGCTGTCGGTAGTGGGAGAACCGGAGGGAGGGGAGCCCTCCTGGAGTCTCCTTCCAAAATGCCACCAACTTGGCTACATCCATATCGTTTCTCGCCGCCAGTCCATATCGCTTGATACATTCAAGCACGCAGCATACCTCATCACTTGATCGGACTAGCAGTAGAAGCTCATCAGCATGCGCTCCGCAGTGGAAGGTGTGGACCCTCAATGAATTTCCCGAAAGTGTGCGTTTCAGACTGCCTATGAGCGGTTCCAGCGCGATCGCGTGAAAAATTATGTAGAACCGAAAGCCGAATCGGCAAGGCACCTAACGTACGTCCATTTACCGATACATGGGATGATGTTCCACGTAACAGGTGCAAAAATACGTCGAGAAAGTAAGATGGATAGCCCATGCGGGCTAGAACTGACATAAGACACTTGTGGTCCACACTGTCGAAAGCGTGATAGAAGTCAACTGACATCAAAACAGCTCGAAGGCGGCAGGATGTGTCGAGAGCTATCAAATCCCGGCATTTGCCCGTGGCCGTTTGCATATTGGTGTCTCCTCTTTCTGCCGTTTGCTCCATTGAAAGGATTAGGGCTAGTGGCTTCTTTATTACTGCCACAACCCGCGTAAAGGCCTTATAGCCCGAATTTGTAATCGGGCGGTTTTCTCAATCGGCCGACTTCTTGAAGGCTTGTGTGTAGGGCGAATAGCCCATTGACGATGGCAGGTGGCACGCATAAACAGGGGGACATCAGCTCTCGATACATGGTTATCCAACGTGGCATCATCAAGGTGCGGAGCTGTCATCGTCATCGACGGCTATCAAGCGCGATATGGTGCATCGATGGGATTACGATGCTCGCACTGTCTTGACTCCGCGTGGGCACTGTTTCCCTTCCCATTTCTCGCCAAGTAAGAGACAATATTTTGGCATTAATTGGGCGGCTTGCCATCTGTCGGTCTAGTGACGGCGAGTTCGTGAAACATCGTGTAGTAAAACTCCAAAGTGTGACGTGCCACGCAGCGAAATCCTTTGTAATATTGTATTATCAACCGCCGGAACGCTTCCCAGTCTGTACCACGCCAACGTTGAATGTTATCTTGGAACATGTGTTTCGCAGTCCGCGAAGGAGGCTGCGATAATCTGATGGCACTTTGGGTCCTATAGGTATGCCACATTCATCTTCCACATACCACGGCTGCGCCATACGCGTTTTTCTTGGAGGGTGAGTTTGCATATGAAGGCAATATGGTTTGAGAAGCCAAGAGGCCACTGTTCGGCGTCCAACACTCCTGGCGCAAGATCATGTGAGACACAGACGCCACAAAGATGACTGGCTGAGTGACTAGTAGATATGTGTGTTCGGGATGTTCACCTTGCATTTTCTCCCAAGTAACGATGAGATTCAGGTCTCCCAGCCAATATCCGAAATTATTGCAAAGTCGGGAAGTGCGCGACCTGATCTTTAGGAGGTGCACAGTTAAAATCGCCGCCCAAGATTTAGTTATTGTAGTGACCAAGAAAGAGGGGGATGATTTCCTCTGAGTAGACCTGCGACATCTCGTGACGCTTGTCGGTTCCCGATGCAACATATACGTTAATAATACGTGTACCTAGCCTCTTGATCGCCAGCCTCCGGCTGAAGGGATGCAAGTCACATCTTCGATGGCAGTACCGTTGAACCGTGTTTTATTTTCAAAGAATATTTTTAAATTTATTTTATTTACTAGCAATTCATCAAGAACATTAACACATTTAATCACACTATGTGAGCGTGGAAGTAGTTGCCAGGGAGTAATTGATGAAATCAAAATCAAATTGCTTTTAACAAATGGGAATTTTATTCCTAAAAGCCTTTTTTTTAAGAAACAGATTTAAAATTATAAGCAGATAGCACCCTCTAAATATCAAGTTACAATTTATTCAGAGGTAGAAAAAAACTAATTTTTGGTGTTGAGCTTTCGGCTGAGAACCTTGCCGCTCCCTTTTGACACGACCGTTGTCACGACCACTGACAACAATCTCTGAAAGACTACACTGGTGCAAATCTGCAACACACCAGATTACCTTAAAGTAAAAGTTTTAACAACTCATACAAGCACACAAACTATGCACCCCGTCGGAGGGATGGAAATGGTACAAAACACTAAAATTAAAAGATTAACTTGCCACCGAAAGTGCAACTTGATTTTAACTTCTAAGAAAAGTCTTACGGTGGAAGGGTGGCAACTTTATATACTAAAATGACCATTTAAATAAAAGACCATGAAATGCAATCTTATATAAAATTGTACAAGGTTGGCCAAACGAGTTAACATGCTCTACAATACACATATACCGCCTCTCAAGATGATAGGCAAAAAAAAAAAAAAAAAAAAAACATATTTCAGGAATTAGGCCGTTACACTCCAATCAATAAATTCGTTAACACACCGAATCCGACAAACATGTCAGAGGCAGCTATTAACGTACGGCAGATTGATAGGGGGATTGCCGAACAACCCGAACCGCAGGTTACTCTAACCCGCCCCTACACCACAAGGGAAAAACGGACCACCCAACTCATAAATAACAACCTTCCCGCGGGTGGGCAAACGGAGAAGCATGGTTGGACGACCCCAAAACAAAGCGGCTGGTGACCTCACCAAGAAAACAAGTTGAGTTTAACAAGTGAATGAAACAACATATCACCAATCATTTAACTTCCAATTGTTATAACCAGAAATAACACAATAACCTCTTCAGTCTGGTTTATTAAATCAGAAATCACTTTTTAACAATTATGTTAGCCAAGCGTCTACCCAGGCTCATACTCAGAAGTAATGCAGAATTAAAGTTTGGTTATAACAATGTCCGAATGTGCATGGTGGGGTGCACGTTCCGTAATTATTCCCAAGTCCAGTGAAGTTCAGTCTCTCCAAGTGAAGCCGCAAGATTTTCCGCCGAGCAGCCAGGTAACCTCGAGTAGTGCGGCGAGTCATCCACAAGCAGCTGGAACACGGCGTACTGCACTTCCCGACGAGAACTGCCGTTTGCGGCGGCGGCCGGGTTTATATAACGCTTGCTAGTTAATGGAGCCGTCGGCTGGGGTCGCTGTTTTCCAGGGAAAACCAATCGCAATGTTTCCTGGCGTAGCCAATTGCTGTGTGCTGAGAAAAGCGCGCGCGCGAAGGCGGCCAGCGATGGTAGCCGCAAGCCGCCCGGAGAAGTGCGGCCAGCGATGTATTTCTCGGCCACGTAAGGGAGCGTGCGTGTGAAGACGGCCAGCGATGGAAGCAGCGGGCCGCCCAGAGGAGTGCGGCCAGCGATGTATTTGGCGGCCGCGTACTGGAGCGCGTTGTTCGGAGTTTGTTATAGGTGGTGTATACCACACCAATAAACTGCGATTTCAGCAGAAGACCTGGCGCAGCACCCCCAAATCGCTCTCCCGAACCGTCCGCTGCACCTGGTTCACACAACGCGCAGCGGCGTGCTCTTCAAAACAGCAATTTTTACCACGGCTCAACCGTCACGCACTGGTATCGCCGTACCGCTGCCAGACTGATCACCCTGTGTCATATATGTCGCATAACCATAAAAGTTGGGGAGGGATGTGAGACGCACTTCTTGCAGTAAGGCAAAGTCAACATCCGACGCACGGAGCGTCTATCGCACCAGATAGATTTTCAACGCCGTTCCAATCGTATTGAAGTTAATTGTTGCGATACGATAAGTCTGTCATCGAATTGCTGGTACCAAGGTATTCATTAGGTCAGAAATGTCTAATGTGCGTCAACCTGAGTGGCTTCACCGTCTTCCCCGACACTGTTGAACGAGGACCAGGAGCACATTCCACCGTCTCCTCAGGGCACGAGATGGGAGCCCGCACTTCGGCACGTGGAGGGCAGCGCCCGCCTCGCGTATCAATGTCTGGTTGCTCAGCTGTAGGTACCAACGAAACTTCTTCAGTTCCATTCTGAGTTCCCACCCTGCAACCGGCAGCGGTTGCCTCCGCGGTAGCATCCTCTTGTATGGTGGAGTCCTCGTCCCCTGGCGGCTGGTCCTCAACTTGTTCTGAAGTTCCTCTGCGATTGCGCTTACGGCGCTTTGGTGGTCGTTTCTTTCTGTCGTTTCTTTCTGTGGTGTCCTTCTGTGTCAGATGACGGCAGTGACTCACGAGGCTCCGGCAAAAAGGCCTCAATCGGAACGATCAACGAGTCTACCAACATTTTACGAGGTGCATTCAAGTTCTAAGGCCACCGATTTTTTTTTCTCCGGACTGGAAAGAGGTAGAAACATGTGCATTGTTTTAAAACGAGGCCGCGTTCATTGTCAATACGTCCCAGAGATGGCAGCACCGTACGGCAGATGGAATTTTACTGCCAGCGGCGAGAATGAGAACTGTTTTTAATACTTAAAATTGCGACGTTTTCCTTACTTGAACAGCGTGCAATCATTCGATTTCTTCATTTGCGTGGTGTGAAACCAATTGAAATTCATCGACAGTTGAAGGAGACATGTGGTGATGGAGTTATGGACGTGTCGAAAGTGCGTTCGTGGGTGCGACAGTTTAATGAAGGCAGACCATCGTGTGACTACAAACCGAAACAACCTCGGGCTCGCACAAGCCGGTCCGACGACATGATCGAGAAAGTGGAGAGAATTGTTTTGGGGGATAGCCGAATCACTGTTGAACAGATCGCCTCCAGAGTTGACATTTCTGTGGGTTTTGTGCACACAATCCTGCATGATGACCTGAAAATGCGAAAAGTGTCATCCAGGTGGGTGCCACGAATGCTGACGGACGACCACATGGCTGCGCGTGTGGTATGTTGCCAAGCAATGTTGACGCGCAACGACAGCAGGAATGGGACTTTCTTTTCGTTGGTTGTGACAATGCATGAGACGTGGATGCCATTTTTCAATCCAGAAACAAAGCGCCAGTCAGCTCAATGGAAGCACACAGATTCACCGCTACCAAAAAAATTTCAGGTAACCGCCAGTGCTGAAAAAATGATGGTGTCCATGTTCTTTGGACAGTGAGGGCGTAATCCTTACCCATTGCGTTCCAAAGGGCACTACGGTAACAGGTGCATCCTACGAAAATGTTTTGAAGAACACATTCCTTCCTGCACTGCAACAAAAACGTCGGGGAAGGGCTGCGCGTGTGCTGTTTCGCCACGACAACGCACCCGCACATCGAGCTAATATTACGCAACATTTTCTTCGTGATAACAACTTTGAAGTGATTCCTCATGCTCCCTACTCACCTGACCTGGCTCCTAGTGACTTTTGGCTTTTTCCAACAATGAAAGACACTCTCCGTTGATCCACATTCACCAGCCGTGCTGCTATTGCCTCAGCGATTTTCCAGTGGTCAAAACAGACTCCTAAAGAAGCCTTCGCCGCTGCCATGGAATCATGGCGTCAGGGTTGTGAAAAATGTGTACGTCTGCAGGGCGATTACGTAGAGAAGTAACGCCAGTTTCATGGATTTCGGGTGAGTAGTTAATTAGAAAAAAAATCGGAGGCCTTAGAACTTGAATGCACCTCGTATTGTCATGGACATCGTCATCTGGTCGGTGGGGGCGGCGCTGTCTGAGTGGAGTCCGTGACACGTAGGACGGGCGTTCCATCTGCTCACAGCATCAAAGAACGCGGCGCTGGGTCGGATGCCGTGGTGAAGTGGCAGCAGTCGTGAGTGGCAACGTAAGTCATGGGAAGCACTGTCGGCTGCGACGGCTGTGCCATGTCCGCAGGCGGTAGTCGCGTGACGCTGGATGGATTCTTATCAGAGGTGTCCCACCTTCCCGCCTCTGGAATAGGTCCTTGGTTGTCCGTCGTAAATGATGATGGCACGGCAGCTGCCCACATAGATGTCAGGGGTTATGTCTTTCAGTTCTGAACTGTGAGACTCCGTTCCGGACAAAGATGTGTTCGGAATTGTGTCCATCTTCCAGCGACATGACTGTATACCGTGCCGTGGGAACGAATAGCCAACTTGGTCTCTTCTGCTGGGATTTCAAATGGAAGTTCAAATATCCTGATTGTGCAGAGCCCCAGACCTGCATGACCTCCTTCCACAGTAGCCACATTGCCTTCAGCGTGACAGAAGCGGAGGCCCTGTTTTGTTTCCCGAAAGATCCGTTCACATGTGGCATCATCGATTATCTTTACTTAGACTGTACTGCTCACAATACATAAACGTGTGCCGATGATGTGGACCGCTTGGATTATCACCTCGCCTCCTAAAAATTGTTCTACTTCGAGTGCTTTTGATCGAGCAAATTTGTTTTGGAACGTAAATTTCCGAGTTGATTTCCTGTTTTGGTTCGCCATGCTGGTCTATGTGCTACAGCCAGCGTGCACGAAACGGCCGAGTATTGAGCAAACAAATACGAGCGCTCACTCTGCGATGAGGACTAAAACAGCACGTCCGCACTGCTGCCCTGCTATAGGCAAACTAGCGAGTGAGCTACCCATTGCATGACTCACGACCCGTCCTCACAGTTTCTATACCAGAACACGCTCTGAAGCAGAGTGAAAATTTCATTCGGAAAACATCCTCCAGGCTGTGACTAAGTCATGTCTCCGCAACATCGTTTCTTCCAGGAGTAGCAGCAAGGTCCTCAAGAGAACTTCTGTGAAGTTAGGAAGGTTGGAGACGACGTACTGGCGGAAGTAAAGCTGTGAAGACAGCCCGCCAGTCGTCCTTCCGTAGCTCAGTCGGCAGATGTCTTGGCCCCTCTAGGCAAAGATCTCGAGCTCGAGTCTCGGTCCGGCACGCAGTTTTAACCTGCCATGAAGCTTCAACCAATATGTTGTTGACCATGTACTTCTGAAAAAGTATTTACTGAAGGCGAACATTTATTTCGGCGATAACTGCGAAGCGAAAAACGTCAGCTGTGAAAGCGAGTTCTCATATACCGTACTCTACAGAAAGCACACAAGTTGCGAGTACAACTGTCTCTCACAACGTGCACGTATGGAAAATTTCGAACTGCCCTAAGTAATACCCATGTGCTCATTACAATTACGCAATCTGATTATTAATAACATCTGCTCGTTCTTGTCTAGGGGTGAAAAGTTGATACATTAAATGAAATAGTCGTAAATAATGGTTAGACACATGGTACACCTTTTAACGCAAATATTATTAAGATTATCTATTCATTCAGAATATTGTCTGTTTAAATATCTTTGCATACTGGACAAATGAGAGATACAGGGTCCTTTGCTTCCAGAAGTAAAGGGCGGCCAAGCTAGCAGATAACAATCGAGTCGAGTCGCAGCCTTGGACAATACTAGTTGTGGAGTCTGTAATGTCACTTGCTAGATGTTTCCAAAGAGGTGCTGCAGCAGAGATGCTGTTAGAGGAGTGAGATGTGACTGCCACTTCGTTTAAATCGTCAGAAAGGGAAGTCTGTGGTGTGTCTTGTGGAAGAGAGGACGCGAACATTTTTATTTGTTTTCCTGTTGCAACAGTTTTGTTACTAAGATTGGATTTTGAGTTAATATAAAGAAAGTAAATTACAGTGCCAGCATAGTAAGTTTTGAAACAGTTCAAGTCACCGAATCAAAATATGACTTATTGTCATTAAGCGACACGGTCAACAGGTGGAAACTTCTACGACGGCTGTATTCGAGACGACCATCGCTGCAGGAAGAGAACTAAAATTTCCCACGGAGAAGGGAAAATAAGTAAGAACATTTGCTATTAAATTTGCTATAAAGTTTATTTCAGATATGTTTGATGGTGTCTGTTCGGCAGCAGGCTCTAAAAGCATTTCGTTACCTTCCAGTTATGACTTGACAGTTAAAAGTCATAAAACATTCCCAATTCAAATACTCTAATTCATTATCCAGTCATAAAAAGAAGAAATAGAATACAATACAAGTCATGGAGAGAGGGTATTGAATCGTGGTGGAATTAGCAGCAAGGACAGCATATGTGCCGCAAAGAAATTCCGGTTTGAGACTTTACATGGTACTTAACCTAAGGATGAAGCATGATCTTTAACTTGACTGGATAAAGAGACAGCATTTCAGAAAACGGTAACTTATGAGTGTATTAGCGGTAAGCAGGAGTTCCGTAATTGCTGCAGTGCAAAGATTATATTTTGTGCACTAACATTTACGTGTTGGCAGATAGGAAGTACTGCCGACCACATGTTCGGTATTCTGATTAGCTCTCCTCCATTTGGATTAGTTAAATAATACTGTGTTAGAAATTGAAGAAATATTTTGTGGTAGCAGGCATTATCGAGTATAACAATGCATAGAGAGAGACTGCTGATTTTCCATACTAGTTGGAGTTCGCTTTGTGTCCTTAAAAAGTTTAGAAGTACTTCCTTTTGTCATTAACAGACATTCCACAAAGCATATCACCACTGTTCAAAGAAACATTTTCGGTAAAATTTGCATTGTCACATCTTACACTTTTGCATGAATAATTAATAATTTCGAAAAGAGAATCAATAACTAATTTGCTAAAACAATAGCTTAAAAGAAATAATAATAAGAAGGCAAACTGCAACATAGTGATGTATTACACATCATCATTTGCATTGCAAACAGAGCAGTCAACTTATCTGTTGCAAGGTAAGAATTTGCTGTCAGGCCAAAAGAAATATTTTTGGACAGAATGTGAGGAACAGTTTTCAGTTAGTGAAATTTCATGTAAATTCAACAGATGCGTTTTATGATGGGACACATTAAAATTATATAACACTTAATCATTCTGAACATTCTTGTGAATCATTCTTTTACGCAACTAATGGACAACTAGTTAAATGCATTTCAGATTAATTGTAATCATGCTGCGAACGATTAATTTGCCTAAAAAGTTCATATTCAAAACAAGGATAACTACACGGATTCTAGATCTGAATCTGTGATCGGAATTTAGAAGTCTGACAGTTATCAGATTGTTAGTGAGAAATACAGTTACACAGTTTTGACTATACAACTCCCACTTTATAGGTCATGATTGTAGGTGTGCCGGCCGGAGTGGCCGAGTGGTTCTAGGCGCTGCAGTCTGGAACCGCACGGCCGCTACGGTCGCAGGTTCGAATCCTGCCTCGGGCATGGATGTGTGTGATGTCCTTAGGTTAGTTAGGTTTCAGTCCCATAGTGCTCAGAGCCATTTGAACCGTTTTTGTGATAGTTGTCTGTCTCTCATTCACAGAAACAATTTTAAAAACCAGTTCTTTCAGTCTGGATAGGAACTATGATTTGAACACAAAAATAATTTTGGCGACACGATAACATTTGCTTTAGACTTCCTTTACTTATTGCAATCGAAGTTCTTAAAATTACTCCACAATTCTCGACAGGTCGTACTGTGCCGGAATCAGTCTCTCAGTTCTCTTGGAACAAAGTTGCACTTCAAGCCTTAAGAAAGTTTGGCTTTAGCGAATATTCATATTTAATGTTAGTTTAATTAACATTTACTGCCACTACACAAGATATCACCGTTCATTCAAATATATTGATTGGGTATCTTTGATGTGACGTCATAAGCGCGTGACTGCGTGCAAGATCGCTTTCTAAGTTTTCATATATTTTTAGGTTTCAGATACATATTTTAACGGTTTTTGTGATAATATTTACTATATAAGTGACTTATTAGTGGTTTCTTCATTCACCTCCGCCTTTCATGTGTTGTGACCTGATATTTGTGAGTGTTTCGTATCGAGCAACTTAACCTCTTACCTGTGTTTACATTCCGCGCTTTCCAGTTGCAGCTGTAGCGGCGCATCGAAAGCTAAGTACTAATTAATTGTTTGTGTATAGTGGTTTATTTAGGAACTTTAGTAGTCTTCAACCGGTGTTCTTGGTGTTTTCTGGTGAAATAATTTCAGAAGAAATTTTTGGGAACTGTTTTCAGTTTCTTTACTGTGGCATTAGACGTTTGATTTTCTTTCTGTGTTAGTCTTTTGTTATATTCTCATTTGCTGTTGATTAATACTGTTAATAATAGTAGTTACTTCCCCTGTAGACAAAGTTTGTGATTATTGTAGTCAGTTTTTTAACATCTTCTTATTGTACTAGCGGAACTTAGATAAAGTAGTTTTCTTGTTTCAATAATTGTAAAATTTTACCATGAGTGAGAAGTGTGGGCTTTGCCATACGTTCGTGAGTAGGGAATTGCGGTGTGAGACTTGTTCGAAGTATTTTCACTGGGGGGAATGCAGTGGAGAAGCCAGTGGGCATTCTGGTGAGATCCTCTCCTGGAACTGCAGGTTATGTAGCAAGAGTAAGTTGATAGAGGAGCAGGAGCGTAAGATCTGTGCCCTTCAGGTGCAGTTGAAAAGCGCACAGTAGGAGCTAGATAGGATGAGGAGGGAGAAGGGCGTTGGGGAATGGGAGCTGGCTGTTGGCAAGAGATCTGCTAAGAGAAGGAGATTTTACTATTGGTGTTTGCAATAGATATGACCAACTGTCAGAGTCTAGTGGAGAGGAATCTCTAGTAGCTGTAGATGTAGGAAGTATGCAGCAGACCTCAGCAGTTACGGTGGCTAGGACAATTGCAAAGTCTAAGAGAAAGAAGAAGGTTCTGCTGTTAGGTAGTTCTCATGGTAGAGGTGTAGACCAGCAGTTGCAGGAAGTGTTGGGGAGCGACTACTAGGTCACCAGCATTGTGAAGCCTAATGCAGGATTGGCTCAGGTGACTGTTAACATAGGGGGGTTATGCAGGGATTTTACTAAAGAGGATCAGGTAGTGATTGTGGGTGGGGAGTATGACATAGATGGTGACCTGGAAAAAGATAGCCACTCAGACTGGCAACACTGATTCAGCGTCACGATCGGCCTCATCTTAATACAGCCGTCATGAGACTTGGGGGTGCGCTGATGACAGAAGGCATGAGTCACATTTCAGTGGTGTCGGTGGAGTCTATCAGCAGGACGGGTTTCACTAGACATGGCCTGCACCTCAACAGGTATGGAAAGGGGAGGTTGGCAAAGCTTATAGGTGACAGCATAGGTGGGGGTGGTGGGATCACTCATGGGAAAATTCCTGTACTAGTGGGTGTTAGAGCTGCACCTTTTTGAGATTGAAGTCAGCTGATAGGTATTCCTGCTTAAGGGAAGTCTCTCTAACAAAGAAACCACTTTCGACAAAGCTTAGGTATCCGAGTAATGAGGGAATTAGTATATTTCATCAAAATATACAACGTATTAGAGATAAAGTTTGTGACCTGCTTACAGATGTTGACTCTGAAATTATTGGTATATCTGAACACTTCCTAAATAAGGAGATAATTCAGAGGCTTCCTTTACCAGGATACAGGTTGGCTGGCAGCATTTCTAGGAGCTCTTTGCGGTGTGGGGGAGTAGCCATGTATGTGAAAAACGGTATCCCATTTGAGTCAATCGATGTTTCAAAGTACTGCACTGAAAAGGTGTTTGAATGTTGTGCAGGTGTGGTTAAATTTAGTGGAGTTAAACTTCTAACTGTTGTTATTTATAGATCCCCAGAGTTCGATTTCACAACATTTTTGCTTTAGCTAGAGGAGGTTCTTGGTTCACATTATAGGAAATACAAAAAGTTAGTTATATGTGGTGACTTCAATATTAATTGTATAAGTGATTGTGCAAGGAAAATGATGCTGGTAGACCTCCTTAATTCATATAATCTTATGCAAAACGTATTCTTTCCAACGAGACTCCAAGGGAACAGTAGAACAACCACAGACAACATTTTTGTTCATTCCTCGTTACTAGAAGGGCATTCTGTTAGCAAAAAAGTGAATGGCTTTTCTGATCATGATGCTCAGGTTTTAACTCTAAAAGATTTTTGTGCTGTAACACATGTTAAATATAGTTATCAACTTTTTAGGAAAGCTGATCCAGTTGCTGTAGAGACGTTTGTAAACCTTATCAAGGAACAAGAGTGGCAAGATGTTTATAGTGCTGATACAGTAGACGATAAATATAATGCTTTCCTCAAGACTTTTCTCGTGCTCTTTGGAAGTTGATTTCCGTTAGAACGTTCAAAACAGGGTACTAGCACAAACAGGCAGCCTGGGTGGGTGACTAGAGGGATAAGACTATCCTGTAGAACAAAGTGGCAATTACATCAAAACGTTCAGTCAAAGTCTAAATCCAGCAGCCCATTACAAACAGTACTGTAAGGTGCTTAAAAAGTTATTAGAAAGGCAAAAAGTATGTGGTATGCAGATAGAATAGCTAAATCTCAGGATAAAATTAAAACCATATGGTCAGTCGTAAAGGAAGTGAGTGGCTGGTCTGCAGAGACAGGTCGAGGATATAGAATCAGTGCGTAGTAGGAATGTCCGTGTTACTTAAGTCGCATATGTATACAGTATTTAATAATCACTTTCTGAATATAGCAGGTGAACTAAATAGAAACCTAGTCCCAACAGGGAATCATATAGCGCTCGTAGAAAAAAGTGTTCCGAGACTGTTACCTGGAATGCTCCTCCATGATACTGACAAGCGGAAGATTGAGTTAATAATTAAATCACTAAAGACCAAGAACTCTCATGGATATGACGTGGTATCTAGCAGAATACTGAAGTATTGTTCTATATATGTTAGCCCAGTACTTAACCATATCTGTAACTTTTCCTTTAGGAGTGGTCGGTTTCCTGACCAATTAAAGTACTCGGTAGTGAAGCCACTTTATAAAAACGGAGACACGGATAATGTTGACAATTATAGACCTATTTCTATGCCATCGGTGTTTGCTAAAGTTATCGAGAAGGTTGTATATACAAGGTTACTGGAGCATTTAAATTCACATAATTTGCTGTCAAATGTACAGTTTGGTTTTAGAAATGGTTAAACAACTGAAAATGCTATATTCTCTCTTCTCTGTGAGGTTTTGGACGGATTAAATAAAAGGTTGCGAACGCTAGGTGTTTTCTTTGATTTAACGAAGGCCTTTGGACTGTGTTGACTAAAAAAAATTAACACTGCAGAAGTTGGACCATTATGGAGTAAGGGGAGTAGCTTACAGTTGGTTCGCCTCTTACCTTAAGAACAGAAAGCAGAAGGTAATTCTCCACAATATTGAGAGTGGTAGTGATGTTCAGTCCCAGTGGGGCACTGTTAAGTGGGGCGTTCCCCAATGGTCGGTGCTGGGGCCACTGCTGTTTCTTATTTATATAAATGACATGCCTTCTAGTATTACAGGTGATTCAAAAATATTTCTGTTTGCTATTGACACCAGCTTGGTGGTGAAGGATCTTGTGTGTAATATTGAAACATTATCAAATAATGTAGTTCATGATATAAGTTCGTGGCTTGTGGAAAATAATTTGATGCTAAATCACAGTAAGACTCAGTTTTTACAGTTTCTAACTCACAATGCAACAAGAACCGATATTTTGATCAGACAGAATGGGCATATTATAAGCGAGACGGAACAGTTAAAGTTCCTAGGCGTTCGGATAGATAGTAAGCTGTTGTGGAAAGCCCATGTTCAAGATCTTGTTCAGAAACTAAATGCTGTTTTATTTACCATTAGAACAGTATCTGAAATAAGTGACAGTTCAACACGAAAAGTAGTCTACTTCGCACATTTTCATACGCTTATGTCATATGGTATTATTTTTCGGAGTAATTCTTCTGATTCAAAAAGGGTATTTTTGGCTCAAAAACGGGCTGTGCGAGCTATATGTGGTGTAAGTTCGAGAACCTCTTGTCGACCCCTATTCAATAGTCTGGGAATTCTGACATTGTCCTCACAGTATATATTTTCTTTAATGTCGTTTGTTGTTAGCAATATTAGCTTATTCCCGAGAGTTAGCAGCTTTCATTCAGTTAATACTAGGCAGAAATCAAATGTGCATGTGGAATGCACCTCCTTGACTCTTGTGCAGAAAGGAGTGCATTATTCTGCTGCATCCATTTTCAATAAGCTACCACAAGAACTCAAAAATCTTAGCAGTAGCCCAAACGCTTTTAAGTCTAAACTGAAGAGTTTCCTCATGGCTCACTCCTATTCTGTCGAGGAGCTCCTGAAAGAGCTAAAAAATTAAGCAAATTCCAGTGTTACATTGTTGATTTTCTTTATTTAAACTTACGACTTGTCGCCTGAATATGTTTTTTATATTTCATTTTTTCTGTTTATAATATCGTGTTATAATTTCATGTATTGACTCGTTCCATGACCATGGAGACTTCTCCTTAATTTGGTCCCACGGAACAATAAATAAATAAAATATAAAATCCTGTAAACGTTTAAAAGTTCATTTCTCAAATCCACACCGTTCTAACGCTCAAGATCTAAAACGACACGACTGTTCATAAGACACCATTTTTAATCACCAAACGCAACAAACATTATAGCCACTAGGTCTTCTAGGCACAAGCACGCTTGAAGAAAAATGCGAGAGATCAGCTCTCATCCTAACATGCCACACACGTTCTTGAATATCACTTAACGCAGGACATCTGCACCGTGTGAACTACGTACAATCTGACAATGTTATTGGGGTAGCTGGACGAATACAATTTTCTATTTAAAGCTATACTTTTATATTTATATTTATATTTACTATTAAAGACTATAATTCGTGATTCGTGAGTTTGTTAGAAAGTTCTCAGTTCTTAGTAACTGACGGTAAGCTATAGAGTAAAATAAAAATAATATCTGGCGTTCCCCAAGGAAGTGTTACAGCCCTCTGTTCTTTCTGGTCTACATAAGCGATTTAGGAGACAATACGAGTAGCCCTCTTAAACTGTATGCAGATGATTCTGCCATTTACCGTTTTGTAATGCCATCATATGATCTCTGCGTGGTGAGAAAAGTGGCAACTGATTCTGAATAATGAAAAGTGTGAAATTATCCACATGAGTATTAAAGGGAATCCGTTAAATTTCGGTTACGTGATAAATCACACAAATCTAAAAGGTGTAAATTAAATTAAGTACTTGTCGATCACACAGGTGTTGTTGGGAACGCAATCCAACCGATCTATTGGCAGAACACTTACAAAACGCAACAGGTTCACTTGTGAGATTGCGTACACTATGCTTGTCCGCCCTCTTCTCGAGTACCGCTGTGAGTTGCGGAATCCGCATCAGTTAGAATTGACAGGAGACATCAGACAAGTTCAAAGAAGTGCAGGTGGTTTTGCATTATCGCGAAACAGGAAAGAGAGTGCCACGGATATGATACTCTAATTGGGATGGCAATGAAGAAGGGATTTTTCATAGCGGCAAGCTCTTGTCATGAAATTTCAGCCACCAACTTTCTCCTCAGAGTGTTAAAATATTTTTTGCCAGGCACTTAATTGTAAATTGCAGATTAATCATGTAGATGTAGATTTTTTTTTTATGTTTCGGTCGTTTACTCAGTGTTGAAACGTTTAGATGAACGGTAAACTCTTGATTATCCGCTTTGCGGATCATTCGCGACCTATTTCTCCTCTTTTTTTTTTTAAACGGTAATCTAACGTTACAATACGAATTTAATAAATAATTTGCTGCTCGAACACCTCAAGTGCTGTACTGTATTGTTGCTTTGGATACTGTGGTCATTTGATTTCTATTAGTGCCGAACAGTGTCTGCAAACCGATAACGTGTTGTGCTGACGGTACACGATACAGCAGAAACAGGAAATAATGCACAATCTCGAAGAAGGAAGTATTGATAACGTGGAAGCTGGCACTGATTTGCTTTGTGGGTGAGGCTACAGTCTCCGGTATACGGAAAAACAAATACGATAGAATTGAGTTTGCTAGTATCTAAAGGTGTTGGTTCAAATGGCTCTAAGCACTACGGGACTTAACATCTGAAGTCATCAGTCCCCTAGAACTTAAAAACTGGTTCAAATGACTCTGAGCACTATAGGTTGGTTCAAATGGCTCTGAGCACTATGGGACTTAACATCTGAGGTCATCAGTCCCCTAGAACTTAGAACTACTTAAACCTAACTAACCTAAGGACATCACACACATCCATGCCCGAGACAGGATTCGAACCTGCGACCGTAGAGCACTATGGGACTTAACTGCTGAGGTCATCAGTCCCCTAGAACTTAGAGCTACTTAAACCTGACTAACCTAAGGACATCACATACATCCATGCCCGAGGCAGGATTCGAACCTGTGACCTTAGCAACAGCGCGGTTTCGGACTGAAGCGCCTAGTACCGCTCGGTCACAGAGGCCGGCTCTAAAGGTGTGTCAAGCAAAAGGCTATGAAAATTTCTGCACACTCAGAACTGGATAAACTCATGTTGGAATAGTTTCAGCGGAGGAGAGCAGAGGGCATACATATATCTGGCCCAATATCCGCCAAAGAGACCTATATTTTCTTCAAAACCTTGGTGATTGAAGAAGATTGAAATGTATCTTCTGTCTGGCTGACAAGTTGAAATAGCGTTGTAGTAATGGAGAGATTCCTTCGAAGGGGAAATGTTAAGTGAAGATAATAAGTCTGCTTCTTCATTTTGTGATGATTTCCATGAGTTTATTGCACCAGAAAATTTAGAGCTGGAACAAAAGTACTACACGGACGAAATCGAGCTATTTTGGAAGTGTCTACTAACAAACGTTTTACCCTTAGAGACAGAGAGTAGAGCGCCTGGTTATAAATCAAGTAAACAAAGAATAACTGTATTGTGTGGTCCTAATAGTAGTCTATGGGATCACATAAAGTTAATCCTGGTATAATCCGTAAAGCCAAAACAACCGCTCTGTTTCAATTTACCCGTCCATTATTTTCACCAGGAAGGGGCCGGGAAGGTCCGCACTATATTTCAAGCATGGTTCAATAAACTTTTTGTGCCACGGGTGCAAGAACATACAATAGAGGGTCTGCCTGTGAGGGTTACTGGACAGTGCACTATCGCATCCGCATGAACTTGTTCTGACGGGATGACATTCGTAAAATATTTACCCCTGATGTGATAGTCTTAATTCAGCCAAATGATCAGAGTGTCATTGCTGCCATGAGAAAAATTTATAGAGGAAATCTATTGCAAAACTTATTGATGAGGGCAGCAATCTTCAAACATTTTGAAAACAATTGACTGTGCTAGACGTAATTAGGAAGTGTCGAAGGCTTGGCGGAAGGTAACACAACCATAGCCAAGTCATGGAAAAACATTAATCCTAAAATTGATGAAATCAGTCATTCTGATGACGAAGAAGGCTGCTCATTAGCAATGTTTTTTAATGTACTCAGGGTGTGAAAATGTTGCCAAAAACAATTTTTTTGACTGGTTTAACGTGCACCGCCCACAACCAGATCATGAGGTATTATTGAGTGACAGTGCTATTGCTCAGCGAGTACAAGGGAAATACGAGTAGGTGAACGACAGTGAGCAAGATGACAACACTCCTCTAATTCAGATACAGTATACAGTTATGCAGCGGTACTTCAGTGGACCGGAGAGTTACTAGACTATCTGGAACAGCAAAAAGGTGCTCCCCTTTCTGATAAGTTGTTGTTGCGTAAAATTCATATTAAACAAAAGCTACCTCACTGAGGTAGAAATCAATACAAGAATATTTTGTTTCAAAATGGTGTAGTGTGATGTGAAACTGGATTGCACTCTATTCTTTGTAAGTACTATATTTTGAAACATAATGCGATGAATAAATTTTAACTTATTATGAACACAGTTAAGTAATCTTAATTATGGCATTGTAATTAATTTTTGTTTTTTACAACTCTAATACATTTAATTACGGGTTATCCCTAGAATTCGATTATCCTCGGTTTTCAGCTGCCCAATGATCGCGGGTAATCGAGAGGACACTGTATCTGAACACTTAAATCCGCAAGCCACGTTCTGGCGTCTGTCGGGGGGTACTTTGCGTAACATTTCTTTCATTTCTCCTCTTACCCCTTCCAGTTGCGAGTACTGTAAGGGATGAACGATTGTTCGGTAAGCCTCAGTGTGAACTGTAATCCCTCTGATTTTACCTTCATATTCTGTTCACGAGATATGCTCCACATTTTCAGTTCTAGAGATGAATGTTTAATGTTGACTGTCTAAGTAATCTGGAAAGTGCTTCGTGTAGCGATTATTAAGCAGATATTTTTGTCACTTTTCCATTCACTACTATTCACAGCCGTAGTTACAGATGCTACAATGTAGCTATATCAGTAATATCGTGTCGAACGTTAACTCCGCCGATAAGTGCTGGCCCATTTGTAAACGGAAGATCTTAGATGCTATCCTCACGAGTCCATCGTCTGGTTAACTGCTAAAGTTAATTTTTAGGTAAGCCATTACAACAGTTTCAGACGATTCCTGGTTCCTACTAACCCTTTCGCTACGGTGAATTTCTGTATAAGTCTGGAGCGAAAGGGCCGCCCAGCCGGTAAACTGCTGTAGCAGTTCCGCCTCGTGTCATACGAGGTGCATTCAAGTTCTAAGGCCTCCGATTTTTTTCTAATTAACTACTCACCCGAAATCGATGAAACTGGCGTTACTTCTCGACGTAATCGCCCTGCAGACGTACACATTTTTCACAACGCTGACGCCATGATTCCATGGCAGCGGCGAAGGCTTCTTTAGGAGTCTGTTTTGACCACTGGAAAATCGCTGAGGCAATAGCAGCACGGCTGGTGAATGTGCGGCCACGGAGAGTGTCTTTCACTGTTGGAAAATGCCAAAAGTCACTAGGAGCCAGGTCAGGTGAGTAGGGAGCATGAGGAATCACTTCAAAGTTGTTATCACGAAGAAACTGTTGCGTAACGTTAGCTCGATGTGCGGGTGCATTGTCTTGGCGAAACAGCACACGCGCAGACCTTCCCGGACGTTTTTGTTGCAGTGCAGGAAAGAATTTGTTCTTCAAAACATTTTCGTAGGATGCACCTGTTACCGTAGTGCCCTTTGGAACGCTATGGGTAAGGATTACGCCCTGGCTGTCCCAGAACATGGACACCATCATTTTTTCAGCACTGGCAGTTACCTGAATTTTTTTTGGTGGCGGTGAATCTGTGTGCTTCCATTGAGCTGACTGGCGCTTTGTTTCTGGATTGAAAAATGGCATCCACGTCTCATCCATTGTCACAACCGACGAAAAGAAAGTCCCATTCATGCTGTCGTTGCGCGTCAACATTGCTTGGCAACATGCCACACGGGCAACCATGTGGTCGTCTGTCAGCATTCGTGGCACCCACCTGGATGACACTTTTCGCATTTTCAGGTCGTCATGCAGGATTGTGTGCACAGAACCCACAGAAATGCCAACTCTGGAGGCGATCTGTTAAACAGTCATTCGGCGATCCCCCAAAACAATTCTCTCCACTTTCTGGATCATATCGTCAGACCGGCTTGTGCGAGCCCGAACATGAAAAGCCTACTGTAACTGCTTCTATATCAGGTACACGTGCAACTCCAGGTGTCCCACTGACATCCCAGACTTGGATTTGTGCCGGCCGCTAGTGGCCGAGCGGTTCTAGGCGCTTCAGTCTGGAACCGCGCGACTGCTACGGTCGCAGGTTAGAATCCTGCCTCAGGTCTGGATGTGTGTGATGTCCTTAGGTTAGTTAGGTTTAAGTAGTTCTGAGTTCTAGTGGCCTGATGACCTCAGAAGTTAAGTCCCTTAGTGCTCAGAGCCATTTGAACTTGGATTTGTGCACAGACACAATATCAGAAACATGTGCAATTTGTATAAATATTTTCCCGAGTAAATATATAGTATAAAGTCCAATAATTGCGAAAACACAACGAGTGTGTGTGTGTGTGTGTGTGTGTGTGTGTGTGTGTGTGTGTGTGTGTGTGTGTGTGAAAGCAGGACAGAGTAGCGCCGCGGGGAGCGCGAAAATTGCGCCGTACAGCGGCCACGGCAGGCCGGGACTGATGCTCGTCCACAGCGCACGACGCAACAATCACGGTGCCGGCGTGAGAGCGTTAATGGATATGAAATATTCATTGTTGCTACGACTGTGGAACATCTATTAGATTGCATTTCCGTATTACGTTTCATGGCATAGGCTGGTACTACACTATCAAACTTCTTTCTCAACGATTTGATCAAAGATGTGATCCAATATTCCGTCAAATATATCTGACAAAGATCTTTGACGTAGCGCTAGAAGAAATATTACACTGTCATCAAATTTTTCGTCAAAGTTCAAGGTGGCTTACAGCTACAAATTGTTATTAACCGCAGCAGCTGCATGTACCACAAATGCACTGTGTGCACATGTGATACAGAAGCAGGGGGAAAAAAGAAACGTACCTGGGTAAAGCCGTGGGTTTCACGACGAGACGATAAAAGCATTCGACAAACCTTGTTACGTCAGCTTATAGTGGAGGACGTCAAGTCGTACATCAAATACCTACGAATGGATGAGCATATATTTCTGTATGTACTCAGTGAAGTGATTCCTCCTATCTTAAAGCACAATACTCACTTAAGAACTGCTGTATCTGCAGAAGACAGGCTCACTGTAACACTTCGATTTCTTCTTACAGGAGAAAGTTACTCTAGCTTACAGTACAGCACTCGAATTCCACAGTGCACATTAAGTAAAATAATACCGGAAACGTGTGAAGCAATTTATGAAGCACTAAAGGACCAATGTCTCAAGGTAAATAAATGTTCAATACACTTTATGTTCATTAAGAACATTTTTTATTTTATTTTATTAACATAGCATGTACCAATCGGTGTCTGAAACTACAAAATTAACAGAGATGCGTGAAGCTGATAAGGTGTTCTACAACGTGAGGCATCCTGAGTACAAAAATAGATTACGAAGATTGCAGAGATACAAAAAATTTATATATATATATATATATATATATATATATATATATATATATATATATATATATATATATATATATAGGGTTATTACAAATGATTGAAGCGATTTCACAGCTCTACAACAACTTTATTATTTGAGATATTTTCACAATGCTTTGCACACACATACAAAACTCAAAAAGTTTTTTTAGGCATTCACGAATGTTCGATATGTGCCCCTTTAGTGATTCGGCAGACATCAAGCCGATAATCAAGGTCCTCCCACACTCGGCGCAGCATGTCCCCATCAATGAGTTCGAAAGCATCGTTGATGCGAGCTCGCAGTTCTGGCACGCTTCTTGGTAGAGGAGGTTTAAACACTGACTCTTTCACATAACCCCACAGAAAGAAATCGCATGGGGTTAAGTCGGGAGAGCGTGGAGGCCATGACATGAATTGCTGATCATGATCTCCACCACGACCGATCCATCGGTTTTCCAATCTCCTGTTTAAGAAATGCCGAACATCATGATGGAAGTGCGGTGGAGCACCATCCTGTGGTACGTTTAGCTCCCTGCTTGCTTTATTCGTCGACTTCCGCTTGCTACGCGTGAAACTTGGCCGCACGCGTTCAACGGTTTCTTCGCTCACTGCAGGCCGACCCGTTGATTTCCCCTTACAGAGGCATCCAGAAGCTTTAAACTGCGCATACCATCGCCGAATGAAGTTAGCAGTTGGTGGATCTTTGTTGAACTTCGTCCTGAAGTGTCGTTGCACTGTTATGACTGACTGATGTGAGTGCATTTCAAGCACGACATACGATTTCTCTGCTCCTGTCGCCATTTTGTCTCACTGCGCTCTCGAGTGCTCTGGCGGCAGAAACCCGAAGTGCGGCTTCAGCCGAACAAAACTTTATGAGTTTTTCTACGTATCTGTAATGTGTCGTGACCATATGTCAATGAATGGAGCTACAGTGAATTTATGAAATCGCTTCAATCATTTGTAATAGCCCTGTATATATATGTAATGGACTCTTCCTTTTCTATACCAGCCTGCTTCAAGGCAGCCAGGATATACCCAGAGGCGGAAGGTTGTGCTTGGAGCAATGGACGGAAAGCATATTCGTGTTAAATGCCAACAAGTTAGTGGATCTCACTTTTTCAATAACAAATCATTCAACAGTGTCATTTTATTTGCCATGGTAGATGCTTCCTACAAATTTTTATATGTTGATGTAGGAACTAATGGGCGTGTTGGTGATGCTGGAGTGTTTTCATAAAGCAAACTACGTGAGTGTCTCATTGACCGATCTATTCTCAACATTCCTGAAGGCAGGAAGCTTGGGAACACAAACATTACAACTCCAGTGGTTGTACTGGCAGATGACGCTTTTCCTCTGAGTTATAACATTAGGAAGCCACACCCCGTAGAAGGAATCACAAAAGGAGAAAAGGTTTTCAGTTAAAGACTGTCACAAGGAAGAAGATTAGTGGAGAGCAGCTTTGGCATTCTTGCATGTCGTTTCAGGATATTTCTTACTACCATTAATCTGCCTCCAGAAAAAATTACCGCAATTACATTGGCTGCCTGCAAACTGCACAACTTGTTAACTGAGAGAAGAAAACATTTGTACACTCGTCAGGAAACAGTGTCTGCCGTCGTAGGAGACTGCACTTATCTTGATACACAAAGCAATGAGGACCTACAGCGAAAGGAACCAATAGCTTGCCAAGCTGCTTCTGGACGTCCAGTACACGTGAGAGCAGTTAGAGAATAAAGACATTTTACAGTGGCGCTGGGAAAGTGCCCTGGCAAGATAATCACACTCAGTTATGTAAAATGTAAACAAATGTACAAACCTCAAACATTTCTTCGAATGTTGGTGTAGTACGTTCACTTCCACTTTCTGTGCTCTCGATATTACTGATACTCTCTTCCGCCTCTGTGGCCTGATCGAGTAACTTCAGCATGTGGAACCAGTACACTTGCGGAGTGTACGCCGCCTGTGCACTGGCTCCACTTTTGCTTTTATGCATCTGCAATAATAGTAATGAAAATAATGTAAACTACTTGTAGGTTACGTGAACATTATTGTATGCTTCAAGTTGCTACAGTGAACAAATTAAATCTTATCATTTGTATGACATGTAAACTTTACTTGCATAAATAAAAAGAAAGAAATATGTCGATACGTACGTTTGCTTTCTCGTAGGAGGAACTTGTGCGGAGGCTATTAATTTTTTTTCTTTAATGTCGTCAGCCGTACACCCAGGCCGTATGTCACGGCTAATAACCTCCGCAATATTTTTGTAGCTCTCCAATCTTCGTAATCTACTTTTATAATCAGGGTGCCTCAGATTGTAAAGCGCCTCATCAGCTTCATACATCTCTATTAATTTTGTACTAGACGCCACACACCAATTGTATTTTCCGGCCATGTTTACAAACACACTAGAGGTGACAGAACGCTGCAGCGATGCTAGAGCTCCACGGGGTAACATATCGCATTGCAGTGAACAGAAGACAAGCGACTTCTTTGATCAAATCTACAGCGAAACCCTTGATTTGATCAAATATTTGACGACATTTGTCAAAATTCCCCATTACACCATCAAATTTCTTTGACAAAGATATTGGACAAGGAACTTTGATAGTGTAATACCGGCCATAGTCAAAGTTACTGGCAAACAAATATTTCTGCCACGTAACAACGCACATAGTCACAAGAGCCAATAGTTGCATATAGTTAACAAAAACAGATACTGACTTGCTGCCAATGAAACAATTAGAGTATACAACTTTCATCTGTAATCAGTGCAATGGTGATTTCTCCTCCGGGTTTAGTATCTAAAACACCAGTCACAAAAACATGGCATGTTTGTGTCAGTTTTTCTAAATTTTGATACAATCAACGTGCGTCAGTGACCCATGGAAAATCCACACGCCAGTGATGCCGATATTCTGTTGTTCGTGCGCTGACTATCTTGGAATATTCGTCATCACCAGAACCAGCAACGAATCTGTACATACAATCTTAAAACGATAAGAGCGAGTGTCGAGAGGCGAGGTAATCGTGAACAAAATAGTACTAACTCCTCTGGATATCAACATACATTTCTTTTATTTGCCATTTTGTACTGAATGTAGGTAAACTTAATTTTTTCTAGACCTGGACGTGACAATAGAGCCCAAATGACTGCCGTGTCCTCCTCTGCCAGTGCCGTCATCGCATAAATAAAAACGTAGAAGTCCGTTTCTTAAAAGTCGTACATCTCTGGAACTTCTCCATTGATTGCTTTCAAATTTTGACACAATGATACATTGGAATACCTACTGTACTGCAGCATATAAAATATAAATATATATGTAAAAATTATGGGGGATACCATAAAAATTTTAAACTTCATTTCGTCAAAATCTCACATCTCCGAAAGTCCTTCAGTGATTACTTTCAGATTTTGACGCAACGTCGCATTCCAATACATGTGTGTTTTACACACCTATTTTTGGAAATCTTATGTAATAAAATATTTGATACATAAAGGGGAAAAGTTACTACAAAAATATGGAGTTCTTGACCTATTTACTTTAAATTTTTATACAATACTCGGAAATGAACACTCGGACGGACATAGGCTACACATTTCAATGTAATGTATATCATATATAAATATAAATGTAATGTACAGTGGGGAAACATTCTTTAAAAAAATCTCAAAACCTACTCTTTCGTTCAACGTTTGGACACACACATACACCTACCGGTGAATATCAAGGAGACCTACACTCTCCAGGGACTGATTAGTGACTGGAAATGGAGAAAAACAGGTCTTATGAACATGTGTCAGGAAATGCATCGTTGCCACGCTACATAGCGCTGATGGATGAAAGTTCCTCTAACCATAGGCCGTGTGGCCCTTGTGTTTTGCAAGCTGTGATATTGACGCAGTGGACTGTAAACAGGAACGAATGTTCCGGTATTCATGTCGGGAACATGCCGAGATGGTGTTTTTGTACGGCCAAGCAGATGGAAACAGTCGAGAGACAGCACAGTTGTACCAAAGCAAATATTCTCACAGATACCAACCACACCACACAACATTTCAAGTCCTTCTTGGGCGTTTGTGTGATCATAGGTCCTTTCAGACAGACGAACGTGCAGGGAAGCGGCGTACTGTCCCTACACAAGATTTGGAGGACCGGAACGGACTCTGAGTCTCGACCGTATCTGTGTACTTGGCCGTACAAAATCACCATCTCGGCTTGTTTCTGACATGAATACCGGACCATTCTGCTGCTTACAGTGCGCTGCGTCAATCATCTAGCCCGCAGACTCGTGGAATACACGGCACGTGCTCAGAGGAGCTTTCTTTCGTCAGCACCATCTACCGTGGCAATGATGCATTACGCCACACTTTTTGTAAGACCATTTTGCGTCCATTTCCACTCAGAAATCCGTCTCTACAGTTTATTAATGTTCACCCTGTATATATACGAGGGCATTTCGAAAAGTAAAGATACAATGGCTCGCAGTCCTTAAATAGAACATTTATTCAGAAAACGTCAAGTACATCTTATTAACTGGATTATTTGTTATTTTTCGACATAATCACCCCCGTTATCCAAACATTTGTTAAGACGGTGCACAAGATTTTGTATTCCACAGTCATAGAAGGTTGCCGCCTGTTGTCGGAACAACATTTCAACTTCATCTTTGATCTCTTCATCGTCGTGGAATGATTTTCCACCAAGATGTGACTTCAGGTAACGGAAGACATGAAAGTCGGTGGGCGCAAGGTCCGGGCTGCATGGCTAATGGTCCAATACGTCCCATTTGAACTGTTTGAGTGGTGCTTTGGTTACGAGCGCTGTGTGAGGCCGAGCGTTATCATGAAGCAAGCGGACTCCACTTGTCAGCATTCCCCTGCGTTTGTTTTGAATTGCCCTTCGAAGACGTTTCACAGTCTGGCAATATGCAGCAGCATTAATTGTCGTTCCAGGAGGCATAAATTCCAACACAGAATGCCTTGTCTGTCCCAAAAAACAGAAGCCATGATTTTCTTCGCTGAAATCGGCGTTTTGCATTTCTTGGCTTTTGGTGAATTCGAATGGCGCCATTGCATTGATTGTTGCTTGGATTCATGTGTATGGTGACAAACCCACGTCTTGTCACCTGTCACAATGTGATCAAGGAACTCATCACCTGCTTCGGCATACCGTGTGTGGAAATGGAGTGCAAAGCCATCCTTTTCTTTTTGTGTTCTTCCGTTAACAGTTTTGGGACCCAGTGCGCACACAATTTCCTGTACCTTAACTTGGCAGTCACAAGGTCATAAAGAGTTGTCATTGGCACGTCCGGTATGATCTGATGCAATTCTTTCAATGTGAGACGTCTATTCGCACCAATTGCCTCCTCCGTTCTCCGAAGAAGGTCACTAGAGATCACAGATGGCCGACCTGTTCGTTGTTCCTCATGAACATCGGTCCTACCTTCAGAGAAATGACGACACCATTTCGTTACATTTTGTTGATTCATAATGTTCCCACAAACATAAACAATTTCTTTGCGAGTATCCGCTGGTCGCTGACCTTTTGCATGAAGAAAACGTATGACGGAGCGCACTTCGCAATTGGCGGGATTCTGAATCGGCGCAGCCATTTTAAACACGACCTTCTCCAACCGCAAGCAACATTAAACTGCCGAACGACTGTGAGGAGAAAGCTAACGGTTCAAGGTTAACACCAGTGTTGCCAACTTGCTCGCAAAAACTCTTCAGTTCCTCTGGCGTGCGGTGTATCGTTACTTTCCGAAATAGTGAAACTTTGTTATCAAGCAGGAGAGTTGTATTTATGGCTTATTGGCTTATGATTAGAATACAACTACAGAATCTGAATTTGCTATAAGAGTAAACAAGGATCAAGGTCATAGAGCGGGCTAATAGTAGGTTGACAGATGTGTGGGAGGAACTGGTCATAAAAAGCGGAAAAAGGGGGAGATGGAAAGACAGAAGCGTAGGAGGAGATGGAGAGAGAGGGGGAGAGTTGAAGATAGACACAGAAATGGGGAAAAATGATGGACAGAAAGAAGGCGAAAGACATGAGGCAGGAGGAGATGGAGAGAGTGAGGGGAGGAAGAGATGGATTTGGAACTGGGCAGGAAGCAATGGAAGGAGAGAGGGGAAGGAGGAGGAGATGGATCAAACGAGTGGTAGGAAGACATGGACAGATACCTGGGGGGGGGGGGGGGAATGAGATCAGGGCCTGTATCTTATTCCCATACGTATTAGAATGCTTCCACTTTTCTTTCCTTTTACATTTAACCAGACTGTTCCACAACAAGGCGTCTTCGGGAACAGCTAGTATTTTATAAGAAAATAGAAATGTATGTCCCAGTTCGTGTTCTTGAAACTACAAACTCGCCACGAGACAGCATTGTAGTTTGGAATTTCGTACAAGGAGTCCTAACGGAACAGGGACACACTGTATACAGTAAGGCGTATAATGCACTACTGAAACCATATAATTGTCCTACACATGAAAAACCTGCTGAAAGCATCCACTTTTCATGTAGTCACTCTGGCGGTCTAACCTAACATTTCAGTTGCCATTTTTGGTGTCTAGTATCATTTGTTTTTGTAAGTGTAGCCATCTTTCCAGTTTCACTCATTTTTATATGACTGTATTAGCATTGATGTGTGTGTGTGTGTGTGTGTGTGTGTGTGTGTGTGTGTGTGTGTGGGTGGGTGTGTGTGTGTACTTTTTTTTCTAAGGCTTAGCAGAGGAATGACATTTATTAACATCTATTGCGCCGTTTGTCTGTTATATAATTAGTTAGTCAACATTGACTTGTTACTCATATTCACTTGGTAATTTATTACACTACCGGCCATTAAAATTGCTACACCAAGGAGAAATGCAGATGATAAACGGGTATTCATTGGACAAATATATTATACTAGAACAGACATGTGATTAGATTTTCACTTAAGTTCGCTGCATAGATCCTGATAAATCAGTACCCAGAACAACCACCCCTGGCCGTAATAGCGGCTTTGATATGCCTGGGCATTGAGTCCAACAGAGCTTGGATGGCGTGTACAGGTACAGCTACTGCTACCCATACAGCTTCAACACGATACCACAGTTCATCAAGAGTAGTGACTGGCGTATTGCAACGAGCCAGTTGCTGGGCCACCATTGACCAAACGTTTTCAATTGGTGAGAGATCTGGAGCATGTACTGGCCAGGGCAGCAGTCGAACATTTTCTGCATCCAGAAAGGCCTGGGTAGCAATCTAACATTTTCTGTATCCAGAAAGGCCCGTACAGGACCTGCAACATGCGGTCGTTCATTATCCTGCTGAAATGTAGGGTTTCGCAGGGATCGAATGAAAGGTAGAGCCACAGGTCGTAACACATCTGAAATGTAACGTCCACTGTTCAAACTGCCGTCAATGCGAAGAAGAGGTGACCGAGACGTGTAACTAATGGCACCCCATATCATCACGCCGGGTGATACGCCAGTATGGCCATGACGAATACACGCTTCCAATGTGCGTTCAACGTGATGTCGCCAAACACGGATGCGACCATCATGATGCTGTAAACAGAACCTGGATTCATCCGAAAAAATGACGTTTTGCCATTCGTGCACCCAGGTTCGTTGTTGAGTACACCATCGCAGGCGCTCCTGTCTGTGATGCAGCGTCAAGGGTAACCGCAGCCATGATCTCCGAGCTGATAGTCCATCCTGCTGCAAACGTCGTCGAACTGTTCGTGCAGATGGTTGTTGTCTTGCAAACGTCCCCATCTCTTGACTCAGGTATCGAGACGTGGCTGCACGATCCGTTACAGCCCTCCGGATAAGATGCCTGTCATCTCGACTGCTAGTGATACGAGGCCGTTGAGATCCAGCACGGCGTTCCGTATTACCCTCCTGAACCCACCGATTCCATATTCTGCTATCAGTCATTGGATCTCGACCAACGCCAGCAGCAATGTCACGATACGATAAACCGCAATCGCGATAGGCTACAATCCGACCTTTATCAAAGTCGGAAACGTGATGGTACGCACTTCTCCTCCTTACACGAGGCATCACAAAACTTTTCAACAGGCAACGCCGGTCAACTGCTGTTTGTGTATGAGAAATCGGTTGGAAACTTTCGTCATGTTAGCACGTTGTAGGTGTCGTCACCGGCGGCAACCTTGCGTGAATGCTCTGAAAAGCTAATCATTTGCATATCACATCATCTTCTTCCTGTCGGTTGATTTTCACGTCAGTAGCACGTCATCTTCGTGGTGTAGTAATTTTAAGGCCAGTAGTGTAGTACCAGTGGTTGAAAATACCGCTACAGTTGTAAGATTCTCTTCTTCACTTCAAACTTTTGGGCTGATAGGCCGTGGTCTAAGTATAAAACTCTCTCCTGACGTTTCGTCTCCGACTGCGGGAGACATCCTCGGAGGTAAAGCGGCGAACTGCGAAGAGAACTCGAGGAAGCACTGATTATATAGACAGTACAGAGGGCGCCACTGTCGATCACGTGGCGTCGGCTATGAGATTGTCTTTGGTAATGCCAACATTCTCTATTGAAAGTAATCGATCGTCAGGCTTGCAATAGAAGAAGAATGGGTAGCTTTGTGGGATGGACCAGTGAAGGTAGCAGAGGATCAATTAGGCAAAAAGACTAGTATTAATCCTTGGATAACAGTATATTGAATTTAATTGATGAAAGGAAAAAATATAAAAATCAGTAAATGAAGCAGGCAAAAAGGGATACAAACGTCTCAAAAATGAGATCGATAGGAAGTGCAAAATGGCTAAGCAGAGATGGGTAGAGGACAAATGTAGAGATGTAAAGGGCTTATCTCACTAGGGGTAAGATAGATACTGCCTACAGGAAAATTAAATAGACCTGTGGAGATAAGAGAACGACTTGTATGAACATCAAGAGCTCAGATGGAAACCCAGTTCTAAGCAAAGAAGAGAAAGCAGAAAGGTGGAAGGAGTATATAGAGGGTCTGCACAAGGGTGATGTACTTGAGGACAATATTCTGGAAATGGAAGAGGATGTAGATGAAGATGAAATAGGATGTATGATACTGCGTGAAGAGTTTGACAGAGCACTGAAAGACCTAAGTCGAAACAAGGCCCTGGGAATAGACAACATTCTATTAGAACTACTGATAGCCTTCGGAGAACCTGCCCTGACAAAGCTCTACCATCTGGTTGGTTGGTTGGTTGGTTGGTTGTTTCGGGGAAGGAGACCAGACAGCGAGGTCATCGGTCCCATCGGATCAGGGAAGGACGGGGAAAAAAGTCGGCCGTGCCCCTTGAAAGGAACCATCCCGGCATTTGCCTGGAGCGATTTAGGGAAGTCACGGAAAACCTAAATCAGGATGGCCGGACGCGGGATTGAACCGTCGTCCTCCCGAATGCGAGTCCAGTGTATAACCACTGCGCCACCTCGCTCGGTACCATCTGGTGAGCAAGATGCATGAGAGAGGCGGAATACCCTCAGACTTCAAGCAGAATATAATAATTCCAACCCGAAAGAAAACAGGTGTTGACAGATGCGAAAATTACAGAACTGTCAGTTTAATAAGCCACGGCTGCAAAATACTAACACGAATTCTTTACAGACGAATGGAAAAACTGGTAGAAGCCGAACTCGGGGAAGATCAGTTTGGATTCCGTTGAAATGTTGGAACACGTGAGGTAATACTGACCATACGACTTCTCTTAGAAAATAGATTATGGAAAGGCAAACCTATGCTTCTAGTACTTGTATACTTAGAGAAAGCTTTTGACAATATTGACTGGAATACTCTCTTTCAAATTCTGAAGGTGGCAGGGGTACAGGGTGCTAAAGGCTATTTACAATTTGTACAGAAACCAGATGGCAGTTGTAAGAGTCGAGAGGCATGAAAGGGAAGCAATGGTTGGCAGGGAGTGAAATGGTTCAAATGGTTCTGAGCGCTATGGGACTTAACTTCTGAAGTCATCGGTACCCTAGAACTTAGAACTACTTAAACGTAACTAACCTAACGACATCACACACATCCATGCCCGAGGCAGGATTCTAACAACGATCGTAGTGGTTTTGCGTTTCCAGACTGTAGCGCCTAGAACCGCCCGGCCACCTCGGCCGGTGGGAAGTGAGTGAGACAGGGTTGTAGCCTATCACCGATGGAATTCAATCTGTGTACTGAGTAAGCAGTAAAGGAAACAAAAGAAAAATTAGGAGCAGGAATTAAAATCCATGAAGAAGAAATAAAAACTTTGAGGTTCGCCGATGACATTGTAATTCTGTCAGAGACAGCAAAGGACCTGGAAGAGCAGCTGAACGGAATGGACAGTGTCTTGAAAGGAGGATATAAGATGAACATCAACAAAAGCAAAACGAGGATAATGGAACGTAGTCGAATTAAATAGGCTGATGCTGAGGGTATTAGATTAGGAAATGAGAAGCTTAATGTAGTAAATGGGTTTTGCTATTTGAGGAGCAGAATAACTGATGACGCTCGAAGTAGAGAGTTTACAAAATGTAGACTGGCAATGACAAGGAAATCGTTTCTGAAGAAGAGAAATTTGTTAACATCGAATCTAGATTTAAGTGTCAGTAAATCGTTTCTGAAAGTATTTGTATGGAGTGTGGCCATGTATGGAAGTGAAACGTGGACGATAAATAGTTTGGACAAGAAGAGAATAGAACCTTTCGAAATGTGGTGCTACAGAATAATGCTGAAGATTAGATGGGTAGATGACATAGCTAATAAGGAGGTATTGAATAGAATTAGGGAGAAGAGAAATTTGTGGTACACTTTGACCAGAAGAAGGGATCGGTTGGTAGGCCATGTTCTGAGGCATCGAGGGATCACCAATTTAGTGTTGGATGGCAGCGTGGAGGTTAAAAATCGTAGAGGGAGACCAAGAGATGAATACACTAAGCAGTTTCAGAAGGATGTAGGTTACAGTAGGTACTGGGAGGTGAAGAAGCTCGCACAGGATAGAGTATCATGGAGAGCTGCATCAAACCAGTTTCTGGACTGAAGACCACAACAGCAACAACATATAGGGTAACGTGGAATAACGCGGCACAGTCATCAGTTAAAAGAACATACACATGTGCCACTCCTATTGAAAATAATCTCGCTTCTGAACAAAATGGAAAGTAGCGAAACCTTCAGTCCACCCTATCAAAAACTGTTGTGCCAATTAATAGGTAGCAGCAATAGCATTAAAGGGACACATTAAAAGCGTGGTCAATTTAAAACCTGCTAACTCCAATCTCTTGCCATTTCCAGTACAACACCAGAAGGTGTGCGTATAAGAACCTTAAAACTGTAACGGTAGTTTCGACCACTGGTATAATGCTCAGTTGCGCATGTTCCTCCAACAGGATTGTTTGCATTTATCAGTAGTTTCTTTTCTGCTTCTTTTTGTTTACGCAGTAATTTTCTTACATAATTAGCAGATCTATTTTCTTCTTTATTCTAAGTCTTTTCATGGCTTTTTCTCTTGGAGGTGGCCTGAGAGTCATTTCTATTAAATGTTCTGCAAAAGTAGTGGTCTTTTACCGTACTTCCACACTCTTATATGTTCTTTTCATTGTATACGACGAATACATTGAATACGCTTCTCCAGCTGCGACGTAACCCTTTACCTGAAGTTTCGCAGTTTTATGTAGCGTGAACATAGTTATTTTTCTCATCATGACCACTTGAGTAGCTCTATCACTGCGTTGCCCCATTTTCTAATGTCTTAAGAATAAATGAAAAAGGCAGATAAAGATCTAATTTGTCTTCACCTGGTGTATGCTTAACTGAGCGGATGCAAAGAAAGACGAGCCCACTCCTACGCAACAAATTTGTGCAATAGACGGTGAGTTTGTAAATACTTTGGTGTATACTAAGTTCATCAGAAACCATTCAAAGACTTTGTAACACCACAGCTCTTATGCTGTATGGATTTATTTTTTTTTGCTTTATTTAATGTCACATTGTTGATCATCTGTAAATGTGTTTTAATCGATAACATAAAATTGTGTATTCTTTTCTTTGTCAAACCTTTGATGTCGTGATTTGATTATATGCAAAGTAATGTATCTGTAATTTAAAGTTCTTTGTCCCATTTGGAGGGAACAAAACTTATTGTATGTAATTGTAATCTTGTAATTTTGTGTGAATATTTTTTTGTAGAAGTGTCAATATGTGAAAGTGTTCTGTTTTATTTAATGTATTTGTTTGCTGTTATGTAAATTGCTGATCCTCACTTAGGGTTCTTAGTTAGTTTGTATGTAAATGGTGTAGTGGTTCCCCTCTGGAACGGAACTGTGTAGTGCGCGCAAATTGTGGTTGGCATAGGTGGAAAAGGTGGAACTGATAGTCAGTAGGAGACGAGCAGTCAGTCGCAGACGAGCCACCAGTCGGAAAGGAGTCTGGGCACTGCCACTATAAAGGTGCATATTGTGATGATTCAGAGAGAGGCTTTTCCTGCTTCTTTCCAAGGCCTCGGATGGATGGATAAATAGCTGGACCTATTCTGGAATTTGTATGAATCATCGCCACGAAGAAATGACAGAGTCCAGCAATTCTGTCTGCGAATCCACCTACCAACATGCAGTTGCCACCACGTTGCGCAATCACTGTAACGTAATACTATATTGATGTACAGTGAAGGATCAGCCTAATGAATGTGTTAGTGTGCTGAAATATAAGGTGATTCATATCGGAATTTATTTACCTACCTTGATTTTACTCCTCATCATAACACCTCTCAGGGTCCTCTCCGTTTGAAGTAAAGTGATTACCGAGTGTCCTTACTGAAAGTACATTTATGACCAGAGTTTTACCAATTAATGCCTCTTGAACTTAGTAAAGAGAAAGTTAAAATCAATGATGCTTGTTGAAATAATTTTCCTAGTAAAACTGCTTACTAAAGTGCTGTTACCAACTTCAAACTTTAGGCTGAGTCTTATAAAGTAAATGATCACGTTGTTGTCTGTAGTAACTTCTAAAACGTGAGTCAGTTTCTTGCAATTTTGTCAACATTGTGTTTCGTTGTAGTAAAAATGAGAAAGCTGCAGTTGTGAAACGTTACATTCTCATGTATGCCAAGTGTTTGTCTCTCTTGTGTGCGTATTAACAGTATAAAGACCACTCAGCTTGTGTAAACCCTGAAAGTGATAGTGTTTTTCTGTACCTGTTATAATTTTGAAAATAGTTCCTGCTGCTCTAACTGTTAGCTTCAATCTTAAAACATATGTGCGTCAGAGCTCATTGCACTCGCGTGTTACTAAGTCTAGGTTGTGTCTGTTGTGTTGTCCATTATAGTTACTTATACCTACTTTCATAAACGAGAATGTTAATCTTTCTCTTGCCTAATTAGGCTGGCGACCGTTTCCCTTATTCTAAGAATAGTATAGCTAGGCAAAATTTTGTTTGTCACTATTCCAATATTTACGTAATTCTTACTTTCATTTCCGATAAGCCACCTCCGTTAGGAACAACACGGTCAAATTAACAAAATTCCTCTCAGAGGGTAACACTGCTCTGTTGCTTTGTGCCATAGTTGCTTTTACAAAATTGCTTTATGTTACAACCTGCTTCTAGCATAGAGGTTATGGTACAATAGTAGCAGACAAGGGAGTGTTATAACTTTATCTTTATGTTGTTAGAAAAAGGATGCAGAATGAGAGTTGCTCAGAATGGAAAGAAATAATTTCTGCTGTCAGTCGTTGTTTCTTACAGGAGATGGGGCGATGTACTCCAGGACAGACTGCATCTCTGGATTCAGTGTTTGATTTAGGATTAATTCGAAGGAATAATAACAGTAATTTATCTATTTCAAAAGCATTCAATGCATATTCGCTAATAAACGAAGAGAGTACACAAAAACAACCGAAACGGAAGGAGACCTCGACAAAGAAAAAGGACGAGGTGGGAGACTAAATACTCAATTTCCAGAAGTTTTAATGCGTGTATTGTTGGACAACACTATTCATTCAGTATCTATTTCTTGGTAACTGACGGTGTGTAGTTAGTAATGTATTTCAGAAACTGATGGAGACGGATCTCAATAAGCGAACATGTACGAAATTTAAATCATTATTAAAATCATATTTATGTCAGTTTGGACCGATAATAACAATTAACTATTTTGTGTGTTTAAAATAATATGCACTAGTAAAATTTGTTTCTTTACTCAATGAATTGGAAAAATAACTGAACAATATGCAAACATTTAAGACAATATCGAGGATAATAAAGCGGTTAAATTATTAGACACTGATAATTACAACAATGATAGGATCCTAAGAGATACTGATTGTGACAGTAGATTGGATGACTGAGTTATAGAGGAATTTAGCCCCAAAATTCAATGACATTAATAACTCACAAAAGGAAAAGACTGTGTGCGTAGATGCTTTTTGTGAGAATAACATTCAAAGTGAGCTATAGAAGAAGGTATGAATAATAAATTCCAGAATCAAGAATACAATTTAGTAAAAAAATTCCAAAGTTGGTTAATCGCTTGGAAAATTAATTTGGCATGGGCGTTCAACAAAAAGAGAAAACATGTAAATACATTTGATAACGAACTAAAAGGGTAACACAAATGATAAGATAAAAAATTGTCAGGCTGGAGAGAACCATACACCAAGTAGCTCTAGATGTTTTCGATGAGTAGAAGCTGCAGACAAACATACATATGACTGGAGTAATCTAAAAGCAAATCGTTGCTCTAGAGAGGAACTGCAAAGAATTAAAAATTAAAGTTTTGAGACAACAGACAAGGTGCATGAAGCTGTTAATCACGAAATAAACACAGAAAAGGAGTCACTTTCGAATGGAAATGCTGAACAACGAGATTAAAGTTCAAATTAAAGATTGTAGTTTAAGTTAATGATATTTGTGAGCAAAATTCAATGTGTTGAGATCACCATGAATGAATTACGTTTTGTAAGAACAGCTGATGGCTTGGAGGCTGATTGACATGACAAAGGATGGTATAATACAATAAAGGCAATTTTCTAAATTTATACTCTGAAAACACAGCGTAATCCGGTGGTAGCTGCAGAGTCTTTCAGTGATGCACTTATGTAACTTGAACCAAAACCAGAACACGAGATTTGTCAGAGTCTGTATGCAAGGCGATGTACTATAGTAACTGACAGAAGTTGATGACACATGCCAGACTTACCAATAGTTTCAGAGTGTTATTTTGTTGAAAGATTGGTCACGTGCAGTTGACAGATGTGCTAGTCAGTTTTTAACCAGGATTCAAACAACGTAATACGTGGGATGCTATGTAGCTATTCTACATCTTTGTCTACATCTATACTCCTTATTACACTGCATGGCAGAGGGTATGTCTCACTGAGAGTTACTACAGATATTTCTTGTTCCATTCATGTATGGAGCATGGGAAGAATGATTATTTAAATACCTCTGCACATGCTAATCTAATATTGTACTCATGGTAACTGTGGGAGCGATATGTAAGGGTTATAGTGTATTCCTGGAGTCATCGCTTAAAGCTGGTTCTTGAAACTTTGTTCGTAGATCATTCCGAAAGGTATCATAAGGAAGTGAAATATTGGGATCAATACATGCCACCAGTAGACATTTTGAGGATTCTTATGGGAAGAATGCCACACCACATCGGAGGAAAACCATTAATGGCACCAGATTTCGACTTAATGGAATTTTTGGCGGTACTTCATAGCATTGGCATTTTAGACATAGATGAGGATCCTTCACAGCCACAACTTTAGAATGACCAGATAATGTGGAAGCATTAATAACAACAAAAAAGTACGACTTCTGCAAAGTTCTATGGGAGACGTGCACAATATGAGAATTGTGGAGGAGAGAGAATAGAAGCGACTGCATGCACTCATGTCATGAGTAACAGTAGAAGGCATAATCAGTCGCACCACAACTTCAGATAGCAACCTACCTAAAAATACAGATTAGCAATGACAACATAAGGGACAATAATAGCAGGAATGACAAACTTGAACAGACCAATGTAGATTCAAATCACAACAAAGGTGGTCTGACACAACATTATCAGAAAAACTAATGACTGAAAGTCGCAGCCCTAAATCGCTGGTCGAATGTATTGTTGGAAAAACAGATGAATCTAAAGGTTTCATTGTTTGCAGATAAGCAGTGGACTGTCTAGTGTACATAAAACTGGCAACATACGTAAGTCACGGCATCATGTGAGATGTGTGAACAACTATATATCTATATATAATTTCCAAATTGGTGTCATAGGCCTAATTCTCAGTATAAAAAAGCGTTCACTATTAGTGCCTCAGTTCTGTGAGTTGTGTCTTTAGATGTACATGTAAATCAACGTAAAACATGACGCCTTACAAGCGCTGCTTGGTGACTGTGAATAGCTTTAAGCCTCAGTGCATATAAGTTCCAGAAGATATTAACATGTAATATTAATTTACAGAATGAAAGTAAAGAATTCCATATAGAAACAGTACAGAAAATGCTGAGATACATTTCGATAAAACAGAAACTACTCAAGCTGTATCTTGCATATAATAGAATTTTTCTGTACTTTTTCTTAGCAAGCACGGAGAGTAAGAAAGATAGCAACATCCAAAATATGATCAAAGCCTTTCGTTAGTAACAGATCAGATTTTATTTACCGGTTTACCATGCAGTTCTCAATGCAAATGCCGTCAGTCGCACCATATATGAATAGCATATGCACATACTCTTCGTTATTGTAAGCTTCCAGCGTTTCTAAATTGCCCCTTCCGATACAAGTGACGTAGCAGCTGTTAGTGCACACCCCGTCGAGATTGTACATCCTGTACGTATGATGCGATCACATACCCATCTGGCAATTTTAAGTTCTGTAAATAATACTGCATCGGGGATTTGTTGAGCGTATTGAGTAAAGCATATTGTTGTTTAGACGGGATGAAATTAATGACAGCTTGTAACGACGCACTGGCAGTTATCTTGTAAACTGTTCGTTTATTAGCATGTTGTCGATTTTGTCATTTCACCGGAGACGGCTTTCGTTGTTAATAACAATAGGCCTATACTATTGACATTTTAATATTTAATATCTTAATGTCTAGCAAACACCCAGAAAACTAATATTTGGCCGAGATTTATGGATTTGAAAGTAACACTGGTTAAGCACGTTGAGACTGTACTTTGTGTACTTAAAAGTTGGAAATTTCGCAACGAAGCTCTTAAGGCTATTTATCGCTCTGATTACAACGGGACATCACATATAACCCTCAATGCTCTCAGTCATGAAGGTTGTACTCCAAGAGTTAGTACGAGTTAATCATTTCAGTAACATATGTACGTGTAATTCCTTCATACATGTAATTCCGTAATTCAGCGGTATTAACCACTTGTCATCATAACGCACAAACTATAGAGACACTTTATCGCCATGTTACCAAATTTTGTTTTCTATAGTGTTTTAACCTGCTTTTATGATATCTGTTGTCCGTGATTTTATTTATCCGTTTTCTTCAGTGTTTCCTGCCTTTCGTTTGATTTGGCTGATCTAATTGTTTAGATATATGTGATTGTTTATCAGATGTTTACTCTCTGTAATGGCATTTTACATATGCTATCAACTGTAAGTGTTAGCCAGAAGCATAAAGAAATCAGAGCTCTCTGAACTTCCGCTACAGAAGCTAAATACGTACAGTGAATTACAGCCATCAGTTCTGTTTCAGCAATATTGTATTCGGTTACACACGAGAGCTATACGATTGGACGAAAACGTAATCCATACCGATCTCTGAAACCAATGGAAATCGGCTACCAACCAGGCAGGAAACGGATTATCAGTTTCTGCGCTGTTTATAAAGGCTTGAACAACGTATACAAAGGGGGCTTTAATCACAGGGACGTTTCCAACAAAGCAGGAGATACATGACCAGCTGCTATTGTTTCCGTTTAAACGCTGCAGTGGAGCTGCGGCCTTTCATACCTCGACAAACAAAATGGTAATCAAGAAAAAGATTACTACTAGAGAATGTGTTACAGTTAAACAAAAATGCGTTATAACCGGCACGGACGACGTGTAGGACACAAGCATGTTAACTGCTGTGTAAAAAATAAATAAATAAATAAATAAAATTAAACTAAATTAATTTAAATTAAATTTTAAAAAAGTAAAAATAAGAAAAATTCAAGCCCATAATGATGAAAACTAAAGTTATTTAGTTGCAATAAAATGTAAGTTTGCACTTAGTTTCTTCTTAAAGATATTCATAATGGAAGTGACAGAGGGGGAATGGTAACTAAAATGTGTGTCGATCAGAAAATTCATGCGCAAGGGTAGAGAGAGAGAGAGAGAGAGAGAGAGAGAGAGAGACAGACAGAGAGAGGATAATACGGTATGTAACTTGAAAATTAAATTCAAGACACTGCCTCACATCAGGAACGAGGAAAATAATAAAACTAAAGAGGAATTCCTGAGGCTTTAATTAAGATTCTGACTCAACATTCTAACATCACTGATGTATCGTGGGCTCACTTGTACATGTTGGTGGCTACTCATGGGTCCCATCCTTCCGAGCAGGTCTTTTCCTACACAGATACAGAGTCAATAATGAGGTCTCTTTGGTACTAAGAAATATATCCTAAATTATCAAAGTATCCTGCAACGTATTAATGGATAGTAATATAGGGCATGTCCATCCTTTACCTTTACGACGGCTTGGTCTCTGCAGTACATGCTTTCAAAAAGGTGTCCCAGTGCATGTGGAGGAATGGTAGCCCATTCTTTCTCAATAGCTGTAACCAGAGATGGTAGTGCCTTTGAACGTTGACATTTGCAGCGACGTCCCAACAGTGTTCCAGAGTTCAGGCTTGGACTCTAAACAGGCCAGTCCCATTCACGAATGTTATTTCCACAAACCATTGCATCTTGGATGATGCTTTATAAAAAGGTACATTGTCACACTGGTATAGATGATATCCCTGAATACAGGACAGGATGGGAAAACAAGACATGGAAGAACAGACCCTCAGTTGTCGTCATTTGTCATTTACAAATTGATATTTGTTTTCAATGAACGTAATACTTTAACAAAGTGCATGAACAACATACATCAATTTAAATATGCTGTAGTTGTCACTGCCAAACGTAGATGCTGGCGTGCGGTGGAGGAATGTCGGATGTGGATGGAAACTGACAGGATGCGACGTATTAAAACTCGGCTGCGATCTTCAAGTGTTTTATTGTTCCCAGCTACAGTGCTGCGTTCCTCGCTGTCTATGTCACAGGATCCTGCGATGCCGAGGCGCCACTTCGCTGTCTGCTAAACAGCTTGCCACGGAATAATTCACAATTGATGCAATGTCAGGAACCGTGATCTTGGTCGTTGTTACGAATGGACAAACGCTGTTTGGATAACTGTTTAATGATTACTGGTTTCAGTCTTCTCATCAGGTCTTGTAGAGATCTTACCTGATAAAGGGAAAAAAGAGACGTTGAGACGTCAGTATAAAAATTATACGATTGTAACATTAGAAACAGTACCATCAATAGTATAGCAAATAACGTCAAAACAGCACAACCTACGCGCACTGCCGGGAATCGAACAAAAACTAACACTAAAATGCAAAGAATGTAATGAGGAATAAAATTATACAGCCAGTCACGTGACATGTACACAAGTCATTCGCCAGTACAGTGATACCGTGTACAGGCTTTACTTCCACATCAAAACGAAAATAATCAATAAAATTAAAAATTAAAAATACGTTAAACTGATACAGTTCAATAAGTATGACGTATAATAATGTATACAAATATATAAAACTACCCCGCAGTTAACTATGTATTGCGTATTTTCGTTCCTGTTTATATACTTCGTAGGAAAGTGTGAAATTAACAAACACATCTAACTTGCAGTATTTGAGTCCTCCATTTGTTATGGCGATTTTAAGAACTTGAGTTCATTAATAAATATGATTCTTACTTTAAGTGAAACTGGAAAAAGCAGAATTTGGTAACAAAAACAACTGTAACTAACAACGTTACTGAATATTAAAAAAAAGCGTGTTATGACAGGATTGGGAAATAACTTTAATAATTATTTTTATTTTATGACGAAAGAATATTATTTACGCTGTATCACTGTACTGGCGAATAACTTGTGCATGCTTTTTCCCGTTAGATCCTTCATATTTTCACATTTGCATTCATACCACTGTTGACAACTGTACCATGGGGCTCCAGATATGCGTGGCTACAGGATGTTTTAGTTTTATGTTTGGTTCTTTTGATGGTATTGACTGTAATGTTACACTTACATACCTTGTTTTCTGGAGCCTCTCTTTTCCTCTTCCAACATTAACTCTGAAGGTGATATGATAGGAAGGTCGAAACCAGTAATCGTTAATAAAAGAAATAGAGCCAGACATTGTTCATTCGTTTCAGTAGGTGAAACCATGGTTCCTGGACATGATGCCAATTATGAATTATCACAATAATGATAAAATAATAATATTACTTAATAAAATGGTAATTTTAAATTACTAATAGCGATAATGACCTACTGCTTCTAATATGATAAAAGAAAAAAATAAGTTAAATATATTTCAAATTTTATTCAATTATCTGATAATTATATATATATATATATATATATATATATATATATATGTGTGTGTGTGTGTGTGTGTGTGTGTTTCATACTAGAATGTCGTGTTCCCAGTTTGGCACAGATTTGCCCCAGGAAACACGAAAGCGGTCTAAGACATTCATCTTCTGGTCGGCTCCTGATCGTTGTCAGAAGGAAGCTAGTTTTTGATTACGCAAAGGCTTCTATTATTTGAAAACAACAACCCGGATTTCTTTACGTAATCAGTATGAACTTTATAATTACCTAAGGGGCCTTTAACAATGAACAATAAAAAATTGTATTTGAAAATGAAATCGTTAATGAATGGGGCATCTATCAGTAGTATAGAAGACAAGGACCGGCCTTCTGTCTACGACCAGGATGCCGCAGTATTCTCTGCTATAGTAAAGGCTGTTTGACATTTATAAAAATAATATGACATGGAGGTTAAAAAAATAAAGGAATAGAATAGAATAAGAAATCCGATAAACACTAAATATATTCAAATAATTCTCACAAGCAGTTAGGGATTATTTATAAACAGTATAACTTACATCAGTAATTTTATAACTGTATGGTGCGATCCGTTTTCAGCCTATCCTTCTTGGTTCACATTTTTGTCACAAATTACAGTCATTACTTTTCTCCTTCCTTCGAGACAATTCTTGCATCGTTCAACACTTTCATAACAATAACTTGCCGGTTTACAGTATCGAACATAAATTACGTGAATTTAATTAATTAATTAATTAATTAATTAATTAATTAATTAATGATGCAAGCTGATACGACCGCTCACTTTTAGGGCTTAAAGACGACCTTCTTTACACTTTCACATTACAAGCAGAATTACGATAAAATCTGAAGATCTACAAAAGTTTTTACTGTCATCTTTTATTTAGATCGAAGCGGAACGTTCAGTTCAGCTTCTGTTAAAATGTTTCTTTGACTGCGCAATCGATGTATTAGCGTCCGCGCTTGATTCGCATCTTTACAGTTACGTAAATTATATAAAACAAATGTCTTTGAAAGAATAGGTCTCATCTTATAAGTTGATCATTTGATACACAGATAGGTGAACGCCTTTCCAAGGGTACTCACAGCTTTCATACGGGGAAATCCGAATAATATTACATGCTCAAACTATCCTGAGATACAGTTTGAAATACCTGGAGAAACGATATAAAACGCACATCTGCTGCAATTAGTAGCATTTATGACTTGAGTCACATAGTGTTTGTGTATGATTATGTAAGTTTTTCCAGCAAAATTTCGCATGTGTGGAATATAGGTCGTACAGCAAAACTGTAACTTTTCACCAGGTTTCGAACAAAGAGATGTTCCTTCCTGGCAGATTAAAGCCGTCTACTGCACCAGTGGCTGAATCCTGACGGTGGTCTGTCGCTTCACAAGATGCAGAAACTTATTAATCTGTAGGAATGGCTCAAGCCCATATGGTGTTCTTACATTGGCTCTATGATCGACGATTCGTTGTTACTATGCAAGAGTGTTACAGTTTTATGATGTCAGAGTACAGGTATGGAGAGTGTGTACACGATTATCAATGCCTGAAGTGAAATTACTGTAATTAAATTACCAGTAGATCGATACCTTCGAGGTGCAGGAATGAACTAAGGTGGTTGGCACTTGTGATATCACAGAAAACAGATTACCTGAATACTTAAGGATTAGTGTAATTTGTAATGGATATTATTACGATATTTATGCTTTCCGACCTGATCTTAAGAGTTACGTGTGCATCAATACCTGCAAGCGGCAGTTACCATGAACAAAATCGAATTATGTGGAAAGCCAATAAACAGCAAGAATCCACATATCTATAAAAGATACATTCACTTCTGAACTATTCACTCTACACATCGAATCTAAAAAAAAATAGAAATTCTTTTCAATTGTTTAAATAGTAATAATGTCCTAATACTTGCTGTATACCTAAAGTGGAGTGAAACGCTGTGTATATGCCGAAAGGTAAGGCTCCGTTTAAAATCTTACACAAACACAAACCGCTTTTCTCCAGAGATATCGAAAGAGAAATTGTACAGTGCCAACAATTACCTGCCCTCATCCACTGTGATGATATAAACAAGAATAAGCTCTTTGAATTCGCTCTAAATTCGTATGTAAGAAGCATTGCCTACACAGCAATCTATGCTCAAGACTTCTTCCTTCAGAAAAATATCGCCGTTACCTACGAACTGAGTACCCTATCGCCTAAGGCTGCGTTTCTTCCGTTGTCGTCTTAGCAACTGCAAATATAAATTTCAGTGCAATGTTACAGTAATAAGAGCTAAGAAATACGCGATCGCTTCGGCCTAAATTACGTTTAGTTCCCCATGTTAATGTAGCTCCGTGTTCCGAAAATCTGTAGATATCTAGCTCTGTAACACTAGGGAAATACACAAAGCACTTCAACAATAAAATGTGTTTATCTCATGAAATTTTGGTAGTGGAGCGGTACCAATCACTAGACCTCCGTACTCTATAATGCACAATATCTGAAGAAAAATGGAAAAATCTTATCGGTTTGAAACAGTTCCTACACTTTGTTTCCTCTTCTTCTTGTCGTAAATTTTAATTTTCTATTACAGTTATTTGGCTGCTACCTTTATTTAATGTATTTTGGAGAAATGGAGCTATTCCAGAAGCATGGTCATAAGCAAAGGTAATATCACTACTTAAAAAAATAGACCACAATAATTGCGAGAATTATAGAGGAAACAGTGTGCTGAACATCGCATACAAAGCTTATGCAAGAATAGTCTACGGAAGGTTAAAGATTGGGCGAAGAACAAATGGTATTTCCTAGAGGCTGATCGAAAATAAATATAATGCTTATAATTAAAAAGATAATCCGAAAACAGGGACAATACAGTAGGGAAATTCACTTAGTATTCATTGATTTTATTTAGGGGTTCAATAATATTAATCCGAAGAAACTTTTGAAAATTCTGAGCAAATGAGGATGTCCAGAACCAAGCTAAACGTTTTAAAAAATTTGTTCAAACATAGAACTGTAATTATACGTAAAAATAGCACTCTAATACAGCATGAAGCCATAAACAAAGGAGTCAGACAAGTGTGTATCATTTCACCCACACCTTTGAAGATTTAGCAATCTGGAAATGCAAGGACATTTTTAACGGAGGCCTTAAGATCAATAGAAATTCCCGATTGAATTGCCACATTGCTGGCAGTGAAGAAACACGACCTACAAATGGGAACATATTTATTAGCTAAGTTATGTGAAGATTACTATTCGATTATTTCAGAAAAGAAGATAAAAGAAATGGCTTTTATAGGAAAACATCATGTACGGGCAAGGACTGTGATTTAAAACAGAACAATGGAACGTGCAAACATTTTAACCACTTAGTTTGCAACGTAACATATGAGTATGACGAAGACATAGAAAAGAAATTAGCAAAGATTGGGAATATATGTGGAAGAATAAATGATGTCTAGAAAAACGATGAAAGAAACAAATTGAAATTATATAAGACAACGGCAGTTGCAAAGCTTGTTTGCAGGATTGAGTCGTGGTTTACAGGTAAATGCCAAGAAAGTTGCATGAATGTAACTGGGATGAGATTTGTAATAGCTCTATAAGGATGCACAAGAGCCGACAGACTTCAAAATCCGGAAATTAGGGAAGAACTGAATATTTTCAGTATTCTCAATAAAATACAAGAAAATACCAGAAACAGGAACGGTCATCTCGAAAGAAAGAGTGGAGAAAGATTACCGCTCTAAACATAAGCTTTAATACAGCTGAGCGAAGAAGTCAAGGAAGACTGAGGAAGCAATCGGTACCATAACAGGAGAAATAAGAAAAGAGCTAATGTCTATAGTGAAGATAATGATGATGATGACTACGGTTATTTCAATACAAATTGGTAACGTATATCTACATCTGACACATACAAAACAGTGTTCAGTAAAAATGAGGTAAACGATTCCTTTTAATTTTATTTGCAAAAATTTTCTATATTATTAATAAAAATATACCGCAGATGTTTATGTTTACAATAATTGTACAAATATAGCAAAAATTATATAAAATTAAAAGAATCGTAATTTTATGAATAGAGTGCATGGATTATATTGTCACTGGTTTCCGTACGAGGTTTATGAACATATCGACAAACGTGTAACGTCACTTGGTAGACAAATCTGAATTTAAGAAACGATAGTAAGGAATCATAGAGAGCAAACAGCAGGTATTATTGCGACCGAATGTTACTGCAGCTAGTAATTTCGAAGTGTCAGAAGTGTTACAGTGCTCAACGTAAGTAGTCGTAGAAATAAACCACGGCGGATAGAATCGTAGGCAGCGCTATAAGAAGATAACTGCAGGAGGATAACGTGCACGTAAACTAAGTGAATACGATCTCAGCCATCGTGAAAGGCGTACTGCTGATATGTCACATACATCAAAGAGTATGCAGTGTGTCGACACGAACGGAACTGAAGACGACACTGTCTGTAAGAAACGAAGCATATAACAGAGGCAATGCTACTACTGAGCATTGAAACTAAATCATATACATCCATGGCGTTCTTCTAGTACGAGGGGAGCAATATAATATACTTCAACAGTGTTGTTTGGTTGCCGACTCTATTCTTTTGGACATTACTCTTGATGCCTAGCATCACTGCCCCGCGCTATGATCAATTGACCTAGATGTGCAAGTAAATAAAACAGTGTACGATGCTGAAATATCCTATACATGGCAAGAGGAAAATCATAATTCCTCACAGACTCCAGTTTATTTGTGAGCATTAAACTGGACTGTGTGGTTTATTCCAAGGATAAGAACACGAAAGATAGAAATGGCAGCAAATGAAAATCAAATGAACCGAAGTATTTGTGGGTGGAAGAGTAAGATAGTGAAGACATAACCTCAGCAAGAGTCATCATTAGTTATCACAGTGGCAGTGGTCACTTGGAAAAGAATGGTCCGGTAGTAGCATACATATATGAGAGCTTTCGACTGAAAGTAGGCTGTAGCGGGTTTGAAAAGTGTGTGTGAGTGTTTGATCCTTTCTTAATTTATCTTTTTCACCTCAATAATCTTTGTTCAGTAATCGGTGTATTGTGAAATGAGTCATACGAGGCATGTTGAGCAAGTAAGGTAGCACTGTTTTTTTTTTTTCTGAGAGCAGGTTAGTTTTATTCGAGACTCCGCTATGCTATGTTTTTCCCCATTATTTTCGCTAAAAAACCTATTTTTTCAACATAGGCTAATCTCCCTTATATGCTTCACCCATACAACACCTTACTAGGAGGGCCCACAGTATATGCCCGCACGGTACCTCTCTGCTGGTCTACGGTGGAACCACCATCTTTCAGCATCAGTTCAAAAAAATGTTCAAATGTGTGTGACATCTGATGGGACTTAACTGTTAAGGTCATCAGTTCGTAAGCTTACACATTACTTAACCTAAATTATTCTAAGGACAAATACACACACACATGGCCGAGGGAGGACTCGAACCTCCACCGGGACTTAGCATCAGTAACCCCCCAATTACCCACATACTGTTTCCAGTGGTGTGCATGGTTCATTGGACCAAACAGATGGAAATCGGAAGGTGAGAGGTCCAGGCTGTAGGGTGGATGAATACCAGTCCAATGAAATTTTGTGAGCTCCTTTCGAGTGCGCAGACTTGTGTAAGGGGCCGACCGCAGTGGCCGAGCGGTTCTAGGCCCTTCAGTCCAGATCCGCGCTGCTGCTACGGGCATGGATGTGTGTGATGTCTTTAGGTGAGCTAGGTTTAAGTACACTCCTGGAAATGGAAAAAAGAACACATTGACACCGGTGTGTCAGACCCACCATACTTGCTCCGGACACTGCGAGAGGGCTGTACAAGCAATGATCACATGCACGGCACAGCGGACACACCAGGAACCGCGGTGTTGGCCGTCGAATGGCGCTAGCTGCGCAGCATTTGTGCACCGCCGCCGTCAGTGTCAGCCAGTTTGCCGTGGCATACGGAGCGCCATCGCAGTCTTTAACACTGGTAGCATGCCGCGACAGCGTGGACGTGAACCGTATGTGCAGTTGACGGACTTTGAGCGAGGGCGTATAGTGGGCATGCGGGAGGCCGGGTGGACGTACCGCCGAATTGCTCAACACGTGGGGCGTGAGGTCTCCACAGTACATCGATGTTGTCGCCAGTGGTCGGCGGAAGGTGCACGTGCCCGTCGACCTGGGACCGGACCGCAGCGACGCACGGATGCACGCCAAGACCGTAGGATCCTACGCAGTGCCGTAGGGGACCGCACCGCCACTTCCCAGCAATTTAGGGACACTGTTGCTCCTGGGGTATCGGCGAGGACCATTCGCAACCGTCTCCATGAAGCTGGGCTACGGTCCCGCACACCGTTAGGCCGTCTTCCGCTCACGCCCCAACATCGTGCAGCCCGCCTCCAGTGGTGTCGCGACAGGCGTGAATGGAGGGACGAATGGAGACGTGTCGTCTTCAGCGATGAGAGTCGCTTCTGCCTTGGTGCCAATGATGGTCGTATTCGTGTTTGGCGCCGTGCAGGTGAGCGCCACAATCAGGACTGCATACGACCGAGGCACACAGGGCCAACACCCGGCATCATGGTGTGGGGAGCGATCTCCTACACTGGCCGTACACCACTGGTGATCGTCGAGGGGACACTGAATAGTGCACGGTACATCCAAACCGTCATCGAACCCATCGTTCTACCATTCCTAGACCGGCAAGGGAACTTGCTGTTCCAACAGGACAATGCACGTCCGCATGAATCCCGTGCCACCCAATGTGCTCTAGAAGGTGTAAGTCAACTACCCTGGCCAGCTAGATCTCCGGATCTGTCCCCCATTGAGCATGTTTGGGACTGGATGAAGCGTCGTCTCACGCGGTCTGCACGTCCAGCACGAACGCTGGTCCAACTGAGGCGCCAGGTGGAAATGGCATGGCAAGCCGTTCCACAGGACTAGATCCAGCATCTCTACGATCGTCTCCATGGGAGAATAGCAGCCTGCATTGCTGCGAAAGGTGGATATACACTGTACTAGTGCCGACATTGTGCATGCTCTGTTGCCTGTGTCTATGTGCCTGTGGTTCTGTCAGTGTGATCATGTGATGTATCTGACCCCAGCAATGTGTCAATAAAGTTTCCCCTTCCTGGGACAATGAATTCACGGTGTTCTTATTTCAATTTCCAGGAGTGTAGTTCTAAGTCTAGGGGACTCATGACCTCAGATGTTACGTCACATAGTGCTTAGAGCCATTTGAACTTGTGTAAGGCCTTGCGTTCTCATGGAGAAGGAGAAGGTACTTCGAATGAGAGTGTCCAACACTGCAGGAGTCACAGCTGCGTGGGGCCAGCTGGCACGAAGGACATCGGACGGGTTTGTGCGACCTTGTTGCGGACAGGTGTTCAAAGGGCTCTGAGTACTATGGGACTTAACTTCTGAGGTCATCAGTCCCCTAGACTTAGAACTACTTACACCTAACTAACCTAAGGACAGCACACACATCCATGCCCGAGGCAGGATTCGAACCTGCAACCGTAGCGGTCACGCGGTTCCAGACTGAAGCGCCAAGAACCGCACGGCCACACTGGCCGGCGCGGACAGGTGTCTCGCCCAACTACTCACCTTATATTTGTTCACTGACGGATCTCCGTAGACATTCTGCAAGCGCCTGTGAGAACATGCAGTGCTCTGGTTTCCCACAAAAGGAAACCCAATGACAGCAGTACGCTTGGAACGCACCTCCGTAGAGACGCCATTTTTGAAAGATACGTATACCTCCACCATCTATCGCAATTACATAAAACAAGAGTGGCCAAACGGGAATAGTCTATGATGTCCCACAAAATATTTCGTATTTTTTCAACCGATAATGGTCGAGAAAAATATGTCGCATTACTTATTGAACGCACCTCGTACTTTATACCCAGTAAGAAACTTGCAATGTGAATATTCTTACTACTGTTCAATATGCGTATCAACACCTGCCTGACAAAAAAAAGTGAACCAAAAGAAGACATTGTTGGATATCAGTGTAATGTCGTACAAATACACGCCAACGGCAGGTGTGTAAACGATCGGAGTTGCACTTCTCTGTGACGAGTAGAACGGTCCAGAGTGCACGAGCGTTGTTTAGTGTTGTTGTAAAGTGTAGCAGGGTACCTAAGGAGCGTGAACAGCGTTTAAGGACACGGAGGTGCCACGTACACTTTGGAGTCAGTGTTATCAGCATATGATAGAGATTGACAGGGTTCTGATTATGGGGCTCCATTTTCTGGCTGGTCGTATCTTGGAATATCTAGGTTTGAAGGACATAGAGAAGTTGCAGTGGCCCGATGTTGGACTGCAGGGGACGTAAGAACAGGCACACTCGATGTCAGGATTCCGGTCGAACAAGTCTGACTAGTACAAAGGGGCACCGTCGTGTTGTACACCAAACACATCGTAGCTCCCCATCATCTGCGTCTGACTTCCGAAAACAAGTAATGGACTCCGTGCAATATTCTAGGTAATCCCACACGGTTGGTAGGAGAAAAGCAGCTGCCGTACTAAAGAATTACTGTCCCATACACAGACTGCCGATAACATTACACAAGCGGCTGCGTTTGGAGTGGTGCTGTGACTGGCAAACATAGACTTCTAGTTACTGTCGTCACAGTGTGTTCAGTGATGGCCGACCGCGGTGGTCTAGCGGTTCTAGGCGCTCAGTCCGGAACCACGCGACTGATACGGTCGCAGGTTCGAATCCTGCCTCGGGCATGGATGTGTGTGATGTCGTTAGGTTAGTTAGGTTTAATTAATTCTAAGTTCTAGGGGACTGATGACCACAGATGTTAAGTCCCATAGTGCTCAGAGCCATTTGTTCAGTGATGAACTGCAGTTCTGCCCTACGCTGGATGACCGTCGTCAGTGAGTATGGCGGCGACATGAGGAAAGGTCGCATTCTTGCAAAGATTCGGAGCTTACTTCTGGCGTCATGGTGTGAGGACCTTCCATTGTGACCTAAGGTCACGGTTGCTAATGATTCAGGAAACTATGACTCAGTGGTATCTCATCGACATTCTGCGCCCTCGTATGCAACAATATCGTTGTGCCACTTTTTTTTTTCAAAAGATAATGATCTTCCAAACATGATACCAGTCTCTCTGAAGTACATTTGTGATTTAGAGTTACCCTTGTGGCAAGCAAGATCCTCTATTTCCGTCCCCCATAGAACACGTGTGAGACCAGGTCAGGAGTTAACTGTGTCCCAGCGACAATATCGAGGATGTCAAGGACCAGTTACAACAGTTACGGGCTTGTTTTCATCAGGGGTGGACGCAGGTGATACTTGCATTCCGACTACGTAGCGCCCGTATCGTTGGCCAGAGTGTTTACCTCGCAGATATACTTCGCAATGGCCTTTTTCGTTTGACCAGGGTCTTAAATGGAGCCACTGGGGAGGTGACGGTCTCCATAAACTGGCACACGGGCGGGAGAGCGGTGTGCTGACGACATGCCCGCCCATATCCGCATCCAGTGACGTCTATGGTCTTAGGATGACACGGCGACTGGTCGGTACCGTTGGCCCTTCATGGCATGTTCAGGCGGAGTTTAGTGTTTATTGGGGAGGTGAGATGAGAGTCTGCTGAGGGAGCCGGCTAGCTGCCGGTGGAACGGCCGTGTGTGTGAAGGAGCAGTAGACCTTGGCGGAACGTGGCAGGCGAGGGTGCGCCCTGGCGGAAGTAGTGACTTAAGAGTGGGTAGTTGATGTTTCATCGCTTCATGGGACTTGTGTGTTGTATGTCGGAACTGGATTTCGTAGGGACAAAGTGTGTCGACTCACTCATTGCTTGCAGCACTGAGGCCGTGCGATCTACTGTGATGGGCACTACCCTTCTTAAGAATGCGCTTTGTTTGAATGTTGCTGTTTGCAAGTAGGCTGTTTAGGTTTTGTTTAGGTTTTTATGTTGGTAACTCCACGCAGCGCTCTGTATGAAAATCACTGGCTGTGCTGTGTGCAGTCTGTGGCTGGTTGGCATTGTTGTAATATTATCTATTGTAGTGTTGGGCAGTTAGATGTGAACAGCGCGTAGCGTTGCGCAGTTGGGGGTGAGCCGCCAGCAGTGGTGGATGTGGGGAGAGAGATGGCGGAATTTTGAGAGCGGATGATCTGGACGTGTGTCTATCAAAGACAGTAAATTTGTAAGACTGGATGTCATGAACTGATATATATATCATGACTTTCGAACACTATTAAGGTAAATACATTGTTTGTTCTCTACCAAAATCTCTCATTTGCTAACTATGCCTATCAGTAGTTAGTGCCTTCAGTAGTTAGAATCTTTTATTCAGCTGGCATTATTGGCGCACGCTGTATTGCAGTAGATTGAGTAACGAAGATTTTTGTGAGGTAAGCGATTCATGAAAGGTATAGGTTATTGTCAGTCAGGACCATTCTTTTGTAGGGATTATTGTAAGTCAGATTGCGTTGCGCTAAAAATATTGTGTGTCAGTTTAGTGTTGATCAGAATAAGTAAAGAGCGAAATGTCTGAGTACTTTCAGTCCTGTTCAGCTGCTTGAAAATCAAATAATGTAAGAGGTTTATCAGCACAGTAATTCATAAATTTTTCTAAGGGGACGTTTAATCTTAAGGATTCGCTTTGTTTGAATGTTACTGTTTAAAAGTTGTTCTTCGGTTTTCATCATCAGTGGTTTCTGTTAAAGCTCCCCAACGTGCAATGTACTGTGTTCCTACGCCATGTTGGCTAGTTGTTATTTGATTTGGCTTCGTTGCGCCCGCCCTTTTAGACCCCCCACCCCCCACCACCAGTGTCTCACCTTCTACAGAACTTCCATCTTGCTAATTGCTTGTTAGTATTGTAATTCTGTCCCCGACCTGAGGGCGGATCTAGAAGATAGAGTGCTCAACGTGTCAGAGTGGTCAGTGTGATGTTACTATTTCTTTAGGATCTGAGAAATTATCTCTCTTTAAGGACTGCTCCCAACAGCACTATTTTCAGTTGTATAAATTTATTTAAAGGTGTAAGCCTCACTTTTAGAGGGGCCTGCAGATAATTTTTTTTTTCTATTTTATTTCAGCCTGTTTGTGTTACATTGTTTGAAGTTACTCAAAGCTAGCACCTAGGTCAATTAGGCGAACTGGCACAAGATCGATATGTCATATATTGTCATTTGATATATTGTCCGTAATATGATGAGGAATGTTCCTTCCATCTAAATTCTGAGTAAAGTTGTGGGTTTATGTATATGTAAGTTTCAAGTATCTGATTTTTCTCCAGTTTTATTGAATTTAAATCTTTTATTTGGGTCTGCTATATTAATCTCTATTTAAACGTTGTATTGAAGTCTGTTTTGCTATTCAGATTGCTGAGTCTACCTGCAAGGTGATGTTTCTCTAATCGTTTCAAGTTTAATTTTGCTTTAACTGAACCTCTATCTAAACTTTGTACATGAGTCTGTTTTCCTATTCAAATTTCTGAGCCTGCCCGAAAGATAAAGCTTATCTAATTGTTTCAAGCTAAATACTGCTTTAGTAAGTCTCTGTACAAATTTTGAATTTGATTCTGTTATTACTTATAGTTGCGAGCCTGATTGTGAAAGAAAATTTGCCTTAATGGTTTCAAGTAAATTTAGGTTTAATGAACGTCTGTCTAAAGTTTTGTTCCGATTGTTCAAATTGGTGAGCTTGTCCATAAAATGACAAACTGCTTAATTTTTCTGTGCATTATACCATTGTAAATTCTCCCAAGTGTCTCAATAAATAGAGAAAATAAACTGTATTTTTACTATATCCTCGTCTTTGGCTTAGTCCCGTGGACTGCTATTCTACCATATCAATAGTGGCTTCATGACTCCCTGCCCAACAGAATCAGAGCTTGTATCCAGGCCAGAGCGAGTGTAACGTCATAGTGATAAGTGAACAAGGTAATAATGGCTTGGGATCGAAGATTTTCGCTGTGACAATCTTGCATGTCACACAACTTCTTCTTGGTGTTGCAATTTTTTTACCCTCAACGTATAAGTGTTTCAGGTTGACATACACTCTCAGACAAAAAATAAAAAAAATTATGCACCACGAAGGAATTATCCGAATGGTATGGAAGTCGCTAGATGTGATATACACAGACATACAAATAACTGATTACAGTTTTAGAAAAATGGGACGATTTATTCATGAGAAAGAGCTTCACAGGCTGAGCAAGTCAGCAACGCGTTGGTCTACATCTGATTATTATGCAAGTAGTTATTCCGTTTATCAAGAATTGAAAGAGTTGTTGGATATGATCCTGAGGGATATGCTTCCATATTTAGTCCAACTGGCGCGTTAGAGCGTCAAAATCCCAAACTGGTTCGAGGGCCGAGCTCATAATCCTCCAAACATCGTCAATTGTGGAGATATTCGACAACCTTTCTGATCAAGGTGAGATTCAGTAATCACGAACACAACCATTAGAAGCAATCGCCATGTATGGGCGGGCAATATCAGGATGGCTTGCCATGAAGGGCAACAAAATGGGGAATGGAATGTAGTCAACGTACCGCTTTGCTGTAGGGGCGCCGAGGATGACAGCCGAAGGGTTCCTGCTACGGAGAGGAATGTCACCTCAGACCGTGAGTTGTGATCGGCGGCATGTTGGCGGCCGACAGTCAGGTTGGTATCCCACCGTTGTCCGGGGCGTCTACAGACATATTTTCGCTGGTCATTGGGGCTCAACTGAAAGTTTACTGAAGATAATTTGCTCCGGTTAGTAACATCACAGGCCTAAGACGTGTTTGGAGACGTACAGGGCAGTGATGCGATAGCAACGTGGCTGTCACCCACCATACGGTCCGACAACCAGGAGTGATGGTCGGGGGTAACATTTCTTTTCGTAGCAGGACCCCTTTCGTTGTCATCCGCGGTATCCTTACGGCACAGTCGACCATAATATACGCCCCGTTTTGTTGCCCTTCAGGCAAGCCATTCTGGGCTTACATTTCAGCAAGGTAATACCAGCCCTCACAAGGCAAGAGCTCTTACTGCTTCTATTCCTGCTTATCAATCTCTACCTTCTCCAGCAAATTCGCCAGATCTATCCCCAGTTGAGAACTTATCAGAATTATGGACAGGGCCCACCATCCAGTTCCGCATTTTGATAATACAAAGCGCCAGTTACAGAATTTGGAACGATATTCCCCAGGATGACATACAACAACACTATCAGTTAGTGCCAAGTCGAATAACGGATTGCATAATGGCCATAGGTGGACCAACGCGTTAGTGAGTTGCTCAATCTGTGAAGCTCTTTCTCTTGAATAAATCACCCAATTTTTCTGTAATTGTAATCATTTGTTAGCCGTCCATCTACGTCACATCTACCGGTTTCCGTCCCACCGTCCCATTCGGACTTGGTGTGACCCTTTTTATTTTTAGTCTTAGCTTGTTACGTACTTATACTACTGGCCATGTTTTGAGTGTAACCACCCAAGTTCTCGAATAAGACTTCAAAACACTTTGGACAGTTATGTCTCTTCCCTCGATTTCAACATCGTATGAATAACATAACTGTTCTTTAGAGCCGTATGTGGCAGGGGATAGACCAGAGTTGAATCTCAAAAAAAAAAAAAATTGTTGAGCGAACGGCGGCTTATGCACCAGCGCAATTTTTAATAATTCATAATTACTTAACCTGCTCGGTCACCTTGTAAACTATGTATCACACTTAAAATTATAAAGAATGTAGCACCCGGTCGGGCAAACTTACGTAGCTAATCGTTGTTTCAACGAATATTTTAGGCCATTAGAATGTAAGTTTGCTGCATTGGGCAGATGATATGTGATCATAAGATTGTTCGTATTTGATGCATTAGAACGATATAATACAGTATCTTGTGTTGTTCTCTTCCTGATGATTATTTATGTCACCTTACATGGAGTGACATGTATTAATTCTACAATTTTAACTTTTGGTTTTATAAATGGTTTTGTATCTCCTTATACGCATTAACTTTAAAAGAAAATATGTATTTTGTGAAATCTGATGCAATTGCGAATTTTCGCAGCTAAACTGAGCCATCCTTATTCAAATAGTGGTTGTTAGATGGTAAATGGATTCCGGTCTGCAGAGTTGGTTTTACATATTTTCAGCGTGCTGTTCTTGTTGTTTTATGATTGACTTTTGAGCACCTATTTTATGGCTGGTGGTTGGCAGTGATATGGCAATCCTTGTATTAGTTACCATCATACTCATGAGAAATACACTCCTGGAAATTGAAATAAGAACTCCGTGAATTCATTGTCCCAGGAAGGGGAAACTTTATTGACACATGCCTGGGGTCAGATACATCACATGATCACACTGACAGAACCACAGGCACATAGACACAGGCAACAGAGCATGCACAATGTCGGCACTAGTACAGTGTATATCCACCTTTCGCAGCAATGCAGGCTGCTATTCTCCCATGGAGACGATCGTAGAGATGCTGGATGTAGTCCTGTGGAACGGCTTGCCATGCCATTTCCACCTGGCGCCTCAGTTGGACCAGCGTTCGTGCTGGACGTGCAGACCGCGTGAGACGACCCTTCATCCAGTCCCAAACATGCTCAATGGGGGACAGATCCGGAGATCTAGCTGGCCAGGTTAGTTGACTTACACCTTCTAGAGCACGTTGGGTGGCACGGGATACATGCGGACGTGCATTGTCCTGTTGGAACAGCAAGTTCCCTTGCCGGTCTGGGAGTGGTAGAACGATGGGTTCGATGACGGTTTGCATGTACCGTGCACTATTCAGTGTCCCCTCGACGATCACCAGTGGTGTACGGCCAGTGTAGGAGATCGCTCCCCACACCATGATGCCGAGTGTTGGCCCTGTGTGCCTCGGTCGTATGCAGTCCTGATTGTGGCGCTCACCTGCACGGCGCCAAACACGCATACGACCATCATTGGCACCAAGGCAGAAGCGACTCTCATCGCTGAAGACGACACGTCTCCATTCGTCCCTCCATTCACGCCTGTCGCGACACCACTGGAGGCGGGCTGCACGATGTTGGGGCGTGAGCGGAAGACGGCCTAACGGTGTGCGGGACCGTAGCCCAGCTTCATGGAGACGGTTGCGAATGGTCCTCGCCGATACCCCAGGAGCAACAGTGTCCCTAATTTGCTGGGAAGTGGCGGTGCGGTCCCCTACGGCACTGCGTAGGATCCTACGGTCTTGGCGTGCATCCGTGCGTCGCTGCGGTCCGGTCCCAGGTCGACGGGCACGTGCACCTTCCGCCGACCACTGGCGACAACATCGATGTACTGTGGAGACCTCACGCCCCACGTGTTGAGCAATTCGGCGGTACGTCCACCCGGCCTCCCGCATGCCCACTATACGCCCTCGCTCAAAGTCCGTCAACTGCACATACGGTTCACGTCCACGCTGTCGCGGCATGCTACCAGTGTTAAAGACAGCGATGGAGCTCCGTATGCCACGGCAAACTGGCTGACACTGACGGCGGCGGTGCACAAATGCTGCGCAGCTAGCGCCATTCGACGGCCAAGACCGCGGATCCTGGTGTGTCCGTTGTGCCGTGCGTGTGATCATTGCTTGTACAGCCCTCTCGCAGTGTCCGGAGCAAGTATGGTGGGTCTGACACACCGGTGTCAATGTGTTCTTTTTTCCATTTCCAGGAGTGTATAAGGGAGCATAGTACATTTGTTCACGAGGCTATAATTCGTATAGTAGATCTAAAGTCGTTATCCACATATATGGTTCTTTATATGCGCAACACTTTCTTAATCGCTTTATTTAAGTAATACGATTGTTTGTCTCGTACTGTAATTTTTACCTGAACGCTGTCAACTTTGGATTTTTGAATTCAATAACATAGCGTCATCTGTTGGAATTAACATAGATGTGCCTTTTGATGCACTTGTAGTTCGTATGTAGAACGGCAGATGGTCATTGATGCCACTATGCGGTTTCGTCATTACGACAGATAAGTTTCATTCCCTAAATTTATGTGAATGGAATCATATTTTCAGCGAGTTTATCTCGTCTTACAATTTTGACGACCGTAGTTTTGACGTATATATTTAATTTATTATCATCTGACAAACCATGTTCAAACATTTTCACCTGTTGCAATTATTTAAATTGGTATTATCAATAACCATCACTGTATATTTTTTCTTGTCCGTAATGTGATACGTTCCTTATAACTTGTATTTTACATTACTTTTGTATTTTACATAAAGGGCGCTTATTGCAACTCGGCACCACCTCATGTTGCCTTGTTGTAGTGTTGGCCTATGATGTGTCACTTTATGATAGAAATCTGCCAAGGACAGTACTTCTACTTATGGCATGTATCGGTTAGAAAAATGGTATATTATGACTTTGAATTTTAATTTCAGACGTCTGTAAATGATGTAATTGATTTAACTATGTTTTATTGTCAATTTTTTTCGTTTGTTGAAGCCCTGTCTCTTGTATTTGTTTTAGCACCGATGGTGACTGATATCGTTTTGCAGCAAGATAAATAAATTATATTTCAACGACTGGTTGCTACATTCTTTGTAATTTTATATTCCACAGTCACTGCACAGAATGGGAACCTTATGGAGCTCAACATTCAAAATATGTATCAGACAATTTCGTCTTTTCACCCTGTCAGTTTGACATCTGCACTAACGTCTACACATCAGAATAGACTTTACGGTGTGTGGCGAAGGTTATGGTCGGCTAGATTAATTGATGTAATTGCTTCCACAAAGGAATTCCTTAAATTCCAGGGACCCTGCCACCCATACTGTCTCTCACTGGACACAACATTGCCTTCATCTTACTTGATGGTCGGAAAGTCTCACTCTCCTTCTTCTCACGACCCCAGCTATCTTGGTAGATTGTTCAACTTTTTCTCTGTTTCGTTTCTTTCGTTTCTTAGAGAGCACAATATATAGGGGTCCAAAACAATGTGTCCACTGTTTAAAATGCCATAACTTGCAAACTAATTGACGGAGTTGTCTCATTTTTGGTGAAAGTGTAGCTTAAAGTCCAACTCAAAGATATCACTGTAGGTGTTCGAAATGGTCACCACTAACATCCACATACAAACGATGCCGCTGAACTGCAGCATGAACTACTGACTGCAACGTGTTCAGTTGGATATTTGCACATGAATGTACGATGGATTCTCGAAGTTCATCCAATGTGCGTGGCTTTTGTCGATAAACGAAGTCCTTTAGTGTTCCCCACAGGTAAAAGTCCAGAGGAGTTAGATCTACGGAACGTGGTGGATACTCCACAGCACCTCTACGGCCTATCCATCTTCCTGGTAGATTTTCGTCGAGATACGCCCCAGCACGATTTTGGTAGTGGGCTGGGGCACCATCTTGTTGAAAGTAAACTCTTCCATACAAGTCTCGGATGGCAGGTAAAATGGATGTCTGAAGCTTCTGAAGGTACACCTCACCGGTAACTGTGCCTGTGTGAGATGAATATGCAAATATCCAACTGAACACGTTGCAGTCAGCAGTTCGTGCTGCAATTCGGCGGCATCGTTTGTGTGTGGATGTTAATGGTGATCATTTCGAACACCTACAGTGATGTCTTTAAGTTGGACTTTAAGCTACACTTTCACCAAAAATGAGACAACTCCGTCAATTAGTTTGCCAGTTATGGACTTTTAAACAGTGGATACATTTTTTTGGACCCCTCATATATATATTGCATGGGGGCTTAATTAAATTTTTTTTATTATACAAATAATTTTTACTGTCTGTCCGGTTACTCGGTCTCGTAACCGGTTCGCCCTGACTAGTTTTAGTACGCAATCTGACTGCTTAGAATAACAACAAAGAATGTAAGAAAATTTCCGTTAACACAGTTAATTAATTAAGTCCCCAGCAACTATAAAACGTACGAAACCAAAGCACAAGTGTAACTGTTCTGTGTGTGGAAGTGTGATTCAACGTACACATCTGGCACGGTTCTTCTTCAATAAGACAATAAATTTTAAGTACCATTTATATTGAAGTAATTAAAAAAAATAGAAATACTATAATTGCGCAAGAAAACCAGAATTACACTCTAATACAAGAACACAAACCAGATGCTTTGTTGACTGAACCTGTAATGACGCATTATTTAAGACACTGAAATAATAAAAAGAAAAGGGAATTTTTTTTTACCTTCATATATATTGACGAAAAGCACTCTGATCATTACAATATCTCCATTCGAACAACATCTGCTGTCTAGCCCATCAAAACTGCATAAGACATGGAACAAGCACTCTCCACCACGACTTCACAACTCTCCACTCCGACTTCACGACAAGCACTCTCCACTACATCTGAGCAAGAACTGCCTGTGGAGGCGGCTGAATAATACTCTTTGGCGCAATCTCTGGCAATGTGGCTCAGTGTAGCCACCTTTCATATGCCCTTCCTCCACGGGCCAGAATTTGATGGTATTTTTGGCAGCATTGGTGGTGAAATACCACCAAATTCGTTCACAAAAATACAGACAAAAATAAAAGATAATATTAATACGTAAATATCACATAATTAGATAAAATTTTGGCTTTGCACTGACCTTTCAATAACCTAATATATAAAATACAGTAAACAATACAAATTCTTTCATACATGTGACTTTACATAATAGTTTACACAATACACAAAAAAATCAGTTTATACAAATGTTCACATAAAATGCTTTCAATGATTAAAAAAAAAATACAAGTAGTTGATAGTTCCAGCAGTAGCACCCAGCAATGGTAAACAGGTGCAAATACCAACAAGTGACATCATCTCAGTAGAAGCAGTCCATTAGTGGCACCCAGCAATGTTGAGCAAGTGCAGACATCAACAGGTGACATCTTTTCAGTAGAAGCAGTCCATCAGTGGCACCCAGCAATGTTGAGCAGGTGCAGACAGCAACAAGTGACATTATTTCAATAGATGCAGTCCATCAGTGGCACCCAGCAATGTTGAGCAAGTGCAGACATCAACAGGTGACATCTTTTCAGTAGAAGCAGTCCACCAGTGACACCCAGCAATGTTGAGTAGGTGCAGACAGCAACAAGTGACATTATGTCAGTAGAATCTGTTCCATCAGTTGCACCCAGCAATGTTGAACAGGTGCTACAGCAACAAGTGACACCATTTCAGTAGAAGCAGTCCATCAGTGGCACCCAGCAATGTTGAACAGGTGCAGACACCAACAAGTGACATTATTTCAGTAGAAGCAGTTCCATCAATCCAGTAATGTTGAGCAGGTGCAGACAGCAACAAGTCACATTATTTCAGTAGAAGCAGTTCCATTAGTGGCATCCAGTAATGTTGAACAGGTGCAGACACAAACAAGTGACATCATTTCAGCAGAAGCAGTCCGTCAGTGGCACCCAGTAATGTTGAACAGGTGCAGACACCAACAAGTGACATCATTTCACTAGAAGCAGTTCCATCAATGGCACCCAGTAATGTTGAGCAGGTGCAAGTAACAGTCCATAATATTCACTATCACTAATCAGACAGTTCATCAAGGTTCATTAGCACAAATTACACTTCCAAGTGGCACCCTTCATGTTGAACAAGTGTACGTAACAGTCCATAAAATTCACCATCACTAATTAGACCGTTCATCAGCAGAAATTAAACATTTCTAAGTGTCCCACATCAAAGTTGAACAGGTGCAGGTGTGAACAACAGTTTGAATGCACACACAATTGCTTTTACAAAATTATTCTCAATGCTCTTACACTAAACATACAAATTATAATAAACACACAAATGATATCAGATAATTGTCATATTAACTATTACAAAGACACAAATATCAGTAAACCTATAATATTTATGGGTGTCAGTGCAGGCCACAACAAACAAGTAAAATAATATTTAGGAGATAGGTCGGTAGCAATGATGTGAGATTAGGAAAGGAAAACATACAAAACACACTCACTCATCTTTCATCCACATTTAAGTACTACTGTGTAATTGAATAGTGTTAACTGTGTAAATGCAATTCTGTCCAAAATTTGATGTTCATCATGTGTATCAAGTAGTAGCGGCAGCAATGTATAACAGTCAATAATAGTTAGTCAACGTCATAGTCATCATGTCAAGACCAATGTTTGCCAAGCCAAATCAACTGAGCAACTGTCAGTGTGCCAAGATATGCAAATGCTTCCTGTCTCCAAAAAAAAAAGTATATACTGCTTAGTGATTTAACAAAGTGTGTGTGTAGACAATCTTCTTTCTACTTGAGTGTTCTAGTCTGCCAACTTCATCTTCCTTGTTCCATATAAACCAACAAAAAAAATATGCTCCTCACTTACTTTACCTCTTATCCACCAAAACTCCAATAATCATCAACTTCACACAATCTCAATACCTCAATAATACCTCTTAAATACGTCGATACATATAAACCTTATTATCAATATCATTTACCTTACCTCTTGTCCACCAAAACTCCAATAATCATCAACTTCACATAATCTCAATAATACCTCAATAATACGTCTTCAATACGTCGACACATATAAACCTTATCGCCAATATCATTTCACTTCCATAACAACTCTTTCCTCTAGTCAGTCTTCTCGAACAAGTACAGATAAAATCCTAGTGCAAACTTCAATTCATCATCCCATGCAATCCGAAGACACAGTGTCCACACACAACATCTGTGTAATCCATCTGACCCAAATCTTCTACTCATTATGAATTATAAAATACATTTTGGTTACCTTGTCCATCATTAAATAAAAGAAATGCATACATGACCTCTAACAGACTTAGTTCGAATAACTCTCAGTAATTAAGTACGATTACGGAGTGGGAATGATCATAATATTTCACAGTGTGTACACCACTTCAAGAATCATGGCAGAAGCAAACATGTGGAGTATTTTTGTGTCAAGTGTCACTTGCTATTTCAATTGCTCACGAAGAATGTAGTGTAATAACTGTCAATGGTCTAAAACTAGTGTTGGTGTGTCATGTCGTTAGCTTCCTTCCTAGTAACATAAATTTATACAGCTTCCATAAAACCTCCAGCTCATGTGACTTCTATGACGTTTCTTGTACTAATGTCGTTCATCGAATTACTGCAGTTCATTTTCTTATGTTAAAATATAAAGCACTGAGCGTAAGCAAAACATGCATTAGCGAGTAAATATACCAGTGGAGAACAGAATGTCAACAAGTGGATGCAGCACAATTCCTACAACAAGGCTCTGCCAAGCAAACAATCTATAATTAATACCATAGTGTGACCTAAGCTCCATGTTTGTACACCATATATCAGCATTTCTATATACCAAATTAAAGAGTAGTTATGACAACAAACAGAAATGTATAAATATGCAATCCATACGCAAAGCAGCAAATATGTATCTTACATAATAAACAGGTCATTAGCATCGTATCAGCATAAGCAAATAAATGTTAATATGTAATTTTAATAAGTAAACATGAAGGCGCAAGCAGATAAATCACAAAGTGTAACCTACATACATAACCACATCAGCACAATTAATCAAGTGACAATTATAATTTAAATAAATAAGCACAGCAGACACATAATAAAAAAATGTGACATCAGTGAGAAAGCAGTGCAGCCAAGCGATGCATAATATACATAAGTAACAACCCTGTTCATTAATCAATCATTGTCAATATCAGTTAATGTACGCAAGCACGTCGCTTCACAAGTAAATTCATAGAACATGAAATTTAGCACAAAGTAGAAATCACGTAATCGCGAGCAGCAAATTACATCTAAAGTACGTATCTAAGTGTAAATATGTTACCTGAAAAATAAACTCAATTAATAGTTACCTTTTTAGTTTATTAGTTTCTTCTTCGAAATTACATTCTTCCTAAAATTTTCTCGATAGCAAGTCCTCTTAACGTCGGACACACACAGAATTTACCTGAAGGTCTTAAATATTCTATACAACCGTATCCTGAAAAATACTGAACGTTAATAACATAATTTATCAAGTCACTATAGCTTTATACTGAATTTAATCGGAGATATTAGACTGTGTATTTGTTTACGGCTGTCAGGGCATTCGCACTGAGCGCTCGATCAGCTGTAGGCGCGTGACGTAGGAAGTAATTGTTTGCGGTCAACGACTGCCTTGTGCGGCGCGCAGACTTCACTGTTGCTTTGAGTATCTGCCGCCGCCGGAACACGGCGCGGTATCCTTGCATTCTCCGTGTGTTTACGTATCTGTTGATGTCTCAAAAGTATGTCATTCCACAAAAATTTTAACGTTAGATATATGATGTATTCCCTTAGAGCGTCGAGATTTAAGAGTTTCTACTTCAACAGTGTTATCATGAATAATTTTGCGAACTCTATATGGACTGTTATATAGCAGAAAAAATTAGCGACACAAGCCTTTTCCTTTGTGAGACAAGCGGTGAGACTTAATTAATACCTTTTGACCAACTGACAAGGTTTTTAAACGACCAGGACGCTTAGCTGATTTCTCTCTTCTAGCAGCCGCAGATGCAATATTTTGTAGAGCCATGTTGACAACTTCAGAATGCCGCAATTTCCGTGTAGGCGGAAAAGGAACGATTTCAGAAATGCGATTTGTCGGTGCTTTATTTTTTAATATCAATATAGGCGGTAAAGAAGTTGAATCATTAGGGAGTTCATTCAGAATGTTTTGAAAAATATGAAGATACTGGTCCCACGTTCTGTGATTCTGATGACAATAAAGTCGACACAATTTATTGATTTCCTTTATCCATCTCTCTGAAGCGTTGGATTGAGGGTGAAAAAGTGAAATGAAAATTGGTTTAATCTTACGACGCCGTAGAGTACGAAGCCAAATTTTAGAACGAAACTGTGATCCATTATCTGATATAACCTTATCAACATGACTCACTTCTTTAAGAAAATGTTTGATGAAAGCGTTAGATACTGAACGAGCTGTTGCTTTGCGTAAAGGTGTAAAACACACATATTTTGATGTCAGTTCCACTGCTACCAAAATGTACGCAAAACCATTAGTAGAACGAACCACTGGACCGAACAAATCGACTGCAGCCATGTCCTTTAATTTCGCTGGAATGATAGGAAACAACGGTGCTCTGTGGGAAATAGTTGGCGGCTTAGCCTTTTGACATAATTTGCATTTGGCAAGAACAAATCGAATACGTTTTTCCATATTACTGAAGTAACAATTTTCTCGTAATTTATGAAAGCATTTTCTGGGACCAAAGTGTGCATAACTGAAATGTGTGTACCAAATCAATTTATTAACCCACTCATCAGGAATACAAACTAACCAAACAGAGTTGTCGACCGATTTTCGTTTAAAAAGAATATCATTGCGAGCTAAATAATGCTGTTTAATCGCTACGCTTTCCTTTCTCCTCCACTTCTCCTTAATGTCCTTCCAGATTGGATCCTTATTTTGCTCCTTAGCGATGTCCTGGAGCGAAGACGAAATAAAATTCTCAAACGCAACACCTTGAATATACATCAAACAATAATTGTTTTCTTTGCAGTCCTCTTCGGCACTTTGTTTCAAACCCATAGGTGCACGTGATAAAGCATCAGCAATAATATTTGATGATCCCTGTATGTAAACAATACTAAAATCAAATTCCTGTAGGTACAGCGCCCATCGTGACAATCTTCCATGAGTTAATTTCCTGACATTAGAAATTCCAGAGCTCGATGATCGGTGTAAACCTTAGTATGTCTGCCAAACAAAAATGTCCGAAATTTTGTAAAAGCCCAAACAACAGCCAAAGCTTCAAGTTCTGTAATCGAATAATTCTTTTCTGATTTAGAGAGAACATGACTTCCAAATGCAACAGTTTTCTGTACTACAACGCCGTTTTCTTCTATCTCTTGAAATAAGTGTACACCTAGGCCTTTGTATGATGAGTCCGTCGCCAAACAAAATTCTTTAGATAAATCCGGGTGTGAAAGAAGTGGAGCAGCAACTAATGCATCACGAAGTTGTTCAAATTCTGATTGAGCTTCCTCATCCCAACACCAATTAGAATTCTTTCCTGACAGTTCACATAAACGAGGTGTGGCCAAATTGTCCAATCTAACAAAGCGTCTAAGAAAATTACAGACACCAAGGAAACTACGAACATCACGTTTTGTAGTAGGAACAGCATAATTACGAATAGCGTCTAGTTTTTCTGGATCAGGAAGAATACCTTCTGTAGAAATAATGTGACCAAGAAATTTCACCTGAGAACGACCAAATTCAGATTTTTCCAAGTTCACTGTAATGCCAACTCTTGCAAAAATACGTAATAATGAATCCAAAATTTTGTTGTGCTCACTCCAAGAACGTTTAGCAATAAGAATGTCGTCAACATATGAAGTAATATTGTCACGAAGATAAACAGGTAAAATTTTGTTTAAACTACGAATGAATGCTGCTGAAGCTACAGTAAGTCCAAACGGTAATTTCCGAAACTAGTAGCAATTACCAAAGGCAGTGTATTTTCTACAATCAGGGTGGAGTTCTATTTGCCAAAAACTTGCGCGCATATCAATCGTGGATAAAACTTTAATTCCATGGAAATGTTGAAGTTCATCTAAATTTTGTGGGCGGTCAGTTTCAGGAATGATGATATTATTTATCTGTCTGGAATCCAGAACCAAACGAATTGACCCATCCTTTTTAAGAACGACGTGTAATGGGCTGGTATAAGGACTGATTGCTGGCTCAATAATGCCTTGATCTAACATGTATTGAAGTTCACTCTTAACCTTGTCTCTGTAAGCCAAAGGAATAGCGTACGTTTTCCCCCGAAATGGTGTGTGTTCTTTTACTTTAAATAATTATTGTAACCCTTGTATAGTTCCTGTGTGATGACTAAATACTGTAGCATGTGAAGTCAAAATGTGGTGCAGCTCTTCTCTTGCAACGTCATCTGGTACTTCAGCTTTCTTAACCTTCTCATTAATTAATTCTTCGCTATTAATTATATCATCCATCGCGTCTCTGTATCTAATGTCATTGTCATGAATAAACACACTGTCATCATAATGCTCAACGAAAACATCAGAAGTAAGAAACCTTAAACATTTTGTATCTGATTCAGATCTTGCTAAACACTCGAAAAATTTCAAGCATTTCGGCATTCCGGCAACAGTCAAATTCACACTTCCTTCTTTAAAGTTCAAAATTGCTTTATGTGCGTTAAGAAATTCCATTCCTAATATAATTTGTGTGTTGAGTAATGGAACAATAATAAAATTAGCAGAAAATTCGTATCCTTGACAAATGAAATTTAGGTTGGTCTGTTGTTTAACTTCCACACTTTTTCCAGAAATCGCTCCTCGAATTGTAGTTTTAGAAACAGGTAACACAGGACAAGCAATGGTTCTTACACATATACGAAAAACTGATTCACTAATGACATTCAATGGGCTCCCAGAATCTAAAACTGCAGTAAACTTATTCTTACCCACACATACTTCAATAACAGGATGTAAAAATGCGTCTACATTATTTTCCTTTTCGTCTAGCAAAATGTCTCTCATGTCTTCCAGCCGTACGTAGTGTAAAGTCGTAGTGTCATTACTTTCTGAACCGTCTATATTTCTGCCAGAAGCCGAAGCTACAAGTCATTGTCGATTGTTTGCGTCACGTCTTTGATTATTCCCGTCATTTCGCGGATCAATTTCTACGATTTGCACTTGTCTCTCTGAAGTTCTGTCACGTGGAAGATGCCAGTTAGGTCCTTCCTGTCTGTTGGATGCAAATTCTTGGTTGTGTCTGTTATTAAAATTTCTATTTTCCTGTCTGTCTGCATAACTACTTCTTGTGTAGTTTCGACTGTCACTTCTGAAATTACTGTTAGATCTACTACCCTGGTTATTTCTGTAGTAAGAATTTCTATTATTGTATGAATAATTTCTGTCTTGATGATACCGATTACTGTTTCCGTATGATTGATCATTCCGGTAGGAATTACCGTTATTATAATTGTCTGTGTAATTTCTGTTAGAACGTCTGTTATTGTCATACGGTTTATACCTATTATCCTGTATGTTTCGTCTGTCATTCTCAAAATTACCCATATAACGTCCGTTCCGATCACTATCCCTTCTCTCTGAAAATCTATTGTGATTACTGTTACTGAAAAAATTACAAGAAGTCCCGTCGTCGTTGTCATACTCAAGTTCTTGTAGCAACGTCTTAAAAGTCTCAATGTCGTCTTTACATCTTCCGGCTGAAGCAATTTGTCTTATGGATTGTGGCAGCTTAGTTAAACAAATGCGAATTAATTCAGTTGGGCTATAAGGGTTGGACAGGAATTGATTCTTTCGAATCATGTCTTCGAAGTATTCTGCCGGCGTGCGGAACTCAGACTGTTTAAAATTATGTTGCATAATAAGACTATGTTTGACTCTGTCTTGAGTGTTTTCGGACCAATATGCCGATAGAAAAGCATTATAAAAGTCATTTAGATTATTACAATCTCTAATAAGTGCGCGCATGCGCGTCGCCGGTTCGTTTTCTAAATATCCACACATAAATTCCAATTTGTGACTTAGTGGCCAATTTGGTGGAAGTGCGTACATAAATTGATCTAACCATGAACATGGATGTATGTCGTTCTTAGAATTGAGAAAGATCTTAAATTTTCGAACAGTTAAGAAGTGTTTATAGTCGAAGTTTTCTCCTCGTGGCGACAAAGACCTACCGCGTCTGTCCCAGTCCGAATGTCGATTATTGTCAAGTTCGCGCGCCTGGCGCTCTCTTGTTGCATCTCGTAAATGAAATAAATTACTTTCTTCAAACCCTTCAGCTATTTGTGATTCTAAATTTCTTCTGCTGTCTTTTCCTACGATTTCGCCTTCAATTTGTTTGACTTGATTTCGTAATGCCTCAAATTCCCTTTTAACGCGATCATTAATTTTTCCCTGATTTTCAACATGCTTATTTATGTTCTGGTACTCTTCGGTTTCTGAAAATGGCAATGGAGCTGTATCATCTGAATCTCTGTCCCCATTTAAACTAAGACTTGTCAATTTATCTGCAATCTCCTCAACTCTTTCCGATAAGTGACCTATTTGTCCTTTCTTTTTATTTACGTCTTCCGTAAATGTCGTGACTTGGGTTTCAGTATTGACACATTTAGTAGTTAACTGTTCATACTGTTGTGTTAAGTTATTTATTCTGTCATTTGGTACAGATTCCTCGATTCTTTCAAATATTTCTTCCTTATCGTGTGCACGTTGTAAATTTAACTCTGAAAATTTTATTACTATCGCGCGATCTCTATCTTCCTGTTCTCTATTCTGTTCCTTCTGTCTCATTTCTATTGAAATTAATCTATTATTGTGAGCATTCAAAATCGGTTGTACTTCTTCTCTAATTTCTTTCTTTAATTCATCTTTCATATTTTTGAAACATGTCCCTATTCGTGAGTCTGAATTTCCATTGTTCCCATCTCAGTTTTAATTGTTCCTATCTCTGTTTTAAATTCAGATCGTAACTGCTCCATTGTTCCCATTTGTGAGTCTAACCGTGTTGCCATTGTTCCCATTTGTGAGTCTAACCGTGTTGCCATTGTTTCCATTTGTGAGTCTAACCGAGATCCCAAATTTAATATTGCACTCATCAACTGCTCCACAATGACTGGTTCGAAATTCCTTTCGCCCCTAACATTTCCCGCAAAACCAGCTTCCCTCGTCATAGCTGTAAAGCTATCTGTGTTCGATACTATTCCAGAATCTTCTGTCATTAATCTCGTATTCTGAAAATTCATTGATTGTGAAAAATTTTGAACTGGTTCCGGACTATTTTCCCTGCGTGTTAAATTGTTTTCCACTTCATTATTCATCATCCTGTTCTCCTGTGTTGGCGAGTTCACCATGTCAACAATTTCGTCACTCTCACTATCCATCATTTTTGCCTTTTTCATCGATCGCGTAATCATTTACAAAACATACAAAACTCATCACTATACGATAATTACACACAATGACACTCTGTCTCCAACAAAACCATTCACACGAAATGCTTCCTGACAAACACGATTAGCGAACAACAGAAACCTTCACAATTCCACAAAATTGTCAAACCCGTGTACAAGACAACAAAAATTAAAATCTGCAAAAAATACCATTAGAAGAATGACAAGACAACTGCAAATGTTCAATTACCAAATCTACACATGCAATGTAGACTACAATTACTAAACTACAAATTACTACAACAATACTATGGTCTACTATTTTTACAAACAGAAGAATTCCAAAGGACGATCCGAAGCAGCGGTCGCCACGTGCATGGGGGCTTAATTATTTATAATGCAAATAATTTTAATTTTTTAGTAGCTGACAGTCCGGTTACGCTGTCTCGTAAACGGTTGGCCCTGATTCGCTTTAGTACGCAATCTGACTGCTTAGAATAACAACAAAGAATGTAAGAAAATTTCCGTTAACACAGTTAATTAATTAAGTCCCCAGCAACTATAAAACGTACGAAACCAAAGCACAAGTGTAACTGTTCTGTGTGTGGAAGTGTGATTCAACGTACACATCTGGCACGGTTCTTCTTCAATAAGACAATAAATTTTAAGTACCATTTATATTGAAGTAATTAAAAAAATAGAAATACTATAATTGCGCAAGAAAACCAGAATTACACTCTAATACAAGAACACAAGCCAGATGCTTTGTTGACTGAACCTGTAATGACGCATTATTTAAGACACTGAAATAATAAAAAGAAAAGGGAATTTTTTTACCTTCATATATATTGACGAAAAGCACTCTGATCATTACAATATCTCCATTCGAACAACATCTGCTGTCTAGCCCATCAAAACTGCATAAAACATGGAACAAGCACTCTCCACCACGACTTCACAACAACTCTCCACTCCGACTTCACGACAAGCACTCTCCACTACATCTGAGCAAGAACTGCCTGTGGAGGCGGCTGAATAATACTCTTTGGCGCAATCTCTGGCGCTGTGGCTCAGTGTAGCCACCTTTCAATATATATATATACAGCGTGAGTCACCTAACATTACCGCTGGATATATTTCGTAAAACGCATCAAATACTGACGAATCGATTCCACATACCGAACGTGAGGAGAGGGGCTAGTGTAATTGATTAATACAAACCATACAAAAATGCACGGAAGTATGTTTTTTAACAAAAACCTACGTTTTTTTAAATGGAACCCAGTTAGTTTTGTTAGCACATCTGAACATATAAACAAATACGTAATCAGTGCCGTTTGTTGCATTGTAAAATGTTAATTACATCCGGAGATATTGTAACCTATAGTTGACGCTTGAGTACCACTCCTCCGCTGTTCGATCGTGTGTATCGGAAAGCACCGAATTACGTAGGGATCCAAAGGGAACGGTGATGGACCTTAGGAACAGAAGAGACTGGAACAGCACATTACGTCCACATGCTAACACCTTTTTATTGGCCTTTTTCACTGACGCACGTGTACATTACCTGAAGAGCCAAAGAAATTGGTACACTTTCCTAATATCGTGTAGGGACCCCGCGAGCACATAGAAGTGCCACAGCATGACGTGGAATGAACTCGAATGATGTCTGAAGTAGTGCTGGATGGAACTGACACCATGAATCCTGCAGGGCTGTCAATAAATCCCTAGGAGTACGAGGGGGTTGAGATCCCTTCTGAACAGCATGTTGCAAGGCATCCCAGATATACTCGGTACTGCTTATATCTGTAGAGTTTGGTGGCCAGCGAAAGTGTTCAAACTCAGAAGAATGTTCCTGGGGTCACTCTGTAGCAATTCTGAACGTGAAGGGTGTCGCATTGTCCTGCTGGAATTGACCAAATCCATCGGATTGTACAATGGACATGAATGGATGCCAGGTAATCAGAAAGGATGGTTACGTAAGTGTCACCTGTCACGGTCGTATCTAGACATATCAGTGGTCTCATATCGCTCCAACTGCACACGCCCCACATCATTACAGAGCCCCCACCAGCTTGAACAGTCCCCTGCTGACATGCAGGGTCCATGGACCCATGAAGTTGTCTCTAAACCCCTACACGTCCATCCACTCGATACATTTTGAAACGAGACTCGTCTGACGTGGCAACATGTTTCCAGTCATCAACAGACCAATGTCGGTAATGACGGGCCTAGCCAACCCACAAAGCTTTGTGTCGTACATTCATCAAGGGTACATTAGTGGACCTTCGGCTCCGAAAGCCCATATCGATGATGTTTAGTTGAATGTTTGACACGCACACCTGAAATGGTCGGACGGGAATATGTCCACTTCATCGCTACCTCGGAGATTCTGTGCCGCATCGCACGTGCGCCGACTATAACACTACGTTCAAACTCAGTCATATATTGATAATTCGCCACTGTAGCAGCAGTAACTGATCTAACAATTGCGCCAGACACTTATTGTCCTATGTAGGCGTTCCGTCTGCAGCGCTGTATGTTGCCTCTTTATATACCTCTGTATTTGCATACGCATGCCTATATCAGTTGCTTTGGCGCTTCAGTGTAGAATGAACCTATCTTTATACTTCATACTTTTATCATTGTTCTACTGTGAAAATCGACTATTGTTAACTTGGCACTGTTGTAACTACTGCAGGCTGTGTGGTGTTCGTCTTCAAGTGTATTATTTTATATTAAGAACAAATATTTGTACATAGAACTATTTTATTATTCTACTGTGGATATTGCAATTATGTTAGTATGACCCTTTTGCAAGTACTGTTGGCTGTATCGTCTTTGCTGCCTAAACCCAAAACTAAATAAATAAATGAATAAAAAGTTTACATCATGTGAAACAGCCACTTGGAACAGTTTCGCAAGTAAACGTTGTCCTCAACGCAAAGCGCGTTGCGAGAGGCTTTTGGGCGTCTGTTTTCCTCTACATCGGCAACTAATGACAGAAAATGAACTATTACGTCTAATATGAAACAGCTTCTCGTGCACATACTTTTTTCTACTGTTAAGAAATACTACGCCTTCTAGCATACCTACTTATACTATTGTCCTATTGCTAGTTTCCTACTTATCTGTCATTACTATCGATAATAGCTAATCGAAATAGATTTCTGACAACATCAGTCAATATCATTAATAATATTACCGCTAGGAAAAACGTAAGGGACTGCTTAGTAAAACTTTCGAAACTAAACCAACAAGCTGTATTTTTTAAATGAGACAACGCCTAACAAACCATTAATAGTAACAAAAACTATGAATTATTAGATTACTTTAGGAAGCTCCTCAGTTGTGAGGAGCGAATGGTATCTTTTGACAAAGGAGAAACTGATAATGTTTTCTATATGCGAAACAATCAGATAAAACTGAAATTCAGTATATGATTAAAGAAGTCAACAATAACAAGGATTTGGGAGAGGTTTCAACTGTCGCCAAAATGCGGAGAACTACCAACGATAAGGTGATTTGAGAACTTTAGAAACTTTTAAAGGAAACTTTGAAACAGAAAATTTCAGAGGAATTGAAATGCGCTCTCATGCATCCTTTACACAAAAAAGGAATAACGAAATCTTAACAACCATAGAGGAATCTCTTTAGCGGCCCTTACGTGTAGATTCCTGTTCAAGGTCCTTCAGAATCGTTTGGGCGAGCAATTAGACCATCAGCTTCGTAAATTCCAAGGGGGATTTACAGAGACGCGATCCTGCGTAGAACAGATTATGAGTTAGGAAATGATAGGAACTATTGTCTAAGAAGCAAAAATTTTGTCGTACAAAGTCAAAAAAATCCGTGTTGATATTTCAGAACGATTTGGCATAAAAACTTGAGTAAAGCGAAGTGACGGCCACTCTCCATTGTTCAAGTGCTTTTTGAAAGTGGTAGTGAGTGAATTGATTTTTAGACTTGAGGAAAAATGAATACAGGAAGGAAATCAAATTGGGTTATGAAAACTGGAACATCAAACTCAACTGTTTATCTTTTGCAGATGATTTAGCAATAATGTTCGAAAACATTGATGCAGCAACTCAGCAAATCAACCTGTTGAAAGAGACGGCAGAAAAGGTGGTGTTACAAATGTCTTTCGAGAAGACAAAATTCATAATAAACCTTAGAAATGCTTGAAAATTCATAATCACAAGATATACTAGACTCTACAGAGTGAATAAATTAAACAACTATTTCCAATTCATAGCAGTATGATGCAGCAGCCAGTGATAGATTTTGAAGAGATAAACAGTCTTGGCTCCAACTTAAGTACTTAGGGGATGTAATACAACCAAGTGGTCCACATAAAAAGCAAATATAGATAGAACTTCCAAAAAAGGAATTAGCTTATCAGTCAACGAAGGTCGTCTGCAATAAGAAATCACCATCAGTACAACAAAGTGTTCAGTCCTCAACAGAAAAGAAGAGATTTAAGAGCTGGAGGAAAAGGAAAGGAAAGTACTACCGAAAACACTTCGTTCAAGAAAAGTTGGGAGTATGTGCATGAGAAAAAGTAATGAAGAAATCGATGTCGAAAAATAAAAATCTATCTGCTGCTCAAAGGGAAAGGAGAATTTCGTTTTATGGTCTCTTGGTGCGGATGAACCTGGAAAGACAGGCTGATAGGATATTTGACCAATTCGCAAAAATCCCAAAACGCAAATCAGTTGCTTCAGGTAAGTGAATCCTATGCAGATCCACTTTCTAAATAAGGTTTTGAAGTTCATGAGTTTTGAGAAAAAGATCACAAAGCGCATAGCTATATGGAAAGATGAAAGAAAAAAGAATACACTGAAAGAATGAATAAATACTGGAAAGACCAAAAATAAGGAAGCACGCCACTGCACTAAGAGAATAACTTCACTTGGTTCGTAGGTGGTAGAAATTGAAGAAAGTAGTAGAGTATCATCGCTTCCCGATCCGCAGGCGCACGCTGTTGGTTCATTCTGCGCTGCAGAGGGCGTTGTGGTGGACTCAGCCTCTTCCTTTGCCTGCCGGCTCCACGCCTGGAAGTGACGACTCCCCTGTTTCAAGGGCGAATCGTTGTTACCAGTGAAGAGCGCAGCCACTTTCCAGCCATCGTCACTCCGGGTTTAACCTGTAATCCATATAAACGTCAAAATTGAACTAGACTCTGTCGGCTATTGGCAGTGCACCTTTTTATTTTACGCGCATTGAAATGCTTGAAAAGGTAGCTTTTGCTGAAAACGGCGTGCAAGTTACCCACACTATATTTCCCCTATGCTTTGTAATGTGGGCACTTAGCGACCTTCGAGCTTTTAGCATAATTTCAAATCTTTCTTAAACTTTTTCTCTTTTGCGCTCTTAAAGTCAGATATTTAACAAACTGACTAATTTGTTAAACAGTCGGGCTTTAGGACCAGTTTAACACATGGGAGTTCCATTATTTAAAGAATCTGGGCTCCACTGGTATTACCGATTCCATCGGCTGTTGTACCTTCAGGCGCGCCCGCTCTCGTATCAGAGGCGCTGGATCCCGGAGACCGTCCACCGCTTATCAGCAGAGGATTCAATCATATAATGACAATTGACACTGGCGTCATTGCACTAATTAAAATGCCAACATCTGGTGCTAGATCTCATGTCCGCAGGCAAAGTGACCTACGCATTGATTCGGATGCTCTGATCAGGGGTTTTGCCCGCATCTCGTGGTCGTGCGGTAGCGTTCTCACTTCCCATGCCCGGGTCCCCGGGTTCGATTCCCGGCGGGGTCAGGGATTTTCTCTGCCTCGTGATGACTGGGTGTTGTGTGATGTCCTTAGGTTAGTTAGGTTTAAGTAGTTCTAAGTTCTAGGGGACTGATGACCATAGATGTTATGTCCCATAGTGCTCAGAGCCATTTGTACCATTTGATCAGAGGTTTTCATTTTTTACTTCCATTTATTTATTTTTGTTATTAACGTGTCACACGTCTATCAAAGTGAAATAAAATTTTTGCTGTGTTATTTATGCTACCATTAATTATTTGCCTATGTCTTTTATTTCTCACGTTTATTTCGGTGCTTTAAATGGAGGACTACTCCATGGTAAACTGTTCACCGTTCAGAGCAGCTAAATAACGAATCAATTAAAGACCTAATGGTCAATTAATATTTCTCACACTTTTAGGAAACATTACATATTTAGTTCCCAAGATATCAGAGACTAATTAATCGTTGTCACTTTTGACTATCTCTGTCACTATTATTAGCCACCGTTTTGAAATGAATAGTCAAACAGTACCCCAGCTTTATAATTATTTTCTAAACACAATTATTATATATAAAAGTTTTAAATTATATTTGTGGTATCACCGCCAGACACCACACTTGCTAGGTGGTAGCCTTTAAATCGGCCGCGGTCCGTTAGTATACGTCGGACCCGCGTGTCGCCACTATCAGTGATTACTGAACGAGCGCCGCCACACGGCATGTCTAGTCTAGAGAGACTCCCTAGCACTCGCCCCAGTTGTACAGACGACTTTGCTAGCCATGGTTCACTGTCTACATACGCTCTCATTTGCAGATACGACAGTTTAGCATAGCATTCAGCTATGTCATTTGCTACGACCTAGCAAGGCGCCATATTCTTCAAGAATGTATTCTGAACTGATAATATTGTGAATCATGAACCGTCAAGAGCGACGTTCATCATTAATGGATTAAATTAAGTGTCAAACTAATTACGTCCGCTTTCTGAATTCTAATTCCTTGTCATGTTCCAGACCTCACGTCAGTATAGTTCTTCCCTCCTCATGCCAGCCTGCGTGAGCTAAAACGCGTGCATTTCGGCCTCTACTGGTACCACGGTGTTGGCTCTTCTGCCAACACAACAGTATTACATTCATTTCAATGGTATATTGAAACCAGCGCTCATTATCTACACCTCAACTATAGTTAGCGTAAACTACACACCTGGAAATGGAAAAAAGAACACATTAACACCGGTGTGTCAGACCCACCATACTTGCTCCGGACACTGCGAGAGGGCTGTACAAGCAATGATCACACGCACGGCACAGCGGACACACCAGGAACCGCGCTGTTGGCCGTCGAATGGCGCTAGCTGCGCAGCATTTGTGCACCGCCGCCGTCAGTGTCAGCCAGTTTGCCGTGGCATACGGAGCTCCATCGCAGTCTTTAACACTGGTAGCATGCCGCGACAGCGTGGACGTGAACCGTATGTGCAGTTGACGGACTTTGAGCGAGGGCGTATAGTGGGCATGCGGGAGGCCGTGTGGACGTACCGCCTAATTGCTCAACACGTGGGGCGTGAGGTCTCCACAGTACATCGATGTTGTCGCCAGTGGTCGGCGGAAGGTGCACGTGCCCGTCGACCTGGGACCGGACCGCAGCGACGCACGGATGCACGCCAAGACCGTAGGATCCTACGCAGTGCCGTTGGGGACCGCACCGCCACTTCCCAGCAAATTAGGGACACTGTTGCTCCTGGGGTATCGGCGAGGACCATTCGCAACCGTCTCCATGAAGCTGGGCTACGGTCCCGCACACCGTTAGGCCGTCTTCCGCTCACGCCCCAACATCGTGCAGCCCGCCTCCAGTGGTGTCGCGACAGGCGTGAATGGAGGGACGAATGGAGACGTGTCGTCTTCAGCGATGAGAGTCGCTTCTGCCTTGGTGCCAATGATGGTCGTATGCGTGTTTGGCGCCGTGCAGGTGAGCGCCACAATCAGGACTGCATACGACCGAGGCACACAGGGCCAACACCCGGCATCATGGTGTGGGGAGCGATCTCCTACACTGGCCGTACACCACTGGTGATCGTCGAGGGGACACTGAATAGTGCACGGTACATCCAAACCGTCATCGAACCCATCGTTCTACCATTCCTAGACCGGCAAGGGAACTTGCTGTTCCAACAGGACAATGCACGTCCGCATGTATCCCGTGCCACCCAACGTGCTCTAGAAGGTGGAAGTCAACTACCCTGGCCAGCAAGATCTCCGGATCTGTCCCCCATTGAGCATGTTTGGGACTGGATGAAGCGTCGCCTCACGCGGTCTGCACGTCCAGCACGAACGCTGGTCCAACTGAGGCGCCAAGTGGAAATGGCATGGCAAGCCATTCCACAGGACTACATCCAGCATCTCTACGATCGTCTCCATGGGAGAATAGCAGCCTGCATTGCTGCGAAAGGTGGATATACACTGTACTAGTGCCGACATTGTGCATGCTCTGTTGCCTGTGTCTATGTGCCTGTGGTTCTGTCAGTGTGATCATGTGATGTATCTGACCCCAGGAATGTGTCAATAAAGTTTCCCCTTCCTGGGACAATGAATTCACGGTGTTCTTATTTCAATTTCCAGGAGTGTATATGCCTATGATTTTTTTTATCTATGAAATTTATTCCTTTAGGTTTCCTCCGCTTAGATGTCTTATGACATATCGATTTATGCAATTCTGGGGACATACCGTCAACAAAACTGCATATTATTAAAATCTGTTATTTTGTGTAGGATCTGTCCCATTTCTCTAGTTGTATTTGCATATAATGGAATGTATTCTAATAAAATCCTTATTTTCAGCTCTTGGCCACAACGAAGAGAACATGGATGTATTTCTTTTAGACGGATGTTACATACGGTACTCTGGAAATTTCAGATATTGCAAATGTGTCATATTAATGTATTTCTACTGACTTAAGCTGGGCCGGCCGGAGTGGCCGAGCGGTTAAAGGCGCTACAGTCTGGAACCGCACGACCGCTACGGTCGCAGGTTCGAATCCTGCCTCGGGCATGGATGTGTGTGATGTCCTTAGGTTAGTTAGGTTTAAGTAATTCTAAGTTCTAGGGGACTTATGACCACAGCAGTTGAGTCCCATAGTGCTCAGAGCCATTTGAACCATTTGAACTTAAGCTGGTCAACAGATCGCATGTTTTATTTTTTCAGATTTTACTGCTGACCTGCTTCTCAGCACATGCCCATCTTCATCAACATGATGAATTACACGAATGTAATTAGCACATAAATTATTTTGAGGAATGAAATTCGTAAAGATAATGTTGTCTACAGACATAAATTTTGAGTCATTTGTTAAATATGTGATTGGTAAGTATATTTTGAAATTCGGCATACATCCAGGAGTATTTCCACCCCTTCTCTCTGTCCATTTCCTCCTCCTCTCTGTCTCTGTGCATAATCTCCTTCCACCTCTCTCTGTCCATCCCCTCCTCCACATTTTCTATGTTTATTTGCTCCCCACTCTGTGGCCTCTTACCACTTTCTCTGTACTTGAGTCTTGTTTATTTTCATTACAAACGAGATACTTATATGGAATTAAAATCGCTCAAAATGAAAGAGTAAATCGGTTGGGATTAATGGCACACGGTGTGTGTTAGGTATCTCTCCAGCTGCTGGATTGACGAGATCAGTCCCTTCAGTATTTTAATCTCGGACTGGAGAGAACTACAAAGTTTCTGACGATTCGTATTCCGTAGTAGTATTGTAATCGTAAGCCGATGAGCCACAAATGCAACTTTCCTGTTTTCCGTAAAACCAACGTCGAGGAAGAGCACAGTTTAGCACTTTGCTGCGTATACAATTTTTGACTCAAAATGTAACCTCAAAAAAAGTTTCGCATCACCTTGGTTCTGAGAGTTCCGAAACCTGTACAGAATATTGGAATAGATATAAACATCATTTCCGCCTTTTTTATTGCTCATGAAAACCACATATTGTATGTTGTACCACCATACAGCGAGACCTTCAGAGGTGGTCGTCCAGATTACTGTACACACCGGTACCTCCAACACCCAGTAGCACGTTCTCTCCCATTGATGCATGCCTGTATTCGTCGTGGAATACTATCGGCACTGTAGGTTCAGATTGTCCCACTCCTCAACGGTTATCCGGCGTAGATCCCTCAGACTAGTTGGTGGGTCACGTCGTCCATAAACAGCCCCATTCAATCTATCCTAGGCATGTTCGATAGGGTTCATGTCTGGAGAACATGCAGCCACTCTAGTCGAGCGATGTCGCTATTCAGAACGATGTCATTCAGAAAATGTGCGCGATGGGGGCGCGAATTGTCGTCCACACAGACGAATGCCTCGCCCATATGCTGCCAATATGGATGCACTATCGGTCAGAGGATTGTATTCACGTATCGTACAGGAGATACGGCGCCTTCCATGATCACCAGCGGCGTACGTCGGCTCCACGTATAATGCCACCTCAAAACAGCAGCGAACCTCCACCTTGCTGCACTCGCTGGACAGTGTGTCTAAGGCGTTCAGCCTGGCCGGGTTGCCTCCAAACACGTCTCCGACGATTGTCTCTTTGAAGGCATATGCGACACTCGTCGGTGCAGAGAACGTGACGCCAATCCTGAGCGGTCCATTCGGCATGTTGTTGGGCCCATCTGTACCGCGCTTCGTGGTTGCAAGATGGACCTCGCCATGGACGTCGGGAGTGAAGTTGCGTATCATGCAGCCTATAGCGCACAGTATGAGTCGTAATACAACATCCTGCCACTGCACGAAAAGCGTTATTCAAAATCATGGCGTTGCTGTCAGGGTTCCTCCGAGCCATAATCCGAAAGGTAGCGGTCGTCCACTGCAGTAGTAGTCTTGAGCGAGGCATGTCATCGACTGTTGCTCTCTCTCTGTATCTCCTCCATGTCCGTACAACATTGCTTTGGTTCATTCCGAGCCACCTGGACACTTCCTTTGTTGAGGGCCCTTCCTTGCACAAAGTATCCATGTAAACGCAATCGAACCGCGGTATTGACCGTGTAGGCATGGTTGAACTACAGACATCACGAGTTGTGTACCTCCTTCCTGGCTGAATGACTGGAACTGATCGACTGTCGGACCCCCCTCCGTCTTACAGGCGCTTCTCATGCATGGTTGTTTACATCTTCGGGTAGGCTTGGTGACACATCTGAATAGTCAAAGGGACTGTGTCTGTGATACAATATCCACAGTCAACGTCTGTCTTCAGGAGCTCTGGGAACCGGGGTGATGCAAAACTTTTTTTGATGAGGGTATAAGAAGAAAGAATTATAAGGGACAAAAATGTGTTTAATGGTTTACATGTTTTCCCATTGTAGCTCAATCGGACTGCAAGAAAGAAATCGAAACCACATATTTTCATAGCCTAGTTTATCATTTACTTTCTCGCAGTCGGTTTTAACAAAAGACCTATATATTTTTCTGGATTATGTCAATGATATGCCGGTCGTCCTTGGATGCCATCCTGCACAATACGCTGACGAGACAGTAATATACATCACTGACCGCTTTACTGACGCCGCCGTCGCCCGCCCCCAGCGACAGGTGGACGCCACCATCATCCGATGCCGGACAAACACAATAGCTCTCAATGCTGTCAAAACTACGGCAGTTTACTTCACGAAACGGCGCTCAATCCTCCGCCGCAATATCTCGATTGCAGGCGTGCAGGTGCCCTGGTCCCCGACAACCACATATCTCGGGGCTCTCAATGCTGTCAAAAGTACGGCAGTTTACTTCACGAAACGGCGCCCAGTCCTCCGCCGCAATATCTCGATTACAGGCGTGCCGGAGCCCTGGTCCCCGACAACCACATATTTCGGGGTCCAGATGGACCACAAGTTGCTCTTCCACTGTCATGCGGAGTATGTTACCAACAAGGGGCAAAGACTAACCAGGGCTTTGTACCCGCTCTTTCGCAGTAGGGAACTTGACCTGCATACCAAGCTCCGCATTTACCGAACAGTTATCCTGCCTGCCCTCACGTATGGATCTGCTGCATGGGCCACGATTAGTGTCACCAGGATGCGGACATTCCAGCGCCTGCAGAACAAGATGCTCAGTGGAGCCTGCACGCCCCGCCACTCACGAGAATTGTCACTCTCCACGAGGAAGCGGATATCGTCCCCCCAAAGACGACCATCCGCAATATCTCGATTGCAGGCGTGCAGGTGCCCTGGTCCCCGACAACCACATATCTCGGGGCTCTCAATGCTGTCAAAACTACGGCAGTTTACTTCACGAAACGGCGCCCAGTCCTCCGCCGCAATATCTCGGTTGCAGGCGTGCAGGTGCCCTGGTCCCCGACAACCACCTATCTCGGGGTCCAGATGGACCAAAAGTTGCTCTTCCACTGTCATGCGGAGTATGTTACCAACAAGGGGCAAAGGCTAACCAGGGCTTTTGTACCCGCTCTTTCGCAGTAGGGAACTTGACCTGCATACCAAGCTCCGCATTTACCGAACAGTTATCCTGCCTGCCCTCACGTATGGATCTGCTGCATGGGCCACGATTAGTGTCACCAGGATGCGGACATTGCAGCGCCTGCAGAACAAGGTGCTCAGGTGGAGCCTGCACGCCCCGCCACTCACGAGAATTGTCACTCTCCACGAGGAAGCGGATATCGTCCCCCCAAAGACGACCATCCGCAACAACGCGCGGCGGCTCTATGAGAAAGTGGATGCCTTGCGGGACACTGTCCACGGGTTACGCCACGTTGGGACCACACTTCCACGCCGCTGGCATCGACATCCGGTTCCCCTTACCATTCTAGAGGAATCGGATTCCGACCATGGCTAACGATAGGCCTGGCACGCCCACCACGGACGCATCCTTTGGCGGGACTAGCCCCCATTCTACGTCCAATACTTTCCAACCGTACCTGCCCACGTTAGGCTAATTTTTTCTGCCTGACTCATGTAGTACTGTCACCGTCAGAGGGTGGTACGGGACTACAAGTCCCACTGCCACACCTCCAAAGTGAATTGCAGTGACGCAGTCACTGCCCTGTGGATAAATTTACTGCCTCACCAACACAGTTAGACCGCAATAGACCGGGGATGCTGTATTGTAAAATATAAAAAAAAAAAACAGAATTCTAGTAATTAGTGATGTAACTCAATTTAAAACTCGAGGGATCCTAAATTTCTTTGAGATTCTAAGTAACGTCAATAATCGTCGACTTGCGTTTGTACAGTAATATATCAAAACATGGAATACAACAATGTAAAGAATAAAAGTTAAAGCACAGATAGAGGCTGTACATAACAATGTCAAATTCACTCCTAGCCACACACGCAGCCGTGGAAGAACTTGGCGACTTCTCACAAAGGGATGGAATGTAACTTCCTACGTGTGAGGCGTGTCAGGTTTATGATGGTAATCACACGACGTCTTCATTTTCAATCTCATACACCAGGAATAAATTTGAAGTTCATTCATTATTCCTCTGTTTCTTTACAAATCACCCTATTAATTTAAATAATGCCGCGCTCTAGGCGTCGTCCTCCAGGAATTTCGTTCTTAACTTCACGTCAGTATTTGCTGCTAGTTGAATGGCATTATTGTCAAAAGCAAAGCACTTCTCTCGTTTGAGCCATTTTGTTTAAATATAGTCCTGTATAATTCATTATTGTGTTTATCTGACCTCTACTCCACTCGTTCTCTTATCGATAGTACATTCCACTAATTAGCGATCCAGTTTCATTTCCCAGTTCGTCTTATGGCAAGTACGCACTAGGCCAACGAACGATAGCCAACCGAATCGTTGACTGAAATTGGCTTAATGTGTACGAGACACAAACGAAGCGGTTGGCTTTGCTTGCGCTTCGGTCTGCTAGTGGCAAAATCAAAGCGCTGGAGTTTGCTCGACCTTGAGACCCCTTTCCTAGAGTGGATGCCAGGCTGAAGGTTCGTTGGTGTAGTAGTGATTTGCTGTGTCTAGAAAGGGTGCGTATTTAAATTTATCAGCAGAGGCCAAAGTCGCACTTAGAATGTTTTAGCGACGGTCTGCGCTCTTTAATTTAACAAGAGCATCATCAGAATCTCGGGAATTTACAGTTTAAAGTACATTAGCTGGCTGTTAAATTAAAGTGCGAAACCACTCAATAAAACACTCTGAATGCGGTATGCGGCTGTCCTGAAAAACTTAATGTCAACAGTCGCTGTTTCCCTGAAGGCAACGACTGCTCACGCTAATGGTGTGTATTTATCGTGTTTAAAAATATGTTTGGGGTGAAATATGGAGAGAGCATTAGAGCTGATAGAATTTCGTGATGAACGGGAACTTTTGTGAACCCTTATTAGCCGCGACTGTAAAAATAAAGTGAAAAGATAAGACACTTGGAGGGAAATTATTCTGCTGTTAGAAACCGATGCACTATGTGAAAAATAAAATGGAGACTTTATTGACAACTTTTCATCGTGAACGACAAAGAAAAACAGACAAAATTGGGTGTGACTACTAACTTTCTGCTGCAGGTGTAGCTCTCCTAAAGGGGTGTCATCTTCGTAAATTTTAGGGTCGACACAATTCAATAACAGCTCGAAATATGTTGCTTTCGCTAGGGAAAAAATTATGAAATAGCTCACATTCCAATTCAGTTATAAGGTCGGACAGTAATTTTGTCCCAAGTACAGCTCCCTTCTTTTTAAATGAGAGATTATCCACCAGGGTCGTTTCTTCTTCTACTTCTTTTTTAGATGAGCTTCTTGCAGTAAAATAAACGCTGCACATGCGATGACTCCAAAACCCTTTCCTTCCCTCATACACTTTAAGTTAAAATGGTTCAAATGGCTCTGAGCACTATGGGACATAACATCTGAGGTCGTAGGTCCCCTAGAACTTAGAACTACTTAAACCTAACTAACCTAAGGGCATCACACACATCCATGCCCGGGGCAGGATTCGAACCTGTGACCGTAGCAGTTGCGCAACACTTAAGTGCCAAAGAAACTGGTATAGGTATGCGTATTCAAATACCGGGATATGTAAAAGGTAGAGTATGACGCTGCGGTCGGCGACAACAAGAATCTGGTGCAGTTGTTAGATCGGTTACTACTACGACAATGGCAGGTTTTCAAGATTTGAGTATGTACGTGGTGTTACAGTCGGCGCTCGAGCGATGGAACTCAGCATCTCCAACTTAGCGATGAAGTGGGGATTTTCCAGTTCGACAATTTCAGGAGTGTACCGTGAATTTCAGGAATCCGGTAAAACAACAAATCTCCAACATCGCTTCGGTCGGAAAAAAGATCCTGCAAGAACGGGGCCAACGATGACTGAAGAGAATTGTTCAGCGAGCGAGGGGACACACCAAATTGCCGCAAAATGGACTTTCGGAGCCGAGGGCCTACTCGTGTACCACTGATGACTGCACGACACAAAACTTTACGCCTCGCCTGGACCCGTCAACACCGACATTGGACTGTTGATGACTGGAAACATGTTGCCTGGCCGGACGAGTCTCGTTTCAAATTGTATCGAGCGGATGGACGTGTACAGCTATGGAGACAATCTCATGAACCTATGGACCCTGCATGTGAACAGAGGACTGTTCAAGCTGGTGGAGGCTATGTAATGGTGTGAGGTGTGTGCAGTTGCAGTGATATGGCACCCTTGATACGTCTAGACACGACTCCGACAGATGATACGTACATAACCATCCTGAGACCTGAGTTTCTCCTGGCGTATACAACTTTCAAATAACTTCCGGGAATTCAGCCAGGTAACACTTTCAGCGACCGCCGATATTTCGGCGGGAGAACACCCCGCCATTTTCAAGGCAAACTGCAACGGACAGGCGGCGTACATGCAAATTTAATACCTCGGTTCTCGGACCGAAGCAGGAAAGATAACACACACACAACGAAGGTTGACGATACCTTCGTTGTTTGGCCTCACGGTAGGGAGAATTTGAATGTCTTTCTAGAACATCTGAACTCGATCCACCCGAACATTCGTTTTACGATGGAGGTGGAAGAGGATGGTTGCCTTCCCTTTCTCGACGTGTTGGTTAGGAGGAAGGATGATGGATCATTGGGACATGCAGTCTACAGGAAACGTACTCACACCGACTTGTACTTACAAGCTAATAGTTGTCACCATTCGGCTCAGTGTGAAGGGGTACTTCGTACCTTGGTACACAGGGCACATGTCGTTTCTGACGCTGAGACTTTGCCAGCTGAGCTGTCCCATCTTGAAGTTACATTTCCTCAAAATGGTTACAGTGATAGACAGATTGAACGTGCGTTGCGCTATCGACCAACTGTACATCAGGTGATTGATGATAATTCTGAGTCAACACCTAAGTCTACTGCCTTCTTGCGTTACGTAAGAAACACGTCCAATAAGATCGGTCGTATTTTACGGAAATACGATGTGAAATGTGTTTTCCGACCTCCATCTAAAATTAGAGCACTTTTGAGTTCCGTTAAGGATGATCTTGGACTGCGTAAGGCGGGTGTATATCGTGTCCCTTGTAGCTGCGGCATGGCATATATTGGTCAAACTATCAGGACCGTGGAGGACAGATGTACTGAGCATAAACGGCACACACGATTACAGCAGCCAAATAGATCTGCTATTGCCGAACATTGCTTGGATACTGGTCACCCCATGTTATATAATAACACCGAGATATTGGCATGCACGTCCAGCTATTGGGACAGTGTGATTAGGGAGGCAGTTGAGATTAAATTAGCGAGCAACCTCGTTAACAGGGATGGAGGTTTCTGTTTAAACTCTGTTTGGAATCCGGCTCTCTCCCTTGTCAAAAAACAGAGGAACAGAGTCAATGCTGCCTCACCTGCGAATTCATAGTCTCACTATCGATAGCTCTGACTTTGGTCATCTTTGGTGGCACTAGTGTTCAGTGTGTGTGTGTGTGTGTGTGTGTGTGTGTGTGTGTGTGTGTCTGTGTGTGTGTGTGTGTTATCTTTCCTGCTTCGGTCCGAGAACCGAGGTATTAAATTTGCATGTACGCCGCCTGTCCGTTGCAGTTTGCCTTGAAAATGGCGGGGTGTTCTCCCGCCGAAATATCGGCGGTCGCTGAAAGTGTTACCTGGCTGAATTCCCGGAAGTTATTTGAAAAGAACCATCCTGTCTTATCAACTGTGTCCATCCATGTCCATTGCGTATTCCGGCGGACTTGGGAAATTCCAGCTGGACAATGCGGTATCTTCCACATCTACAATTGCATAATTGCTACAGAGTAGCTCCAGGAACAATCTTCTGAGTTTAAACATTTCCGCAGTCCACGAAACTCCTCAGACATGATCATTGTTGAGCATATGTGGGACACCTTGCAACGTCCTGTTCACTAGATATTTCCATCCCCTCGTACTATTACGGATTTATGGACAGCCCTACAGGATTCATGGTGTCAGTTCCCTCCAGTAGTATTTCAGACATTAGTCGAGTCCATGCCACGTCGTGTTGCGTCACTTCTCTAGGGCTGTACATGATGTTAAGCAGGTGCACCAGTTTCTTTGGTTCTTAAGTGTGAAATTGTAATTAAAACTCTACTTTGTAACAATTATAAAGTTATCAGAGCCAACTGTGATTCCACGTGGCCGAATGCCTTGGCCCCCAAGTTCTTCGTTTCGCTTGGATGAAAAGAGGCGCGCCAATGGACTGGCGACCAACGATCGCCCGAATCCAGTCCCTGTCGTTCGTCGTCCTTCATTGGCCTAGTGTAAACGCGCCTTTAGTCTTCCCTACTTTAGACGAGTAGATAAATGTTGTCAGGTGAGTAGAACATCAGTGTTTTTCTCCTTTCACATCCTTTCCTGTTATGGAACGCACAGCACTTCCTGATCTGTGTCTCTGATTTACATGTTAAATAACAGTACCGATAACCTAGAATGGAACTTCAGGCAGATAAAAACTGAGGGCCGGACAGACAGTCAATCCTGGAACCTTCGTCTTTCTCGGATAAATGCTTAGCGACTGAGCAGCGCAAGCAAATCTCAGACTCCACCTTCATAGCTGTATTTCCACCATCACCTCCCCTCCTACGTACCAGACTTCTCATATGTTCTTGCGCATACCTTGTGGGACAAGTAGCATTACTGGCGCAATGATATTAAAGAAAATCACAAGGCTTTAAGCAGCTAGGAAGTTTCAGTTTCCGCGCGGGATTAGCCGAGCGGTCTTGGGCGCTCCAGTCATGGACTGTGCGGCTGGTCCCGGCGTAAGTTAGAGTCCTCCCTCGGGCATGGGTGTGTGTGTGTTTGTCCTTAGGATAATTTAGCTTGTAGTGTGTAAGCTTAAGGACTGATGACCTTAGCAGTTAAGTCCCATAAGGTATCGTGCACATTTGAACGGTTTTGAAGTTTCAGTTCAATAACTGGAGCGCTCCAAAGTGAAAGGTCTATACGGAGATAACCTCAAATTTTGCCTTACACCTTTTCATAGGTGTCACAGAATATATGTGCTTCATTGATTTTAGTTCCACACTCTTCTATAATTTAGTACCTCTCTCTGTGGACGGCCGATGTTTCATCATGCCTGATCTGTGATAAAGCAGCTTGCAAAAGAACGCATTTCGCTTCGTTCCTGGTCCCCCTGGCTCCTGGGCTTGTCATCAAGTCTCTCAGTGAGGGCACTCAGAACTGCGCCAGAAGTTTGCTGCTGCAGTGAGCAGCGATAAACAGCGGACTGGAATCAATACAGCCTCGCAGGCAATGGCTCGCAAACGCATTACACTGTTCTCCCCATTCTGGTGTCTTGACATGGCGAAGGTCTTATTTCTACTCTAGATTGTTCGATAGCCATTTCATGGTAGCACTGTACTTTCGACAGAAGGTAAAAGTTTTCTGTCCAGCACACAGATGACACTGACGTCAATAAAAACAAGTTTTTGTAACACATGTTCATGGTGCCCTGTGACGTCAACGTCATCTGCGGAATCATTTTTCTGCTGTTTCCTAAAGTATTTATGTTGCAGTGTTACGTATGGTGTATTCAAATATGTAACTGAAGCACTATATATTCGGGAAATTATTCGTTTCACTACTTTTTCAAATGGTTCAAATGGCTCTAAGCACTACGGACTTAACTTCTGAGGTCATCAGTCCTCTAGAACTTAGAACTACTTAAACCTAACTAACCTAAGGAGATCACACACATCCGTGTCCGAGGCAGGATTCGACCGTAGCAGCAGCGCGGTTCCAGACTGAAGCGCCTAGTACCGCTCGACCAGAGCGGCCGGTCACTCGTTTTCCTTCTAACGGAAATTCTTCTGTATTTGATGGTTTGTGAGGATTCTGCTTCTTTGTTTTTAATAAGAAAACCTTGCCATACGTTTCTTTATGATGATTCTTGTGTAGCTGCCCCAAAAAATACAGCACGAATCAAAATTTCTGGTATATAAATGCCTTGTTATTGATAGCTATGCGATTAAAAGCGAACGGAACAATTTGCGTAACAGAGATATCAGACGTGAATGTATGGTAGATTGTAGAAGAATAGTGGCCAAATTTTACGCCACGCATTTCAAAGGATTTACAAATTTGGACATTGTGTGCGACAATTTGCTGTGTGGATCTAGGTCCACCAACTGACACGGTGCACGAAGCAACGCTTTCATCTTCCTAGAAAAATATTATATGATTGACGCACTGAGGATATCAGGATGTCGTGTTCGTTAACTTTATGGGGCTCCGGAAAGGCTCAAAACCATGAAAAGTTCAATTTTTTCCTTTTTTTCGTTTTCTGAATCTGCTGACTATTACCTTTTAATAGATATATAATTTATTCAATTCCGAAGACTACAACTATTTTTAAATTTTTTTTGAAATGTGTTCTACTTGGGCGTGACCCACTGTGGCGCTGTTAAACTGCTGTCAAATGGTGTTATTATTAACGTCCGTGTTCATCAGGTACATTTTAGTGATGTGAGATAAAGTATGTGTTGTGGCTAACCTGTGATGGTTCAATATATATCGCTGGTGTGATTGTCGATTGTTTCATGTTTATTTACTCTGTCGTTATCTCGAAAATATTCGTAATTAATTCTGTTTCTTGAGTCTCTGTTTTGTTGAAGTATAATAATGAGTAAAAGTAAAGTTGCTGTTGCGACTTTCAATGATGGCAACATTGTAAGGTGCAAGGTATTTAGAAATATGGGAATGAAGACTGGTTCTAACATGGTACGAGCGATGTTTGCTTTAGACAAGGAACGCCTTCGGGCTCCAGACAGGGCTGTAAAGAGTCTAGAAATACAAGCAAGAGTAAACAGGAGGAGGAACAAGAGGAAGCTGGAGGAGGAGTTTGCAGAGGATGAAGATAATCCATCCTATGGACCTGGAATGCAGTAAAAAGATAATCCAATCTTTGTCGCTCGATTCCCAAAACTTTTATTTTCTCATACTAATTACATGTTTTCTAAGGATCTTCCAAACATATTTGTTTCAAACTTTCAGTAAATGTTACACAGCACCTTCTGCATAATTTAACACAGCCTTTTTCCAAAAAACTGTATATTTTTGAATATACAAATAAAAAATTGCAAAAAAATGTTGTGAATTTTCATTACAATTGAAAAAAAATCATCTTTAATAACTCAACTAAAATTTTGTAAAATCCCTGTGTTAAGTTGTAGCCCATATTCCAGTAAATAATCTGTAAAAATTTCAACTTCCTACCTCAAATACTTTGTGAGGAAAGATGTAATTTATAAGCGTTATTTTAACATTGCAAGTATAGGGCGTTCCGGAGCCCCTTAAGGTTTTCTCGGCGAAGGGAATGCAGACAACTTTGGAGAAGAAGAATGGATCTATGGTGCTTCTAGTTTTAGTGTCTTCTTATTTCGACCTAATACGATTTGTATACAAATTTAGTCTCTGAGGAAACAGTTTAACTTAATAAGTTATCGCTATCGTATATGCTTATTTCGTATACATTCCAAAATCACGAATTGGGGAATAAATATAACAACACGAGAAGATAGTGACGCGTGTTAAAACGCCGCTTCTGGGAAGAGGAGGTGGGCGGCCCCTGGACCGAATCTGGCCAGCGCATTAACCACAAGAATCAGTGTGCCGGCCAACCTAGATATGGTTTTTAGGTGGTTTCCCACACACCACTAGGCAAATACCAGGCTAACATCGAAGTCCCACTTCAGTTACATGATCCGCAAACATTTTGAAAACTTTCGCTCAGTTTCACACGAAAAACCTTAAGTTATCCATGCCAAATTCATTCATAACCATGCTGACAGTGCGCCGATGCGGGACAAAGATACAAGAAAAAGAAGAAGGAGGGAAGAAATATAGCCGTCAAACACCTGATAAAGTGCACTGACCTTAAAGATATACATCGGAACGTAATTGCCTTTCTGACAGGAAAATTATTTCAGCGCTAGCCCAACTATTTTCAGGTTTTCCTCCGAAATGAATATGAAAATTTGATTGTGAATACCTTCATGATCAATCTAGTGCGCACTAATCAGTTTTAGTTCACGATTATCCGTTCTGGTAATCTGATAATGCTATTTTCCGTTCTGCTATGTACGACACGAATTAACAGAGAATGCTGTATGGGAGCTGTATCATAGACTATCCTGCGCTTCAATTAATCAAATTCGAGACTTGCTCCAGAGGCGCTAAGCGCTAAATTCATCAATACTCGAAGAAGAGAGAAGGCGCTGACGACGACTGAATGAGACGGACTAAATTGCGCATTAATTATTTACGTGACTGCGCTTCCGTAATTACTTTCGACGCTACGCTTCGTTTAGTATTCCGTACAATCAGCGGCGTCTTCTAATCTGCAGTCCACGGGGAGACGATGGAGCGTTGGTGTCGTAATTCACAGCACATATTTCATATACTGCCGGTGACAGAATTTACTGTCATTATTCAGCTCACTTCATTTTCCGTCGAACAGTGGGTGTACGTTTTTGGATTGTAATACGGAACTAATGTATCGTTGCTTAGAATAAACATTTATTCCATTTATTCTTAAATTAATTCCAAACAGCTACATTTGATGATATTCATTCATTACAATCGATTTCGAAGCTTTTGGGGCTTCATTATCAGTTACGTTGGAGTTACATATGTACAGCACCGTCCATACGTTTCGAAACGCCAAGTGACTATCGACAATGGAGAGGAAATACGATATAAAATTGCGTTTTATTGTTTTCTAAATGTTTATTAAACTCAACCAACACCCCGGTAAATGCAGTTAATAAATTTTAGGTACCTCAAAATAGACAACATTTGCTTTAATCACTGCCTTGCATACTCTCGACCTGAGTAGGGGTTTCAGTTGGAATTAGTCTCCATTCTTGCTGAATGTCGCCGCACACGTGTATCCCCACTCGTGACTCCCCTTTTTCGGATTCTCCTGTTCAACTCATCCAGTAGCAGTTCGACTAGGTTACAATGAGTAGACTGCTAAGGCCATTACTTTTTTTTTTTTTCAAAAATTTCTGAATCTCTAAGATATTTCACCTAGTTGTGACACAACCGGGGTGTATGTTTCAGGTCGTTATATTGCTGCAAGACAAACCCTTTACCAGTCAGACGTAAACCTTATCTCATGGCATGTCGCTGGAGAATGGCATGATAACCCTTTTGTTCATTTTCCCAAATACTTTCAACAAATCCCTCTAAATGATTCCCATACCATCACAGATCCCCTTCCATGCTTGACAGTTGGAATTACACACTGAGGATTAAAGCGGTGTGCGAAATGACGACGTTTATTTTCGCATATTTCGAACTTGGATTCATCAGTGAATAGCAGCACTCTTTCCCGATCCCTTGGTGTCTAATGTTGGTGTGTCGTATCCCACTGAAACTTTGTCTCCTTATTAACAGGGCGCAACAATAGCTTCCTCCTTGCTACATAACCCTGCACGTGGCTTCCTGGCAGGAGCCGTTTCACTGTTGACTCACTCACTGGTATATCCATAGTTGTATTTACTTCAGCAGTCAAACTGCGGACACTTTCGAATCTATTACGTCTACTGGTCGCTACCAAATAGTGTTCCTGGCTTCTGATATTTTCCTGAGTGCCCCCGAGCGAGGACGATCGTCATAAGAGCCTGTATCTCGATCACGTTGTACGGTCTTGGCAGCTCCACTGATGGAAATCTTCAATTTCTTTGATATTTGTCTGATACCGTTGCTTTCTTGGTGCAAAATTGTTATCTTTACCCGTGATTCATAAGGAATTGGTAATTTGTGGCCGTTTTCAGTTACTTTCGCGAGATGTACTACCCTCTTTCGTGGCGTGTTCTACACTCATACAAACGGAACTAAAATTGAACAGAACTGTAAACAACGTATATCTAGACAGTCGTGCCGTCTACTGGCGCCACCTGGCATTTCGGTAGGTATGTTTGGACAGGTAAAATTAGCTTACATAAAACTGAGAAATACCAATATGTATATTTAGATACAATAATTATCTTTACAATACTGTCATTATTAACCGTTAATTGAGCAATCTATTCTGCATAGTAACCAATAACTCACATAGAGCGCACCGTTCTTCCTCGGTTGTAATGTCCAGCATAGTGTTTCCAAACATATGAAGAGTAGTGTATTCGTGGTTACCTTCAACATTACTATAGATGACTATCAGTGGCCCACTTAGCATTTGGGTTGTTATTGGGAGTTCCATGCTTATGTACCGAGTGATCAAAAAGACAGTATAAATTTGAAAACTGAGTAAATCACGGAATAATGTAGAGAGAGAGGTACAAATTGACACACATGCATGGAATGACATGGGGTTTTATTAGAACCAACAAAATACAAAAGTTCCAAAAATGTCCGCCAGATGGCGCTTCATCTGATCACAATAGCAATAATTACCATAACAAAGTAAGACAAAGCAAAGATGATATTCTTTACAGGAAATTCTCAATATGTGAACCATCATTCCTCAACAATAGCTGTAGTTGAGGAATAATGTTGTGAACAGCACTGTAAAGCATGTCCGGAGTTATGGTGAGGCATTGGCGTCGGATGTTGTCTTTCAGAATCCCTAGAGATGTCGGTCGATCACGATACACTTGCGACTTCAGGTAACCCCAGAGCCAATATCGCACAGACTGAGGTCTGGGAACCTGGGAGGCCAAGCATGACGAATGACGAAAGTGGCGGCTGAGCACACGAACATCACCAAACGACGCGCGCAAGAGATCTTTCACGCGTCTAGTAATATGGGGTGGAGCGCCATCCTGCATAAACATCGTATGTTCCGGCAGGTGTTTATTAGCCAGGCTGGGGATGATGTGATTCTGTAACATATCGGCGTACCTCTCACCCGTCATAGTAGCAGTTACAAAACCAGAATCACGCATTTCCTCGAAGAAAAAAGGCCCGATAACGGTAGATGTGGTAAATCCAAACCATACCGTGACTTTCTCGTCATGCAACTGAGTTTCCACGACAGTTCTAGGATTTTCGGTAGCCCAAATTCTGCAGCTGTGGGCGTTGACAGACCCTCGGAGCGTGAAATGATATTCGTCGGTCCACAACACGTTACTCAACAGATCACCATCTTCCGCCATCTTTTGAAACGCCCATACCGCAAATGCCCTCCGCTTCACTAAATCGCCAGGTAACGGTTCATGATGCCGATGGATTTTGTACGGATAGCATCGGAGGGTACGCCTAAGTGCCAACCAAACAGTAGTGTATGGAATGCCGGTGCGACGTGCGACTGCACGAGCGCTGACTTCCCTGTGTATAGACGAACCCGCTACAGTCTCCATTTCATCCTGAACTGTCTCAGCAACATTACGCCTTGTGCTCGGTGGGCCACTACGGGGTCCATCGTCTAAACAACCCGTGGCTTCGAACTTCGAAATCATTCTCTCCACAGCTGTATTTGTCAACGGACCGTTCGAATCCCCTTCCTATGGCGATAGGATCGTAACGCTGAACTAGCACATTCTCTATTCTGATAATACAGCTTCACTAAAAACGCCTTTTCAGGTAACATCAACATGCTACGACTGCCGTCGCATCTGATTCTCTCTCTCATTGCAGTTGCTTTTATACACGATTGTGATGCGCAGTCACTGACGTTTTGTTGTCCAGCGCCATCTGTCGGACGTTTTGTAAACTTGGTTTTTTTTTTGTTCTAATAAAACCCCATGTCATTCCAAGCATGTGTGTTAATCTTTACCTCTCTATCTACATTATTCCATGGTTTATTAAGTTTTCAAATTTATACTGACTTTTTGATCACCCGGTAGATATATACTTTGTGCGCCCTCAATAATTTGATTTTCAAGACATGTGCCTGATAATAAAGCTTTCAAGTGCTTCTAAATTGTAATAAATGAATGATATCAATATAGCGTTTTGGACTTAAATTATTCTATGCAACAATAATATATCAGCTAACGTCCTCATCTCTTCAAAAAATTACAAACGGAAGATTGACAACAGTACAGGGTGATTTTTCCCACCGTGTACAAACCCTAGGGATTTATCGATGAGAGGATACTGTACAAAAATGATCTCAGGGACTTATGTCTTTAAATGTATGGTTTCCATGCTAGAGACGATTTATTCAATCGTACATTTTTACAGAGACTGTGGTTCAAATGGCTCTGAGCACTATGGGACTTAACATCTATGGTCACCAGTCCCCTAGAACTTAGAACTACTTAAACCTAACTAACCTAAGGACAGCACACAACACCCAGTCATCACGAGGCAGAGAAAATCCCTGACCCCGCCGGGAATCGAACCCGGGAACCCCTGCGTGGGAAGCGAGAACGCTACCGCACGACCACGAGCTGCGGACTGTCGACTGTGGTGTAATAAGCTCTGTACCATGCAGAGACAGTATCAGTACATGTTGAAAATGGTTTCCATGTGCTTCAACGCATGCGTGTACCCGCCGTAGCATGTTCTGTCCCACCCATTCACATTGGCCAGGCTGCATCCGAACTGTGTCAAAGGCAGCATGAATACGCTGCTCCGGTGTCTCCATGGGCTCCGCATACAGGATATCTTTGAGATGGTCACATAGCCAGAAATCGCACGGTTTCAGATACGGTGAACAAGCAGACCATGCAACTGCCCTCCCTCGTCCGATCCATCGGCCAGGAAGACACGATTGAGATGCGTCCGGGCGATTACGGCGAAGTGGGCTGAAGCACCATCATGTAGCTGCCACATAACCGTTCGCATCATCAATAGCACTTCTCTCAGCAGGGGAACCAAAGTCACCCGCAAGAAACGCCGATAGTTCCGACGTGTTAATCGACGTGGAAGGAAGACTGGTCCCAAAATATGGTCGCCAATTATCCCGGCCCACACATTCCGGCTGCACCGATGCTGATGAGTCGCTGTTATTATACCATGGGCGTTCTGCATATTATCCCACAGATGGCTGTTATGAAAGTTGAAGATATCACTACTCGTAAAGGTGGCCTCATCCGTGAATAGAATGGATGGCACGAATACCGGAATTGTGGTTGTATGGAGAAGAAACCAGTGATAAAACTACTCCCGATGTGGAACTTCTATCGCTATCAAGCCCAGCACACGCTGTAAGTGATAAGGTTAGTGACAGTTTCATGGAGAATATTCCACGCGTTCGTCTGGCTTAACGGGTACAGGTCAGGTACTGACACGGCGGTCACCTTCCACAGCGTTAATCACATTTACCTCCAAGTCTGGTGACAATATTTCGGATGCATCCTTCACGATTTCCTGCTTCCTGAAACGACCCTGTCTCAGACAAACAGGGACCCTCTGTTGCAAACATTGACTGCTGCAGTTATTTTCGGCGGGGATACGTCTCCTGATGCAACTTTGCTGCCCACTGCCCGTTGCCATATATTTTTCCATAAGTAAACACCATATCGATAAGCTCTCGAGTCAAATAAGGAAACATTATGTACAACGCTCCATCACATCCACTACATGATGAGTCAGCAAGAGAAGTGAATCGGACGTTGCAACCTCCCAGCAATAATGTTAAAATTTCAATGATTATATAAAATGTGCTAAATGTTGTCTTCCCACAAAAGTGAATAATAAAAATGAACCAAGCGTAACCTGCTTGCAAAATTAAAGAATAATAATGGCCCAAATGTAAACTCCCCACCAAAGTTAAGGAATGAAGATTGCTCATTAAACCCACAATAATGTTAATTAAATAATGAACCATCAATTGAATGTAACATCTCAACAGAAATAATTAAACCTGACAAATTTTATAGGCACAGCAGCGCTGACCTACGGCCCTGTGAAATAATCAAACCTGATAAATTCTTACCTCAGTAAAACTGTATGTCTATCTGCTCTTATTCTTGACACAGCTTCGTGCAATGCTGGCGCATGTTTAATTTAAATGCTTGGAGGGAATGCATAGGAAGTATTACTTGATTTGTAATGAATCCTTTTGTTTAAAACAGTTGCTTTATAAGAAAATTATTATTGGGGCATTTCTTGAACAAATTAATTACTATTAACATATGTTATTAGCTGAGCGCAATGCTGCTTCATTACCTTTTAAAACAAAATACCTCGTCCCGAACCGCAACCAGAGATGGAGGGAGAGCACGCCGCCGACGCATGGCGACGCCCGCTCAGTACAACCGTCCACTCGCTACAACTACTGCCGACAGAGTGCAACTCGCAACTGCTCTTGCCGACTCCTCACTCACAACTACTGACTGACTACTACTGCAGACAAAGTGCAGCTCCGCACTCGCGCGGTCAAGCGCAGACTGTTGTTGTTGTTGTGGTCTTCAGTCCTGAGACTGGTTTGATGCAGCTCTCCATGCTACTCTATCCTGTGCAAGTTTCTTCATCTCCCAGTACCTACTGCAACCTACATCCTTCTGAATCTGCTTAGTGTATTCATCTCTTGGTCTCCCCCTACGATTTTTACCCTCCACGCTGCCCTCCAATACTAAATTGGTGATCCCTTGATGCCTCAGAACATGTCCTACCAACCGATCCCTTCTTCTGGTCAAGTTGTGCCACAAACTTCTCTTCTCTCCAATCTTATTCAATACTTCCTAATTAGTTATATGATCTACCCATCTAATCTTCAGCATTCTTCTGTAGCACCACATTTCGAAAGCTTCTAATCTCTTCTTGTCCAAACTATTTACCGTCCATGTTTCACTTCCATACATGGCTACACTCCATACAAATACTTTCAGAAATGACTTCCTGACTCTTAAATCTATACTCGATGTTAACAAATTTCTCTTCTTCAGAAACGCTTTCCTTGCCATTGCCAGTCTACATTTTATATCCTCTCTACTTCGACCATCATCAGTTATTTTGCTCCCCAAATAGCAAAACTCCTTTACTACTTTAAGTGTCTCATTTCCTAATCTAATACCCTCAACATCACCTGACTTAATTTGACTACATTCCATTATCCTCGTTTTGCTTTTGTTGATGTTCATCTTATATCCTCCTTTCAAGACACCATCCATTCCGTTCAGCTGCTCTTCCAAGTCCTTTGCTGTCTCTGACAGAATTACAATGTCATCGGCGAACCTCAAAGTTTTTATTTCTTCTCCATGGATTTTAATACCTACACCGAATTTTTCTTTTGTTTCCTTTACTGCTTGCTCAATATACAGATTGAATAACATCGGGGAGAGGCTACAACCCTGTCTTACTCCCTTCCCAACCACTGCTTCTCTTTCATGTCCCTCGACTCTTATAACTGCCGTCTGCTTTCTGTACAAATTGTAAATAGCCTTTCGCTCCCTGTATTTTACCCCTGCCACCTTTAGAATTTGAAAGAGAGTATTCCAGTCAACATTGTCAAAAGCCTTCTCCAAGTCTACAAATGCTAGAAACGTAGGTTTGCCTTTCCTTAATCTTTCTTCTAAGATAAGTCGTAAGGTCAGTATTGCCTCACGTGTTCCAGTATTTCTACGGAATCCAAACTGATCTTCCCCGAGGTCGGCTTCTACTAGTTTTTCCATTCGTCTGTAAGGAATTCGTGTTAGTATTTTGCAGCTGTGGCTTATTAAACTGACTGTTCGATAATTTTCACATCTCTCAACACCTGCTTTCTTTGGGATTGGAATTATTATATTCTTCTTGAAGTCTGAGGGTATTTCGCTTGTTTCATACATCTTGCTCACCAGATCGTAGAGTTTAGTCAGGACTGGCTCTCCCAAGGCCGTCAGTAGTTCCAATGGAATGTTGTCTATTCCGGGGGCCTTGTTTCGACTCATGTCTTTCAGTGCTCTGTCAAACTCTTCACGCAGTATAGTATCTCCCATTTCACCTTCATCTACATCCTCTTCTATTTCCATAATATTGTCCTCAAGTACATCGCCCTTGTATAAACCCTCTATATACTCCTTCCACTTTTCTGCTTTCCCTTCTTTGCTTAGAACTGGGTTTCCATCTGAGCTCTTGATGTTCATACAAGTGGTTCTCTTATCTCCAAAGGCCTCTTTAATTTTCCTGTAGGCAGTATCTATCTTACCCCTAGTGAGATAAGCCTCTACATCCTTACATTGGTGCTCTAGCCATCCCTGCTTAGCCATTTTCCTGTCGATCACATTTTTGAGACGTTTGTATTCCTTTTTGCCTGCTTCATTTACTGCATTTTTATATTTTCTCCTTTCATCAATTAAATTCAATATTTCTTCTGTTACCCAAGGATTTCTACTAGCCCTCGTCTTTTTACCTACTTGATCCTCTGCTGCCTTCACTACTTCATCCCTCAAAGCTACCCATTCTTCTTCTACTGTATTTCTTTCCCCCATTCCTGTCAATTGTTCCCTTATGCTCTCCCTGAAACTCTGTACAACCTCTGGTTTAGTCAGTTTATCCAGGTCCCATCTCCTTAAATTCCCACCTTTTTGCAGTTTCTTCAGTTTTAATCTACAGGTCATAACCAATAGATTGTGGTCAGAGTCCACATCTGCCCCTGGAAATGTCTTACAATTTAAAACCTGGTTCCTAAATCTCTGTCTTGCCATTATATAATCTATCTGATACCTTTTAGTATCTCCAGGGTTCTTCCATGTATACAACCTTCTATCGTGATTCTTAAACCAAGTGTTAGCTATGATTAAGTTGTGCTCTGTGCAAAATTCTACCAGGCGGCTTCCTCTTTCATTTCTTAGCCCCAATCCATATTCACCTACTATGTTTCCTTCTCTCCCTATTCCTACACTCGAATTCCAGTCACCCATGACTATTAAATTTTCGTCTCCCTTCACTATCTGAATAATTTCTTTTATTTCATCATACATTTCTTCAATTTCTTCGTCATCTGCAGAGCTAGTTGGCATATAAACTTGTACTACTGTAGTAGGTGTGGGCTTCGTATCTATCTTGGCCACAATAATGCGTTCACTATGCTGTTTGTAGTAGCTTACCCGCATTCCTATTTTCCTATTCATTATTAAACCTACTCCTGCATTACCCCTATTTGACTTTGTATTTATAACCCTGTATTCGCCTGACCAGAAGTCTTGTTCCTCCTGCCACCGAACTTCACTAATTCCCACTATATCTAACTTTAACCTATCCATTTCCCTTTTTAAATTTTCTAACCTACCTGCCCGATTAAGTGATCTGACATTCCACGCTCCGATCCGTAGAACGCCAGTTTTCTTTCTCCTGATAACGACGTCCTCCTGAGTAGTCCCCGCCCGGAGATCCGAATGGGGGACTATTTTACCTCCGGAATATTTTACCCAAGAGGACGCCATCATCATTTAATCATACAGTAAAGCTGCATGCCCTCGGGAAAAATTACGGCCGTAGTTTCCCCTTGCTTTCAGCCGTTCGCAGTACCAGCACAGCAAGGCCGTTTTGGTTATTGTTACAAGGCCAGAACAGTCAATCATCCAGACTGTTGCCCTTGCAACTACTGAAAAGGCTGCTGCCCCTCTTCAGGAACCACACGTTTGTCTGGCCTCTCAACAGATACCCCTCCGTTGTGGTTGTACCTACGGTACGGCTATCTGTATCGCTGAGGCACGCAAGCCTCCCCACCAACGACAAGGTCCATGGTTCATGGGGGGGAAGCGCAGACTAGCAACGACAAATAACTCTCTGGTCAGAGATTCTGTCATGCCTCGCCATCGCTGTTACAGAATACATACGCGACGTACGCGTTTCGACTTAACATTACCACCTACTACGGAAGGAGAGGGCGCTACAGCATGACGTATGAGGAACAGTACCACCCTCTAAGAGGAAACCATGCATACTGCAACCGCGGCTGCATGGTACAAGGCGTATTAGACCGCTGTCTCCATAACAAAGTATGACTGAATAAATGGAAACCATGCATTTCCGGACATAAGTGCATCAGACACTTTTGTTCCGTATCTTCGCAGCGATCAATCCCTAAAGTTTGTATACGATGGAAAAATTCACCCTGTACGTAACAGCATTAGTTACAAAATTATTCAGCCACAGCCAATCGGCTACGAGTACCTTTGAATAAAGGATTTATTTCGTTGCCTCACTGTCTCCGGCCTATTACTTTATGCTCTACTTTAGAAGACTCCACTTATTTTGTTACATTGTCAGTCTCATCAGCTACAGTGAAGTTTTAATCGTCTTCTTTTCTAACATAGGTTCGGTTTAGCTCGCTGGCCTATCCTGTGTAAACCTCTTCATCGCTGAATGGTTACTGTAAACTACACCCATTTGGTGCCGCTTCCTGTAGTCAAGCTTTGTTCACTCTCGGCCACTGTTAACACACAACCATTCGCTGAATTAACAAAGACGTGGTTTGTTGATGGCTCAGTGTATGTCCTGTCAACCGACACTTCCTTTTATTGCATCGCATTTCGACATACGATGGTGGCGGCAGAACTGTCGCACAGACCATTACAAATTCTCTTAATGCACTCAACAGCATTTCGCGAAAGGTACTCCATCTTTTTTCCAAGAATTCCCATTTAAGTACTCCCAGAATTTGTGTTCCTCTTTCTTATGCGTTCAATCGAGCATTGGCGATCCTAGCAACATGTCTCTGAATTGGTGGATTTGCAGCCTATTGCATGGAGGAGGGACTTCAGCCGATGATATATATGGGAAAAGCTATCACCACAGTTGTATCTTGAGGAAGCGCCAGGGAAATCTAATACTCATTTGGCAGTTACGGGGTCTGAGTATGGCGGTAATGCGTCGCCGAAGTTAGCCGTGTGAGGCAATAAGATAATGCTGTGGTCGTACCTTTTCTCTGAATACTTTCGATGTCTATTGTCGTTCCCTCCTTATAATGACTCCGACGCTGGAACAATATAACTGATCGCGTTTCGTCTTGTATGCGACTTCCTTTATATGTGCAAACCACTACTTCAGAGACTTTCTAACAAATCTAGGTCTTCCATTTGCCTCCCAAAATAATGGTGGGATAATATTCAGAAAGCAGCAAAAAATGGGAGTAGAATTCGTTATGAGTAGGAAGATGGGACAAAGAATGGTTTACTGTGATCTGGGACAAAATTGTTCTCATCACAATTGAAAGAAAACCCTCGCCGACAACAATAGCTCAGGTATACACGCCGACGTTGGAGAAGATGAAGATACAGAAAAAGTATGTGATGATGTTGAACGAGTGGTTCACTATGTAAAGGGAGATCACATTCTAATAATCATGTGGGATTCGAATGCGTTTGTAGGGGAAGGAGCAAAAGAAAGGGTCTGGAGAGAATATGGACTATTACTAGAGTTCTTAAACTACCGTACCCTACCGTGGACTATCATAAATAAGCTTAGACTACGGTAGTTTCCTTGCAGCTTTGGTCAGTTAAGATCGTACCTGCATTTTCTGTACGTTAGGAGCGTTGCATACCTATCGGAAGTTACCTGGTAAGGATCGCTTTTCGTACGTATTCTTTACGTACGGGCGATCAGTTTCTTACTAGATGCCTCAAAGAAATGTATATAGTGAAATGTCTAGAAACTGAGTAAATATATAGAAAGGGCCACATAACCTACAGAAACTTTTTTCTATACATAATTGTCCTCCCGTCTGTTACGTAAATAAACTGAAATTATCAATGTCTAGTTCAGGATTTATTCCCCAATTTTTGGTATGTGACGTGAAAGAGAGGGATGTCGTAGTAAAAATGAAGAAAACAATACAGATTTATCATATAGCTATAAAAAACGCAATTTTCTCAATAAAATAGGTAAAATAAATAAACATAAAACGAAGATACACACATAAAAAAAAGTTTTGCATCACCCCAGTTCCCGGAGCTCCTGAAGACAGACGTTGACTGTGGATATTGTATCACAGATACAGTCTCTCTGACTGCTCAGAGATGTCACTAAACCTGCTCGAAGATGTAAACAACCATGCAGCGTTTATTTTACTGCAAGAAGCTCATCTGAAAAAGTAGAAGAAGAAACGACGCTGGTGGACAATCTCTCATTTAAAAAGAAGGGAGCTGTACTGTGGGACAAAATAACTGTCCGACCTTATAACTGAATTGGAATGTGAGCTATTTCATAATTTTTTCCCTAGTGAAAGCAACATATTTCGAGCTGTTATTGAATTGTGTCGACCCTAAAATTTACGAAGATGACACCCCTTTAGGAGAGCTACACCTGCAGCAGAAAGTTAATAGTCACACCCAATTTTGTTTGTTTTTCTTTGTCGTTCACGATGAAAAGTTGTCAATAAAGTCTCCATTTTCTTTTTCACCTAGTGCATCGGCTTCTAACAGCAGAATTATTTCCCTCCAAGTGTCTTATCTTTTCATTTTATTTTTACAGTCGCGGTTCATAAGGGTTCACAAAAATTCCCGTTCATCACGAAATTCTATCAGCTCTAATGCTCTCTCCATATTTCACCCCAAACATATTTTTAAACACGATAAATACACACCATTAGCGTGAGCAGTCGTTGCCTTCAGGGAAACAGCGACTGTTGACATTAAGTTTTTCAGGACAGCCGCATACCGCATTCAGAGTGTTTTATTGAGCGGTTTCGCACTTTAATTTAACAGCCAGCTAATGTACTTTAAACTGTAAATTCCCGAAATTCTGATGATGCTCTTGTTAAATTAAAGAGCGCAGACCGTCGCTAGAACATTCTAAGTGCGACTTTGGCTTCTGCTGATAAATTTAAATACGCACCCTTTCTAGACAACAGCAAATCACTACTATACCAACGAACCTTCAGCCAGGCATCCACTCTAGGAAAGGGGTCTCAAGGTCGAGCAAACTCCAGCGCTTTGATTTTGCCACTAGCAGACCGAAGCGCAAGCAAAGCAGTGAATTATACAGGGCTATATTTAAACAAAATGGCTCGAACAAGAGAAGTGCTTTGCTTTTGACAATAATGCCATTCAACTTGCAGCAAATACTGACGTGAAGTTAAGAACGAAATTCCTGAAGGACGACGCCTAGAGTGCGGCATTATTTAAATTAATAGGGTGATTTGTAAAGAAACAGAGGAATAATGACTGAACTTCAAATTTATTCCCGGTGTATGAGGTTGAAAATGAAGACGTCGTGTGATTACTATCATAAACCTGACACCCCTCACACGTAGGAAGTTACATTCCATCCCTTTGTGAGAAGTCACCAAGTTCTTCCACGGCTGCGTGTGTGGCTAGGAGTGAATTCGACATTGTTATGTACAGCCTCTATCTGATGCGCTTTAACTTTTATTCTTTACATTATTGTATTTATGTTTTGATATAGTATTGAACAAACGCAAGTTGACGATTATTAACGTTACTTAGAATCTCAAAGAAAGTTAGATTCTCCTCGAGTTTTTACCAGACTTACATCACTAAACACTTGGATTCTGTGTTGTCCAGAAAAATATATAGGTCTTTTGTTAAAACCGACTGCGAGAAAGTAAATGATAAACTAGGCTATGAAAATATGTGGTTTCGATTTCTTTCTTGCAGTCCGATTGAGCTACAATGGGAAAACATGTACACCATTGAACAGATTTTTTGTCCCTTATAATTCTTTCTTCTTATACCCTCATCAAAAAGAGTTTTGCATCACCCTGGTTCCCGGAGCTCCTGAAGACAGACGTTGACTGTGGATATTGTATCACAGATACAGTCCCTCTGACTGCTCAGAGATGTCACTAAACCTGCTCGAAGATGTAAACAACCATGCATGAGAAGCGCCTATAAGACGGAGGAGGTAAGACAGCCGATCAGATTCAGTCATTCCACCAGGAAGGAGGTACACGACTCGTGTTTTCTATACTTCAACCTAGCCTAGACGGTCAATACCGCGGTTCAATCGCGTTCACATTGTTACTTTGTGCCAGGAATGACCCTCGACAAGGGAAGTGTCCAGCTGTCTCAGAGTGAACCAAAGCGATGTTGTTCGGACATGGAGGAGAAACAGAGAGACAGGAACTGTCGATGACAAGCCTCGCTCAGGCCGTCCAAGGGCTACTACTGCAGTGGATGACAGCTACCTAAGGATTATGGCTCGGAGGAACCCTGACAGCAACGCCACCATGTTACTTGTCGTAACGCCACAGGACGTCCTGTTACGACTCAAACTGTACGAAGTAGGCTGCATGATGCGCAACTTTACTACCGACATCCCTGGCGAGGTCGACTTTTGCAACCAAGACACCATGCAGCGCGGTACAGTTGGGCCCAACAAGATGCCGTATGGACCGCTCAGGATTGGCATCACGTTCTCTTCACCGATGAGTGTCCCATATTATTGCAACCAGACAATAGTCGGAGACGTGCTTGGAGGCGACGCGGTCCGGCTGAACGCATTAGACACACTGTCCAGCGAGCATATTGGCGAGGATTTCGTTTTCATGGACGACAATTCGCGACTCCATCGTACACATCTTGTGAATGACTTCCTTCTGGGTAGCGACATCAGTCGGCTAGAGTGGCCAGCATGTTGTCCAGATATGAACCCCAATCGAACATACCTGGGATAGACTGAAAAGGGCTGTTTATGGATGACGAGACCTACCAACCACTCTGAGAGATCCACGCCGAATCGCTGTTAGGGAGTGGGACAAACTGGACCAATAGTGCCTTAATGAACTTGTGGATAGTATGCCACAACGAATTCAGGCATGCATCTATGCAGGAGGACGTGCCACTGTGTATTAGAGATACCGATGTGTACAGCACTCTGAACCATACCACTGAAGGTCGCGCTGTATGGTGGTACAACATGCAATGTGTGGTTTTCATGAGCAACAAAAAAGTTCAAATGGCTCTGAGCACTATGGGACTTAACATCTCAGGTCATCAGTCCGCTAGAACTTAGAACTACTTAAACGTAACTAACTTAAGGACTTCACGCACATCCATGCCCGAGCGGTCGCGCGGTTCCAGACTGAAGCGCTTAGAACTGCACGGCCACTCCGGCCGACCGGTCCCATACAAACGAACAATACTCCAAGACTACACGAGCTAACGTATTGTAAGCTGTTTCATTTGTTGAAGGACTGCATCGCTTGAGGATTCTACCAATAAACCGCAATCTAGAGTTAGCCTTGCCCGTTACTTGTGTAATCTGATCATTCCATTTGAGATCATTTCGAATAGTCACGCCCAGATACTTTACTGATGTTACCGCTTCCAAAGACTGATTATTTATTTTGTACTCATACATTAATGGGAATTTTCGCCTTGTTATACGCAGTAGGTTACACTTAGTAATATTGAGAGATAACTGCCAGTCATTACACCACGCATTTATTTTCTGCAAATCCTCCTTGATTTGTTCACAGCTTTCGTGTGATACTTCTTTCCTGTAGACTACAGCATCATCGACAAACAGTCTAAGGCCGCTGTCAATACCATCAACCAGATCGTTTATGTAAATTGTAAAAAGTAGAGAACTATTACGCTGCCCTGGGGCACACCTGAAGTTACTCTTGTTTCTGTTGAAGTTACCCCCTTCAGGACGACATACTGCTCCCTCTCTGTTAGAAAACTTTCTATCCAACCGCATATGTCATCGGATAGACCGCAAGCGCGCACTTTTTGGAGCAAGTGAAAGTGCGGAACTGAGTCGAACGCCTTTCGAAAGTCGAGGAATATGGCATCAACCTGGGAGCCGGTAACTTGAGTCTGTTGTATATCATGCACAAAGAGGGCCAGCTGTGTCTCGCATGACCGCTGTTTCCTAAAACGGTGCTGGTTTCTGCAGATGAGCTTCTCAGAGTCTAGAAAGACCATTATGTCTGAACACAAAATATGTTCCATGATTCTACAACAAATCGATGTCAGTGAAATTGGCCGGTAATTATGTGCGTCCGGTTTTCTACCCGTTTTATAGATTGCTATGACCTGGGTCTTCTTCCAGTCCCGTGGAACTTTCCGCCATTCCAATGATCTCTGATAGATGACGGATGAGAATGGTGCTATTTTTGTAGCATAGTCAACATAAAATCTTATGGGGATACCGTCTAGGCCAGATGCCTTTCTGGCGTCTAAGGATCTTAACTGTTTTACAATCCCAGATACACTAAACACTACGTCAGCCATCCTTTCGTTTGCTCGATAATTGAAAGGGGGAATGGTACTGCAGTCCTCTACCGTAAACGAGTTTTTGAAAGCTAGGTTTAGAATTTCGGCCTTCTGTTTCTCATCATCAGTTACATTACCCGTACTGTCAGCAAGAGAAGGTATTGAATTACTTGTAGCATTCATAGATTTTACGTACAACCAACATTTTTTGGGGCTATTTTTAGAATCTACAGATAAAATATCGCTTTCAAATTCGGTAAAAGAGTCTCTCATTGTCCTTCTGACAACTGCTTTCATTTCGCATGATTTCAGTTTGTCAGCGGGCAGGGACTACCTTTAAAACGACTGTGCAACGCAGCAACTTCCTAATATGTTTGTTGTACCAAGGTGGATCCTTTCCCTCCCCTATACTCTTGCTAGGCACATACTTCTCTAGCACATGGTGGACAACGCCTTAAATTTCGACCAAAGATGCTCAATATCTTTGTTTCCTGCGGTGAATGCTTCGAGCTGACTATGAAGATATTCATTAATGACACTTTGCATTTGCTTTCCGAAACAAGATAACTTTACGCTTTTTTTTTCAGCTCCCACTGACATAGAAGCCACAAGGACATTATCGTCGCTAATACCTTTTTCTAGATTAACTTCCTCAAAAAGATCAGGTCTGTTGGTCGCCAAGATATCTAATATGTTCCCATCTCGAGTTGGTTTTCTAATTTCTAACCAATTGCTCAAGGTTGTATGTTGAGAGCGCTCCTAGAATAACTTCACACGAATCTTTGCTTCTGCCCCCTGTGATAAACGTGTAATTTTCCGAGTCAATGGATGCTAGATTAAAGTCTCCACCTATAACTAATGGATAATTTGGATATTTACTTCCTATGTACTCAAGACTTTCCCTGAAAGGTTCCGCGACGTTTGTTGCGATTGTCTTCATCATTACTACATTGCGATTTGAGTATATATTTGATTTCGGAATCTCTGTCTGACCACGATGTAATGTAATTGAATTATTCCCCTGTCTCCTGGTTTTTTCCAAGTATACCTCCTCTTCTTGTGATTACTGGACAGAGTATTCTCTGTTACTAACAATTAGTGAAATTTGTTGCAGGACTCAATTAGCCTTTCTGCTCTGTCATTTCTACTACGGAGCCCGTGTTTTGCCCAAACCCTTTCTTCGGCTTCTCGTACAACCGCATTCCAATCCCCAGTGATTATTACGATTTCATCTCACTTTACATGCCGAATTACCAATTCAATATCCTCATATACTTTTTCTATACCTGCATCTTCTGCCTGCTGCGTCGGCATATATACCGGGGCTGTTGTTGTTGGAACTGGTTTCCTGTGAATTCTGATGAGAACAACCCTATCACTGAACTGTTCACAGTAGCTCGCGGACTCTACTTTTCTACTCATAATGAGACCTGGTCCAGTTACATCATTTTCTGCTGCTGTCGATTTTACTCTATATTCGACTGATCAGAAATCCTTGTCTTTCCAGTTCACTTCACTGATCCCCACTAAATCTAGACAGAGCTTATACATTTCCCTTCCCAGATTTTCTAGCATTCCTATCCCATTCAAATTTCTAACATTCCACGCTCCGACCAGTAAAACTTCAACCTTTCATTGGTTATGCGTACGACAGGGCATAGGTTAAAGCATGAACAAATAACTTCCATGATACTAGAGGGAGCTGTAGAGGATAAAAACTGTAGAGGAAGAGAGAGACTGGAATATATACGAACATTACAAATAATTGAGGACGTGTCATGCAAATGTTGTTCTGAGACGAAGAGATTACTACTACAGAGAAATTCGTGTCGGGCCGTATCAAACTGGTTATAACACTGGTTCCAAGTCACTTTTAGGTTCGTAGCGAAATACAATGTGATGTGCTAAAAATTTCACCACTAATCTTGTAATCGGATGCTACCGTTTTCTTTCTCTTTGTTATGGGCATTTTCCTGCATTCCAAATTACAATAAATCTGTCATTCTTTACTCCGAGTGGAAATTTTGTCCGTCTTTCTGCATATCGAACAATCATACTTTCATGTACACATTAGCGTAATCATTGAACGCTACTGATACTGAATGATGAGGCGCTTTGTTATGTATCGTGTATACCGCGTTGCCATGTGAAATAGCTAAATGTTGGCGTTAGAGTTGTTCAAAATGATTCGATTTAGAACATGAATTTATTTAACTAATGAGACCTTCCGTACAACAGTTTACCAAAAACGCGCGTCCAGCCCCCAAGACAAAAACAGAAGGAACATATACAGCAGTAAGCCGTGTAAAGGCAGCTCGCGCGTAACACACACAAACATGCCTGACCACCTGGCAGATCCTCTGCGATGAGAGGCAGACACCACAGCGGAGCAAGCGCGGTCTGTAAGTACCTGCAGTTCTTTTTCTTCTGTGGGAACATAGGCGCAGAACGAGTTCACAACGAGTCTTCTGTGGGAATCTTTGAGTATGATGACAGTGCTCGAATATCTTTGGATACGGTCATAGAGCAGAGAATAGCGTACTGCACATGTTCCCGACATCAGAATTGAGTGGCAATGAGCATTGGTATGACACTGTTCTACACATTTTCTCTTGCCTTCTATCTTAGTCAGAGTTGTCCTGCTTTTTAAAACGTTTTTTATTAGATCACTTTCTTGTCTTTCTGTTCGGTACAAATTTATCAATCGATTTCAAACTAACTTTCTGATGAGGTAGACAATTGAAATTTTTAAATATAGCTCGTAACACGGTGACAATGAAATGCTTATATTCATTCTTGTCGTTCTGATAGGTAGGGATACGGTTGGCGTGTGATTAACTTTGACGACGCTTGATATCTATGCTGCCGTGCTCGTCTGGTATTGATGTGTAGGGAATATCGGAATGGGTTTCAAAGCGTATATGCGCATATGGCATGGCTGAGTAGAGATGGGTGGAAGGGGATGGATAGTGAAAGAGGGTAAGATGAAATGGACTAAAATAGTGCGGATGACGAGACGGAGAGACAGAGTTGGGAGGCAGAGTTGGGCAGAGACAGAGGAAGAGATGGACAGACAGAGAGGAGTGAGGAGGAAATGGAGATGGGGGTATGCGATAAACAGAGAAGGAGAGGGACAGAGAGATAAGGAGGAGAGGGCAGAGAGAGGTCATAGTAAGTATGGACGGAGAGAGGGGGAGGAGCAGATATCTAGAGAGGGGGGGGGGGAGGTGGTCAGAGAGCTCCGGGACATTTGAAACGACTTCATAACATCCAGAATGTGACCATCTGAGTAATTTCCTTTGTAGTAGAGGCCTATTCATTTTATAAACCACTATAAACATATCTCGTGAAAGGGTGAGAATGAAATGCTTGTATGCATTCTTGTCGCTCTGATAGCCGTGAAGTTGCTATGACAAGATGAATGATTGCATGCGGTTAATATTTTACTTTATATTATAACAGACAAAAATTAAAAAGATTGTACCAATAAATAAAAACGGAAGAATATCGTACCTAAAAATATTTCAAAGTAAATATGTCGGTAATTAACTGGAAGCAGTTTCTTCGAATTCGAAGTTTTTCTTGACACTTTCACTCTGCTGTAGTGGGAAGCCAACTAGCAACAGAAGTAAAATTTGTTAAAGAAGAGAGTCGGAAATACGATTAAGAGCGGTAGAAAACTTAACTATTGGCTATTCCCTCTTATCACTTAAAAATGGTGTTTGTGAGATGGCTAGCAATTAATTGCAGCTTTATGGTGTATTGGGGCAATGAGATGTCTGCTTTTGCTGTGGCTGACTCAGCATTAACAAAAATGGAACCTACTGAAACACCAAAAATTAAAATTATGAAGAAATAAATCTGAACACTGCCACTCCTCAAAACTTCTCAATGCTTCCTATAGGTGGCGGAAACAAAATTACTGCAGATGCTTCCTGTAGGAAAAATGAAAACAGGTCATTACGGCATGTGAGTTGTGACATCCACTTCAAAGCTCTAAGACAGTTTCAAGCTAGACCTCAAATGCAAATTGTTAAGATACCTATGAAATGTGTGTACGTCACCAACGGTACATTTGAACGGGGTCTACTGAGCTAGTAATGTAATGACATTCAAAATCTGCAGAGCGCTTAGGAACAAAATTTACGTCGCATGAAAAGTGGCTTATGGATTTACTGTCCTTTGGTGGCGATAATTCTGATCAGTGCATCCGAATATACACTGAAGAGCCAAAGAAACTGGTACAGATGCCTAGTGTCGAGTAGGGCCCCAAGAGCATGCAGAACTGCGGCAACACGAAGTGACATGGACTCGACTAATCTGAAGTAGTGCTGGAGGGAACTGATACCACGAATCCTACAGGGCTGTCCATAAATCTGTAAGAATACAAGGGGATGGAGATCTCTTCTGAACAGCACGTTACAAGGCATCCCAGATATGCTCAATAATGTTATTGTCTGGAGAGTTTGGTGGCCAGCGGTAGTTTTTAAACTCAGAAGGGTATTCCTGGAGCCACTCTGCCGCAGTTCTGGAAGTGTGGGTTGTCGTATTGACCTGGTGGAATGGCCCAAGTCCATCGGAAGGCACAATGGACACGAATAGATGCAGGTGATCAGACAGGATGCTTACGTACGTTTCACCTATCAGAGTCGTATCAGGGGTCCCATATCATTCCAACTGCGCGCGCACCACACAACTACGGAGCCTCCACCAGCTTGAACAGTCCCTTGCTGACATGCAGGGTCCATGGATTCAGGGGGTTGTTTCCATAGCCGTACACGACCATCCGCTCGATGCAATTTGAAACGAGACTCGTCCGACCAGGCAACATGTTTCCAGTCATCAAAAGCCCAATACCGGTGCTGAAGACCCCAGGTGAGGCGTAAAACTTTGTGTCGTGCAGTCATGAAGGTTAGACGAGTGGGCCTTCGTCTCCGAAAGAGCAAATCGATGATTGTTTCGTTAAATGGCTCGCACGCTGACACTTGTTGATGGCCCAGAATTGACATCTGCAGTAATTAGCGGGAGGGTTGTACTTCTGTCACTTTAAACGATTCTCTTCAGTCGTCTTTGGTCCGGTTCTTGCAGGATCTTTTTCCGGAAACAACGATGTCGGAGATTTGATGTTTTACCGTATTTCTGATATCCGCGCAACACTCGTAAAATGGTCGTATGGGAAGATCCCCACTTCATCGCTACCTCGCAGATACTGTGTCCCATCGCTCGTGCGCCGACTGTAACACCACATTCAAACTCACTTAAATCTTGATAATTCGCTATTGTAGCAGCAGTAACCGATCTATCAACTGCGCCAGACGCGTGTGGTCTTATATAGCCGTTGTCGATCGTAGGGCTGTATTCTACCTGTTTACAAATCTCTGCCTTACTAGTCTACCGCTGCGATAACATAAGTGACAGCGGTCATATTTAACCGAAACTTTCTCTAAAGAATTTGTATATGTAGTGAAGGCTCACCGGTTATTTGACCATCTTATTCTGTGCGGATGCACAAACAGTGCCCGAACTAAACTCTTACGGGAATCGGCAGTAAAGCCGCGAGTAATGAGTATAACGGGCAGGGGCACTATGAATATAGTGCGGGACAATAAGTTGCGAATGTTGGTCTCACGGGAAGCGTGCCAGGGATAAGTCCCTGCAATCGCATTCTTCTCTGTGTCCTCGGAAGCTCAGATGGATAGAGCGTCTGCCATGTAAGCAGGAGATCTCCGTTTCGTGTCCCAGTCGGGGCACACGTTTTCAACTTGCCCGTTGACTTATATGAACGCCTGTATGCAGCTAAGGGTATTCATTTCATTGTAAAGAATTTGTTTGCCCTTCTTCCAGAAGATAGCAAATATACATTGTGGTGTTAAAAGTCATGGGATAGCGATATGCACGTATACAGATGGCTATAGTATCGCGTACAAAAAGTATAAAAGGGTAAATCGTTGGCAGATCTGTAATTGATCATCGGATGATTTATGAGAAAACGTTTCCGACATGATTATGGCCACACGACGGGAATTAACAGACTTTGAACGCGGAGCTGTAGTTGGAGCTAGACGCATGGGACAATTCCGAAATCGTTAGGGAATTCAATATTCCGAGATACACAGTGTGAAGAGTGTGCCGAGAATATAGATTTTTCAGGCATTACCTCTCACCATGGACAACGCAGATGGCGACGGCCTTCCCTTAACGATTGAGTGCAGCGGCGTTTGCATAGAGAGATCAGTGCTATCAAACAAGCAACGCTACGTAAAATAACCGCATAAATCAATGTCGGACGTACTACGAACGTATCAGTTAGGACTTTGTGGCGAAATCTGCTGTTAATGGCCTACAGCAGCAGGCAACCTCCGCAATTGTCTTTGCTAACAGAATGAGATCACCTGCAGTGCCTCTCCGATAATATCGGTTGGATCCCAGACGACTGTAAAACCATGGCCTCTTCAGATGAGTCCAGATTTGACTTGATAAGAGCTGATGGTAGGGTTCGAGCATGGCGCAGACCCGCGAAGCCATGGACCCAAGTTTTCAACAAGGCGCTGAGCAAGATGGTGGTAGCTCCATAATGGTGTGTGTTGTGTTTACATGGAATGGACTGGGTCCTCTCGTGCAACAGAATCGATCACCAGTTGGAAATGGTTAGGTTCGGCTACTTGGAGATCACTTGTATCCAAAAAAGATGGATTTTTTAAGGATGGCAATGTATTCTATCACCGGACCACAATTTTCACGATTTGTTAGAAGAACATTCTGAACAATTTGAGCGAATGATTTGGCCACCTAGATCGCCCACCGTGAGTCCCCCTCGATACATTTACGGGACATAATCGAGAGATCAGTTCCTGCACAAAATCTTGCACCGGCAACACTTTCGAAATTACGGGCGACTATAGAGGCTGCATGGCTCAATATTTCTGCAGGGGACTTCCAATGTCGCATTGCAGCGCTACGCCGGGCAAGAGGAGGTCTGACCTTACATTCGGAGGTATATCGTGACTTTTGTCACCTTAGTGCCTATTAAATTGATAAGAACCAAATCCAACAAAAACTGAACTCTATTCCACTTTATTCGACAGTAAAGTACACAGAAGATGAACCTGCCAAACTAATTTAGAACCTAACGTGATCATAGACTTTTAAGATGTGAGTAGAAATGGATACAGGGCTAGAAGAGAATAAATTCATCAGACTGGGAGTCGTAGCAATGTATCAAAAAATAGGAAGCCATTCGGCGTTAAGTGGAGCAGTTTATGCAGTTCACACGATATGTGGGATTTTCACTGACGAAAGGAGCAGTTATTTAACAGATATAATATCGAAAGGAGAGATATATGTTGCGGCACAAAGAACGCACAAGAAGGGAAAATCACAAACGGAACAAGGCAGCTTTTAAAGCGAAGAGTAGCGTTTCAAGCAAACAGTAATAGAAATACCATAAAATACGCCGAAACAGAATTGTTAATAGATTTACCTTAAAACGCATGAGAAGTTACGGCAATAAATTCAAGAGGGAAGCAGTTCAAGACAACTAGAGATGATATTACATAGGCTCCATATTTTATTAGTTTAGACGTCCTATGGGTGAGTAACTAAGAATAGAGGAAGGTCTGTGCAGGTACTGAACGATTTTTTAAAATGTCTGTGCTGTGTCCGCAGTCATACAACCACAGTAACAGTGTCGGGAGGCGCCTCAAAGCAAACGCTACCCACGCCTGGCACCGCAGACTCCGAGGAGCCGCCTCCTAGATGGCGCTCAAAGGCTGGAATTACACTACTGGTCATTAAAATTGCTACACCACGAAGATGACGTGATACAGACGCGAAATTTAACCGAGAGGAAGAAAATGCTGTGATATGCAAATGATTAGCTTTTCAGAGCATTCACACAAGGTTGGCGCCGGTGGCAACACCTACCGCGTGCTGACATGAGGAAAGTTTCCAATCGATTTCTCATACCCAAACAGCCGTTGACCGGCGTTGCCTGGTGAAACATTGATGTGATGCCTCGTGTAAGGAGGAGAAATGCGTACCATCACGTTACCGACGATGATGAAGATCGGATTGTAGTCCATCGCGATTACTGTTTATCGTATCGCGACATTGCTGCTCGCGTTGGTCGAGATCCAATGACTGTTTGCAGAATATGGGATCGGTGGGTTCAGGAGCGCCGTGCTGGATCCCAACGGCCTCGTATCACTAGCAGTCGAGATGACAGGCATCTTATCCACATGGCTGTAACGGATCGTGCTGCCACGTCTCGATCCCTGAGTCAACAGATGGGGACGTTTGCAAGGCAACAACCATCTGCATGAACAGTTCGACGACGTTTGCAGCAGCATGGACTATCAGCTCGGAGACCATGGCTGCAGTTACCCTTGACGTTGCGTCACAGACAGAAGAGCCTGCGATGGTGTACTCAACGACGAACCTGGATGTACGAATGGCAAAACGTCATTTTTCGGATGAATCCAGGTTCTGTATACAGCATCATGATGGTCGCATCCGCGTTTTGCGACATCGTGATGAATGCACACTGGAAGCGTGTATTCGTCATCGCCATACTGGCGTATCACCCGGCGTGATGGTATAGGGTGCCATCGGTTACACGTCTCGGTCACCTCTTCTTCGCATTGACGGCACTTTGAACAGTGGACGTTACATTTCAGATGTGTTACGACCCGTGGCTCTACCCTTCATTCGATCCCTGCGAAACCCTACATTTCAGCAGGATAATGCACGACCGCATGTTGCAGGTCCTGTACGGGCGTTTCTGGATACAGAAAATGTTCGACTACTGCCCTGGCCAGCACATTCTCCAGATGTCTCACCAATTGAAAACGTCTGGTCAATGGTGGCCAAGCAACTGGCTCGTCACAATACGCCATTCACTAGTCTTGATGAACTGTGGTATCGTGTTGAAGCTGCATGGGCAGCTGTACCTGTACACACCATCCAAGCTGTGTTTGACTCAATGCCCAGGCGTATCAAGGCCGTTATTACGGACAGAGGTGGTGGTTCTGGGTACTGATTTCTCAGGATCTATGCACAAAAATTGCGTGAAAATGTAATCACATGTCAGTTCCAGTATAATATATTTGTCCACTGAATACCCGTTTATCATCTGCATTTCTTCTTTGTGTAACAATTTTAATGTCCAGTAGTGTAATTTATACTTTTGCTAAGGTCACTTCAAAGCGTGAAATCACTCCATCGATAGTGATATCAGCCGCTGGGAGGGGCACTGAAACCGGCAACTACTTTCTGTTTTCGTCAACGAAGTGGCAGATGCGAGATTGTTCCGCCGGTCGCGGATAATGAAGACGCGGGCCACACTCACAGTTCCTCCAGTTCTATAGCTGCGCATTCAGTTGCAGTTAATCAGTTCTTCAGTGTTATAGCTACAGTCCACGCTGATCAACAATTGCCACCGTAGTAGCAAGCAACTACTTACGAGTGATCGTTGGAGTGTTTAATGTATTATTATCGGTTATTTAATTAAAAATATTCTTTATTTTTTATTATAAATAATATTGTTTATGTGTACTTTTATTTTAATTATTGGTTTAGTTGGTTTAGTTTAGTTCCTTATTTCCTTTTGTCTTTACTCTCCTGAAAACCTGGAAAATATAAATATTTCGTTATAAATACCACAGGAAAGCAAGAGATGAATTCCACAGCGACGATCTCGCAGAAATTCCTCGTCGTTATTCCTGAAATCTCTGAAACCTTTACTCTCTGCACAGCTCGTCCGGCACAACTGTGTGCTATGTTGTTTGATGAGTATGGATAATAGGTCCAACAGCTTAGCAAATCAAAGTTTATTAATTCGGAGATAATCTCTCACGAATTCTGACCGTGGAAAATGCAGGTGCGCACTGTCGTTCCAAACTTCACCACCGATTGATCTACGTCTCGTAATATCTGTACCGTAGTAATTAACTGATTTCGGTATGAAGGTTTACACACCTTGATTATTTGGTGTTAGTTATTGGATTTTATTTTGTGCAAAAAACTATATGAATATTTACCATGTTCCGTAATGACGTCTCACAACAATACAATCTCACACGTCCGATCTCTGCATGTTATACAAGCAGAGCCCTGCGTATTAGTTAGTGAACCTTGTATGTGATAGGTTACTTAGAGGGTAGGACTTAGCCCCAGTACCACTCACGTATCAACATTCGTTAAGTATCGTACGTACACTGTGTGATCAAAAGTATCCGGCCATACTCAAAAACATACGTTTTTCATATTAGATGCAATGCGCTGCCACTGAAAGGTACTTCATATCAGCGACCTCAGTAGTCATTAGACAGCGTGAGAGAGCAGAATGGGGCGCTCCCCGGAACTCACGGACTTCGAACGTGTTCAGATGATTGGGTCTAACTTGTGTCATACTTATGTACACGAGATATCCACATTCCTAAACATCCCTATGTCCACTGTTTCCGATATGATAGTGATTCGAAACGTGAAGGGACATGTGCAGCACAAAAGCGTACGGGCCGACCTCGCCTGTTGACTGACAGAGACCGCCGACAGTTGAAGAGGGTCGTAATGTGTAACAGGCAGACATCTATCCAGACCCCCCAGGGGGTCCACAACTCTTTTGTGGATACGTGCGTAGCGAGCACGGGACCCCGAGCTAATGTGGCCTTCCTTCCTTTCCGGGCTGCATACCTTCCCTTTCCGCATCCTTCCCCGTCCCTATCTTCGCCCCTCCTCCCCTCACCTCTGGCTCTTTCCTTCCCTTTCTCCCCATCTGGGAGTATGGTTTGTGCCTACGTCCGGAGACAGACGTTCGTAAATGTACTGCATTCTTCGCCTTCCTTGCTTTTATGTCTTCTTCCTTCCTTTGTCCTTCTCTTTTCCTTACCTCCTCTCTTTCCCTTTTCTCCGCTGCGGCGTTTGAGACCTCTCTTCTTTCCTTTCCCTTTCTCTTTCTTCCTCCCTGTGCGTGTCTGAAGGCCGACCCACGCCTTTTGTGCGTGGCCGGTGACGGGGTAACGCGTAATTCCCCGCCCCGGGTAGACAGGTAGGACACGTACGTACCCCCTGGTAACGGCCAGGCCCAGGGAGGGGTGATTACCCGAGCTGATACCTTCCGAAAATGCCGATTGGTCCCTCCGTCCGTTTGTCGGGAGGTGTGACCTGAGGTGTGAACAATCACCTAAGGCGGGAGTGCCCTCAGAGAGGGCCCCCACAAGGGAGGAGCGCGCCATCGGAGACGCCGGTAATCATGGGGGATTCTTCCGCAATGGTTTCCTCACCTTCCACTATGTCTGCTCACAAACGTAAGTATTCTGAGTCTCAGCCACAGACGATTCTTCCATCGTTGCCACAGTTCCTTGTTGTTTCTCGGACTGATGAAGGTCACGACTTCTCCACAGTCAACCCTTTCATTATTCAGAAAGGTGTCGACGCAATTGCAGGTCCTGTAAAGTCTTGTTCCAGATTACGGAATGGCACCCTGTTGTTAGAAACACACAGTGCCCTTCAGGCACAAAAATTGCTGCGTACTTCTCTGCTCCACACCTTCCCTGTCCGGGTGGAACCGCACCGTACCTTAAATTCCTCGCGAGGAGTCGTTTATACACGCTCCCTCGATGGATTGTCTGACGAAGAAATTCAGCACTATCTGTCTGACCAGGGCGTCACGGCAGTTCATAGGGTTATGAAACGGGTTGACACGAACATCATTCCAACCCGCACTGTCTTCTTGACATTTGATAAAGTCCAACTCCCATCGAAAATCAAAGCAGGCTATGAGATAATTTCCGTTCGCCCTTGCGTCCCAAACCCTACGCGTTGCTATCGGTGTCAGCGGTTCAATCACACCAGCCAGTCCTGTTCCAATCCGGCCAAATGTGTTACGTGTGGCAAGGAGGCCCATGAGGGTGCTTGTCCACCTCCATCCCCTCGCTGCATCAACTGTATGGGTGACCACCCTGCTTCCTCTCGAGATTGCCCCGTTTTTAAGGACGAAAAGCTCATCCAGGAAATAAGAGTGAAGGAAAAGGTGTCGACCTTTGCTGCTCGAAAATTATTCGCCAGTCGCAAGCCCACCGTGCCGCAGATAGGAAAATACAGCACTGTCCTTGCTTCTCCTCGGCCAACAAAGGAGGCGGCCATGCAGACTTGCGACCTCACCTTTAGTGCCACGGTCGTCAGATGGGCCAGCGCAAAGATCGCTCGTTCAACCTCACCACTTTCGCCTGCCCACTCTATGGCTCACCCTTCGTCGGGTTCTGCTAAATCTCGAGCCCAAAAGTCGGACGCCAAGTCTTCGAAAAAAGAGCATACTCGTGAAGAGTTTTTACGTACCGCAACTTCCCAACCATCGGTTCCTCCTTCATCTAAACATCATTCTTCCAAGAAGGCTACAAAGAAACCCAGTTCCTCTCCTTCTCCGCCAAGGCGTGTCCCATCTACAGCACCACCTGGCGGAAATCGCCCTCGGCCGTCTTCTGTGTCGCCGAGGCGCACTGCTGGTGGCCGGTCAACCGGCCGATCGCTGGTGGCAGGAGTTGCTCCTGACCAACCTATGGATCAGGATCTTCTGCCTTCGGCTGACTGCCATTCCATGCTGTCGGTCGCTAGCTCCGAGCAGTCTTTGACTTGACAGCAACTTTGGTCACATTCCTCCATTTTCTGTTCACCCCATGTCCATTATCCACTGGAATATCCGCGGCATTCGAGCCAATCGGGATGAATTGTCGATCCTCTTACGATCCTACTCGCCGGTCATCTTCTGTCTTCAGGAAACAAAGCTGCGTCCCCATGACCGCTTTGTTCTCCCTCATTTTCAGTCCGTCAGATATGATCTCCCCTCTGTTGAAGGCTCTCCAACCCATGGAGGACTCATGATTCTTCTCCATGATACTCTCCATTATCACCCAATCCCCTTAAACACTTCCTTCCAAGCTGTCGCCGTCCGTCTTTCCCTTTCCGGATACACGTTCTCTCTTTGTACTGTATACATTCCATCGTCCACACCAATGGCACGAGCTGATCTCCTTCAGTTTCTTGGTCAGCTTCCACCCCCGTATTTGCTGGTTGGGGACTTCAATGCCCACCACCCGCTTTGGGGATCTCCACATCCTTGTCCACGTGGCTCCATATTGCTAGACGTCTTCCACCACGCGGATCTAGTTTGCCTCAACACTGGGGTCCCCACATTTTTGTCTGCCTCCACGACAACCTTCTCTCATTTGGACCTTGCGGTCGGTACTGTTCCGCTAGCTCGGCGCTTCGAATGGTTCACCCTTGATGATACGCACTCGAGTGACCACTTTCCATGTGTCCTCAGACTGCAGCCTCAACTGCCATATATGCGCCCGCGACGCTGGAAGTTTGCCCAAGCCGATTGGACACTTTTTTCGTCTCTCGCGGCATTCGATGACCGTCGCTTTCCCAGCGTCGACGATGAGGTCACACACATTACCGACGTTATCCTTACAGCTGCGGAACGTTCAATACCACGCACCTCCGAATTGCCCCGGCGCCCCCCAGTTCCTTGGTGGACCGAGGCATGCCGTGACGCAATACGTGAGCGGCGACGTGCTCTTCGCATTTTCCGTCACCATCCTACTTTGGCCAACTGTATCCGCTATAAGCAACTCCGTGCGCGATGCCGTCGCGTCATTCGCGATAGCAAGAAGGCAAGCTGGAAATTCTTTATTAGCTCATTTAACACCTTCACTCCCTCCTCGGAAGTTTGGAGTCGGCTTCGACGGTTCTCAGGCGCGCCTAGTTCCTCCCCGGTCTCAGGGCTCACTGTCGCGCATGATACCTTAGTGGACCCCGTCGCAATTTCTAACTCGTTGGGTCAGCACTTTGCTGAGATTTCGAGCTCTTCAAATTACCCGCCAGCGTTTCTCCCGAAGAAACGTGCAGCGGAAGTGCGACCTCTTGCTTTCTCCTCTCAAAATCACGAAAGCTACAATACTGTTTTCTCCATGCGGGAACTCCAACATGCCCTCTCATCTTTTCGCTCCTCCGCCCCAGGACCGGATGGTATCCATGTCCAAATGTTGCTGCATTTATAAACCCCTAGTCTGCGTTACCTCCTTCGCCTTTATAATCGAATTTGGACCGACAGTACCTTTCCCAAACGGTGGCGGGAAGCGATTGTCGTTCCCGTTCCGAAACCTGGAAAGGACAAACATCTCCCCTCTAGCTATCGCCCCATTTCTCTCACGAGTAGTGTCTGTAAGGTTTTGGAGCGTATGGTGAATTACCGTTTAGCTTGGTGGCTGGAATCCCGCAGTCTTTTAACACCAGCCCAATGCGGTTTTCGGAAGCATCGTTCTGCAGTTGACCATCTTGTTGCTCTCTCCACTTATATCATGAACAATTTTCTCCGGAAACGCCAAACGGTAGCAATATTTTTTGATCTGGAGAGAGCATACGATACCTGTTGGAGGACAGGCATCCTCCGCACACTGTTCTCTTGGGGCTTTCGAGGCCGGCTGTCCCTTTTTCTTCGCGAATTTATGGCAGAGCGCACTTTTAGGGTGCAGGTGAACACTACTCTCTCCCGTACTTTCTCCCAAGAAAACGGGGTACCCCAGGGCTCCGTTCTGAGTGTTGTACTGTTTGCCATTGCCATCAATCCAATTATGGATTGTCTCCTTCCTGATGTCTCGGGCTCCCTCTATGTGGACGATTTTGCGATCTACTACAGCTCTCAACGGACCAGCCTTCTTGAACGACGTCTTCAAGGATGTCTCGATCGCCTCCACTCGTGGAGCATCGAAACCGGCTTCCGTTTCTCACCCAGTAAGACCGTTTGTGTCAATTTTTGGCGACGTAAGGAGTTTCTTCCGCCCTCCTTACATCTAGGTCCTGTCAACCTTCCGTTTTCAGACGTCGCTAAATTCTTGGGTCTTATGTTTGACAGAAAACTCTGCTGGTCCTCCCACGTTTCCTATCTTTCGGCTCGCTGTCTGCGATCGCTTAACACCCTCCGTGTCCTGAATGGTACCTCCTGGGGAGCGGACCGAGTGGTCCTTCTCCGCCTCTATCGCGCCTTAGTGCGCTCGAAATTGGATTATGGAAGCATAGTCTACTCCTCTGCTCGGCCGTCTATTCTTCGGCGTCTCGACTCTATCCACCACCGTGGATTACGTTTAGTGTCTGGAGCTTTTTACACTGGCCCTGTGGAAAGCCTTTATGCTGAGACTGCTGAACCTCCGCTGTCCAATCGGCGAGCAGTCCTCCTGAGTCGTTATGCTAGCCATCTGTCTTCCATGCCTGATATCCAGCCCATGACCTTTTTTTCGACGCCTCCTTTGATGTAGGGTATGCAGGCCGCTCCTCCTCCCTACTACCCCCGGGAGTCCGCTTCCGTCAATTGCTCCATTCTCTTTCCTGCCGCTTTCCGAAAACCTTTTTGACAACTTGGGGTACAGCACCGCCTTGGCTCCGTCCCCGGATCTGCCTGCTCCGTGACCTTTGTCAATTTCCCAAGGATGGTACCCTTACACTTGTTTATCGTCGGGCATTTGCTGCTCTATGTGCACAAATGACGGACGCCACATTTATTTACACCGATGGCTCGAAAACATCATTAGGTGTAGGGAGTGCCTCTATTGTTGGCGACACCCCAAATCGCTTTCGACTTCCCGACCAGTGTTCGGTTTATACTGCGGAGCTTTACGCTGTTCTCCAGGCTGTCCACTACATCCGCCGCCATCAGCGGATACAGTACGTTATCTGCTCCGATTCTCTCAGCTCTCTCCTCAGTCTCCAAGCTCTTTACCCTGTGCACCCTCTGGTCCACCGGATTCAGGACTGTCTGCGCTTGCTCCACCTGGGGGGCGTCTCGGTGGCGTTCCTCTGACTCCCGGGACACGCTGGTATCTGTGGGAATGAGGCGGCCGATATGGCGGCCAAGGCTGCAGTCTCTCTTCCTCGGCCAGCTATTCAGTCGCTTCCCTTCACCGATCTACGGAGCGATTTATGTCGCCAAGTTGCTCATTTATGGAATGCGCATTGGTCAACACTTCCCCGTAATAAATTGCGGGAAGTGAAAGCCCTTCCTTGCGCTTGGACCTCTTCCTCCCGAACGCGTCGTCGGGAGGAGGTAATTTTAGCTAGACTCCGGATAGGGCACTGTCTTTTTAGCCATAGACATCTTTTAAGCGGTGATCCTCCTCCACTCTGTCCCCACTGCTCTCAGCCGTGGACGGTCAGACACCTTTTAATTGAATGCCCCTATTTTAATCCGTTACGCTCCCGTCTACAGCTATCGCCTGATCTATCGTCGATTTTAGCAGATGACACGCGCTCAGCCGACCGCGTTCTCCAGTTTATTAGTGACAGTGAAATGACGTCAGTCATTTGAAGTTTTTTTTTTTTGGGGACAACCACCCCCTGTCTGTAGTGGATTTTTAAGCATTCTTTCTACTTTTAGTTTCTCCAATTTTATGAGTTTGTTCCCATTGCTGCTGGTTTTAAATTTCGGTTTTTTACTGTCTTAAGTCACGGGCTGGGCGCTAATGACCATAGAAGTTTTGCGCCCTAAAACCACAAAAAAAAAAAAAATCTATCCAGACAATCACACACGAATTCCAGACTGAATCAGGATCCACTGCAAGTACTATGACAGTTAAGCGGGAGGTGAGAAAATTTGGATTCCGTGGTCGAGTGGCTGCTCATAAGCCACACATTACGCCGGTAAATGACAAACGACGTCTCGCTTGGTGTAAGGAGCGTAAACATTGGACGATTGAACAGTGGTAAAACGTTTCGTGGAGTGACGAATCACGGTGCACTATGTGGCGATCCGATGGCAGAGTATCGGCATAGCGAATGCCCGTTGATCGTCACCCGTCAGCGTTTGTAGTGCCAGCAGTAAAATTTGGAGGCGGTGGTGTTATGGCGTGGTCTTGTTTTTCATGGAGGGGCTTGCGTCCGTTGTTATTTTGCGAGACACTATCACAGCACAGGCCTACCTCGATGTTTTAAGCACCTTCGTGCTTCCCACTGCTGAAGAGCAAATCGGGGATGGCGACTGTATCTTTCATCACGATCGAACACCTGTTAATAACCCACGGCCTGTAATGGAGTGGTTACGCGACAATAACATCCCTGTAATGGACTGGCCTGAAGAGAGTCCTGACCTAAATCCTGCAGATCACCTTTGGGATGTTTTGTAACGCCGACTTCGTGCCAGGACTCACCAACCTACATCGATACCTGTCCTCAGTGCAGCACTCCGTGAAGAATGGGCTGCCATTCCCCAAGAAACCTTCCAGCACTTGATTGAACGTTTGCCTGCGAGAATGGGTCTGTCATCAATTCTAAGGGTGGGTCAACATCAAACTGAATTCCAGCAATACCGATGGAGGGCGGATTCATTAGCGTCGTAGCCAGAATAGTTTCTTCGTGTTCTCTGCCAGTTGCAGGTTTCTTTCTTGTCCTCTTTTTGATGTTCAACGACCCTGTCCGCACTAGAGCCTTCATAATTCGTGCAATTGCTTGGCACATCGTACACTGCCGATCTGCATAGGTAGCTCTATATCTCTGTACAGTTTTTTACGTCATTTGTTTTAGGTTCACAATACCAGAGTAATATATCCAACTTCTCCTCATTGGTTTACATGTCTGCCCGCAACGAATGTTGAAGCAGAAATGAGCGGTCTTCAGTGCAGACAAGTAAACAAGCTAAGGTGTTGGCATTCTGATATAGCGTAGCACGACAGCTCTACTTGCCAGTGTTCGCACCGCTAATGCCGTTTTCGACTACAGTGCTCTCAAATTTTAGTACATTTCTTGAATTTTTCACGACAAGTTTCAACACCAGCATTAACAAACACTATTCCACTGTAATTACCTTCTCAAAAGCTATCGAATTCAGTTATAAAAATGTACGGTTCCATTATTTAAAAACATAGTTGTTTCAATATCGTCGTTGATATCAGCGCTAAAAAAGTTAACCAAACAAAAAAATACGTATTAATTAAACGCAAAAAAACTTTGTTTCTCAGTAACTTTGTACGCGTGAATATATGTGCTTCTTATATGCGTACCAACTATGAAGGAAAGAGACACCGCAAGAAAGTTGGTAACGGCTAGTATGTTAGCTAACTTCGCGCGTGAATTGATGATGGGCACCCGTGCATTCCTCTCGATTGTCCTTCGTGGCATGATAGATGTTCACTCAATGGTTCCACACACAACTCTAATGTGTCCACCCTGGCGTTTTACTTTCGACTGAAATGGCGCAATTCGTTTAAGTGAGGCGGTTTTCCTACAGATAGCTATATTTCAGCTCACTTAAGCCCTTTGTGACACGCTAGATTCTAGCCTGTGTCGTATTTCCAGCTAAAACATTCGTAGGTAAACATGCATCTAGGCCGCAACTTGCTTCAAGGGGTATTGAGCATTATTCTCGTAGCGCAGGTCTGTCTTACGGTATACAACTAAGCAATCTTTAGCGAGACGCCTGCTTGGCAGTGTTTGCACACCGAATGCCGTTTCCGGCCATCGTGCTCTCACATTCTAGGACATTTCTGGAATTTTTCACGACAGATTTCAACGTCATGGTATCTGTGTGTATGTTTACAACCAACGTCAGGGGTGATCCTCTGGTCAGTACTGGAATAGTCACAATAGCAACACAGCTGAACGTCATATCATGGTGGTTCAAAACTTTTGTTGATCTGTGTACTTTGAAGCTTTGTATTATGAGATTTGCAGTTATGTGCTAGTTCAATATTCGATTGTATTATATTATAGTGGTTCAAAACTTTTGTTGATCTGTGTACCAGTTTGAGGCTTTGTATTATGAGATTTGTAGTTATGTCCTAGTTCAATACTCGATTGTGTTAGTTCTGAGTAACTCCATCCTCAGACAGCGTTATAACGGCTCAGATGCATTGTTTTAGGGTATAGACAGGGCTCATATTCGAGATGACAGGCATCTTATCCGCATTGCTGTAACGGATCGTGCACCCACGTCTCGATCCATGAGTCAAGAGATGGGGACGTTTGCAAGACAACAACCATCTGCACGAACAGTTCGACGACGTTTCCAGCAGCATGTACTATCTGCTCGGAGACCATGGCTGCGGTTACCCTTGACGCTCCATCACAGACAGGAGCGGCTGCGATGGTGTACTCAAAGACGAACCTGAGTGCACGAATGGCAAAACGTCATTTTTTTCGGATGAATCCAGGTACTGTTTACAGCATCATGATGGTCGCATCCGTGTTTTGCGACATCGTGATGAACGCACATTGGAAGCGTGTATTCGTCATCGCTATACTGGCGTATCACCCGGCGTGATGGTATGTGGTGCCATTGGTTACACGTGTCTGCCACCTCTTGTTCACATTGACGGCACTTTGAACAGTGGACGTTACATTTCAGATGTGTTACGACCCGTGGCTCTACCCTTCATTCGATCCCTGCGAAACCCTACGTTTCAGCAGGATAATCACGACCGCATGTTGTAATTCCTGTACGGGCTTTTCTAGCTACAGAAAACGTTCGGCTGCTGCCCTGGCCAGCACATTCTCCAGATCTCTCACCAACTGAAAACGTCTGGTCCATGGTGGCCGAGCAACTGGCTCGTCACAATACGCCAGTCACTACTCATAATGAACTGTGGTATCGTATTGAAGCTGCATGGGCACCTGTACCTGTACACGCCATCCCAGCTGTGTTTGACTCAATGCCCAGGTGTTTGTTCGGGGTACTGATTTCTCAATATCTATGCACCCAAATTGCGTGAAAATGTAATCACATGTCAGTTCTAGTATAATATATTTGTGCAATGAATACCCCTTTATCATCTGCATTTCTTCTTGGTGTAGCAATTTTAATGGCCAGTAGTGCATTTAAATTCTGTATGGTAAACGTAGACGAGAGTAAAATTAGTACTTTTTGAGCTGGGCCTTTGTCACGTCTTCATGGAGCAATAGTGGACAACGATTCATTAGTCTACTGCTGCACCGACAGCAGTGGCCTGAACCACCTCAAGCGTTCGCTAAGCGCAGTCACGCCCATTGCGATGCGACGATGTTGCCTTGTGTAGTAGTTGCTATCGCAGTGTCCGCGTCACTCCGCATTGATTCAAATCGTGGAATCGCGTAGTGCCGGCGTAGTGTGTTGGTTGGGTGATAGTTGTTGAAAATGATGGATCAAAACACGCAACCTAAAACTATAGAGGAACAATTACAAGGTATGTTATTGTTTGTGTGTGCTGCACTGTGTAGCGGTAATACGAAATATTGATTCCTGTACGTTTGACATTGAACTTCACAGATATGTTTCAATCGGAGGAGGAAGGTGACGATAACGAACGTGATACAGAGCGGCTCGATGTTAACAACGGATCGGAAATGTCCTCAATACTAGGAGCATCTGCATTCTCACCATCCGCTGATAATGTGAACAGTATGACAGGCAAAAAGCGTTTGAAGAATGAGAAGGATTGGAAAAGAATGTAAGAAAGCAGAGACGAGCCAAAAGAGAAGAATATGTAGATGGTAAGGGCAAGATTACATCTCAAAAAGTATGCCGAATGGGACCACGTTCTTTTATGTAGCAGTGCCACCTAAAAATAAGTGCAGACAGGCAGTGTAAAATATTGTATGATTATTATGGATTGACGAACTTCGATTTGCAATCGGCCTTTCTATTTAACAGTATCCGTGTTTGTAAAACATCACGAACGTATACCACGATCCTTTATCTACGGGAAAATACCAGGCAATTCTTTTTGCTTGATATTCATGGTAATGATATGCATTTATGCAAACCATTTTTTCAGAACACATTGGCAGTATCTGCCAACAAAACACCGGCGGATAAAATAGCTGAAGTGAAGTGCTTTGTTGACAAATTTCCAGCGCATGAAAGTCACTATGCCATACACAAATCGAGTAGAAAGTATTTGGCACCTGATTTAACTATCAGTATTATGTATTCATTATATTGCACAGAAACAGTGAACCCAGTATCTGATCATATACTTCCAAAAACCTTCAATGAATAGTTTAGTTTATCTTTCCATCCACCTATTTCGGATTCAAGTAAGAAATGTGATTCTTTCCTGATCAAAATAATGGCATTACCAAACGACAGTTCGTTCATCTCGCAGAATGACGAACATTTGAGGAAAGCTGAGTGTGCACGTAAAGGCTTGCAGAACGATACTTTGCTTGCTAAATCAAATGATAATGTTACAGTTATAACATTTGACCTGATGAAAACTTTGCCTACATCTGCATTGTCAACAGCGGTATGCTGTTACAAAAGTCAAATGTGGACATATTGCCTCGATATTCATAACGTATGGAATGATGATGTTCACATGTTTCTTTGGAACGAGTCGATATCATCTAGAGGTCCTTAGGAGATTGGCTCATGTTTGTTGTACTATGCGAACCATTTTGTGAAATCTTCCAAGTTAATTATGTACTAGGATCAGTGCGGAGGTTAAAACAGGAATATTAAACTCTCACTTATGTGCCAGTACATAGTTTCCAATTCTATTTACATGGTAAATGAAACTGATCACAAATTTTTTAGTCAGTGGTCATTCGTATTTACCTTGTGATCAAGATTTTGGCTTGATTGAAAAACAAAAGAAATATTTTAAAAATCTTTACATTCCAGAACACTGGAATAAGATTATTGAGTCTGCTAGGAAGAAACAGTTTCAAATTAATTCACATGGGTAAAGATGACTTTTTTTCAAGATGACTTTTTTTTGAAAGGAATATTACGATCCGCAAAATATCGGTTGATCAAACCAAAGTTGAGTGGTTCAGGATCCAGTGGCTACGATTTGTGGAAGAGCTGCCTTTTGATATACTTTTTAAATATTCCAATAAAACGGGTGACCTATTTAATAAATTCGATGTGTCCAAGAGGAGTTAGAACGGCTATATTCAGAAGGTAATGCAATGAGTCTGCTGGACTTCATTCCATCAGTTCACCATGATTTTTATAAGACAGTTGTTGCAAAGCCTGCAAATATGTTGCCGGTATCGTATCTTGATAGTGAAGATTATAATGTGCAATGACAGTTTGTGCAAAACTTTGTGGTTGTTGTAATTGGATTATTTCACGACAATGTTTTTTAAAGCTGTTCAATGATGTAAACACTAGTATATAAAGAACAATAACTATTTGTAGTCTCACTATTTTGTAGCTATTTCAATGAGTACGTTGTATTTCAATGAGTACGTAGTATTTCATTCCTCATCGTATTTGCTTATTCATTTGTTTCTTTGTATATTACTTTACTTTCTTTTCCAATGTCGATGTTTTCATACTCGGATTGCAAAGTACACAATCTGAAATACGTTTGCATCCAAAAGTAAATGTCCTTTTGTGAAAGAGCTTGTATACCTACTGCAACAGTGACTATCTGCTGAAAGTCACGTTACGTGTAATGAAAAAGTGGACTAACCCACATAAAAATCGAGAATTTTAAAGGTCAAGATGTAATGTGGTTGTAAAATCCACTTACGAGACTTGCAATACTGCCACAGGCTAAAAGTTGTAAGATACAATGACAGCCTAAAGAACAGAATGTTGTTGTTGTTGTGGTCTTCAGTCCTGAGACTGGTTTGATGCAGCTCTCCATGCTACTCTATCCTGTGCAAGCTTCTTCATCTCCCAGTATCTACTGCAACCTACATCCTTCTGAATCTGCTTAGTGTATTCATCTCTTGGTCTCCCTCTACGATTTTTACCCTCCACACTGCCCTCCAATGCTAAATTTGTGATCCCTTGATGCCTCAAAACATGTCCTACCAACCGATCCCTTCTTCTAGTCAAGTTGTGCCACAAACTTCTCTTCTCCCCAATCCTATTCAATACCTCCTCATTAGTTACGTGATCTACCCACCTTATCTTCAGCATTCTTCTGTAGCACCACATTTCGAAAGCTTCTATTCTCTTCTTGTCCAAACTAGTTATCGTCCATGTTTCACTTCCATACATGGCTACACTCGATACAAATACTTTCAGAAACGACTTTCTGACACTTAAATCTATACTCGATGTTAACAAATTCCTCTTCTTGAGAAACGCTTTCCTTGCCACTGCCAGTCTACATTTTATATCCTCTCTACTTCGACCATCATCGGTTATTTTACTCCCTAAATAGCAAAACTCCTTTACTACTTTAAGTGTCTCATTTCCTAATCTAATTCCCTCAGCATCACCCGACTTAATTTGACTACATTCCATTATCCTCGTTTTGCTTTTGTTGATGTTCATCGTATATCCTCCTTTCAAGACACTGTCCATTCCGTTCAACTGCTCTTCCAAGTCCTTTGCTGTCTCTGACAGAATTACAATGTCATCGGCGAACCTCAACGTTTTCATTTCTTCTCCATGGATTTTAATACCTACTCCGAATTTTTCTTTTGTTTCCTTTACTGCTTGCTCAATATACAGATTGAATAACATCGGGGAGAGGCTACAACCCTGTCTCACTCCCTTCCCAACCACTGCTTCCCTTTCATGCCCCTCGACTCTTATAACTGCCATCTGGTTTCTGTACAAACTGTAAATAGCCTTTCGCTCCCTGTATTTTACCCCTGCCACCTTCAGAATTTGAAAGAGAGTATTCCAGTTAACATTGTCAAAAGCTTTCTCTAAGTCTACAAATGCTAGAAACGTAGGTTTGCCTTTTCTTAATCTTTCTTCTAAGATAAGTCGTAAGGTCAGTATTGCCTCACGTGTTCCAACATTTCTACGGAATCCAAACTGATCTTCCCCGAGGTCGGCTTCTACCAGTTTTTCCATTCGTCTGTAAAGAATTCGCGGTAGTATTTTGCAGCTGTGACTTATTAAACTGATTGTTCGGTAATTTTCACATCTGTCAACACCTGCTTTCTTTGGGATTGGAATTATTATATTCTTCTTGAAGTCTGAGGGTATTTCGCCTGTCTCATACATCGTGCTCACCAGATGGTAGAGTTTTTTCATGACTGGCTCTCCCGAGGCCATCAGTAGTTCAAATGGAATGTTGTCTACTCCCGGGGCCTTGTTTCGACTCAGGTCTTTCAGTGCTCTATCAAACTCTTCACGCAGTATCATATCTCCCATTTCGTCTTCATCTACATCCTCTTCCATTTCCATAATATTGTCCTCAAGTACATCGCCCTTGTATAAACCCTCTATATACTCCTTCCACCTTTCTGCCTTCCCTTCTTTGCTTAGAACTGGGTTGCCATCTGAGCTCCTGATATTCATACAAGTGGTTCTCTTCTCTCCAAAGGTCTCTTTAATTTTCCTGTAGGCAGTATCTATCTTACCCCTAGTGAGACAAGCCTCTACATCCTTACATTTGTCCTCTAGCCATCCCTGCTTAGCCATTTTGCACTTCCTGTCGATCTCATTTTTGAGACGTTTGTATTCCTTTTTGCCTGCTTCATTTACTGCATTTTTATATTTTCTTCTTTCATCAATTAAATTCAATATTTCTTCTGTTACCCAAGGATTTCTATTAGCCCTCGTCTTTTTACCTACTTGATCCTCTGCTGCCTTCACTACTTCATCCCTCAGAGCTACCCATTCTTCTTCTACTGTATTTCTTTCCCCCATTCCTGTCAATTGTTCCCTTATGCTCTCCCTGAAACTCTCTACAACCTCTGGTTCTTTCAGTTTATCCAGGTCCCATCTCCTTAAATTCCCACCTTTTTGCAGTTTCTTCAGTTTCAACCTGCAGTTCATAACCAATAGATTGTGGTCAGAATCCACATCTGCCCCAGGAAGTGTCTTACAATTTAAAACCTGGTTCCTAAATCTCTGTCTTACCATTATATAATCTATCTGATACCTTTTAGTATCTCCAGGATTCTTCCAGGTATACAACCTTCTTTTATGATTCTTGAACCAAGTGTTGGCTATGATTAAGTTATGCTCTGTGCAAAATTCTACAAGGCGGCTTCCTCTTTCATTCCTTCCCCCCAATCCATATTCACCTACTACGTTTCCTTCTCTCCCTTTTCCTACTGACGAATTCCAGTCACCCATGACTATTAAATTTTCGTCTCCCTTCACTACCTGAATAATTTCTTGTATCTCGCCATACATTTCATCTATTTCTTCATCATCTGCAGAGGTAGTTGGCATATAAACTTGTACTACTGTAGTAGGCATGGGCTTTGTGTCTATCGTGGCCACAATAATGCGTTCACTATGCTGTTTGTAGTAGCTAACCCGCACTCCTATTTTTTTATTCATTATTAAACCTACTCCTGCATTACCCCTATTTGATTTTGTATTTATAACCCTGTAATCACCTGACCAAAAGTCTTGTTCCTCCTGCCACCGAACTTCACTAATTCCCACTATATCTAACTTTAACCTATCCATTTCCCTTTTTAAATTTTCTAACCTACCTGCCCGATTAAGGGATCTGACATTCCACGCTCCGATCCGTAGAACGCCCGTTTTCTTTCTCCTGATAACGACGTCCTCCTGAGTAGTCCCCGCCCGGAGATCCGAATGGGGGACTATTTTACCTCCGGAATATTTTACCCAAGAGGACGCCATCATCATTTAATCATACAGTAGAGCTGCATGTCCTCGGGAAAAAATACGGCCGTAGTTTCCCCTTGCTTTCAGCCGTTCGCAGTACCAGCACAGCAAGGCCGTTTTGGTTAATGTTACAAGGCCAGATCAGTCAATCATCCAGACTGTTGCCCCTGCAACTACTGAAAAGGCTGCTGCCCCTCTTCAGGAACCACATGTTTGTCTGGCCTCTCAACAGATACCCCTCCGTTGTGGTTGCACCTACGGTACGGCCATCTGTATCGCTGAGGCACGCAAGCCTCCCCACCAACGGCAAGGTCCATGGTTCATGGGGGGGAGGAAGAAATGAATATGTTTGGTAAATCCAGTATCTTTCTGCCTTGGTTATCTCTGTTAGAGGAAGGTTGGGGTTAGTCCACTATTGCTCTCAGGGCCTCATATAGTATAGATCTTTAGGTTCACATGCACGATAAGTGGCTAACAAGACTCGGTTTTTTTCCGAGAGGGCCATGGGACCTTTTACGCGCGTAGACTGCATGTAAAGTAGTCGAACGTAAATGTAGCTGTCGGGGCTGAGGGACTAGCCACTCTGTACTCCGATTATTGTCATAGATGAGGCTCACTTTTATATTTTAAGATGGTCGTGAGTTTATGAGAATTTCATTTTATTGTACTCATTATGTTATGTTATAATTAACTTCCAGTTTGTAATTTGGGCAATAATAAAGTATAATATTTTCATCAAGTGCTACCTGAACAAAAATAAACATCAAGACTGCAGCTATCGATGAAATTAGAATAAATAAATAAATAAATGAAGACTGGAATCAAAGATTATAAGAGATCTACACTTGCATTTTGAGAATATTTGTAAAACAAAAAAGACTCCAGACGAATGGAACACAGATCTAATCCATCCACTTCATAAAATGGGAGACAATCGAAATGTCAAAAATTACAGAAGTATACCAGTTTTATCATTGGTGAAAAAAACGTTGTCAAAAACTCTCCTGGACACAGCCAAAAAACTTTAGAGAAACAGCTGTCAAAAATATCAGGCTGGTTTTCGAAACGGAAGGTTCTGTGCATTTAAAATCAATAATTCGCAACAGAATGATAACCTGCAAACCTATTATAGTATTATTCACTGATTTCAAAAATAATTGCTTTCTATAGATGGAGGAACACCAGATGAAACCATTCAAGAATCAGAGGTTAATACAACATCATCAAACGTAATTTGTGTAACTCAAACAAATACGACATTTAAAATGTAATTTGTGGAGAAATATCTCAACCATTTGAAATAATAATTGGTGTTTGAGAAGGGGATGGTGTATCCCATTTCTGGTTAACTATTTTTTAGAAAAAATGTAAGAATCTGGAATTTGGAGCAAACAGACCATAGCGTAGTTGTACCAGTAATTCTGCGAAGGCAGTCGAATGGTATTAAGTTAAACTGTTTGGCTTTCGCGGGCCGTTTTTCAAACCCGGCAGAAGCTAAATGGCTCTGAGCACTATGGGACTCAACATATGTGGTCATCAGTCCCCTAGAACTTAGAACTACTTAAACCTAACTAACCTAAGGACATCACACAACACCCAGTCATCACGAGGCAGAGAAAATCCCTGACACCGCCGGGAATCGAACCCGGGAACCCGGGCTCGGGAAGCGAGAACGCGACCGCGAGACCACGAGATGCGGACTGGCAGAAGCTGTTGCAAAAATGAACCTTCTGTAAATAATATCAAACACAACTGGTCTCAAAATTTCAGATGAAAAAACTGATGTCATGACGTATATAAAAATATAGCCAAAGATATAGCAACACGAAAAGGTAAAAAATAGAGCTATTAAATAATTTCAAACATCTTGGAGAAACCATATTGCAAAAGGGATTAGAAGAATTTTCAGTGTATTTGAGCGTCAGTCAAATGGTAAGAGCATATAGTTAAACTAAATATATCTACAAGGCAGGCAAATCCAAAAACACAAAACTAAACACAGTAACCCACTGGCAAGATCAGATGTTCATATGCATGTGAATGATTAGTAGTGAACGTAGTACAGATACCTAAAAGATGACGTATTAGATAAATAGTGAATTCAATACAAAATACACATGGTTGTATTTCAGGAAAAAAGAAATCAGTAATAGCATGGACTGCAGAAATGAGAGAAGGACTAGAAGGAAAGAACGTCAAAGTATAGGAAATAACTAAAACAAACATTTTCTAGGAAAAAAACTATTGCTTTAGAAGGCTTTCAAGGCAGAGTATATCAGAATTCAGGAAGAACATACACAGAAGGAATAAAACGACAACATGGGGAGAAAATGAGACAGCACTGGAAAAAACAGAAAAGAATAAAGAAAGAAAAAGATCTGAAGCTCTTACATGACATAAGTTGATCAGTACGAAGATTTGAAAAAAGATGTTACTCAGACACACATGCAGACGTGCCGATCCCCTGCCTTTCATCAGATAACTGCCTGCTCCGTCCCCTTATCGCGTCCTATGATGGGGCGCACCATTGGAAATCTTTGACTTTCTTCCAAGTTACCGCATCCGCTGATTAACTGTACTCGGGTGAAATGCACAAACCCTCCGGATCCTTCGTCAGGCCTCGAACTTGTTTGTCTCCTCCTGTGGCAGTACTAGATATTACCGCAGGGTTCCCACTAGTGGGAAACTTTGACCTACCTGTCAGCCATCGGGCTCTCCTGGCCACTCCTTGCGACGACCGTTACAGACCCAGCCTCAACGTCGGCGCCGTCGCCGTCGTGCGACCTGCTATACAATTGGTACTGGTGCCGAGGGCATGACAAGGACGGCACCCTCTGTGTCAGCAGCATCAAGCGCGGCTCCATCGAACCAGTCGCCGTAATCTGGACACGCTCTCTTGAGTCGAAAGACGAAAGCCACATCCCAGGTACGTACTAGTAATTTGCCGTGAGCTTTGAAAGAGTTTAAGAGAGAGTAAGTTTCACTACTCTCAGGTACTTCTTTCAGTAACTGAATCAGTCCTTGGCCAGTATTCAACACACAGCTTCCTTTTTTGCTGTTTGCTTAACCCACCTTGCTACAAGGCGCTGGTGGGGCAGTTTTTTTTAGCAAACAGTAACGACAAGTAGTTACACTATGTGATCGAAAGTATCCGGATCCCCACAAAAACATACGTTTTTCATATTAGGTGCATTGTGCAGCCCCCTACTGCCGGGTACTTCATATTAGCAACCTCAGTAGTCATTAGATATCGTGAGAGAGCAGAATGGGGCGCTCCCCGAAACTCACGGACTTCGAACGTGGTCAGGTGATTGAGTGCCACTTGTGCCACATGTCTGTACGCTTGATTCCCACACTCCTAAACATCCCTGGGTCCACTGTTTCCGATGTGATAGTGAAGAGGCAAAGTGAAAGGACACGTACAGCACAAAAGCGTACAAGTCGACTTCGTCTGTTGACTGACAGAGAATGCCGACAGTTGAAGACGGTCGTAATGTGTAATAGGCAGACACCTATCCAGAACATCACACAGGAATTCCAAACTGCGTCAGGATCCACTGCAAGTACTATGACAGACTCGAGGTGAGAAAACTTGGATTCCATAGTCGAGCGGCTGCTCATAAGCCACACATCACGCCGGTAAACGCCAAAAGACGCCTTGCTTGGTGTAAGGAGCGTAAAAATTGGACAATAGAATAGTGATAAAACGTTGTATGGGGTGAAGAATCACGGTATGCAATGTGACGATCCGATGGCAGGGCGTGGGTATGACGAATACCCGCTGAACGTTATTTGCCAGCGTGTGTAGAGCCAACAGTAAAATTCAGAGGCGGTGGTGTTATGGTGTGGTCGTGTTTTTCATGGAGGGGGCTTGCACCCTTTATTATTTTGCACTATCACAGCACAGGCTTACAATGATGTTTTAAACACCTTCTTGCTTCCCACTGTTGAACAGCAAATCGGGGACGGCGATTGCATCTTTCAACACGATCGAACACCTGTTCATAATGCACGGCCTGTGGTGGACTGATTACACGATAATAACATCGCTGTAATGGACTGTCCTGCACAGAGTCCTGACCTGAATCCTATAGAATACCTTTGGGATGTTTTGGAACGCCGATTTCGTGCCAGGCCTCACCGAACGACATCGATACCTCTCCTCAGCGCAGCACTCCGTGAAGAATGGGCTTCCATTCCCCAAGAAACCTTCCAGCACCTGATTGAACGTTTGCCTGAGAAAGCGGAAGCTGTCAGCAAGGATAAGGGTGGGCCAACGCCGTACTGAATTCCAGCATTACCGATGGAGGGCGCCACGAACTTGTAAGTCGTTTTCAGCCAGGTGTCCGGATACCTTTGATCACATAGTGTACGTTAGCATGTTGTGAAGGGAAAACTTGTTTATTCTTCCTCTGCACCTGATGAAAGACGTGCGTAACTGTAGCCCAAACCTTTGAAGCTGAAAAGCTTTTACATGTTGAATGGAAACTGTGTGCGTCAAAACTTCGCACTAGTAAAGTGAAGGCAAACATCTTTCAAGATTCCGATTATAGATTATGATGTAGAAACGCCTTTGCTACACTACATTTGAACATGAATAAAACCGTACAAATTACTTTTAATTTATGTGATATTAATTAATCTCAACTGCATCTTACTATTAGTAAATGAAAGTGAACATCAAGAATAGTTAAAAATAATGCGCAGAACGTGTTACTCATCACACAGCCACAAACAGTGGCTAATTGTTAAGAGTTAAAAAAGTGCCCTGTTATAAAGTGCATCTACTGGATTTATAGGATAATTTTGTCAATGAATATCGCTCCTAACTGTCTCAAAAGCTTCGTTTAGGCTCTACAATTCTTTCTCACTTTTGCAACGGATAACTCGGCTCTACACTGTCTGCACACGGCAAGAACGTGTATTATTGAACCGCTTGTAACTGAAATAAATCAGGGCGCGTCAATGTGCCTTATCTTACTTATTTTATCAGGCTGCTTTCGTAGATTAAACTTTGGGTGTCTTTCCGAAAATATAGTTCACTGTAGAAGCTGTAGTTCAAGGCGTGGCAGTGCTGGTTTTGCCAAAACTACACTACTGGCCAGAATGCTACACCAAGAAGAAATGCAGATGATAAACGGGTATTTATTGGACAAATATATTATACTACAACTAACATGTGATTACATTTTCACGCAATTTGGGCGCACTGATCCTGAGAAATCAATACCCAGAACAACCACCTCTGGCCGCAATAACGGCCTTGATACGCCTGCGCATTGAGTCGAACACAGCTTGGATGGCGTGTACAGGTACAGCTGCCCTTGCAGCTTCAACACGATACCACAGTTCATCAAGAGTAGTGACTGGGGTATTGTGATGGGCCAGTTGCTCGGCCACCATTGACCAGACGTTTTCAATTGGGGAGAGATCTGGAGAATGTGCTGGCCAGGGCAGCAGCCGAACGTTTTCTGTAGCCAGAAAGACCCGTACAGGACCTACAACATGCGGTCGTGCATTATCCTGCTGAAATGTAGGGTTTCGCAGCGATAGAATGAACGGTAGAACCACGGGTTGTAACATATCTGAAATGTAATGTCCACGGTTCAAAGTGCCGTCAGTGCGAACAACAGGTGACCGATATGTGTAACCAATGGCACCCCATACTATCACGCCGGCTGATACGCCAGTATGGCGATGACGAATACACGCTTCCAATGTGCATTCACCGCGATGTCACCAAACATGGATGCGACCTTCATGATGCTGTAAACAGAACCTGGATTCATCCGAAAAAAAAAAATACGTTTTGCCATTTGTGAACCCTGGTTCGTCGTTGAGTACACCATCGCAGGCGATCCTGACTGTGGTGCAGCGTCAAGGGTAACCGCAGCCATGCTCTCCGAGCAGATAGTCCATGCTGCTGGAAACGTCATCGAACTGTTCGTGCAAACGTCCCCATTTGTTGACTCAGGGATCGAGACGTGGCTGCACGATCCGTTACAGCCATGCGGATAAGATGCCTGTCATCTCGACTGCTAGTGATACGAGGCCGTTAAGATCCAGCACGGCGTTCCGTATTACCCTCCTGAACTCACCGATTCCATATTCTGGTAACAGTCATTGGAACTCGACCAGCGCGTTCAGCAATGTCGCGATACGATATACTGCAATCGCGATAGACTACAATCCGACCTTTATCAAAGGCGGAAACTTGATGGTACGCATTTGTCCTCCTTACACGATGCATCACAACAACCTTTCACTAGGCAACGCCGGTCAACTGCTGTTTGTGTATGAGAAATCGGTTGGAAACTTTCCTCTTGGCAGCACGTTGTAGGTGTCACCACCGGCGCCAACCTTGTGTGAATGCTCTTCAATGCTAACCATTTGCATATTACAGCATCTTCTTATAGTCGGTTAAATTTCACGTCTATAGCACGTCATCTTCGTGGTGTAGCAATTTTAATGGCCAGTAGTGTATATTCACTCAATGTGTGAGGATAAGCTTAATGAAACACTTACAAATGGCGAAGGGGAAGTATTCTGCAGTTATACTGAATCCTTTTCTTGAAACAGAAAAGAATCTCGAACTAAGATCAACAAAAGTTTTTCTTAGTATTTTCATATACCATAAAAATTACTTTAAACAGAATATTTAAGTTACGCAAAATTTACATATTGCCTTTTCAGAGGAAATACTTTTACTAACGATGGTGGGAGGAAACTAAGTAGAATGCAGAACAAATGACTGATAGTTCACTCTGGATACCTACGTAGGTTCTCTTGAACAGAATGAAATCCTTAGACTACAATACTTCGCGATTAGCGCTTGCAATAAATTAAACTCTGTGCATGTTACCTCTCCCAAACGTGTCGTCTCTCTACGAAATCATGTCAACTCATCCTCTATGCTCAATTACATCAGGGAGCACGCCAAATAAAGTTCAAGTCTCTGTGCGGTACGTACGCCACCCAGCTCCTCACTCTGCCGTGACAACACACTGCCCCACAACTGCTTCCCTCATGAGCCCGTGCTGCACTCTGTGATAATACAACCACTGTTAGTGAAAGCATGCTTATCACCTACGTGTTCACCCATGCAAAGTTGCTCATACTGGTAAACATTCCAAATAAATTGTCAAATACATTAAACTGAACGTCATTTCACGTGATACATACATCTTTCATAACTACACTCCTGGAAATTGAAATAAGAACACCGTGAATTCATTGTCCCAGGAAGGGGAAACTTTATTGACACATTCCTGGGGTCAGATACATCACATGATCACACTGACAGAACCACAGGCACGTAGACACAGGCAACAGAGCATGCACAATGTCGGCACTAGTACAGTGTATATCCACCTTTCGCAGCAATGCAGGCTGCTATTCTCCCATGGAGACGATCGTAGAGATGCTGGATGTAGTCCTGTGGAACGGCTTGCCATGCCATTTCCACCTGGCGCCTCAGTTGGACCAGCGTTCGTGCTGGACGTGCAGACCGCGTGAGACGACGCTTCATTCAGTCCTAAACATGCTCAATGGGGGACAGATCCGGAGATCTTGCTGGCCAGGGTAGTTGACTTACACCTTCTAGAGCACGTTGGGTGGCACGGGATACATGCGGACGTGCATTGTCCTGTTGGAACAGCTAGTTCCCTTGCCGGTCTAGGAATGGTAGAACGATGGGTTCGATGACGGTTTGGATGTACCGTGCACTATTCAGTGTCCCCTCGACGATCACCAGTGGTGTACGGCCAGTGTAGGAGATCGCTCCCCACACCATGATGCCGGGTGTTGGCCCTGTGTGCCTCGGTCGTATGCAGTCCTGATTGCGGCGCTCACCTGCACGGCGCCAAACACGCATACGACCATCATTGGCACCAAGGCAGAAGCGACTCTCATCGCTGAAGACGACACGTCTCCATTCGTCCCTCCATTCACGCCTGTCGCGACACCACTGGAGGCGGGCTGCACGATGTTGGGGCGTGAGCGGAAGACGGCCTAACGGTGTGCGGGACCGTAGCCCAGCTTCATGGAGACGGTTGCGAATGGTCCTCGCCGATACCCCAGGAGCAACAGTGTCCCTAATTTGCTGGGAAGTGGCGGTGCGGTCCCCTACGGCACTGCGTAGGATCCTACGGTCTTGGCGTGCATCCGTGCGTCGCTGCGGTCCGGTCCCAGGTCGACGGGCACGTGCACCTTCCGCCGACCACTGGCGACAACATCGATGTACTGTGGAGACCTCACGCCCCACGTGTTGAGCAATTCGGCGGTACGTCCACCCGGCCTCCCGCATGCCCACTATACGCCCTCGCTCAAAGTCCGTCAACTGCACATACGGTTCACGTCCACGCTGTCGCGGCATGCTACCAGTGTTGAAGACTGCAATGGAGCTCCGTATGCCACGGCAAACTGGCTGACACTGACGGCGGCGGTGCACAAATGCTGCGCAGCTAGCGCCATTCGACGGCCAACACCGCGGTTCCTGGTGTGTCCGCTGTGCCGTGCGTGTGATCATTGCTTGTACAGCCCTCCCGCAGTGTCCGGAGCAAGTATGGTGGGTCTGACACACCGGTGTCAATGTGTTCTTTTTTCCATTTCCAGGAGTGTATTTCTCCTACTATGTACAGTTTTCTCGTTGGTTGTTTTCTTTTCATCATAGCACGGTTACACACAGGAAGGAGCTTGATTCAAACGGATCTCGGCCCGTAAAGACGTAAGCACATAAAGAGCTTCAGTTTCTTACAGTGCTGAAGTGAAACAAAATACGCACAGATTTTCATAAGCCGTTCAGAGTTGGTTCAAATGGCTCTGAGCACTATGGGACTTGACTTCTGAGGTCATCAGTCCCCTAGAACTTAGAACTACTTAAACCTAACTAACCTAAGGACATCACACACATCCATGCCCGAGGCACGATTCGAACCTGTGACCGTAGCGGTCGAGCGGTTCAGAGTTGCTGTCTGATATTTTTGTATAACTTATTTCACATTATTGCGTACATTTAATTCCAACTGTGCACAATAAAATTCCCACAGGGTACTAGAACACATCGCCAATACAATATTAATTAAACTAAGTGAGCAGTAACAACAAAGATTATAATAGGAATCACATGTTCGCATCAGTGTTAGTTTCAGATTGTTGATGTGAGCAGAAAACGTGGAAGGTGTCGGTAATGGACAATTGTTATAAACCCTGTCATTCGCTTTGAGCCGTACGGGGAAACGACAGAATGGCTGTATCCAGTGACTTTTTGCCTCTCCATTTCAAGCCAATATTTCCTAAACTCCATTTGGTTCTCCACAGTGCAATACTAGCACTCAAATTTGCATAGATCTTCGGTATTTCTGCAAAACACAAAAGAACGTTGCCTTCTAACTTGGGCTAAAAATATGCATGACCGTGAAATCTTTGTGCAATTTGTAGAAGATTTATTAGTCAAAGTAATGCCCACTTTCATTAATGATAAAAAAGATGTGCTCCCCAAATACTGATCATTATAATAGTATATTATCACTATAATCTTAACTAACTGAATGCAGGAGTTCCTTTTTTTATAAGTATGTTATGAACAACATAGCTTACGAAGTAAATTTACCACTCTTTCAGTGGGAGAACCTCCAACTTAATAAAAATTCCACTACACGAATTTTGAGAATTAATACTATACACAAAATGAAAAGCTCGTTTATGGACTACAAGCACTTTCCGTGTCGTGTAAATTGAGCGAATACGACATTGAAGAACATAGAAGTCGGACATTAAACCACCGTAGATTATTGGGAAACCCAAGTCATATTGCAAGTTCTTGTAGAAAAATTGACGATTTTTTGTATATAACAGCGAAATCTAACGGTAACGAGTAAATCCTGTGTAAACGCTATATTTAAAAAAGAATCTCCTAGTACAACTTCACTTAATGCGACTTGTGGTATAAAACAACGTATTTTTTATTACATTTTCGTAGAAATATATCGGCAATAACGTCCAATGTTCATTTTTGTTTGTTACCTATTTGGGAATTACTATCAACAATGTAAAGCTTATTTTGAAAAAATTTGTTTACTGCAGATTGTTGGTTTCAAATCAGGCATTGAAACGAATGCATCGTGAAATGTAAAATGCTGATGCACATCTTAAATGCAGAAAGAGAACAAAGATAACTGATTGTGTTAAGTAGGACAGTGTACTCTAGCATACGTTACTGTGTTAACTTTCAAAGTTACAGTAACTGGTTGAAAAAGTAAGCAACACTATCTTTGCTGCGAGGGTAGAAAACTAGAAAATTAAATTCCAATGTTTGATTTTTCAAAGTTCTGAAGTGGAATAATAGTATATTCGTCTCTGATGTTTTTTGGTTACGTATGTCCGATATTTTCAGTGTGTTAGGTCAGTACACCATATTTGTGCGACGTCTGAAAGAGAAACATATGAGAAAGTGTAGGCCTTCACGTAACCTATGTATAGAATAATTTGTTTTCATTTTGCTTCTGTTGATTCATGTACAGTAACTGGAACGAAATTATCATTCGTAGGTCTTATACTGTACAGCACTTATAGTAAGTTTTAAACGGGCTCAACAATTTATCTCATACATCATCCCAGACCGTGTTCGACATTATTGAAGAATTCATAATGTTGCTACTTCTTTCTTTACTCATTAAAGGTTTTACATTTTTTCCGGCATTTTACTGTACATACTGCATAAACAAAAGAATTTCTGTTTAGTCTCTCTGCACAAATACTCTATTGTAAATACAGCAGGTGCACTGTTTTCTGCTACTTTTTGAAGTGTTAACTTTCTGGCAGCCTAAAATTTACAAATAAAAAATTTGTGTGAAAAAAGCGAAAATCCGATTTGTGCGACTGTCGGCTATAACGACTGAAATCTGGCAGTTCCTTCGATGTAATTTTAATTGGTTTGATTGTGTATACACTGGATCATAATATTAGAGGTCTGAGAGGTCACAAATGTGACACAACCAACTAACCGTCATATCTAAAGACAGGTACAGTCAAAGCAACGTGTTTCATTATTAGCTAGCGTGCGTTAGTATTCTCTGCCTGGAGACAGCCAGTTCGAATCCTGGCGGAAGATAAACTTTTTGGCACCAATATATTTGCACAAGATGCAGAACAGAGGTTGGTATACAGTTTGTTACCATCAGGCTGTATGCTAACATTCAGAATTTAATGTCTAATCCACATACAGTGCCTAACGGTGTAAGGGTGCGTATGCTTATCGTCTGTCAGATGGAGCTGTCATAATGGTGTGCACCTAAGGAATCACTTGTTGAGCGACACTCCAACCAGAAGCATCATTCTGATGCGTATGACTGTGGAGCGGGCTTCGGGTTGCGCGTAGTAAATTTTAAGGTTAGTTTCCCTGTTAGTTTACACTACAGAAATGGTATTTAGCCACTACATTGATTTTGAGTCGTATGAAGCAAACACTACAAGTATTACATTAAGAACCGACAGCACTAGTTCTTCGGGCATATCAATTCATCTAGGGGGAGAGAGAAGCATTGGTATAATGTGCCACTTACCGTAGAGTTGCTAGTTACAACGGTAGGCAACGACTGGAGTGTATAGTGCGGGATGGTTAGGTTAGTGTTGTTTAACGTCCCGTCGACAACGAGGTCATTAGAGACGGGGCGCAAGCTCGGGTTAGGGAAGGATGGGGAAGGATATCGGCCGTGTCCTTTCAAAGGAACCATCCCGGCATTTGCCTGAAACGATTTAGGGAAATCTCGGAAAACCTAAATCAGGATGGCTGGAGACGGGATTGAACCGTCGTCCTCCCGAATGCGAGTCCAGTGTGCTAACCACTGCGCCACCTCGCTCGGTATATATATATTGCGGGAGAGAGACAGGGAACACCTAGCACGACGCCGCAAAGAATGCTACGTTCCTGTCACCGCAAAATGCATCACACACCTCCCTTGTTACTTTGACATCACTATAAATACTGGAGGATCCTCTGTCGCTACTCGAAAGACTGTTCATTGTTTGGGCCTAACAGTGTAACGCCTACACACACACACACACACACACACACACACACACACAAGCATAATGCACATACTCCTACGCAGAGTGCTTAAGATTGACCAGCTTCAGTACTTCAGCATGCCTGACCAAAGCCCACTGAAACTGATTACAAAATACGAGTTAGAGCTAATAACTATACATTTCCGAAATCATGAGTATTAAAACAAAGTATGGAATACTGAACCAACAAAAGATAAATTAATATACTGTATAAAGAGCTAAGTCAAGATTAAATGCCATCCGGAACGCTCACTATTGTTCTGTGCGTTTTATTCCAAGTAGACACATGAAACACGAATTGACATAATCATGACAAACTGTACAGATACTAGCATCCGAGGGTATAGGTATTAGTTGCCAGGCATATTCCGGATAGCAATTATTGAACTATATGAAAGAAACGTAAATCAGTTATACATTGCGGAGTGCACACACTTTATTCAATATGTAAACTACAGATATTCTTTCCGCGCGCTGTACTTGGTTGGAATAACAGAGAGCCAGCCGAGGTGGCCGAGCGGTTCTAGGCGCTACAGTCTGGAACCACGCGACCGCTGCGGTCGCAGGTTCGAATCCTGCCTCGGGCATGGGTGTGTGTGATGTCCTTAGGTTAGTTAGGTTTAAGTGTTTCTAAGTTCTAGGGGACTGATGACCTCAGAAATTAAGTCCCATAGTACTCAGAGCCATTTGAACCATTTGAACCAATAACAGAGAATTATGAAGGTGGTTCGATGAACCCTCTGCCAGGCACTTAAACGTGATTTGCAGAGTATCCATGTAGATGTAGATAATGGCATGTTCGATATGCCTGCCATAATAGGCAATGAAGTGGCGCAAACGAATAGCGAAATTATGCATGATCCGCTGAAGTTTCGGAACATCGATGCTGCCGGTGACCTCCTGAATGATTGTTTTTACAGTTCAGCAGTGGTTTCGCGGTTATTTCTGTACACCTTGTCCTTAAGAGAGCCCACAAAAAGGAGTCGCATGTGTTCAGATCCGGAGAATATGGTGGCCAATCGGGGGACATGCCAGTGGCTTCTGGGTACACCAGAACCAGAATGCGGTCCACAAAGTGCTCCTCCAGGACATCAAGCACTCTCCTGCTTCGATGTGGTCGAGCTCCGTCTTTAATGAACGACATCTTGTCGAAGTCAGCGTCACTTTGGATAATGGGGGTGAAATCATCTTCCAAAACCTTCACGTACCGCTCGGTAGTCACCGTGTCATCAAGGAATATCGCACCGATTATTGCGTCACTGGACATTGAACATCACACAGTCAACCGTTAAGAGTGAAGAGACTTTTCGATCACGAATTGAGGATTCTCAGTCTCCAGCAGGGCCAATTTTGCTTATTGACGCTCACATTCAAATGGAAGTGGGTTTCATCGCTAAACCCAACCATACTAATTCCTGTTATGTCCCGCCGCCAACCGTGCAGTTTGAACGTCCTGGCGCAAACTATTCAGATGTTATGTCGATTTTATTTCATTTAGTTGACAAAGTGTCACCCTATAAATGTAGTGTAGCACATCTAAAGCTGCAGAGGAATATATCAATTATCGACAGCATCGGTTGATTCTTTCGTATTTCACGTAGTATTCGTAATCTGTTTGGTCTTTTTTTTTTCTCTAGCATTACTTGTTCTCTGTAAATTAAGAGCAGATATTTCCAAATGTAGCTGGTATTGATTATTCCTCGTAACATAGGAATTTTCATCCACAGCAGAGCTAGGGGCACTTAAAACGTTCATATTTCAATACGAAACATCTGATAAATGCTCGAACATCATAGCTTCATCATTTTACGCACTCATCTGTTATCAGCTACCTGACTACAAAAATTTATTCGTAGAGTTTGTTTTCGTCCTATCGTGACACTTGTTGTACCAATCAAGATCGTGTTTTATATCACATATAAATTTCTTTTTGCAGGACGGGATGAGTTTGGAATAATCTACAATTTTATCAACTACGCAGGACAACTAAAATTTTCGCTGAGATTTTGTTCTAAAGCGGACGCAACGAAGTCAGAACCCGTTGAATGGCATCAAGAAGGTCATCACTTTCTCCTTTCGCTAATATTCTATAATCGATATGTTATTGATGATATGAGTGATAACAGCTTAATTGGATTTTAGTGTCTGTGGATCAGAATGTTAGAGACACTCTTGACCACTTCAAACAGTCACATCAAATGAACTTCAAATAGGCAAGAGATCCCGCCCGAACTTCGTGACTCTTTGTAACCCTGTAGGAGGTGCACTTTGATTCAAATTAAGAACTACGTATGGAGTAATATGTAATCAAATCTTATGTGTGGTAGGACGTCAAACTGTTTGTATTTTTGTGTGCAAGCTTGTGAAGAATATGAGTGCCTGAAGAACATATCTTTGTGAGTAAGCATGTTTTACATATCTTCTTTTGTTTGGGAAATGTGCTGTGCTCTGTATGGCGAAAGAAGAGCCCTGATAAATGGCAGCATTATTGTCAGCTTTCAGGTGCGAAATGCGAAAGGCCACCGTCGCTACCGCTGTCTCAACACTGAGGCATAGCTGTGGAAACGTAAACAACATTGCGTTACGCGCTTGCTTGTAATAGTACGCGAGGCAGCCTCGCCTAACTCACTGTGAGTTTCAACGCTCTACTCTCACACTTCGTACAATGGGAATTATCCTTTGCCTATATTTATTTGATAGAGATGATCGGTTTATCAGGTAAGGAAGATCCTTCTGATATACCATAAATTGTACCACTATCTAATTAAGAATTGAGGGAAATAAGAGTTAAAGCAACGGTTGATTTTCTGCTGTATAATTAATACCAATAACACCTGCCAGGTTCGCCGAGAGCGCCAATGTGTTGCTTCCTGGATTTGCTTAGGCGCGCCGGACCCAGATCGCATCTGCCCGGCGGATTACCGATGTCGGCTGGTGTGCCAGCCAGCCTGGATGTTTTTAGGCTGTTTTCCACATCCCACTAGGTGAATACCGGGCTTGCCCCCACGTTCCACCACGGTTACATGACTGGCAGAGATCTGAACACGTTCGCACTATTCCATGGATTACACTGGACGCAGACAGCTGGGGTACACTAATTCCTTGCCAGGGGTTATGGGGTGGCGGCAGGAAGTGCATCCATCCACCCCTTAACACTAACCTTGCCATGTCCGTTCCCAACAATGCAGACCTTGCGTAACAGTGGGACAAGGCACCAGCGAAAGAAAGAAAGAAATTAATAATATTTTTATGGGCTTGGATATTGAAGCAATTATTAGATTTTACACAAAACCATGCACAAACTATCTGCATATGATAGCTCCTAGGTAAATGAAAGGTTCAGCAATACAGAAGTACACAGCTATGGTAGTAAACTCAGATAATCTGGCAGAAAAAATTCAAATGAAACTTTTATCAATGTGCGATGTACATTGTTTGAATAGGGTTATATTAACAATATATCGTTTTGTAAAGGTCATCGAAACTATCGTTTCTAAGAATATTTCAAACCTCCCTGTGTATACGACTACCGTAATATAAACAATGGCACACATGTGGGTACCACATGATTTCCGTTTCAAAGAAGTCAGCTCCACCTTGTTGGTTCCCAATCACGTCTTCTGATTCGCGAATTCTATTCTCAGCAGGTTGAATTCAGTTTTAAAGAAGTTTTACTCGCAAATGTGAATAATGTATGTAAAGTTATACTCAGTTATGTTTGGCATTAATAATCAGCTTCAGTCAGCTATACAAGGAGCTCCAATCTTTCTTTCTTTCTTTCTTTGTCTGAGCCTTGTCCCACAGTTACACAGGGTCGGCCATGGTTAATCGGATGTGGCATGGTAAGTTTAAGGGGTGACCGGATGGCCTTCCTGCCGCCACCCCGTACCCCCCGGGAAGGAATTAGTGTACCCCAGCTATATGTGTCTAATGTAAGCCATGTAATAGTGCGAATGTGTTGAAAATGTCTGTGCGTCGTGTAACTGAGGCGGAACGTGGGGACCAGCCCGGTATTCACCTAGGGGGATGTGGAAAACCGCCTAAATACCACATTCAGGCAGGCCGGCACACCAGCCCTACGTCGTTATTCCGCCGGGCGGATTCTATCCAGGGCCGGCGCGCCTACCTGAGTCCAGGAAGCAGCACGCTAGCCCTCTCGGATACCCTGGTGGGTGATACAAGGAGCTCCAATAACAGCTAATAGTTCTGGATTGTTATATAAACTAACTGGAACATTATGGAGTAAATTTAAGCACTTCTTTATTTCTAGTTTTCTTTAACGATAATCGCTATGTGAAAGACATCCTTCCTTAATTCGATTTCTGCTCAAACCCGCTGCTACAAGACCGGCGTAATTTCTTCAACTGCTGTCCAGTTTCTTATTCCGAGTTCAGCCTGTCCAGTCAGCCGGATGACGTACTTTCTCTGCCGTCTATAAACCCTCGGAAGCAAAATAAAGAGCTATCAGTCGCTACAGACAAGGAATTCATGTCCCACATGTCTCATCGCCATAGAAACGACACTTTGTGGTGGTCCGCACTTCGTTAGAATCGTGCAGCCGTGTTCCATTTTTTTGCAAATGTCTGCGGGTTTTGCCTCGGGCATGGATGTGTATGATGTCAGGTTAGTTAGGTTTAAGTAGTTCTAAGTTCTAGGGGACTGATGACCTCAGAAGTTAAGTTACATAGTGTTCAGAGCCTTGTTTTTTTTTTTGTGTCTGCGGGTTTTTGAGCCTTGCTATCGCTCTGTGGAGCTAACTTTCTCCCAGCAATACAAGATACATCTGTCCGATAAAATGTTCTAAAGTACTTTTTGAAGCATGTATATTATTTTGAGCTTGGTTCGAACTTCATTAAAATAGCGTACCAATAGTAAAAAATCCAACGAAATGATTGGTGAAGAACTTCTCTGGCGACAGTCAGCAACAAGGAGAACTATAGCATGATGATGAAAATTCTAAAACACCATAGAATAGTGGTAGATTGCGACGAAGTCCACGTCCCACAGTCAGTGTGTATGACGGAATGCACTGACGTAAGAATTTGTAACTTTGCAGATCCCCCGCCGTACAAAAAGAACTGGTACAACTGCAGTCCGGTGTGCGACAGAATATCATGCCAGCTGAGACTGTGTCCGTGGTCCCACGAGCGATTATTGCCGGCAACTGGGAAGGGTAAGTTGGAATCTTTAGCGAGACTCATCTGTAAGTCGCAAAACTGCATTTGCGGACAAGAATGTTCTCTTTTATTTTTTTTGAAATTATGTGTTACTTTTACATTTTCTTGCAGTCAGCGATTGGTACGGCTGTACAAAACGTGGGAACCAGGTTGACTGTTACCTTAGCAGTCTTGGTGATAAGTCTACGACCAAATTACTCGAAACTTTCTAATCACAGGAACATCTTTCTTCTAATCAGTTTGTTTTTGAAAATAGACAAATGAGAAACATCTTTGATGTTACAAGGTGCATATTCCAAAGTGCTTGCAATACAGTTGACCTGCCAAGGCAGTTGCGAAATGATGGATAACTGAATAATTTGAAATGGAAGTATTCAGATTGTTGTTGGTAAAGTAATACCATGTTTAGAGATATGAGTTGTAATTATCGAGGAGAACGAAAATTGTTTATTAATGCACGGTCTCAATGTGACCAGGGTCGTTCTTTGAAAAACATTGCTAGCAATATAATGTGTTACCTTCTGTCTAGCAGAATTAACTGTAAAAACCGCGTCGTGTACAAAAATAGGGCCAACCTTGCGAATGTATGTTTAGTAGGAGACAGTCACATGCATAAGTAAGACAGTGGCCCGAAAATTGAACCACGTCGAAAATGCGACATATCCTCAGTCATTTATATTATTTTCCCTTAGAGCACTGACTGAATTATTCGATATCATTTTAAGCTCTTTTCTTGATGTACCATTCAAACCGACTGTTCACCCATCAGGACAAGAAAACTTAAGCTTTTCTAAGTGAGGTTCACGTCTAATGGTGTAGGGGAGAATGGAGTGGGAGTATGGTTTACTGGAGGTGAGTGGGGAAGTAGACGATGATTTCAACTGTAGACATAATGCAATGCTCCTGATGTAGCCAGACAACAGACGACAACACTGAATCCTGGAGCCAGACATGATAGTGAGACTGCTCCATAGTATGCGCTTCTCAAAGAAGCAGCCCAACAGTGAGCGGTCTTAGCTAATCCTGAGTCAGGATGGTTGAACAGCATCATTAGTCGGCTGACCAGATTGTAGCAGGCTGGTGAACGACCTGGTTAGCGATGACTGTGGCGTTCGGAAGCCTAATCCTGGATATATGGCTGGAACTCCATGTCTGGCGATATCGGACCAGAACACCACAGATCTTGGAGGACCTCCATTCGTACCTTGGATATGAGGCTGGAGCAAGATCTCCAGCTGGTAGTCTTGTGAAGTTGGCGGCTGAGTGAAAACGACATGATTCTAGGGAGACTGGAAGTGGTCATTGGCTTGCAGCCGAGCTGCTTTGATAATAGGTTGCATCAGAAGAGTGTCAGTGATCCAAAGGCAGAGAGTGAGACGCGACTGCCGTTGACGCATGGACAGGCTGTGGCGATGACCTGTTCGGTTGGTTCAGGGTTACATATTCGGCAAGAGAGGGCTTATTAAGACAAACATTGCAGCATACTTCAGTGCCGAAAGAGTTCCTGTTGGCTGGCGATTGGCTCGAGAATTGGGTCGCTGTTGAAGAAGCTGCTGAAATGGCGAAATGTTGCATTGGCTGGTTGCAAACCGCATCTTGAATATGGCATGGACTTCCGTCTGGGCCAATACTATACTATTTCCTCCCTCCAAGGAGTAATTTGGTCAAAAAAATTCCTACTTGAGAAACTGGCTGTAACAGAAGTGCTAATATACACTGATGGGAAAAAATCGCAACAGTAAGGAGTTGTGCGACAGAAACGAAACTTGGTAAGCTTGTTTCTACACCTGAAAGATGATATACAGGGTGAGTCACCTAACATTACCGCTGGATATATTTCGTAAACCACATCAAATACTGACGAATTGATTCCACAGACCGAACGTGAGGAGAGGGGCTAGTGTAATTGGTTAATACAAACCATAAAAAATGCACGGAAGTATTTTTTTAACACAAACCTACGTTTTTTTTAAATGGAACCCTGTTAGTTTTGTTAGCACATCTGAACATATAAACAAATACGTAATCAGTGCCGTTTGTTGCATTGTAAAATGTTAATTACATCCGGAGATATTGTAACCTAAAGTTGACGCTTGAGTACCACTCTTCCGCTGTTCGATCGTGTGTATCGGAGAGCACCGAATTACGTAGGGATCCAAACTGAACGGTGATGGACCTAGGTACAGTAAGAGACTGGAACAGCACATTACCTCCACATGCTAACACCTTTTTATTGGTCTTTTTCACTGACGCACATGTACATTACCATGAGGGGTGAGGTACACGTACACACGTGGTTTCCGTTTTCAATTACGGAGTGGAATAGAGTGTGTCCCGACATGTCAGGCCAATAGATGTTCAACGTGGTGGCCATCATTTGCTGCACACAATTGCAATCTCTGGCGAAATGAATGTCGTACACGCCGCAGTACATCTGGTGTAATGTCGCCGCAGGCTGCCACAATACATTGTTTCATATCCTCTGGGGTTGTAGGCACATCACGGTACACATTCTTCTTTAACGTACCCCACAGAAAGAAGTCCAGAGGTGTAAGATCAGGAGAACGGGCTGGCCAATTTATCCGTCCTCCACGTCCTATGAAACGCCCGTGGCCCGTGTTTGTTACAACACGCAACTGAACGTCGGATGTAATTAACATATTACAATGCAACAAACGGCACTGATTACGTATTTGTTTATATGTTCAGATGTGCTAACAAAACTAACGTGGTTCCATTTAAAAAAACGTAGGTTTGTGTTAAAAAACATACTTCCGTGCATTTTTGTATGGTTTGTATAAAACGATTACACTAGCCCCTCTCCTCACGTTCGGTCTGTGGAATCGGTTCGTCAGTATTTGATGTGGTTTACGAAATATATCCAGCGGTAACGTTAGGTGACACACCCTGTATAAGAGTGATGCTATTAGCATCGCAATGAAGATGTAAATCAGATGCTCTTTAAATATACATTGTAACGGTCGGGAGCTTTGGTTAACTTTCACATTGGACGTTGGGAGTTGGCGTCAGTCAAGAATACCTTCAAGACGACAAAAAGCCCCTTGTCAACAGCTCACTGAGTTTGAACGTGGTCGTGTAACAGGAAGACTTGGCAGGAATGTAGCCAGTGTACCTGATTACTGGCGTAGTGGTTACGAGAATGCACGGTCGCAAGAAGACCGGGTTTTAGACCCCACGTGACACTACAAGGTAGGGAAGACAGTCGTGTGCGGCGTATGGCTTTGGCGCATCATACTACATCTGCAGCAACAATTTGAGCAGCAGGTGGCATCACAGTGACACAACGAACTGTTACAAAACGGTTACTTCAAGGACAGCTCCGACCTAGGGGCCCTGTAGCATGCGTTCCTGTGACCCCAAACCACCGCCATTTGCGATTTCAGTGGTGCCAAGTGTGAGCTCGTTTGAGGGCTGAGTGGGGTTCTGTTGTGTTTTCTGATGATATCCGGATCTGCCTCGGTGCCAGTGGCGGCCATGTGTTGGTTAGGAGGAGGCCAGCTGAGGGCCTGCAACCAACCAACCAACCAACCAACCAACCAACCAACCAACCTGCGTGCTAGGCACACTGGACCCACAAGTGGATTTACGATCTGGTGTGCGATTTCGTATAACAGGAGGAGTGCTTTCGTGGCTATCCCACGTATCCTGTAAATTTGTACGTCAGTCTGGGGATTCGACCTGTTGTTCTGTCGTTCATGAACAACATTTCAGAGGGTGTTTTCCAATAAGATACCGCTCGTTTACGTACCGCTGTTGTAGTCCAACATGTTCTACGGAGTGTCGACAAGTTACCTTGCTCTACTCTATCACGAGATCTGTCTCCAATCGAGCACATATGGGACGTCTACAGACAACATTAATCGCCTCTGTATTGACTGACCAAATGGAACAGGCATCTCACAATCTGACATCTGGCACCTGTCCGACACAATGCACACACGTTTGTATACTTGCATTCAACATTCTGACTGTTACACCGGTTATGAATGTACCAGAACGTCACAGTTTTAACTGCTTGTATCGTGCTTACATTAACATGTGATCTTACAATGTTAAGCTCTTTCATATGTTACCCAGACAAATGTATTCCAGAAATTTCACTTTTTTACAGTAATTACTTTTTGGTATTGCGTTCTTTTTTCTGACAGTGTATTTACAATTTTTTATGCTACGCGTCCTCCTACTGAAGCATGGAGTAACATATAGGCTTTAGGTTCTGGTTTGCACTACCCTCCCTCAGCTCTTTCTTTTTAGTCTGGTAAGCTGCTGTTTCATTTCATATAACACAAAGGAGATGGGAATCAGGAAGGTGTCCTATCACTGCAACCCCACTAACCTCACCCCCGTTTGTAGTATCTTCCTCAAAATCACTGAATAACTAGTAAAAAACGTTTCCAAAATGTAGAACAAAAGGATGATTAGAGTTTAATGCCCCATCGACATCGAGGCTATTGGAGGCAGAACACAAGCATGGAATGTTTCAAGGATGGAGGAGAAAACTGGCCATTCCCTTTCAAAGAAAGCATCCTGCCATTTGCTCAGGACGATTTAGGGATATCATGGAAAACTTAAGTCTAGATGGTCGGACATAGATGTGAACCATCATCCTCCAGAATGCAAGTCCATTGTTCTAACCACTGCGCCACCTCATTTGGTATATCCCACAGGACCATGCCCTGTGCTATCCTCAGTAAACAATACTGGATGTTCTTCCTATGGTAAAGACCAAACCAGCACAGGTGCTTTCCCTAGTTTCAGCCTATGTCCCTTAACACCACTCAACAATTACTCCAGAATACCTGAGATGTTTTCCAATAACGTCATTTCCATAGCATTGCCAGATATCTAAGGTGGATTTTGTTCTGACATGCACGTTGTATCTCGAGGGACCTGGAGCTCTTTAACTGATGACATCACAGCCAGTGACTCATCTTTAATCAGTGGTATCTCAGCCCCTTGTTACTTTGCGTCAGTGTCAAATGATCTGAAGACAGAAAATCCTAACTGGCAATACTTGGCTCGTGTTCTTCTTTGTCAGTGCTGCGCCACTGTATACATCTACGTTTTTAGAAGTAGAAAGCATTCACTAGCTCCTATCCTAGCTGTCATCATAGTACCACACTACATGTTCTTTGCCATCTAATGATATCACATTTACTATCCCATTTCCTAGTATACAATTTAACTATTTACAGCACTCACTGTGCTTGGTATAGACATATTATACACTCATGTTCAGAAAAAACTGAAAACCTTAGAACGATTAGAGACAGGACATTCATATTCACAGGACGTGTACATTACTATGTTCTGCAGAAATGATTAGTATTTGACTGAAGTCGTTGCATTATTTGTCCTGTTTCCTAGTAGGCACAGGGAAGACCATGGGCCATGATAACTTGTTCCATGTGCGATGGCATCTACGCTTATAAGGCACGAATGGCATCCTGTGGGATAGCCATCCATGCCACTTTCTTCTGGTTCGAAAGTTCATCAGTGGTGGTTGGTATAGGGTCACAGCTTTGCATCCCTTGTTTCATCATATCCCATACATTTTCAATTGGTGACAAGTCTGGTGATCTGGCTGGCCAGGGTAAAACTCGTACATTATGCGATACCAAGAAGGCACGTGTTCATGCAGCAACATTCGACCGGGTGTTGTTATGCTGAAATATTGTGTACGGCGTGTTGTGCAGAAATGTTATGGCTACGGGTCCCAGGTCATTCATGGAACTCGCACTGGTCACAATGCCCTGGACATCCACAAAAGTGCTTTGTAGTTGTACTTAACAGGTCTGCACAACATATGGCATTGAGTTAGCACTGTGACAGGTATGTGCTAAGGTCTGATCAGGGTAGTTCCAGAAAATAGTCGGTAGTTGCCAACCGCAAGGTGCAACGAGTATAATATCTTTGAATAGGAGGATCTTTGATGGTTAAGAGAGCCGAGCGCGTGCAGTAAAAAACCGAGGAGTCGCAGCTAGGTGCCCGGAGGAAGCAGACGTGTGATTGCAGCGTTACGGTACGTCGCTGCCTCTGACCAAACTTTAGCATGTAAATGAGAGAAGATATATAATCATTTCAAATTGGTTTTTGTTAGATAATGTTCAGAGTTAGGATTTGTATGTCCAAGGTTTGACGCAGTAAGCATTTTGTAAAAATTTTTGTATGAGTGATTCGTACTACGAAAATGTTTGAAATAGTAGGTTTTGTGTATGACTTAAAATTTTAACTATATATATATATATATATATATATATATATATATATATATATATATATATATATATATATATATATATATATATTGAGATAAACATTGTGTTTAAATCTAACAGCCTGAATCATAATCCACATCCTTTGCTTGTATTGAATATGAAAATGAGTAGTAAACTAAAGTTACCCACCAATGAAAGAACCAAGTAAACATCAGGGCCAAAAGTTAATTTTCCAGTACCATCTTAATGCCATTCCACAAACGGCATTATTCTCTTAAACTTGATTGCTGAGTCAAATACATGTTGCATTTCTGGTAAAATGGAGGAGTACATGAAATAAGTTCACAGACGCAGTCAGATGCAGGTTTGCTGAATAAATAATTTAGAACAATCTTATCACTGATACTCTCACAATTTTGGTTAGATACTTTCAACTGCATGTCTTGTGCGAATGCAGTCACTGTGATCCCTCTGCCCCCGTCTCAAGCGATCCAAAATGTGCCATCTTTTTCAAACAAACATAAGCTGAGGTCGTCCAAAAACACTGTCTGATGCCATTACTGTCCCAGTGATGACGCCCGATACACCACTGTAGTCTAGCATCTTTCTGCACATTCATCAAAGGTAGGCGGAGAAATGGACGACGCGCACGTAACCCATACCTTAATAAACGGCGATGGACTGTCACCCCCGATACTGTACAATGTTTTACACTGTTCCACTGTTGCGTCCACTGTTGCGCCAGAACCGAGGAAGGTGCAGATCTGTCTAACAATGCCATTCGGATGAGGTGTCGATCCTCTCGTTGTGTGGACTGGATGGTGTGACCTGACCCATCTCGTCATGTTCTACGGGCTTCCGTGAACCATTCTGCACTGCACCTGTTCCACTGCCAATAATACGACCTCTTTCTCACTTATTTGACAGTAAGGTTCTCGCATACGTGTGCGAGGCGTCCTGCGCATCTTTTCAAGTCACACTGATCCATTTCTTTCGGTTTATAGCGGCAATGAGAGCCGCAGGTAGGTGGTGTTGCGCCGCGATGCCTATGTTGACCTTCAACCCACGGGCTGACATGGTTCAAATGCTAATCATTTCTGCAGAACATACTAATGATGTCCCGTGAATATGAACGTCCTGTCCCTAGTCGTTCAAGGTGTTTTGTTTTTTCTGATCATGAATGTGTATACTAGAACAGAGTACTAAATTACTCCTTCTCTGTTTACAACAAACTTCTTTTGTATTTGCCTATTACCTGCATTGACTTAAATCCTCTTGTATCCATAGCCTTCCTTACTTCGCCAAAAATTTTCCGTACGCTGCCTGGCGTAATGCCAATCTGTCGACATACCCATGTCATACCCAAGTAATACCCCTCAGTCCCCTTTCAAGTACCATAACAGAGTCTACATCCCGGTACAGTAGGAACAAGATGAAGGGAAGAGAACAAACTCAACGATCCATGCACTTCAGTCCGGAACCGCGCTGCTGCTACGATCGCAGGTTCAAATCCTGCCTCGGGCATGGATGTGTGTGATGTCCTTAGGTTAGTTAGGTTTAAGTAGTTCTAAGTCTATGGGACTGATGACCTGAGATGTTAAGTCCCATAGCGCTCAGAGCCATTTGAACTATTTTCAACCAACGATCCATGGATCCAACAGGTGTTATAAGTGATACAGCATACAGTCGCTCCTATCACACATGTTCGACAACAATTACAGCCCTTTGTTGGTCAACCATATCAACCTACAACAGATACCAGTCCTGAGAGCAAAAGAAATGGTGCCGGCACTGTGGGCGAATGGATCTCCGTTGGAGGTGGGTGTAGGCATTGACGATGGAGGCAGTCAAATGTTGTATCAATTATTTATTGTCAACCATAAGCGGAGGTAGTGCAATTCATCTGCAGGCAACGGATGTTGAACTCTGCAACCAGGAACACTCGTGAGGCTGCACTGCTGTAACTCCTGAAGAGGCAGCCCAATAGCAAATGACCTTAGCTTTTGCTGAGACAAGATGCTTAACAGTATTCCGACTTGGACGGCTACAGTACAATAGACCAGTAGCTGGACTGGTGAGAGATGATGGTGATGTCCAGATGCTGAACTCTGTACCGATAGTTGTAACACTGTGTTTGGCAGCACTGGGCCCAAGCAGCACAGAGTTGGAGGGACCATAGTTCATATAGGGGTCGTGAGACAGTGGCTGGATCCCCAACTAAGAGTCTAGTGGTGGATGAGTGAAGACAACCTGATGGATAGGCTGCCAGGCAGCGGTCGTTGGTTTGCAGCCCAGTTGCAGCGATGATAGAAGAGGGCTGGCGATTCAGTGTCGGAGACTGACACATGCTGGGCGTTGATACATAGGCCAGTCATGCCGATGAACAGCCTGGCTGGCACAGGGAATGTATGTGTATCCAAAGGGGTTTGTTAAAGTGGAAGATGAGAACTGCCACATACTTCAGTGCCGTCGAAACTTGTGTAGATTGGTTGTTACCCAGAAACGGGGAAATGCTGCGTCGGCAAGTTATAACCCATGCCATGAGTACGGCACCGGGCTCCGATCTGGGCCTGTGGTAATCCACATCATGTATTTATAGTCAAGATATATTGTTCTAAGCTGTTGATACTTTGTGAGAAAATGAGTATGTCACACTCTCAACAGAGAAACGCTTCCAACTGTGACATTATTTCTGTTTAAGTGTAACATCAACCTTAATTACGTCATCGAATATTCTGCAAAACTTATGTGGGCATCATTAAGGAAATATGGAAGATTATTACTAGGACATGCTGGTCACCTTTCTCACAAAAAAATTTAACAGTGACATGTTTCAGCTGTCTGCAACAATTCCCTGTGCTAACGAGACCTTAGATATATCATTAAGGAAATGAGCTACTTCATAACCCTACCTTAAATTCCATTAATACCGCGTGAATTTCTGTTTTTGAGGTCGTCATAGTAATCGACATTGATAGAAACTAAGTCCTGCAAGGATTTTTAATTCATAAATTGAGAGAAGGCACCATCGTGCTTCCGAGGTGTGAAGAGGTAATATCGAACACAGCAAAATTGTTCTCCCAAACGAATATAATAAACGGAAAGCAAAGTTAAGCAGTGGGGGCATGCACTAAGTTTTTTATACATAGCCTAACCTTAGGAAACCTAACCACACACGGGTTTAGGAAACTGACCGCAGATGATTATGGAAAACAGATTACACATAAGTAAATTTCATGCCTAGATAATTCGATAATTTGAAAGTTTTCTTTTTCTGGTGAGACGATATTCTATTTTCAATGTCTTCATCATTTCAGAGCGTAAGAATCATCCTCACATTCGAAAGCACGTGCTGTACCCCGAGTTCCACCACGAGTTCTTGACTCACAACGAACATCCTGGCCCAATGTTGGAACGGATACACCAGTTTCCTGCCCCAGTGCTGGAACCGATTAACCAGTTTCCTCCACCACCGCCGGCCTGGAAGCACTGAAAGCGTAGTGGCTTCGCTTCTTCTGCAGCCGCAATCGCTGCCTCCGGAAAACCAACAGAGATCTCGCAATCAAATACTCAGTAACGCTTGACTTTACATATTAATAGTAACACCAGAAATAAATACCACAAGGTTAACATCAAACCATCGTTTTTCTTCCTCTGTTACTGTTACTTGCACATATATATTCGTCAGCTGCTGAATTAGTTTTAACATGACTACGATCAACTCATGTTACTATCACAGGTAAAACACCTTGGGTGAGGTACATTTTGGAAGCTACCTCGCCGGACACTTACGTACAGGGTGGTCAGAAAAAGTCTGAAAAGCATGTAAGAGCGTTACAGGGTAGGTTTGGCTGAGACGTATTTATTAAGAAAAGAAATTCAATCCGTTGGTCGTTTTCGCGTTAATTAGCATTGAAGATAGCTAATCAGGCCGTTGCGTTCGTTAATTCAAGCGGCCCCCAAAATACAATTAATGTCGCTTCTCATAGCGTAGATGTAGCACATGAGACTGCTCAGCGTTTCATTTGGATTCGAGTGTTATCACCGTTCCGTGTACAACTTTTGTGTCGCTGTCCTTCTCGATTTTAGGAATCTAAACGAATAATGCGTTTGGCGACACCATCTGTGGCGGACCGCTTGAATTTGCGCTCGTAATGGCCTGATTGGCTAATTTCAGCGCTAACTCGTAAATGGCGCTAAATATCAATTTTTTTCGTAACATTTATTTCTCAGCAGACCCTACTCTGCAAAACCCTCACAAGCTTTTCAGACTATCTCTTATCACCCTGTATAGCATCTGTATCAGTTTCGTTTGAGATGCTTACACTAAAGCACAGATTTTACTTATTATACCTTTAAAATATTTTTGTATCCAGTTACACGTCTCTTAAGTTTATTTTTTACAGTAACAGAAATATCTTTAGCATAAATGTGACTGTAATAGAATATTTAGCTTTTTCGTTACGATATTCGAAAATACGAGGGTTGTCTAGAAATTAAGTTCCGATCGGTCGCGAAATGGAAACCACAGTGAAAACCAGAAACGTTTTATTTACAACAGTTAGGTACACCTTCCATCTACTTCTCTACATAGTCGCTGCTCCAACTCCGAGTTTTGTCGTAGTGCTGTAACAACTTTCCAATATCCTCGTCATAGAAAGTAGCCACCTCTGTTTTCGGCCAGTTATCTGCACTGGTCTGCAGCTCGTTGTCTGTGGGAAAATTTTGTCTTCATAGCCAGCGGTTCTTGTGAGCCGAGATGAGACTCAGGAGCCAATTACGGACTGTATTGAGGGTGATCAAACACTTCTCATCGGAATCGCTGCAGGGGCGTCTTCATTGCCCCTGCAGTGTGCGGCCGACTGCTCGACAGTTATGTTATGTGGGCTGCATGACACAGGCGAAATCTCTAACCAGGCCCTCACACTTGGCGGTAGGCGCTATTCCCTACGCATCTTTACGTGCTCACTGTTAACTCTAAACTGAAAAGGGCGACGCGACACGATCGACGGGCATACTAGAGACGCAGCCCCCATTTCGCGACCGATCAGAACTTAGTTTCTGGACAACCGTCGCATCTACGTGGAATTGGTTGAATACTTAGCAGAAATCGTAACTGCTGGTGATGGCTGAATATAAAGAATGAAGAAATACTACTCAAAAACCCATTAATGTATAAAAGACTAATTAAATTTGTATTTTTTGTTTGCTCACTAGAATCACTTCCAAATATTTTAATACTCCAAAAAAGGAGCCATCCGATACTTCAGTGGTCAAACGCAGATAAAGGTTTAATCTTTTACTATACTTAACGCAATACATCACGAACACCATCGGAAACCTCAACAAGAAGCCTATGTAAGTGAGTGTTCGTATTGTCTCGATAACAGAAACAGTGATCTTTCTAGTTCATTCTGTTACTCCACCAGTCAATAAGAACCGTAAAACACAACTTGTTCACAAATTAAATCTCAGTGGCAGTAGCCCACAGACAAACACTGGGCATGAAAAGAATGTTTTTCGAAGGAAAATATCGTTATTGGAGAACACAGCACAATCATTAACTTTTAGTAGGAAGACAGAACCATACTGCCAGCTGTAGATAGTATCCAGTAACCAGGGAATGAGTGTAGGGGAGCAGCGGTGGAAACCTGCACCGCACATTCTGGGCAGGGTCCTAGTGAAGGTGTTTTGCATTTGTCTTCATGCGGCCTATATGAAGTGTCAAGTGTGTATCTGTGACATGAGGATGAGTGTGGTGAGTGCTCGTACAGTACGCGGGACACCAAATTGAGTTAACAACCGTACGGTCGTTTCAATAAACCTTTCCGGCTTGACCAATCCAGTTGCAGATTGAACCCCATGAACTCATATGCGACTGCAGTCTTTCTCGGCGTATTCCACTGATGAATTCCTCTCGGGTTATCAGCCGAGTGGTGGCGTCATCTTGTCGCAACGTTTCGATGAGTTTCGTACCAATCATCTTTACCGGAACTCATCGAAACGTTGCGACAAGACGACGCCACCACTCGGCTATAACCAGAGAAGAAATGGTTCAAATGGCTATGAGCACTATGGGACTTAACTTCTAAGGTCATCAGTCCCCTAGAACTTAGAACTACTTAAACCTAACTAACCTAAGGACATCACACACATCCATGCCCGAGGCAGGATTCGAACCTGCGACCGTAGAGGTCGCGCGGTTCCAGCCTGCAGCGACTAGAACCGCTCGGCCACACCGGGCGGCACAAAAGGGAGGGAAAAACTACATATTAATATGAATAGCAATCACAGAGAAAAAACAGAAGGGACGACAAATAATGAACACTGAATCGATTTAACTGAAAATTAATTCTGTTCGACAAGGCCACAATGGCCACGTGAGTGTGCATCATCCCAGAAGTTCGTTTCCGAAATTCATAACCTCGGTAGGATGCACAAAGATTGCTCTGATAAAACAAGATGTACATTCCACATGCAAATGCAGAAACCCGCTTGGTGATGGATATGCCCTTGACTACAGAACTAGATTGAATAACCGTATGAAAAGACCTAATCATGATCTTCCTGAATCGTAAACGCTGCGAGCACTTTCCTCAGAATCGATGACTCAAAGATATAGGCCTGCATCTGCTGCGGCTATCCGGCGGCAGTAACTAGCCAGTAATGGTGTGATGAGCTGATTCTCGAGACAGAATTCAGCTCTAGCCATAGCTACCAGGTCTGCCCACTTTCGTGTCTACACCTAGGGTGTCCCAAAAATTTCAACTTTTCTCTCTGATACGCACAGAGTTCACACATATGAGCTTCTGCTAATGGGAATGGCTAGGCCAATGATTAACTAATAAGATTTTCTTTAACTACGGTCGAAGAAACCAACTATCAGTGTTTCTTAAGCTGCCCACTGAGCTGTCTTTTAATGCATGAAATTTTGTGAACCATGTACTGTAGCACCGTGTCACTCTTTACTTTTGGATAGCAAAGGCAGAGTGAGTCACTGTGCTAACGTCACAGTGCGTTCTACTGGATATCCTGCTGCACTAACACTTCAGTACACTTGCCGTCCAGCACACCAGAAGTGTTTCAACGTACGGTGTTTACATTGGAGAACATGTTTATTTACTAGTAAAGCATGTAAAGCAACACTGGTCTCAGAAAGTTCCAGTGTCTTTTGAGACCAATTATTATTTAGAGTCGAATGACTGGAACAAGGTACAATACCAAACTACACAAAGACAAATACTTTCTACTTAACTTCAGAAACAGTAAGGCTAAGAACAGTTTCTTTCCAGCATACAACAAGAAACAGACTTTTGGAATCTCAAAATCTTATCTCACTCAGCGAAAAATATTACAGCGTAATGCCTCGTATTGAAATCTCAACTGACGTCGCAATGAATATGAGTCCTGGAAAATCCGAATTTTACTCGCAAAACTTTTAACGTCGCATTAACTTAGTGAAACATTAACTCAAAAACGGATGTATCGTAATAAAAGGCTATCATATGCCCACAGCGATAAATTTCCTCTCGCCATATAGCAATATCTTTGAATGCTGCCAGTGAGATATTGATTGTCTATAATTAAACACAGCAATAGTTATGAATTATCAATAAATATCCCTCTTTCTCCCTTTCTTTTCCGAGAAGTAATTAAAAGTAATAGGTATGTATGAGTATCTTTTGTACTCTAATTTCTTTTCTGTTTAAACAGTATGTCGTAATCACAACTTTAGCTAGCTTGTTAGTTAGCTGAATTTCTGCGATAATGTGTCACCAACCGTTGTTTACTCAAAAGAAACTCTCAAAATTCGAAACTCGCTTACTTTCTGTTAACGTTTTCTCTTGTCTTTTACGTTAACTAGCCAGAAATATCAAACAGATTCCCAATTACGTATTTAATAATTTACTACCAACGAGCTATTTCTATTTTACGTTCAAGGAGAAACTCCTTAACTGTGATTTCCTTAGCGTTAGCCTATAACTGTATTCATGTTTTAGCAAAATTCAGTTACTGATTCTGATCACCATACCCGATTCTGGTACATCCTACTAATATTAGCTCTCTTTCTGACTGACTTTGTCTGCGTCAACCTAGCACATTTAATGCAAATTCTATGATACAGAATTCCGAAGGACCACATTTATCTATAGTAAGTACATTTCGGAACTCAATTTTTCTTTTTTTTCATTCATTTAGTCCCACGTTATTTCAAAATTTTAATGTATTTCAATAAAATTTTCTCAAAGTAAGTGATCGATTGCCTGCAACAAACTAGTACCCCACAAATCGCTAACAACTCAATCAATAAAAATTAAAAAAATATCATAAATACCACCGCCTCTTTGTCTGTGGCTCTACTTTACTACTTTGCACACTAAACATCGGCTAAGGGTAAGATCTGTTTAACTGTTTGTGAACAAATCCAGACTAACGAGCCAAGTGATGTCTGCCGTTTATTTTAGGCCCCAAAATTCCACCAAAACGCAGTCCTGTCGCTACCCCGCTCGATACACTTCAGACAACCTAATCCACCACCGAAAGACCAGCAGACAATTACTTCTGGGTGAGCTGTAATAAGTCGCGGACCAAAAAGTCGGATACCTCCGATACCACCACAAAATTTTGTTACTACTATCCCATCAACATTTTCCTCCAGCTGTACCTTCCACAGCCTGAATTTACCACAATTCACTGTAATACCCCACAGCTCTAAAAATCTAGGAAAAGAACACACTTGCCAGTTTTTCGCCAGCTAAATGGCTTAAATACTTCCATGAAAACTCGTGAGAACTTAATATCCGAAGACAGGGCTTGGGTTCTGACTTGCCGCCCGTGTAATCCTTTCATACAGGCCATCTGGTCACAAGAGAGACAATTAGTCCACCAACGACAAAGCCTTTCTAACCCCGATCACCTTGCGACAATCCATCTCGCATGGTGCCTGTATGTAAACAGACTAAGATCTAGAGCTGAACAGTCTGAAGCCTATACGTGAACTGCATTTCTCACACGTAAATCATGTGGGAATCATTAAAAGCAAAGAAACACGCAACTTTTGGCAGTTAGTTCATCATTGGCAAGGGCCTTTGGTAAACTCGAGCGGCGGCAAATTACTTCGTGGCGCTATTGCAGCATCGCTGACTTCTGTGATGGCCAGTGGTCGCTTCGCAGTTACAACATTCGTCAGCCTTCTGTCATCTTGGCGTGCACCATGCATGAAGAACATTGTTTTTTCCGCATCCTCTAAGGTATCATACACGTCAAATGACTCACTTTCACTTGGTTTTAATATGCGTATGACTTCGGATGCCGAGCCATAGTAGAGGCAAATATACATGATGCGTCTGACACAGCACAGCCAGAGTCCCAAAATCTCACATACCCAATACTTTGTTAGGTTAAATAGTGAGAGAGAAATTTTCAGTCCACGTGGAGTGACATCCAGATGAGACCAAACTTCCCCGAAAGTAGAATAAGAAAGAACAACTTAAACAATTACTTCTGCATAGGTATACAAGTAAAAGCAACGAGATGAGTATCTTTCAATCACTCGAACTTCTACATCTACATCTACATCCATACTCCGCAAGCCTACTGACGGTGTGTGGCGGAGGGTACCTTGAGTACCTCTATCGGTTCTCCCTCCTATTCCAGTCTCGTTCGTGGAAAGAAGGATTGTCGGTATGCCTCTGTGTGGGCTCTATTCTCTCTGAATTTATCATGGTCTCTTCGCGAGATATACGTAGGAGGGAGCAATATACTGCTTGACTCCTCGGTGAAGGTATGTTCTCCAAACTTCAACAAAAGCCCGTACCGAGCTACTGAGCGTCTCTCCTGCAGAGTCTTCCACTGGAGTTTATCTATCATCTCCGTAACGCTTTCGCGATTACTAAATGATCCTGTACCGAAGCGCGCTGCTCTCCGTTGGATCTTCTCTATCTCTTCTATCAACGCTATCTGGTACGAATCCCACACTGCTGAGCAGTATTCAAGCAGTGGGCGAACAAGCGTACTGTAACCTACTTCCTTTGTTTTCGGATTGCATTTCCTTAGGATTCTCAGTCTGGCATCTGCTTTACCAACGATCAACATTATATGATCGTTCCATTTTAAATCACTCCTAATGCGTACTCCCAGATAATTTATGGAATTAAGTGCTTCCAGTTGCTGACCTGCTATATTGTAGCTAAATGATAAGGGATCTTTCTTTCTTTGTATTCGCAGCACATTACACTTGTCTACATTGAGATTCAATTGCCATTCCCTGCACCATGCGTCAATTCGCTGCAGATCCTCCTGCATTTCAGTACAATTTTCCATTGTTACAACCTCTCGATATACTACAGCATCATCCGCAAAAAGCCTCAGTGAACTTCCGACGTTATCCACTAGGTCATCTACGTATATTGTGAATATCAACGGTCCTACGACACTCCCCTGCGGCACACCTGAAATCACTCTTACTTCGGAAGCTTCTCTCCATTGAGAATGACATGCTGCGTTCTGTTATCTAGGAATTCTTCATCCAATGACACAATTGGTCTGATAGTCCATATGCTCTTACTTTGTTCATTAAACGACTGTGGCGAACTGTATCAAACGCTTTGCGGAAGTCAAGAAACACGGCATCTACCTGGGAACCCGTGTCTATGGCCCTCCGAGTCTCGTGGACGAATAGCGCGAGCTGGGTTTCACATGATCGTCTTTTTCGAAACCCACGCTGATTCCTACAGAGTAGATTTCTAGTCTCCAGAAAAGTCATTATAATCGAACATAATACGTGTTCCAAAATTCTGCAACTGATCGACTTTAGAGTTATAGGTCTATTTTTGTGTACATCTGTTCGACGTCTCTTCTTGTAAACGGAGATGACCTGTGCCCTTTTCCAATCCTTTGGAACGCTACGCTTCCCTCAGTTTTCTCGGAAGGCCGATTGGTGAAATACATGGCATAAGGATGTCCTTTGAGCAGAGATTCTGGCTCGTAAAGTAACTTATTTTGCATTAGCGTGGACGTGTGTCATTGTCCCGCCAAAAGAGCTTTTCAGAAGGGGTCGTCGACAGCACACCACGGGGCCTGCAGTTTTAAAGAACTTTGCTCGCGTGTTTCTGATTGACCATGAAGAGCGTCGCGAGCAGTTTACCTATTGCCAAGTCGTCAGGCTAGTGGTGCCTGTTCCTAACCGCCCATCCCTTGGATACATATCTTTTGGAAGCCCATCTCTTGTGCAGAGTGTGAAATAATTATGTGTTATTTATGGTTATGCAAAGCAGAAAAATACGTAAAGACATATTATAGGTTAAGTCAACATTTTAGAGATTTTGGCACGTTAAGCCACAATATTCGGAAGCGGCAGCAATCGAACAAGGAAGGCCGAACGTGTGTGACATTGGTCACGTTTCTGCCCAACGTGAGAAGGCCGATGACCAGAGGAGTTTGAGCAGCAGCTGTCAGCACTCCGACAGATCAACGACCGACCAGACGGGCAATGCTTCTAAAGAGAACAACTAACTGCGCTGTTTGCTCATCGGTGGTCAGTGCTCCACGAACTGTCAGCATACTAAACCCACGTGCTTGATGTATCTGGCGATGCGGAGGACGATGACAGGCAAAACAATGGAAAGCCGGCACGTGTGTCGACATTGATCACGTTTCTGCCCAAAGTAATAAGTATAGATGAACGATCGAAGAGTCAGTCGTCGCCCTAGAAATTTAGTGACGTTGGCAAAAACACCGAATAAATACCTCCGACAAACGGGTGTGAGGTAGTCCTTTGAAGTGACCCTTTGAGTCGGTCCTTTGAAGAGGTCCTTCGAGGGGAGAAAGAAGACCGATGATTTGTCAGCGAACGTCATACTTCGCTACAACGACTTAGCCGCTACACTGCTCGACAGAAGAACTTGACGGTACCGCGCCAGTAGGACAACGCAGAAGGTGTCATCCCAAATGTTACCAGAAAGAAGCCCGAGTGGTACTCACCCAGATGGCTGCTGACGACGAAGGGACTGCGGCCTCACCAAATAAGTCACCTGCGAACTTAGAGGCTGATGAACTCTGCCAGAATACGCCGAACCTTACGGTCGCTGGTTCGATTCCGGGACGGAGCATTTCGCGCCGCCCCGTAGCCATTGGCATTATGTGTCGTACCACTGCGCGGATTCATTACCGTCGTAGCCAGAACTACTTCTTCGTGTTCTCTGTCAGTTGTTGTGTTCTTTCTTGTCCTCTTTTTGACGTTCAAGCAGCCTGTCCGCACTAGCGTCTTAAACATTCTTGCACTTGTCTGGTGGTCAACACTGCCGATCCGGATACGCAGCCCTATACCGTTATTCAGCTTTTACGGCATTTTTTCACATTCACCATACAAAAGTAGTATATCCGCCTACTCCGCATTGATTTACATGTCTGCATACAACGAATGTTGAAGCTGAAATTAGCGGTCTTCAGTGCAGACAAGTAAACAGACAAATGTGCTGACATTGTGATTCAGCATAGCATGAGAGTTCTGCTTGGCAGTGTTTGCACCGCTAACGCTGTTTCCGGCCACCGTGCTCTCACATTCTTGGACATTACTGGAATTTCTTTTACAACAGGTTTCAACGTCAACATTAAGAACCGCTATTTCGCCGTAATTGTCTTCTCAAGAGCTATGTAATGCAGTTATAAAAAGTATACGGTTCCATTTTAAAAAACGTACTTTCTTCAATACCTCCGATGATACCAGCGCTAAAATCTTTAAAAGAAATACGTACCCCTAGACTTTCTAAACTTTTTCAAATTTAAGTTTTCAAAATTTAATTGAACGCAGAAAAAAATCATTGTTTGTCACGTCTTTTGTACGTGTGTGTGTACGTGTATATGGGCACTAACTTTGAAGAAAAGAGGCTCCGCAAAAGACAAAAAATTATACACGACGAAGGAATTATCTGAATGTAGCGAAAATCTGTATATCTGGTGTACATATACGGTCAAAGAAATGATTACAATTTCAGAAAAAATTAAGGGGCTATTCAAGGCAAAGAGCTTCGCAAATTAAGCAAGTCAAGAACACATTGGTCCAACCGTAGCCCCCATGCAAGTCGTTATTCAGTTTGGCATTAATTGATGGAATTGTTGGATGTCCTCTTGATGGACATCGTGCCAGTATCCGTGCAACTGGCATGTTAGATGGTCAAAATACCGGCTTGACTGGAGCGCTCTGCCCATAATTCTCTAAACGTTCTCATTTTGGGAGTGATCCAAGGACTTTGCTGGCCAAGGCAGGATTTGGCATGCACGAAGACAAGCAGTACAAACACTCGACGTGTGCGGGAGGGCATTATCTTGCTGAAATCTAAGTACGGGGTGGCTTGCCGTCAAGGGCATCAAAACTGGTGTCGCAGAATATAGTAGGCGTATCGTTGTGCTGCAAGGGCGCCTCGATTACAACCGAAGGCGTGGGTGCTATGAAAATAAATGGCACCCCAGATCATCACTCCTAGTTGTCGGGCCCTATGGCGGGCGACAATCCAGTCGGTATCCCACCACTGTCCGGGGCGTCTCCAGAAATGTCTTCGGCTTGGAATCTCATTATCTGGAGTAGAACTGTGGTGAGTCCTGCTTCAAACTGGGCCCCGATGACCACTGAAGACGAGCTGGAGACATCTGTGGTGTTTCAAAAGTCTAATCAGGAAACATCGCGTTTCTTTACCGCTTGAGCGACGCGCAGGTAAGAAATGTTAATATATATATATATATATATATATATATATATATATATATATATATATTTGCAGTATGTTAAGTGGAGACTTGTTATTTAAAAAGATTTTGTTTCTTTTCTTTCATGTCGGGCGTGGCAGCAGGATGATCCAGTGGGGACTGCAGACGCGGCGGACGACGAGAGCTAACCATTATTGCATTGTGGTCGACGGCCGGTGGTTGTAAGAACCGTTGAAACATCATGCTGACCATTATTGAAATATGTTTCATGTTTTTTTATATAAAATGAAAAGGGGTTCAATGTGGAATGTGGAATGACAAAGTTTGTAATTGGATGTCAATTGGTTATCAACTGTTAAATAAACTTCGAGTTGGAAGTTAAAACAATCAGTTGAATCTGTTGTTACGACATACATCGTAAATATTACTTATGTGTGAAATTTGCAAATTTTATTAAAATTCAGACTTCTAGAAGAGATTTTGGCAGAATTTTATCTAGAGTGTGGACGATCTTCAATAATTAACTAGTTTAAAGTTTTATTAATGAGAAGTCGACACGTATTGACATTTTGAAAATAATCGATACTGTGAAGTGTATTAAAATTCTGTTTTGAAACTTTATCGGCGATTGTGGTCTAGAAGATCGGTTTTAAAGTGGAATATTTCGTTAAATGAGAACAAGATTGATTCTTTAGTGACGTTAATTAAATAATTAGGGAAAAATTAGGAGAATTTCAATTTATTCTGGCAAAGATATCAAGGAGTGTCAGACCGCACAACAAACGTATAAAAACTCTATGACTTTGTGGAACTGTCAAAAATTGTTTTTTTCGATAAAACTTTTCTACAACAGGGACTGGTGAATTTTGTTGCGTCTATCCTTTATCTTGTAGGTTGCATCTGATACAGCTTAATGTTTTTCTTTGTGGATTTTTCAAGTAACTGGGGAAAGAACATAATTTATTCAAATGTGCGTGAAATCTTATGGGACTTAACTGCTAAGGTCATCAGTCCCTAAGCTGACACACTACTTAACCTAAATTATCCTAAGGACAAACACACACACCCACGCCCGAGGGAGGACTCGAACCTCCGCCGGGATCAGCCCTACAGTACATGACTGCAGCGCCCTAGAGCGCTCGACTAATCCCGCGCGGCCAGAACTTATAATTTGATCTGTGGCGGACCGTCGACATTGGGTACACGGGTAGGCTGCTGTGAAGCCTGTTGGTTTGCAGATTGCCATTCTTTCCGCTGCTGCAGACATCGTTGCTGAGTTGCTGCGACAGGATCGGCGGTTCAGCTGTCAGTCAATATGAAGCCGAACAACTGCTTTCATAAGGGCCGGAGTTGGACTAACACGTTGTAGACTTGCTCAGTTCGTGAAGCTGTTTCTCTTGAATAAATCATTCAATTGGTCTGAAATTGAAATCATTTTTTTGTCTGTAGATGTTCATCACATCTAGCGACTTCCGTCCCGTCCGGATAATTCCTTCGTTGTCCCGTTGTGCGAAGTTTGCTTTCACCTTTTTTTAAGTGTACTTTACGATCAAGATAAAGGTTTTCTATATTCCTAACTGCGGGAGCAAATTAAACTGTGTAACGCAACGTTATATAAATGCCCGTGATTTTCCGATTCAATGAAACAGTTGAGTACTGAGTTCCATTCAATTTAACGAGCTGGCTGTGTGACTCACGTTACGTCTGGTAGCACAATGGCGAACTCGGTGCACGTGGGGCAGTGGAACCGCCGGGGTCGTAAACACAGCGGACAGGGCTTAGCTAGGGTGAGCCCAGAGCCGCCCAGGAGTACCGCTGACATTGTAGTGTTACGGAGCGAATGTGAAAGGATCGTGTCTCTCGCACGGACAAATAAAAGAAAGGTTAGGGCTTTATGTTCAACGGTTCGGTTCCAAGTGACTTCTTACTGTCACTCGCTCTCGATAGCTAAATTTGAAGTTTAAATTGTACAGACATGAGTTTCAAGGTCGACAACGTTTATCCTTGTATATTCAGTTAGACTGATTAATATCAAAAACATGTTATTAACCGAACGCTAGGAAGTGTGTAAGTTGTAGGTAACAGTAGAAAAAGGCCACCAGCATACTGATTTCACAATCAGGAAGACTAAACAATGTTCACAATTCCGATGATTTAAAAAATCGTTGAACATATTGGGGGAAGAAGTGTTCAATCATTGATGGAGAATGTTGCATGTTTAACGGAATCTGAAAATAAAGGTTTAAGGAGCTCCAGAGCACCAACGGCATTTTGGAAGGACTTGTGAGTTCAGAAAAAGTTGGTTTAATGTTGGTTTACTCACGCTGTTATCTTCGCCTTGGTCGAGGTGGACATATAAGCATCGCCGAGGGCTTCCTTCCAAGGTAGCTGGACAGGGTTGCAACTTGCATGCGACGTGATTGCATTGGTGTGACGGGCTCTAACTGATACTGGACTGCAGACTTCCACATGTCAGTCGTGCAGCCATAGAATGTTCTTGGGTGCCTGTCATTCCAGTTATATGAGCACTGCCTGACAAAATAAGTAAAGGCCAGGGAAGGGACGGAAGTAACGAAATCAAACTCCATTCGTTGACAGTTATCGAGATGTTATTATCAGTATGATGTCATATCCCATCTAATATGGTTGGCCGATCTGATTCGGTAGGGAAGCTTGTCTTCAAGTTGTTGTATCCTTTCCTGACGGAAGCTGGCGCACAACGGTTGCAACTGACCTTGATAATCTGTAGTGTTTGTGACCGAGGGAAACAACACATTACCATTGATGAACTCGGGAAGCAAGGAACAAGTGTACATTTATTAAGTCTAAGGAACAGAATACAATAACACAGATCTCTTTGAACAGCAGTCTCTGCTACTTGATTCAGGCTGAAAATCAGTCATTGATGACGTTCTGGAATATCCTTACACAACGAATTGTTTGAGGCCGTGGTCGATGGAAAGCAATATGCTGCTCGAGAACAATTACAGGTAGAGTTCAGTGAGACGGTGAATCGAGAACAGTGAACACAAGGTTCAGCAACTCAAGGACAGTTGAAGTGGCCTCAGCGATACGAACTCCGATTGACATGCTGTTACGCAGGGTCACCATAAGCCTTGAATGTGGACTGGCTATAGACTGCTGGCTTAGCGACTTAAATCCCCCCTCCTCCCCCTCAATTCCCGGTGAAAGAATGATGGTTCAGTACTCCGTGGGCATGTGGCTTGCGAAAGTAAGGTAGTGCCTTTATGGCAGCACTGTTTATACAAGGTGGTCCATTGATAGTGACCGGGCCAAATATCTCACGAAATAAGCATCAAACGAAAAAACTACAAAGAACGAATCTCGTCGAGCTTGCAGGGGGAAACCAGATGAATGGACCGCTGGTAGGCGCTGCCATAGGTCAAACGGATATCAATAGCGTTTTTTTAAATAGGAACCCCCAGTTTTATTACATATTCGTGTTGTACGTAAGGAAATATGAATGTTTTAGTTGGACCACTTTTTTCGCTTTGTGATAGATGCCGCTGTAATAGTCGCAAACGTATAAGTACGTGGTATCACGTAACATTCCGCCAATGCGGTCGGTATTTGCTTCGTGATACATTACCCGTGTTAAAAGGGACAGTTTACCAATTGCGCAAAGGTCGATATCGTGTTGATGTATGGCTATTGTGATCAAAATGCCCAACGGGCGTGTGCTGCGTATGCTGCTCGGTATCCTGCACGACATCATCCAAGTGCCCGGACCGTTCGCCGCATAGTTGCGTTATTTAAGGAAACAGGAAGTGTTCAGCCACATGTGAAACGTCAACCACGACCTGCAACAAATGATGATGCCCAAGAAGGTGTTTTAGCTGCTGTCGCGGCTAATCCGCAGATCAGTAGGAAATTGCTCGAATCGGGAATCTCAAAAACGTCGGTGTTGAGAATGCTATATCAACATCGATTGCATCCATATTTCTATGTACCAGGAATTGCATGGCGACGACTTTGAACATCGTGTACAGTTCTGCCACTGGGCACAAGAGAAATTACGGGACGATGACAGATCTTTTGCACGCATTCCATCTAGTGACGAAGCGTCATTCACCAACAGTGGTAACGTAACACCGGCATAATATGCACTATTGGGCAACGGAAAATCCACGATGCCTGCGACAAGTGGAACGTCAGCGACCTTGGCGAGTTAAAAATGGTTCAAATGGCTCTGAGCACTATGGGACTTAACATCTGAGGTCATCAGTCCCCTATAACTTAGAACTTCTTAAACCTAACTAACCTAAGGACATCACACACATCTGTGCCCGTGGCAGGATTCGAACCTGCGGTCGCGCGGTTCAAGACTGTAGCGCCTAGAACCGCTCGGCCACTCCAGCCTGCTTGGTGGGTTAATGTATGGTGCGGCATTATGGGAGGAAGGATAATTGGCCCCCATTTTATCGATGGAAATCTAAATGGTGCAATGTATGCTGATTTCCTACGTAATGTTCTACCGTTGTTACTAAAAGATGTTTCACCGCATGACAGAATGGCGATGTACTTCCAACATGATGGACGTCCGGCACATAGCTCGCGTGCGTTTGAAGCGGTATTGAATAGCATATTTCATGACAGGTGGATTGGTCGTCGAAGCACCATACCATGACCCGCACGTTCACCGGATCTGACGTCCCCGGATTTCCTTCTGTGGGGAAAGTTGAAGGATATTTGCTATCGTTATCGAAAGACAACGCCTGACAACATGCGTCAGCGCATTGTGAATGCATGTGCGAACATTGCGGAAGGCGAACAACTTGCTGTTGCGAGAAATGTCGTTACACTTATTGCCAAATCCATTAACGTTGACGGACATCATTTTGAGCATTTATTGCATTAATGTGGTATTTACAGGTAATCACGATGTTACAGCATGCGTTCTCAGAAATGATAAGTTCACAAAGGTACATGTATCACATTGGAACAACCGAAATAAAATGTTCAAACGTACCTACGTTCTGTATTGTAATTTAAAAAACCTACCTGTTACCAACTGTTCGTCTAAAATTGTGAGACATATGTTTATTACAGCGCCATCTATCACAAAGCGAAAAAAGTGGTCCAACTAAAACATTCATATTTCTTTACGTACTACACGATTTTGTAATGAAAAATGTGGGTTCCTATTTTAAAAAACGCAGTTGATATCCGTTTGACCTATGGCAGCGCCATCTAGCGGGCCAACCATAGCGCCATCTGGTTCCCTCCTTCAAGCTAGCAAGTTTCGTTCTTTGTAGTTTTTTTCGTTTGACGCTTATTTTGTGAGATATGTGGCCCAGTCACGATCAATGGACCACCCATAAGTTGCACTTAAGCCTATGGTGAGGAGGCTGGTGCGCCACCTGTTACTGTGAAATCTGCTAGGAGTTTCGTTGAAAAGAACTCAGAGTGTATGTGTTGATGTCACTTTGTAGTGTAGCATCCCTCCGCCTCCATACCCCCCCCCCCCACCTCCACCACTAAGGTAGAAATCGTGGAGCCAATTCGAAGATGGCGTCCCAAGGGAGGTGGCGACATGGTGTTGGGGAAATGGGCCCACGGTCCCTCACATTTCGTCCTCACGATACTGGAGGTCTGCACCCATGGAGTGTTGGCTGAAGGCAGCCAGATGACATGTGGCTGCGACCTGTGGCTCTGGTTCAGACAAAACTGATAGGAGCAAACCTGATACAGAGAGGCGTGTAGCGTCGTCATCTGGGAAGGTCAAACTGGTCGCTGAAGATTACGACTTGGATCTGAAGTCCCGTCTACGAATGTCGATGTCGCCGATGAAGGGAACGATGGATTTGTGGTTTGACCAGGGCTTAAATCCAATTTCGAGGAATTCACAGCTGAAGGGGCAGGGAGGTTCTGATGATGGTTCTAGTATGATGCTCAGGGGAGGAACAGCTGCAGTCATGCCCAATGCAATAGATTCCTGTGGCTGCACCTGTGCCACTGGGTTGAGGAGTGATGGAGAGGCGACCAAGCAGGGGCATTGCAGGGTGTGAATTATCAGAAGGCCTGTTTCGTCCTCTGATGTTGCTTGTTCTAATGGCTGCAAGAGCATGAAGCAGGTGGACCTTCTGAGGGATGAAGGACAGTAGGATGATCAGGTGTGTCAAGGAGACAGTTGGGGCTGAGGAGCCTGGTGGAACCCAGAAGCTGGTGACAACAGTCCTGGTGCTCAAGGTGTTTTTACCAGTGGCGGAAGGGTTGATGATGGAAGGGACAGTGATGAAAGGGTCAATGGTGAATGTACCGGATGCACTGGTGGCAGATCAACGATGGAACGATGGTGGGGGCAGTGGTGAGAAATGGACCAGTAGCAGATATTCTGGTGTTAGATGCATCAGATGTCGGTGTGTCACAATTCCACATGCCAGTGGTGGAGGTGTCAGTTTCCTTGAAACAGCAGTTCACACAAGTTGGTTTAGATCAATCACTAACGTTGCACTGGAATTTCTTTACAAAAACAAAGTTCGTGAGGTCGTGACCGACGAAAAGTGTTGGGGCCGCTCCAGTGAGGACTGAAGATAGAGGAGGGTGAGGCCGTGATTTTTAACACGTTTACGATGAAGCAGTGGCTAGAGGACGGTTGAAGTTCGTGGATGCTGCAGTGAGAATACGATTGCTGGAGCAGCGATTTGAATCGACTCATGAGCTTCGAAACACTGCTGGCTTAAGCCTGTCGAGTGAACTGGCTGCAGAGTGCTCGGGTGGTGATCTAAATATTTTTCCCGTGGAATATTAGTTTAGTGTTTCAGGGGCACGTGATTCGTTGAAGTGAGATAGAGCCATTATGGCAGTGCTATTTGTCTCGATGCTTACGCCTCTGGTGGTGAAGTTGGCGCCACACTGCAACGTGACAGCTCCTAGAGATTGAGTTGGAAATAACACGGCATGTTTTTCATGATGTCGGATTGTTTTAGTTCGACATCTAGAAGAAGTGTCGTTATTAGATCAGCGCTTCAGTACACAATTGTATGGTTTGTGGTTATATCGCAAGTGGCAGCCTGGGGACACAGCAATAACCTAAATACTGACACTGGTATGGAGCTGACCTCCGAGCTGATCCCACAAATGCTATATCGCGAACAAATCTACGTATCTTGACGACCATGGAACTACATCAACAACACACAAACATTCCAGAGAGAAATATGCCACGTGTGATTGTGGGTTGTTCAGTTGAAAAATGGTCCACTATACTGTTGTGTGAGAGGTAAGGACGTAGAATATCTGTGACGTAGTATTGTTGTTGTTGTTGTTGTTGTTGTTGTGGTCTTCAGTCCTGAGACTGGTTTGATGCAGCTCTCCATGCTACTCTATCCTGTGCAAGCTTCTTCATCTCCCAGTACCTACTGCAACATACATCCTTCTGAATCTGCTTAGTGTATTCATCTCTTGGTCTCCCCCTGCGATTTTTACCCTCCACGCTGCCCTCCAATACTAAATTGGGGATCCCTTGATGCCTCAGAACATGTCCTACCAACCGACCCCATCTTCTGTTCAAGTTGTGCCACAAACTTCTCTTCTCCCCAATCCTATTCAATACTTCCTCATTAGTTATGTGATCTACCCACCTAATCTTCAGCAGTCTTCTGTAGCACCACATTTCGAAAGCTTCAATTCTCTTCTTGTCTAAACTATTTACCGTCCATGTTTCACTTCCATACATGGCTACACTCCATACAAATACTTTCAGAAATGACTTCCTGACACTTAAATCTATATTCGATGTTAACAAATTTCTCTTCTTCAGAAACACTTTCCTTGCCATTGCCAGTCTACATTTTATATCCTCTCTACTTCTACCATCATCAGTTATTTTGCTCCCCAAATAGCAAAACTCCTTTACTACTTTAAGTGTCTCATTTCCTAATCTAATACCCTCAACATCACCCGGTTTAATTCGACTACATTCCATTATCCTCGTTTTGCTTTTATTGATGTTCATCTTATATCCTCCATTCAAGACACCATCCATTCCGTTGAACTGCTCTTCCACGTCCTTTGCTGTCTCTGACAGAATTACAATGTCATCGGCGAACCTCAAGGTTTTTAATTCTTCTCCATGGATTTTAATAATTTTTCTCCATGGATTTTAATAATTTTTCTTTTGCTTCCTTTACTGCTTGCTCAATATACAGATTGAATAACATAGGGGAGAGGCCAGAAACCTGTCTCACTCCCTTCCCAACCACTGCTTCCCTTTCATGTCCCTCGACTCTTATAACTGCCATCTGGTTTCTGTTCAAATTGTAAGTAGCCTTTCGCTCCCTCTATTTTACCCCTGCCCCCTTCAGAATTTGAAAGAGAGTATTCCAGTTCCAGTCAACATTGTCAAAAGCTTTCTTTAAGTCTACAAATGCTAGAAACGGACCTAGTATTATGCTTTCAGAACTTCATCAATGATTACTACCCATGACTTCAAGTCTTACCAGAAGGCTCTCGCATTATGATGCCAGCAGTAACACCGATGCGCCTCCCCAAAACACTGGAAGAATAGGATCTGTCCCCAAGTAGCCGCCATACTCGCTAACTATGGTCACCTGGGGTAGTATAGAACCGTGATTCGTCACTGAACACAATGCGGCGCCACTTATCATTAGTCGTGCATGCTTCCCAGTCACGGCACCAATTCAAACACAGTGCTTTGTAGTATGCATGGGACGGCAATTCCGACGTCTGGCTGCTGCTAGTTTGCAGCCAATATCGCAGGATGACACAGAATATAGCAGGGAGTCAATTACTTCGAATCGTAGGCGCTTATGCGTAAGATATAGATTGTGCTTTGAGAAAATTGCAGCGATCCTCCAATATTGTGGTCAGACGTGATCGACTGGAAACTTGACGTTGAGTGTGGGGTCCTGTCCACTCGTCTCATATAGAGTGCCTAAAGGATGCTGCGTTCTCGGAATGCTATACAACAGTTCAAGCAAATTGCGTGCATGACAAACCACATCCACAATGAGCAATTCCACCTGCAAGAACGTTCAGCAGAGACTTGCAGACACTGAAACATTCACAGCAAGGAGAGTGGACCGTGGTAAGCCTTGCACAGTTCACACGATGTAGATGGAGGAGCAGGTACTGCGAAATGTAGAATTTTGTCCTGAAACAAGTGTGCGAAGTGTTAGAGTCGCACCAGATATCAATCATAATCTTTCGTGTTCAGTTATGCACAAGCAACTGTTCTTTCTGTATCATACACGACGCTCGCAAACCCTTTAGCCAGCACAATACCATGCTGTATTATAGTTTTGTCCCTGTTTTCTCTTAAAGATTGTTGAAAATCTCCAGTTCACAGCCTGCATTATGTCAACAGATGAGGCAGCATCGACAAAAGGTGGCATAGCAAATGACCACAAAAAGCACTTGCGGAAAGAAAAGGCACTTGAGCAGTCAAGGTGATGAGACAGTAGCATCGGTTTAACGTGAAAGATGGGCAGGAATTGTCGGTGACAGACTCATAGGGCTTACAGTTCGCTAAACAGAATCACAAGTGGTGTGTATCACATATCTGCATGATGAATCAACATCGATATTGAAGAACGTAACTGTTCCAGAGAGACCACAACTGTAGTTCAGACCTGATAGAGCATCATCCCATTTTCTACGTATCGTGCAATAGGACCTCGCCACAACGTTTCATGAGCGATGAATTGTATGAGGAGGTCCGGTTGCATGGGGTACCCCTTCACCTAACAAGAATGGTTGTATTTCTGGCTTTAGGGACATCTGAAGACATTGTGGTATGTCCAAACCACCGACAGTATATGCAGACGTTACAGAAGCGTGTAACCAGCGCAGTGATACCAGGTGTATTTAAGATAGATTGTGATTCACTATGAAGAAAGACTGTAGGACGTGAATCAATACGCGATAACAACATGCAGTACCGCCTATAGTATATTCTGTGTAAAACATACTTGGGGATGAGCAGACAAACTGGCCTATATCATAGTAGGTACTGGCTTCCAGACTTATCATTATAAGAATATTTCTTCTAGCTTTGGCTGATATTACCTCCTGTAGGAACTCAGGACACTATTTTTAAACGCTGCACTTATCACTAATAAATATAGCACTCTGATGAATGCCACTAGCAACAGTGACCGTAGTAGAATAAATTTCTTTATTTACGTCTACGATCACAAAATTGTTAGGTCCTTAGACTATCGGTTTCGGTCACCAATGACAATCTTCATATTTGTAGGAAAACATGGGAAACTAGTAGATTGTCTGCATCTTAAAATAATGAAACAGGCCATAACAAAAATTATTATTGACATACATGCGGAAATTAAGTGCTTTACATATGATGAGGCATACCTGTCTTAAAACCGTTTCCTAGTATAAAGAGCCATATCTTCAAAATATAAGCAAAACATCAACTTAGCATCGTCGCACGTATTAAAAATATTGTATATACAAGGCTACAGCGTCGACGGAGTCAACTTGTTAAAAACGCTGCTGTTCATGACTCCTGTACAGTAGCCGCAAAATGTTTATGTCCCAAGCTCGTTAGATGTCGCTACTGTACGATATGGAATAAAAAAAAGAATTCAATAGGTAAAGTATATAGTGGTCCTACAAAGTCGTTAAACCAATAAAATACAGTAAATTGAAATCGCATCTGAAGTTATATTGTTAAAAAGGAAATAGTTAAGTGACAGTAACTCTGATACTCTTTTGTGGCTAATTTTAGATAAAAATATGACATACATAAGAACAAGTTTACGGAGTCAACAGATAAATAGAAAAATAATACAATGAATAGGGAAAGAAGCCAAATGGATGAAACAACTGACTGTAGTAAGTAATCAGCGCCCTCTGTTGGGGTGACCACCAGAATACCTCATAGGCAAGAAGTGGTCAGGGCGACTCAACCGCCAGAGCTCCCATCTTACCGTGCGACAGGGCCGTCCCAAGAAACGAATCATAAAACACCTTACCAATATTAATAAGATTATCTAGTTAATAAAATATATTATATAAACCGAGACGGGGCAAGAAAACAAGAGAGTAACGATAAAAAAAAAACAAAGTAATTGTGTAAAGCACTCTATGCAAGGTAAAAACGAAGGCAAGATATGTGTAAGAAAGACGTTCAGTGACTGAAGTAGAACATTAAAACAAAGTCGGCGTTGGGTGTGAAGTCGCTTTGCTCACTGAGTACACCTGCAGGCTCTTGTTTTTCTCGCTTCATAAATTTCAACCTTTTCTGACAAGTTGAGAGCATGGCCTTTCTACACCGTGTAGAGAATACTCGCATTATTCTCAGTGTTCCGTATATTATGCTCAGTCTCTGAAAAATGCAATCCAAAAGCAGTTTTGCTAAGCGATTGTGAATTCTCCTTAAACCTTAATTTAAAATAGCAGCCTGCTCGACCGATATAATACTTATCTGTTATTACAATCAAACCTGTATACTCCAGAACCATCAATTTTATCATACGCCCCTTTCATTATGTTTTTGTCGCAATTTTAGTGTGCTGTTAACTTGACTGCCAAATCTAATAAAAGAATTTCTAAAAAATTCCTCCATTTCATGGAACATTTCGTCGTGAAATTGCATTGAAATACACTCCTGGAAATGGAAAAAAGAACACATTGACACCGGTGTGTCAGACCCACCATACTTGCTCCGGACACTGCGAGAGGGCTGTACAAGCAATGATCACACGCACGGCACAGCGGACACACCAGGAACCGCGGTGTTGGCCGTCGAATGGCGCTAGCTGCGCAGCATTTGTGCACCGCCGCCGTCAGTGTCAGCCAGTTTGCCGTGGCATACGGAGCTCCATCGCAGTCTTTAACACTGGTAGCATGCCGCGACAGCGTGGACGTGAACCGTATGTGCAGTTGACGGACTTTGAGCGAGGGCGTATAGTGGGCATGCGGGAGGCCGGGTGGACGTACCGCCGAATTGCTCAACACGTGGGGCGTGAGGTCTCCACAGTACATCGATGTTGTCGCCAGTGGTCGGCGGAAGGTGCACGTGCCCGTCGACCTGGGACCGGACCGCAGCGACGCACGGATGCACGCCAAGACCGTAGGATCCTACGCAGTGCCGTAGGGGACCGCACCGCCACTTCCCAGCAAATTAGGGACACTGTTGCTCCTGGGGTATCGGCGAGGACCATTCGCAACCGTCTCCATGAAGCTGGGCTACGGTCCCGCACACCGTTAGGCCGTCTTCCGCTCACGCCCCAACATCGTGCAGCCCGCCTCCAGTGGTGTCGCGACAGGCGTGAATGGAGGGACGAATGGAGACGTGTCGTCTTCAGCGATGAGAGTCGCTTCTGCCTTGGTGCCAATGATGGTCATATGCGTGTTTGGCGCCGTGCAGGTGAGCGCCACAATCAGGACTGCATACGACCGAGGCACACAGGGCCAACACCCGACATCATGGTGTGGGGAGCGATCTCCTACACTGGCCGTACACCACTGGTGATCGTCGAGAGGACACTGAATAGTGCACGGTACATCCAAACCGTCATCGAACCCATCGTTCTACCATTCCTAGACCGGCAAGGGAACTTGCTGTTCCAACAGGACAATGCACGTCCGCATGTATCCCGTGCCACCCAACGTGCTCTAGAAGGTGTAAGTCAACTACCCTGGCCAGCAAGATCTCCGAATCTGTCCCCCATTGAGCATGTTTGGGACTGGATGAAGCGTCGTCTCACGCGGTCTGCACGTCCAGCACGAACGCTGGTCCAACTGAGGCGCCAGGTGGAAATGGCATGGCAAGCCGTTCCACAGGACTACATCCAGCATCTCTACGATCGTCTCCATGGGAGAATAGCAGCCTGCATTGCTGCGAAAGGTGGATATGCACTGTACTAGTGCCGACATTGTGCATGCTCTGTTGCCTGTGTCTATGTGCCTGTGGTTCCGTCAGTGTGATCATGTGATGTATCTGACCCCAGGAATGTGTCAATAAAGTTTCCCCTTCCTGGGACAATGAATTCACGGTGTTCTTATTTCAATTTCCAGGAGTGTAGTTTTCATCGGTGCTTTATTGGTACGTTTTCTGGTTGAGAGTGCGTTTGCCTACTGTATATTAATCGTTTCTTTAGCCTGTTATAAGAGCTGTAACACGATTTACAGAAAAACCATTAGCTGTTGTAATTAGCTATAAAAAAATGAGTTCTTTACGTACTGTAGAACAGTTTATTATGAACGGCAGCGCTCTTAATAAGATGACTCCGTCGACACTGTGGCCTACTATGTAATAAATTTCTAATACGTGCGACAATGCTAGGTTGATTTTGTGTTTATCTTTTGACGATATGGCTCTGTTATATTAGGACATGTTTTTAAAACAGGTATGCCCCGTCAGATTTAAAGCACATGATTTCCGCTTGCATGTCAGTAATACTTTTTGTTAAGGCCTGTTTTATTGCTTTAAGATGTAGACAATCAACTAGCTACATTTGTGTTTTTCCTCGGGTTTTACTGTAGGTCACCGAAACTTGTAGTCTAAGGACCTAAGAATTTTGTGATCATAGAATGACACAAGTAATCTATTCTAAACTTTCTGGATCACCGTTTTATTCGGGACTATGTCGAAGCTTGTGAGTGGGCAAAATATTGATCTACAAAACAACAAGATGACGCGGCAAAAACTATGTGTATGAATCACATTGCCGTGTGTCAGTTAATTTTGCAGTTTGCAGCAACGGCCGTATGAACCGGACTCATCGTAGTGATGACATCTGTGAAAGACAGTCCATCTACACTATGTGATCAAAAGTATCCGGACAACTGGCTCAAAATGACTTACAAGTTCGTGGAGCCCTCCATCTGTAATGCTGGAATTCAGTATGATGATGGGCCATCCTTAGCCTTGATTACAGCTTGACAGCTTACATTCTCGCAGGCATACGTTCAGTCTGGTGCTGGAAGGTTACTTGGGAATGGCAGCCCCTTCTTCACGGTATCGATGTCGGTCGGTGAGGTCTGGCACGAAGTTGGCGTTCCAAAACATCCCAAAGATGTTCTATAGGTTTCAGGTCAGCTCTCTTTGCAGACCAGTCCATTACAGGTATGTTATTGTCCTGTAACCACTCCGCCACAGGCCGTGCATTATGAAGAGGGGCACAAGCTTGCTGAAAGATGCAAGTTCCATCCTCGATTTTCTCTTCAACAGTGGGAAGCAAGAAGATGCTTAAAACATCGATGTAGGCCAGTGCTGTGATGGTACCACGCAAAACAACAAGAGGTGCAAGCGCCCTCCATGAGAAACACGACCACACCAAACACCACCACCTCCGAATTTTACTGTTGGCACTACACAAGCTGGCATATGACGTTCACCGGGCATTTGCCATATCCACACCCTACCACCGGATCGCCACATTGTGTACCTTGATTCGTCACTCCACACAACGTTTTCCCACTGTTAAATCGGCCAATGTTTACGCTCCTTACACCAAGCGAGGCGTCGTTTGGCATGCACCGCCGTGATGTGTGCCCTATGAGCAGCCGCTCGACCATGAAATCCAAGTTTTCTCAACTCCCGACTAACTGTCATAGTACTTGCAGTGGATCCCGATGCATTTTGGAATTCCCGTGTGATGGTCTAGAAAGATGTCTGCCTATTACGACCGTCTTCAGCTGTCGACGGGTTTGTCAATCAGCACACGATGTCGGCCTGTACGTTTTTGTGCTGTACGTGTCCCTTCACGTGTCCACTTCGCTATAACATCGGAAACAGTGGACCCAGGGATGTTTATGAGTGTTAAAATCTCGCGTACAGACGTATGACACAAGTGACACCCAATCACCTGACAACGTTCGAAGTCCGTGAGTTCCGGGGAGCGCCCATTTCTGCTCTCTCACGATGTCTAATGACTACTGAGATCGCTGATATGGGGTACCTAATACTAGGTGTCAGCACAATGCACCTAATATGAGTAAGTTTTTGGGGTTGTCCGGATACTTTTGATCACATAGTGTACCTAACTTCTTATAGCAAATCTGATATCACAAAGCGGCACACGAAGCATGCCCACCAGGAAAGCAAGCATCCACTAGAGTTCACATGGTATGAAATACACTGCCCATCATATTAATGTGACTACCTCTCAAAAGCCTGAAGTACCCCCTTTTGCAGCGTGGACTGCTGCGAGACACGCAGGTTGAGTGTTAACGTGATTTTAGAAGGTATCTAAGGAGATGTTGACCCCAGCGCCATGGCCCTCTGTGTAACACACGGATGTAGATGACGGCACAAACAGCCCGGTGGCGGAGATTACACAGATTCTCGACTGGATTGGATTGCGACCCGGGGGATTACGAAAACTCATCGTGGTGCTCTCTGAGCATCGTACGTACACTGCGAGCTGTGTGAAACGCTACATTGTACTGCTGGTAGATGCCATTGTTCCGAGGAAAAACAAACTGCATTGAAGGGTGGACTGGTCCCCAGGGATAGAGGCGTACTTACGTTGATCCATTGAACCTTCCAGAAAGACGAGGTCACACGGGGAATGCCACGAAAACATTGTCCAGATCATAACATTCCCTCTACCGACATTGAAACTTCTGACGAGTGTTGGGGGGGTGTACACACTAGTGGCCATCTGTCCGATGTAGCATAAACTGTGGACACTGTTGGTTGCCCGTCGGTTCATTGGGAGGTCAGTTGCTCAAGAGTTGCACATCTGTTCGCCTGTCCACATCTTCGCAGCCTTCGTTCAGCCATCTCACCAATGGCCCGTGGTGCACCACGCTTGCCCTGCCACCGGGTTTGGACAGCACCTTTTTGCCATTCACGGCTTTCTTTAGCAAGGGTGGTACGCCATCAATTTTCAAACCTAAGTGATTCCAGAAATATTCCCACACTTGGCCCGATAGACGACACAGGGATAGAGAAACGATTAAAATCGCTCAAAAGAGGAAAGGCCGCTGGACCTGATGGGATACCAGTTCGATTTTACACAGAGTACGCGAAGGAACTTTCCCCCCTTCTTGCAGCGGTGTACCGTAGCTCTCTAGAACAGCGTAGCGTTCCAAAGGATTGGAAAAGGGCAGAGGTCATCCCCGTTTTCAAGAAGGGACGACGAACAGATGTGCAGAACTATAGACCTATACCCCTAACGTCGATCAGTTGTAGAATTTTGGAACACGTATTATGTTCGAGTATAATGACTTTTCTGGAGACTAGAAATATACTCTGTAGAAATCAGCAGGGGTTTCGAAAAAGACGGTCGCGTGAAACCCAGCTCGCGCTATTCGTCCACGAGACTCAGAGAGCCATAGACACGGGTTCACAGGTAGATGCCGTGTTTCTTGACTTCCGCAAGGCGTTCGATACAGCTCTTCACAGTCGTTTAATGAACAAAGTAAGAGCATATGGACTATCAGACCAAATGTGTGGTTGGATTGAATAGTTCCTAGATAACAGAACGCAGCATGTCATTCTCAATGGAGAGAAGTCTTCCGAAGTAAGAGTGATTTTAGGTGTGCCGCAGGGGAGTGTCGTAGGACCGTTGCTATTCACAATATACATAAATGACCTTGTGGACGACATCGGAAGTTCACTGAGGCTTTTTGCTGATGATGCTGTGGTACATCGAGAGGTTGTAACAATGGAAAATTGTACTGAAATGAAGGAGGACCTGCAGCGAATTGACGCATGGTGCAGGGAATGGCAATTGAATCTCAATGTAGACAAGTGTAATGTGCTGCGAATACATAGAAAGATAGATCCCTTATCATTTAGCTACAAAATAGCAGGTCAGCAACTGGAACCAGTTAATTCCATAAATTATCTGGGAGTACGCATTAGGAGTGTTTTAAAATGGAATGATCATATAAAGTTGAACGTTGGTAAAGCAGATGCCAGACTGAGATTCATTGGAAGAATCCTAAGGAAATGCAATCGGAAAACAAAGGAAGTAGGTTACAGTACGCTTGTTCGCGCACTGCTTGAATACTGATCAGCAGTGTGGGATCCATACCAGAGATAGAAGAGATAGAGAAGATCCAACGGAGAGCAGCGCGCTTCGTTACAGGATCATTTAGTAATCGAGAAAGCGTTATGGAGATGATAGATGAACTCCAGTGGAAGACTCTGCAGGAGAGACGCTCAGTAGCTCGGTACGGGCTTTTGTTGAAGTTTCGAGAACATACCTTCACCGAGGAGTCAAGCAGTATATTGCTCCCTCCTACGTATATCTCGCGAAGAGACAATGAGGATAAAATCAGAGAGATTAGAGTGCACACAGAAGTATACCGTCAATCCTTGTTTCCACGAACAATACGAGACTGGAATAGAAGGGAGAACCGATAGAGGTACTCAAGGTACCCTCCGCCACACACCGCCAGGTGGCTTGCGGAGTATGGATGTAGATGTAGATGTAGAAGCGGCGACTGCACTGGTTTTTGCGGCCCCGCGCTTTATATACCATCCACTGCTATTGCTGCCATACGTCTTCTGTGAGTGGTTACTGCACGTTGATTTGGTGACATTAATGTGACTGGACGGTGTATTAATTCATTAAGCACCTCAAACCTAATCACCGCGTCTCGAAAACATGCATCTAATTCCACAAGACTAGATGTTCCACATTATATAGGTAGAACATTTTAACTTGCGTGTGAAAGAAAACAAAGTTTGACCTGGCGCCAGTTGTAAGTTGCTAGATCATGTGAAGAAGAAGTGAAGCCACTCCACGCTCTTACTTGCATGATAATCATCACAAACATTTCTTCCGTCATCTCTGCAAAAGGGTTAGTTGTTAACTACCAGAAAATTACAGGACGTTGGTCTGTGAGGTTTTCGAGACGTCTGGGTGCGAACAACCATTAATACGGTCCATCTGCGATATAGTACACAGAAACTTTAAAAGGGCAGCGTTTTAAAGCGGAGGAAAATCACTGCCGCTGCAAGCCGTAAGAGAAATAAAAGTCTGCGATAGTCGGCGCGGATGACTGAGCTGTTGGTAGAGGAATTACACAGCCAACAGCAACGGCTCTGCTGGGCTGCAAGGACTGTTCGTAGTACGGAAGTCACAGGTGCCGCTGGGTACCGGCGGTAATTCCTCCGCCAACCGCAGTGCCTTCGAGTCTGTTAACGGGCCAAGATCGTCATTAGAGCGGACAATTTGAACAGTACCTCAGTGTAAATTATCTTGTAGGACTTGTTTGTGATTTATATGTTGTCAGCTTCCCTGTTACAGCCATTTGTTTACCTGTTTAGTTGTAACCAGTAGAGTCGTCCAGATGTCAGACTTTCTGTGTTACACGAGTTCACCAACTTTTCTGTTGTACTAGCACTTGTGATGCTACAAAAGTCTCTCTCTCTCTATCATTTCTTCTTCTTCTACTTCTCTCTCTCTCTCTCTCTCTTTTTTTTGTCTCGACTTCCAGTACAGACGTGTAGCGAGTCTCTTCAAGACCTCCAGGATGGTTCGTTGCTCAAGTCCACGGTATGTGTGTATCATGGAACATTGCTTATGGTTCCCAAAACATTGTTCCGTATGAAGCTAGGCAGAGAAGATCTGTTGAAGTAGCATACCTCCAAAGTGGAGCAGCATATGCCATCAACGGTCAAGCAAGAGTCATGAACATGGATCTCGATAGCCTCCTATTTAAAGACTTCCTCTGTTAATATCGGATACAGTTGCTTGAGTCTCTTGTTTGTTTCCTGTTCCCTCCCCCCACCCCCACCCCCCCCCATACACACACACACACACACACACACACACACACACACACACACACAAACACTCCGCCAAGTCATTTTCCGATCTGGTCAGACAACACCGAGATACCTGTTTTTCTTCACGAAAATGTGTTGGCCGTGTATGTAGCTTTATTTGTCTGTAGTGTTGACGTTTGTGCATATTTCAGACGTCGGCCTGGTGCACCTAGTTTGCTTTGTCGAGTACAGGCTGCCTGCTTTGAAGATATGAGGTTTTCCGCGATTGTGTGAACACGCTGAAAACTTTATTTTCCAACAGAAAGAGCACCAACGCACTGGCACTATTATGTGAGAGTAGCTCTTAACAATGATCTGCCTCATGACGGGTCGTTCATAACGAGTGTAGGAATCGGGCGTTATGCCATGGGCCTCCAAGATCGCCTGGTCTTACAATATGATTTTATTGCGGTTGTTTGTGAAAGATTCCGTCTATGTATCTCTTCTTGCAACAGCTTTGGGTGACCTGTGATAGATGCAGGAAAAAATATGGCACGATTTTGACTATCCTCTGGATGTGTGAGTGGAGAATGGGTTGAACATCTCTGCAAGTTAAATTAAAATTTCTATTTATTTTTACCATCTTTAACTATCTCAAGTACTTGTAAAAACGTTACACTTGTAGTGGAACGAGATGTTTGTTTATTGATAGAGTTGCAAAACAGCGATATGTTTCTGGAAACTGTCATAAGTAAGCGTAAGCTACGATAACCTTCCTAGTATCCTCTGTCAGTTAGGATCGTACAGAAGTTACCTGTACGTTACGTGTTTTGCATGACTACCTCATATCAATCACTTTGTTTGGGTATGCGATCAGTGTCTTGTTAGACAATAGTTGCATTAACAGCTCATGTCAGTCATTTTGTGTACGTATGCGTTCAGTGACTTATTAGATTACCCTACAAAAGGAAAGTGGTGAACCATCGAGCAACTGAGTGATGATAAACATATAAAGAACCTCGTAACCTACGAAAAAATTTTTGTTCTGCATAGCTATCATCATGTCTGTCACTTAAAAATAATCAGCATTTATAGCAAAATCGAAATTGTCAATGTTTAATTCAGATTCTATTCGGATACTGTAAACTTGTAACGTGAAACAGAGACATGTCATAGTAAAAATAAGTAAAAAAAAGTACAGATTTATCATAAGGGGCTAGAAAACGCAATTTCGTCAAAAAAAGACAAAGTTAAGGAAAGAACGCAAAAATATGAAACATCGCTTCAATACTTCTTCGAGCTTATATAAAACACGTTGAGGCGTGGCGCATATCGATCCTGTATGGAGTCTGTGTATCGGGAGAATGACTCATGCGTGTACAGTAACAGATGGTCTGAAGCGGGTTCGGTCGAGTACGTAGTTCTAATTTTCATCTGCTAGAGGACATTAGCGAACAGAGATATTCAAGAAACAGCTCAAGAGAATGTTTTTGTGAATTGTTCTGTTTATTTCTTGAAGGCTTTTTTGTTTGTTTAAGTTTGTACAGTTTCGATATTTTTTTTAGTAGTGTGAATGATGCGTGCGTAGATCATTGTTATACTCACAAACTCTGTACGAACTGGCGTAAGAAATTTTTAAGCAGTGTGAATGCAAACGAGGGGAATTTTGTATCATAATATGTTAAGTGGCTAGTCATGAAAAGCGCGGACTAATGCGGGAGAATAATGTTTTTCTATTCCCCTTAAAGGAAACTGACCAATCAGAACGTATTATTCTTCGCGCATCTTCCCTCTTGGAGATACAGAATGCTTACGGCAGTCTAAGTAGTCGGAGCCCTGCCTTTCAATGGCACGGTCATGTGCAGTATGAGCTCTGAAGGAAGTAATTTGGCGGTTTTAGTTGTGCTACATGCCTCAAAGGTGCTTTAAAGTGAAGGCATATTTATTACGGTGTGTTTTGCGAGAATGTACGAATTTTTAAAGTAATTTTGTGTGTAAGAAAAGGCAATAATTCCGGATAGCATATTGAGCAGATCGGTGACTAAAAACTATAGTGCATTAGACACCGATAAGCTTAACAGCATGGCGAGCATTTTCATTTAAGAACTATCCGTGCTTAGTAGCTGTTCAGATTTCGGGAAATACGTTACCATAAACTTGCTAACGTGAATGAGTTTGTGCATGATTGTGTTAGGATTAGCACGGGCTTGGCAGTTAATATGTAATTCTTGACTTCAGAATATACCGTAATTTTGCCAGTATTTCTACCTTTCATTCAAAGTTAAGACCTTTTCCCGATTCTTAGAATAGTTACGTTGTAAGCAGCTTGGTACGAGTTACAGTACGGTAGGTTTCTGCTCGGCTTTCCAGCCGGCGATCTGCTGCAACAAGTTCACACGTAGGTGCAGGTAAAGCGATAAAAGGGAACCGGACCGCCGCAATGTTTCTGTGATTCATAGACAGCTTTTCCAACTATCAATACGGACAGAAAATTCTTGCCTTTGATCACCTTGAAGTAAGTTCTGTTTAGTATAAAATAACAATAATTACGATATAGATATTTTTATGTTTGTGCATGTAAACTGAACTTAGATCAAAAGTAACTGTTTTCGTTACATAAAAGCACAGAAGTAACGAGATTAACAAATTTTTATTACCTATAGAATGCAGTTTATGTTTTTTCGGGGCATAATAGTACACAATGGACTTCCGCTGAAGGATGTGCGGTTGTAACTATGTGCAAAACAAACAAGCAAACGAACAAAAAGAGAAGTCTTCGACTGCCAGTGCCCCTCTTACAGTTTCATTTATATTTCTTTCCTTACCAGTACTACTAATACACTCCTGGAAATGGAAAAAAGAACACATTGACACCGGTGTGTCAGACCCACCATACTTGCTCCGGACACTGCGAGAGGGCTGTACAAGCAATGATCACACGCACGGCACAGCGGACACACCAGGAACCGCGGTGTTGGCCGTCGAATGGCGCTAGCTGCGCAGCATTTGTGCACCGCCGCCGTCAGTGTCAGCCAGTTTGCCGTGGCATACGGAGCTCCATCGCAGTCTTTAACACTGGTAGCATGCCGCGACAGCGTGGACGTGAACCGTACGTGCAGTTGACGGACTTTGAGCGAGGGCGTATAGTGGGCATGCGGGAGGCCGGGTGGACGTACCGCCGAATTGCTCAACACGTGGGGCGTGAGGTCTCCACAGTACATCGATGTTGTCGCCAGTGGTCGGCGGAAGGTGCACGTGCCAGTCGACCTGGGACCGGACCGCAGCGACGCACGGATGCACGCCAAGACCGTAGGATCCTACGCAGTGCCGTAGGGGACCGCACCGCCACTTCCCAGCAAATTAGGGACACAGTTGCTCCTGGGGTATCGGCGAGGACCATTCGCAACCGTCTCCATGAAGCTGGGCTACGGTCCCGCACACCGTTAGGCCGTCTTCCGCTCACGCCCCAACATCGTGCAGCCCGCCTCCAGTGGTGTCGCGACAGGCGTGAATGTAGGGACGAATGGAGACGTGTCGTCTTCAGCGATGAGAGTCGCTTCTGCCTTGGTGCCAGTGATGGTCGTATGCGTGTTTGGCGCCGTGCAGGTGAGCGCCACAATCAGGACTGCATACGACCGAGGCACACAGGGCCAACACCCGGCATCATGGTGTGGGGAGCGATCTCCTACACTGGCCGTACACCACTGGTGATCGTCGAGGGGACACTGAATAGTGCACGGTACATCCAAACCGTCATCGAACCCATCGTTCTACCATTCCTAGACCGGCAAGGGAACTTGCTGTTCCAACAGGACAATGCACGTCCGCATGCATCCCGTGCCACCCAACGTGCTCTAGAAGGTGTAAGTCAACTACCCTGGCCAGCAAGATCTCCGGATCTGTCCCCCATTGAGCATGTTTGGGACTGGATGAAGCGTCGTCTCACGCGGTCTGCACGTCCAGCACGAACGCTGGTCCAACTGAGGCGCCAGGTGGAAATGGCATGGCAAGCCGTTCCACAGGACTACATCCAGCATCTCTACGATCGTCTCCATGGGAGAATAGCAGCCTGCATTGCTGCGGAAGGTGGATATACACTGTACTAGTGCCGACATTGTGCATGCTCTGTTGCCTGTGTCTATGTGCCTGTGGTTCTGTCAGTGTGATCATGTGATGTATCTGACCCCAGGAATGTGTCAATAAAGTTTCCCCTTCCTGGGACAATGAATTCACGGTGTTCTTATTTCAATTTCCAGGAGTGTAGTACCTGTAATCCTACCATTTACTAAGTAATTTATAATCTTTTGTAATGTTACTTAAAATCCGTCTTGATTGCAATTTTTTTTTATTATTCATATGACCGGTTTTGGTTCATTCAGAACCGAAACCGGTCATATGAATAATAAAAAAAAAATTGCAATCAAGACGGATTTTAAGTAACATTATAAAATCAGGGATTGCTGTTATCCCATAAGACATTATGTCTGTTTTTGCAAAATTTATAAACTGTACTAAAACTACCGAATCATAGTTTGGTTGAGAGGAAATCCATTGCTGAAGAACAGCTGCAAGAGACAGTGAACACAAGGAAATCGTATTAGTAAAGAAACCACATCTCCTTGCTTGTAGGCAGCCATCAGTGTCAATGCGTGTAGCGTGTTGCCGCTGCAGAGATTAGTGGCCACACTCTCTTCATGGAGGAGGAGTTTAGCGTTTAACGTCCCGTCGACAACGAGGTCATTAGAGACGGATCACAAACTCTGATTAGCGAAGGACGGAGAAGGAAATCGGCCGTGCCCATTCGAAGGAACCATCCCGGCATTTAAGGTGATTTAGGGAAATAACGGAAAACCTAAATCAGGATGGCCGGACTCGGGTTTGAACCATCGTCCGCCCGAATGCGAGTCCCACTCTCTTCGTCGTAGGTTAGGTTGGTCAGTGGTTACATGAATATATGCTCTCTGTGAATAAGTAACAGTCATCGGAATTCGGAAGCGAAATCTAGATATGCAGGGTGTAAATTGTAGGTTGACAAACCAGAATAACTCGAAAAGTAAGCTTCACACGAAAAAAATGTGTAGAATACAAAGTTGATTATTTTCAAGGGGGACATCTGCTGGTGCTAAAATTAGCCCGCCACCCCAGCCCCCTGTGGGTGGAGTGGGAATCAACTTTTAAAATTTCAAATGGGAACCCCCATTTTTTATTGCAGAATCAGATTCTACATAAAAAACTACGAACATTTTGTCTTAAACATTTGTTTTGATTCTTGGTAGTTAGCGCTGTAATTCAAGAAAATCCAGAAAATTTTGATTCGCTAAAACTAAAACTCTCCCTCTCTCCTCATGGTGTGGGATTTGCGAGAGAGGAATTAGAATTTGCGTCAACATTTCTAAAACTAAATCTATATAGATTTATATAAATTACAATTCCAACTACCAAGAATCAAAACAAATGTTTAAGATAAATGTATGTAGTTTTTTAAGTGTTGAATCTGATTCTGGAATAAAAAATGTGGGTTCCCATCTGAAATCTTAAAGTTGCCTCCCACCCCACCCCCAGGGGGCTGGGATGGCGGGCTAATTTTAGCACCAGAAGATGTCCTCCTCGAAAATAACCAACTTTGTGTTCTACACATTTTTCGTGTGAAGCTTATTTTTCAAGTTATTCTGGTTTCTGAACTTAAAATTTACACCCTGTATATTGTAAGAGGTCATTACGACCGGTATTGACTGACTGTGCGTCAGTTCCAAGGAAGTAACAAGCTCAGTTAAATACTGTCATTTTCAAATGTATAGATATGGTTATATTATGAGAGTCTGAAAAGGTAGCGCAGAATCGTGGTTTGGAGTCGGAGGAGGGGGCGGGGGGGGGGGGGTTGGTCTTGGTGCTGGGTTCCTATTTGAGCTAAGCGTAGGATGAAAAGCTTTTGGCTTAGCCCAGACCAACAGCCATTTGTATAGCCGTTCGAACACCTGCCTTACTGTAGCTAGTTACAGTATATTAAGCAACATTTGAGCGACAAACCGTAGCTGACGACCAGGCAAATTGTGCAAATCGATTACTTGCTTTTGCAAAAGATTTTAATTGGGTTGAAATTAATTTTCAGCTAAAATGGTACCATCTGCATGTGCACCTTTCTGATTTTCCGTGGAAAACCATGCAAAAAATACTTCATGCTTCAAAAAGCATGCTACATACATAGTTAAAAGTGTACGAATCGTTTAGAACATTACACGAAAGTCAAAACGATTTTGGTTTATGTAATAATCTTTATCCATAGTCGAGATACGATGGTTTAAATTCGAGCTAAATGTAGCACGTAAAATTCGTTCTTTCGTTAATTGAATGCGCGGAATCGGTTTGCAGTGAATCAAATTTTTAAAAAATGAGTGGTCCACTGTAGCCTGCTGTGATGTGCGTACTGTAAGACCTTCGGTACACACACCATCAGATTATTTGACTTGTCGCTCTAACGAAGTAGGCGAGTGTCAGCAATATGTCTCGTGGTATTATCGTGGCGTGTTTATCTTCTGCCGTTAGGTCAGAAGATAGAAATGCCACTTGCACGCTTAGAATAGCAGATTGACGGTGACCAACTTTAAACAGAACATGATTAATTTCACACACATTTACTAAAATAATAAATAACATAGACATTACGTAACTTGATTCTGGATGCGGTTTACAATTGACAATCTGAAGTTCCTTTCGTCTTGGTACGTTAATCTTATTCTCATACATCTCTGATGCTTGACAAAGTGTCTATACATTTCTCTTCATGGGTATGTACAGGAATATGATAATCTTATTAGGCGCAGACTGAAACTTGACTATAGACTAGTACAGACTAATGTAGACTGGTACAGACAGGTGCAGATAAATGCAGACTAATGCAGACTGACTAATCGGAGGTCTGTACACTCGTTATACTACCTCGAGCGTTCAGGTATCACTGCGCGAGTGTGATCCTCGAGGAGAAAAGGTTCTACGTTAGCAGCAATCTCATTGGCTGCGTTACATATTAATAGCGGTTCGGCGTAAGCAGAATTTGGTCGGTCTCTAAGGCAGCGCCATCTCGTAGTGCGGAGACGGACGAGCGCTGCGCCAGCGCTGTTGTGCTTAGCGGGGCGCGCTCTAGTGGGAAAGTTGTGTACGCGCTGACTACGCGGAACTATGTGCACAACACCTGCAAAATGACTGAATGCCAATCAAATGTTTCAATAATTGATATTCAGATCAACCTCGTCAATTCATAAAGCTGCATCCCTCCGCTCCCAACCACCAGAACTTCGGTCCACCAGTTACAAACTGTGTGTCTGTCCTCAATCAATGTAAGTCATGGCGTGCTCCTTACCCGGCCCGTATTCATCCAATATCTGGGAACAAGAGCACTTACCCACTTACAAGAAATTTTGAACGTAACTTCAAACCTTAAAAGATTCTTCATCGCTGAAAACTCCAGCAAAACGATAAAAGGAGAAAAATTTTACTGCTTACTTCATTTTCGATGTTCAAGCAGTAAAACTTCAGCGTCAGACATCATGTTTTAATTAATCACTTCTTTACTACTAATGCAGTCAGCAGGACATTTTGGAGGCAGTATCCTCACAAACCACTGAATGTAAGTGGAAAATTTAATCATCATACGACACACAGTTCAGAAGACATGGCATCATAAGTAATGAGTCGCGTAGAAAACTAGGTTTTTCTTGAAACGGAGCCCAAATCACCCAAAGTATACGCATCAGTGTTTTGTGTTGAATACAGTTAGTGACTTGCAACAAATTGTAAACATAATTTAAAACTTTATCTAATCAAAAATGGTTCAAATGGCTCTGAGCACTATGCGACTTAACTTCTGAGGTCATCAGTCGCCTAGAACTTAGAACTAATTAAACCTAACTAACCTAAGGACATCACACACATCCATGCCCGAGGCAGGATTCGAACCTGCGACCGTAGCAGTAGCCCGGTTGCAGACTGTAGCGCCTAGAACCGCACGGCCACTTCGGCCGGCTTTTATCTAATCTTCTTCCAGTTTACAAGTTGAACGTCAATTATTTAACAATCACATTAATTCGTGGAGTCTGTCCCAAAGAACAGACACTACGCAGAATCCGCATCTGTGAAACATTATATATAACTTTAAGAGAGACGACTGCTGTCAGCTGCAGTGGGGCGCCACAGTCTGGAACCGCGCGACTGCTACGGTCGCAGGTTCGAATCCTGCCTCGGGCATGGATGTGTGTGATGTCCTTAGGTTAGTTAGGTTTAAGTAGTTCTAAGTTCTAGGGGACTGATGACCTCAGATGTTAAGTCCCATAGTGCTTAGACCCTTTTTTTTTTCAGTGGGGCATTAAACGGAAGCAGTGGCTACGAGTGAAAATGTATACCGAACCCGGGATATCCTGCTTACTTTCTTTATTTAAAAAAACCTAACGGTCAGTTCTTTAATACCAAAACTTTTTAGGAGAGAATATAACCAATTGTAGGAGAGATGATCACAGCAAAACAAGGAATTTCACTATAATATCAACACAATTTAGGCATCATATTTCTGAACATTTCTGAATGCATGTAGATGAATTAAAGTCAGATGCTACTGCCACAGTTCATACTACTACAGAATTACATAATTTATTTACCACAGTAAATTGTTCATAAAATAGTCGCTCAGATTAATGTGAAACACCAAACATTTATGCATGGTACTTAAGATTAGCTTTCTTCTTGGCTTGGGCTTCCAGTATAGCAACCGTGAAGTCTTCGTGAGTGACAGTCAGTGCATTCCTTCTCAATGCAATTATTCCAGCTTCAACACAAACCGCTTTGCAGTGTGCTCCGTTGATATCATCAGTGGAACGTGACAACTCCTCAAAATTTACATCTTCATTGGCATTCATCTTACGAGAATGTATCTGCATTATTCGAGCCCTGGCTTCTTCCTTTGGATGTTGAAATTCTATTTTCCTATCTGACCGACCAGATCGCAGAAGTACAGGATCCAAAATATCTACACGACTGGTAGCAGCAATAACTTTAATGTCTGCAGTAGAACTGAATCCATCAAGCTGGTTTTTTTTTTTTGTCATCAGTCTACTGACTGGTTTGATGCGGCCCTCCACGAATTCCTTTCCTGTGCTAACCTCTTCATCTCAGAGAAGCACTTGCAACCTACGTCCTCAATTATTTGCTTGACGTATTCCAATCTCTGTCTTCCTCTACAGTTTTTGCCCTCTACAGCTCCCTCTAGTACCATGGAAGTCATTCCCTCATGTCTTAGCAGATGTCCTATCATCCTGTCCCTTCTCCTTATCAGTGTTTTCCACATATTCCTTTCCTCTCCGATTCTGCGTGGAACCTCCTCATTCCTTACCTTACCAGTCCACCTAAGTTTCAATATTCGTCTATAACACCACATCTCAAATGCTTCGATTCTCTTCTGTTCCGGTTTTCCCCCAGCATAGTTCTTTGTAATTCTCTATCACCAGCATTTTATGAATAAAATCTTTTTGTGTCAATAGCATCCAATCCGAGCCGTGGCGGCTCATATCGATAGTGACACTCTGGTGGTTATCTTTCCCGCCACGGTCAGGGCGGTAAGCAGCGCCCTTCGTCGGGTTGACGCAGCGAGTGTGGGACCGGACCTATCGTATGGAGATATACAAGTTGGCTCTGAACGGAAGGCGCCGTTGCAAGCAGCGGATGGCGGGCGTCCTGTAATTTGTGTGAAGGAGTAACGATTTTTGCATCGGATGTCCCAGTGGTTCCCGACAGTTGCGGTGGCTGCTTTCGGAGAAGAGAATTGGTAAGAGCTTGTCTCTACGCTCTTTTCCGTACGGTGTTGCTGCCTGCCGTTATAAACGGGTCAAAATCAGGCGCTTGTAATGACTATACGGGAACTGGTGATGTAAAATTACATTTGTGATTAAGTCTCACTTGTACTGTGACAATTTAGAGGCGAAATCTGTGGTGGTTTCGTTAGATCTGGTTCTTTTCTGTGCAACTAAGGGAGTCAGTTATTTGGGGTAACTGAGGGAGCACCATTATGTTGGTCTAAGTGGTACGTTCTCCACGTCTATGGCTTTGCGAATCGAATTCGTGGGGGAGTACACGTGTAAGTAATTTGCTATTGTATTGATGGTTACGTTGTAAAGACTGTTCTCTGGTGTGTTAAATCACCGCTGATTTGTAGCCAATCTAAGCAGAAGTTACCGTTGCTACTTGCTTATGTGCTACTGTCCTTATGATTGGCGTTGTTTGTCTTTTGATTGTGGGTGTGCTCACGTTTAAAAAAAATTACGGCTACTATTCATAAGGATTGTCTTGCAAGGAAATTGCTTAAGCTTTTATCATATGCTGGTCTGTTTGCCTATCACATGGGCTTTCTATGCAGTAACTGAAGGAATGTGTATGGTGGTTCAAGATTGTAGGCTGACTAGTATTTGAATTGGTGTTGAGGTTAAGGGCGAGATCAGCATCCCGCAAACCTGCACGCTGCGCGTGGTTAAATGTTCCGCTATTGGGGAGCCGGCTCTCTGTTCTTGGATTTTGTAGGGATACTTGATGAGTGCATCGCTGTAGTTCTTCGCGTGCTAAATTGCAGGGTGTCGGTGTCGTCCTAGAGCTAGACTTGTGATGTATGTTATGTTGAAAGGCAATTAACAGTACAAAACTTAAGAGAGTTTTTAGTTTGTTTTAGGTCTATACATGGAATAATGTTCATATTTTGTCGATTGCGGCAATAACTTCCTGTGTGGGGAGATCCTCTGAGGGACTTGTATTATACTGTTGCAGTGCAGTCCATCTGAAACGTGCTGCTTAAAACTGCAGTGCTCAGATGCTATATATTACTGTTTAATCTTAAATGTCCTGGATATAATATGGTAGTTGAGGATTATGAGGATTATGTAATTAATTTTGATCGCTGGTTCCTTAAAGGGAGTATTTCGTTTTAAAATATGTGCTCGGTCAGAGCCTATTTAAATATTATTTTAACTCATCATTAAAATCTTCTACTCTTGCTTTCTTAAAAGGCTTTCAGTTAAATGATTGCTATTTGCCTGTTTAAATGTTTGAGCGACTTAAAGGAAAAGAATATTATTTTCTAATTTGTACTGATTGTTCCTTTTGGGTAATACCAGACTTATGTGTTCAATAAATAAGTGTCTAGTCTCAATGGTTCTATTGCTAGCCTACCCCTTCCACTCCACAGCCTATTGAGCTGCTTTGTGTCGAAATTGTGTTCAGAACACCCCTCTGACCTGACACATCACAGTCCATCAATAACTATTATTGCTGATGCCTTCTCTTTCGAAAGGGCAAATATATCACGTACAAGTTTAGCGCCAATGAACATCTGTACGAGCTGTGGTCTAGCAAGTTTCAAGAAAGCGGATTTTGTGTGCGCAGCACAAGCTCCTGCCAACAGCGTCTTACCTGTTTCGGGTGGACCATATAACAGAACACCTTTTGGAGGGTGTATCGCAAGTTTCTCAAACCTTTCCTTGTGCGTCATTGGCAGTGCCACTACTTCAGTTAACTCTTGAATCTGTTTGTCAAGTCCTCCTGCATCAGAATACTGTTCTGTAAGTCTTTCATCAATTTCCATTGCTTTAACTCTGGCGTCATATTCTGCAGGCAGTGTCACAAGAATTAGGTACAAGTCCTTATTTACACCAACCAGGTCCCCTGGTTTCAGACGTTCTGCATCAACAAGTTCAATAACAGGTAGGAAATACTGTAGGTCTGTCTTGTTGATGATTTTATTACAGCACATTTTCCTTTCCTCTGTGAATCAAGGTCAACAGCTGCCCCATATTCTTCCCCCAGATCCAGAGGATCAACATCTGTCGGCTCAATAACATTTGATACAAGGTAGGGAAGTGTCTTGTTAACTTTTATTTTCTCAGTATTTTCTTTAATTTTTCCACCTTGTGCTTGAAGTTCATGAGATATCCTCATCACTTCACTCTCCATTATTTTTCTTCATTATTCAAAAACCTCGTCCCACTGACTTCATTTGTTGACATTCGGAGGACCTCCTCCCTAAAGCCTACCTACAACTGTGAACACAAAACATGCACTTACATACAGATGACACTTGTTGTCCTGTAACTGACACCGAAATTAAGCCGAGAAGTATGAAATAACAAGATACTTTTCCTTAACCTATAATTACAGTGGTTTACTAGACAGGCGCGGTAACCACTGCGCCAGCCGGGACACGGTATTAGCGCAACTGCACGGACTATCTAGGAGCTCGTACGGACGATCAACACCCCCACCGCGCGCCGCATATCCGCAGTCTCTGTCCATTATACTCGCCTTCGCTACTCAGAGATTCCCACAGGAAATCGGACACATTCGTGACTTCACACCGAAGACAGGATCCATTGCCCTGCGAGTTATATTAGACTGCGTAGAGTCCGACCGAAAGAACACCCCACGAAGTTTCGCAGCTGCGGATTCTGCGGGGTGACGGACCACTCGCTGGACAATGGATACCTTCATCAGGGTGAATGCACAAATATGATCTCCCTCTTCTGGTAATATCTGAGAAGTGAGCAGGAGTGTAGTGGACAGGGAATGGGGATATGCAGCTCTCGGTGGGAGTGTAGATCGACCGTAAGGCGTGGCGATATAGTGCGTGCAGTTGCGCCAACAATGTGTCCTCGCTGGCGCAGTGTTTGCTGTAACTGCCTACTATGCAGGAGGTCCCGGATTCGAATCCCGGTCCGATATAGACTACTGGCCATTAAAATTGCTACACCACGAAGATGACGTGCTACAGACGCGAAATTTAACCGAAAAGAAGAAGATGCTGTGATATGCAAATGATTAGCTTTTTAGAGCATTCACACAAGGTTGGCACCGGTGGCGACACCTACAACGTGCTGACATGAGGAAAGCTTCCAACACGATTTCTCATACACAAACAGCAGTTGACCAGCGTTGCCTGGTGAAACGTTGTTGTGATGCCTCGTGTAAGGAGAAGAAATGCGTACCATCACGTTTCCGACTTTGAGAAAGGTCGGATTGTAGCCTATCGCGACTGCGGTTTATCGTATGGCGACATTGCTGCTCGCGTCGGTCGAGATCCAATGACTGTTAGCAGAATATGGAATCGGTGGATTCAGAAGGGTAATACGGAACGCCGTGCTGGATCACAATGGCCTCGTATCACTAGAAGTCGAGATAACAGGCATCTTATCCGCATGGCTGTAGCGGATCGTGCAGCCACTTCTCGATCCCTGAGTCAACAGATGGGGACGTTTGCAAGACAACAACCATCTGCACGAACAGTTCGACAACGTTTGCAGCAGCATGGACTATCAGCTCGGAGACAATGGCTGCGGTTACCCTTGACGCTGCATCACAGACAGGAGCGCCTGCGATGGTGTACTCAACGACGAACCTGGGTGCACGACTGTCAAAACGTCATTTTTTCGGAAGAATCCAGGTTCTGTTTACGGCATCATGATGGTCGCATCCGTGTTTGGCGACATCGCGGTGAACGCACATTGGAAGCGTGTATTCGTCATCGCCATACTGGCGTATCACCCGGCGTGATGGTATGGGGTGCCATTGGTTACACATCTCGGTCACGTCTTGTTCGCACTGACGGCACTTTGAACAGTGGACGTTACATTTCAGATGTGTTACGACCCGTGACTCTACCCTTCATTCGATCCCTGCGAAACCCTTCATTTCAGCAGGATAATGCACGACAGCATGTTTCAGGTCCTGTACAGGCCTTTCTGGATACAGAAAATGTTCGACTGCTGCCCTGGCCAGCACATTCTCCACTTCTCTCAGCAAATGAAAACGTCTGGTCAATGTTGGCCGAGCAAATGGCTAGTCACAATACGCCACCCACTACTGTACCTGTACAGGCCATCCAAGCTCTGTTTGACTCAATGCCCAGGCCATTATTACGGCCAGTGGTGGTTGTTCTGGGTACAGATTTCTCAGGATCTATGCACTCAAATTGTGTGAAAATTTAATCACACATCAGTTTTAGTATAATATATTTGTCCAATGAATACCCGTTTACCATCTGCATTTCTTCTAGGTGTATCAATTTTAATGGCCAGTAGTGTACATTTTCGCTCATCGCCGTTGATTCCGCTTAATATCCCACTGCAGCTGATTGTAGTGATCCCCCTTCAATTTACATGTAATTATTTAACATATTAAGTAATTTGTAATGTAATCAGACGTTTGATACCGTTTTGCACACTGGGGAACCATTCTTCGGGCTTGGTGGATTTAAACGTCCAAAACTAGATGCACTGTGGTCTTTTAAACCAGTTTTACGTGTTCTGCGATCATTAAATATTGAACTGTAAATTGGATGTCACTGTATCAAAGATAAATCACGCCGCGGCGACAGAGATGGGTGTTAAAATAACAAGGAAAGAGTGAACGAAACTGAGCGTGCTCCATTGTTAATCATGCCCTTCGAAACCTGTCGTTCTCGACAGTTCCAAATTTCGCCGGCAGTTCCCACGGAGGGGATCCATTAAGTGCCGCTCCTATTACAACCCAACGTCGGCGCGCGGCGAGTGGTACATTTCGTCAACTACTCGCAACTTGGTCTCCCCGGCGCCAGTGTTCACCGAATATTGCAGTCGGCGCAGCGCCGCCCATCCGACGAACACACGGCGCAACGGAACGCGCTCCCGGAGATAAGGGAGCGGATGTTTGCAGGAAATTTATGGAGCGGAGCATTATTCGCCAAGTTATGGAACGAGGTATTACGCACGAATTTACGACCTCTCGTATTACGCTGTAATTTATGACCCGAGGTTGAGTGATTCTACCCTTTCTCAGGAGCAGACGAACAGAAGGAAGCGCGGGCCGCAGATTTATGCTTCTATAGCTGCGTTGTTAATGCATTTCAACAAGCGGACTTTGTGTAAGCTAGAGGTTGCATCACTTGCCTGCCCCATCCGAGGCTATAGTGTCGTAACCGTGACAAAGAGGAAAGAGCGCTCTCTGAAGCAGTTGCTCTGATTTAATTAACGGAGAAACGTCAGTGTGGTTTTAGTCACTCCCGTCTCGTATCGCACGAGCAAGGTTAATGAAAAATCTAGTCCAGAATGCAAAGTGGTTCTGTTAACACTGAAACGCCCTTAAAACTAACACTGTTAAAAAAGTATTGGCGCCCGGGGTAACTTTTTTACGCTCTGGCCGCTCTCCAAAAAATGCGATACACGCTGGGAAGAAGCTTAGAGGAAGAGCAGAGTGCAGAGAAGAGAAAAAAAATTTCCCACCAAATATTTCAATGAATCCCACCACAGAATTGATCTTACATTACACAGTGAAATAAAAGCAACAGAAACCAAAAATTAAGAAAATATTTAGATTTTTTTTAGATTTAGATTTATTCTGATTTTTTGGACAAACCAGCAAGTCCATCGACTTCTCAACTATGAATCTCAGATTCAGAACTATTCCTCATCATTAACCCCATTACTTTGTTACAGATCACCAGCCGCGTTACCTGTGTCAACACTTTCTACCGTTTGAATTTTTATTTATTTATACCTCAAGTTCCGTAGGACCAAATTGAGGAGCAAATCTCCAAGGTCATGGAACGTGTCAGTACATGAAATTGAAACATAAAAGTAATAACAGATAAAAATGAAATGTTTATCAACCCGAAAAAAGTCAATCCACAAGTTTAAGTAAACGCGATCAACAATATCACAAGAATCAGCTTACTATTTCAAGGAACTCCTTGAAAGAATAGAAGAGTGACCCATGAGGGTACTCTTCAGTTTCGATTTGAAAGCGCATGGACTACTGCTAAGATTTTTGAATTCGAGTGGTAGCTTATTGAAAATTGATGCAGCAGTATACCGCACACCTTTCTGTACAAGATTTAAGGAAGTCAGATCCAAATGCGGGTTTGATTTCTAGCGAGTATTAACTAAGTGAAAGCTGCTTATTCTGGGGAACAAGCTAATATTGTTAAGAAGAAAGGACATTAAGGAATATATATATATCGAGACGCCAATGTCAAAACACCCAGACCTGTGAACAGGGGTCGACAGGAGGTTCGTGAAATTACACTACTTACTGCCCGAACCGCCCGTTTCTGAGCGAAAAACATCCTTTTGGAATGGGAAGAGTTACCCCAGAATAAAATACCGGACGACATAAGCGAATGAAAATAAGAAAAGTTGACTAGATTTCGTGTCGAACGATCACTCACTTCAAAAAGCGTTCGAATAGTAAAAATGGCAGCATTAAGTCTTTGAACAAGATCCTGATCGTGGGCTTTCCATGACAGTTAACTATCTATCTGAACACCTAGAAATTTGAACTGTTCATTTTCACTAATCATATGCCCATTCTGTGAAATTAAAACGCCAGGTTTTGTTGAATTGTGTGTTAGAAACTGTAAAAACTGAGTCTTACCGTGATTCAGCGTTAGTTGAGTTTCTACAAGCCATGAACTTAGGTCATGAACTGCACTATTTGAAACCGAGCCAATACTGCACACACCTTCCTTTACTACCAAGCAAGTGTCTTCAGCAAACAGAAATATTTTAGAGTGATCCGTAATACTAGAGGGCGTATCATTTATAAAAATAAGGAACAGAAGTGGCCCCAACACTGATCCCTGGGGCACCCCCCACTTGACTGTACCCCACTCAGACCCCACATCACAGCCATTCTCAACATTGTGAATAATGACCTTTTGCTGTCTGCTGAAGTAAAAGGTGAACCAATTTTGAGCTACTCCTCGCATTCCGTAATGGTCCAACTTCTGGAGCAATTTATTGTGATCAACACCATCAAATGCCTTAGTTAAATCAAGAAAATATGCCTAGCTTTGGCAACCTATAATTTAATCCATCCAGTACCTAACAGAGAAGATAGGCTTTTAGCATTTTCAGTTGTTAAACGACTTCTAAAGGTTACGGAATGTTCATTTTGCTAGAATAATACTTCTGTTGGCAGACTTCCTGGCGGTTTAATACTGTGTACCAGACGGGCAATCGAATCCAAAACATTGCCTCTCACAGACGCAACAGAGTTCCAGCATATGTCCTCCCTACTTAAACTCTTTTAGAATATTTAAATGAAATATTTGTGCCTTGAACAAGAATCAGGTAGTTGCAATTACAGTGCAGCTACTCGCAGAGGTCCAGAGTGGGCCGTAATTATCGTATGGCAGCGAAACTTGGTAAATATTCTAATGCGTTAATGAGTAACCGATGTACACTGGAAAAAAGTAGTTCCAGTTTTGGCTACCAGGTGCAAGTCTGGTGCTTTAAATGTAAGAAAGATGTGTAGATATGTTTCCGGATGTAATGGATTATGAATGGGAGATTGGCAGAAAAAGTCAAACAAGTGAGAAAGGCATAATGTTGACTTTATTATCACCGCTCACATAATTGTTCAATATGAGCACCGAGGACATCGACGAGATACTGTCCAGCACCAGATTTGCACCTTGCGGCCAAACTGGAACTTTATTTTTAACGTAAATCGGTTCCGCGTTAGCATATCTACCAAGCTTCGATTACAGATAGTCGTTCGCGAATTAACGGGTCCAAAGGAACGGTTCGCCAAGATGAACGGAAGGAGAGAGGATCCAGTTCTAAAGAACGGTCTTTCATAGTTCACTTCGGTCGCGGCTTTCTTCTTATAGTTCCCAGGAACGGGAAACGGTCGGTCTCGTTCCCCCAACGGCACATCGGACGGTCTCGTTCCCCCAACGGCACATCGGTCGGTCTCGTTCCAGTCTCGGTCCCGTTCCCGTCTGTCTCGGTCTCGGTCTCCTTCGGCCGGACTCGTCGTTCTTCGCGTGGCCACTCGTCTCAGTTCCACTGCCGACTGTTCCTAGGTAGTTCAGTATCGAGTTGTTCGTTTCGTTCGCTGCGCATGCCCATTCTAGATCAGTTTCAAACCTTTTTTGAACTCTGGAATTTGGTTCTTTTTATATTCTCTTCAGCGTTCACGGCCGATCATTAAAATGTATTTTATAATTAATTTACATAAAAATTACGTGGTATGTAATACATACATATTTTCAGGTAACAAAAGGGCGTATCAGCTTGCTTACTTATGAAAAGGCAAGTTTTTTGTTATTACATATACAAAGGCACGGCGCTCAGGAGTGGCAATTTTCCGCCTTTTTTTGATCCAAAGTAAAACAGCACGTTCATTGTTATGGAAGACAGACCGACTTACAACCGAATGAAGCCCGCGCTCCATAATGTGTCTGGCGTCACATTTTGTAAAGAGAATACGATAACACGGAAAATCGGCCCCGAGCACTAGACTGCTCATTGTCGCCACCGGTCGTCATCTATTGTTTCGAAGCTGTTGTTTGCATCAGCTTATTTGTTGTTTCTTTATTACATGTTTATCTATTTTGTTCATAGCGGGCAACAAATCGTGTGTAATTGGCGAGCAGTCTGTACTCGGGCAGGGATTTCGTGCGCCACCTTATATTATTTCACTGCGATCAGCCACAAAACGCTACAGTTGGCTAAACGAGAGGTTTTGCAGAGTCATGAAAATTACTTCTACAAGTCTGTGAGAATTCTGTAATGAATAAAAACTCTATACTCCAGAGGGAAGGCAAGTGCCCCCTCTCGGCGCATTCCACCTTCAGTCACCTATGCCGCTTACTTTCAGTTTTTCGTAAGAACCACATATAACATGCACAAATGAACGGTGAACGAGTAAAAATGAACGGTTCCCAAAAAAGAGCGTTCACCAGTGAACTATTTCCCACAGATGACCGAGTTTGTCCATCTCTGTTTTCGATGCCACATGATAGTTACGTATATCTCCATGAGTAGCTCCACTTTAATTATAACCACACGGTATTAAGATCTTTGAGCGAGAGTAAACGGAAAAGAGAAGCATTCTTCATTCCGGTCGACAGTGAATGCGAGTGCATAACGTGGGTAGTATGCTGAAAAGCAAAATTGTTTTTTGGACTCAGACGAACGTAAGGGACCGCTAAGGTCGCACGTTTGAAGCCTGCCTCTGGCATGGATGTGTGTGATGTCCTTAGGTTAGTTAGGTTTAACTAGTTATAAGTACCCGTGGTCTAGGGGTAGCGTCTTTGATTCATAATCAAAACGTCTCCGGTCTCGGGTTCGATCCCCGCCACTGCCTAAATTTTGATAAATAATCAGCATTGGCGGCCGAAGACTTCCGGCATAAGATGTCAGCCTCATTCTGCCAACGGCCTTGTCAAAGAGGGCGGAGGAGCGGATAGAGGTTCAGGCCACTCTCTTGTCCTAGGGGTGGAAAATTGCCCCTAAAGGCGGAAGAATCAGCAATGATCAACGACATGAGGATGCAGAAGCAATGGAAACCACTGCATTAAAGACACGTAACGTGTATCCACAGGACATGTGGCCTGTATTTGAAGAAGTGTCATGATGATCTCTCCATTGGCAAAAGATTCCGGAATAGTCCACCATTCGGATCTCCGGGAGCGGACTGCCAAGGGGGAGGTTACCATGAGAAAAAGATTGAATAATCAATGAAAGGATAACGTTCTACGAGTCGGGGCGTGGAATGTCAGAAGCTTGAACGTGGTAGGGAAACTAGAAAATCTGAAAAGGGAAATACAAAGGCTCAATCTAGATATAGTAGGGGTCAGTGAAGTGAAGTGGAAGGAAGACAAGGATTTCTGGTCAGATGAGTATCGGGTAATGTCAACAGCAGCAGAAAATGGTATAACAGGTGTAAGATTCGTTATGAATAGGGAGGTAGGGTAGAGGGTGCGTTACTGTGAACAGTTCAGTTACCGGGTTTTCCTAATCAGAATCGACAGCAGACCAACACCGACAACGATAGTTCAGGTATACATGCCGACGTCGCAAGCTGAAGATGAACAGATAGAGAAAGTGTATGAGGATATTGAAAGGGTAATGCAGTATGTAAAGGGGGACGAAAATCTAATAGTCATGTGCGACTGGAATGCAGTTGTAGAAGACAAGGTTACAGGAGAATATGGGCTTGGGACAAGGAGTGAAAGAGGAGAAAGACTAATTGAGTTCTGTAACAAGTTTCAGCTAGTAATAACGAATACCCTGTTCAAGAATCACAAGAGGAGGAGGTATACTTGGAAAAGGCCGGGAGATACGGGAAGATTTCAATTAGATTACATCATGGTCAGACAGAGATTCCGAAATCAGATACTGGATTGTAAAGCGTACCCAGGAGCAGATATAGCCTCAGATCACAATATAGTAGTGATGAAGAGTAGGCTGAAGCTCAAGGCATTAGTCAGGAAGAATCAATACGCAAAGAAGTGGGATACAGAAGGTAATGAGAAGTAGTAGAAATGAGAACAGCGAGTAACTTAACATCAGGATTGATGGTCACGAAGTCAATGAAGTTAAGGAATTCTGCTACCTAGGCAGTAAAATAACCAATGACGGACGGAGCAAGGAGGACATCAAAAGCAGACTCGCTATGGCAAAAAAGGAATTTCTGGCCAAGAGAAGTCTACTAATATCAAATACCGGCCTTAATTTGAGGAAGAAATTTCTGAGGATGTACGTCTGGGGCACAGCATTGTATGGTAGTGAAACATGGACTGTGGGAAAACCGGAACAGAAGAGAATCGAAGCATTTGAGATGTGGTGCTATAGACAAATGTTGAAAATTAGGTGGACTGATAAGGTAAGGAATGAGGAGGTTCTACGCAGAATCGGAGAGGAAAGGAATATGTGGAAAATACTGATAAGGAGAAGGGACAGGATGATAGGACATCTGCTAAGACATGAGGGAATGACTTCCATGGTACTAGAGGGAGCTGTAGAGGGCAAAAACTGTAGAGGAAGACAGAGATTGGAATATGTCAAGCAAATAATTGAGGACGTAGGTTGCAAGTGCTACTCTGAGATGAAGAGGTTAGCACAAGATTCGTGGCGGGCCACATCAAACCAGTCAGCAGACTGATGACCAAAAAAAAAAAAAAAAAAAAAAAAAAAATTCTAAGTTCTAGGGGACTACTGACCTCAGAAGTTTAGTCCCATAGTGCTCAGAGCCATGTGAACCAACCACGACCGTAAGGAGAATATTGGTTAACAGAAGGGAGGGTTAGCTGAGGATGCTACTTTCAAACCGTTTCTTAAATATATATACACCGAGAATGATGGTAGTTAAAGGGTGTTTAATAAGCTGCTGATGAAACAACTTTAACAAGCACTAACTGAACTGTGGACAAGATAGCTAAAAGACATTATTCTTACCGAAATATTGCGAAGAATCAATTCAGCTTTATAGTGAATAATAAATCTGAACCATCGGTTGTTAATATTTTGTATGTAGAGGTTTATAAATTCACAATGGTCGTACGTGAGTAAAACTGAGCAAAGTTTAACTGCCATACGCGTTTGGCTTCATTACGGGAATTATTATGATTGTGAACCCTGTGATATTATCGGCGGTAGACTTTGGAACCCATGATTTCATGCTGTGTAGAGTCGTTCGCTGATATTTCTGGTTACTAATTCCTATCCCGAATTTATTCCTCAAGATACTCTGGCAATTACTTCACCTTGAAATCTTCTGTTATAAACGCTTTTCATATTATGTATCTGTATGCGACTCGTAAATATCTCACGTGACTCAAAGACCCTACAGTCCGTGTTTTTGTCTGCTAGAAAGGTCTTGAGTAGCTCGGTGGGTAGTGAACAGTCAGTATATACGAGGTGCATTCAAGTTCTAAGGCCTCCGATTTTTTTTCTCCGGACTGGAAAGAGATAGAAACATGCGCATTGTTTTAAAATGAGGCCGCGTTCATTGTCAATACGTCCCAGAGATGGCAGCACCGTACGGCAGATGGAATTATACTGCCAGCGGCGAGAATGAGAACTGTTTTTAATACTTAAAATGACGACGTTTTCCTTACTTGAACAGCGTGCAATCATTCGTTTTCTGAATTTGCGTGGTGTGAAACCAATTGAAATTCATCGACAGTTGAAGGAGACATGTGGTGATGGAGTTATGGATGTGTCGAAAGTGCGTTCGTGGGTGCGACAGTTTAATGAAGGCAGAACATCATGTGACAACAAACCAAAACAACCTCGCGCTCGCACAAGGCGGTCTGACGACATGATCGAGAAAGTAGAGAGATCGCCTCGAGAGTTGGCTTTTCTGTGGGTTCTGTGCACATAATCCTGCATGACGACCTGAAAATGCGAAAAGTGTCATCCAGGTGGGTGCCACGAATGCTGACGGACGACCACACGGCTGCCGGTGTGGCATGTTGCCAAGCAATGTTGACGTGCAACGACAGCATGAATGGGACTTTCTTTTCGTCGGTTGTGACAATGGATGAGACGTGGATGCCATTTTTCAATCCAGAAACAAAGCGCCAGTCAGCTCAATGGAAGCACACAGATTCACCGCCACCAAAAAAATTTCGGGAAACCGCCAGTGCTGAAAAAATGATGGTGTCCATGTTCTCGGACAGCGAGGGCGTAATCCTTACCCATTGCGTTCCAAAGGGCACTACGGTGACAGGTGCATCCTACGAAAATGTTTCAAAGGACAAATTCCTTCCTGCACTGCAACAAAAACGTCCGGGAAGGGCTGCGCGTGTGCTGTTTCACCAAGACAACGCACCCACACATCGAGCTAACGTTACGCAACAGTTTCTTCGTGATTACAACTTTTAAGTGATTCCTCATGCTCCCTACTCACCTGACCTGGCTTCTAGTGACTTTTGGCTTTTTCCAACAATGAAAGACACTCTCCGTGGCCGCACATTCACCAGCCGTGCTGCTATTGCCTCAGCGATTTTCCAGTTGTCAAAACAGACTCCTAAAGAAGCCTTCGCCGCTGCCATGGAATCATGGCGTCAGCGTTGTGAAAAATGTGTACGTCTGCAGGGCAATTACGTTGAGAAATAACGCCAGTTTCATCGATTTCGGGTGAGTAGTTAATTAGAAAAAAAATCGGAGGCCTTAGAACTTGAATGCACCTAGTAGTTTGAATGTAGAGTCATGCCAGCCAATCACGTTGCTTAGGGCGGTTTCTATTTGGCCAGGGCCATGTGGAAAGAGGTACACACTCGTCTTAGTCGTGCCTGAAGTTGTTAACATAGCAAGCCTGCTGGTGACTTGTAGAGTTCAGACATTTGTCTTGCTAGTTATTGAGATGAGCATTCTAATCTGCAGCGTCCAGGATTATTGGTGAACTCGCAGCCTCCTTACGTTGTATTGCCGTCAATCCAATATTATCTGATTTTTAGGTTTCTCTACGGGACCTGCTTTTGCAGTTACGTGTCCGTGACAGCAAAGTAGGTATTTGTTCGGATCGCGTCTAGGAAGTTGTTTGAATGTTACACTGAGTCATCCGATTATAGAGGTCCTTTTTCACGTTGCTTTGTCACTCTCTAAGAGGTATTGCGGGGATTGTAAAAACATGGGGTTATTTTTCTGTTTTTTGTGAATCTGCGGTATTGTGCAGCCATGTGGTCCGTTAAAGAATTTTCGCCGAGCGGTCTAAGGCGATACAGTCGTGGACTGTGCGGCTGGTCCCGGCGGAGGTTCGAGTCCTCCCTCGGGCATGGGTGTGTGTGTTTGTCCTTAGGATAATTTAGGTTAAGTAGTGTGTAAGCTTAGGGACTGATGACCTTAGCAGTTGAGTCCCATAGGATTTCACACACATTTGAGCATTTTGAAAAAATTTTCACGTCTGCTGTTCGAATAATAAATGAGGTTAATTTAAAATATCTCAGGAATTATTTTTCTCCTAAAGTCATTTTTATGTCTTACAAACTTTCATCCTCATTTGCAGATGTGCCCATTTACCTTTTGTTCGTACTTGCAGCCTTCAGCAGACACTGTATTCTCTTGGATGTATAATTTTCAGCTAAATAAGAGACGTGTAGCTCCAAAGAATCCTTCGCGACGTAACGTTTTCTTGTCATTATGGACTAGAATATGCAGTGTGCACTTACATCTTCGCAGCATACATTTTTACTACAAGGAGAGATGCATCTACACTGACAGACGGAATGAAGACGGTTCAGGATCTTGGACGCAATTCATCTTCCTTTAATTTGTGTTAATTGTACTTTTATATGTTCCGTTGCGCTATGATAGTTTGCTCACTACCTCATATTTCATTAACAGTAGTCAGATCCTGTTGTTGTTCATTAATGAGTTAAATAACTTGCTCTACTCTCATAAGTAAAAACAAATAAGACAGAAAATAGTTCCCAACGTTTTTCTGTGTAGTCATTGTCCATCCTGTCTTCCTCTACAGTTTCTGCGCTCTACGACAGGATATAATGTCATGGGAAGTAAATCCCCGATGCTTTAAAACAAGTTCTACGAGCCTACTCCTTCTTATAGTTAGCGTTTTCGATACATTCTTTCCTCTCCAGTTCTACGGAGAATCTATTCATTTGTTATCATTACACATCATCTTCAGAACTCTAGATCTCAAATGCTTCGGTTCCATTTTTTTCGGGTGTCCCACAATCCTTGATTCTCTTCAATGTGATGCTACGCTCCAGACGTACGTTCTGTGGAACTTTCTCCTCAAATCAAGAACCGCTTTTTACTAGTAGACTTCTTTTCGCGGGCAGTGTCCTCTAACCCTATGCTGCTCTGCTTATTGTGCTCTCCTTGCTTCGTCATCCATGCTTTATTTTGCTCAAATGTGATTTTAAGTTTATCTCTAATTTAGTTCATGCTTCTCATCACTACTTCAGTCATTCTTTTGTATACTTTCCGTTAATTTTCTCTGCTCAGTAGACCGTTAATCCCATCCAACATATCCTATAACATATATGGATCCATACCTTTGACGTAATTTCTGAGTGCTAAAACCATTTCAAATATCCGCCGTAAGCTGTGACACATTTAAAAATAGATTTTAATTATGATGCACATTTCGCAGACGTAATTGCATTTCAAAATGGCACGAGGTCGAAGCTGGCCAGTTGTGTATTCAAGTCCATCTGCACGAAAAAATTGACAGCTTCTGGTCGGCATTTAAAATGGTTTCAACATTCAGAAAAGAAACTTTCGACGGACATTTAACATGCTTTCGACATTCAGAGTGAATGTTGCAAGTCTTCCTCATTTTCACCGAGGATAAGAATATCGTCAGTGAATTTTGTCAGTCAGTCCTTTCACCCTGAACATTGATACTTCTTCTGAATCCTCCTTTTATTGCCTTTATTGCTTCTTCGATAGACTACTAAATGTTGCTTAATAAAACAACTGAACTGACAATACAATGGGCTGCAAATCATCCTAAGAACGTCACGTGCCGTGATGAGCACGTGGGCGGCAGTGTAAGGCGGGAAAGGAAGCATGAGTCGAGAATTAATAAATGCATATGAAATCAGGTGATATATTCGGGACCTTTTAGTGAGGAACAACCCGCTGTTGTATCCATAATGTGCATATCAATTTATTTTTGTACTATCTAAAGATTTAATCACGAATTGAAACAGGAGAGAAACCTTCTGATAATAGTTTTCTGTATACACAGGATCCGAAATCTGTAAACAGATTGAGCACCCAGCAAGCTGGTACCAGAACTGAGCACCATCGCTTCCAGACATCCCGCAACGTCTTCTTGAAAAGACCACTAGCTATGGTTTACCCAAGACCGCCTGTTGTCTAGAGGCACACTGTCATGCAGCGGTAAAGTTCAACGGTTCTTTACTTCAGACTCAGTCTTGTAATAATGTTCGAATTCGATCGCCGTTTCGTGATAACGAGTATTTCGCCATATTACGGGAGAGCAGTGTCAGCCATGCGGTAAGTTTCCCGAAGTCTGCCATCCCCATTTTATGGCCTAAGGTAACATTTCATGGTTCAGTATTATCTCTCTGAACTGTTCTCGAATTAAACTTGTGTATTTGCAGGTGAATGATCTTTCTATATGTCGTTCTTCGAATGCTTCTGTCAGTGGAGACTGCCCTCAGTTAAGAGTACCTTGTTCTGTACTTGTTTCAGAATACGTATCCCTGTTTATTTTCTAAATCGTTTACTTATTAGTGTTGCGATTACTACCACCTTCCCCCAGTGTCCGTTTAAATCAGTGGCTCGCCGCAAGTAACGTCGTAGTCCATATCTTCCCCACGACCTGATACTGATTAGAATGTAAATATGAGTTCCCAACGACCTATCAGTATTTATCTCGTCCGTTAGCTAGTTCAAGCTCTTTTCATTTAGGCCATCTTGGATACCAGAACTGTGTCATTGAGTTTAGGTGTGACAGTGGAAACGGTTAACGTGAGTCGACCACAAAGATCTGTTTTGCTTCTGCAGCTGTCAGAAGCAAACGGGTTGTGTATCCTTGAAAATTAGTAATCTTGAATGCTGTTCTGTCTTCTGACTATTTGTTTCGAAGGTTTATTAACAAATTCATACGAAGTTGCTGAATGTTTTTGGGAATGTTGACTTTCCTTTCAACAGCTCTGAAAAGTATGACTGAATTCAGACATGCCCGTACTCCTTTACAAACTCGTTCACGTGAAAGTCGTCCTAAAAATGCAACCGATGGTATAAAAATCTACAAAGAGCACAATGTAGTATCACATATCGATACCACTCCACTGGCATAGCAAAGTTCGTAACACAACTGCAAGTTACCGTTAGCCGTCAATAGCGCTCGTGTGGGATCTGGTGGAGCCAATAGTGCGTACCCACTGAGCCACGCCTCCAGCTGCTCTGTACTTTGAGCGCCCTCTTCTGCCGCAATATAGGATGGCTGGCGGCAGCCACTCTGCCCAGTAGCATTTAAAGCCTCATAGCTACGACAACATCGACCCAACCTCACCTACCTTGGCCTCACCATAGACCGTCACCTCACCTGGATCCCTCATCTCCGCTCCATCCACTCCAAAGCCCACCACCGCCTCCAACTCCTCAAACTCCTCTCTGGCCAGACGTGGGGGTTGCACCCCTCTATCATCCTCCACACCTACAAATCCTTAATCCGTCCCATCCTCTGTTATGCCAGTCCTGCCTAGGTATCTGCCCCCCCCCCTTCCAGATCCTTGAGTGTCATGCACTCCGCCTTGCCTTCCGTATACGCCTCCCGTCCCCCATGTGGATCCTCTATGATCTCATTCCTTTCCCCCATCTTCTCCTATTCCTCGAACATATCCGCATCCTCTACACCTCCCGCAGTCTTGAACCGCCTCACCCCCTGGTTGCTCCTCTCGTCTCCCATCCCCGCCCCCTGCCATGTCTTCCCCGTTGTGTCCCCCCTACCCTCCATCTCTACACCTTACATCTACTTTCCCAGGGTGGCTTCCATCAACTCCCCCTCTCGGATGATGCCCTCTCTCCCTCCATTTATCCCTCCTATCAACTCTGATCCTCACTCCCCCTCCTTTCCTCTGTCCTTTTCCTGGGCTCCCTCTTCCCCTGTTTTCTCCCCACTACACCTCTCCCTACCTCCCTTCTCCCCCCCCCCCGAGTCCTTTTGTATTCCCCTCCTCTGCCTACCCCACTCCCTGTCGCGTCTGCCCTCCACCGCGTCCTCATCATCCATCAGCTCCTTTCCCGGTTCCCCCCTTCGCTTTTACTCTCCTTTTCCCCCTTTTTTTTCCCCATCATCTGTCCAGTTTCCCCCCACCTGCTCTCGGCTGTGGTATGTCACATTTGCCAACTTTTTAGTGCAGTGTTCCAGTACTATTCAGTGTTGTTCGTCTTTCTCATGTTGCGAACAGAAACCATGCTGTCGCTAGGTGTGAATTTTATGTCTTTTGCGAACAGAATCCAGACTGTCGCCGTGTTTTTTTTAATTGGCTGTCTATTGTTTTACCTGTCTGCTTCGTATGTATTTTATTAGCATCATCATCCCTCTGTTCATTGTTTTAAGTTCCACGATTTCTTTTCGCCATGTTTACTCTTTAAGTCTCCGATTTTATCGCCTGTTTTTATTATTTATTCTCTTCATCTTTCTCACAAAGTCTGTAGGCTGAAGAGCGGCGTACTAAGCTGCTGCCAGCCCGCCCCCTTCGGGGGGGAATTGAAATTCAATAAAGAAAAAAAAAGAAAGAAAAAACAACATCGTTTGCGTTTAATACAGCGAGTATCATCCTAGTTGTTATTGTATGAGCTGGACTCTAATTCTTGCTGCATCATTTGTAGCGAGTCTTCGTACACTTGGACAAACACAAGATACGTAAATCTACTGTATCTTTTGTTATCTTGCTCTCTAATCATTTCCGCTCTTGTCCAGCTTTCCTACGACGTCAGTTGCCACAGCATTCTGCAGCCCACCTCTCCTTACTGTTCTGTACGAAGTCATACTCAGCACACAGTATATCAGTGACTACACGAGTGTGAAACAGCTGTTGCCATCGTAAATTCGGAAGAAAGAGTATAGTGCTGTGAAGTGCCGACTTAAAAGTTCCTTTTCGCGCTCAACGAGAGTCGGTGGAGTTGCGCAGACTGACTAATTTCGCTACCTGCATCCAGCTGCGGTTGGACAGAACCGAAGGCAAGTCCATTTCTGTGCGTGAAACATCTTCCGATGATACACGAATGCTACCGATGGATACCGAAGCGTTTTCTCAGACATATGTTTTCAAGGGGCGACGATTAAATAGTTCATGTGGCTCTGAGCACTATGGGACTTAAACCTAACTAACCTAAGGACATCATACACATCCATGTCCGAGGCAGGATTCGAATCTGCGACCATAGCGGTCGCGCGGTTCCAGACTGAAGCGCCTAGAACCGCTGGCCACACCGCCCGGCTCTGAAAAAGTGATTTAGAGAAAAAGGAAGTTAGAATATGGTAACTTCATGCAAAGAACACGTGAGCGTTTTAGCTAACAATATCAACTGTAGCAGTGCTTTTTCACATCCGAAGTAAGGATAATCATAACAGAGAAGAACCTGATACAGCATTAAACGAAATATGCTGTAACTTAAAGGAGTGTATGCAGCAGAAAATAGTGGATAAAATAAGAAAAGAATTCAATGCGTTCACACTGTTGCCGAGGGAAATCATGTAATTGAGAACTCGAGGAGAGGTGGTGTTAGCATAGAAGTTGTTTACGCGCCAGAACTAAAGTTTTTTGAGAAATTTCGATTCACCAGTGGCATGGAATCTTAGAGTACCTGATAAGTTCTGTAAAAATAATTGTCTTTCTCAGTAAGTCATGCTTTTCGATAATTTCGTTGCACAAGGAGTAACACGAATGGCTAATTTGCTCGTCAACTCTCTCACACCTGGGCCCCGCTGTCCGTGCCGTCTTCAGCCACTAGCTGTCGTAAGACAGGTGATCCGTAGGTTTCCGGAAAGGAGGTTCCCAAAAGGGATCCTGTCACCGGTAGATGTCGATGAAGGACGTTTCTTCTCCAGGCAGCTGCGGGGATTCGAGGTCCCTGAAGCTGCAGTAACCTCAGGAGGTGTTGCCCTATCGCCCTCATGGTCAAACCTACTTGCGCGGCTAACCGATCTCGACGTCGAAGATTAAACTCGTGAGGCACTGTTGACTACCTGGCCACAGTGGCGCCAAAACTCGGTATCATGGACACAGGATATGAAAGATCGTACGTTTTCCCAGCTTCAAAAATGAGCGATGATCGGTGTGCTTCAGTTCCTCCATTTTGTGTTCCTTAATCAGGATCGCACGTATCTGGATTGCTACGGTTGATGGTTTCTGAAATTGACACACAGGTGGCACATCCTCAAGAAGTGGCCAACCGCAGTCTTCACGAATTGGATAGTGGTGTACACCCAGAAGATATATGCCGAAGCGTTGGCATTTAAAGCAGCACATAGGGGGTGTGAAAAGGGCTTCACATCATCACTCTAGAAGTGAATCCCCCCCCCCCCCTCAAAAACGAAACTGAATGCTCCACTGTTTACCTTGTCGCCTGACGATGCTGGACATTTACGACGAATAAAATGGATCCCTCGCTTCTATAAGTAATCGCTGGGTTTTTCATCCATTTGCAGCGCTTATTCCCGATCCGGTGAAAAATTAGACCCTTGCCATATTTTAGCTCTGATGGAGTGTTACAGTAACAGTTACATCGTGAAGATTTTTTTGTAAGAGAGTAACGCCCAGAGTTGCTTGCGTCATTTCAGTTAAAATGGAACCACTTTCTAATTTACTAATAGACGAGATTTTCCCAAATAATTTCCAAAATTCTCCAGGAACATCATTGGCTTAATAAAGAGAAAGGACCATCTATCTGTCTAGTTGCAAATCGTTAATTGGGAGGAGTATGTTTCTGCAAATCGATTGGTTTTGCTTTCCTCTTACAGTATTGTAGGAGAGAGAAAGTTCTTTGGGTTGTAACGATACGTACTGAAGAATTCTGGTCTGTCTGAAGAGACTGCTGGAGCGTCGCAGCCTCTGACTAGCGGCTTTTGTCTTCTCACTGTGCCAAATATCCACTGTGATGTCGCCTTCTGCGATTGAGGGTTCTGCCCCTGGGGTGACACCCATTCAGAACAATGGTCACCTGACTTGACGACCATTGCTCGAAGTCCTGCCCCAAACGGACAGGTACCTACTCTTTGGCACGGGGAGGTAAAAGCTTTGGCAGCAGTAGTGTGTATCCTGTGTAGACATATATGGATGTCTGGTAATCTCCAAACTACCGTGCTGCGCACTGGGCGACCATCTCACATCGCCACACTTATGTAAAAATGTCTGCAAGGCGGGGGTCACATCCAAATGTGGAGACCATACAAAAATTAACTCAAGCAGGTCGTTCAAAATAATGTTCAGAGTTGAGAAGGTAGGTTGTAACCAATTTGTCCTAGAGCATGTCAGAGAAAGCGTACAGTCAGAGAGGAATACTACAGCACACCAAACGAAGAATTACTATAGCGGCTTGGGGCTCCGTGCTCTCTAAGCGCGTATTCACGAAAGAGTAGTGAGCCGCTTGTGTGGCATTGTTTATTTCCTTTCCGCACTCGACGCCATGATTGGTTACTCCCCTGCAGTACTGACGCGGCGCATCTAACCACAAGTGACTGTGTCCCTCTCGCCTTAGTGCGCGCTTTGCCACAGGCTTTAAGCAACCTAAACATGGGCACTAAGGCGATTAAAACTGACTTTGGGGTTGTCCTAATGTTCCCATAATCTCTCCACCGTTTCGTCTTGCATCCGTCTGTGAGTGCCACATAACAGCATAATTTTCTTTTAATATTTAGCGTTTGGAAAGAAGTGCAGAAATTTTCAGCTCAGTCGTAAAAGAGATGACTTTCATTCTGTATAACTTCATAAAAGTTAATTACACAAATTAATAAGAAATCCCAGTGCTCAGAGGATCCCTTGAACAAGGCTGAAAGTAGGGCAACGCATGGAAGAAATATTTTCCTCTGCAACCACCCTCGCCGCCCGACCACTACCCTTACATGCAAGTTAACGTTTCCACAAGCCGAAGCTCAAAACGTTGCTTGCTATGCTTACAAGATGGCGAAAAGTGAAGTTATTCGTGCTGGTGTTAATACGGCTGTGCAACTTTTAGCTGCAGAGCTTGTGGAGGTGCTGACGAAGAAATATCTGATCCACAAATGTTGGGAAGCTCATAGGAATCGTTTGAGTACACCTATACACTAATAAGGGAGCTAGCCACTGAGGAGTAAATTTCGTTCTAAAATCATTTTCGAATAAGAGAAATCAATTTTGAATCTCTTTTCACTCACATTTCTGGCTGTATACAAAAATTTAACAAGCGCACGAGAGATACCGTACCAGCTGATACTAAATTAACAGTGATATCGGACAACTGTTGACTATCGTTACTGTAAACAAACGTATCGCATTCGGAAGAAAACTATTTTTAAATTTTTGCGTCAAGAGTTGGATCCTGTGTAAAATCCACTGAAGGAACACGTAAAAATCTTTCTTATATACATTATCTGCTTTGTGGTTATTCTGCATTCTAAAAGGACACAGAAACAGTAAATATCACTGGCCCAGATCTGAATGAATATGTAACAAGGCTTTACGCCAATAAACACACTGTATTGTTTGTGTGTACATCAAATTGTGATTTCTGGTCAACAGTAGTGTATCGGATGTCACAAATAAATTTTATATCGGCATTTAATTGTGAACTTAATAGCCATTATGATGGAGTCCCAATACTTCGTAATTATTTGCACTTTTTCAGACCTGTGGTCCTTAAAAACTCCACGTCTTAAGATGAAAATAACCTGGGCTTCTACAAGTCAAATATGTTAACACTGAAAAGTGATTAAAAGAAATTGCTGGTATAGTAATATTTCTATCGCTTACAAATTTAAGTGGATTTGACACTGTTCAAAATATTTATTTACACTTCATCACTGGATAACAGCATTATAGATTGAGTTCCTGCTCATTAAATAATCTGTGATCAGTCACAATACTGGACAGTTTGTGCAATAACGTTTAAACTGGCCACATACTTAAGCTTCCTTTTGCTTAATGAGAACTATAGGTTTGCTTCTTCTGTAGTTTCCAAGAGCCAAATGTTACTTTAAACTCAGTGTCAACCATAGACCCGTCTGAATCACAGTACAATATTACATAATACTTTGTACTTGTACCAGTAATAAAATGCCCAGTTGTGAACGGTTTTTATCACAGTGGTATGTCTTGCAAATGGAAAAACCAAAATATTTGCTGGCGCTAAGATTTTCAGAAAACATTCGCTTTGTAGGTGCTCAAACAAGTTTATTTTTGCAGTGGCTACAATAGCAACAAACGCACACACTAATATTATTGACAAATGCAGTAATACAAAAAGTTATCAGTTTTCTTTGATATCTCTAGCACGTATTAAGTAATGGTAATGGACTCACACAAAGGAAAAAATAACAGACTTTTATAGGAATTAATTTAGTTTCTAAAAATCTGAATTGTTCAGGATGTGTCAAATGTTAATATAAAGTGCCACATTCATATGATTGCACACTGGGCCGGTATGCCTCTGAATCAAAGGAAGTGATAATATTTACGTCCTTAGAATCATATTCCTTTGTTGCCCTTTGATAAAATCAAATATGTCTGAATGACAATGTAAAGAGATACCCTTTAACAATATTCTTAAATGCTATACAACTATTATTCTGAAGGCATGGATTTCATCACCTTGTGATAATGTCTCTGTGCTCTTCACAATTTCCTGTAAAGCTGTAACTGCTTATGTTACAACATCTACTTGTAGTTTCTTCCCTCTTTGCCATTCTTAACAGGCGTACTTTTAATTTTTCGTATATGAAAGACCTCACTAGCATAAGCCCACGTGATCAGGATGACTGGTCGAAATAATAGTCGATATCTCCTCAATCTAGCATCACACCAGTATCACCAGGCTCTGCTTTCTCAAGCTTTAGATCTTCATTTTCCGTTATGTCCTGAAAGGTGAACAGGGAAAAAACTGGAACTTCGCAAGCTGAACTTTCGTTGCAAAGACACCTGTTATTACAGAGTGACAATTATTGAACGATATTTAAAGAAACGTGAGTTAGTTACAAACTACGGCGTGCACACACTTTATTTAGCAGGTAAACATCACTACAGATATTTCAGTTTTGGTTATGTCATTATGCCTGCCATTATTGGCGATGGTGAGGCGCAGAAGAATAGCGAAATTCTGCGTGGCCCGCTGAATGGCTGTTTTCAGCTATGCAATAGTTTTGGGGTCATTGCTGTACACCTTGTCGTTAATATTGCCCCACAAAAATGAGTCGCATGTGTTCAAATCAGGAGAATATGGTGGCCAATCGAGACCCATGTCAGTCGCCTCCGCATATCCAACAGTGCTCCTCCAGGACATCAAACGCTCTCCTGTTTTGACTGGGTCGAGCTCCGTCTTGCATGAATCACATCTTGCCGAAATCGAGGTCACTTTGGATAATGAGGATGAAATCGTCTTCCAAAATTCTCACGCACCGTTCGGTGTTCACCGTGCCATCTAGGAATATCACTCCGATTATTCCGTGACTGGACATTCCACATCACACCGTCATCCATCGAGGGTGAAGAGACTTCTCGATCGCGAAATGCAGATTCTCAGTCCCCAAAAATTTTGGTTGTTGACGAACGCATCCAGATGAATGAGGGTTTCGTCGCTAAAGAAGCCATACAGCACATACTAATTCCCATAATACCCCGCGACCAACCGTGCAGTTTGGACGTCCTAACGCAAACCGTCCAGAAGTTATGACGATTTTATTTCGTATAGTTCCATGATTGTCCCCGCGTATTTTTCAACGACGACATAAATCTGATTACATGAAGTCTGAAACAACAAGACGTAATGTGTGTGTGTGTATGTGTGTGTGTGTGTGTGTGTGCATTCTCACACAAACCAAAACAAAAAATGAAGCAAATATTTCATTAACTGCTAAAGCACAATATAATTTTCGAAATGTATAAAATATTAAATGCCGTGTGGCTAGGGCATCCCGTCGTGTAGATGCTTGGTGCAAGTCTTTCGAGTTGACGCCACTTCGGTGACTTGCGCGTCGATGGGGATGAAATGATTATGATAAGGAGAACACAAAACCCATCCGGGGATCGAACCGGGGCCGTGAGGTATGACATTCCGTTGCGCAGACCACTGTGCTACCAGGGGCGGACATTTTAAAAATTCATCGATGCAACAGTGAAGAATATTAAATAAGTGGTGTGAAACGTGTGTACCATTAATGCTTTTTCTCTAGCTGTGTTACATTCAAATCTGTGTCTGATGAGAAAATTAATTTAGAGATCGCTTATCTTTCCGGCCTCCATACACAGAGAGTGAACGATTAGAAGCAGGGAAAGTATTTCCTGCATGATGGTTACGTTGGATCCATCGACGTGAAACACGTAATTACACGGAGTACAAAAATTAAGCTACTAAAAAACTTTCAGCATAATACTGTTGTCTTGCTTAACAGCAGCTATTGTTTCACTTATATAGTTGTGGATACAGCAGGAAGAGAGTGAGACGGTGGTGTGTTTTCACGACCTGAATTGAAGGGAGTGGGGTATGAAGCATTGCATGAAAAACTTTCTTCACGAAAACTTATCCACGCTCAGTAGACTTTGAATTATCGCCTGTGCAGTGCTCGACGCATAGCAGAAAATTCCTTTGCTATTTCAGCAACTAAATTTTTTTACATTTGTCTTGCCTGTTGTGTTCTCCATAACTTGTCACGGCGTGTAAAAACAACAAACTAAAGCAGCATTTTATCAGACAATGAAAACACTGAAGCTGCTAGGGCACGACAGGCTTATGGAGACAAACAGCCACACACCGACTGCGAACAGTACAAAGTGTTGGGTGTCGTAATCATACAAGAGAGACAGCACACTTGTAAAATCACAAGTCAATATTTTGTAACGATAGTTAGTGCGCCTTGGGAAGACAGCATTATTTAATTTAGCGATAGTGTCAAATCTTTACGAATTTTCAGAAAGTATAAATATTTGCAGAGAACTTTTTGTGTCTCAGACCCACAGAAACTGCACATGAGTACTACACCAAAGTAGGTTTGTGAAAATACTCTACTGCACATGGTCGCAATATCTTGGTGTGCTTGGCGATAAACACATCTTGATAATGTGAATTTCTGCTTTTATGATTTTCATCTCGGTACTTCGCTCATCGTAATCACTATCATTTGAATTGAAACTTCCCTCTGATTCCTATCTTTGTAGTAATAGCTATTCTGGTTACAGAGACAAGTAATCTATACAAAGTGTTAATTCAGAAAGTCTCACTCACTCAGGAGGAAGTTATGTAGTGATAGGGGCTCCATCCCTAACTCAGTCGTAAGATACACGGCATGACTGAATACGCCTGGTAACAGTTTACTTGAAGGGTTACTGAGCAGAAGCATCCCGTCTGGCCATAGTAGTATCTATCCTACGCTAGTAATTTCCGGTATGTGCCTTAGGACTTTTTAAGGGTAAATTCATCCGAAAGACAGAGTAGAAGAATAAATATAGTGACAGTTGAAGCACTCCTTAGCAATACAAAAGACTGCAGTTTGCAAAAAAAGCACGGATGTTACAGAAAAATCATGTAGTATCATCCTTCAAAACATTAGAAGCCTAATTAGTAAAAAGAATGATCTAAAATACACACAGAAAAGACAAGGGAGGGATAGAATATTTGCAGTTGTTTTGTGCTTATCAGAATATCACATGGAACTGCAGAAATCGAATAGATACATCTGGTTGGATACAAGCTAATACAGTAAAAACTAATACAGTAAAACCAGTAAATGGAAAGGAATGGCTTTATATGCAAGCAACAGAGTTGAATCCTAGGTGTTTCAGGTCAAAGAATCTTGTGTCGAACAGTTCACTGCGTTCCGTGCTGCTATAATTACCGCCTATCCTGAATTATGAATTTACTAACGGATCTTAACTAAAACAAATTACGCTAGATGAGCTCGTAAGAACACTGCTTACTCATCACATTGACACAGCCAGTGAGTTGTCTTCCAGCTTTTTAGAAATCTAAGTTAGCCGCCTTGCGAGCAGCACATCCTTACAGAGTTGGGGCGTGACAAGTCGGGAAAACGCTCAGATGACAGCAGAAGCCTATCCAATAGGACGGGAGATAGCAAACCGCCAAAAAAGTCGTTTCTTGATTCCAGTGAAGTTTAACATACACTCCTGGAAATGGAAAAAAGAACACATTGACACCGGTGTGTCAGACCCACCATACTTGCTCCGGACACTGCGAGAGGGCTGTACAAGCAATGATCACACGCACGGCACAGCGGACACACCAGGAACCGCGGTGTTGGCCGTCGAATGGCGCTAGCTGCGCAGCATTTGTCCACCGCCGCCGTCAGTGTCAGCCAGTTTGCCGTGGCATACGGAGCTCCATCGCAGTCTTTAACACTGGTAGCATGCCGCGACAGCGTGGACGTGAACCGTATGTGCAGTTGACGGACTTTGAGCGAGGGCGTATAGTGGGCATGCGGGAGGCCGGGTGGAAGTACCGCCGAATTGCTCAACACGTGGGGCGTGAGGTCTCCACAGTACATCGATGTCGTCGCCAGTGGTCGGCGGAAGATGCACGTGCCCGTCGACCTGGGACCGGACCGCAGCGACGCACAAATGCACGCCAAGACCGTAGGATCCTACGCAGTGCCGTAGGGGACCGCACCGCCACTTCCCAGCAAATTAGGGACACTGTTGCTCCTGGGGTATCGGCGAGGACCATTCGCAACCGTCTCCATGAAGCTGGGCTACGGTCCCGCACACCGTTAGGCCGTCTTCCGCTCACGCCCCAACATCGTGCAGCCCGCCTCCAGTGGTGTCGCGACAGGCGTGAATGGAGGGACGAATGGAGACGTGTCGTCTTCAGCGATGAGAGTCGCTTCTGCCTTGGTGCCAATGATGGTCGTATGCGTGTTTGGCGCCGTGCAGGTGAGCGCCACAATCAGGACTGCATACGACCGAGGCACACAGGGCCAACACCCGGCATCATGGTGTGGGGAGCGATCTCCTACACTGGCCGTACACCACTGGTGATCGTCGAGGGCACACTGAATAGTGCACGGTACATCCAAACCGTCATCGAACCCATCGTTCTACCATTCCTAGACCAGCAAGGGAACTTGCTGTTCCAACAGGACAATGCACGTCCGCATGTATCCCGTGCCACCCAACGTGCTCTAGAAGGTGTAAGTCAACTACCCTGGCCAGCAAGATCTCTGGATCTGTCCCCCATTGAGCATGTTTGGGACTGGATGAAGCGTCATCTCACGCGGTCTGCACGTCCAGCACGAACGCTGGTCCAACTGAGGCGCCAGGTGGAAATGACATGGCAAGCCGTTCCACAGGACTACATCCAGCATCTCTACGATCGTCTCCATGGGAGAATAGCAGCCTGCATTGCTGCGAAAGGTGGATATACACTGTACTAGTGCCGACATTGTGCATGCTCTGTTGCCTGTGTCTATGTGCCTGTGGCTCTGTCAGTGTGATCATGTGATGTATCTGACCCCAGGAATGTGTCAATAAAGTTTCCCCTTCCTGGGACAATGAATTCACGGTGTTCTTATTTCAATTTCCAGGAGTGTATAAAGGTGAAACAGAGAAAGCAGCGGAAGTTTCAACAGGTACCCACGTTTGTTTTTACTTAACTAATCACAAGGTGTACTTTTGAGAAGAGCGGAAACACGCTGTCCCTATCCACCTCAGGCCTGAAGCCAGGTTTCGAAACAGAATTCAGCGGAAAGTTACTCAGCATTTACGAGCAAAAATAAGACAGTCCTACTGCCCTGATTCTCTAGTTACAGGTGTTTATTCAGTTACTCACTCGTCCACACATTATAGAGATTTTCCGTAGTGGGGACTATGGAGACACGATAACAAACGTTGCTAATGTAAAATACAGAAAAATAAAACCGGTATGCGATGGTTCCCTATATAATTCTTCAGCTAAAGAGTAATCTGCTAGACCTGTGGGTAGTTACCCCTCGAGTGGTAAAAAGAAATTTTATGCTTGGTGCAAATAAAAGGTATCGATTGTATTTCGGTCACAAAACTCAATAATGTTTAAAATATCATTGGTATTATCACTTTTTCATAAGATAGTGATATTGAATACATAAGTTACCAATAATTTGATTTTTTTTCAACTACTATCATTAATTCCTGACATAGTGTGATGGAGATTACAGATTGGGATAATTATACATGAACAACATATCCCCCGTATAGTCCACCCACTACAAATATAGTTTGTACTTGTACCATGCATCTTAGACTGCATTAAATATTTCGTGAAAATGTCTTCTCGGAGCAACAGGCAGTTCTTGTAAAGGAGCAGAAATAGCTTCTTATTTTACTTCGCAGTGAATAAACGAATGTACTGGCAGGACAACAGTAGCTTCTTAATGCTTACTACACAGTTGTAGGGCCTACACAATTGTTATAATTATAATTATAATTATAATAATTACTATTATTATTACTGTTGTTGTTATTATTCTTATTATTATTAGTAGTAGTAGTAGAAGAAGAAGAAGAAGAAGACGAAGAAGAAGAATTTACAGTGTTCAGACACAAAGCTTTAGAACCCTGAAGACTTTCAATTTCTGTCAGGTCAATAGTAAGAGTCCTGCAATCAAGTGATTTGCAAACAGTAAATATAGTGCACGCAATTTAATACGGTTGAATTTAAAGACGGGTGCAGGGTGTGAATGAAACAAGTGTTGCTAAGGAGAGAAGTTGTGCAAAGGAAGCATATTTTGTAACGAGTGTCTGCCCTCAATGTGGACAGTTACCTTTTCTTTCTGAGGAGTCGTAGGTACCACTCATGATGCATCCACAATTGTTTCATCATTCTTTAAACAAATATTGTTAGAAATAATCATTACCAATTGCTTTGTTAATTTGTGCTTTAGTAAAATACCTACAAAAGCTAAATATCATTTATCTTTCACCTTTTTAAAAGTAGAAGTATTCAAAGATTTATTTTTCATTTCCAAGTTAAGTTAAGAGCTAATGTTGATCATAGTGGTGTATTTGTGGGGAGAGGGGGGAGGGGGAGGATGTACCAGCAAATATGTGATTGCACTCGGGAGTAATGGTCTAGACAGGCTGGGAACCAGTGTACCAGTAGAATTGAAAGCGAATTAAGTGTTCCATGTAACAATTACCAGAAAATTGCTGCGATAGGAACCTTTCGCAGATAATATAAATAGGTATCAATGAGCACAAAAGAAATAAAAGTCCATGTGTAAAATTCTTAGACATCCAGATGGATAAGTTAACCAAAAACCGCATTTCTGCGTGTTTGCAGTCATAGACGTGTGTTATACAGCAATTTACAAATTAGTCCCGTATTTACCAATGTATTAGTTTAGCACTGGGTTTACTTAATTACTAGTAATTCACAGAGGTTGCCTCAACTGGCTGCCTCCGTCACTTAATATATTTGACATGTGCCACGTCACTGAAGGCCCTCGTTCATGGTGAAGCTTACAGCACTTGATGAATGAAAGAATAAATGAATGAGTGACTGCTCCTGTTCATAATCCACATAAACATTCTCCGAATGAATTTACGTGATGGTTACACATGGTAATGTTGGCTGATTCGTCAAGTCTGTAACCAGGCTTACTCCAATAAACACATTGCTTTGCGTTTATATGGAATTTTGCTTTCAAGTCAATAACAGTATATCTTACAGCGCAAATAAATCTTCTGTTCCTACTTCAAGGGAAAATTACAGTTAGTGACTAAAATAAAAGTTTATGAACAGTACGCTGGAGTCTCAATGCCTTGAACTATGCAGTAATGTGATCCTTAGTAAATACATAAGTTAAAAAATATGTAGTGTTTCTGGAATTTAACTACGTTATGTTAATACTAAATAAGGTTAACATGAATTTTTATAGCTTGCAAAGTTGAAGTATGTTATCAGATTTTTCCAAGTTTTTGTTAACTCTTCAACCATTTGAAACTTGGGTGACAATAATATTTTAGACTGAATTCCCACTATTGAAACACAATACTGGAAAGTTTCGGCAGCGATGTTTAACACGAAAATGTCAAGAAGCTGGCTTTACTGTCACTATTTTTACTCACTAATGTCTTGTAACATCACATTCTGGGATAACTTGTCTTGGAAGAAGGAAGTATGGCATGAGAGACTGAACGCTGTTAAGTGTAAGTTGCTGTATTTATAAAAAAAGTAATACGACGTAGCTGCCCGCCCGGCTAGCCGCGCGGTCTACCGCGCTGCTTCCCGAGCGGGAAGGCGTGCCGGTCCCCGCGACGAATCCGCCAGGCGGCTGAGTGTCGCGGTATCGTGTGCCGGCCAGCCTGTGAATGGTTTCTGAGACGGTTTTCCATCTACCTCGGCGAATGAGGGCTGGTTCCGATTATTCCGCCTCAGTTACACTACGTCGGCGATCGCTGTGCACACACTGTCTCCACGTACGCGTACACAATAATTACCCTGCCATGCAAACATTTGTGGTTTCACTCGCCTGGTATGAGACGTTCCCAGAGGGGTCCATTGGGGGCCGAACCGCACAATAACGCTGGGTTCGGTGTGGGCGGCAGTGGGGTGGGTGGACTGCTCTGGCCTGTTGTAGGATTGTGAACCACTGAGGGCTTCGGCAGGACGAAACCTCACCGTCCTTTCTAGGTCCCCGGTTTAATACACGATACGACGTTCATGCAAATGGTAATATTACCGTAATTTTAAATGCGACAGTGACTCATTCCAAATAATAACGAGTGATCGTAATTACAGTCTATGCAATATGCATATAACTAAATATTTAGGTGTATTGTACTTAATGGGAACTAAAGGTTTGCTGCTACTGTAATTTTCAAAAGCTAGACTTTACTTTCAAATTCAGTGGGAACTACTTTCCTCTAAGTTACTTAGCTCTGCCATAATGTAATATAGGCTGGACAGAGTGTGCTATTGGAACCTTACCGCCTTGAAATCTTAGTTGTGGTGACAGAGTGATCTGTAGCGTAGCGTAGCATAAGGTCTAAGTTAGGTTGCAAGGCAGTTATTTGGCTGTGAGTTGGCTAAGACAACGAATGTGAATGCGTAATAAAGGTTGAGGTAACAGACTGACCTGTAGTGTTGAATCATGTTTGCGTTCGTGCCGTATTTAATGCTCATTGCCATATTAGCGCACATTTCCTAATAAAAACAAGAACTTCAAAGTAAATTCAGAATATCTATATTAGATTATGAACAAATTTCTGGCGAGTACTTTAATCCATGTTTTTCATATAAGTCGTTCATAACTACGGAAAATGGAAAGAATGTCATCTACGTAAATTTTCCCATTTTAATGTCTCACTTGCGCAAGTAATAATATGAACCCATAGTGCACATTTACACTGTCAGTTTTTATCACAGTTATATGTCTTACAACAGGAATTACCAAAGTATCAGCTAGTACTCAACGCTTTCAGAAACATTTGTTCCATAGGTGATACATTTTCTTGTTTTTGCTCCGGCAACATACAGCCAAGTGAATACAAGTACACAACATACTAAAGAAAAGCTAATATTTACTTTTCTATTGTATCTCAAGTCCATATCAGTCAATGTAAACAAATTCACGCAAAATAAATAAAAATTTCTCAGATTTCGTAGAGATTTAGTTATTTACCATATAACACAAAGTTTTAAGAAGGCATCGCATGCCAATGTTACTATACTACAAGTCCACACATCATCCAAACACCGCTGTATCGAACGGAATTTGAGTACTTTTTATGCTTATCTACGCTTCCTATTAAATAAGAAAATATCTCCAACTGGCATTCTAACGACGCATCCTCAGGAAGTTTCCTTTAATCTAAAGCAACATTCTTTACGAAATCATCAAGTTCTTCGCCTTGTGTTTGTGTTTCTGTATTTTTCACAGTCTCCTCTAAAACTGTAACTCCTTTTGTTACAGCAATCACCCATGGTTTCTTCCTACTTCCCTCTTCTCCAACAGAAGGGCTTGTTGTTTTCAGTGTTTGATGACCCTCAGATTTACTGAGTTTCACATTGCGTGGGTAACCGTACAAAAGTACTGTCCATATCTAGATTATTTGATAAATCGACAACATTAATGTTCCTCGCTCGAAGCTGTTGAAGTTACTCATCTTGAAGTCCTGAAACAAAGAAAACAATAATTAGGATTCTTCAAACTGAATCCTCTTTTACGAAAGAGAATCTCAATCGAATTTTTACTGATCACACAAACAACAGGTAGGACCTTAATCCAGGAAACCCTCATTTAAAATATAGTGCTCTGCAATTTTATTTACATTCTCACTACGTTTATTCCAGTCGTCTTTTGTCCTGTACGCAATTTTTTCATCTATAAGTGTTAATAACGTGTCGTTCTGAATGTCAAATTACGATCAGAAACGCCGTACATGAGTCTTGCGGTTATCAGCTTAGGGTGAACGATGTGCAGTTAAAATACTGTCTATTTTAGAAGTTATATGGCCTGGGTTGTTCGTTTTGATTAATAAATTCAACTGGTGTCGCAGCATGTCCTTACGGAATGGAATTCCCTTTCCTGTTAACCAGGTCATCATTTCTCTCCTCGTGGAGTTTGATACTGGACCAAGAGTCAGCTACTTATTGCAGTAAGGAGCGTTATTTCTAACGAGGACTGTTTAAAATAGCAGATTAGGTATTAATCTCTTCCACAGCCACTTAACGTAATTTGAAATGTTTATGTCGTTGTGATAGTCCCTTCGTTTATGGCCAGATTTCAACCTTACGTAGATAGTCGTTACAAATCCGTCATCGAACCCAACATGGATGCTGATAATTCAGCCCCTTTTCTAAAAAGGTTTCAACAGACCCTTTAGTGAACTGTACGATGATGTGCGCCGAATGTGATCATAAGTCTCGCCCATGTAGTCTCGGATACCTTTTAAGTAAGTAATTCATTTTGCCATGGTACTTCCTAGAGTGAAATGAATTTTACGAAATATCTATGCATCCTTCAAAATTTATTAAGTTCCATAGTTTTTTGTGAATTTCCTTTATACTAGGTTTTCTTTTATCTGTGATGTAGAAATTATGCACCACGCGGCGAACGATATTCTCACTAAAATTGTGTAAACTGGTTTTACAAGGCCTGGGCCTTTCTTATGAAGCGTTGAAAATGTCGAAGATTCACATGCGTGGACTTCACAGCTTTCTTGCCCGGCAAACGGTAGTAAACGATACGCCAGTTGCTTTGGCCAATTGTTTCAATGTGGTTCTCAGTTATAATGGAGCTAGCACCGCCTCTTTCTTCATAAACTGGTAGACATTTGCAACCACTTCGCCTGTTTGACTACGAAGAACTTTAACTTATTTTGTTCCGGTGGTAACTTCAACTTCAAATGTGTTCTCCCAGAGTATTTTCTAATGGAGCGGTGCGCCTGACTCGATGGTAACAAGTGCGAGACTGGCGGCCATCCGAACTGGGTTTACTGCGCATCTTGTTTACGACGTTCACGTCTGTTTGCATAAACTCTAATGCTTAAGTTGGTATGATAGTCTACGAATACGCTCTTTCCACTTATTAGTTGGCATAAAGAAGTGGTGGTGATGGTAAGTACGAATATGTAATTTGTAATTCATGCCTGCGGAAGCACGGCTTTATGTAGCTTGGAATGTGTGAGGAAAACTGCTGCATCTGCAGCTTCCGAGCGGGTCCTTTGCTCGGCTCAGTGCGTCAATGAGCCGTTGTCGGCAAATGATAGAACACTATTGGGCGTGAACTTCGGTATGGGCTAAAGAGTCTTAATTGTTGTATCGATCGAGATACGGAAACGAGTATGATTTTTTAAACGGAATGATGTTCTTCTTTAACGATATTCGAAAGCGCTTGGAAAGTCGAGTAAGGAGATATGATGCTTGTTAATGTTGAGGTTGAAACTCTTCGCAAAAGAATCGAGGAACATTGATATAGTAAGTGGGTAATTTCCCCAACCCTCACAAAATAAATATTAAGTGTTATGTAATATTTTGTGTAATGTAATATCTTGTATAAACACATTTTATTAACCTGACACGTTCCACATCACTACGAAGTGTCGTATTGATGATGTATGGAACAATTACTAATCTGATCTAATCTAATGTTGAAAGGCAAGTCGGCCGGAATAGACTACTATATTGTAAACAAACTATATATCAAAGAAACTTAATTCAGTAAATTCACTAGTTTCCTTTCCACGTTGCATAAGTTTGGTTATCATTATGAAGTATGAATGACTGACGTTTCTTTTTCGGCTTTGATAAATAGGTAGAAATGAGGAGGGTTAGAAGGAAAATATCTCTGACACAAACCGCAGATGATTCCACAAAAATCTGAAAACATACACACATTGCAAATAGTTTGCCTAAGATCCATCTGATGCGCCAGAAGCTAGCGTTTGCTGTAGCTCCATATAATGGCTGGCTGGCTGTCCCTGTATCTATGTCGTACAGGAAATAAGGCTCTATGTTAGTAGCATGAGCTTGTCTTGCTGCGTATAACGACGGAGCCACGCATTCGAACTCTGCTGACTCCGGCCACATTTCTTTACTACTTTAGGGCATTTCTCGGATTCTTTTGTGAAGATTTTCAACCTCTACATTAACAAGTATTACATCAATGCACTCGCCTTTTAAAGTGCGTTTGGATGTAATTAAAACAAGGATATCATTCTATTTAAAAAATTATACTGGCTTCAATATCCCGATCGACACAAGAGTTAAGGCACTTCATCACAAATCGAAGTACACGCTCCTTAGCGTACTATCGTTTACCGAAACCCTCGTTTCGATATCTAGACCCGTTTACAAAATAAATGGGGAGTTACGTCTTGCGACTCACCCGGTATACATTCCTCTATGTGAGATACTTTATGTTAATGGCTATTTATTTATTCATTTAATCGTGTCAGGAGCATCGTACATAAACTCAGAATAATTAACACATACATATCAAGTATATAACAAATACAAAATAGTATAAAAGTATACAGATATATACGCAGGGTCAAGTAGTTTTTTATTTTATGAAGTCTTGGACCAGAACCTGGCCACGTCCAGCGCTTCCGGGGTGGCATTCATCAAATCCTTCATGGTGCAGGTGCCTGGGCACAGCACACACTGCGTGAGGTGGGTGGTGGTTTGAGTGTGTCCACAGTCACACAGCGCCGGTTCAATTGAGAGGCCCTATTTGCGCATATTCCCTTTGGATCGTGTGACACCAGAGCGCAGCCTGTTAAAAGGTTTCCATGTCGTCCATCCTTCCATATGGCGGGGAGGGAGTTCTTCGTTTGGAACTAACCATTCCCCAAGGTGCGCGTCTTCTTCTCGCCACATTGCCAGCCTCACTTGCTGCGGTGTCCCGACGATGTTTTCTGCTGTGTGCAGGAAGCTTTTTCTAGATTTTAGTCGACGGCGGGCTGGCTGGTGTTTGTACAGCGGGTGGGCAGTTGAGGTCAACGCCTTTGTCTTTTCCTTCCTGGCCGCTACTTTCCTTCTAATATCTGGTGGGCCCGCGCCTGCCAGGCTGTACAATCAGTCGGGGTTGGTCTCAGACAGCCTGTGATGATGCGGCAGGATTCATTAAGCGGTATGACCACTTGCTTGGCGTGGCTAGAATTGTACCACACTGGGCACGCATACTCCGCTGTTGAATAGCACAAAGCAAGAGCTGTGGTTCTCACTATTCCAGGCTGTGCCCCCCGTTCTTTAGGCGGAAGACGCAGGTTTGGGTTTTCCCTGGGTTGGGTTTGAGATGGTTCCCCTTATAGTAGGTGGCAAGCTGTTCGAGGGCTTCTGACAGATTCTGTTCAACAAAGCTGTCTGCTTGAGCGGTAATGGCGCGATCATCTGTATATATGAAGCTTTCGGTGCCTTAGGGGAGGGGCTGCTCATTAGTATATACAGTAAAAAGCGTTGGAGCCAGTACGCTTCCTTGGGGGAGGTCATTTTTCTGTATCCTCCACCGTCTTCTCTGTCCCTGAAAATCCACGAAGAATCTTCGATTCTGGAGTAGGTTTCCAATCAGTAAGGTTAGTCTGTATTCCCTACTCATTGCGTATATTTTCCCCAGGAGCAGTCGGTGGTTGACTATGTCGTAGGCTGCTGATAGGTCTAGGAAGACAGCCCCGGTGATCTTCCTGTTCTTGAACCCATCCACTATGTGTTGCGTTAATTTTAGCACCTGTGACGTGCAGAATTTGCCCTGTCTGAAGCCTGCTTGTTGTGGGATCAGGAGGGGCTCGATGGCGTCCGTGATTCTGTGAAGTATCATCCTTTCCAAAACCTTGTACATATGGCATAGCAGAGAGATCGGCCTGTAGTTTTTGGGATTGTCACGTTCTTTGCCTGGTTTTAGGATGGCAATGACTCGTGATTTTCTCCAGATGTTTGGAATTTTGCTGGATGTCATGCAGTTGTTCATCATATCGACTAGCCATTTCCTTGTTACAGGTCCAAAATGATTTATTTGCTCGACGCTTATATCATCAAGGCCGGCTGCTCTCCGCATTTTGCACTTACTGATCGCCTTCTCCAGTTCAGCCAAGGTAAATGGCTTGGATAGTTCTTCGGTGTCCTGACGGGGGTTTCGTTCTATGCCCCTCTTTTTTGTCTTTAGGTTGTCGTATCTTGGTGGTTTCCCATTTGTGAGAAGCTGGCGTGCAATTTGGTCTGCTGTGACGTTCGCGTGTAGATTTGATTTGGTGGGGTCATTGGCTAGGCGTTTTATGAGTTTCCAGGCCTTTTGACTATCTCTGCCACAATTAGTTTCCTCCATCAGTTTGGTCCATTGCTCCCTTCTCACTTCTGATATCCGGGAGGCAATAGCTCTTCCTTTGGTGAGGGTTTCTTCACTGAAGGGGTTACTTTCGAAGAGCATTTGATACTCTTCCAGTAGGGCTACTGTTTCCTGGGTGAGTCCTGGTGTGTAGCTTGTTCAGCATCCCCTCGGGAGCAGGTTTTGACGGTGTCCACGAAGCTGTCACAGTACTCTGGATCTGGGCTATATGTATAGACTCTCTCTTCTAGGATTCTGGTGAATTTGGGCCAGTCTGCCTTCCTGAAACTATATCTCCATCTGAACGTCACTCTTCGTGGTATGACTATTGGCAACATTTGGCACATTACTGGGCGATGTTGTGTCTTTGGGATGGGGGCGAAGATGGACTTAAAGCACTGTTGTGCTATTTCTTCGCCGACGAATAGGAGAACCGGGTTGTATCCACGGCGCCACCTACCGCTGTTGAAGGATGTGGAAAGTTTGCTGTAGTGGATAAGTGCCAGGTGGTTTGACTCGGCCCACGCCAGAACGGCTTCATCGTTTTGCCTTCTTGTGCATATCCCCAGACGTGACTATGGCTGTTGAAATCGTCGATGATGAAGCCGTTTTCTGTTTACCGATTTTTACTGGTGGTTCAAAATGGAAGTCTACATCTGGGGGCTTATACAGAGAGGTCACCGTGTATTCGCCAAATTCCACCGTGATAATTTCGATATCTCTCTCCTCAGTGTGATCCGCCATCCTCACTTGGAGGTCCGGTTTGGTGAACACGGCACTCCTGTATTGCTCGTGCGGTCTTTCTGCTACTAGTTTCATCCCTGGAACCTTGGGGCGTCGGTGTTGGATGTCCCTATGCATTTCTTGCACGCAGAGTACGTCACATTTGGTTTTTTGACAAAGCTCGCTCAGCAATTGTTCTTTGCAAGACGAAAGACCTTCTGCGTTCACAGAGATGATCGTCAAAGCCGGTTCTAATAAGAACCTATCCGGTTTTTCTCGAGACATTATGTCACTCTACTGTGATGCTTCTGGTGTGAGAGAATCTGCCGGCTTAGAGACGTTGCCCAGGGGACGCCCGAATGTGTTATTAATGACACATCCTTAGCGGAGGCTTCTCTCGTATCCTCCACGTTAATGGCTTACTAGACGTAAAAGTCACCCAAGTGAACAAAGCACGATAAAATGAGCGTACAGAGTAGGTTAAAACTAAGACCGAGCGGAAGTACAATGAAACAGCAGCTCAAGACTTTTATCTCTACTTTGTAACGACCCATAGAAAGTGAAAGAAGGAGAACCAGATGTATAAATGGCGTGCCAATGAAGAAACTACTCTACTTAGATTCGTAACAAACTATTTGCTGTGTCGCATTAATGGGCTGGCGTTTACACGTTCTCCATTGGTTTCTAACTTTAAAAAAAAATTAAACATTACCAGCTCAGTGTTAGTGGACAAGCAGTTTCCCGTGAACATGTTAGCATTATAGCACTGTCTGCCTAAACATAAAGCACTCAGGAGACATGGTCGGATGAAAATGTAGCTCCGTGAACATACACAGCAACGGAGGATATCTAAACGATTAGAGTTGAAATTCTCAGAGAGAACGGCCACTAGGTTGAATTATCGTTGTTCGTGATTAGTGTTGTACCAGGTAATATTTTGGTTGTCACGCGGAGAAGTAAAGCTTCAATAGCATCTTAGTAATAGCGGGCAACTTCTCTGTGAGTGGAGTGCAGTCTTTGAGAGAGAGAGAAAGAGAGAGAGAGAGAGATACGAGGAGTCGAGTTGTATTTTGTGATCGAGTAAGATGTCTTTAGGCCGTTCTGTGTACTAGTAATAATTTTCTTATATTATTTTTCATTTATGGAGAGTTATTTGCAAATTCATTCAGAAGACTTCAAAATGTACTGTAATAGTGAAACGTCCTGGTAGATTAAAACTGTGTGCCGGACCGAGACTCGAACTCGGGACCTTTGCCTTTCGCGGGGAAGTGAAACACACAGTTTTAATCTGCCAGGAAGTTTCGTATCAGCGCACACTCCGCTGCAGAGTGAAAATCTCCTTCTGGAAACATCCCCCAGGCTGTGGCTAAGCCATTTGTCCGCAATATCCTTTCTTTCAGGAGTGCTAGTTCTGCAAGGTTCGCAGGAGAGCTTCTGTAAAGTTTGGAAGGTAGGAGACGAGGTACTGGCAGAAGTGAAGCTGTGAGGAAGAGGCGTGGGTCGTGCTTGGGTAGCTCAGTCGGTGGAGCATTTGTCCGCGAAAGGCAAAGGTCCCGAGTTCGAGTCCCGGTCCGGCACACAGTTTTAATCTGCCAGGAAGTTTCATATCAGCGCACACTCCGCTGCAGAGTGAAAATCTCATACTGTAATAGTGCATGTGCCGAGACATCCAAGTGTAGTAATCAATTTGGTCAGGGATTTAGATTTGAAGATTTTTATGACAACGTAACAAAGCGCGATTTACTGATTTGTCTCCAAGGATGGAGTGCATACGTGTTTGTAAGACAGTAAAGAGAATTTGTTCAGGTTTTTCCAATTTTAAGGTCAAGTTAATTTCTAATATTTCATGTGTTAAAATATTTTGTATTAGTGATGTAAGGTTTTTCCATCAATGAGCATTCGTCTCTTTATTTCAAGTTTGACATACGTAATTTTGCTTCCCCGAGTTTCTCAGAAACAGAACTTAAATTGACAACGATCGTTGTAGTAATGTGATTTATTAGCATAGCAGCAGTAGCCACAGTAGTCGGAAGGCAGCAGCAGCACAGTATTTATTCATAGCGCAAAGATGTAGATCATTTTTAAACCACGTGTGGCCAAATTAAGATTTGAACACTGACATATTTTTAGGCAGGACATTTCTGGTAATTTTATAGTTCCCATTTTTCTCGCAGTCAGATTGCTAAGTCGAGAGTTTTAAATTTAACGGAACAGACTGCCTTACAGTACACAGTGACATATTGCATACCGCATTAACTTTTTGAATTGGTACACAGTTTAATGTTGCATATCTGATTAACTTTTTGAATTGTTGAACACTTTTCAAGAATTAATATACAACTCACAAACTTGATTACGTGCTTATGTGTTTCTTTAATCACGAGAACAACCCCACGTAGTGGGTGAATGTAACCATACAACGAAAACAATTTAGTCACTTTGAGTAGAGATGCCATGTACTCATATGAGCATTATCAGCATCTGACAGGTTTTTAAAGTAGCCACACGAGAACTCCATTTGCCTGGCTAGTCAATTCGTGGAATATAAAGATTTATGGGGCTTTCTAATGTGACAGTGGCCTAATGTTGGACTGTGTGAGAACTAGAGGGCAGCCATACTCGTCGCCAAAACTCCGGTCGACCACATCTGACTACCAATATAGAGGATCTTCGTGCTGGGCACTAAGCACTTCTTAAGCCCTTTGTACCTGCGGTTGCCATCCGAGAGCAAGTAATGGACTCCCGGTAACGTTCCGTGTAATACCGCACCAACGGCCAGAGACCAGGAGCAGCCCGACCAGGGAATTAGCGTCCCACGCAGAAGCTGCCGCTAACACCACAACGCAATTGGCTGCGTTTGGAGAGGTACCACGGAATGTATGGCATCGCATCGTGATCAACGATGAGTCGCGGTTCTGTTCTAGCCCAAATTACCATCTTTGCCGAATTTAGTGACGGAGAGAGGTTCAATTATTCCACTGTTTTTGAGAGGCACAGCGGTGTTATTTTTGGCGTCATGAGGTGGGAGTTATGGGATATGCTTTCTAGCCACGAATGGTAGCCACTCTTTTTTGGAATGGCCACATCAAACCCACACAAATCATCGGGAAATAATCGATACCCTAGTGGCTCAACGTCAATAGATGTTTATACATTGAGGTAACAAAAGTCATTGGATACTTTCCAATATCGTGTCGGCCTCCTTTTTTCCGACGTAGTGCAGCAGCTACAAGTGGCATTGGCTCAACAAGTCATTGGAAGTCCCATGGTGCTTCTATAACCGTCCATAATTGCCGAAGCGTTGCCGGAACAGGATTTTGTACACGAATTGACCCATCGGTTATGTCCCATAAATGTTCGATGGAATTCATATCGGGCATACTGGGTGGACAAACCATTCGCTCGGCATGTCCATAATGACCTTCAAACCAATCACGAACACTTGCCGCCTGCTCACAACAGTCATTGTCGTCCATAAAAACACGATCTTTGTTTTGGAACGTGACGTCCATGAAATGCTGCAAATGGTACCTAAGTAGACGAACATCCAGAGGGTCTAGTCCATTCCTTATAAAAGCAACCCACACCAATATTTCTATTACAGGTTTCCGGGGTTTGTAGAGGGGCCTTACTAGATAAAGTTTTCATCAGGTTACCCTCCATTCAGAGGCTGTTGCACGCAGCGACTGTTGTATTGACTTGTAAATAATACAGTTCGGCTGATAGCCGTGGTAAAATTTGCTGTTTTGAACAGCGCGCCGCAGCGTGTACTGTGAAGCAGTCGCCCTCCGTTTCTGGCGGTGGCGCAGCTGTGGAAATCGCGGCTTTGGTGTCTCCCTCTGGTGGGAAATGGGGAAAGGTTGCTGTTCACGTGCATTTAATGGGCGCGATGAGCTCGCCAGTCGGTCACTGAGTCAGTCTGGGTCTGTCTCTCGTCGGCATTTGTTAGGCAGTTAGTGTCTGTCAGTCGTTCGGAGTGCTAGTATGTCTGTCGTTCGGATCAACCTTTAAAGCCGGCAAAATGAGAGTCTTTCCACTCCGCCAGTAAAAGAACTCAGCGAATAGTCGCCTGGTCGCGGCTTAGTTACTGCCAAGATTACTAAATAATAAGGTTGGGCAGTAAGCGCTCTGCTCTGCCATTGGCTGGCCTAGTAACGTCAGCGTGGAAGCAAGCGCTCACAAGCAGACGACACGGCATGCGCGTTTACGTCAAGTTTTTGGCGGAAGATTTTGTTTATACCAGAAATGAGATGTCTAAACTGCTTTTCTGCTGCTAAAATATTACAGTTAAAACTGATGAGTTATATTCTTTCGCAGCTTATGCCTCACACACGGTAAAATGTCAGATCACAACCACACTGACACACACTTGAAATTCGAAACCTCGGCTCAAATAAATCAGAAACTATTCATTTAATCGCATTGAAATGAATTTACTTAAGAGCTCGAAGTTGCACACACTTGTTTGTAAGAACAGCATTCCTTCTTTCTAAAGCCGCTATAGTATTCATCAAAGTAACTTTATCTGTGTCTGAAAAAAAAACTGTCATTTGTACATGCGCTCTTATTATGATGTTTCTTATTTGGTGACAGCTTTTCCAGAGTTTCCAGAGATTTCTTATGTAGTCCTCGTTTCTTATACCGTTTGGTTCTGTCTTCTGTTGCGGGTGACACATTGACAGTCGCACTACTGCACGGCAAATTGCGCGAAGGAACTGCATCTGGCTTGAGCATTCTTTTTCGGGACAAATTAAGCAATTCAAACTGTAAATCCCTTAAGTAATCTGTTTCTGCGAAATGGCGAGAACATATTCTTGCATGCGCAACATTTACACTGTCTTTCCTACAACATTTCGACAACCATAGTTTTTGTAATGTTTCATTACGCGGGAAACTGTGATACATTACGTCAGTTCCCTTTGTGCTCCAGTTGTAAGAAAAACAGCCCGTTACAGCACAGCCTGACATTGTAAAAATTAATTTTCTCACTCACTTGTAGATTCTCCAATAAGAATTTCACAGGACGAACCATAAACTATAGAGCTGGCGAACACAATGTTGATTCCGCTGTCCACTATCGCTAACTATTTCAGTTCCGAATCAAATATCAGTTACAGCAAAAACCGTTAACACTCCCGAATTCCGAATGTTTCCGCTGTTGACTGAGTACCTCAGAAGAAAGAACTCAATCAAAATACTCCTTCAAACACAAAACAACACAAGAAAAACAATCACACACAATTCGAACTGTGTACTGTTTGGCACAGCTGCTTCCACCGTGACGTCATGCGCACAACTGAGAAAACACGTTGCTTTCTGCGCATAGCTTTCTGCGCCCCCCTGGTTACTGCATCTGCGCGTCAGGCCGCCAGTCTGCTCGAGTTGCGCGGGCAATGGTCATTGGCGGTTGGATCAATCGGTTGGTCGGTCGCGCACTGAGACACAAGATGACTTGTCCGCCTTGCGCGTCGGTGCATATGAGGTCGCCACGTTGAGTCCAGTCGGCCGCGCCGTATAGCGAGGGGTAGGGGCTTCGCGACCGACACGAGAGCAACAGGAGTCAACCTACGACATCGGTCTGGCCGGCGCGAGCTGCGACGCCGTGAGACGGCAGATAGGCGCGCCTTCCTGCGTCCGTTGAAGCGGTTCGGGAGAGCGTCTTGGGGGTGCTGCGCCAGGTCTTCTCGAGAAATTGCAGTTTATTAGAAGTTAAGTGATTGGTGATATGTTGTTTGATTTACTCTTGTTAAATTCTACTTGTTTTCTTGGTCAGTCTCTCGCTCCCAGCCTACTCGTCTGTCTCTCGTCCGCATTGTTAGGTAGTTTCTGTCTGTCGTTCGGAGCTGCCTTTGTCATGGTTTGTCGGATTTAGTGTGTTAACGAATTTATTGCTTGGAGTGTAGCGGCCTAATTCCTGAAACATGTTCTGATCTTTCCTATCATCTTGAGAGGCGGTATCTGTGTAAAATTTTATATAAGATTGCATTTCATGGCCTTTTATTTAAATGATCATTTTAGTAAATCGAGTTGCACCTTCGGTGGCAAGTTAATCTTTTAACTTTGGTGTTTTGTACCATTTCCTTCCCTACTACGGAATGCATAGTTTGTGTGCTTGCGTGAATTGTTTAAACTTTTACTTTAAGGTAATCTGGTGTGTTGCAGATTTGCACCAGTGTAGTCTTTCAGAGGTTGTTGTGAGCGGTTGTGACTACGGTCGTGTCAAAAGGAAGCAGCAAGGTTCTCAGCCCGAAAGCTCATACACTGAAAATTTTGTTACTTTCTGCCTCTGAATAAATTGTAACTTGATATTTAAAGGGTGCTTTCTGCTTATAATTTTAAATCTGTTTCTTTTAAAAAAAAAGCTTTTAGGAATGAAATTCCCATTTGTTAAAAGCAATTTCATTTTGATCTCGTCAGTTACTACCTGGCAACTACTTCCACGCTCACCTAGTGTGATTAAATGTGTTGATGTTCTTGATGAATCGCTAGTAAATAAAACAAATTCTTAAGAAAAAGTTTTGAAAGTAAATTCACGGTTCAAGCCGTCCTTCTGAAATTTTATTGCCAGATCTAGATTTCAGTGTGGATGAAGCCCGGCCAACAGGCATTTCATGCAATGATCAAAAATGATAGTGCATTGAGCGTGGCTAGTTTCTAGCTGAAATCTAGATCTGCCAATAAAATTTCGAAAGGACGACTGGTAGCTGTAATCTATTATTTACAAAATAAAGTTTTGATGAAAAAAACCATGTCCGAAAATGTACTGGTTGGATGTAAAATAACTTTTAAGATCGGATCAGTTTCAAATTTCCTTCTCCACGGTACGAACAAAAACTAAGAGGGGGGCGACGTTATCCGATTTTGTAATTATGACGTCACTTACATTTTTCTCCCGACTGCAGCAAAAATTCTGCGAGTAACTGGCAGTTTCGCAACTAGGAGGGTGGACTGTGGTGACCCACTGACCCGCCTCACACTCGACTTTACGGAGGACCTGAGAAAGAGTAATCGAAACACTGCCCATTCACTCGCTTCAAAAATGGTCCAATTGCTCTGAGCATTATGGACTTAACTTCTGAGGTCATCAGTCCCCTAGACTTAGAACTACTTAAACCTAACTAACCTAAGGACATCACACACATCCATGCCCGAGGCAGGATTCCAACCTGCGACCGTAGCGGCCGCGCGGTTCCAGACTGTAGCGCCTAGAACCGCTCGGCCACTCCAGCCGGCATCAGTCGCTTCCAGTAGAGCACACGTGGCAGGGCTCATTGTCTCTGTTGTGTGCTATGAAACTGATCTGATTTTCAAACATATTTTACATCCATTTCCGAATACAGCTTCCATATTAAACCTTTATCTATTGAGTTACTCTACAACCTTCGCAAACTGTAATAGGAACTATGAAACCTCATAAAAATCCTCCACTATACAATATACTTTTCGACTTAAGTGTACAGAACTTCTCGAATAAGCTGTAGAAGTAAACAAACACACTAATTATACACCAAAAGAGGTATTGCATCACCTCGGTTCCGAGATTCCCGGAACCTGTAAAGAAACTTGGAATAGAGATAAACATAAACATCATTTACGCCATTTTTATTGCTCATGAAAACCACACATTGCATGTTGTACCACCATACAGAGAGATATTCAGAGGTGGTGGTCCAGATTGCTGTACACACCGGTACCTCTGATACCCAGTAGCTCGTCCTCTTGCATTGATGTATGCCTGTATTCGTCGTGGCATACTATCCACAAGGCACTGTTGGTCCAGACTGTCCCATTCCTCAACGGCCATTCTGCGTGGATCCCTCACTATGGTTGGTGGGTCATGTCGTCTATAAACAGCCCTTTTCAATCTATACCAGGCATGTTCGATACGGTTCATGTTTGGAGAAGATGCTGGCTGCCCTAGTTGAGCGATGTCGCTATCCTGAAGGAAGTCATTCACAAGATGTCCAAGATGAGGGCGCGATTTGTCGTCCATGAAGACGAATGCCTCGCCAGTATACTGTCGATATGGTCGCAATATCCGTCGGAGGATGGCATTCACGTATCGTGCAGCAGTTAGGGCGCCTTTCGTGACCACCAGCGGCGTATGGCGGATCCACATAATGCCACCCCAAAACAGCAGAGAACATCCACATTGCTGCACTCGCTGGACAGTGCGTCGAAGGCGTTCAACCTGACCAGATTGCCTCTAAAAGCGTCTCCGACGATTGTCTGGCTGAAGACATATGCGACACTCATCTGTACAGCGCAGTATGGTGTCGTGGTTGCAAAGATGGACCTCGCCATGGACATCGGGAATGAAGTTGGGCATCATGCAGCCCATTGCGCACAGTTTGCGTCGTAACACGACGTCCTGTGGCTGCACAAGAAGCATTATTCAACATGGTGGTGTTGCTGTCAGGGATTCTTCGAGCCATAATCCGTGGTAGAGGTCATCCACTGCAGTAGTAGCCCTTGGGCGGCCTGAGCGAGGCATGATATCGACAAGTGTTGTCTCTCTGTACCTCCTCTATGTCCGAACAACATCGCTTTGGTTCACTCCCAGACGCCTGGACACTTCCGTTGTTGAGAGCTCTTCCTGGCAAAAATAACGATGCGGACGCGATCGAACCGCGGTGTCGACCGTCTAGGCATGGTTGAACTAAATACAACAGGTGCCGTGTACTTCCTCCGTGGTGGAATGACTGAATCTGATCGGCTGTCGGACCCCCTCCGTGTAATAGGCACAGCTCATGCACGGTTGTTTACATCTTTGCGCATGTTTAGAGATATCTCTGAACAGTCAAAGGGACTGTGTCTGTCATACAATACCCACAGTCGACTTCTGTCTTCAGGACTTGTGGGAAACTGGATGATGCAAAACTTTTTTTGATGTGTGTATTTCTAATGATGGACAGTTTACGGGCAAGTAGATATCGACTGTGTGGCATGGAAGCAACTGGCATTAGTCAGCTGGTGATGGAAACAGGTTCAATGGTTCAATGGCCCTGAGCACTATGGGACTCAACTGCTGTGGTCATAAGTCCCCTAGAACTTAGAACTACTTAAACCTAACTAACCTAAGGACATCACACACATCCATGCCCGAGGCAGGATTCGAACCTGCGACCGTAGCGGTCGTGCGGTTCCAGACTGTAGCGCCCTTAACCGCGCGGCCACTCCGGCCGGTGATGGAAACAGGGGAAGCAAGTATAAGGACGTGACAAAAGCATGGATGCACTACAAACGCAACACATTACGACGCCTAATACAGTGTAGGAAAACCATTGGCATTCAAAACAGCTTTCAATCGTGATGTTATTGATAAATACATGTCTTGTGCAGTTCTAAAGGGAATCTTATACCTTCTTCCTGAAAAATAGAGGCAAATTAGGTGACGATGATGGTGATGGATATCCATCACTCACCCTTCTCTCCAGAGTAAATCGCAAAGCCTCAATAATATAGAGATCTAATGACTCTGGTGGCCAGTGGAGGTGCGACAATTCATCCCAGTGTTCACAGAAATTGTCCAAGACAATGCCAACTGTGTGATAAGGCTTCCTGCGCCGTGGAACACAGCATTGCCATTGAGGAAGAAACATTGTGCCATGAGATGGACCAGATCAGCCCACAGTGATCACATAGTCCTTGGCAGTGGTGCGATCTTGCAGAGTAATCTTGGGGCCCTTCGAATAACTAGATATGGTTCTCCAATTCATCACGCAGCCGCCGCCATGTTTCACCCCTGGGACGTAAAACTCTACCAGAGCTTGGAAACAGTGTCCAACTAGACTCATCTTACCGAACGATTTTCTTTCATTGCTCCATAGCCCAGGTTTTATGGCTTCTGCATCACGTTTCCCTGTTACGGACATTTGCGTTACGTTACTGATGAGTGGTCTTGGGATTCCAGCTCACCCTGCATTTCCCCGTTTATGGTGCTCCCTTTTTTTTCTCTCCTTTTTTTTTTTTTTTTTTTTTTTGAATGATCGCCAGTCACAATCACTCGACACGCACTCTCCCACACTGGACCCGCATACGGAAGGACGCTTCAAACCTGCGTCCGGCCATCCTCATTTAGGTTTGATGTGATTTTTCATAAATCGCTTCAGGCAAATATTGAGATGGTTCTTTCGAAAGCGCATGGCCACTTTCCTTCTCCATCATGACCTCGTTATCGACAGGATGTTAAACACCAATCTTTCCTCCTCCTTCGAACTGACTTAGCGGGTGATGTTTCTCCACTTTCTCTGTACGTGACACAAATCTTCAATACGGTGCCTGTTGAAGCACCAAGCACAACGGATACCTTGTTGCGGAGCACCCACCATACGAGCACCAATAATTTACCAAATTTCGAAATCACTTAGCTTCGACACAGTGCACTCGCAGCTACACAGAACACTGTTCTGAGCCGGCCGCGGTGGTCTAGCGGTTCTAGGCGCTCAGTCCGGAGCCGCGCGACTGCTACGGTCGCAGGTTCGAATCCTGCCTCGGGCATGGGTGTGTGTGATGTCCTTAGGTTAGTTAGGTTTAAGTAGTTCTAAGTTCTAGGGGACTGATGACCATAGATGTTAAGTACCATAGTGCTCAGAGCCATTTGAACCATTTTGAACACTGTTCTGACTGCGACTGACAATTGCAACGTATCGAGCACACTGCACAGGTGCCGTCCGTGGTCAAATACAAAAGCTCAGCGTGCAGGCATGGCTATCAACTGTATTTTTGTTCAGGCACTCGTTTCTAGCTGTGTTCCCTATTTCTGTCCGACATCTTGAAACGCGTACGTTTCATAAGTATTCATTACCAGCGATGGCGAGGCATGACAGAATCTCTGACCAGAGAGTTATTTATCGTTGCTAGTCTGCGCTTGACCGCGCGAGACGACAGTAGTAGTAGAGCGCGGGAGACAGTAGCAGTAGAGCGCGGGAGACGACAGTAGTAGCATGTTGCGAGTCGGCAAGAGCAGTTGCGAGTTGCTCTCTGTCGGCAGTAGTTGTAGTGAGTGGACGGTTGTACTGAGCGGGCGTCGACATGGGTCGGCGGCGTGCTCTCCTTGCATCTCTGGTCACGGTTCGGGACGAGGTATTTTGTTATAGAAGGTAATGAAGCAGCATTGCGCTCAGCTAATAACATATGTTAATTGTAATTAATTTGTTCAAGAATTGCGCCAATAATAATTTTTTTATAAAGTAAATCTTTTAAAGAAAAGCAATCATTTCAATTTAAAGAATTTTTTTCACCCTTTTTGAAGAAAAAGCATTCATTTCAATTCAAAGAATATTTCCTATATGCATTTCCTCCAAGAATCAGAATTAAATATAGGCCAGCATTGCACGAAGCTGTGGCAAAAATAAGAGCAGATAGACATACAGTTTTACTGAGGTAAGAATTTATCAGGTTAAATTATTTCACACGGCCGTAGGTCAGCGCTGCTGTGCCTATAAAATTTGTCAGGTTTAATTATTGCTGTTTAGTTGTTACATTCAGTTCATGCTTCATTGTTTAATTAATATTATTGTGGGTTTAATGATCAATCTTCATTTCTTAACGTTAATTTTGTGGGGAGTTTATATTTGTGCCATTATTATTGTTTAATTTTGCGGGGAGGTTACAATCTGTGTGTGGATAGGAGAAAAACGGACGACTCTTTCTCTAAACTCAAAGCGAAGACACTGCTACAGGAAGCACTGCTGCTACTGTGAAATGAAACGCATTTTGCAAGAAATAAACATTACCTTTACGTACGACATCTTAACCTTGGTATCATTCTTAATGACATTTATATCACTGAAAGAATTTGAAAAATTTACGGACACTGGTATGTATTCCTTTGCTGAACGTACAAATCATTGAATAGTCGCCTTTAATGGGTACTGGCAGGCCTTTCAATCCATACCCAGTATCCGTTACGCAATATGTGTTGCGTATAAACAAAGTATGATAAGTGTTTACGTAACCGTATTAGACAATGAAAGTCGAACCTAAAGATACAACTGGAATAAGTGTCTACGACAGAAACACACTACACGATCAGAGACTTTAATACACACGTCAAAAAGTTTTGCAAAGCCCCAGTTCCGAGAACTCATGAACATAGGCGTTGACTGTGGGTATTGTATCACAGACACAGTCCCTTTCAACGTTCTGAGATGTCACTAAACCAGCCCAAAGATGTAAACAATCGTGCATGAGCAGCGCCTATCTGATGGAGAGGAGGTCCGAAAGCCGATCAGTTCCAGTCGTTCCACCAGGAAGGAGGTACACGGCTCGTGTTGTCTGTAGTTCAGCCATCCCTAAACGGTCAGTCTCGCGGTTCGATCGCGTCCGCATTGTTGCATTGTACCAGGAAGGGCTCTCCACAAGGGAAGTGTCCAGGCGTCCCGAACTAAAGCGATGATGTTCGGACATGGAGGAAGTACAGAGAGACAGGAACTGTCGATGACATGCCTCGCTCAGGCAGCCCAAGGGCTACCACTGCGGTGGATGACCTATACCTACGGATTACGGCTCGAAAGAACCCTGACAGCAACGCCACCTTGTTAAGTAATGCTTTTCGTGCAGCCATAGGACGTCGTGTTACCACTCAAACTGTGCACCTAGGCTGCATGATGAACAACTTCACTCCCGACGTCTGTGGCGAGGTCCATCTTAGCAACCACGATACCATGCAGCGCTGTACAGATGGGTAAAACAACACGCCGAATCGACCGCTCAGGATTGGCATCACGTTCTCTTCACCGCATAGCGTCGCGTATGCCTTCAGCCATACAATCGTCGGAGACGTGTTTGGAGGCAACCCGGTCAGGCTGAACGCCTTAGACACACTGTCCAGCGAGTGCAACAATGTGGAGGTTCCCTGCTGTTTTGGGGGGGCATTATGTGGGGCCGACGTACGCCGCTGGTGGTCATGGAAGGCGCCTTAACGCCTGTACGATACGTGAATGCCATCCTCCGAACCATATCGGCAGCATGCTGGCGAGGCATTCGACTTCATGGACGACAACTCGGACCCATATCGTGTACATCTTGTGAATGACTTCCTTCAGGATAGCGACATCGCTCGACTAGAGAGGCCAGCATCTTATCCAGACATGAGCCCCATCGAACATGCCTGGGATAGATTTTGAAGGGCTGTTTATGGACGACGTGACCCACCAAACTCTCTGAGGGGTCTACGTCAAATTTCCGTTGAGGAATGGGACAATGTGGAACAACAGTGCCTTGAAGAACTTGTGGGTAATATGCCATGACGAATACAGGCACGCATCATTCCAAGAGCAGGTCCTACTGAGTATTAGAGGTACCGGTGTGTACAGCAATCTGGACCACCACCTCTGAAGGTCGCGCTGTATGGTGGCACAACATGCAATGTGTGGTTTTAATGAGCAATAAAGAGGACGGAAATGGTGTTTATGTTGATCTCAGTTCCAATTTTCTGTACAGGTTCCGGAGCTCTCGGATCCGAGGTGTTGCAAAACTTTTTTTGAGGTGTGTAGTAGTGCGTAAAAGCAGTAGTATCGATTTCGAAAGCGTTCCGTGCTTCTGCACTCTGAAACACCTCTTCATACTCAACAACGTGCTGAAAGTTTAACAGAAGATCATTCAATGAAGGGAATAAGTTGACAACGCCCAGATATCAGAAGTGAGTTGTTTGACGATAAGCGCAATGCCTGCAAAACTGCTGCCGAACGAAGGCAAAGAGCGTGCGTAAAGTATGAGGATGTTTTTCAGGTCCTGATTAATAAATACACGAATAAAATTAGTGACATTTCTTTTTCGTGACAGACAGAAACGAGACGTTAGTATATTACAGCGTAATAAAGTTGATTAATAGTGATAGTGAACCAGCAAGATACTTTAACATATGAATACTTCACTGCACAAATCACTGTAACCCTTTTTCTATAAATATTTTTGATTAAATTTTTGGGTATGCTTTTGCAGAGATATAACTGATCTACGGGTTGAGGATCAGAAGTGTCTTCGTGGCAATATTTACACTATCTGTGCAAATACACGCCGTCTCGTAAATTGAAATACGGACGGGAGAGCGGTGTGCTGACTATATGCCCCTCCACATCCACATCCAGTGACTCCTGTGTATGAGTATGACACGGCGGCCGGTCGGTACCGTTCGGCTTTCATGCCCTGTTCGGACGGAGTTAAGTTTAGCTGTACAAAAACGAGGGTGCAGCCTTGAAATATTTCAGTCGAAGTCAGTTAGCAGACACCTGGCTATTCGCTTTTGTCTTTTACCAACCCTGTCTTGTCATGTAAGCGTCATTGTCCGTAGCTGTGAATAATTTCCAGTATATTATGCTAATTTTCATTCAAAATGCGTTCGAATACTGTACTACGCCAGTCCACATATTTGTGTTAATAACCATTTTGCTACCATTTCTATGTTGCAGCTCTTTTTTTTTGGGGGGGGGGGGTGAAGGGGGGAGAGGCAACACTCCGACGTGGCACCAATCCGCCGGTAGCACGACTTTGTTACTAATTTTCAGTATATTTTTCTCATGAATCTGCAGTCATTCAAATAAGTAGTCTGAGAATTTTAACCAATGACACAACACAGAGCGCTTATCAGATCGAGCTATGCCGTTTTCATTTTACAAATATTCAATCGGTCCACATTTTTAGTTGCTCTGCTCCCAGCACCTATCTGGTACAATGACAACATGCATTCTTAAACTGCTTCGGAATTCAGTTAGCGAGTGGATGTGGAAACCAATCCACAGAACCCAATAAAACCACTGCATTTCATAAAGGTACGGTACTCCAGCAAGTCGCTGACAGAGCTCCATCCATTACTAACGACAATGAGGCTAACTGTTTTAGCGGCAATTCAAACTGAGGAATTAGACATAGCGCCTTCAAGTTCCACTCGCGGTCAACAGGTGGCAGGAGTACTCTTAGCAGCGGCTTGCCACTGTGAACTACTCACTAGATGGCAGGACTGAGCAGCCGCTGAGATTGTAGCAGTTGAGGGACCGGCTCGAAAGTTAATTGGCGCTCTTTCCTGATTACTTTCCCTCTTGAACAGGGAACATTCAGCTCGTGAGGACATAAGAGGAGCAACGTAACCATAACCGAGAGCAGTTTAGAGTCTCGTACGCAAATCTGCTCCTTTTTACCAGTCGATAGTCTTCGTTCGTTATTAAACAAAATTGTTGGTTGTATGTCTGTGTACAATTGCGGCGGTCAGCGAGATTGTAACATGGCTAACACAAGGTCATAATAGGAAGAAATGAAGAAAAAATATGAGAAATTTCGCGTCAAAAGCGTTAGTATAAAACGCTAATTGGGTTTTCTTCTACATATTTCAGTTCATGCTCTTATCATTAGTAACTGAATTAAGGGTCCTACAATGATTTTTGTGTTGCGTAGCTATTAATTTACCGTACAGATAAAAATCTTAAATAATATGTTCAGTTAACTGAGAGCTACAACTTTTGTATGTGAAACTTCCTTCTTTCTGTCTTTTGAGAAGGATTTTCACCTTTTAGAGAATTAGGACGACATTCTAGACGAAAATGTTCACGTTTCGGTCGTTTTAAAACGGTATATTGTTGCATTTACCTAAGAAGGTATTCTTTCGGCTGAGGTACTGTCCCCCTCTGCTCTACTGTGAGGTACGTAGACGCTCAGCCATCGAAAGCAAGTTTTGATTTCAGCACCGAACTCGCCGAATTGTGAGAGTGTGGACATGGAAAAGCTTTTTTTGTGTATTTTGTTTTGTATTGTGGTTTGTAATAGTCATAAGTAGCGCTCATAAGGCAGATGAATAGCCTGATGCACGCATGGCTACGTAGGAAGTTACTTTTTGTATCGTTGCACAGTGTTAAGAGGTTCGTTATAATGGAAACCAATGACCCGAGAGTGAAAAAGTGTTTCTGTGCTGAATTTATTATAAACGAAAGCGTAAGGCTCAAAATGACAATGCCACAGAAAGGGACAGCATTATTATCTTTGTGCCATTCGCTAAATCAGCTGTGGCTGACTTTAATCGATAGTAAGCAGCATCATGATTCTCGGACACAATGTACGTCGTTAGTTACATAGTTCCAGGGATAACAGCTTAAGATAGTTGTGTTGTAGATACTTAATGACGACCCTCTCACGTAAAAATTAGTAACATTTTTCAAATTTTTCCAGACACTGATATACAAGAAAGACGTTAAGAATCATCTGTAGCATCGGCGGTGCAGAGATCGGATTATCTCTTCAGGGTGACATTTGCGTTGAGGATGAACGGATACAATAAAAAGTAATAGCATTAGAGAAAGTGAAAGTGACGAAACAATTCTAGAAACTGAAGACGTTTCAACGGTTAGATCGACAGGGAATGAGAGAAAATCAGTGCTTCAGGAGTTCAGAGATAGAAGAAGCTGTTAGGCGAAGACCTGTACGAAAACCGTAAAGACCGCCGGAGGACCGAAAATGTAATCAGAATTTCCCTTCAAATGTGGTAGAGCGCATCTTAAAACACGGTGGAATTTCAAAAAGGCACTGGCTTCCTTGGAGCAAAGGGAAACAATAATTGTACTGCTTTGCTTGCATTGTTTTCGCGATGCACGATGTCTCCAAGTCTGACTGGCCGAAGGCTATGGCTTGGAATTATCAAGCGTCGGAAAAAAACTAAAGCACAATGTGAATTAATATGAAAGCGGCGCTGATCACAAAACGTCTTACTCAGAATGGCACAAAGTTGGATGTGCGCTAAGTAGTATTTCAATCACAGAAAATCTTTTAGACCCAAACATTGTAATTAGAGCAATGTTGGACGAAAGTTGTGCACCACCTAATCGAAGCGCTTCGTGTCTCGCGGAAAGAGGTTAGTTTCTAGAGGTGATTGTGACACTAGTAGTGATTTCGTTGAGTATCTGGGACCTGAGTTTCAGACCGAAAGTTTGATAGTATGCGCGTGACATTATTTACCAGTCTTTTGGTAAAGTTAACTACAGTATCAAAATCAGTAGGAAGTGCTGTTGTGAACAAAAGCAAGTTACAAAATAAACGATAGCAGGACTATGGGCATTGTGTATTTCAAATGGCTCTGAGCACTATGGGACTTAACATCTGAGGTCATCAGTCCCCTAGAACTTAGAACTACTTAAACTTAACTGACCCAAGGACAGCACACACATCCATGCCCGAGGCAGGATTCGAACCTGAGACCGTAGAGGTCTCGCGGTTCCAGACTGTAGCGCCTAGAACCGCTCGGCCACACCGGCCGGCCATCGTGTATTTATTTTGTGCTACTAAACAATAAAATTGAAGTTTTGCTTTGAATTCTAAGAGGAAAGTGTTGACATCAAATTTGTCTTGTGAAGTATTTAGTAATAAAATTCAAAACATGGCTACTGTAGTGGATATTAATAAACTTGTGAGGTCCGTGAGGCAGCATCTGGCCGAAAACGAAAATAAAGAATAGCAACGTCTTGCTGAACAGGGCCATAAACAACGTGAACGAGTGGCAGAGAAAGAACGTAAAAGACAGGAAAAGACACGAGGGTGAAGAGGCTTTTAATGCAGCTACTTGCAAGAAATGAAATGACTTCCTTAATGTAAAGGGAGATCAAAGTGAAGGTCAGCTTCAGGTTGGTCAACATGCTTTACAGAAAGTTATTGTGATAGTGAGTGAAAAAGTGTAGGGAAAAGAAAAACTTCAAAGGCTTGTTGACGTAGCTAAAAAGTGAACAATATATATCCAAAGGAATACTAGCAGTTGATAAAAAGTGTAAAAGCCTGACCCATGCTGTCTCGAGTAGTAGCCACCATACAAAGGCTACAGGTTAAAATAAAAGGTCAACTGCCCAAAGGTTGAATCTTAAAGGTGAATGTGCTAACCACGAACACGTAGAGATAGCGAGGGGAACTAATTTCAGTAACGTACCGTTAATTAGTACAACGACCAATATTAAAGTTTGAGACAATTCTGATGGCCGAGCGGTTCTAGGCGCTTCAGTCTGGAACCGCGCGACCGCTACGGTCGCAGGTTCGAATCCTGCCTCGGGCATGGATGTGTGTGATGTCCTTAGGTTAGTTAGGTTTAAGTAGTTCTAAGTTCTAGGGGACTGATGACCTCAGATGTTAAGTCCCATAGTGCTCAGAGCCATTTGAACCATTTGAGACAATTCTGAGAAAATTTACGCTGTGAATTAGGTAAAAGAGTGTCATGAAAATTCCTTAGATTTGACTCTTAAAGCAAAACTCATCAAGGGAAATGTTTCGAAAATGCCATTCCTAGTTATTCGGACAAAGAAATAAAAATCAGATTTGTAGTAAACCGTAGGAATAACTATGCACTTCAGTGGGAACTCCAAAATATGAAGCACTGTTAGTGACTTGGGTATCTTAAACAACACTTCAAAACTAATTTTCAGTCTCAAGGAACACTAAAAGTAGGTGAGGTACATTGGGAATTTCACTGAAAAGCATCTTGACCAATCAAAATTTCTGAATGAGCCTATACTTGAAGAAACGCCTTGTTCAACTATTGACACATGAGAGCTAACGTCAGTGTAACAAAGTATAACACAACAGTCATGGGGAGTCGCTAAAACTTGGCTTGATCTTTTGAACAGGCTAGATTATTTGAACATCCCGCAAGATGAGCCACAGAGAAAACGGGAGCATGGGTATTAGCCATTCTGTCTGTCACGGGGAGGGAATGCCACATAAGCAAAAGCTTAGTGTTAACTACTAGTGTAAGTTTTATTGTCAATAATTCTTATTATTATTGGCCTGGTGAAAGCTTTATGTCAAACAGTATTATTATGGCAACAAACTTACGAAAAATGTATGCATCTCCGTCTCTGACACTCAGTATTGTGATGGATATTAATTACTCGTCCTATAAATAATAAACTATCATTTCTCTTGTATCTGAAAGCGATTTGTAAAATATTCTGTAATATCTTCTAACAATTAATACACCTGCCACAACAGACAACTTACTTCGTCTCGCCGCTTCAACTGTGTGATTATTCCGCATACAGCAAGGTGCTAAAATAATTCAAAAGAAATACTGCGATCCATGCAGAGTGCAATGCATGGTCACAACTATTGATGCAACTACTGCCCTTTTTTTGTTTTTATAGAAACTGAATGATCTGGAGGTGTTTGCTCAACAAGTCTTTAGCTGTGTAAAAATTCAAAGGAGCCAATAAAAATTTTTGTTTTACTATATTGAAAAAATTGACGATTCAAACACTGACAAACTTTACTCATATCTTTATTTTTCTTCGACAGTTTGATTAGCAAAAACTTTAATTATTCTACAATGTCTTTAATCAATAATCACGTATCTGGTTACAACAAAGATATGAATATTAATTAATTTCAATGCATGCATAAACGAATCTGACAAAATCCCTTCAGTGAACAAACAAGCAACAACCACGCGCATCAAAAAGGCAAATTACCAAAAAATTCTCTCTTAATGCCAAAACCTCCTCTGGCGCTACTAGCACGGTCGGGGCAGGCTGCGACCTCTCCTGACGCGCAGATTCTCTCCACGCCAGGCTATGTCCGACAACTGCTCGCTCGCTACTACTCGCGATAATAATATCTCAGACTCAGAGTTTGTGTATGGACGCAACAGCAGAATCAGTACTCAACTTTCCAACAAAAGATATGAACGCTCTACTTTCAGAGGTAATTGTATCGAAAGAGGATCGATCAAGCCAGTCTAATGAAAGTGATAATTCATCATTCAAGTACAGTCCCCGTCGCAATAAAAATCAGTAACGTGACGGAATTAAATCTTATTGCAAAACTAAATACGGTAATCGTAACTCTAAATGCCAGCGCATGAACATAGACGAAATTACAAAAGTTGTTTCGAAGGAAAATCAGAGGAGACATATTTGTGAAAGGGAACATTTGATGACTTCCAAAAAACAGTTTACGCAGTTTCAAACCTTTACGAAACGCTTTCTCTATAACACCTTCCATTATATAAAGGAAAAAAATTGTTTATTGCTTGCTATATTTTCGCTGTTCATGCAGAAAAATTTCAAAATTAGGCATGATAATTTAATTTATTGCTTTTTACGATTAAATCTATTAGCAACAGATTTTTCAGACAGTACCCACACATAGCACTTTACGTACACACAAAATTATAACAATGTAAAACCGTAATTGAGGAGGTATAACATAGCACGTGAAACCTTTGTGACTGGAGACGCAAAATAATAATTATAATGGTTTTGACTTTTTCATTAGTCTGTGAGAGAATAATCGGAAACTAATAAAACCAAAATAATTAATTTGCAGCTTCAGCCATAAAGTTTTACATGTTTCACCTCAAATATTTAACACATTAATTTGTTTATAAAGTAATAAGAAGTTTGAAGATATTTTACGTAAGAAGCGATCAGAAAGTTTCCGTTTCACTGTGCTGCTGCAGCGTATATGCAGCGAAGCGTGATTCCGATGTGGGTATATAAGCACCGACGTGTAGGGATATTAGTATGGTATTTGCGTCTTTCCGACGTGCTTGCGGTAAATGCGGAAACGTGAACTATGACTACGATATTACCAAATGCGTACAAACAGGATCAATGTGATGTTATTCTCTTCTTGGCTGCCGAACGACAAACATCGGTAGTCTCCAGCAGAGAATGAAGAATGTGTATGATGCTGGATGTCTGTAGTAAACCGCCGTTGTGGAATAAAAACTGTGACAAGGACTGCTGCTGCATGATAATGCACGTCCCTATGTCGCAAATGTTGTAACGCATAAGTTACACCAAATGAAGTGGGATACACTCGACTTCCCGCCATACAGTCCTGTTCCCCCCCCCCCGCCCCCCCCCCCCCCACGCGATTATCTCGCCTTCTGTCCCTTAAAAAAGGGCTTAAGGAGTCAATGATTCTTGTCGGACTAGGATCTGCAACGGGCAGTTATGGCGTATTTCACGCGGCGAGGCATGGTGTCATACCAAAACCTCTTGTCTCAATGTTCACGGCGATTTTGCCTCATTGGCTTACCAATTCTGGATTGTACGGCCTTCGAACGGAAATTTTTGATCGCCTCTTACACACGAGACTTCCAGTCTTCAAAGAATTTGGGATTGAAAGAAGGGAGGGTGTTGCGGTTAACAACTAAACAGATAAGCACAGTGAACAAACACCGGACGATAAAAAGTGTTGCAACTGTAGTGATATAATGTAATACACATAGTTCAAGCTGCGTAATGGACGGATTGAGTGCACCCCATGCATGTCACTATGAGCTACCAGCATCGCAAGACACAATTGAAGGGTCTAGAGAGAAACGTGCTAACGCAGATTTTGTAGCGAGTAATCTTCCCACGTAATCAACAGTGTTGTATGCACTATATTTTGAAAACAAGTAGCTCACCTACGTATCGCTGGAGAATACTGTCTTCTACATTCATTGCTTTGTCTTAATGTATTTCTGTTCTTGTCTCTGAATTTAATAAAACTTTTAACTCGCAGTAACTCAAAACACGTTCTTGTGCGTTAGCACCTTTTTCCACCAATCAATTCAATTAACGTATTGCGAAGCGAGATTAATAAAAAAGTTATCCATCCACATACTTAGAAATGATACAGATCTTTGGAACGATTGTAACTGTTGGAACTATAATTCTTATTGTTGTGGCCTTCAGTCTGTTAAGACTGATTTGATGCTTCTCTCCACATTAGTCTATCTTGTAACAGCCACTGCATACTACAAGCATTCGAACCTGTAATTGTGGTCAAAACGTGGCCCACCTCTACCATTTTTACACCTCACACTTCTCTTCATTAACTACTCGTATTTAACAACTCCTTGACACCTCAAGAATTGTTCTATGAACTATTCCTTATTTTCACCAACTGACTCAAAATATGTTTTATCTCTAACTCGCTTTAGTACCTCTTCATTCCATATCATGTCTACCCATCTCATCTGACGACACCAGTATTCTGTAACACCTCATTTCAAGATCTGTCTGTACTGTTTATGGTCCACGTCTGACATCCATATACGTATACGAGAGGCGCTCGGTAACTGATGAAACACTTTTCTTTGTGAAAGGAGGTTGCTTTTATTCAGAATTCCAATACACCACACTATTCTCCACTCTTTTGACTATAAAACTCTATTTTTCAACATAATCCAGTTTCAGTGCGACACCCTTACGCCTCCTTGCTGTTAGCACCCGTGTGGCATTAATAAGCTCTTCATCATCCGCTTACTGCTTCCGCAGAGTACATCTTTCACTGGGCCGAACAGATGGAAGTCAGAAGGTGGGAGATCCGGGCAGACGCCTTTGAGTAGCCCAAATTGTGGACGAGTGTGTCAGCACTACCAACAGAGACGTCCAGTTGAGCAGCGAGCTGTTTGTTTGTGATCCGTCGTACTCCATGAGAGTGTCCGCACGTTCCAACTCTTCAGGAGTCACAGCTGTGTACGGCCAGCCGTCACGCGGGAGATCGGACTGGTTTGCGCGACCTTGATGCTATGAAAGACGCCTCGCTCAATGAGTCACAGTGCTTTTGTTCACTGCCGGGTCTCCATAGACGTTCTGCAAGCGCCTATGAGTCTCTAACATGCTCTGATTTTCCATAGAAAGAAACACAATGCCAGTTCTGAGCTTGGAACGCACCTTCATTATAGACGCCATTTTGAAGGACACGTATAGTGCCGCCGCCTATTGGAATTTTATGAAACTACAGTGGCTGAGGCAGGAATATTCAACGATATCCCAGAGCAAATTCCTCATTTTTTCAACCGAAATTTGTCGACATAAAAAAAGTGTTGCATTACTTACTGACATCCCTCCTAGCTACGCTCCAGGGAAATAATTTCAGGAATCTTCCTAATACTTATGTATTCATCTGTTAAATGTTTGTCTTTCTGAAAAACCATTTTCTAGGTATTGCAAGTCTGTTTTTTCTGTGTCCCTTACTACAGTTATTCAAACAGCACAGTTCATCTACCACGAGTTCCCTTAGCACCTCATTTATAATCTAAATACCCTCAACGTCATACGATTTAATACTCCATCTCCCTTATTTTGCTTTTGTTGATATTCACTTCACAACTTATTTTCAAGGCTCTATCTAATCCTTTCAAACCGTCATTCAAGTGCCTTTCCCGTCTCTGCCAGCATTACAATGGATCCTTCGACAGGAATTTGTCGTCAGAACCACTTCGCTACTCATTAATGCTTAATCCGGAAAATTACGTCTGACGAAGCAGAAAGATTTGACGTAAGATATTAAACGGAATAAAAACATACATATTTTTGTCTTTTTAGGCGCTATTAGTCATCAATCGAAATAAAATAAATATTCACTGACAACAAATATAAAATCTTTTATATCAATTCAGGTCTTTCACGCAACAGACTAATAACAGTGTCAATAAAGGCAACACGTGAAACAGCTCCACACTGCAAAAGTCCCTGACAACAGATCCGCCTTCCAGGTGAAAGATCCGTGTCACGTTAAGAAACCGGCAGACGGCCATGGGAGCCTGTTTCGTGGAAATGATCAGTATGCTGTGTTTGCTGACGGCTGTTACGCGACTAAAAAATAAAAACTACGTACGGTACAATGTTATTGACGTCTGCATACACATTTTTAGATATGCCCACAACGCTCTGCTGACACCAGTACAATAATTTTATCGACACGAAATGAATGGAATGAAGAGGGATGAAATTAATTAAATATTATGTGACATGAAATCATATCAGTAAAATCAATTCAGAGGTGCTGTGCCTGCAGTTCGATGAATATGCAGCAGCAAACGAAACTTTGTTACACAGTAGCATTTGGACCAGTGTGTTCTGTTTATCGTGAGGAATACTCTCTATCGCTTATTTCATCGGGAAAAAGGCTCTAGGACTGAGGCAAACTTTACTGACACTGATATTAACTAACAGGACTCATTTCTGTAGGGTTAGTGTTTCCGGGCATATGATCATCCCTGGGTCAATGACACTGCCAGCCCTTCCAACAAATCAGTTTCCCGAGGATATTATTCGCACGCTTCTCGCTAATAATAAGCCACGTCCCTGATGCCATAAGAAAGAAACCTGGATATAAAGTGGGAAATAATGTGGTAAATATTACATGTCATGCTGATGATGCGGTACTGATAGCAAATAATGAGAATAATTTGCATAGGTTATTTCACCAATTTAATAAAATAGCTACGAAATGTAACTTGGAAAACTTATTTAACAAAAAACACCCTGAGAATATGTTAACATAAAGAACACCTGTATATTTGGATTAGAAGTAGATGGTGTGTCAATTGAACAAGTGATGAGCTGTTATGACCATCTATAAAGACTTGGCCGTGGAAGTGAAAAATCAAATGACAAAGAGAGTAAGGCTAGCCGGATGCCGGCAAAGTACTATATGGAGTAACAAATTTGTGACAACTGAGGTGAAAATAAAACGATAGTAAACAATGGCGCTTCCTGTAATGAGATATAGAACAGAAACTAGAGCAGATACGAAAAAGATAAAACAAAAGTTAACGGCACAGGAAATGAAGGTACTAAGACAGACCCAAGGAGTAACCATGTGGGACAAAAAAATCAATGCATCGATAAGGAAACAGTGTGGAATACAAGATACTAATAAATGTTTGAAGACAAGAAAAAGAAATTGGAAGGATCATGTGGAAAGGGTGGCCCGACAAGATGAGCTAAAATTTGCAAACAAGGACGACCACAAAGTAAACGACCACCCATACGACCATCCAAGAGATGGGACAGCAGCTGCTCCACGGAATGAGGCAGCCAAGAAGGGGAAACCCCAGTCAGCAGAACAAGAAGAAAAACAAGAAGAAGAAGAAGAAGAAGGTAGGGGAGGGTCTCTGACTAGAGTGTAACGGAGAAATACGGGAGAAACATCAGCGCCAGTGAATCTTTTTCCTGTTCTGCAGGACATTTGAATGGCCTAATTGGTTACAGCATATCCTAGTGATAAACAGGACACATGCATTTCAATTATTGTATGGTTGATTATTGATTTGTTACTACATGGGCAATCAAAATCATTATCGGTTGATGAAGTATTGACACAATGTGGAGCCCCAGAATGATACATGGAACTATTGTGACAGTAAGTTTGATTTGCAGATAATATTTCCGTGTCTTATGAATTAAGATGAGTTTCATTACCGGATACGGTCCAAAAGCCAGTTTCGTGGTAGAGATCAGAATGTTGTGTTGTCATCTGCTGCTAAAACTGAATGAGTCGCGAGAAAGGTAAAAACACCCAAACACAAAGTTATTTGCTGTCTATACACATCTCTACAGATACGCATCTACCTATGTATTGAAACGTTTTGGAGGACTGCTACAGATAATTATTACAATACAATCTCCACCACGTCAGTACATATGGTTCAACCATATTCCGTTTCTCGATTTTATACCTTTAAAGAGAATCTTTCCCTAGCTCTACGTGCCACTCACTCAAAACACCCACTATATTCGATGAGGATTTTTTCCCTCCAAACTAATTTTTGAACATTATATTTTTAACTATTTTGCATTTGGAATTGATGTATATAGAGTCATATCTTTTACAACTGCTGTTACTAATGCTTTTAATAGCTTCACACACACTAGTACACACACATACACACACACACACACACACACACACACACACAAACACACACAGAGAGAGAGAGAGATAGAGAACAACACACACACACACACACACACACACACACACACACACACATACACACAGAGGGTTGCTACGTTCGATTGTATAGTACATCTCATTGCCTGCTGTTTTGTTGAATGTATCTTTTTTTTCGGTTATGTATCTTCTGAGTGGTTCGATGTGGTTTACCACGAGTTCTTTACTTGCGCTAACCTCTTCATCTGAGAATAGCGCTTGCACTCTGTGTCCTTAATTATTTCTTGGATATATTCCAAAGTCTGTTTCCCCTACAGTTTGTAGCCTCTACAGCTCCCTTTAGCACCATGGAATTTATTCCCTGAAGTCTTAGCAGATGCCCCATCATATTGTCCCTTCTTATCAGCATTTCCCATATGTTTCTTTCCTCGCCGATTCTGCGGAGAACCTATTCATCCCTTACCTTTCCACCTAATTTTCAGTACCCTTCTACAGCATCACATCTCCAATTATTCGATTATCTTCTTTTCCAGTTTGGTCACAGTCCATCATTCACTAATAAAATGCGGCACACGAACCTACGTTCTCAAGAATATTTTCCTCAAATTAAGGCCGATGTATCATACCAATTGACTTATATTGACCGGAAATGCTCTGTTTACCTTTTGTAATGTGCTTTCTATGTGCTCCTCACTTCGTTCGTCATACGCTATTTTGCTTCCAAGGTTTTACTTAACTTAGTATACTTCGTGGCCCCAAACCTGATTCCAAGTTTATCGCTAATTTTATTTCTGGTACTCCTCATTACTTTCGTCTTTCTTCGTTTACTCACAACCCATATTCTGTACTCATTCGACTGTTCATTACATATCATATCCCCCTGAATTTTAATCCCACTCTCTAACTTTTCTTTAATTTACGCTATTGCGTCTTAGACCTGTAGATTCAGCAGAAGGAGTGAAAGAGTTCATCTGCTAATGTTTTTAAAGTTATCAGTGTTCTGAATGGTTTGATGCTGTTCGCCAAGAATTCCTGTCCTGCGCTGACCACATCATCTCAGAGTAGCACTTGTACCCTACGCCCACAATTATTTGTTGGATACATTAATAGCTCTGTCTTCCCCTACAGTTTTTCCCCCTAACAGCCCTCCTAGTACTATAGAGGTTATTCATTGATGTCGTAGCACATGTCCTGTCATTCTGTCTTGTCAGTGTTTTCCGTATGTTCCTATTTTTGCCGATTTTGTAGGTATCCTCATCATTCTTATTTTATTAGTCCGCATAATTCTCAACAGTCTTCATAGCGTCATATCGCAAAAACTTCGATTATCTTTCTATCCGGTTTTCGCAGTATCCATGATTCACTACCATGTAATGCTGTAGTCTAAACGTACATCCTCAGACGTTTCTTCCTGCCGGCCAGTGTGGCCACGCGGTTAAAGGCGCTTCAGTCTGGAACCGCGCGACCGCTACGGTCGCCGGTTCGAATCCTGCCTCGGGCATGGATGTGTGTGATGTCCTTGGGTTAGTTAGGTTTAAGTAGTTCTAAGTTCTAGGGGACTGATGACCTCAGATGTTAAGTCCCATAGTGCTCAGAGCCATTTGTACCATTTTTTTTGTTTCTTCCTCTAATTAAGACCTATGTTGATAACAGTAGATTTCTCTTGGACAGGAATCCTCTCTTTTCCAGCGCTAGTCTGCCTTTTATATCGTGAGAATAGCAATGTCATCAGCGAATCTTAGGACTGACATCCTTTCATTCTCAATTTTAATCCCACTCTTGACCCTTTCCTTTTTGTCTGTCATTGCTTCTTCGATGTATACATTGAACAGTGGGGACGAAAGACTGCATTTTTTCTTTACACCTTTTTTAGTCCGAGCACTTCGGTCTTGGTCTACCATTCTTGTTCTTCCTTCTTAGTTCTTGTACATATTATATATTACCAGCTTACTCCTATTTTTCTCAGAATTTCGAACATCTTTCACCATTTTACACTGTCTAACGCTTTATCTAGGTCGACGAATTCTATGAGCGTGTCTTCATTATCATTCAGCCTTGTCTCAAATACCAAGCGCGAAGTCTGAACTGCTGTCCTGTGCCTTTACCTCTCCTAAAGCCAACTTGACGTCATCTAACTTACCCTTAACTTTCTTTTCTATTCTTCTGTATATTATTCTTGTCAACAGTTCGGATGCGTGAGTGTTAAGCTGATTGTGCGATGGTTTTCGCTCTTACCTGGCTTCGCTATCTTCGGAATCGTGTGGATGACATTCTTCCGAAAAACGGATAGTACGTCGCCTCTCATAGATTCTACACAATACTTCCCTCACTGACTAGAAATTCCGATGGGATGTTATCCATCACTTCTGTCTTATTTGTTCTCATATCTTGCAGAGCTCTTTTAAATTCTAACACTGATATTGGATCCCCTCTTCCTTCCGTATCGGCTCCAATTTCTTCTGCTGTCACGTCGTCAGACAATCCCCCCCCCCCCTCATACGGGCCTCCAGTGTACTCTTTCCACCTATTGGCTCTGTTCTCTGCGTTTAACAATGGAATTCCTGTTGCACTCTTAGTCACCATTCTTGCTTTTAATTTCACCGAAGGCTGTTTCGAATTTTCTATATGGCGTGTCAGTCTTCCCGACAATCATTTCCTTTTCAATTCCTCCTCATCTTTCCTGGAGCCATTTCGCCTTGGCTGCTCTGCACTTCCTATTTATTTCATTCCTAAGTGGTTTATATTACTGTATTCCTGTCTTTCCCTTGACGATGTTGTAGTTCCTTCTTTCGTCGACCATGTGCAATGTTTCATCTGTTACCCAAGGTTTCCTCGCAGTTACCTTTTTGTGCCAATGTTTGTCTGTCCATCACCTGAGATTTCCGCTTTTAGATATGTCACCTCCTCTTCAACTGAACTGTCGACTCTGGTGTTCCTTATGCCAATACCGACATCCTTAGCGAACTTCATATGCCTCCTCGAGTCTCTCATATTTGGTTGCAGCTTTTAGTGTGTAGTCGGTTGGTTGACTCTTTCCCTTTTTTGTTGTCGTGGTCAGTCAACCAGTCTCCGGCCATCTTCTTTTCTTCTATTTCTTTCTGCCTGGTGTTCGTCTGTACTCTTCTTTTCTGTAATGTTCGTTGCCTAATTTGTGTTCTTTAGCACCTGGGGGGGGGGGGGGGAGTCTCCTTCCCCTTGGGGTTTTATCTGCTCTGCGACTTTGTCTCGCCTGTTTTTGGAATGGGGGACTGATGACCTTAGCTGTTTAGTCCCCCTTAAACATCCCAACAACCACCACCACCACCTCCCGACATTCCTTAGTACTTCAGTATACTACTTCCTTCAACAATGATTCTTTCAGGCGATTCTCTTAAGCTTCAGTCTACTCTTCATCATTACTTAACTGATTTCAGTATGTCCATTGTGGATGGACTGCGACTGTGATTTAAACTGGCGTTTATTTGGTAATAAATAGACAACCAGTCGCTTTTTTATGACTTATTCAACCATCAACATGTTTTCGAGCCGCTGCAGGGTCATCTTCAGACGGAGGTGCTACTGAAACATTGTCTTGTGGACCAAGTGTAGTCAGATGCAGTGCTGGTGTTGCCGGCGGAAATTACGAAAATTTAGTAATCGTGACGAAACATTTACGAATCCGAAAGTTTTGTTATGTTTTAGGTACTTACAGTGCACTGCCTTGTGGTATTCACGTCAGATTGCATCTTATAACGTGCATTATTACTGTATGTAAACAAATAAGCACAGTATGTAGCTACGTTTGGCTTTACAGTAGCTCACAGGATGCAGACATTCGATGTTTTGTACAAAGAATACGGATGTGACAGATATTGCACTTTTACTAGATAATAGTCTTTAGCAAGAGATGCATTTTATTATGATACAAATATTTCTAGTACAGGGTTTACATTACAGTAAATGTTGCTTGCTGCATACGAAAGGTAAACAGCTGGAGGTGAATATTTAATACATAATTAAAAACTTTTTGTAAGTTACAGATTCTTTAACTTACAAAAAGTTTTTAATTATGTACTAAATATTCTTCTCTAGCTGTCATACCCGTATTCTTTGTGAAAACATTGAATGTTTGCATCCTGTGAGCCAGTGTAAAACCAAGTGTAGGTAGCATAATGTGTTTATTTGTGTATATAGCGTAATAATGCATCACGTTTCCGACTTTGATAAAGATCGGATTGTAGCCTATCGCGATTGCGGTTTATCGTATCGCGACATTGATGCTCGCGTTGGTCGAGATCCAATGATGGTTAGCAGAATATGGAATCGGTGGGTTCCGGAGGGTAGTACGGAACGCCGTGCTGGATCCCAACGGCCTCGTATCACTAGCAGTCGAGATGACAGACATCTAATCCGCATGGCTGTAACGGATCGTGCAGCCACGTCTCGATTCCTGAGTCAACAGGTGGGGACGTTCGCAAGACAACAACCATCTGCACGAACAGTTCGGCGACGTTTGCAGCAGCATGGACTATCAGCTCGGAGACCATGGCTGCGGTTACACTTGACGCTGCATCACAGACAGGAGCACCTTCGATGGTGTACTCAACGACGAACCTCGGTGCACGAATGGCAAAACGTCATTTTTTCGTATGAATCCAGGTTCTGTTTACAGCACCATGATGGTCACAACCGTGTTTGGTGTCATCGCGGTGAACGCACATTGGAAGCGTGTATTCGTCTTCGCCATACTGGTGTATCACTCGGCGTGATGGTGTGGGGTGCCATTGTTACACGCCTCGGTCACCTCTTGTTCGCATTGACGGCACTTTGAACAGTGGACGTTAAATTTCAGATGTGTTACGACCCGTAGCTGTACCCTTCATTCGATCCCTGCAAAACCCTACATTTCAGCAGGATAATGCACGACCGCATGTTGCAGGTCCTGTACGGGCGTTTCAGGGTACAGAAAATGTTCGACTGCTGCTCTGGCCAGTACATTCTCCAGATGTCTCACCAATTGAAAACATCTGGTCAATGGTGGCCGAGCAACTGGCTCGTCACAATACGCCAGTCACTACTCTTGATGAACTGCGGTATCGTGTTGAAGCTGCATGGGCAGCTGTACCTGTACACGCCATCCAAGCTCTGTTTGACTCAATGCCCAGGCCTATCAAGGCCGTTATTACGGCCAGAGGTGGTTGTTCTGGATACTAATTTCTCAGGATCTATGCACCCAAATTGCGTGAAAATGTGATCAAATGTCAGTACTAGTATAATACATTTGTCCCATGAATACCCGCTTATCATCTGCATCTCTTCTTGGTGTAGCAATTTTAATGGCCAGTAGTGTAATTCATCAGTTGAGGGTAACGGTTTACATTGATCCAAGGGCCAATCTCGACGATCCCGTGGTCACTACAATCGTAATTGATGATGTCGTTGGACCAGCATGTGAAAACGAAGGGATCGTCCGCTGTGGAGCCACGTACGCTCCGAAGCCCTCACGTGTGGACCGGCATTGTGCTCTTCCGGCAGACATGCCACAGATCGCTACTTATCCTGCTTTACAGAGCAGGCAGGCCTCCAAACACGACATTCTGTGAAAAGTCGTTGACGTCCAGCCACTTGTCGCCCACTGGTAGTTTCGCTGTAGTTTTACCCTTTCCAAAGATGCTCACTACAGTAGCATGTGAACGATCCATCAGCTACACCCTTTTCGAGAGATTCGTTGACAGGCTCTAGGTAATAATAATATCGCCCTTGACAAAGTCCCATATGTCAGTAGATTTCCCCATCTGCGGCCCGCGCCGTCGCTAGAACGATTCACCATCCGTCTTTGATCCACCTATATACTTTCCTTATCGTGTCACGTTTCCGTAAAGGCACCAGGTGACATCCAACCTCACGGTGAGCATTGGTCATAATGTTGCTGCAATGTGGTACGCTTTACAGTGTAGTATTTGATTTAGTAATCCCTGTCTGACCGTGATGTAATACAGCTTGAACCTTCCCCTGTTGCCGCATCTTTTCCAAGTATATCTCGTCCTTGAGTGATTTTTCAACAGAGTATTTTCTTTTACCACCTGATATTTAGTTCATAAATCTATTGCTCTTTCTCCTGCCTCAGTCTTGCTGCGAAGTCCATATTCTCCTGTAACCCTTTCGTCTATTTCTTCCTCCTTGACTATTGATGCCGGCCGAAGTGGCCGAGCGGTTCTAGGCGCTGCAGTCTGGATCCGCGCGACCGCTACGGTAGCAGGTTCGAATCCTGCCTCGGGCATGGATGTGTATGTTGTCCTTAGGTTAGTTAGGTTTGAGTAGTTCTAACTTCTAGGGGACTGATGACCTTAGAAGTTAAGTCCCATAGTGCCCACAGCCATTTGAATCATTTGACTATTCATTTTCTTCTCACTTCGTATACTGAACTGCTCGTTCACTCTCCTCATATACTATCACTTCATCTGCTGCTTGTGACGTTGGCTTGTGTGCCTGAACTATCGTTTTCGGCGTTAGTTCACTGTCGAATATGATAAGAACAACCTTATCACTGAACTGTTCATACTAGCTCACTCTCTGCCCTACTTTCCTATTCATAATTAGTCCTATTCCAGTTATATTCTTTTCTGCTGTTGGCAATATTATCCTGTATTCATCTGACCCGAAATCCTTATCTTCTGTCCATTCCACTTATCTGATCCCTACTACATTTATATGGGGCCTTTGCGTTTCCCTTTTCACATTTAGTATCTTTCCTACTACGTTCAAACTTCTGACTTTCCATGCTCCGACTGTCCTCCCGTCGTTCGTTATTCCATCTTTTTTTCGTGGTCACCTCTTCCTTGGCTGTCCTCTTCCGCAGATCCAAATTGGGGACTAATCCGGAATCTTTTGCCAATGAAGAACTCACCCTGACACTTTTTCGATTGCAGAACACATGTTCTGTGGATAGATATTACGTTTCGTTAATATAGTGGTTTCCTTGCCTTCTGCATCTTCATCTGCTGATTCTCCCGCCTTGTATGAGCTGTTTTGGTTAGTACTCAAAGACGCTACGCCTATACCACGGGTCAGTGTCTTACATCCTTATTAATCCGAATACTTCGTTCTCGGTTTTAAATTCACGTTGTTCCTTCTAGGTTCCTGTTGACAGTGCGCGTTACTCGTATTGTTCAATGGCTTACATATGTTTTTCTCAGAATTTCGACAAATTCAGGTCGACAGATCCTATAAACGTGTCTTGATATGTCTTTAGTAATGCTTCAGTAATCAATCGCAATGTCGCAATTGTTTGCCTGATGCCTTTACCTTTCCTAAAAGCAAACTGATCGTCATGTAGCACATCCTCAGTTTTCATTTCCATTTCTCAGTTAGTGCAAGCTCTTCAGGTTGGTGGTAAATGGAAATGGGTCGACTTCAGCAATGCTCTGCTAGAGGACATGGCAGACGATAAACTTTTACCAAGGTTAATTTTCAGTGATGAAGCAACATTTCATGATAGCGGTTAACTAGACCGACATAATGCGTACATATGCGGACTCCAGATACCTCACGGCATTATTCAGCATGAAAGAGACTCACCTAAATTGAACAGTTTTTTGTGCCATTTCTCGTGAAAAAGTGTACGGTCTCTTCTTTTCTGAGGAACACACAGTGACTGGAGTGAACTACCTTTAAATACTGCAGAACTGGCTTTTTTTCACAGCTTCAGGAGGAGTCCGATGACTTCATTTTCCAACAGGATGGAGCTCAACCACATTATCATAACAATGTACGTCCGTTTTTCGTTGACACTGACTTAACGTTGGATAGGGCGCACGGGACTCCTATACACTGCTTCGCAGTTTTCGCCTCCAAGAGGTCCAGACATGATCCCATGCGATTTTTGCTTGTGGGTATATGTGAAGGAAGTTTTTTCGTCTCCCCTTTACCTCGTGACAAAGAAGAAGTGAAGATGAGTGCAACAGCAGCTATAACTTCTGTAAAAGCAGATACATTGTGTAAAGTTTATGACGAATTCAGTTGTCGTCTAAATGTTGTTAGTACTGCTGCTGATGGATACATAGAGAATTTGTAATAGCATAGGTAAGACTGAAAGCTTTTATAAGTGTTTTGCAATACATCCCATGTAAGTAATATGTGTTTATCAATAGATATGGCGTTTTGAAATAAGGTCACTCTTTTTGAAACACCCTCTATATTCTCTGAATTTGAAAACTGACGTGCGATTTTCATTGCCGCCCCTCCCCCCTAAATGAGATATGAGATTTTGCCAGTCGCCTCCCCCCCCCCCCCCCTATTTTGAGATCACGTAGTTAATGGACGTCCCCTTGTCTCTCAGTCAGTCAGTTGATCGAGAAGGGATTGGTCTAACCGGATCTTTCACTAAATTTGTGTGAATGGAAACAAAATAATTTCAGTAAGTTCATGAATTTATTGAACTGAAATAAATCGGATTTCATTGTTTCGACAATAATTAGTTGGTGTTTTTAATGTGTTCATCGCAACGCTTGGGGATGAACGACATTTTTTGTCCTTCCGTGCAGAGAGAAAACGAATAGCGCCGACGATTCATCAATTTTCGAGGACGCCACGAATAATTGCTCGTGGGAAAAACACGGAATTTCAAGGTATATTCAACTTACTTCCAAAGACAGACCTTCAGATCTATTAATCGTTATTGCGAATGCAAAGGAAACCAGGAACTGGACGCGCTTTAATTCAAACTCCAAGTCGGTTGGAATCCGTGGTACTCTTGAAAACAGAACATCCTCGCCTTTGAACGTTCTGTGACTATAGTTCCTTCACTCACGTTGCTCGTCGGCTTCTTAACAGCGAGTAATGTTCCAATGTATAGTTTCGGATGGTTCAGATTGCATAACATGATAATCATCGAGCCAACATTAAGCTGCAAATTGGGTGGTGGCTTTCCGGGCAAATTCAATGAGCTCAGGAACTCAGATGGATAATTGATGACTTCATGTGGCTCGGTGATGGAATCGATCGAATTAAATGAATGCAACTGGCGAGCGATTTGCGTTGAATTTTTTATTTCAAATCGTCTACACCTTTATATTTCGTTGCCAAAATGGCTCGTCCGCTCAACCAAACACGGTATTTATAACTTGCAGCAATATTCGGTAACATTTTTGTATTCTATTCTTCTTTCTATGTTGTGAATTGAAAAAAAAAGGTTGAAACGAAATCAAGTCTGTGGAAGCGTGAAATGGAATTGACCCATTACCATAATAGCTTGGAAAACACTTCCATCGAGTCGTCAATTTGTAATGCGACTCGCATATTCGTTGTTACGTATCTCCACAAAGTCGATGACTTCAAGCAGCTCTTGATCCTGTAATGACCTACAGCGTTTGGCGAAAATCGCCTCTAGCAGAACATCGTAAATCCAAAGAGGTGCAGATTATTGCGCAAATCTCTCAACTTTCGATAGATTTGTAATGTTATGTATGCCTCACTGCTTTTTTTAAAACTAATTTGTGCCTTATTTTATTCTGAGAAGATCAGTAATGTATATAAATACCGTAAATGTGATTCAAAAAGTACTTGAAGTGAAGTGGAGCGCAGCTGGACAGCAAGAAACTCTTTAGCGCGCAATCCCCGCTACGAGTATGGACTCTAAAAAAAAAGACAATCTATTTATTAAAAAAAAAAAGAGGACTGTTGATCTGTATCTTGTGGAAAGAGGACGTGTTGCTAGGGCGTCGCTCAGAACGTATTGTTACATTTAATGAAAATTGATATTTTAATGATAAAACCGAGTAAAGTATGTGTAAGAGTTGACAAACATTTATGTATACAAATTTTCTGGAAGTGAAGAATAGAAATATCTTAATTTTGGAAAAGGAGGTGAATTTCATTGCCGTCGCCTTCTATCAATCGACAGAATTCTAAGTGTACAAAGTTCACTAAAATATAGGAAAAGAAATGCATTCTCCATAGTTTTCATTCAATAAGTAACAACTCTCATAATTTATTAATTGCAGTAATTGGATTATGTTCTTGTACAATAGTATGGTGCTGAACTCAACTGACCAATTTTGATGCAGCAGGACGTGTAGTTTGAAGGAAGTTTGTGTGCCAAGTAACCTCCTTTTCTTACGAAAAGCAGATTGCTGTTTGATCTTATTTACTTACAACAGTGGTCCCTTAGGTATGAAAAGCTACGAAAACTTGGGCTCAAAGCTATCCGCAATCCGGCCAAGTAACTAACAGAGTCGTATTTTAATCCTTAAAGAACAATAACTTCCTCCAAATTGTAATAAGTCACCAACTGGTGCAGAAGCTGATCATTCAAGGAGGCAGCAACCACAATTGAGGTACCAGTTACGACTTAAAGTAAAAATCGCAATCAAAAATCAATCTCTCTCTCAAAACACATACACTCCTGGAAATGGAAAAAAGAACACTTTGACACCGGTGTGTCAGACCCACCATACTTGCTCCGGACACTGCGAGAGGGCTGTACAAGCAATGATCACACGCACGGCACAGCGGACACACCAGGAACCGCGGTGTTGGCCGTCGAATGGCGCTAGCTGCGCAGCATTTGTGCACCGCCGCCGTCAGTGTCAGCCAGTTTGCCGTGGCATACGGAGCTCCATCGCAGTCTTTAACACTGGTAGCATGCCGCGACAGCATGGACGTGAACCGTATGTGCAGTTGACGGACTTTGAGCGAGGGCGTATAGTGGGCATGCGAGAGGCCGGGTGGACGTACCGCCGAATTGCTCAACACGTGGGGCGTGAGGTCTCCACAGTACATCGATGTTGTCGCCAGTGGTCGGCGGAAGGTGCACGTGCCCGTCGACCTGGACCGGACCGCAGCGACGCACGGATGCACGCCAAGACCGTAGGATCCTACGCAGTGCCGTAGGGGACCGCACCGCCACTTCCCAGCAAATTAGGGACACTGTTGCTCCTGGGGTATCGGCGAGGACCATTCGCAACCGTCTCCATGAAGCTGGGCTACGGTCCCGCACACCGTTAGGCCGTCTTCCGCTCACGCCCCAACATCGTGCAGCCCGCCTCCAGTGGTGTCGCGACAGGCGTGAATGGAGGGACGAATGGAGACGTGTCGTCTTCAGCGATGAGAGTCGCTTCTGCCTTGGTGCCAATGATGGTCGTATGCGTGTTTGGCGCCGTGCAGGTGAGCGCCACAATCAGGACTGCATACGACCAAGGCACACAGGGCCAACACCCGGCATCATGGTGTGGGAAGCGATCTCCTACACTGGCCGTACACCACTGGTGATCGTCGAGGGGACACTGAATAGTGCACGGTACATCCAAACCGTCATCGAACCCATCGTTCTACCATTCCTAGACCGGCAAGGGAACTTGCTGTTCCAACAGGACAAGGCACGTCCGCATGTATCCCGTGCCACCCAACGTGCTCTAGAAGGTGTAAGTCAACTACCCTGGCCAGCAAGATCTCCGGATCTGTCCCCCATTGAGCATGTTTGGGACTGGATGAAGCGTCGTCTCACGCGGTCTGCACGTCCAGCACGAACGCTGGTCCAACTGAGGCGCCAGGTGGAAATGGCATGGCAAGCCGTTCCACAGGACTACATCCAGCATCTCTACGATCGTCTCCATGGGAGAATAGCAGCCTGCATTGCTGCGAAAGGTGGATATACACTGTACTAGTGCCGAAATTGTGCATGCTCTGTTGCCTGTGTCTATGTGCCTGTGGTTCTGTCAGTGTGATCATGTGATGTATCTGACCCCAGGAATGTGTCAATAAAGTTTCCCCTTCCTGGGACAATGAATTCACGGTGTTCTTATTTCAATTTCCAGGAGTGTATATAAATATTCATATTATTAAGATAAAAGCATTTCATAGAGTGCTCCCAATGCTCGTTTGTGGGCCATCATACACTCTCATTATTACAATTGCACTTTCGCCATTGCTGAATTTTTGGTAATGTTGCACGACCGTGTATCTGCCGTTTGCAATTTCAGTGGCAGTTTGAGCTCAGAACGAGCTGTTTGTCCTCCTTCTACCAATGTGGCACCGACCCCAGATGGTGCGACGACCAGCGTTGCTTGACTTTGTGAGCCAATCGGAGCTAAAATAAATGAAAGTAGAAACGTTTTGGCAGTTCCGACAGCTGCATCGAGGAACAAGATTCTTCTGTACCCGTCGTTTGCTGCTGTTGTCAATGAGTGGTACGTGGCTTTCTGCTACTAATTCAAAAGTGGCACCTGTGTTCGTACTGATTGACTCAAAGCATCTCAGTCGTAGTGTTCAAGTTCTCGATTAAATTCATCGTGCATGGGCCGATTCGGCCCTCCCGTTCCTAATTCGAGCAACATCTTGACGGATACCATCAGACACAAATCCTCCGTAGAAAGCAATGTCCCGTTGTGAATCTCTGTGTAAAATTTAAGTTCAGGATTCGCTAACGATATACGCGCTCGATACAGAATGTCTTTGGCCATATTGTCTTTGCATTTGTTCCACGAATAAAGCTGGTTCTATGGAACACACGTTGAAATGATAATAGCAAAAAGTGATCGAATCTGATGCACAGTAGTCGAAATAACAGCATCAGCGAGTGAGTGATCCCAGTGAATGTCATCCACGAGCAAATGTAAACAATGACAGGCTTCTCGGTGTGTTGCGCACAACACAGCATTAACAGTTCATAAAACTTCAAATGAAGTCGGTCGAAGATCATCAACCAATAAAAAATGCAGGTGAGAACATTCTTCATTGCTAGGACGAACTGTGTAAATGTGCCCAAATGCATCGTATAGATATATTTACGTATTCAGGAACAGGCTTTCCGTGTTTCAGACAATGGAATTTTGATGGTGATGTGTTCCATGTGAAATATCTCGGCATTTCTAAGTAAAACAGTGTTCTTGCAAATAGATCACATGTGCATGTCGCGAAGAAGCATGTCAGCGTTGTTGCTGAGGGTCGTTCAGTCCTCTGTGCTGTGTTTGCTGCCGCAAAGTAAACTCGTTGTCCATTCTCCAGGTGCACAGCTGAGTGAAGCACAGTGTGATGACATTTGTGTATGGAGAATGAGAAGATTCTCCAGACCGCCTCACTGTGGTTGATGTACAGGGTGGTTGCAATTGAAGTTGAACTTTCAAAACGCTATAGAAATAAGACCACTCGTCAGAATGACGTCAAATTGCAACGGAATATGATCGAAGAAGGGGGAAAACGTATGCCAGAAGAAAAAAATTGTATAAAATTGATCAATAGATGACGCTGTATGTGTCAGAGTACATAAATGAAAACACCTGTCATGCGCACGACTCATTGAAGTTGGTATAAACACGCCGGGTACACGGATTTCGCCCTTTCGTGTCTGCGACGTTATTCACTCTGCAGAAGTTCCGGACACTGAAGGGTTTGAAAAAAGGCGTTGGTCCGATGACTGGCGTGGATCTCGAGAAAATAATTCAGAAATTCGAAAAGACGGGTTCTTTTGGTGTGCAACCTGGTAGAGGGAGGAAACGGATTGACCCGACGTCATTGGAAGCAGTGGCCACAGCAGTGCAGGAGGAGACGAGTAATGGTGTGCAAACGGCTAGTGCACAGAGAAATTTGCTCGGACATTGGAAAACCCGTGATCACGGTGCATAAAATCCTACGAAACATCCTTCTTTGCTATCCATTCAAAATTACCCATGTGCACGAGTTGCTTCCTGTTGAGCTGTCAGCGAGAGAGGCCGTTGCTTTAGAATTTGTTGCACGGATGGAAGACGACAATGATTGGCTCTGGGAAGATTTTGTGGACAGACGAAGCCCACTTCCATCTAACAGGATATATCAATATACAGAATTGTCGAATATGGTCAACGGAAAATCCACACGCAAATCAACCAGTACCACTTCATCCTGAAACGGTCACTGTATGGTGCGGGTTTACGGCATCATTTATCATAGCGCCATATTTTTTTTTCGAAAAGACAGGTCCTTCCGTTCCTGCTACCTGTACCGTCACTGGTAAGCGCTATGGTTCAAATGGCTCTGAGCACTACGCGACTTAACTTCTGAGGTCATCAGTCGCCTAGAATTTAGAACTAATTAAACCTAACTAACCTAAAGACATCACACACATCCATGCCCGAGGCAGGATTCGAACCTGCGACCGTAGCGGTCGGTAAGCGCTATGAGTGTATTTTGCGCAACCACGTCATTCCAGGTCTCCAACAGCGTGGATGAGTGGATGGGATCATTTTTATGCAATATGGCACACCTCATCACATTGCAAATGCAGTTAACCAGCTACTGAAGCGCCATTCCGGAAATCCTAGAATTATCAGCCGCCATTTCCCTACAGCCTGGCCGTCGCGATCACCTGATCTCAATCCGTGACTTCTGTCTGTGGGGATCTCAGAAAGATGTTGTGTTCAGTGTTACGATTGCAGGCATTGAAGGCACGGACTGCGCAACACATTTTGAACGTGACCCCCGGAAACACTTCAAAAAATGGTTCAAATGGCTCTGAGCACTACGGGACTTAATTTCTGCGGTCATCAGTCCCCTAGAAGTTAGAACTACTTAAACCTAACTAACCTAAGGAAATCACACAAATCCATGCCCGAGGCAGGATTCGAACCTGCGACCGTAGCGCCCCCATCTCGTGGTCGTGCGGTAGCGTTCTCGCTTCCCACGCCCGGGTTCCCGGGTTCGATTCCCGGCGGGGTCAGGGATTTTCTCTGCCTCGTGATGACTGGGTGTTGTGTGCTGTCCTTAGGTTAGTTAGGTTTAAGTAGTTCTAAGTTCTAGGGGACTGATGACCATAGATGTTAAGTCCCATAGTGCTCAGAGCCATTTGCGACCGTAGCGGTCGCACGGTTCCAGACTGTAGCGTCTAGAACCGCTCGGCCACGCCGGCCGGCGGAAACACTTCAGTCAGTTGTGGAACATGCTGTTTCTCGATTTCAACTTGTTGCAGAAAACGGTGGACACAAGACTGAACATGTTTTGCGCCAGCCGAATGGAAATTATTAATCATATTTGATTTTGATTGATGCTTTTTGTGTGGTTTTTAGCCTCGGGACAATTAAACGCCGATGTGTTTGATGCTTTTTATGCCGTTTTTGGCCTCAGGACAATTAAAAACCGATTTGAATTATGCTTTTTATGAGTTTTTTTCCCTCAGGACAATTAAAAATCGGTTTTTACCATCGTTGCCGTGGTAGATGGGTTTACGTAACTAACTGTATCACACCTGTACCCCCATGCACCCTTAGTAGTACAGTGTGTTTAACGTCAAACTTACACCTTAGGCAGTGTTGTACGATTCGTTTGTCGTTTGAAGTCGGCCACTATTAAATTATAATGCTTACAGTGCCATCTATTGCTACATTTTGTAACTATTTATATTTCTTCTGCCATACGTTTTCCCCCTTCTCCGATATTATTCCGTTGCAGTTTGACGTCATTCTGACGGCTGGTGTTATTTGTACAGCGATTTGAAAGTTAAATTATAATCACCCCGTGTTTTTTTTTTTTTTTGTGGTTTTAGGGCGCAAAACTTCTATGGTCATTAGCGCCCAAATCCCCGTGTTTTCCAATGCAGTATTGCGAAACTTTCTCGTAGGTATCAAGCCACAATACCAAACACATCCATGTCGCTTCCTTTTGTGACATACTTGCAAATGTTTATGTCGCGGACATGAACAGGATTTGGGGTAGACACCATTAAAAGAAAGGCGTTTTTCGTTGCGGCCGAATTGTCTCACGAAATTGCATTGACGAACTTTCTACTGAGAATGCGAAAATAATTTGTTGTCGCCGACCTACAGAGGGAGAAACGATCATCATAATCAAATAAGGGAAATCAGAGCTCGCACGGAAAGATATAGTTGTTAGTTTTTCCGCGCAAAGTGGAATAATAGGGAAGTGCGGTGCAGGTGGTTCGATAAACCCTCTGCCAGGCACTTCAGTGTGATTTGCAGAGTATCCATGTACATGTACATGTAGATGTAGAGGACGTATCTGGAGACGAAACTTCCTGGCAGATTAAAACTGTATGCTGGACTGAGACTCGAACTCGGGACCTTTGCCTTTCGCGGGCAAGTGCTCTACCATCTGAGCTACCCAAGCACGACTCACGCCCAGTCCTCACAGCTTTACTTCTGCCAGTACCTCGACTCCTGCCTTACAAACTTTACAGAAGAATGTACTGGCAGAAGTAAAGCTGTGAGGACGGGGCGTGAGTCGTGCTTGGGTAGTTCAGATGGTAGAGCACTTGCCCGCGAAAGGCAAAGGTCCCGAGTTCGAGTCTCGGTCCGGCACTCTGTTTTAATCTGCCAGTAAGTTTCATATTAGCGCACACTCCGCTGCAGAGTGATAATCTCATTCTGGTATCTGGAGTCGGTCCGGACAGGGGTGGGGGGGATACTGCCCTGACAGTCGCCCGCCAATGGCCCCCCAATCAGGAGTGACGGCCTGGCGTGCCATTTCTTCTCACAGCAGGACCGCTTTGTCTGTCGTCGGCGGCACCGTTACAGGGCAGCGGTACGTCGACGATATTCTGCGCTCCGTTTTGTTGCCCTAGATGGCAAGCCATCCTGGACTCACATTTCAGCAAGATAACAGCCGACCGCACGCGGTGAGAGTTTCCACTACTTATCTTCGTCCTTGCGAAGCCCTACCTAGGCTAGCAAGGACACCGTGTCTCTCCCCAACACAGCATTATGCGCAGTGTCCTTCAACCAGCTGGGGATTTAGACGATCTAAAGCCCATCGGACAAAATTTGGCGCTATATCCGTTGGGAGGATATCCAGCAATTTTACCAGTCAATGCCAAGCCGAATAACTGCTTGCACAAAGCCAAATGTGGACGAAAGAGCTATTGACATACTCAATTTCTGAAGCTCTTTCTCTTGAATAAATCATTTAATATTTCTGAAATTATTATCTTTTTTTTATCTGTACGTGTAAATCATGTGTACCGATTTCCGCCTCATTCGGATAATTCCTTCGTGGTGGGTTTTTTATCTTTATTTATTTATTTATTTATTTTTACTCAGAGTGTGTATGTCGAAATTTGACACCTGCTGGTAGACGTCCCTCCTTCTTACACAAGGTTCTAATGGTTCAAATGGCTCTGAGCACTATGGGACTTAACTTCTGAGGTCATCTGTACCCTAGAACTTAGAACTACTTAAACCTAACTAACCTAAGGACATCATACACATCCAGGCCCTTGGCAGGATTCGAGCCTCCGACCGTAGCAGTGGCGCGGTTCCGGACTGAAGCGCCTAGAACCGCTCGGCCACCACGGCCGGTCTTACTCAAGGCATAACTCTATTACGACATAAACAGTCAACATTAATATCCGATTTACGAGTGAGAAACACGCTGCATAATCTTCTTTGGTGTACAGGACGCAGATAGCATTAGTTCTGTTGTGCGCGGCTGCACAGAACTGTTTGTCATGTGTATATCCAAACATGCGATGTACTTCATGCCAGTCTGAAGTTTGTTACTAGCCGATTTCATAGTGACGCAGTTTTAATGGCCAGAAGTGTACCTTCTGCAAGGCTCCACACGTAAGTACGCAGCTGTCTACTTGGATTTTTCTTCGTGTGAACATGTAGCCAAGAAGCGGAGTGAACCTCTTGCTGTTCCCTTGTGGGCTGGGATGGCGCCTTGGTGCTGTCAGGGCGCCGCTAGTTGGGCGTGGGGGTGGCAGGTGGCGTTCTGGCTGGCTGTTTTCGCAGCTGGAGATCTTATCTGGCAGTCCACAACTTGGCACGGCTCCCGCCACGAGTTCCTGCCAGCATCTGCACTGCTGCAGCAGGTGACCGCTAAGTTCTCACGCCGCATATGGGCGTCCTTTTATGTAAACATCAGCTACTGGGAACTCTTATACAGTTGAAAGAAGACGTTATTCCACCGGGATCTAATTAAAAATAATTTGTTCAATACTTTAGGAATAAGATATTTTTAAGTAGAGCCCTCAGGAATTCAGACTTATTGAGGCTATTGTGCCTGTTCAGAAGAAAATGACTCTTGTACAGTGATGAGACAAGAGTCACAGGACACCTCCTAAAATCGTGTCGGACCTCTTTTTTGTCCAGCGTAGTGCCGCAATTCGACGTGGTATGGACGCAATAAGCCGTTGGAAGTCCCCTGCAGAAATACTGATCAATGCTGTCTCTACAGCCGCCTATAATTTCGAAAGTGTTACCGGTGCAGGATTTTGTCTCGAACTGGCCTCTCTATTATGTCCCATAAATGTTCTGGTGTCCAAATCATTCTCTCGAATTGTCCAGAATTTTCTTCAAACCAATCGCGAGCAACTGTGGCCCAGTGATATGGCACTGCCTGCAAATACACTCCTGGAAATGGAAAAAAGAACACATTGACACCGGTGTGTCAGACCCACCATACTTGCTCCGGACACTGCGAGAGGGCTGTACAAGCAATGATCACACGCACGGCACAGCGGACACACCAGGAACCGCGGTGTTGGCCGTCGAATGGTGCTAGCTGCGCAGCATTTGTGCAGCGCCGCCGTCAGTGTCAGCCAGTTTGCCGTGGCATACGGAGCTCCATCGCAGTCTTTAACACTGGTAGCATGCCGCGACAGCGTGGACGTGAACCGTATGTGCAGTTGACGGACTTTGAGCGAGGGCGTATAGTGGGCATGCGGGAGGCCGGGTGGACGTACCGCCGAATTGCTCAACACGTGGGGCGTGAGGTCTCCACAGTACATCGATGTTGTCGCCAGTGGTCGGCGGAAGGTGCACGTGCCCGTCGACCTGGGACCGGACCGCAGCGACGCACGGATGCACGCCAAGACCGTAGGATCCTACGCAGTGCCGTAGGGGACCGCACCGCCACTTCCCAGCAAATTAGGGACACTGTTGCTCCTGGGGTATCGGCGAGGACCATTCGCAACCGTCTCCATGAAGCTGGGCTACGGTCCTGCACACCGTTAGGCCGTCTTCCGCTCACGCCCCAACATCGTGCAGCCCGCCTCCAGTGGTGTCGCGACAGGCGTGAATGGAGGGACGAATGGAGACGTGTCGTCTTCAGCGATGAGAGTCGCTTCTGCCTTGGTGCCAATGATGGTCGTATGCGTGTTTGGCGCCGTACAGGTGAGCGCCACAATCAGGACTGCATACGACCGAGGCACACAGGGCCAACACCCGGCCTCATGGTGTGGAGAGCGATCTCCTACACTGGCCGTACACCACTGGTGATCGTCGAGGGGACACTGAATAGTGCACGGTACATCCAAACCGTCATCGAACCCATCGTTCTACCATTCCTAGACCGGCAAGGGAACTTGCTGTTCCAACAGGACAATGCACGCCCGCATGTATCCCGTGCCACCCAACGTGCTCTAGAAGGTGTAAGTCAACTACCCTGGCCAGCAAGATCTCCGGATCTGTCCCCCATTGAGCATGTTTGGGACTGGATGAAGCGTCGTCTCACGCGGTCTGCACGTCCAGCACGAACGCTGGTCCAACTGAGGCGCCAGGTGGAAATGGCATGGCAAGCCGTTCCACAGGACTACATCCAGCATGTCTACGATCGTCTCCATGGGAGAATAGCAGCGTGCATTGCTGCGAAAGGTGGATATACACTGTACTAGTGCCGACATTGTGCATGCTCTGTTGCCTGTGTCTATGTGCCTGTGGTTCTGTCAGTGTGATCATGTGATGTATCTGACCCCAGGAATGTGTCAATAAAGTTTCCCCTTCCTGGGACAATGAATTCACGGTGTTCTTATTTCAATTTCCAGGAGTGTAGTCTCCACTTACTCAAACGTAATCATTTCGTCAATGATCGGCTCAGTTTGACCAGAGTTGGATCGAGTCCATTCCATGTACCATTATGGAGTCATCATCAGCTTACACAGTGTTACAATGACAGTGTGGGACCATGACTTCGAGAGGTCTGCGCCACACTCTCAGTCGAGTAGGTAAAACCGATGTGGTCACGAGCCCAGGAGAGGAGCTGCCATCGTACGCCTCACATTGATTTCTGCAGTTATTTCACATAGTGTTGCTTGTCTGTTAGCACTGCCAATTCTAGGCAAATGCCGATGCTCTCGGTCGTTAAGTGAAGGTCGTCGGCCCCTGCTTTGTTCGTGGTGAGAAGTAATGCCTGAAATTTGATATTCTCAGCACACCCTTGACACTGTGAGTCTCGTAGTACTGAATTGCCTAACGATATCCGAACTGTAATGTTCCATGCATCTAGCTCCAACTACCATTCCTCGGTCAAAGTCTATTAATTCCCTCCGTGCGGCCTTAATGACGTCGGAAACCGTCTGACTTGAATTACCTCAGTACAGATCACAGCTCCACCAGCGCATTGACGTTTTATACCACGTGTACGTGATACTGCCGCCATCTATGTATGTGCGTTTCGCTATCCCATGACTTCTGTCACGTCAGTGAACACGTTACTGCAGACAAGTAAAGTCCGCCTCTCTGGCTGATTGGTCAGGGCGGCTGGCTACTATGCGCAGGACCTGTCTTCTCTTCCTGGTACTGCAAGGGATTTTCTTCGGTGGGAGGGCTGGAATGGGTGCGCTCTGCCTCGTGGTGTCAATTGAGGAGCTACTTGACCGAGTAGTAACGCCTCCCGGCCACTATATCCGACAACAGCAGTGATCCCACTCCGTACCACATCCGATGACGCTGTCGGCGGAGGATGATACGGTGGTCGGTCAGTACCGTTGGGCCTGACAAGGACGTCTGATGGAGAAGACAAGTAAAGTAAGTCAGCACGGGGTTACTAGTTGGGAGACCTCAAGAAGTGGGTTCACGTGCCTGGTTGGAAAGTGTTTCCTTTCGCCGCGTACGACTTCCCCTTTCTCGTGTTTGTTTGTGGAGCGTGTCTGAATAATGGACATGTCTATTGCGAAACCCGTTGCTGACACTAAGCGTACTTCTACCGAAGAGCACCAAGTGGCCGCTGCTTATAACGTCCCCATCCGGACGGACGGATTGCCATCAGCAGTGTCACATGCTATCAGTCGATGAGGAACTGCGGGCAGGTTGTTTGAGAAAAGTCTGGAAGTCAGGATTTTTACGCCACCCCGTTTCCTCACCCTTCTAGCCAAATAATAGCAGTGAAAATTTCGTTCCCAACCATTGCTCGTTCCTACTTACCTTCGAGTCGGGCGCCAACCTTACAGATGCGTGTTATAGACCTCAGCTACGGATACGGTGTGATAGTTCGGACAGACACAATTAATAACTGACCGACAACAAACAAAACGACCAATATACACTCCTGGAAATGGAAAAAAGAACACATTGACACCGGTGTGTCAGACCCACCATACTTGCTCCGGACACTGCGAGAGGGCTGTACAAGCAATGATCACACGCACGGCACAGCGGACACACCAGGAACCGCGGTGTTGGCCGTCGAATGGCGCTAGCTGCGCAGCATTTGTGCACCGCCGCCGTCAGTGTCAGCCAGTTTGCCGTGGCATACGGAGCTCCATCGCAGTCTTTAACACTGGTAGCATGCCGCGACAGCGTGGACGTGAACCGTATGTGCAGTTGACGGACTTTGAGCGAGGGCGTATAGTGGGCATGCGGGAGGCCGGGTGGACGTACCGCCGAATTGCTCAACACGTGGGGCGTGAGGTCTCCACAGTACATCGATGTTGTCGCCAGTGGTCGGCGGAAGGTGCACGTGCCCGTCGACCTGGGACCGGACCGCAGCGACGCACGGATGCACGCCAAGACCGTAGGACCTACGCAGTGCCGTAGGGGACCGCACCGCCACTTCCCAGCAAATTAGGGACACTGTTGCTCCTGGGGTATCGGCGAGGACCATTCGCAACCGTCTCCATGAAGCTGGGCTACGGTTAGGCCGTCTTCCGCTCACGCTCCAACGTCGTGCAGCCCGCCTCCAGTGGTGTCGCGACAGGCGTGAATGGAGGGACGAATGAGACGTGTCGTCTTCAGCGATGAGAGTCGCTTCTGCCTTGGTGCCAATGATGGTCGTATGCGTGTTTGGCGCCGTGCAGGTGAGCGCCACAATCAGGACTGCATACGACCGAGGCACACAGGGCCAACACCCGGCACCATGGTGTGGGGAGCGATCTCCTACACTGGCCGTACACCACTGGTGATCGTCGAGTGGACACTGAATAGTGCACGGTACATCCAAACCGTCATCGAACCCATCGTTCTACCATTCCTAGACCGGCAAGGGAACTTGCTGTTCCAACAGGACAATGCACGTCCGCATGTATCCCGTGCCACCCAACGTGCTCTAGAAGGTGTAAGTCAACTACCCTGGCCAGCAAGATCTCCGGATCTGTCCCCCGTTGAGCATGTTTGGGACTGGATGAAGCGTCGTCTCACGCGGTCTGCACGTCCAGCACGAACGCTGGTCCAACTGAGGCGCCAGGTGGAAATGGCATGGCAAGCCGTTCCACAGGACTACATCCAGCATCTCTACGATCGTCTCCATGGGAGAATAGCAGCCTGCATTGCTGCGAAAGGTGGATATACACTGTACTAGTGCCGACATTGTGCCTGCTCTGTTGCCTGTGTCTATGTGCCTGTGGTTCTGTCAGTGTGATCATGTGATGTATCTGACCCCAGGAATGTGTCAATAAAGTTTCCCCTTCCTGGGTCAATGAATTCACGGTGTTCTTATTTCAATTTCCAGGAGTGTACGTTTGATATTACCCTTGCCACGAGAAGTCTTACCGGTGTCTTTCGTAACTGAGTTCTGTTTGAGGGGGGAAAGCATGCCGTATCCCATTAAAGAAGGAACCATCGTGGTACTCACCTCCAGCGTTTAGGTAAGCGACGAAAGATAAAATCTGGATGGGCAACATATTGTGGAATGTATTTCAACATTTTGCTTTGGAGAAAATACTTATGCCTCACTTATTAAGAAACCCTGGATAAAACTTCGCTCTACGGTAATGTGTGTGCTCGTCAGAAATTTCTTGACAGATGACTCGATCCTATAAACTTGCGTGCAGCTAGCTGACAACTAAATTGTTAGAGAGGATAGAATGGACGACAGAGACAAACGTAAATGCTATATATGTTAAGATCAGGAAAAGCGATTGGGTGCTAAGCAGGGCACAAGATAGAGTTATTTTATTGCTAGTTTCGTTTCATATTAACGGCAAAGAAACTATAGACGAAAAAGATTAACAATGCTAGAGAAGCACATATCAACCAAAGTTCACAGACATAGCCCCTTTGGGCAAATATTAAGGAAGATGTTACATCATTGTCACCATGACAAGCAAACAGCAAAACAAGATTGCCCTGGATCTCGATGTACGTGTTGTCATTTAAAGCAACTTTGATTTCGAGTAAATGATCCAGGACATTATTTAATTAATGAGTGCTTGAGAACACCGGGGCTGTTTTCGGAAATACCAGTGAGTAAAGAAATTGCTATCAGCCACACTATGATTGAAACAGTAACTAACTTTTGTGGAACTCTTTCGGAGACTATGACCAACATTTGAACAAGAAAGCCTCGCTGCCGTCTCATGATGTGCCTAGTGCCGAAACTAATTGTAGGAAAATAAATTATTGCTTGAAAATAGTATGCATCGCTGCAGCTTTCTTCCTGGGTGATATAGCCACAGACAAATTACTAAGTTATATGTTATACCTCCGAATCAGAAAACGCCTTCAGTCGATAAAGTTATAATTCATTTTTCTATCTGTAATGAGCTTAAGCAATATATGACACTCCACTTGCACAATGAGGCACTTCTTGTCTGGACAGCAAGAGTAGCAGCGAATGCGCTAAAATACGTTGAAAGCATGTCCGTAATTTCGGCACAATAGGAGAAACGCACGCTTATCGCGTATTTCTGTATTAAATATGTTATTTACATGACATTTTATGGGCAAAAAATGAGCTCCTTGAGTCCTATAAGCGCGCGTTGTAGTAAGTTAAAAGTTTACTTTTTGTACTGTTACCAAGACTGATAATTTAGTATGGATGTTTGAAACCCTGAGTTCATTAAACATACTTGGTATTTTGAAGCAGAATATGGGTGTTAAAACTTTCATGAAGCATTAGTCACCGTTTGCCAGACACTTGATGTCACGTGTAACCCTTAGGCTGTGTGCCATCGAGAAAAATTCCCCGAGTGATCCTTTCCTCCGGACCCCAAATGAGGATGCCCAGGGATCCTTCGGCTCCTAATTAGCTCCCACGGGAAATTACACAGCACTGCCGAAGCCGACTGATAAGGCGTTCTCCCTGTGCCGAGAAAAATTATTGACTAGCTCCTAACCGTAGACGTCGTCGCGATACAGACATTGTCATTAAGCTTCTTCCTTACATTCCTGTGGGAACAACATACAGCCCAATTTGTCCACACAATAAGTTCATAAGCAGCATGTAGAATATGGTTCGGTAATTGCAAGCGCGATGGGGAGACAAAGAAGGAGGTGACATGGAGAGAATGATGGGGAGGGGAGAGAGAGGGAGAGAGATGGTATACCATATCATCCCAGTAATATCATATCCGTATTTCATTATCAGATACGTTATTAGGGTGGTTGAGAGTATAATCAGTTAATCCACAGAAGTGTGATACATAAACTGAGGTCATTTAGAATACAGCAGAGACAATGCATGGAAAGGAACAGAATGGTTAGGATTGTGTTCCTGGTTAAAATGTTACCTTGATCTACGGTGCTCAGTATGTAACAATAGAAAAGTGTAAGTCGTGTTTTATGTGTTTTTACATGACCGGAGTTTTCGGAATGTCAGTAATTTTCTCTGCCTCGTGATGACTGGGTGTTGTGTGATGTCCTTTGGTTAGTTAGGTTTAAGTAGTTCTAAGTTCTAGTGATGACCATAGATGTTAAGTCCCATAGTGCTCAGAGCCATTTGAACCATAATAATTTTCGGAATATGTACCGTATCTTGTAGATGGGAGACACAGTGCTTTGTGCCAACCAATGGAAGCAATCCTTTGTTTGAAGGATGTATGGTATCAAATCAGTCGCAAATTTTGCATAGACACTGACGGCGATTCCACCGGGTGTTGAGACCTTGTTCAGTTATAGCAAACACAATTATGCCATCTGTTGTGGGTTGGCAGGAGAGCCAACACCAGGTACTAGAGGAAGCCGAAAGGCACGCGTTTTAGCTCACGCAGGCTGGCGTGAGGTCTGGAACAGGTCAAGGAAATTAGACTGTAGAAAAAACTGACGTAGCTGGTGGAATACTTAACTTTAATCCATAAATGGTGAACGTCGCTCTTGACGGTACATGTTTTACAGTATCAATAGTAACTGGTAATGGCGCCTTGCTAGGTCGTAGCAAATGACGTAGCTGAAGGCTATGCTAACTATCGTCTCGGCAAATGAGAGCGTAATTTGTCAGTGAACCATCGCTAGCAAACTCGGCTGTACAACTGGGGCGCGTGGTAGGAAGTCTTTCTAGACCTGCCGTGTGGCAGCGCTCGGTCTGCAATCACTGATAGTGGCGACACGCGTGTCCGACGTATACTAACGGACCGCGGCCGATTTAAAGGCTACCACCTAGCAAGTGTGGTGTCTGGCGGTGACACCACACCATCCTTTTAGCAGGAACTTCTAACGTTTAGTGCCCCTCTCAGCATGGAGGCATTAAAGTTCTCGGCGCTGTGACACAAATCTAACTTGTGACAGAGCTCAGAACCTTCTGGCTCAAGCTCCCTGCTTAACATATAAACAGAGATCCAAGACGTGGGGACAATGTTCCATGTAGGACCAAAGCTGGCCTGAATATTTTCTGCCATTCGGCGGAGTGATCTAAGTATAGACTCTGAAACCGGATTACAGTATGTTCGTTCCTGTTGTCTCAATGACTGGCGATATAAGTTGTCCGACATCCCTCAGGTATACAGACACGAGTGGCCCAAGAGAACCTTCATATAGGTTGCTGCCAATCCCCTATGAGCACTATTATTCGCCATACTTTTGAACTGTTGATGTTTAAATGGCAAGACACAACCACTCCGATGTTGTGGAGCATGTGAGGCTACCCAGCGGGTCATCTTTGAAGCACTGGGTCAGTCTCAATGTCAGTCAGATACAGCACCTTAAGCTTATTGGTGAATGGGCTGTAGCGTTGCGTTACCTGTAGTCTCCGCCTAATCTTCAGAGAACACCCTCTCAGTCAGGTCGACAAATAATTACAGGATCTTGATTTTTTGGAGTGGATACGGTACCTATGAGAGAGGATAACATGTACATGAGACGCTTTTAGTACATGTCTCGGTAGCCCTCCCAACACTCTCACTCGCAGCAGCTTGGAATCACTAGACAACGGTTAGGACGGATTCCAGCAGTTTACGAATAGCAATTTATTCCTCCTGTGCCTCAAAAGAATGACGCTGCATGGCGGTAGTTTTTGGTAAACATTAAACAAATAATTTTAAATTAACCTCACTGATTCTCTTTGAATGTTGGGAAGCGTTAAGTGACAATGGTCGCAAATTCCCTGTAAGAAATTTTAAGAATCAAAGGTGCAACGTTACAATAAGCAAAAACTCTGGAATTTGGTTGGAAACCTCGGCTGTAAACAATGATAGGGAAATAGTTAGTTCTCCTGAGAAATTTTGCAGTAAAATTTCAAGAAAATCTCATAAATAAGATATTTCAGTAACATACACAGAAATTTTTTTATTTAGATAAGTCATTATTTTCAAATATATTCTGAGTAACGACATATTTTTAAAAATGGTAGATCGCACACAAAAATGTTTCTTAAAAATTCAACAGTGGATATTTGAGACTCTTTACTTGCAAACTAAGTGCTCTTAAAATGCTTCAGCATTGGCTTATCAAGGCGATTTAACGAAGCGTGGTTGCGAATTTCCTCAAATACACAAAAGTAGAAGGTTGGAATTGTTTCTGTTGTTCGTACTAAGATTTTCAAGAACAACCTTTTGCAATATTAGAGAATAACAATCTAAATAATTAGTAATGAATCCACACAATACAAAATTAATTTTGGCAAGCACCACACTGCAACACTTAAACACCGTAAAGGATGATCCTTAATAATCCGCCACTACCCTTTCACGGAAATTCATGTATCTATGGTAAGAGACACAATTATATAATCTATAGTTTACATGGGTAATTATATATTCATATTTATCTGATTACCAACAACTTCTGAAGCGTATTTGCATTCAGGAACCTATTTAGCATCTTTGTCGGTGTCGTCATTATCCACATCATTCTCAGATTCTTACAACTCTTCCCTGAGAAGCATTTTTCTGGTACAAACACCGCACGCTTTGCCGTTACTAGCAGCCATGTTTTTGGCACTTCCCAATGTTTACATGTACAAATTCTGACAAAGTTGCCATTGGTGAGAATCATAAATTAGAGCTACTGCTTCTGTCACTCGGCTTGCAGTGTGGTGGCTTATCGAGACAGCAGTTCATCGTTCTGCAATATTACTGCTGTCGTAGACCGAGATCCCACTACTTCTGTCGGCCGCTGTGGCCGAGCGGTTCTAGGCTCTTTAGTCTGGAACCGCGCTGCCTTGCCTTGGGCATGGATGTGTGTGATATCCTTAGGTTAGTTGGGTTTACTTACTTCTAAGTCTAGGGGATTGATGACCTCAGATGTTAAGTCCCATAGTGCTTAGAGCCATTTGAGCTCCCTTCTGCTATACGAATATGGACTCGATGGGTTAAGGAAGGCCAGGCATGATCTCAGCTGCCCTCTGTGAAAATCACTAGAGAGGACGGGTATACCGTTCAATCCGCCACGCAGGTTAGTACAGCCGCGTCGCGTACGTTGTCAGGGAATGGGTATGTTTGCAGAAAGATTCTCCAGATGTGCATCCACGTCTGAAGAGTCACCGAATCTCAGCGTGGTGACCATTATTACGACTTCCTTTGACGTGGCATCAATGAGAGGCGCGCCAAGATTGGTGCATCCCATGATAGCGGTGGACACAGGCATGGCACCACGTACTCCATGACGTACTATTCGTGTGTGAAGGCTGCGTGGAGAACGAACTTTGCCAGTGAACCGTGATTTATTTTCAAGGAATATTCTTAAGAATTTATTTTACTTACTAGCAATTCATCAAGAACATTAACACATGTAATCACACTATGTAAGCATGGAAATAGTTGCCAGGAAGTGAGGAAGTCATAATCAAATTCCTTTTAACAAATTGGAATTTTATTCACTTTAATAGTGCCTAAAAGCATTTTTTAAAACAAAACAGATTTAAAATTATACTCAGAAATCACCCTCTAAATATCAAAGTTACAATTTATTCAAAGAGAGAAAGAAACAAGTTTTGACTATATGAGCTTTCGGGCAGAGAACCTTGCCACTCCCTTTTGACACGGCCGTAGTTAACGACCGGTCACAACAGCCTCTGAAAGACTACACTAGTACAAATCTGCAACACACCTGATAACTTTAAACTAAGAGTTTTAACAATTTACACAAGCACACAAACTATGCACCCTCCCCCCACATAGAAGGGATGAAAATGGTACCAAACACTAACAATTAAAATATTAACCTTGCCTCCGAAGGTGCAACCTGATTTTAACTTCTAAGAAAAGTCTTACAGTGAAAGGGTGGATCTTTATATACTAAAATGATCATTTAAATAAAAGCCCATGAAATGCTACAAATGCTACAGATACCACCTCTCAAGATCATAGGCAATAATCTCAAAGATTCCAAAGATCAAAACATATTTCAGGTATTAGGCCGTTACACTCCAAGCAATAAATTCGTCAACACACCAAATCCGACAAACATGTCAGATGCAGCTGCTAACGTACGGTAGATTGATAGGGAAATTACCGAACAACCCATACCGCAGGTTGCTCTAACCCGCCCCTATTCCACAAGGAAAAAACGGACCACCCAGTTTATAAACAACCACCTTCCCGCGAGTGGACAAACGCAGAAGAATGGTGGGACGAATCCAAAGCAGTGACCTCACCAAGAAAACAAATAGAATTTAACAAGAGTAAATCAAACAACATATCACCACTCACTTACCATCTAATAAACTGCGATTTCTCGAGAAGAACCTGGCGCAGCACCCCCAAATCGCTCTCCCGAACCGTCCGCTGCCAGCCGCTTCAACGGACGCAGGAAGGCGCGCCGATCTCCCGTCTCACGGCGTCGCAGCTCGCACCGGCCAGCCGATGTCGTGGATTGACTCCTGTTGCTCTCGTGTCGACCGCGAAGCCACTACCCCTCGCTAGACGCCACGGCCCACTGGACCCATGTGGCGACCTCACATGTGCCGACGCTCTAGACGGACAAGTCATCTTGTGTCTGAGTGCCCGACCTACCAGCCGATTGATCCAACCGCCAATGACCATTGCCTGAGCAAACTCGAGCAGACTGGTGACCTAATGCGCGGACTGAGATGCAGGAACTAAGCTCCGACTGGGCGACCACTCGCTGAGTTCTCTTACTGGCGCAGTGGAAAGACTCTCATTTTGCCGGCTTTAAAGGTTGATCCGAACGACAGACATACTAGCACTCCGAACGACATTAACTGCCTAACAAATGCGGACGAGAGATAGACTAGCAAGCTGGGGACGAGAGACTGTCCCAGGCTGACCGACTGTCGAGCTCATAGCGCCTCTTAAAGGCACGTGAACAGGCAACCTATTCCCTTTCCTACCAGAGGGACACACCGAAGCTGCGATTGACTCAGCGGCGCCACCGCCAGAAACAGAGGGCGACTGCTTCCCACTATGCGCTGCGGCGCGCGCTTCAAAACAGCAATTTTTACCACGGCTCAGCCAGATTGCATTCATAATCATCATACAGACCCAGCATGTGGTGTGGTTGCACAGAGTGCCACTGGGTACACAACGGAAGCATCCCTTATTCGCTTAGCCGGTAATTTGGACAGCAGGCGGTACATTTACAATGTATTCAGGCAATAGCTGAGCCTCACGTCATAGTCTCCTTGATATTATCTTTGAACAAGACAGTGCAAGACCGCATGTTACCCGTGCTGTTATGATGTACCTCAAGATGTAGTGTGTTAGACTGTTGACCTGTCCAGCACGTTTCCAAAATCACTCACCCACTGGAAAATTCTGCTCGTACGGCATCACTCACCAACCACTAATACTGATAACTGTTGGCATAGAGTTGAAGCAGCACTGAGTGACGCTCCAGGTTATTCAAGCTGAGTGGCGGTATAGCCAGTGTCGTACCAATACGAGGTGCATTCAAGTTCTAAGGCCTCCGATTTTTTTTCTTCGGACTGGAAAGAGATAGAAACATGCACATTGTTTTAAAATGAGGCCGCATTCATTGTCAATACGTCCCAGAGATGGCAGCACCGTACGGCAGATGGAATTTTACCGCCAGCGGCGAGAATGAGAACTGTTTTAAATACTTAAAATGGTGACGTTTTCCTTACTTGAACAGCGTGCCATCATTCGTTTTCTGAATTTGCGTGGTGTGAAACCAACTGAAATTCATCGACAGTTGAAGGAGACATGTGGTGATGGAGTTATGGATGTGTCGAAAGTGCGTTCGTGGGTGCGACAGTTTAATGAAGGCAGAACATCATGTGACAACAAACCGAAACAACCTCGGGCTCGTACAAGGCGGTCTGACGACATGATCGAGAAAGTGGAGAGAATTGTTTTGGGGGATCGCCGAATTACTGTTGAACAGATCGCCTCCAGAGTTGGCATTTCTGTGGGTTCTGTGCACAAAATCCTGCATGACAACCTGAAAATGCGAAAAGTGTCATCCAGGTGGGTGCCACGAATGCTGACGGACGACCACATGGCTGCCCGTGTGGCATGTTGCCAAGCAATGTTGACGCATAACGACAGCATGAATGGGACTTTCTTTTCGTCGGTTGTGACAATGGATGAGACGTGGATGCCATTTTTCAATCCAGAAACAAAGCGCCAGTCAGCTCAATGGAAGCACACAGATTCACCGCCACCAAAAAAATTTCGGGTAACCAGCAGTGCTCAAAAAATGATGGTGTTCATGGTCTGGGACAGCGAGGGCGTAATCCTTACCATTGCGTTCCAAAGGGCACTACGGTAACAGGTGCATCCTACGAAAATGTTTTGAAGAACAAATTCCTTCCTTCCTGCACTGCAACAAAAACGGCCGGGAAGGGCTGCGCGTGTGCTGTTTCACCAAGACAACGCACCCACACATCGAGCTAACGTTACGCAACAGTTTCTTAGTGGTAACAACTTTGAAGCGATTCCTCATGCTCCCTACTCACTTGATCTGGCTCCTAGTGACTTTTGGTTTTTTCCAACAATGAAAGATTTTCCAGTGGTCAAAAGAGACTCCTAAAGAAGCCTTCGCCGCTGCCGTGGAATCATGGCGTCAGCGCTGTGAAAAATGTGTACGTATGCAGTGCGATTACGTCGAGAAGTAACGCCAGTTTCATAGATTTCGGGTGAGTAGTTAATTAGAAAAAAAATCGGAGGCCTTAGAACTTGAATGCACCTCGTATATCGCAGGTCTGTGTCCTGAAATTTGCACCCTGCACAACCGGATATCATCCAGAAATATAGACATTTATACTTACTACTGTACTGTGCATCGATCAGCCAGAACATTTTGACCTACTATCGGGTTATACCCCTTCTGCCGATACCAGCGTCACCTGGCGAGGAATGTCTGCTAGTCAGATACACACACTGTGCAGGTAATAGCACTGGGCCCACTGTCCGTGTGTAGAATGGGGAAGGCGCGTGATCTGTGTGAGTTGCACCGAGGTCAGATTGTGATTACCAGGAGTATTTCGGAAACTGCACGACCTGTCGGCTGTTCGAGGAGTGCTGTGGAGGGTGTCTTCAACACGTGGTGAAACCAAGGTGAATCCACGACCAGACGTCATGGGGTTGGGCGGCCACTCCTGATTACAGACGTTGGACTTCGTAGGCTCGACAGACTGATAAAACAGTAGAGGCGCCGAACGGTGACGGAACTAACATCATTGATCATAAAAAGAGATTATTGGTCATTAGAGTTTAAAGGCCTGCTTCATAGGCCTCTAAAAGTCTTGATATTCATGTATTTATGTGTATACCTCTACTGTTACTTACCAGAATTATTTGTTCTGACTCCAGTCAATAGACAACAGATTCCAGGCCCGCATGTTGAATGTTGAGCCAGTATTACAATCCTTATTCCACTGAAAGTTCTGATGAAGTGCAGCAATTATTATAATATATTATGTGTTCTTGCGAGATTAATTGGCTACAATTTGTTGATACCATAATACACACATCAAAAAAGTTTTACATCACCTCGGTTCCGAGAGTTACGGAACCCGTACTGAAAAAAGGAATAGAGAACAATATAAACATCATTTACGCCCTTTTTATTGCTCATGAAAACCACACATTGCATGTTTTACCACCGTACAGCGAGACCTTCAAAGGTGGTGGTCCAGATTATTGTACGTACTGCTACCTCTAATACCCAGTAGCACGTCTTCTTGCATTGATGCATGCCCCGTATTCGTCGTGGCATACTCTCCACAGTTCATCAAGGCACTGTTGGTCCAGATTGTCCCACTCATCCACGGCGATTCGGCGTAGGTCCCTCAGAGAGGTTGGTGGGTCACGTTGTCCATAAACAGCCCCTTTCAATCTATCCCAGGCATGTCCGATTGGGTTCATGGCTGAAGAACATGCTGGTCACTCTAGTCAAGCGATTTCGTTATCCTGAAGGAAGTCATTCACAAGATGTGCACTATGGGGACGCGAATTGTCGTCCATGAAGACGAATGCCTTGCCAATATGCTGCCAATAAGGCTGCACTATCGGTCGGAGGATGGCATTCACGTGTCGTACAGCCGCTACGGCGCCTTCCATGACCACCAGCGCGTTACGTCGGCCACGCATAATGCCACCCCAAAACAGCAGGGAACCTCCACCTTGCTGCAGTCGCTGGACAGTGAGTGTGTCTAATCAACACCGACTCGAAGGAAGTCCTCGGCGCTTGTTGGTTACGTCACGTCAGCTAGGCACGGCGAACGCCAGGTCTGGTGGTGGTGGTGGTTAGTGTTTAACGTCCCGTCGACAACGAGGTCATTAGAGACGGAGCGCAAGCTCGGATTAGGGAAGGATTGGGAAGGAAATCGGCCGTGCCCTTTCAAAGGAAGCATCCCAGCATTTGCCTGAAACGATTTAGGGAAATCACGGATAACCTAAATCAGGATGGCTGGAGACGGGATTGAACCGTCGTCCTCCCGAATGCGAGTCCAGTGTGCTAACCACTGCGCCACCTCGCTCGGTACGCCAGGTCTGTTGCAGGCAGAAACGCCTGGGCGTGCTTATCACTATAAATCTCTTATTTTTGGACAAAATGTTTGGTATTGTTTTGGATTCTGCAGTTTTATTTAGATGAAAGATTTTCTTACTATCGTAAAGCTACAAATGAAGATCATAGTTCTGTATTACTGTTGAAACAAACGTAGATCAATATGCGAAGATGCTTTGCCCCGTTGCAAGCTTCGGAAATGTTACATTCAAGTAACTATATTTGCTCGATCCATTTTGTTATCGAAACTTAACCCAAACCTCTTACAATTAACTCGTTTCTTTTATTTATTTATTTTCGTTTGACATCGTCGCTGGAAATGTTAACTAATTGACATGTGTCAATGTCCAACTGTTGCCAGTCGTTTGATTACAGTCGTTTCAACGAAAGGAATTCTAAACAGGAAACAAAATAGCTTCATACATCGAAAATACTACTGAGCTTAAACTTTTTTAAACATGGACATTAGAAAAGATAAACTTTGCAACTGTGCAACATTGCAACTGAAAGGAGAAACTTTATAAGATAAAAAATTTTATTTGGTAAAACAAGTATCTCTCTTTCTCCTCTTCTTCTGTCCTCCACCCCCTCCCCCAACATGTACAATAGCAAGATATTTCATTAACATTCAGTGCTCCTCACCCAATAGTCAACCAAGATACCTAAAGAAGAGTACCAATATGTTCACAGTTTCTTGTAAAAGCATCCCAGTACAAAGGTAACTTCCTCAGATTTGCAAATAAGGTAAAGAAGCACGAATTCTGTTGCTGCTGGACCATGAAGTTGTTTTTGTATGTCAATCCTTAAAACAGATGGCAATTTAAGTTCAGGAGTACACTATTTGTTAAGAAGTGTAATGAATTGCACAATTAACTGATTGTAGAAATCTTTCAGAACAATGCGTGTTGGTCAACTACCGCCAATAATTTCACATTTTCCTGTGTCAGAGAGGGAGACACCACCATTATGAGTATGCCTGCAACAGACCTGGCGTTCGCCGTGCCTAGCTGACGTGACGTCACGAACAAGCGCCGAGGCCTTCCTTTGAGTCGGTGTTGGTGTAATGCGTTCAGCCTGACCAGGTTGCCTCCACAAACGTCTCCGACGATTGTCTGGTTGAAGGCATATGCGACACTCATCAGTGAAGAGAACGTGGTGCCAATCCTGAGCGGTTCAGTCGGCATGTTGTTGTTCCCATCTGTACCACGTAGCATGGTGTCGTGGTTGCAAAGATGGACCTCGCCATGGAAGTCGGGAGTGAAGTTGCGCATCATGCAGCCTATGGCGGACAGTTTGAGTCGTAACACGACCTCCTGTGGCTACACTAAAAGCATTTTTCAACATGCTGGCGTTGCTGTCAGAGTTCCTTGTAGCCATGATGCGTAGTAGCCGTCATCCACTGCAGTAGTAGCCCTTGGGCGGCCTTAGAGAGGCATGTCATCGACAGTTCCTGTCTCTATCTGTACCTTCTTACTTTGGTTCACTCTGAGACGCCTGGACACTTTCCTTGTTGAGAACGCTTCCTCGCACAAAGTAACAATGCAGACGCGATCGAACCGCGGTATTGACCTTATAGGCGCGGTTGAGCTGCAGACAACACGAGCCGTGTACCTCCTTCCTGTTGGAATGATTGGAACTGATCGGCTGTCGGACCCCTGCCGTCTAACAGGCGCTGCTCATGCATGGTTTTTTACATCTTCGGGACATCTCTGAACAGTCAGAGGGACTGTGTCTCTGATACAATATCCACAGTCAACGTCTATCTTCAGGAGTTCCGGGCACGGGGTGATGCAAAACCATTTCTGTTGTGTATAGATTGAGGCCCCCTTACATTCTCTTACGCTCTACTTAATCCTCTCTTTGAAAACATAAAGCAGTCATATCAGACACTACAGTAATTTAAAAATTATTTTTATGTCAGTATTTTTCATCATCAAAGTGGTAAATGTCTAATTTAGTTGTGCTCCCCCCATACGTGGTATCCTAGTGTATATAATGAACATTGGCTTTCTTGCTTTGAATACAGACAGCATATGCTAGTGGAGATAGGTTGTTGCCAGAGCAGTTTAGGTTTATATCAGGATTTCTAACGTCAACTAATTTTCCAGTACATGCTAGATTGTGCTAATGTTCATGTCCTGTTTTCAAGATAGATTTTAGTACCAAGTAAAGTCATGTGCAGCAGTACAGGGTGTGGTAAGTAAAAGTGGTCGAGACTAGTGGATACCACCGGACGCTAATATTTGCAAATAAACACATCTCAACAGGATGGAGCAATTGTCCATACAGTCGACCAAACCTCGGAGCACATTTACGCAATCCTCAGGCCTGACAGAGTTGTTAGCGGAGATCAATCTGGTCGCGGCCCTCGCTGGCCACCCAGGTCACCTTATCTGCCAGTGCAATTACTTTGTGTGGGAAGCCCTCAAGTCTAAGGTATATCACAAGAGCCCAAATAGTTCAGGCTGTCCAGCTTCGATACGCCTTCAGCAGCTTGCTGACCAGGGCCAAAAGTGTCAAGAGATGAATGGTAGTCACTTTCAACATCTGATATAGTCAGGTGAGTACGGTATTTCCTTTCCTCTTCTGTGTTTCTTTGCACCCTGGAACACTGCTCTCCAGGCAACTTCTATTTGACTCACCATGTATAATTACTTGGTACCACTTTGCCTAATTAGGCTGGCGACCATTTTTTTTTAATTACGTAACTACAGTATGCCTTCAGGCTACCATAACTTTGGTTCTATTCCCGTTAGTTCAACTTCTGCTCCCCATCAAAAGTAATTATCCGACTAATGGAACTTAATCTGGTTCCTTAAACATTAGCACACAGTCACGGTCATTTTAAATTCCTCTCATAGGAGACTTAGACAAAGCTTTTGACAATGTTGACTGGAATACTCTCTTTCAAATTCTGAAGGTGGCAGGAGTAAAATACAGGGAGCGAAAGGCTATTTACAATTTGTACAGAAACCAGATGGCAGTTATAAGAGTTGAGGGACATGAAAGGAAAGCAGTGGTTGGGAAGGGAGTAAGACAGGGTTGTAGCCTCTCCCCGATGTTATTCAATCTGTATATTGAGCAAGCAGTAAAGGAAACAAAAGAAAAATTCGGAGTAGGTATTAAAATCCATGGAGAAGAAATAAAAACTTTGAGGTTCGCCGATGACATTGTAATTCTGTCAGAGACAGCAAAGGACTTGGAAGAGCAGTTGAATGGAATGGACAGTGTCTTGAAAGGAGGATATAAGATGAAAATCAACAAAAGCAAAACGAGGATAATGGAATGTAGTCGAATTAAGTCGGGTGATGCTGAGGGAATTAGATTAGGAAATGAGACACTTAAAGTAGTAAAGGAGTTTTGCTATTTGGGGAGAACAATAACTGATGATGGTCGAAGTAGATAGGATACAAAATGTAGACTGGCAATGGCAAGGAAAGTGTTTCTGAAGAAGAGAAATTTGTTAACATCGAGTATAGATTTAAGTGTCAGTAAGTCGTTCCTGAAAGTGCTTGTATGGAGTGTAGCCATGTATGGAAGTGAAACATGGACGATAAATAGTTTGGACAAGAAGAGAATAAAAGCTTTCGAAATGTGGTGCTACAGAAGAATGCTGAAGATTAGATGGGTAGATCACATAACTAATGAGGAAGTATTGAATAGGACTGAAGACCACAACGACAACAACAACAGGAGTAACATTATCGGAGATTTACTCACTCAGTAATAACCGTAGTAAGTCGTTCCTGAAAGTACTTGTATGGAGTGTAGCCATGTATGGAAGTGAAACATGGACGATAAAGAGTTTGGACAAGAAGAGAATAAAAGCTTTCGAAATGTGGTGCTACAGAAGAATGCTGAAGATTAGATGGGTAGATCACATAACTAATGATGAAGTATTGAATAGGATTGGGGAGAAGAGAAGTTTGTGGCACAACTTGACCAGAAGAAGGGATCGGTTGGTAGGACATGTTCTGAGGTATCAAGGGATCACCAATTTAGTATTGGAGGGCAGCGTGGAGGGTAAAAATCATAGTGGGAGACCAAGAGATGAATACACTAAGCAGATTCAGAAGGATGTAGGTTGCAGTAGGTACTGGGAGATGAAGCATCTTGCACAGGATAGAGTAGCATGGAGAGCTGCATCAAACCAGTCTCAGGACTGAAGACCACAACAACAACAGGAGTAACATTATTGGAGATTTACTCACTCAGTAATAACCGTAGTGTTACAAGCTTATCGTTATATTGCAGACCACAACAAAAATTGAATCAATGGGATGTCGTCATACTGACGGATCACGCAGACAACTGGCTGTAGTACAATGTCTGTGGACAAGAGGGGAGGAAATAGACTCAGATAACGGTGCAGGTATATTAAACTAGCTCTGAGGGATAGACGGATGACAAGAAGATATTACTGGAAGCTGGGTTGAGATCTTGACCTACCATACGTGCTATACCATTCACACCATACCACAGGCACCACACTGCTGCATGGTGTAGAGCCATAGTTACCTTCGACATTGAATGGCTTTCAGTGGGTTTAGTCTAACTTCTTGTTGTGACTGTTAGATCAACGCTAACCCGTCTGTAGACTCCTGCTGAATGTTCACAGGCTGAAGCGGACCTCAAGGTCCATACTTCTCAAACTCCTGGAATCATGTCATGAGAAGCTGCTAGATATGGCAACCTGACTGATTCGGTAACTATATGGAAAGAACAGTAAAAGCTCGTGTCAAACCGTTCAAATGGCTCAAATGGCTCTGAGCACTATGGAACTTAACTGCTGCGGTCATCAGTCCCCTAGAACTTAGAACTACTTAAACCTAACTAACCTAACGACATCACACACTGCCATGCCCGAGGCAGGATTCAAACCTGCGACCGTAGCGGTCGCGCGGTTCCAGACTGTAGCGCCTAGAACCTCTCGGCCACTCCGGCCGGTGTCGAACAGTTCATGACCACGATACCAAGTGGTGTATTCCAGCAGGATAATTCGAGACCACACTCTACCTCTAGGAATATAGAGACGCTTGAGTGCCTGTCCGGTCTCGGTCCACTCATTTTTCACTTATTACCGATGGAAAGGCGTATATGCTCATAACAGCTTCCCGGTAGCAAACTTCATGAAATTACACAGATTGTATTTCAGATATGTCATGAATCTCCTTAAGATGATTCTTGGAGACTGCTTGCAAGTACACCACAATGAACACTAGAGTGTATTCGTGCCTATAAGTATCACATTTCACGCTGACGATGGACATCTGTTAGGAATGGAATGGAAATTTTGTTCATTTAGCACTCATTATGTGATGAACTTCACCACAGATTTTGACACTGTCGGATTAGTGCTTCACGGTTTCAACACTTTGTATTTCCGTCATTGTAACAGCGACACGCGAAACTCCTATTCTGGCACATGGCCAACTCCTCAGCTGGAGAACCGAATATTTGCCATCACTGAGTTTCCCCTCTTCATCTTGCCACTCTCCCTCTGTGTTATGAAAAGAGGACATCCCTTGCTACAGCTAAAGGCAAAGCCTTTACTTCAAAAAATAAGGAGAAGTGTGCGTGAGAAATTTTTAAATATCCTCTATTTTCCGCTCACCAAACGAAAGTCCTCGGTAGCACAGCAGATCTAAATGGCGCACTGATGAAATCACTGGATACAACTGCCAATTTTATTCAGGAGTTCTCTATTCTCCATAAACCATCTTCAACACATCTCCTCCTGCTCCTTTATGCCCCGTCGCTAATGTTCTCCTCGTCGAAAATATGTCGATAACAATTCAAAAATGCGAGAGCTGAAACTCACAGATATTGGAATACTTTTAAAGAACCAAGCCGTTTTATTTTCATAATAACTAACTCCACTAAGACCGTTTCTTCAACCAGTACCTCCTCCGCCTGACTATTAGCGTCATAATCCAACACAAACCTACTGCCAAATCATAACATACACGTGGACTGAACAACATTCACCTCTGGAAACATGCACCGCCTGTAAAAGTCAGTCCCTGCAAGAGGAAACGTATCTATGATTTGGAGACAACTCCTGCACTTGAAACTAAGTAAGACGATGACTAAAATCTAAAATCTTACAATTTATTAAGAAACGGTACAATAGTTTCCGCTCTATAAGCAGCAGGTTTCGCTGCTCGCCTGCACCGGGAAATAGAAACAGAGGCGGCTCCGCAGCAACAGAACCCATGTGGACGGGTGGAAAGAAATGGGTCAGGCTTCATAATACGTATTTATATGTGTCGTGTATTATGCATTTCTTGTACGTGGATGTGAATCTGCACATGAACCTTTCTAATCCTCCTCACACCTTTCCGTAAAGCGTGGCGAAACCTTTGTTGGGAAGTAGTTCTGTAGTATAGTAGTGCCAACCTTACTCCTGGCTAGGGGTTCAGAGAGACAGCACAGGCAGGTAAAAGTCAAAGACTTTCCAGTGTCACAAGATTCGGGGTGGAGAGGTTGGTCACGGCCAAGTGGTCCGACCACCCCCTCCACCGGAGCCCAGGAAGACCCCCGGGTGCCCGCCATATTCTTGGGGTTACAGAAGACGGGTAAGTGAGCAGACGTGCCCTCAGTACGTCTGTCTCAACGTTCACGCGTGGAAGAGAGGTATTTGAATATTTGTACTAATTCTTTTATTTCCAGCTTCGGATTGTGTAAGGTAATGAATGTGCTCGTTTAATTCCAGAAATTTGACCCCCTGTGTTAAAGTATCTGGTCCCTAGTTTGCCCGTTATCCTCCTTACATAGTGAATGTCCTAGGGAGACTTTGGTGGTATACATTTAGCCAACGCAATTCCGTCTTACTCGTAGAAATGTGCGTCCGGATTAGTATATAATATACCCGAGCTATAAGTTGTAAAATTGCAATATCTGTGAACTCAAACAATTGCTGCTATCGCTGTAAAGTCGAGTGATAATGTTTAAAATAAATAGGAAATCAACTGTCATGAATGTTTAACACACCTTAAAAATCACAAAGAAGTTAAAGGAATTTACTTAAAATAAAAGCTATAGAATGCAGGGACCCACACATCAGCGTGTGAGCCCTCCAGCCCCTTGCCTAGTATTGTACAGAAAGGGCACGCTCTCTAGGTAGCGCTCTCAAGCTCCCCTCCCCAGTTATCCGTTGCGCAATTTTCATTCAGGGCTTGACGATATCAACTTTCATCTGGCGTCCCTAGGCAAGGAGGTAAGACGGTAAACTTTCAAACTCTTTCTCCTGTAGGACACCAAAACCCTTCCACAGTTCAGAATCAATGACTGAAACTTTGGGTCTTCCAGCAAGTCGACACAGCGGTTACAATTTGGTTGACATTAACCTTACTTACGGGCATTCACAATCGCTTTACCTCCTGTACTGACAACTGTACTCTTGGCAGCAACTCTACTACACTGCACTGTTCCAACTAATGTTAAGAGGAAGTTCTTTGACTGCGTCACTGAAAAATGTTTGATTACGTACGCCAGCCTATAATCTTCCAAAAAGGACCACGCTGTGAACACTGGAAATCTCCCAGAAGAGAACTCCTCTCAGATTATGAAAGCCTACGGTTTCATAAATCAAACTCACAATTTTTGGACTGAATTTCCGCTCTCCAGACCACATTATCTTTGCCCAAGGTTTTCAGTTCCACGAATAATCCCATTGCTGAAGTTCTCCATTTTCTTGCGCCCTTTTAAGTTCGAAATTTTCTTTCCTCACCTTGACACTGTACTTTCTTTAGTCTCTGTAGTTCATCTTCGTCCATCTCACGAACAACTTATGCGTTCGTAGAAACTTTCGGACTGGCATTTAAGCTCTCGTTGATCAAGACAGATACGCTAACAGTTCAACTTATTCCTATCTCGACACGCTTTAAACGCACCGCTCTGTACCGACGGTAAGAAAATCACACCAAGAGGGAGAAGTGGGCGATAAACGAAAGCTGCAGGTGTGTTTCTACATCTGAAAGATGACGTCTATTCAAATTTCATGGCAGTAGCATAACAGTGGTGCTAGTACCACCACTATGAGGATGCAAATCAGCTTTGTCGTGAGCGTTAGTTACCTTTTAGATTGCACGCGGTGACTTGATGTTAGTCAAGAATGCCGTTAAGGCGACAAAGACGCCATTGTCAGCACTTCGCTGAGTTTGAACGAGGTCGTGTAATAGATCTTCAAGAAGCTGGATGTTTCTTCTGTGATACTGCAGAAAGGCTTGGCAGAACTGTAGCCACTGTACGTGACTGCGGTGCTCACGAGAATGTACGTTCGCAAGAATATCAGGCTCCGGACGGCCATATGGCATTGCCAAATGGTTCAAATGGCTCTAAGCACTAGGGGAATAAACATCTGAGGTCATCGGTCCCCTAGTCCTAACCAACCTAAGGACATCACACACATCCACGCCCGAGGCAGGATTCGAACCTGCGACCGTAGCAGCAACGCGGTTCCGGTCGGAAGGGCAATCCCAGGAGGGAAGACCATGGTGTTCGGAGTATGGGTCTGCCGCAACGTACTGCATCTGCAGCAGCAGTTTAAGCTCCTGTAGGTACCACAGTGACACGCCCTGTAACCTGATTTCCACTGACCCCAAACCACCTCCGTTTGCGACTTCAGTGACGTCAAGCGAGAGCTCACTGGAGGGCAGGATACAGGTCTCCGATGAAAGTTGGTTCTGCCTCGGTGCCAGTGATGGCTCTGTATTGGTTAGGAGACCAATTGACGGTCTGCAGTCAACCTGCCTGGGGTGCTAATATGTATAACAGATATAAAATTGTTCAAATGGCTCTGAGCACTATGCGACTTCTGAGGTCATCAGTCGCCTAGAACTTAGAACTAATTAAACCTAACTAGCCTAAGGGCATCACACACATCCATGCCCGAGGCAGGGGTCGAACCTGCGATCGTAGCGGTCGCTCGGTTCCAGACTGTAGCGCCTAGAACCGCACGGCCACTCCGGCCGGCACAGATGGTTAATCCTACGCGCCCTGGCTGCAAATTTGTACGTCAATCTGGTGATTCTGCCTGTTGTGCTGCCGTTCATGAACAGCGTTCCTGGGAATGTTTTCCAACAGGATATCGCTCGCCCACATAACGCTGTTGTAACCCAACATATTTTACTGAGTGTCTACATGCGGCCTTGGTCTGCTCGATCACCGGAACTGTCTCCAACTGAACACATATGGGACATCATCGGACGACAACACCAGCGTCATCCACAAATAGCATTAACCCTTGGGAAAGTGCAATAGGCACGGAACTCCATCCACCAAACTGACTTACGGCACTGTATAACACAATGCATGTACGTTTGCATGCTTCCATTCAACATTCTGGCTGTTATACCAGTCGTTAATGTACCAGAATTTCTCATTTTCCATGTATTATCTCGCTCGTACGTAAAACTGTGATCTTGCAATTTCAAGCTCTTACACATGTTAGGCCTACCTAGAAAAATGTATTCCCAGAATTTCATTACTCTACATTAATTAATATTTGGATTTGCGATTTTTCCGTCAGTGTATTTTTTTCTTAATCGTCTGCCACGGTCTTGACATTTCTTCAAGTCTCCGGAGGTTGACTCATTTGATATCTTATCTGTCCATGATATGGTTCAGATGGCTCTGAGCACTACGGGACTTAACATCTGTGGTCATCAGTCCCCTATAACTTAGAAATACTTAAACCTAACTAACCGAAGGACATCACACACATCCATGCCCAAGGCAGGATTCGAACCTGCGACCGTAGCAGTCGCGCGGTTCCGGACTGAGCGCCTAGAACCGCTAGACCACCGCCGCCGGCTGTCCATGATATGTTCTGGATCCTTCGGAAACAGAACCTACAATACGATCCGCCTGATGTGTTATTACATTGATTAACTTGAGATCGCGATTTGAGTGGTCGTTCCATTCGCGATTGTAAATAAATAACTTTAGTAACAGCCTAGGTAGAGCTTATTGCTTCCAAAATACTGCAGGACTGGGGACGCAAGTTATCATAAAATAATCATTTGAAGCTCTTCAGTCCGTCTCACTTCGTCCACTCAAAGTGCTTAGCAGTCACTCCCATAAAGCAAACACTCCAGGTTAAAGTCTAGATTATTTATTTTGAGAAATACAGCAACTGGCCACGTTTTCGTATTTTGATTTATGCCAATACGCCTTTCAGGGTTTCGCCATCTTCAGTTATCTCTATACATACTTAAACTTTCAGTTCGTACAGCGTTAAAAATATCAACTGCAGCTACAGCTGCTCTTTGCAAAATAACAATTTTGTTCAACTGCTTAATTTTGCAAGTTGTATATTTACAATACAATACTCTTTACATGTATCTAGTTTCTATTTTGCTTGTTGTTGCACCGATTTTCGCATTTCTTATCGTGGCACAAACACCTTTTGTTTGCATCTTCCACAAAGACCCTGCAGTATCCGCGGTGTTGCCGAGTGACATGTTCTCTTTTACATTGGAAAATTGTGTCTGTTATCAGATAAGAAGCTTTTTTTAATTTGCTTATAGTCACACACTATGTTCAGTCATGAGATAACATATTAATAACAATAAATAAACGACCATGTACAGGGTGTATCAAAAACGTATTTACAACTTTGAAAAATCATATAATTTAATTCATATTACCTACAGAAGTGATTGTAGTGAGATTTTGCACGGAAATACATCACGTTTTGTCCCGCATAGTTCGCTAGTGCCGAATCGCACCGTAAGGAGTGCTAGCGGCAGTTGCGTTTAAGATGGCTGCCTTCACTGGACACGAGCGTGCTAGCTGTATGTTTTGGTTTGAAGAATCGCAGCCGGCGACAACAGTTCAGCGTAATTTCCGTACCAAGTACGCTAAAGATCCTCCTAGTAGGCCTACAATTTATGAGTGGCATAAATGTTTTGCAGAAACACGGTCTCAGTGACCGCTTTCCACGTCAATGGATTGGCCGTGATGTGCCAATAGTATGGGCCCCACGTTCCCCAGACCTGACACTACTCGTTTTTTTTTTGGGGGGGGGGGGAGATTCATCAACGATACGATCTTTGTGCCTCCTGTTCTACCTTATCTATCTGAACTAAGAGTGAGAATTTACGCCGCCTCTGAGCAACTTACACTTGCAATGTTTCAGCGAGTTAGGGAAGAAACTGACTACCGATGGGATGTGTGCAGGATAACCAACGGGAGCCACATACAACATCTTTATTTGAAGGCAAAAAAAACTAAAAACAACATTAAACCCAGATCTACAACTGCTTGCAATAAATCTATATGAATTTTTAAAGTTGTAAGGCCTTTTTTTAAAGATTTTCGGTTTCATACTAATTGTGAGCTCTGCATACTCAGCCGGCCGGGGTGGCCGAGCGATTCTAGGTGCTACAGTCCGGAACCGCGCGACCGATACGGTCACAGATTCGAATCCTGCCTTGGGCATGGATGTGTGTGATGTCCTTAGGTTATTTAGGTTTAAGTATTTCTAAGTTCTAGGGGACTAATGACCTCAGAAGTTAAGTCCCATAGTGCTCAGAGCCATTTCTTTCTGCATACTCATTGTGAGCTCTGCATCACATAAGTCAAAAATGATAGAAATGGCTCTGAGCACTACGGGACATAACATCTGAGGCCATCAGTCCCCTAGAACCTAGAACTACTCAAACTTAAATAACCTAAGGACATCACACACAACCATGCCCGAGGCAGGATCCGAACCTGCGACTGTAGCGATCGCGCGGTTCTATACTGAAGCGCCTAGAACCGCTCGGCCACAACTGCCAGCAAATAAGTCAATTCTTCTGCCTTTATTTGTTATAAATGTCATTAAATACGACAGATTTACTATATTTGAGTAAAGTATATAATATTAATTTCTTAATATAAAATTTGCAGTTTATTTTTCTAATATTCAATATAATTTGTTAAAAATTCCAGAATTTTTACTGTAAATAACATAGGCAGCACACACTCATTACATTCATGCTAAGCAATTTCATTTGCTTTCAGCCGTACAAAAGCTTAAATTAAAAATATGTGTTGTATATACGCAAATAACTACAGCATTTTTTTCAAAACTTGTTAGCAAAATGTAAATACCTCAATCGGTTACGTTTTTCATTAACACACAAAATAAAAATTGTTTGTGCCACGATTATAAACGCGAGAACTGGAGTACTGAAAATCAGAATATAAAGTAATTCTACATAATGGCTATTACATTGTAAATATACTACTCGAGAATTGAGGCAGTTAAACAAAACTGATATTTTGCGCAGGGAATATGCAACGTCCAAATTGCTGTGGACATTCTTAACGTTGTGCCAACAGAAATTCGATACACATATTACTGCAAATGAAGATGGGGCAAAGCGTGAAGCGCGTATTGGCATAAAAATCATAGCAGAGGCTGGTTGGTGTGTTTTTTATAACAATATAATCCACGATCACGGACCTCTTAGAACCATTAAAATGGGCAAATTAATCTGGATTTCTGGGGCATGGTAAGTCTGTTTCTTGTAGAAACCTCTTTCCTGTTATCGACTAATGTGTCAGCCTGATTTATTCAGCACGGAAGTCCCCATACATGCACCAGTAGAGGTTTAAATATGGTTTAGCGATTTTCGCCACGTTTAAATCCAAAGGTCGTTTGAACACACTGGAATAGTAAAGTGTAGCAGTAATTAATGGAAATCCGGTAGATATGTCAAAATTTTATAGATCCGTCGTTCATAGTGTTGCAACATATTGCGTAATCTTGATAATGAAGAAGGACTGTTGATGTGTCGCCGGTGGACACAGGCAGGGGAAAGCGAGCTGAATTGATAGTTAACCGAGCCCTCGTTACAGTGTGGCAGCCACACGTGTCGCACCTACAAGGCTTTGTGAACTGCTAACAACGACAGCGATTGCTCCGTTACATTCTGTTCCGGCCAGCGAACGCGCTGTGTTCAGCCTCGAATAGTTTGTCCTGCTAAGGCGTGGACACGGGTACGCACGACGGGAGAACAGGTTTCGCACCTGAAATGGTCAAGGAATTAAGTCCGCTGCTGCACCGGAAATTCCCGGCCCCATGTCCGCCACTGCGACGTAATACCGGCAGCCAAACAGGTGAAAGTTGATAGTTTTAAGTGAGCCGCGGAAACATGTTTACCTGTAGTCTCTAATAGTAGCCCCCGGTTCTTTAAAACGTCTGATTACTTTACAAATGAGTTAGTTTATTAAATATTTGCCTTTAAGAATGTTATCAAGAAAAGTTTTTCGAGAGGTTTGAAATTATGCTTAAAGTTTGTTGTCAGTCGGTAAATGCTCTCATTGTGAAAGACTGGATGAATATAAACTGGTTAACTTGCGTTCCATTCTAAGCAAAAACATTTTTTTTCGCTTACTTATTGTTTATACTGCCTGTCATACAATGATACAATGCTGCAGGTACATTCAGTGATGCACTTAAATACAGTCTGAAAATCAACAGAGTGAGTAACAAATAAAACGTGATGAGTTAAGTTTTAATGCACGCCATTTGAACCAAACGCTTGTTTTTGTCGCAACTAAATGTTTGTGACTTCATATTTCGAAAGCTATGTGTCATGAAATAATACTATTTTCCACGTTCATTCAGTGATATACATGGATACAATGTGCAAAGTGTGTTACGAATGGAGCTAGTAATAAAAAAATTAATTAATTAAAGTATCATGCGTGGTGCAGTAGTTTCACTGTACGAACAGCTTCTCTCCTTTCATCATTTTGTGAGGAGGTGTCAGCGACAAAAAGTTTCGAAAGTGTTTGCAGTAATACGTAAGGTGTGTTGGAAGTTGCTAAGTGCTCTCAACCACAACTACTTGATGCATGAAGTCCAGACATGTGCATGCTGTCACTTACGTTCATCGAGAAAAACACAAAGTTTCTAATGGAAATTTGTCTTGTAAAATTTTAACGTAAGATTACAATTCTTAATGAGTAGATTATGAGAGCGTTCTAAATTTCGTTCAGTAACTACACGAATTATTGAAACTCGAAATTTGTTGCTCGTGGAAGCTGTTAGACAGGAAACGTGCAAATGGAGCTGGGCACCGTGCTTCGGATTCCGGAACAGTCGTTTAGGGATTCAAATGTCTCAACTTTTCATAAAACCAATCTGCACTAAATTCGTAGTACTCTTAACGATACATGCACTTTAGCTGTAGCCAGACGTGCTACAGCTAGTGGTTTTTTGCTCTCTCTGGGACGTAGAACGGGATATGGAAAAGACAACAGTAACTGATAAACTGGTTACTGGAACATGAAAACGATGTTCTGATAGGTGAAAGTACAAAACACGTGTGAAGTTAAATGTTAATTCTACTAAGTATAGATCATCATTGTTTTGCACGAAAAAATGTCAACATCGGATCCTACCTTTTTTTTCATTGCATTTCATAGTCAAAATACTGAATGTACACTACTGGCCATTAAAATTGCTACACCACGAAGATGGCGTGCTACAGACTCTAGTGTGATTAGCTTTTCAGAGCAAGGTTGGCGCCAGTGGCGACACCTACAACGTGCTGGCTCAAATGATTCAAATGGCTCTGAGCACTATGCGACTTAACTTCTGAGGTCATCAGTCACCTAGAACTTAGAAATAATTAAACCTAACTAACTAGGAGTTCGTGAATAGAGATCCTCAAAAATATAGCTCGCTCTGATCGCTCATTGAATTCTGACCGCCGCAAATAAAGCCGCCGAAGTTGATGCCCTGTTCCCCGACTTCCGGAAGCCATTCGGTATAGTTTTTCACAGCCGATCAGGAGACGAAATAAGAGGTTAGCGAAATCGGACCAGATATAAACTTGGATTGACGGCTTTCGAGGAGATAAAACTCAGAATTTTATTTTAACGGAATGAATTCGGCAGACGTGAAGCTAATTTATGCGAAGTACAGCAATGGAGTGTTATAGGGCCATTTGCTGTTTAGAGTATACATAAATCACCTAATGGATGACGTTGGAAGTTCTATGAGATTTTTCGCATATTGTGCTGCTGTAAATGGGAAGGCTGCAAAGCCTCGTAGCGAAATTCGATATCAGCAATTCTTGCAGTGACTGGTTATTAGCGCTGACTGTAAATAAATCTATCAAATTGCACATATATAGGAGAACAGATTCACCACTCTTCTAGTACAGCATTAGTGAAAAAGAATTGGAAACAGAAGCAACCACCGAGCGAAGTGGCGCAGTGATTAGCACACTGGACACGCATTCCGTAGGACGACGGTTCAAACACGCGTCCGGCCATCGTGATTTAGGTTTCCCGTGATATCCATAAACCTCTTCAGGTAAATGCCGGGACGGTTCGTTTGAAAGGTCACGGCCGACTTTCTTCCCAATCCTTCCCTAATCCGATGGGACCGATGATCTCACTGTTTGGTCTCCTCCACAAAATCAACCAACAGACCAGAAGCAACCATAAAATACAGTGCAGGGCAAATAAAATGAAGCACCCAGAAGAGCTGATCGGATGCCAACGTAACGTCGTATATACAGGGTGGTCCATTGATCGTGACCAGGCCAAATATCTCTCGAAACAAGCGTCAAACGAGAAAAACTACAAAGAACGAAACTCGTCTAGCTTGAAGGGGGAAACCAAATGGCGCAATGGTTGGCCCGCTAGATGGCGCTGCCATAGGTAAAACGGATGTCAACTGCGTTTTTTTAAAATAGGAACCCCCATTTTTATTACATATTCGTGTAGTACGTAAAGAAAAATGAATGTTTTAGTTGGACCACTTTTTTCGCTTTGTAATAGATGGCACTGTTATAGTCACAAAAATACGACTCACAATTTTAGACGAACATTTGGTAACGGTTAGGTTTTTTATATTAAAATACAGAATGTCTGTACGTTTGAACATTTCTTTTGGTTCGTTCCAATGTGATACATGTACCTTTGTGAACTTACCATTTCTGAGAACGCATGCTGTTACAGCGTGATTACCGGTAAATACCACATTAATGCAATAAATGATCAAAGTAATGTCCGTCAACCTCAATGCATTTGGCAATACGTGTGACGACATTCCTCTCAACAGCGAGCAGTTCGCCTTCCGTAATGTTCGCACATGCATTGACAATGCGCTGACGCATGTTGTCAGGCGTTGTCGGTGGATGACGATAGTAAATATCCTTCAACATTCCCCACAGAAAGAAATCCGGGGACGTCAGATCCGGTGAACGTGCGGGCCATGGTTGTTAGTAGGCTGTTTAGGTTTTTTGTTGGTAACGCCACGTAACGGAGGGGTATCTGTTGAGAGGCCAGAAAAACGTGTGGTTCCTGAAGAGGGGCAGCAGCCTTTTCAGTAGTTGCAAGGGCAACAGTCTGGAAGATTGACTGATCTGGCCTTGTAACAATAACCAAAACGGCCTTGCTGTGCTGGTACTGCGAACGGCTGAAAGCAAGGGGAAACTACGGCCGCAATTTTTCCCGAGGGCATGCAGCTTTACTGTATGATTAAATGATGATGGCGTCCTCTTGGGTAAAATATTCCGGCGGTAAAATAGTCCCCCATTCGGAACTCCGGGCGGGGACTACTCAAGAGGATGTCGTTATCAGGAGAAAGAAAACTGGCGTTCTACGGATCGGAGCGTGGAATGTCAGATCCCTTAATCGGGCAGGTAAGTTAGAAAATTTAAAAAGGGAAATGGATAGGTTAAAGTTAGATATAGTGGGAATTAGTGAAGTTCGGTGGCAGGAGGAACAAGACTTCTGGTCAGGTGACTACAGGGTTATAAACACAAAGTCAAATAGGGGTAATGCAGGAGTAGGTTTAATAATGAAAAAAAATAGGAATGCGGGTAAGCTACTACAAACAGCATAGTGAACGCATTATTGTGGCCAAGATAGATACGAAGCCCACACCTACTACAGTAGTACAAGTTTATATGCCAACTAGCTCTGCAGATGACGAAGAAATTGAAGAAATGTATGATGAAATAAAAGAAATTATTCAGATAGTGAAGGGAGACGAAAATTTAATAGTCATGGGTGACTGGAATTCGAGTGTAGGAAAAGGGAGAGAAGGAAACGTAGTAGGTGAATATGGATTGGGGCTAAGAAATGAAAGAGGAAGCCGCCTCGTAGAATTTTGCACAGAGCACAACTTAATCATAGCTAACACATGGTTTAAGAATCATGAAAGAAGGTTGTATACATGGAATAACCCTAGAGATACTAAAAGGTATCAGATAGATTATATAATGGTAAGACAGAGATTTAGGAACCAGGTTTTAAATTGTAAGACATTTCCAGGGGCAGATGTGGACTCTGACCACAATCTATTGGTTATGAGCTGTAGATTAAAATTGAAGAAACTGCAAAAAGGTGGGAATTTAAGGAGATGGGACCTGGATAAACTGAAAGAACCAGAGGTTGTACAGAGTTTCAGGGAGAGCATAAGGGAACAATTGACAGGAATGGGGGAAAGAAATACAGTAGAAGAAGAATGGGTAGCTTTGAGGGATGAAGTAGTGAAGGCAGCAGAGGGTCAAGCAGGTAAAAAGACGAGGGCTAGTAGAAATCCTTGGGTAACAGAAGAAATATTGAATTTAATTGATGAAAGGAGAAAATATAAAAATGCAGTAAATTAAGCAGGCAAAAAGGAATACAAACGTCTCAAAAATGAGATTGACAGGAAGTGCAAAATGGCTAAGCAGGGATGGCTAGAGCACAAATGTAAGGATGTAGAGGCTTATCTCACTAGGGGTAAGATAGTTACTGCCTACAGGAAAATTAAAGAGGCCTTTGGAGATAAGAGAACCACTTGTATGAACATCAAGAGCTCAGATGGAAACCCAGTTCTAAGCAAAGAAGGGAAAGCAGAAAAGTGGAAGAAGTATATAGAGGGTTTATACAAGGGCAATGTACTTGAGGACAATATTATGGAAATAGAAGAGGATGTAGATGAAGGTGAAATGGGAGATACTATACTGCGTGAAGAGTTTGACAGAGCACTGAAAGACATGAGTCGAAACAAGGCCCCCGGAATAGACAACATTCCATTGGAACTACTGACGGCCTTGGGAGAGCCAGTCCTGACTAAACTCTACGATCTGGTGAGCAAGATGTATGAAACAAGCGAAACACCCTCAGACTTCAAGAAGAATATAATAATTCCAATCCCAAAGAAAGCAGGTGTTGAGAGATGTGAAAATTATCGAACAATCAGTTTAATAAGCCACAGCTGCAAAATACTAACACGAATTCCTTACAGACGAATGGAAAAACTAGTAGAAGCCGACCTCGGGGAAGATCAGTTAGGATTCCGTAGAAATACTGGAACACGTGAGGCAGTACTGACCTTACGACTTATCTTAGAAGAAAGATTAAGGAAAGGCAAATGTACGTTTCTAGCATTTGTAGACTTAGAGAAAGCTTTTGACAATGTTGACTGGAATACTCTCTTTCAAATTCTAAAGGTGGCAGGGGTAAAACACAGGGAGCGAAAGGCTATTTACAATTTCTACAGAAACCAGATGGCAGTTATAAGAGTCGAGGGACATGAAAGGGAAACAGTGGTTGGGAAGGGAGTAAGAGAGGATTGTAGCCTCTCCCCGATGTTATTCAATCTGTATATTGAGCAAGCAGTAAAGGAAACAAAAGAAAAATTCGGAGTAGGTATTAAAATCCAGGGAGAAGAAATAAAAACTTTTAGGTTCGCCGATGACATTGTAATTCTGTCAGAGACAGCAAAGGACTTGGAAGAGCAGTTGAATGGAATGGACAGTGTCTTGAAAGGAGGATATAAGATGAACATCAACAAAAGCAAAGCGAGGATAATGGAATGTAGTCGAATTAAGTCGGGTGATGCTGATGGTATTAGATTAGGAAATGAGACACTTAAAGTAGTAAAGGAGTTTTGCTATTTGGGGAGCAAAATAACTGATGATTGTCGAAGTAGAGAGGATATAAAATGTTGACTGGCAATGGCAAGCAAAGCGTTTCTGAAGAAGAGAAATTTGTTATCATCGAGTATAGATTTAAGAGTCAGGAAGACGTTTCTGAAAGTACAGGGCTATTACAAATGATTGAAGCGATTTCATAAATTCACAGTAGCTCCATTCATTGACATATGGTCACGACACACTACAGATACGTAGAAAAACTCATAAAGTTTTGTTCGGCTGAAGCCGCACTTCAGGTTTCTGCAGCCAGAGCGTCCGAGAGCGCAGTGAGACAAAATGGCGACAGGAGCCGAGAAAGCGTATGTCGTGCTTGAAATGCACTCACACCAGTCAGTCATAACAGTGCAACGACACTTCAGGACGAAGTTCAACAAAGATCCACCAACTGCTAACTCCATTCGGCGATGGTATGCGCAGTTTAAAGCTTCTGGTTGCCTCTGTAATGGGAAATCAACGGGTCGGCCTGCAGTGGGCGAAGAAACGGTTGAACGCGTGCGGGCAAGTTTCACGCGTAGCCCGCGGAAGTCGACGAATAAAGCAAGCAGGGAGCTAAACGTACCACAGCCGACGGTTTGTAAAATCTTACGGAAAAGGCTAAAGCAGAAGCCTTACCGTTTACAATTGCTACAAGCCCTGACACCCGATGACAAAGTCAAACGCTTTGAATTTTCGGCGCGTTTGCAACAGCTCATGGAAGAGGATGCGTTCAGTGCGAAACTTGTTTTCAGTGATGAAGCAACATTTTTTCTTAATGGTGAAGTGAACAGACACAATGTGCGAATCTGGGCGGTAGAGAATCCTCACGCATTCGAGCAGCAAATTCGCAATTCACCAAAAGTTAACGTGTTTTGTGCAGTCTCACGGTTTAAAGTTTACGGCCCCTTTTTCTTCGGCGAAAAAGACGTTACAGGACACGTGTATCTGGACGTGCTGGAAAATTGGCTCATGCCACAACTGGAGACCGACAGCGCCGACTTCATCTTTCAACAGGATGGTGCTCCACCGCACTTCCATCATGATGTTCGGCATTTCTTAAACAGGAGATTGGAAAACCTATGGATCGGTCGTGGTGGAGATCATAATCAGCAATTCATGTCATGGCCTCCACGCTCTCCCGACTTAACCCCATGCGATTTCTTTCTGTGGGGTTATGTGAAAGATTCAGTGTTTAAACCTCCTCTACCAAGAAACGTGCCAGAACTGCGAGCTCGCATCAACGATGCTTTCGAATTCATTGATGGGGACATGCTGCGCTGAGTGTGGGAGGAACTTGATTATTGGCTTGATGTCTGCCGAATCACTAAAGGGGCACATATCGAATATTTGTGAATGCCTAAAAAAACTTTTTGTGTTTTTGTATGTATGTGCAAAGCATTGTGAAAATATCTTAAATAATAAAGTTACTGTAGAGCTGTGAAATCGCTTCAATCATTTGTAATAACCCTGTATTTGTATGGAGTGTAGCCATGTATGGAAGTGAAACATGGACGATAAATAGTTTGGGCAAGAAGAGAATAGAAGCTTTCGAAATGTGGAGCTACAGAAGAATGCTGAAGATTAGATAGGTAGATCACATAACTAATGAGGAAGTATTGAATAGGATTGGGGAGAAGAGAAGTTTGTGGCACAACTTGACCAGAAGAAGGGATCGGTTGATAGGACATGTTCTGAGGCATCAAGGGATCACCAATTTAGTATTGGAGGGCAGCGTGGAGGGTAAAAATTGTAGAGGGAGACCAAGAGATGAATACACTAAGCAGATTCAGAAGGATGTTGGTTGCAGTAGGTACTGGGAGATGAAGCAGCTTGCACAGGATCGACTAGCATGGAGAGCTGCATCAAACCAGTCTCAGGACTGAAGACCACAACAACAACAACAAAAACAACGCCACGTAGCGCTCTGTATGAATATCACTGACTGTGCTGTGTGCAGTCTGTGGCTGGTTGGCATTGTTGGAATATTGCTATTGTAGTGTTGGGCAGTTAGATGTGAACAGCGCGTAGCGTTGCGCAGTTGGAGGTGAGCCGCCAGCAGTGGTGGATGTGGGGAGAGAGATGGCAGAATTTTAAGAGCGGACGATATGGACGTGTGTCCGCCAGAAAGAGTAAATTTGTAATACTGGATATCATGAACATCGAGTAACGAAGATTTTTGTGAGGTAAGTGATTCATGAAAGGTATAGGTTATTGTTAGACAGGGCCATTTTTTGTAGGGATTTTTGAAAGTCAGATTGCATTGCGCTAAAAATACTGTGTGTCAGTTTAAGTACAGTCATTTATAATTTTCCTAAGGGGACGTTTCATGGTATGGTGTTTCGACGACCAATCGACCTGTCATGAAATATGCTATTCAATACCGCTTCAACCGCAGGCGAGCTATGTGCCGGACATCCATCATGTTGGAAGTGCATCGGCATCTTGTAGTAACATCGGTAGAACATAACGTAGGAAATCAGCATACATTGCACTATTTAGATTGCCATCGATAAAATGGGAGCCAATTATCCTTCCTCCCATAATGTCGCACCATACATTAACCCGCCAAGGTCGCTGACGTTCCACTTGTCGCAACCATCGTGGATTTTCCGTTTCCCAATAGTGCAAAAATTTTGTCATCGTCCAGTAATTTCTCTTGTGCCCAGTGGCAGAACTGTACACGACGTTCAAAGTCATGCAATTCCTGGTGCATATAAATATGGTACGGGGGCAATCGATGTTGATGTAGCATTCTCAGCACCGACGTTTTTGAGATTCCCGATTCTCGCGCAGTTTGTCTGCTACTGATGTGCGGATTAGCCGCAACAGCAGCTAAAACACCTACTTGGGCATCATTTGTTGCAGGTCGTGGTTGACGTTTCACATGTGGCTGTACACTTCCTGTTTCCTTAAATAACGTAACTATCCGGCGTACGGTGCGGACACTTGGATGATGTCGTCCAGGATACCGAGCAACATACATAGCACACGCCCGTTGGGCTTTTTGACCACAATAGCCATACATCAACACGATATCGACCTTTTCCGCAATTGGCAAACGGTCCATTTTAACAGGGGTAATGTATCACGAAGCAAATACCGTCCGTACTGGCGGAATGCTACGTGATACCACGTACTTATACGTTTGTGACTATTACAGCGCCATCTATCACAGAGGGAAGAAAGTGATCCAACTAAAACATTCATATTTCTTTACGTACTATACGAATATGTAATAAAAATGGGGGTTCCTATTTAAAAAAGAAACGCAGTTGATATCAGTTTGATCTATGGCAGAGCCATCTAGCAGGCCAACCATACCGCCTTCTGATTTCCCCCTTCAAGCTAGACAGGTTTCGTTGTTTGTAGTTTTTTCGTTTGACGTTTATTTCGTGAGATATTTGGCCCGGTCACGATCAATGAACCACCCTGTGTACACACCATTGGCGGATTAGAATAGCAATCCTCTGTGACATGTAGACCGGCCACTGCTGTGCATTAGGGTCTTTTTGTGTTTAGCGTTGTTACCAGGCCTAAACGGTCGTGAACAGAGTCAGATGTTCAGTGATCAATGTGAAGGACAGGGAAATGCCGCGTACTCGTATGAGACAGCGTTATCAGCACCTGACAGAATGCGAAAGAAGTCTCATCATGGGTTTGTCTCGCTGGACGGCTGGTCGAATCGTGAAATATGCAGATTTATGGGGAATCCGCATTCGACAGTGTCCTGATTGGATTGTACGTGTATATGAGATAGGTACGCTCGTCGTCAATGTTCTGGTCGACTAGTACAAAGTAGGATCGCCGTTTCCGTAACCCTTTCGCATCTGCGCCTGCCATACGACAATAAATAATGGACTGAAAACAACATTCTGTGTCGTCCCGTACCATTCGTTGGAGAATAGCAGAAGCTCAACTTGGGAATTACTGTCTATATGTAGGTAGCTGTTAACACCAAAACACAAACGGCTGCGTTCCTGGCGGTGTCGCGACTGGAAAACATGGACTGCTGATGAATGGCATCATGTTGTGTTCAATGATGCATCGCAATCCTGCACTACCCTGGATGGCCATCAGCGACGAGTATGTCGTCAACCTGGGATGAGGTCCCTTCATTCCAGTGTTCTGGAGAGGCACAGCGGTGTTAACTCCTGGTGTAATGGTGTGTGGAGCCATGAAGTATGACTTCAGTTCGTAGCACTTACATCGATTAGAAGTAGGTTTATTTTATGTAACTGTGTATCTTCAATTTATGAAGTGTGTATTCCGTTTTGTTTAAACTCCTTGATCTATCGCTAGAAAATTAGACTTTTGATTAATATTTTCAATAAATACTGCATTTCACAATACAAAAATGCTGTTTTTTTTATTTCAGTCAACACGTAGTTGCTATTAATTTTAATATTTGCCCCTAAAAAAATTTAATAGAAACTAGTTCTGTGTAGTTTAGTTAGAACGCGTTCTTACTAGTTGAAACTAGTTGACACTGATAGCCTTACTTACAACTAGAATTTACAGCTGGGCAAAAGGGAAAGTCAGTTAAAACCAGTTTTAACTAGGCAAAACGCGTTTTGACGAAGTGGCCCAGTATAAACTAGTTTTAACTAGTAAGAAAGCGTTCTGACTAAAAACGGGTTTTGACTTTAATATATATATAAAAGAAAACAAAAGAATATGTTTAAATGACAAATTATTATAATACTAGTATGTGAATGTAGACTTTTCCGGTGTATACTGCTGATGAAATCTTTTCGGACTTCCATCCGGGTAGCTGCGTCGAAAATCCGCGACGTTCGATGAGTGTCATTCTCATCATCTTCTGGCGACGATTTTATAGAGCATTCGTACATCAAAAGCCGTGAGTACGGTTCGCCGCCATGTCGCCTGCCACCAATCTTCGCCACTGCTTCACAAATTCCATACGTTCAGTTATGTAATGGATATGGGCATGGACCAGTTAATTTGTGTGTTGTTTCAATAATAACCATATAAAACCTAAATGGTAATAACCATATTTTCAATCCTGATCACGAACCTACGCAGAGTTATCACCTAAGTATTACTAAAACCGAGTATCCTGATTTCATTGAACAATTCTTGCACTCATGTGTTTAAAATTGTTTTTTGTCTAAAGTAAAAGGTGTAGTAAAAGTTAAAGCTAAAACCACAAAAGTGAAGTTGGATAGGCTTTTGCTAAAGTATCCGTAGTTTCCAGAATGAGATTTTGACTCTGCAGCGGAGTGTGCGCTGATATGAAACTTCCTGGCAGACTAAAACTGTGTGCCCGACCGAGACTCGAACTCGGGACCTTTGCCTTTCGCGGGCAAGTGCTCTACCATCTGAGCTACCGAAGCACGACTCACGCCCGGTCTCACAGCTTTACTTCTGCCATTATCTCGTCTCCTACCTTCCAAACTTTACAGAAGCTCTCCTGCGAACCTTGCAGAACTAGCACTCCTGAAAGAAAGGATACTGCGGAGACATGGCTTAGTCACAGCCTGGGTGATGTTTCCAGAATGAGATTTTCACTCTGCAGCGGAGTGTGCGCTGATATGAAACTTCCTGGCAGACTAAAACTGTGTGCCCGACCGAGACTCGAACTCGGGACTTTTGCCTTTCGCGGGCAAGTGCTCTACCATCTGAGCTACCGAAGCACGACTCACGCCCGGTCTTACAGCTTTACTTCTGCCAGTATCTCGTCTCCAACCTTCCAAACTTTACAGAAGCTCTCCTGCGAACCTTGCAGAACTAGCACTCCTGAAAGAAAGGATACTGCGGAGACATGGCTTAGTCACAGCCTGGGTGATGTTTCCAGAATGAGATTTTCACTTTGCAGCGGAGTGTGCGCTGATATGAAACTTCCTGGCAGACTAAAACTGTGTGCCCGACCGAGACTCGAACCGGGACCTTTGCCTTTCGCGGGCAAGTGCTCTACCATCTGAGCTACCGAAGCACCGAAGCACTTGCCCGCGAAAGGCAAAGGTCCCGAGTTCGAGTCTCGGTCGGGCACACAGTTTTAGTCTGCCAGGAAGTTTCATATCCGTAGTTTATTACAAAATATAGTTTTGTAGGATTACAGTGCAAGATTGTGTAAACATTATTGAAAAGAATACCTGCTTCGCAGGTAATTAAAGGCAAATACATACAAATCTTTAACAAATAGATTTACAATAGTAATGATAGAAGTGAAGTTATGTTCATTTTCAAAGTTAGTGTGGTTTTGGTTTCTATAATGAATGGTTCCCTTTTTGAACTTAATTAAACCGTGTGTTGTATTTTATTGTTTGGCAAAGTAATTTATGAACTACTTCACTATTGGAATAACCAAAGAGTTTTGACTTCTGAAACTACATTAGTTTATGGGTCCTATCATGTTCGCCTAGTAAGAAAAAATTGTTACGAAGGTAAACTTCTATACGTGGAGGATCTGAAGCAATGTATTTATGATGTTAAGCATTTTTATTTGTGTTTTTCATGTCAGTCAGGATAGAAGCCCCTCATGTCCAAACTTAGTTCTGCACTTCATGCAGTGACATTTCAGTAATTGATTAAGTAATGCTCTTGAGTGTTCTCTCCCAAGGTTAAAGTCCGTTTGATTTTTCTGTTAATTTCACCAAATTCGAACAGTCGGATACCTTTGTCCATTATAAACACGCGCGGTCAATCTTCGAAATTCTCTCAGAGAGTAACATTAGCGGGTTTCACGGCACGTTAGAATAAAATAAGTTAGTGTTATAGTGCCTTTCCCGTGACAGGACTAAAGGTTCGGTTACTAGGGAAATAGGTTAGTGTTATAAGTTCGCGGGTGGTAGTGACTGAGGGACTTCTGTCGCCACACCGGTACCTCCGTCCTCATACGTTCCCGCTCACGCGTTATTATAACGGTGTCGTTTCTCAACATGGCAGAGCCTGTCCGTACTTAGTACTTTCCCCTGTGAATTGACCGTATGAATTGCCCGCGTGATGTTGAGGTACTCCCACAGACGACAAGATCCTCAGATCTTTCCCCAGTAGAACGTGTGTGGGGCCAGTTCGGACGTTAGCTCCATGCCAGCTGGAACAGTTGCGTGTAAGCTTATCACAAGATAGGAAACAATGACTGATACCATTTCCAGCCAAGCTAGAAGGGGTGCGACGTCATACTAAAAAAATTCTCATACTGCGACGTTCTTTGTAAATCTGACTCACTTTTGCAATTGCTGAAATAACATCCTACACGCTCTCAGCCAGTGAAACACTTCGTTTGCTCCTCCTATTCTTGGTGCATTACTTTTCCTATCAGAGTACCTGGGAGTTATCATCCTGGACGACCTGAAGTGGAGTGAGTACATGAAACAAATTGTACGAAGAGCATATGTCAGGCTGAAATTCATTGGAAGGATCCTAAGGAGAAGTAATTCACCCGCTTATGAAGTGGTAAACAAATCAATTTTTCGGCGGATTGTTGAGAATTGTTCATCATTTTGGGACCCTTATCAAGTAGGGTTGACAGAGAAGATAGAGGAAATCCAACGAAGAGCGGGGCCTTTCGGCACGTGATCCTTTAGTAAGCACGGGAGTGTTACAAAGATGCTCAGTTATCTCCAGTGATGATAAAAATGTTCGGATGTGTGTGAAATCTTATGGGACTTAACTGCTAAGGTCATCAGTCCCTAAGTTTACACATTACTTAACCTAAATTATCCTAAAGACAAACACACACACATGCCCGAGGGAGGAGTCGAACCTCCGCCGGAACCAGCCGCACAGTCCATGACTGCAGCGCCCTAGACCGCTCGACTAATCCCGCGCAGCGATAATTGATACAAACTCTACGTTCGAAGAAGACTCGGGGGACGTACTACTTCTTCCCATACGTCTCGCGAAATGACCACGACGAAAAGATCGGAGATTAGAGCACGTAATGATGTTTATCGACAGTCGTTCTTCCTAGACACTATTCGTGAATGGGATAGAGAAGGGGGGAAAAAGATAATGGTACTATAAATATATTCCTCAACATACATCTACAGCTATATCATTACTCGGCAATTCACAATTAATTGCCTGGCAGAGGGTTCATCGAACCACCTTTAAGCTACTTCTCTACTGCTATCGAGCAGCAAGTAGAAACAACGAACACTTAAATCCTTCCGCGCGAGCTCTGATTTCTCTTATTTTATTAGGATGATCATTTCTCCCTCCATTTGTAGGCGCTAACAAAATTTTTTCGCACTCTGAGGAGAAAGTTGGTTGTTAAAATTTCATCAGAAGGTCCTGCTGTAGCAAAAAAACGCCATTGTTTTAGCGACTGCGATCCAAATTCTTGCATCATACCCGTGGCACTCACTCCCCTATTCCGCGATGATACAGAACGAGCTGCCCTTCTCTTGAACTTTTTCGATGTCCTCTGTCGGTCCTATCAGATGCGGATCACACACCGCGCAGCAATACTCCAGAAGAGTGTGGACAAGCGTAGCGTAAGCAGTCTCTTTAGTACGCCTGTTACATTTTCTAAGCGTTCTGCCAACAAATCGTAGTCTTCTATTTACTTTCCCCAGAACATTTTCTCTGAGATCGTTCCAGTTTAAGTTATCCGTAACTGTAATCCCCAAGTATTTAATTGAGTTTACAAGCTTTAGATCTGTGTGATTTATCATGTATCTGAACTTTAGTGAATTCTTTTTTGAGGTAATGTAGATAACTTCACACTTTTCGTGTTTAGAGTCAACTGTCACCTTTTGCACCATACAGATAACTTGTCTAAATCATTTTACAATTCGTTTTGATCATATGATGACTTTACATTACGGTAAATGACAGTATCATCTGCAAACAATCTAAGAGGACCGTTCATATTGTCTCCTAAATCGTTTATCTATATCATGAACAGTAGGGAGCCTATAACACTTCTTTGGTGAACGCCAGATGTTACCTCTATTTTACTCGATGACTTTTCGTCAGTTGCTACGAACTGTGTTCTTTCTGACGGGAAACATGAATCCAGTCACATAACTTAGACGACACTTCACCAGCACACAATTTAATTATACCGTAAGAAGGTTTCCGCAGTATGGATGAAGATGGTAGTCTTCTGTCTTTTGAATAATTACTTAGTCGTCGGCAACAGGCAAGGTAAAGTAAATTTTCGCGTTCTGGTCTTAGAGGGACAAAATGCGCCTGACCGACTGCCGTGTCATCCTTTGCCAAAGGCGTCATTGGATACCGTGTGAAGGGTCATGTCAGCACAGCGATCTAGCAGTACCGCCAGGTTTCTTGAACTTAGAAATTGAACTAATCCAGCGAATAGCTCATCAAATGGCTTCAAGAGGTCGAATGTACACCACATCAGATCTACCAAGGAAAATTCCGTGGCAGCATCGCGAATCCAATCCAGGTCCTGCGCATGGAAGTTAGCTGCGCTGAGCACTTAGCTACTGATGTGGAGTGCAGTCGGCAAAGAGTATAGTGCATATGTGTATATTGCACGTTATTAATTCGACACCTTGGTTAACTTCACGAGTCCCTGTCTACTAGCGCCGTCCATGTACACAGAGTGATTCACCTAAGCTGTTCTTCTCGGACATTCCCTGAACCGCTTATGATATCCTAATTCTGGCTTCAGGCAAATGAATTATGAAATACCCTTTATGAAATGAGGTAGAGCATTTTTTCGTAGCTGTGTTGAGAACAGAATATCGGATCCACTTCGCTTATCTAAATTTCATTGCAGCGATAAACAAATTAAAACTGTGTGCCGGACCGAGAACCGAACTCGGGAAATTTTGCCTTTCGCTGAGCTACACAAGCATGACTCACGACGCGTCCGCATAGCTTTACTTCCCCCAGTTCCTCATCTCCTACTTTCCAGATTCCACAGAACTTCTCCTGCAAAACTTGCAAGACTAGTACTACTGGAAGAAGGGATATTGTGGATACATGGCTTAGCTACAGCCTGACGGATGTTTCCAGAATGAAATTTTCAGTCTGCTGCGTAGTGTACGCTGATATGAAGGTCCCGAGCTCGAGTTTCGGTCCAACACACTGTTTTAATCTGCCAGGAGGCTTTGGTCAAATTACAATATTTATAACTTAGGACATATCTGTTTCGAATATGAACCCGACAACTGTCTTATGCGGAAGTTCGTGATTTCGTGCCCAAACAAGTAAATACACTATGTGTTCAAAGGTATCCGGACACCTGGCTGAAAATGACTTACAAGTTCGTGGCACCCTCCATCGGTAATGCTGGAATTCCTTAGCGTTGATGACAGCTTCCACTCTCGCAGACATACGTTCAATCAGGTGCTGGAAAGTTTCTTGGGAAGTGGCAGCCCATTCTTCACGGAGCGCTGCACTGAGGAGAGGTGTCGATGTGGGTCGGTGAGGCCTGGCACGAAGTCGGCGTTCCAAAACATCCCAAAGGTCTTCTTTAGGATTAAGGTCAGGAGTTTGTGCAGATCAGTCCATTACAAGGATGTTATTGTTGTGTAACCACTCCGCCACAGGTCGCGCATTATGAACAGGTGCTCGATTGCATTGAAAGATGCAATCGACATTCCCGAATTGATCTTCAACAGTGAGAAGCAAGAAGGTGCTTAAAGCATCAATGTAGGCCTGTGCTGTGATAGTGCCATGCAAAACAACAAGGGCTGCAAGCCCCTCCACTAAAAACACGACCACACCATAGCCCCACCGCCTCCGAATTTTACTGTTCTTACTACACGTGCTGGCAGATGACACTCACGGGCATTCACCATATCCACATCCTGCCACCGGATCTCCATGTTGTGTACCGTGATTCGTCACTCCACACAATATTTTTCCACTGTTCAATCGTCCAATGAATCCGCTCCTTACACCAAGCGAGGCGTCGTTTGTCATTTACCGGCGTGATGTTTTGCTTAAGAGCAGGCACACGGGCATGAAATCCAAGTTTCCCCACCTCCCTCCTCTCATAGTACTTGCAGAGGGTCCTGATGCAGTTTGGAATTCCTGTGTGATGTAGAGATGGGGGATCCGCTCTTGAAGTAATTCATAGAGTTGAATCTTTCAAAGGAGTGAACAATCAGTGATTCAGAAAAAAAGAACGGTAGCTCCAAACGTTTCCCACGGCAGACAGAGAGAGAGAGAGAGAGAGAGAGAGAGAGAGAGAGACGGAGCATATCAGCAGCGCCTCTGCTGGTCAGAGCACAGTGCACGCCACACAACACAGCCAACGCCGGCCTCTGCCCTGCTTCTATCTTGGCTGCCTGCATTGTGCAGTGCTCCATTGGATTTTGTGTTTCACATATGCCGTGCCGTCTCTGTGCATCGTCTGCCGCGTGCAGTGTCGCACTCTGTCGGCGATCGTTTCAGTCGCACGTCCTGCCCTCTGGGCAGCTGATGCGAGCAACAGGACAGAGAGCCACCTAGCGGATAACATAGGAACTACTTGCAACAACCTGCTCGCAAGGGAACGGACGATTTGTCTCGGAGCGGGTGAGTTCACCGCTCCCCCCCACCCTCGGAACTCGCCCGTTCAACGCTCACCCCACCGTCTCGACTCTAGCCAGAGCGTTGAGCAAAGGGACTCAGGTGTCACTCTGGTCGCTGCGGTCTCAGCTCACCCAGTAATACAGTTCGCGGCTCGACCTACTCGACTCAGCGCCTCTGCATCGGAGTTCGTCCCTACTGGATATTGTTCTTCATAGTAATACCGCTATGTATATTACATTATTATGTTATGTATACATCAATTGTTTTTATTTTATTTTTATTTGTTTAAACTGATTAGATTAGGTTCCTGATGACTCCTCTTACTATAGGATTTTTATTATGGTCACTCGAATTTACGCTTTAATTACGAGCAAACCGATAAATGTATCGCAAAATGTGATACACCAATATTTTCCTTGTTTTATTCTGCGTAAGGCTATATGCAGCACTTTCGTTTTACAGTCAAATTTATATTTTACGATTTTAGGCGTCTTCGGAAGGAAACATTCACTTTAAAAATATATGGCTTGCGATGTATTTGTATGAGGTTAATGAAATTTTAATACATTATAGCCAAATATATTGTTAATGTAAATCTCAAGTTACAAAATTTTCCGATCACCCAAAAAACCACGATAGTGCAAAATAAATCAATAATCAAAAACTTTGTCATATGGTGGAAATTTCAATAAACAATACAAAATTCTTACTCATTATCTGTGTTCAAGATCAAAATACAGGTATAGTACTGGAATAAACCAAGTTTAAAGGGCAATGTGCCTTCCATTTATTTTCTACTGTAAATGAGTGGTGAGTCATGAAAAAGAGCTAATTCATTTCAGGGAGTGAACAGTTCTGATCCAATCTCTGAAAAGAACAGTTTTGCCCATCTCTAGTGTGATGGTCTCGATAGATGTCTGCTATTATACATTACAACCCTCTTCAACTGTCGGTGGTCCCTGTCAGTCAACAGATGAGGTCGACCTGTACGCTTTTGTGCTGTACGTCTCCCTTCACCTTTCACTTCACTATCACATCAGAGACAGTGGGGCTAGGGATCTTTAGGACTGTGGAAATTTCGCGTTCAGACGTATGACCCAAGTAACACCCAGTCACCTGACCACGTTCGAAGCCCGTGAGTTTGAGGCTGCTCTCTCACGATGTCTAATGACTACTGAGGTCGCTAACATGTAGCACCTTGCAGTAGTGGGCAGCACAATGCATCTAATATGAAAAACGTATGTTTTTGGGGGTGTCCCGATACTTTTGATCACATAGTGTGTGTCAAGTGAGATTAGGAGAAACAGAGACTTTTGCACCACTGTGATACCGTTATAAAAGGGGCGTAGAGGAAATGCAAATTTAGTTCTGTCAGTGTCTTTCACTTCTTGAGTTCTGACTGGTTTGAAAGAATAAATCTTTCACAAATGAAGAGGTACTAGACATACAACTTTTTAACGGAGAATGCAGAAGGAACGTGAAGAGGACAGTTGAATTTTACGAAAAGGGCCATCCCGACAGACGATATCCACATTCAGCGAATGTGCAAAACATGTCTTATTGGAAGGCCACTGGAATGCTAGGCAGAGGGTAAAGAGCAAACCTGCACCTAGTGGAATCAACGAAGTACTTGTTTTGGCACCTGTTGTTTGTAATCCCCAAGTTAGTTGTAGAGAAATTACAAGTGCCTCTTGAATAATTCAGCCAAACGTTGTCCGCCGTTTGAGCGCAAGCAACTCCCATCCGTATCATGTGACATTTCACCAGCACATTAACCAGCAGGACTGTAGAACACGCATGGAATTCCGTCTCTCAGTTCTGACACGACATCGGGACAATAGGTTCTTCCTTCAAAGAACTGTATATACCGATGAAGCTATTTTTACATATCATGGAAAGCAAAAAAAAATGGTTCAAATGGCTCTGAGCAATATGCGACTTAATTTCTGAGGTCATCAGTCACCTAGAACTTAGAACTAATTAAACCTAACCTAACCTAAGGACATCACACACATCCATGCCCGAGGCAGGATTCGAACCTGCGACCGTAGCGGTCGCTCGGTTCCAGACTGCAGCGCCTAGAACCGCACGGCCACTCTTGCCGGCCATGGAAAGCAGAACGTAAGAAATACGCATTACTTAGCCCTGAGCTTCTACACTGGCTGAACATTTGCTTCTGGATTGTTGTAGACCACGTCATTGGTTTTCATTTTATTGACCTTTAGAATTATGATACTATTGTCATTGAAAAGGCGTATTTGAAGCCGATATTTCTGTAATTAATGCAGCCATGAGAAGAAACGGAAAGAACATTCTCACAATTCATCTCGGTATAAACAGAATTACGATATCTTCAACGGTTCCGGAAATATCTACGGTCAGCAGCTTAGCTGAATACGTTGAATACTGTACGTGATGGACTGTACATCAGTCGCACGCCTTTATAAATTTTTTTGGTTCAGTTCTCTCTTCGCCTGTGCTTTCTGTAATATATGTGTGGTGCTATAAAATCCTTATCGCTTCTATTAAGCATTCGCGATACCATTTTCTTTTCATGCTTCTGTTCACTCCAGTGAAAGTATTTTCGTAGCTTATGACTGCGATGTCAGTAACCACGATGTATTCCTTCCGTTCTTCAAGTCACTATCGTACTAGTGCACACCGAGACGAAGTTGCTACAAGGCTGTTCCTTCCTAAAAAAATTTTTTCTTTCATTAGCATCTACATCTACATGATTACTCTGCAATTCACATTTAAGTGCTTGGCAGAGGGTTCATCGAACCACAATCATACTATCTCCCTACCATTTCACTCCCGAAAAGCGCGTGGGAAAAACGAACACCTAAACCTTTCTGTTCGAGCTCTGATTTCTCTTATTTTATTTTGATGATCATTCCTACCTATGTAGGTTGGGCTCAACAAAATAGTTTCGCATTCGGAAGAGAAAGTTGGTGACTGAAATTTCGTAAATAGATCTCGCCGCGACGAAAAACGTCTTTGCTTTAATGATTTCCATGCCAACTCGCGCATCATATCTGCCACACTCTCTTCCCTATTACGCGATAATACAAAACGAGCTGCCCTTTTTTGCACCCTTTCGATGTCCTCGGTCAATCCCACCTGGTAAGGATCCCACACCGCGCAGCAATATTCTAACAGAGGACGAACGAGTGTAGTGTAAGCCGTCTCTTTAGTGGACCTGTTGCATCTTCTAAGTGTCCTGCCAATGAAACGCAACCTTTGGCTCGCCTTCCCCACAATATTATCTATGTGGTCTTTCCAACTGAAGTTGTTCGTAATTTTTACACCCAGGTACTTAGTTGAATTGACAGCCTTGAGAATTGTACTATTTATCGAGTAATGGAATTCCAACGGATTTCTTTTGGAACTCATGTGGATCACCTCACACTTTTCGTTATTTAGCGTCAACTGCCACCTGCCACACCATACAGCAATCTTTTCTAAATCGCTTTGCAACTGATACTGGTCTTCGGATGACCTTACTAGACGGTAAATTACGGCATCATCTGCGAACAACCTAAGAGAACTGCTCAGATTGTCACCCACGTCATTTATATAGATCAGGAACAGCAGAGGTCCCAGGACGCTTCCCTGGGGAAGTTTGTCAAATACTTTCCTCGTTCTTTTATTAATTATTCTCGGACATACCTGTTAAGAAACCTTTAGAAGTCGTATTCCTATATAACTCTCGCAGTCACAGATTCCTCCATTCTATAGGGCAAATAGAATTCCACTCTCGTGGCACTATTTTGGCACTGGCACTATCACCTTCATGCTGCATTCATGTTATAGATTTAACAGTTTCGGCTGTAACATGTATGCTTCATACTTCAGAAATTCTACTTTGGTGCACTGACTTGCCGTTGCTTTCCTGTTTTTTTAATTGTTTCATACCCGTTTATACCTCATCTCATTCATACACGTTGGACTCTTATATTCACTGAAGGCATCGTTTCTTCCTCTTCGTCTTCTGGTTGAGTCAGTTATTCCTGGTAGCGTTTTATCCACGTTTGCTTGTGATAATTATTCTGCAGCATTTCTTTCTTGCTTGTTGGGTTGTTTCACATGTTCGTTGTCGATCCCGCATTTACTATGCACATTGTTTCCTTTAACTGATATTAATTTATCACACTATTCTTGATGAGCATTCTTTGTTCGATTCTGAAGAAGTTAATTTGATCTAGATACATCACTCGTGTTCTTCTCATTACATGTAAATTTACATGTTAAGACTCTTGTAATTCTTTAATTACTCTTTTCGGTTTGATCATTCCATATTTTGACATCATTCTTCCTCCTGCAGTTCCGCTTTTTTCGTACAGTTTCTATTACTTCTCCGTTAAAACATGGTTTGATGCTTTCAAAATCTGTGATTATGTTGTTCAGTGTAGTTTTTTATAGATACAGTCAGAGTCATTGTATAAATTTCTTTTGAAAGACAAATGTTTTGTCCTTTGTGTATGTAGATTATTCATACATTTCTCCCCTCGAGATGATAGATTTATGTTTAGTGTAACGACCAAGTGGTGTGAGTCCATGACACTTCGTCTATAGAATATAAAATATAGGCGTAAGAATTGTTAAGGTTTCATTTACGTAAATTGTACACACAGCCTTAACCGCTACTGTGACTGAACAGCAGCCAAATTAAGCAGACTTTATGTGAGTGTAAAATCGCTCTATTATACGTCCAAATGATTCCATTGTCATGAAAAAATCAGTTCATTTTCTCAGTAGAACTCTGGAATATAGTTCGACCATTTGCGCGTAAACATTGTTTATTCTCAGAGAAAGAACCGCTGAAACAGCTTCAGTTCGCCACAGCCTTTCATACTGAGATGGCGTGTTCGTTTGCCGTGTTCCACTCTCGACGCCTTAGCGTGTCCCGCTGACAGGACTGCTATATCATAGAAAGATGCGCGACCACACCACAAGGCTTTCCCCCTCACTTTCGTTTATTACATGCTCTGTCACCCTCAGATGTTATCCTCTTCAGACACAATATCTAAGAGCATAGGTCTAACATTTTCTTGATGTATTACTTTCCTCGGTAAACACAAGGCTCGACCGGCGGTGTTATCCATCACTACCGCTGTCTCTGACCCGCGTGCGTCCCATTTACGAATGCGACATCAAAAACCTGCAAGGAAAACATCTCCCAAGATCTCACATGTGCCTTTTATGTTAACTACGAGTACCTGGATGGTGCTGCATTAGTAGGTGAACTGTGTCTTTCTAACCATAACATAGTTACTGGCAAGTGAGTTTACATCTGTACAGGTAAATGATAATTTGTGCAAACAATACGAAACTTACTGAAGGTAATATTGCAAACCGTCATTAAGGCGATAGCAGACAAAAATAAAAAAAATAAAAGTAGAATATCGGAAAAAAACAAGTTCGAGGCGTGAAGAGTACAGGAAAGTGCTGCAGCTTATTACTATTATGATTTAACTTGGCTAACGAATAAAGAATGAACGATGCGCTGTAAGGATAGAAACGCGAAGGGAACAATTACTTACTTCTTCGTAAGTAAGTGAGCCGTGTATGGCTCGTGTTCCCGCCATAATGTATTTTACAACCTGTTTTTAATGTACTTCCACCTCACTACGCTAATTTAAATTACTACTGTCACTGAGCTGCTGCTTTGCCTGAGCGTGAGCGGTGCTAGCAGCACGTATCGATATATCCCTCTCGTAGTATCTTATTTCCCGATCGTTGTCTGTCGTAGGACAGTTCGGGTTGCGAGTTCGGCCAGTCAGTTGGAACGCGTTTGGAGCGAAGTCCGGACCTGCCAGTTGGGGAGTTGCAATGCGGCCCTAGTGCGGTCGGGTTGGATAAGCAGTGAGGTCTGCGTCGACGTGGCTCGCCCGACCATCGTCGCCCCGCATCACTTGAGCCGGGCCACGGTCTTGGTGGATCGTCGGTCGGTCTTCCTACCGGACGACGCGTTTTGGCTCGCCGATCGTTCATGAGTCGACTGTGTGTGTGTGTGTGTGTGTGCATCGACTCCCGTTTTGTCTTCGTGCATGCTTAGTTACTGTTGTGTATCGTTCACTTCTTCGTGCAAGTGTTTGTCAGGTTGTGTGTGTAGTGGCCGTTATTTCCACTGACGACGATTTTAGATGTTATCGGCATTCTGAGTGGAGTCAGTCGGTTGTTGTGGACGAGGGAAGTTATCTCCGTGCGGTGCAGTCGGCGGGAGCCGCTGGAAATCCCTGCGCAGTGTCGGAGCGTGTGTTGAGCTGTCCGATCGCGACGAGCTTCGTGGATCGCCGACCCAGGACGTCAAAGTTGAGTGGTGGTTTCAACTACCCAAGCCACGTCTATTCTCGTTGTTGTGGTTCGCTTCGGTGGTTTGCTGTTTGGGAGGTTTTTCGGAGAGCAGCAGCGAGTGATTCTACTGCTGAGATTTAGCTGCCATGTGGTGCAATCAGCTATTTTGGTCGACCACGATTTGAGTGAGCCAGTGGAATTTTCTGTCTTGTGGCCATTAGTGTTCTGGTTACCTGCTATGGCCAGTAATATAATTTCAGGCAGCGTCCTTTCCTCACCTGTTGTCGTTGTTCAACATGGTGTGTAATTTTGACAGCTAATACGTACTCCATTGTGGATTATTACGTTTGTAACATTGCCGGTTGGTGTTCTCATGTACTGGTTGACTTGAAGTAAGTTGTTGTGTCGGTTGGTCCGTGGCTGTCCCCTGGTTGGCTTCCGACGGATCAAGTATAGTTGGGCTCACCACCTGTCTCACCTACGTGAACGAGGGCAGACCGACCTCCTTGGAGGCCTTCTGAGTGCCACCGGTGTTTAATTATCTGTTGTCAGCTATTTTAAATTTTAGGCGTATGGTTATAGTTTGTTTCTTAAAATTTTGCTAAATTAATTTTTAAATTTATCTTTCAAGCTTTAACACTGCGGCCTTCTGCCTTTGAGGAGTACGGTAATATATTTTGAAATTTCGAAGTTTGATTGTGGCCCTCAGCCATTGGTATTGCACCTTGCATATGTTGTTTCTTTAAATTATTTTATTGCTACCTTAATTGAATTTTTGATTTTTTTAAGATTTCTTGTTGGCTTTCTGCCTTTAAAGGTCTATGGTAATATATTCTAAAATTTTGAAAATTAATTGTGGCCCTCAGCCATTTGTATTGCATTTTGTCTTTGTTGCTTTTTTAAAAATTGTTTTATTGATATCTTAAATGGATTTTATCTTGTTAAGATTTCTTGTTGGAGGCCTTCAGCCATGAAAGAGATGCTAAATTACAATAATGTCTGTCGTTTGGGAGTTCACGTCGCGAGTTCGTGTTGCGAGTTCGGGCTACCAGTCGGTTGGGGACGCGTCGGGAGCGCAGTCCGGACCTGGCAGTCGGGAAGTTGCAATGCGGCCCTAGTGCAGGCGGGTTTGAGCAGTGAGGTCTGCGTCGACATGGCTCGCCCGACCATTGCCGCCTCGCATCACTTGAGCTGGGCCACGGTCTTGGTGGATCGTCGGTCGGTCGTCCTACCGGACGACGCGTTTCGGCTCGCCGATCGTTCTTGAGTCGGCTGTGTGTGTGTGTGTGTGTGTGTGTGTGTGTGTGTGTGTGTCTGCATCGACTCCCGATTTGTCTTCGTGCGTGCTTAGTTACTGTTGGGTATCGTTCAGGTCTTCGTGCAAGTGTTTGTCAGGTTGCGTGTGTAGTGGCCGTTATTTCCACTGACGACTATTTTATCTATTGTCGGCATTTGGTTGCTGCGGACCAGGGAAGTTATCTCGAAGCGGTGCAGTCGGCTCCGTCCGCTGGCGGTCCCTGCGCATTGTCGGGGCGTGTGTGGAGCTGTCCGATCGCTACGAGACCCAGGGCGTCAAAGTTGAGCAGTGGTTTCAACTTACCAAGCCACGTCCATTCATGTTGTGTCGTTCCTTTCGGTGGTTCGCTGTGCAATTAACTGTATTGGTTGACTATAATTCAAGTGCACCAGCGGAATTTTCTGCCTTGTGGCCGTTAGTGTTCCGGTTACCTGACCTGGCCACTAATGTGATTTCACGCAGCGTCCTTTCCTCACCTGTTGTCGCTGCCCAACGCGGTATGTAGTTTTGACAGCTTTATACGTATTTCATTGTGGATAATCACGTTCGTAACTTTTCGTGTTTGAGTTCTCATGTACCGATTGGTGGCAAGCAAGTAATTTTGTCGGTCGGTCCGTGGCTGTCCCCTGTTTGGGTTCCGACGGATCAGTGTAGTTGGGCTCACCACCTGTCTAACCTAAGTGAGGGCAGACCGACCTCCGTAGTGGCTTCTGAGTACCATTCCTTTATTGCCCTTCTCACCGGTGTTTAATTGTCTGTTTATAATCTATCATAGCCAAAGTTTTAAAAAATTCTTGCTTTACTGGATTTTATGTATTTAGAAATTTGGAAAATTAACTGTGGGTCTTCAGCAGCCACTTAAATCCTTATTCTAAAAAAAATAAAAAATAAAGGAAAACCATTGCGGTCTTCTGCCTTTGAAAGGTTATGCTAATTTGTATTGTATCTGCCGGCCGCGGTGGTCGTGCGGTTCTAGGCGCTCCAGTCCGGAGCCGCGCTGCTGCTATGGTCGCAGGTTCGAATCCTGCCTCGGGCATGGATGTGTGTGATGTCCTTAGGTTAGTTAGGTTTAATTAGTTCTAAGTTCTTGGGGACTGATGACCAAAGCAGTTGAGTCCCATAGTGCTCAGAGCCATTTGAACCATTTTTTTGTATTGTATCTTGTTTATGTTTGTTTATTCACCCCTGCCTTGAGGCTCTCAGCCTCGATGTTAATTATTTTATTGCAATTTTAACTGCATGTTTTTACCACTTGAAATTTAACTTATTGCTTTAAGATTTCTGGTTTGGAGGCCTTCGGCGGTGAAGTAATTGCCTTTTTGAAACTCGTAGTTCTTTTGGTTCGGCTATGTGACGTTTTGCTTTTAAAGGTGTTATTAAAGTACAATAAATTACAATTTTGAGTGCACGTGACCTACTCCTTATTTGGCCCTTTCCACAGTCCTAATAACCTGTTCTGCCCAGAGGGTATAGCGAGCGTTTCAGTAAGGAATAGTTAAAATCTGGTAGAACTCACTAGACGGCGCGCATGAGTGTTTTTTGATTCATTTGTTGATTCATGGATTTCACCTGGCAAGGGAGGGCCTCCACGCCCTCTCGCACACCTAACCAGATACCCGTAGTGAGTAATGTAGGACCAATATAATAATAACTATAACAATAATTGAAGTGCAGCTACACACGGAGGTCCAGTGTGATTCAAATAAGAGCAGCTCGCTTTGTACTGCAGTGAAATCAGGGAAAGAGCGCCACGAATATGATACGTTAATTGGGGTGGCAATCATTAAAACAAAGGCATTTTTCCGTTGCGGAGAGATCTCGTCATGAAATTCAGATCAGCAACTTTCTCCTCATAATGTGAAAATATTTCCTTGGCGCCCATCTACATAGGGTGAATACTCATCATAATAAAATAACACAAGTGACAGCTCGCACAGAAGGATCTGTGTGTTCGTTTTTCCAGCACCCTGAGAGGGGAACAGTAAGGACACAGCTTGAAGGTGGTTCGATGAACCCTCTGCTAGGCACGTAATTGTGAATTACGGAGTAATCATGTAGATCTAGATAGATGCGTCTTTCTTACATTCACAGCATTGGAATTAACTTTTTTCCAGAGAAAATCGATCCCACATTATCGCAATAGAAGATCTAGTAAGTCTCGCTGCCATACGATAATTTCATCCCACACTGGGACTCTGTGTGCAACTGCACTTTAATTATAACTGTCTGGTACACACGAAGTTTCTAACGTTCGTACTTGTCTGATTATGTCAAACCTGTAACGTAAGATTATACCTCTTAATGATAGATCATGAGAGCATCTTAAATTTTTAAATTTGGTTAATACTTACATGAAATACTGAAAATCGAATTTATGTTGCACCTGAAAGGATACTTGCAAATAGAATGGGGAGACCGCGCGACCGATTTAGTAATGTAGATATCCGTCGGCCGCTTAATGTGGACATAACGTTTGTCAAGAAACTTTTAAAATTTGTTTGGTAACGAGATTTACATTAATAACCCTGCGTGTTCATCAGCTGTTTAGCTTTTCTTGTGTGATCCCTAAATCGATTCCTCTGGAAAATACATGACCGATTACACTCGCCACACCTGTCCTATCGTAGTTATGAAGTATCGTCAACGACGCTTTAAGGCCTTCCTTCCTTCGATACCCAGTAATTTTATGTTGATGATGGTTAGACATGTAATTTCTCTCGATACGTAACATACAAGCAGAATTTTATGTTTTTACCACAGTAACATCTGAGGCAAAATAACAGATGGTTGGCCGGCCGAAGTGGCCGAGCGGTTAAGGGCGCTACAGTCTGGAACCGCACGACCGCTACGGTCGCAGGTTCGAATTCTGCCTCGGGCATGGATGTGTGTGATGTCCTTAGGTTAGTTAGGTTTAAGTAGTTCTAAGTTCTAGGGGACTTATGACCACAGCAGTTGAGTCCCATAGTGCTCAGAGCCATTTTTGAACAGATGGTTGAAAAGAAAAAAACCTGTTACACAAATACGGCAGCAACTCTCAGAAAAATTACAAACATACTTTTAAGATGATGTTAACATCTGTCCTGTTACTTGCCATAAGTGAATATTCTATACTGTTGTTCGGAACGTTGACAACGATGATCAATATACACACACCAAAAAAAGTTTTGAATCACTCTGGTTCCCAGAAATCCTGAAGATAGACGTTGACTGTGGATGTTGTGTGACAGACATAGTCCCTTTGACTGTTCAGAGATGTCACTAAAGCCGTCCAAACATGTAGAGCAGCAGATGTACGAGCAGCGCCTATTAGACGGAGGGGGCCCCACAGCCGAACATTTCATCATTCCACGCCTCGTGTTGTCTGTAGTTCAACCATGCTTAGAGGGTCAATACCGCGCTTTGATCGCGTTCGCATTGTTACTTTGTGCCAGGAAGGGCGCGCAACAGGGGAAGTGTCCAGGCGTCTCGAGTTGACCAAAGCGATGTTGTTCGGACATGGAGGAGATACAGAGAGGCAGGAACTGTCGATGACATTCCACGCTCAGGCCACCCAAGGGCTACTACTGCTGGGGATGACCGCTACCTACGAATTATGGCTCAGAGGAACCCTGACAGCAACGCCACCATGTTTAATATTGCTTTTGGTGCTGCCACAGCACGTCGCGTTACGACTCAAACTTTGCGCAATAGGCTGCATGGTGCACATCTTCACTCCCGACGTCCATGGCGAGGTCCATCTTGCAACCACGACACAATGCAGCGCGATACAGATGGGCCCAATAACATACCGAATGGACCGCTCAGGACTGGCATCACGTTCTCTTCGCCGATGAGTGTCGCATATGCCTTCAACCAGACAATCGTCGGAGGCGTGTTTGGACGCAACCCGGCCAGGCTGAACGCCTTGGACACACTGTCCAGCGAGTACAGCAAGGTGGAGTTTCCTTGCTATTTAGGGTGGCATTATGTGGAGCCGACGTGCGCCGCTGGTGGCAATGGAAGGCGCCGTAATGGTTTTGCCATACAATCGGCAGCATATTCAAGAGGCATTCATGTTCACGGACGACAGTTCGCCCCTCCATCGTGCACATCTTGTGAATGACTTCTTTGAGGATAACGACATCGCTCGACTAGAGTGGCCAGACATGATCCCTATCGAACATGCCTGGGATAGATTCAAAAGGGCTGTTTATGGACGTCGTGACCCACCAACCACTTTGAGGGTTCTACGCCGGATTGTCATTCAGGAGTGGGACAATCTGGACCAACAGTGCCTTGATGAATTTGTGGATAATATGCCACGACGAATACAGACATGCATCAATGCAAGAGGACGTGCTACTGGGTATTAGAGGTACCGGTGTGTACAGCAACCTGGACCTCTACCTCTGAAGGTTCGTGGTACAACATGCAATGTGTGGTTTTCATGACCAATAAAAAGGGCGGAAATAATGTTTAATTGATCTCTCTCCCAGTTTTCTGTAGATGTTCCGGAATTGTCGGAACCGAGACGGTGCAAAACTCTTTTTGATTTTTGTATATAGATACAAGAGTGCACTGTCCTGGACCACTCCTGACGATACTCTTTCCTCTGATGAAGACTCGCCGTCAGTGGCAATGTACTGGATTCTATAACAAAAAATCTTCGAGTCACCCACACTTCCATATGCTTGTAGCTTAGATAACAGTCTGTGGTGGGGTACTGCGTCAAAGGATTTCCAGAAACTTAGGAATATGGAATATGTTGCCCTTCATCCAGGGTTCTCAAGATATCGTAGGAGAAAAATGTGTCGCACGAGTGTTACTTAAAAAAAACCGGAGCAGGTTTGCAGACGGAAGATTTTTTCTTTTCAAGGAAATTTATTATAATTCGGGCACCGAATATAGGCAAGAATTCTGCAGAAACCAATGGTAATGATATTGCTCTCTAATTTCCTTTCATTATTCTTATACACAAGAGTCACCACCGTTTTCTTCCAGTGGCCTGGGTCTTTGCGCTGGACAAGATACTCGCGACAAATTCAAGCTAAGGAGGCGGTCACTGCCAAAGAAATTGGGATTCCATCCGGACCTGGTGATTTATTTCTTTTGAACTCTTTCAGTTGCCTCTCAATGTTAGATATGCGTATTGCTATATCCTCCATCGGCAGTCTGTGAAAAGGTCAAGCGATGAGTTGTCTGTATGATCCTCCTGTGTTAAAGATTTTTTAAATGCTAAGTTTGAAACTTGAACTTTCGTTTTGCTGCCTTCTATTGCCACAAAAGACTAGTCGACGAGTGCCTGGCTAGAAGCCTTCGACCTACTTACCGATTTTACGAAGGCCAGCATTTCCTGAAGTAGTCGACAAAATCTTTCACTAATGTCGGTCTTCTTGTAGACGCCAAGTTCCTACTGAGTTTTGACTGTCGACATTTCTCCTCTCTTTTTTGAACTGTGAGTGCAACAATCTCTACTTCCTTAGAATTTTCCGAAGTTTGCTGTCGAACCACGGCGTGTCTTTTCGGCTCTCAACAGAGTTAATCAGGACATACAATGAGATGGCAAAAGTCAACGGATACCCCCTAACATCGTGTCGTAACTCCTTTTGCCGTGCACAGCGCAGCAACTCAACGTGACATGGATTCAACGAGTCGCTGGAAGTCCCCTGCAGTAATATTGAGTCATGCTGGCTCTATAGCCGTCCATAACTACGACAATGTCGCCGGTGCAGCATTTTGTATACGATCTGACGTGTCGATTACGGCCTGGTCGACGGGATTCATGGCGGGCGACCTAGGTGGCCAAATAATTCGCTGGAACTGTAGAGAATGTTCATCATGCCTATCGCAAACAATTGTGGCCCAATGACATTGCGAATTGTAATCTATTGAAATTACATTGTTGTTTGGATCCAAGTAGCCGAACATAACTACATCCAGTGAATGATAGGTTCAGTTGGACTAAAGGACACAGACCATTGCACGTAAACACAGCCCACAGCATTATGAAGCCACCACCAGCTTACACAATGAATTGTTGACACTTGGATCTATGGCTGCATGGGGTCTGCACCACACTCAAACACTACCATCATCTCTAACCAACTGAAATCGGGACCCATATGGACGGAGAAAGACGAAGGTAATGAGAAGTAGTAGAAATGAGAACAGCGAGAAACTTAACATCAGGATAGATGGTCACGAAGTCAATGGAGATAAGTAATTCTGCTACCTAGGCAGTAAAATAACCAATGACGGACGGAGCAAGGAGGACATCAAAAGCAGACTCGCTATGGCAAAAAAGGCATTTCTGGCCAAGAGAAGTCTACTAATATCAAATACCGGCCTTAATTTGAGGAAGAAATTTCTGAGGATGTACGTCTGGAGTACAGCATTGTATGGTAGTGAAACATGGACTGTGGGAAAACCGGAACAGAAGAGAATCGAAGCATTTCAGATGTGGTGCTATAGACGAATGTTGAAAATTAGGTGGACTGATAAGGTAAGGAATGAGGAGGTTCTATGCAGAATCGGATAGGAAAGGAATATGTGGAAAACACTGATAAGGAGAAGGGACAGGATGATAGGACATCTGCTAAGACATGAGGGAATGACTTCCATGGTGCTAGAGGGAGCTGTAGAGGGCAAAAACTGTAGAAGAAGACAGAGATTGGAATACGTCAAGTAAATAATTGAGGACGTAGGTTGCAAGTGCTACTCTGAGATGAAGAGGTTAGCACAGGAAAGGAATTCGTGGCGGGCCGCATCAAACCAGTCAGTAGACTGATGACAAAAAAAAAAAAGGACAGGCCACAGAATCCCAGTCGTCTATGGACCAAGCGATATGGTAACGAGCGCAGGAGAGGCACTGAAGATGATGTGATGTTAGGAAAGACACTCGTGTCGGTCGTCTGCTGTCATAGAAAATTAACTCTAAATTTCGTCTCAGTGTCCTAACGGATACGTTCGTCTTACGTCTGACATGGATTTCTGCGGTTACTTCAGTCAGTGTAGCTATTCTATTAGCTGATAATTGGCAACCAATGCTGTACAATCGCAATAAAGTCATGAGAAGTTCAATTGACTCTTTTATTAGAACATGTTACGCGTTTCGGGATTACACCCATCTTCAGACATCACAAACTTGAACTCATCCCTAACCAACCAGGCGTGCAGCCTTGACAAATCAAGAAAGTGTGCAATAACATATTTTTGTTCATATGTTATTGGACACTTTCTTTGAGCTATCAACGCTGCACGCCTGGTTGGTTGGGACGGAGTTGAAGTGTGTGATGTCTGAAGATGGGTGTAATACCGAAACACGTAACATGTTCTAATAAAAGAGTCAATTGACCATCTCATAGCTTTTTTGCGATTGCACAGCGTTGGTTGCCAATTCAAATGGCTATAAGCACTATGACACTTAACATCTGAGGTCATCAGTCCCCTTGACTTAGAACTAATTAAACCTAACTATCCTAAGGACATCACACACATCCATGCCTGAGGCAGGATTCGAGCCTGCGACGGTAGCAGTAGCGCTGTTCTAGACTGAAGCGCCTAGAAACGTACGGCCACAGCGGCCGGGTTGCCAATTATTAACATAAAAATGATCGCAGGCCTCAGACGGAATGTTATGTCCTGTTTATTATCTTTTCTATTAGCATTGACAACTCTTCGTAAACGTCGTTACTCTTGGTCGTTATTGAAGGCCGTCGGCCACAGCATTGTCCGTGGTGGAGGTGATGCCTGAAATTTGGTAATTCCGGCAGTCCCGATACTGTGGATAGCGGAATGCTGGATTTTGCTGCATTTACGAAATGGATGTCCAATGCTTCTAGCTGCAACTACCATTCGGCGTTCAAAGCCCGTTAGTTCCTGTCTTGTGGCCGTAATCACGTCGGAAAACTTTCCACATTACTCACCTGAGTACAAATGACTGGACTGCTAATACACTGTCCTTTTATACCATGTGTACGCGATATTACCGTCATTTGTATACGTGCATACCGGTACCCGAGAGCTTTGTCACATCAGTGTACTTCACCAGAACGTGATCTACAATCAATCTGCACTTTGCCTGTAACTCCTACAACGTCCCACGGTTTACGTGTATTTGAGTTCCACGTCCTGCAACCAAATATTAATCGATTGCCTTTAATTTAATTTGTTACCTCGAACAGAGTGTCGAAATGCAGGGAGAGCTAGTAGATGGGTGCGATCTGTCCGATGTGCTGCGAAGTTAGTTGCCTCTCCGTCCAGCAGGAGGCACCGCCGTCGCAGTTCGCCGTAAACACACGACGGCGCGCTGCCGTGGGGATTCCCCCCAGTGTCGCCCCAGCAGCGACGTGCCTCGCTGCCAGCCAGCCATCCACCCCTGCTCCACAAAAGGACACCGGCGGTGTAGGCGGGGGCGGCGTTCGCTTGCACGGCGGTGGCGGCTGCTGCTACTGCTGCCGCTGTCGCAGTACATTTAGCGGGCTCGGCTCGCCTCACAAAACCCCGCTGCGTCTGCCGGGCTCGCCCTAAATTCGTTTAAGCCGGGGACTGCTGTCCGCCTTGCCACCGGTAGCTCGAGCGCGACCGTCTGCATGTTGGCCCTTCTTCTGCCCGATGGCTGAGCGCGTTTAATTCCGCGAAAAACAGGCGACTGCTGCTGGTCGTCAGTCGGCAGTCAAAACAGCTGTTCATGGCTCAGTTTCTAGTCTGAAACGTGTACAATTTCCTAAAAGTCACAGGCGTAGCTTCCAGCCACTTTCCTGAATTACCATTTATCACTGTGATCTGCATGCATGTTGCATAGCGAACTCGTCATTTTGGATGCGCTATGCGATACATATCTCAAATTCCGTTGACTTTTAGTATTAGACCGAGGTGACAAAAGTCAGGAGATGGCGATATTAGCATATAAAATGACTGTTGTATCACACTGATGCTGACGATGACGCTGGAATGACGAGCCTGTCCTTGGTTCGTGATGGTGCAGTTTAGACAAAGTTTGTCATTCCTGCGGTTCCTGTAAGAGAGAGAAAGATATATTACCACTCTTGTTCAAATGGTTCAAATGGCTCTGAGCACTATGGGACTTAACATCTATGGTCATCAGTCCCCTAGAACTTAGAACTACTTAAACCTAACTAACCTAAGGACATCATACAACACCCAGTCATCACGAGGCAGAGAAAATCCCTGACCCCGCCGGGAATCGAACCCGGGAACCCGGGCGCGGGAAGCGAGAGCGCTACCGCACGACCACGAGCTGCGGACACCAGCTGGTGTAACCTGAAAAAGAGATAGACACACTCTGTTGAGCGATTAGTAAAACTTAATCCCTTAATGGATGGTGTCTTGAAGGGAGGATATAAGATGAACATCAACAAAAGCAAAACGAGGATAATGGAATGTAGTCGAATTAAGTTGGGTGATCCTGAGGGAATTAGATTAGGAAATGAGACACTTAAAGTACTAAAGGAGTTTTGCTATTTGGGGAGCAAAATAACTGATGATGGTCGAAGTAGAGAGGATATAAAATGTAGAATGACAATGGCAAGGAAAGCGTTTCTGAAGAAGAGAAATTTGTTAACATCGAGTATAGATTTAAGTGTCAGGAAGTCATTTCTGAAAGTATTTGTATGGAGTGTAGCCATGTATGGAAGTGAAACATGGACGGTAAATAGTTTGGACAAGAAGAGAGTAGAAGCTTTTGAAATGTGGTGCTACAGAAGAATGCTGAAGATTAGATGGGTAGATCACATAACTAATGAGGAAGTATTGAATAGGATTGGGGAGAAGAGGAGTATGTGGCACAACTTGACCAGAAGAAGGGATCGGTTGGTAGGACATGTTCCGAGGCATCAAGGGATCACCAATTTAGTATTGGAGGGCAGCGTGGAGGGTAAAAATCGTAGGGGGAGACTATGAGATGAATACACTAAGCTTATTCAGAAGGATGTAGGTTGCAGTAGGTATTGGGAGATGAAGAAGCTTGCACAGGATAGAGTAGCATGAAGAGCTGCAGCAAACCAGTCTCAGGACTGAAGACCACAACAACAACAATCCCTCAGCAGCTCAGGCCAACGCGTGGTTAGACTGTGATGAGGTTTTAGGCCCAGTCCACGGACGAGCCGGTTGCGGGAGCGTCCTGTCTTCTCGTAGAACGTCCTGGCGATGGCGCGAAACCTGTCTCGGAGAGGCAGGATCCCGGTGTAGGATCTCGGTGTCCTCGTGGAGTTGGCGCGTCGAGAAGCGCCTCGGAAGATGCATAGCAGTCTTCAGGGCGCGGTTCTGTATCCGCTGCAGAGTCACAATGTGAGCATCTGCGGCTTTCCCCCAGACCACGGCCGCATACTCTAACAGTGGGCGAACCAATGTTAGGTAAAGCGTGATGCCGTGTTGCGGTGGCAATGACGACTGCGGTTTTAGCAGCGGATACAGGGCGCGAAGGCGTCCTATTACTCTCCCTTTCACATCACGGATGTGATGCTTCCAGGTGAGCCGGCGGTCTAGGGTAACCCCTAGGTATTTCGCCGTCCCACTTCATGGGATAGGTTCTCTTAGGATTTCGACCGGCGTAAACCCTGGCGGCAGAAGTCTTCGGGTGAAGACTACTGCCTGGCTCTTTGTGGCATTGAATTTCAGCCGCCACTTTGTTGCCCATGAGCCCAATGCGTCGCACCCGCGTTGGAGGCGGTTTCTCAGCACTTGGGCGTTCATGCTGCGTGTATCACGTTCGTAAGGAACGAGGGTGAGTCAAATGAAAATTTGAAATAATTTTTTAAATATTATTTATTGTGCAGAAGTGATACAAAGCTGTATCACTTTTCAACATAATCTCCCCCACGCTCAATGCAAGTCCTGCAGCGCTTACAAAGTGCATAAATTCCTTTAGAAAAAATTTCCTTTATTAGTCCGCCCAACCACTCATGCACCGCGTGGCGTACCTCTTCATCGGAACGGAACTTCTTTCCTTCCATTGCGTCTTTGAGTGGCCAAACATATGGAAATCACTTGGGGCAAGGTCTGGTGAGTATGGTGGATGAGGAAGACATTCAAAATGCATGTCTGTGGTTGTTGCAACTGTTGTACGGGCAGTGTGGGGCCTTGCATTGTCATGTTGCAAAACGACACCTGCTGACAGCAATCCGCGTCGCTTTGGTTTGATTGCAGGCCGCAGATGGTTTTTTAGGAGATCTGTGTATGGTACACTTGTGACAGTGGTTCCTCTAGGTATGTAATGCTCCAAAATGACGCCTTTTTCGTCCCAAAAGAGAGTCAGCATAACCTTCCGTGCTGATGGTTCTGTTCGAAACTTCTTTGGTGTTGGTGATGAGGAATGGCGCCATTTCTTGCTTGCTAACTTCGTTTCCGGTTGGTGGAAGTGAACCCAGGTTTCGTCCCCAATAAAGTTTCTTGCAAGGAAGCCATCACCTTGTCTTTCAAATCGCCGAAGAAGTTCTTCACAAGCATCAACACGTCGTTCTCTCATTTCAGGAGTCAGCTGCCGTGGCACCCATCTTGCAGACACTTTGTGAAGCTGGAGCACATCATGCACAATGTGGTGTGCTGAACCATGGCTACTCTGTAAACATGCTGCAGTGTCATTCAGTCACTCGGCGGTTTTCCTTCAACTGCTGCAATGTTCTGTGGAGTCACAACTCGTTGTGCCTGACCTGGACGAGGAGCATCTTCCACAAAAGTCACACCATTTGCCAACTTTCTACTCCATTCGTAGACTTGCTGCTGCGATAAACATGCATCATCGTATTGAACCTTCATTCATCGATGAATTTCAATAGGTTTCACACCTCATTACCCTAAAACCTTGGTGCAAGTCGCAAGTGGGGTGGCCATCTTTATACTGATACTGCGACGGTATGTGTGCATCTGCACTATGCTGCCACCTACAGCCCATTCTGCACGCTGTTTGTAGCACGCTTACAAACTTACAGGATAAGAGCTCGAAGTTTCTATTTGTTATTACAAATTTAAGGTTTTCATTTGACTCACCCTCGTATAAAACGGCAGCGCACTGGCGGAGCTGTCATTTGTACTTAGGTAATTCATGTGGAAAGGTTTCCGACAGGATTATGGCTGCACGACTGGGATTAAAAGACTCTGAACGCTGGTTGGAGGAGTCAGACGCACAGACATTCCATTTCGTAAATCGATAGGGAATTCAATATTCCGAGACTCACAGTGTCAAGACTGTTCCGAACATTCCACATTTCAGGCATTACCTCTTGCCACGGACAATATAGGGGCTAACAGCCTTCTCTTAACGACCGGGAGTAGCGGCGTTTGCGTAGAGTGGTCAGTGCTAACAGACAAGCAGTACAGTGTGAAATAACCACAGAAATCAGTTTGGGACGTAGGACGAATGTATCAGTTAGGATGATGCGGATAAATGTGGCGTTAACGGGCTATGACAGCAGATGACCGACGTGGGTACCCTTGTTAACAGAATGACATCACCTCCAGGGTCTCTCATAGAAACATGACTTTATCGGTTGGATCCTAGCCAACTGGAAAGCCATGGCCTGGTCAGATAAGTCCCGGTTTAGCTTGGTAAGAGCTGATGGTAGTGTTTGAGTGTGGTGCAGAAACCCACGAAACCATGGACCCAAGTTGTCAACAAGGTACTGTGAATGTTGGTGGTGACTCCAAATAGTGCTGGGTGTTTTTACACGGAATAAACCGAGTCTAACTAAACCCACCATTGACTGAAAATGGTCAAGTTCGGCCACTTGGAGTCCATTTACAGCCATTCGTTGACTTTTTGTTCCCAAACGGTGATGTAATTTCGCCGGACCACAATTGATTTGGACAGTTAGAGGAATGATTTGCTCACCCAGATCGCCCGACATCAGTCCCGTCGAACATTTATGGGACGTAATCGAGAGGTCAATTAGTCCGCAACTTTCCGCACAAGCAACACTTTCGCGATTATGGGTGGTTACAGAGGCAGCATGGGTCACTACTTCTGCTGGAGACTTGCAACGACTTTCGAGTCCATTCCATGTTGAGCTGCTGCACTACGCTCCGCAAAAGGAGGTATCCTTTGACTTCTGGCACCTCAGTGCAAGTCGTCAGCTTGAATTGCATTAACCATTCTTTTATTTGTCATTGTAGAAGGTTCTTCGTTATGGTAATTGGTAATTTCTTATCACAGTCTGAGACGCCACCCTCCTACTATTATACCTGTGGAGTGACGTTATGCCATCGTATTAAGAATGTCCAAAGTTGTTTTGCGTTGTATGTGGGATTTCTTGGCTACTTACTTCTTATGGTATCTCAGATTTAATTTTGCAGGATTCACATTATTTTAGTTTCTATTTTGACTGTATCTCATGAATACTTAATCGTTACCACTATTTTAAAGTTATTTTACGTTTCCCGATTTTGTGTATGACACGACATGCATGTTATTTTATGGGACAAAGATGTTACTGATTATACGTGCCCTTGATATACAATAGTCCCTGTTTTGTGTACTGGCTCCAGCATAGGAACATATATGCGGTTTTTTTTCATTGCTTGTTTGTAAGTGGTTAATATGTTCTCAGCTTAAACTTCCTGGCAGATTAAAACTGCGTGCCGGACCGAGACTCGAACTCGGGACGTTTGCCTTTCGCGGACAAGTGCTCCACAAACTGAGCTACCCAAGCACGACTCACGCTCCGCCCTCATAGTCTTACTTCTGCCAATATCTCGTCTTCTACCTTCTAAACTTTACAGAAGGTCTCCTGCGAACCTTGCACAACTTTTGTTGTTGTTGTGGTCTTCAGTCCTGAGACTGGTTTGATGCAGCTCTCCATTCTACCCTATCCTGTGCAAGCTTCTTCATCTCCCAGTACTTACTGCAACCTACATCCTTCTGAATCTGCTTAGTGTATTCATCTCTTGGTCTCCCTTTACGATTTTTACCCTCCACGCTGCCCTCCAATGGTAAATTTGTGATCCCTTGATGCATCAGAACATGTCCTACTAACTGGTCCCTTCTTTTTGTCAAGTTGTGCCAAGTACTTCTCTTCTCCCCAATTCTATTCAATACTTCATCATTAGTTATGTGATCTACCCATCTAATCTTCAGCATTCTTCTGTAGCACCACATTTCGAAATCTTCTATTCTCTTCTTGTCCAAAGTATTTATCGTCCATGTTTCACGTCCATACATGGCTACACTCCATACAAATACTTTCAGAAACGACTTCCTGACACTTAAATCTATACTCAATGTTAACAAATTTCTCTTCCTCAGAAATGCTTTCCTTGCCATTGCCAGTCTACATTTTATATCCTCTCTACTTCGACCATCATCAGTTATTTTGCTCCCCAAATAGCAAAACTCCTTTACTACTTTAAGTGTCTCATTTCCTAATCTAATTCCCTCAGCATCACCCGACCTAATTCGACTACATTCCATTATCCTCGCTTTGCTTTTGTTGATGTTCATCTTATATCCTCCTTTCAAGGCACTGTCCATTCCATTCAACTGATCTTCCAAGTCCTTTGCTGTCTCTGCCAGAATTACAATGTCATCGGCGAACCTCAAAGTATTTATTTCTTCTCCCTGGATTTTAATACCTACACCAAATTTTTCTTTTGTTTCCTTCACTGCTTGCTCAATATACAGATTGAATAACATCGGGGAGAGGCTACAACCCTGTCTCACTCCCTTCCCAACCACTGCTTCCCTTTCGTGCCCCTCGACTATTATAACTGCCATCTGGTTTCTGCACAAATTGTAAATAGGCTTTCGCTCCCTGTATTTTACCCCTGTCACCTTTAGAATTTGAAATAGAGTATTTCAGTCAATACTGTCAAAAGCTTTCTCTAAGTCTACAAATGCTAGAAACGTAGGTTTGCGTTTCATTAACCTTTCTTCTAAGGTAGGTCGTATGGTCAGTATTGCCTCACGTGTTCCAAAATTTCTACGGAATGCAAACTGATCTTCTCCGAGGTCGGCTTCTACCAGTTTTTCCATTCGTCTGTAAAGAATACGTGTTAGTATTTTGCAGCTGTGACTTATTAAACTGATAGTTCGGTAATTTTCACATCTGTCAACACCTGCTTTCTTTGGAATTGGAATTATTATATTCTTCTTGAAGTCTGAGGGTATTTCGCCTGTTTCATACATCTTGCTCACCAGATGGTGGAGTTTCGTCAGGACTGGCTCTCCCATGGCTGTCGGTAGTTCTAATGGAGTATTGTCTACTCCCGAGGCCTTGTTTCGACTCAGTGCTCTCTCAAACTCTTCACGCAGTATTATATCTCCCATTTCATCCTCATCTACATCCTCTTCCATTTCCATAATATTGTCCTCAAGTACATCACCATTGTATAGACCCTCTATATGCTCCTTCCACCTTTCTGCTTTCCCTTCTTTGCTTAAAACTGGTTTTCCATCTGAGATCTTGATATTTATAAAAGTGGTTCTCTTTTCTCCAAAGGTCTCTTTAATTTTCCTGTAGGCCGTATCTATCTTACCCATAATGAGATAAGCCTCTACATCCTTACATTTGTCCTCTAGCCATGCCTGCTTAGCCATTTTGCACTTCCTGTCGATCTCATTTTTTAGACGTTTGTATTCGTTTTTGCCTGCTTCATTTACTGCATTTTTATATTTTCTCCTTTCATCAATTAAATTCAATATTTCTTCTGTTACCCAAGGATTTCTAGTAGCCCTCGTCTTTTTACCTACTTGATCCTCTGCTGCCTTCACTACTTCATCCCTCAGAGCTACCCATTCTTCTTCTACTGTACTTCTTTCCCCCATTGCTGTCAATTGTTCCCTTATGCTCTCCCTGAAAGTCTGTACAACCGCTGGTTCTTTCAGTTCATCCAGGTCCCATCTCCTTAAATTCCCACCTGTTTGCAGTTTCTTCAGTTTTAATCTACAGCTCATAACCAATAGATTGTGGTCAGAGTCCACATCTGCCCCTGGTTCCTAAATCTCTGTCTTACCATCATATAATCTATCTGATACCTTCTAGTATCTCCAGGATTCTTCCATGTATACAACCTTCTTTCATGATTCTTGAACCAAGTGCTAGGTATGATTAAGTTATGCTCTGTGCAAAACTCTACCAGTCAGCTTCCTCTTTCATTTCGTAGCCCCAATCCATATTCACCTATTATGTTTCCTTCTCTCCCTTTTCCTACTCACGAATTCCAGTCACCCATGACTAATAAATTTTCGTCTCCCTTCACTACCTGAATAATTTCTTTTATCTCATTATACATTTTTTTCAGTTTATTCATCATCTGCAGTGCTAGTTGGCATATAAACTTGTACTACTGTAGTAGGCGTCGGCTTCGTGTCTATCTTGGCCACAATAATGCGTTCACTACGCTGTTTGTAGTAACTTACCCGCACTCCTATTTTTTTTTCATTATTAAACCTGCTCCTGCATTACCCCTATTTGATTTTGTGTTTATAACCCTGTATTCACCTGAGCAAAAGTCTTGTTCCTCCTGCCACCGAACTTCACTAATTCCCACTATATCTAACTTTAACCTATCCATTTCCCTTTTCTAAATTTTCTAATCTACCTGCCCTGTTAAGGGATCTGACATTCCACGCTCCGATCCGTAGAACGCCAGTTTTCTTTTTCCTGATAACGACGTCCTCTTGAGTAGTCCCCGGCCGAAGATCCGAATGGGGGACTATTTTACCTCCGGAATATTTTACCCAAGAGGACGCCATTATCATTTATCCACACAGTAAAGCTGTATGCCCTCGGGAAAAATTACGGCCGTAGTTTCCCCTTGCTTTCAGCCGTTCGCAATACCAGCACAGCAAGGCCGTTTTGGTTAATGTTGCAAGGCCAGGTCAGTCAATCATCCAGACTGTTGCCCCCGCAACTACTGAAAAGGCTGTTGCCCCTCTTCAGGAACCACACGTTTGTCTGGCCTCTCAACAGATACCCCTCCGTTGTGGTTGCACCTACGGTACGGCCATCTGTATCGCTGAGGCACGCAAGCCTCCCCACCAACAGCAAGGTCCATGGTTCATGGGGAAGAACTAGCACTCCTGAAAGAAAGAATATTGCGGAGACATGGCTTAGCCACAGACTGGGGGATGTTTCCAGAATGAGATATTTACTCTGCAGCAGAGTTCAGACAGAAGTAAGGCTGTGGGGACGGGGTGTGAGTCGTGCTTGGGTAGCTCAGTTGGCAGTTCCGCTTGGGACGCGACAGCGATCGGACGTGTCGGTACTTCCGCGTAGTCGTAGCGCCGCAAGCCGTGTTTATAATAATTCTTGGATTGTGACCTCTGATATTCTCAGTGCTTCTTCACTACCGTCGTACACAAGCTTCTTCATTCACTCACAGCGGTCCCGACCGCTCATATAGTGCAGTTGTGGCTCCCAGTGTACCTCGTAAGAATACCCTGTGTTATGCATTTGAGAAATCTTCCAGGAATGTGCAACCGAGTTCTCTAGAAATCCATGACTGGATAGTAGATATTATTGGCATCACATCCGATCAGGTCCACACAGCATATTATGACATGGCGGAATACTGTTTCTTTGTGAAGTTTTTAGACCAGATACAACTGGAGAAAATTTTGGTGAATACTGGTGGGAAAGCAGAGTTCTGACATCGTGATCAGTCGGTGAGTACAGTTTGAATAACTAACGCTGACATTGAGTATAAACAAGTGCGAGTGTTCAATTTGCCACCTGAGGTTGAGAATTGTTTTCTTAGAGATGTCCTCGCCTTATACGGTGACATCCGACAGATTAGAAACGAAAAATGGTCGAGCCGTCACAAACTCCATTGCTATAGTGGGTTTCGCTCAGTTGACAAGTCAATATCCCATCCTATATAATGGTTTGTGGTTATAAGACCCATGTCATTTACGAGGGGCAAGTAGGCACTTGTTTTATCTGTAACACGAGTGGCCATTTACGAGAGGATTGCCCACGGCGCGTTGTCGTACTTCGAAACAATCTGCGACAACGACAGAGATTAACATTGGCTGATGTCCTAAATCAAAATCAGACGCCTTCTGTGACTGACTCCCAACCGAGTGCATCTGTGTCAGAGGATAACGATCTCAGTAACCGCACCTTCCCACCCTTGCCTCAAAAACCCATGGCCAGTCACCCCTTAGGCACCGGTGTTGCATTATCTGTCGGTAACAAACGACGTACTAAAGTGCGCGTCATTTATGACGGCGGCCGAGTTTAGGTTCGTTCTGCGCATCTGACGTCACAAAACACATCAGCCTATGAACAAAGAACGACGTTGCCAGAGATCGACTGCAGTACAGAGCACGAACGAGTGTCTTCAGTTTTAGAAACGTTCAGTCATAAATAAAAAAGTAATTGAACGAAAGCAATGTCTTGATAGCAGAATTTCTTCTATAGAAAGTTTGGAAAAAGCATTCTTTATAGCAATTGCTTCAATTCTATTAATTAATTAAACCAAATAAGCAATAAGCTTCCTAATTCAGGCGATAGCAAGAAAAGGTGTTTGTATCATCATCACTGACTGCTTTTTCGCAATAAAGAACAGCGGTAATTGTTTATTTCCTATTGCACTTCGACGAAACTTGAGTAATTCATAGTCATACTAACAGTGTTTGTCGGTATTTTGCGTCTTATTTTAAAGTCCTCCAGGAATCATATTGAATGACGAGCTGCGTCAGTGTAATGGTTAAATTGTTGGGCTGTAAGGCGAAGGTTTCGAGTTCAAACCTTGTCCTGAACTTAATATTTTCTTTATTTAAAAACAATATCGAAGTGTCTTACTTCATGGATTTTATTCGTTTGAATGTAATTTTTTGTAATTTCTAGTGGCAACTGAAATCAACCATACGGAAAGCATACGCTTTGGACTTTTACCTCTGTAAACTCTTCAAAATTTCGTGCAGTGGTTTACTACATTTAATGCTGCACAATAACTGCGTTGAACATCGAAACAAAATAAATTCATTTATGGGGGGAAGATATCAGTCAAGAAGATGTGTAAAAATCAAATTTTTGGGCCAAATAGTTTTTGTGAAATCGAATGATAAGTGTGTCAAAGCAGTCGGAACACCATGTATGTGTCTGCACAGGCGAGCAGTGCAGTGATGACAAAATCGCGCACAGCGCGGAATGCGGGGAGCACGTCTCTGTAGCAGCGAAAGGGTTAATGCGGCCGTGGTGGCTTTACTTTATAAACTGCGCGCTCCACCCTAAACGTAAGTTTGCTTGGCGTGTGCAACTGGCAACGCAGCAATCTCCCGCGTCTGGGCGGGCATGCGCGAACCGCCAAGATAAAAGAATTGAACTATAGTGACGGTAGTGGTTCCGGCGACCAGGTAGTAAAAAATCAAACCGATGACGCGGAGCCACGGGCCTCCACACAGGACACGCATGTGTCGGATGGCTCAGTTACGACCCGCCAAATTCCCATTCAACCGCCCGACGCAGAAACTGTCAATACGAGTGCAGTCGAGTGTTTACAGCAATCCGTTCCGATGCCGCTTGCCGACTCGCCGCAGGTGGCCAACACACAAGAGGCGGCAGTCAGTCAACTGCAACTAGTAAACAGCGGATGAAGCACGCGGTGTAGAGCATAACATAAACAGCCGCCACCTCGAAACTGCTTCCAAATAGTGATGGGCTAAACTGCGATTTTCCGATATCAGTGATTTCTGTGAATGCTACTTTTCAGTATCTGTTATTCTTAACTGTGATTTGTCGCAGTTAAGAGTCGCAGTTAAGGAACATAGGTCGTGTATCCCTCCGCCACTGCTATTCCTGCGATTTCTGCTACTTCCGCGATTTCTGCTACTTCTGCGATTTCTGTGACTTCTGCGATTTCTGTGATTCCTGCGATTTCTGCGACTTACCACCATATGAAAAAGTTACATCTGTCAACACAGAAAATTGCATCTCAACAAACCTGTCATTGGCAAGTATGTTTTACGTTTTTTCTTCCGTTGGCTTTAATTTTGTATTAAAGAAACAACTGTGAAAATATTAATAGTGTAATTAATATGTAAGTAGCCGTACAGTACCGTAATAGTTCGTATTTAGAAAATAAATTCTAACATATTGTTATGTTCACAGGTACCTGAACTACATTTCAGTCACTCAGTAAAGTGATAACTCAAAATATCATTGTCAACAGATCTGAAGAAATTGCCACTGCGTCTTTAGACCGTTTTTGTCAGACGAGAGGTTAGTTTCTAAGCGTTTCGATGGACTTAATTACTTCAGTGAGATCGTTCTTGCAAATGTGATATTCATCATAGCAAATATTAGCAATCTACTCTGTCAATTATATTGCTAGTAATTAATGACAGCAAAAATTGTTTAATAATCCTTGTGTTTTTGCAGACACAGTTCTGACTCTGATTACTGGTTGCTGTACGTATCTATCCACATCAAGGCTGTTTTTGAGAGAGACTCGTGAAGATTCAAGACAGCTCTTAGAGGATTTGCAGTTTAAAAGTGAAATAATTGTGAAATAAGTGTGTGAATGATTAAACTGTGTTTTATTGAAGTTGTTGTGGGATTTTAAAGGAATAATAAATGTCAAATACAGTGAGTGAATAATAAAAATGCCATTTTCCACATGTTTAAGCCGTCCTATACCCATAATTTTCCGCCACTTACTTATTGGTAAACACTTGTTGGAGAGTGACATGCCGCCCCCTCCCCCCCCCCCCCTTTTCACCACAATCTTGGTGTGACACTGACCTGTAACATATCCCAAAGTCTACAATATGCATTTTGAGGCTGTTTATATGAAAGTGGGAAGTACAGATTTTTCAGTTAAATCAGGAATAGCTTAAGAGCATTACTTGAAAGTAACACAGGAAAAGCATACTTATGTAGGTGGTAGTAGTTTCGGCAAAAAGTTCTTGTGTGTGAAGTTGCCATGTAGAACACCAGGTGTAAAACTTTTCTCCCGAGTCTTGAACTGTATCGGAACAAAAGTGAGGCATTCATATGACTGTTTTCATTTCTCTATACATATACAGATGTCTGAGTTCTGCTGTGTTAACATTGCAAAGTCCTGTAGGCATGTGGAGTATTAACCAAAACTTCATATCAGAAGCAGAATCAAACACATGTGTTACGTTACTTGATATTTTCAGGAGAAAAAGGCAATGTTGCTTCTTATTAATATAATACATTCAGAGTCACAGCAGTATTTGACCATCCATAACTGATGCTGAATGTGCATGTCGTCATATAATATGAAGGGCTTATTTCAATAGTGGTACAAGTCCATTACCTCCACTTTTCTGTCTATAATGCTTCTGAAATTAGTGATCCAAACAAACATAAATAAAGGTTCATCTCTAGCAAGAAGCCATATGCTTGAATATTTCTGGTATCTCAAATGCAGATTTGTCAGCGCTCATTTAACTTTACGACTCTGTATCTCAAAATGAACAAAAATGGACTTGTACCACTATTGAAATAAGCCCTTCATATGCACACACTGCACATCGATCTCGTGAGGCACAAGGCTCTCATAACGAAGTACGTACGTCGGTCAACAGATGACACTAGGAAAAGTATGTTAACTGCACTTTTTAGTTGCTACTTGCGACTCTTAGTTGCGATTTGTCACAGAAATCGCAGTTTGACTCGGTATCGAATGGCGTAGTATGAACTTTGCTCAACAGATGGCAGTGCTAACTGCGCTTTTTAGTTGCTACTTGCGACTCTTAGTTGCGACTTGTCACGGAAATCGCAGTTAGACTCGATACCGTATCGCAGAGATGGGCGTAGTACGAACTTTGACCCACAGATGGCACTGTTAACCGCGCTTTCTAGTTGCTACTTGTGACTCTTAGTTGCGACTTGTCACGGAAATCGCAGTTGGACTCCATAGCGTACCGCAGAGATGGACGTAGTACGAACTTTGGCCAACAGATGCCACTGTTAACCGCGCTTTTTAGTTGCTACTTGCGATTCTTAGTTGCGACTTGTCACTGAAATCGCAGAAAGCAGTGCTAAATTCGACCAATAGATGGCTCACGTCTTTGAATATGAAATACTACTTGCGACTGCTGTGACTGAAATCGCAGTTAGATTCTGTAAAGTTGCTACTGTGATATCTGTGACTTCTCAGTCACTGTGATTTCTAACAGATACACGATTTCCTGCCCACCACTACTTCCAAACAACACGAGGACCCGGACAGCTGTATACAAACAGCTAGTGCGGCTCCAAACAAACACAGTGAGCCTACTGAAGCCGCATCTTCGGACTTGCCGTCACCCGTTCCGAAGCAAGGACTTTCACATACTGCTTACAGCCATGACTCGCCGACTCCGCCGTCTTCAATGACACTTCGGTTACCAAAGGACTCCGTAGCTGGAAGTAACTCAAAAAGTAAAGTCAAGCTTATAAGTTTTTGTCCCTGAACATTAATAGAGTTCGGACAGATTTAAAATTAGCAATGCTACGGCAGTTTATCTATGAGTCCGAAGCTGATATAGTTCTGTTACAGGACGTGTCTATCTTAAGTTTTCATGTATCAGGATTTGCAACAATCGTAAACACCGTGGCGGACGGGGGTACAGGTACGGCCATTCTATCACGAGACGGAATCCCAGTGAGCAATATCGAAGTGTTGGACCCCGGTAGAGGCATAGCTTGCCAAATTGACCCTCGTCAATATCTATGCGCCATCTGGAACGACCTTAAAATCAGAATGAGCTAACTTCTTTACACAAGACATCATATACTTGCTACGCCGCAACCCAACCCAGTTGATACTTAGTGGTGATTTCGACTGTATGATCCACAGGAAAGACCAATCGCCAAACTTTAATTACTGTAGGGAACTACATGATCTGGTGCGTCACCTGCAGCTGAAGGATGCGTGGGAACTAAAATTTCCTACCCTGGTAAAGTACACGTATCTGACCACAACCGCATGCAGCCGTCTAGACCGTTTGTACATCTCTGAGAACATTTGCCAACATATTCTGGACGCCGATGTCATTCCGGCTAGTTTCTCCGACCACTGCGCCCTCTGTGTCACGATAAATCTGGCCAAACAGCATACTAAATGGCATAGGAGTCCGTGGAGCCTAAATGTTTCTATTCTCGCCGATGCCTTGCTACAAGATGTCATCTCCACGACATGGGTGGATTGTCTCAAGCAATGCTGCAGATATCCGAGCAAGATAGCCTGGTGGAATGCTGTGGTCAAACGGAAAATGCGATTATCCTTAAGAAACTACAGTTGGCAACGGGCGCAAGATGTCAAACGCACGATTGATTTTTACCAGACAGTTCTGCGAGAGTTGTATGCGACTACGACACCAACCAACACACAGCTGACGACCATCAAACAAATAAAGGCGAAGCTTATAGGCATAAAGCGAACGCAGCTTGAAGGACTGAAGATCAGATCTAAAGCAAAATCGCTTCAAGAGGACGAACTTGCATCGATGTATCACCTCATAACACATCGTGCCCATCGCAAGCGAGCTTTTATCGGGGAGCTGCACACAGATGATGGACTCCGTTTGACCCGACAGAGTGATATTCTTACTGCAGTTTACCGGTACTTAACGGATCTGTATTCGCAATGCGATACATATGGTGATGACGGCGGCGATATCGTGCGTGCTCTGCCCACCGTAGTCACGCCTGCGGACAACTCGGCGGTCGTACACGATTTTGCTCCAGACGAAGTCCTTGAACTGATTTCTGGCTCGCCATCGAATAAATCCCCTGGCCCTGATGGTTTGCCACGGGAATTTTATGTGCGCTTCTGGCTCATAATCGGACACGCATTTACAGATGTTCTCAATGAAGTGATGCGAGGGAGTGACGTGCCGGCCGAAATGAAGGAAGGCCGAATTGTATTGATATCAAAAAGCAAACACTGAAAAACCTTAGATAACTTCCGACCTATTACTTTACTCAATTTTGATTACAAAACCTTCGCCAGAGCACTCAACAGCAGATTGTCTCCGTTAATGAAGCAAGTGATTCACAACCGTCAATCACGCATCCCTGGTCGCACTATTATGACGCCCCTTTCGGAATATAGAGATGTAACAGCCATAGCGTCAGTCACTAACGTGAATCTCGCATTGCTGTTTATCGACTTTTGCAAGGCTTTTGATCGCGTCCGCCACGAGTACCTCCTACAGCTACTGCAGTGGTGTGGTTTTGAGCAACGCGTTATATAAATGTCGTGCAACATTTCGTCACGGGCATTACAACCAGAATTAGCGTAAATGGACAGCTTACTCAACCCATCGAGGTACAAAGAGGAGTGCCGCAGGGGAGCCCTCTCTCCATGGTGTTATTTGTTTTATCGCTCGAGCCGCTCTTGCGCTCTATTCATGACAAACTTGCAGGCCTTTCGATCGCCGGGGCGTCCTTCGTGGTTCGTTCTTACGCCGACGACGTCGGATTGTTATTGTGCAACGACGGAGACGTATCAACCCTCAAGACCGCGGTAGACGAGTGCTGTCGTGCTTCCGGTGCTAAAATCGACGCCGGTAAATGCACCTTTGTCTACATTCGAGGATTCGACGCAGTTATTATACCTTGGGCGAAGCGTGTCGAAACCCACACCACTCTGGGGATGATTATCGACAAATGCCCGCTAAAAATGAATGCGAAAAATTGGAAGCAGGTCACCAATAAAATGCAAGGTGCCATCTATGAAAACAATTGGCGGTCCGTTAACATTCTCCAACGCATACGACTCCTCAGCAGTTATATATTCAGTAAAGCGTACTATATGGCCCAACTATGCATCTGTTCAAAGTGAAATACGCCACGCTGACGTCTTCCAGACAAGCCGGCGGACTAAACATGCCTGACATTATTAAACGAATCACCCATTTGTTGGACAAGGAACCTCTCAGCGTAACCAGTTGGCTCTTCCTAACCTTACAACCCACCGATATGCATCCACCCATTGATGTAGGTAAAATACATTACAAACTACGACATGTCAAGCAGTTTTTTATTGAAGTAAGCTATATTCATGGACATTATTTCACGCAGGATTTACCGACGACGCACCTGTTATTAAAAAGATGGACATCTCCAATAGTCCGGAATCCCATTGAACTTAAATACCCGAGTGCTCATCGGAAGGCAGTTTGGGACAACATCAGTTTAACAGTCCACACTGCTGAAGTGGCGTCCACATGGTATAAAGTGGTAAACGATGTTATAGCAACTAATGAAATGTTGCGTAGAATCGGTTTAAGTGACAGTGATAAATGCGTCCGCTGTGGTCTGGTCGACACCTTACGCCATCGCTTCACTTGTGGCAGTCATCTCATTAACTGGAAATGGGTGCAGCAGAGGCTGGGCCTGATTACCCGCAGCAGCCCAGCCAGCCACTGCACCGACATCCTGCTCTGGCCGGACGTGAAACATTTTCCCGCTACCAAGAAAAACACCGTTGTTGTGGATGTTAGGACAGTTTGTGACATATATCATCATCCACACTAGTGAAGATAATCTCATTAGTTTCGAGGCTTACATGAGAACGGCACGCTGGAAGATGAAACGTTACCCAAATTTCAGAAAGATGTTTGCTAACACGTTAGACATAATTTTTGAAAAACAAGGCGTAGGGTAATTCTCGATGCCGGTAAGGACACAAATCACATGCAAGACTACGTAGCGAACAAAATACACAACGAAAAAGGGGTTATACCAGTTCCTAGGACTACTCCCGACTTCTCAATGGTGTTATTAACTTCATTATGACGTTTTCATTTGTGCCTGTGCATCTCTTGTTTTCCGTTTGTATGCTCCAAATGACTTTGAGTTTGGACGGTTATGAATCAAATGACAGAACTGTCATTCCAGTTAAGACAATCAATTATATATATATATATATATATATATATATATATATGTTTGCGTTTCGGTTCTATGTCTTTGTCTGGACTGAAGAGGCTATTGTCAGTTTACTATTTTTGTTCTATTTTGTAAGCTTACAAATGGCACTATATTGAAATGTGTTCTTCAGTCTATTGTAGGATACAATTCGTGATGAAACAGTTCCAGCACTTCAATATTTTGTTTTTGTGCTTATGTACATATATGGTTGTTTTAATAAAGGAAAAAAGGAAAAAAAAGTTGGTAGAGCACTTGCCCGCGAAAACCAAAGGTCCCGAGTTCGAGTCTCGGTCCAGCACACAGTTTTAATCTGCCAGGAAGTTTCATATCAGCGCACACTCCGCTGCAGAGTGAAAATCTCATTCTGGATGTTCTCAGTTTATTGTCCATCATTTTATCTTTTAACGTCTGATACGATAAGGGCTTTTATGATGTTTGTATATTTGTTTTCCTTTCTACTATTGTATGTTCTTGGGGGAGAAATACGTTTTATTTTTTCAGTGCCTGTAGTGTAATTGCTTATACAACACTGTCATATCCCATTTCCTACATTGTAAACATTTATAAACCTGTGTCATAATGTTTCTGTATTTATATCTTATACTTTATTTTTATTTACGTTTCACTTAATATTTATTTATGTTTTATAATTTTAACCGCTGGCATCCTTCATAAAGTCTGTCTATTTCGTTATATTCATTTATTTTTCAATTTTTGCATTACACAGTTCGCGGTTTAAGTTTTATGCCTGCATGGTTCCTCCATCGCTTTTAAGTTCATACAGTACGAAACCATCAAATTCGCAGTATGCTTTCTTAGATGTTACGTTCTTTGATATCCAACTAGTGTCTGTATGGTTACTAATGAAGTCTTCTGTTTGGTATCGATAGCTACGATACCACAGCGTAGGTGCAAGCTAGTAGGTTGGCACTACGAGAGCCGACGATCTACACCGACGACAGCGTCCTCTAGCCGACGCTGTGCACCTCTGCCAGCGCGGCTCCACTTTCGCCCCATTTCATCAAGTGCAGACGGCCGAGAAACTTCGCTTTAGCTTAGTTTGCTATTGAGACTGTGTACCAGTTACTACGGGTCTACGACGTCGCCCCTACGTGCTCATCACGTAAGTTATATCTCAAGGGCAGACTCACGTGCCGCCTTCCAGCCGAGATACAAAATTCTGATAGCAGTTGTTTTCCTCATCACTACGTGCTACCGGGCGTTACACCGTCGAAATTTAAGCCCAAGATGGATCGTCATAAAGGGCAGAATATCGTTGACGTACCACTGTACTGTAAGTGTGCCACAGTGAAAAGCAATGGCACCCCATACAATCATTTCTGGTTCTTAGGCCGTATGGTGGGCAACGGTTAGGTTACGAGGTGCTATCCAAAATTTCTGGGACCGGTGCTCCCATCTGTTGAAAACCTTACCTTTGGACTGAAGGTCACCATCACCCTCGAAGTACAAGGTGCATTCAAGTTCGAAGGCCTCCGATTTTTTTTCTAATTAACTACTCACCCGAAATCGATGAAACTGGAGTTACTTCTCGACGTAACCGCCCTGCAGACGTACACATTTTTCACAACGCTGACGCCATGATTCCATGGCAGCGACGAAGGCTTCTCTAGGAGTCTGTTTTGACCACTGGAAAATCGCTGAGGCAATAGCAGCACGGCTGGTGAATGTACGGCCACGGAGAGTGTCTTTCATTGTTGGAAAAGCCAAAAGTCACTAGGAGCGAGGTTAGGTGAGTAGGAGCATGAGGAATCACTTCAAAGTTGTTATCACGAAGAAACTGTTGCGTAACGTTAACTCGATGTCCGAGTGCGTTGTCTTGGTGAAATAGCACACGTGCAGCCCTTCCCGGACGTTTTTGTTGCAGTTCAGGAAGGAATTTGTTCTTCAAAACGTTTTCGTAGGATACACCTGTTACCGTAGTGCCCTTTGGAACGCAATGGGTAAGGATTACGCCCTCGCTGTCTCAGAACATGGACACCATCATTTTTTCAGCACTGGCGGTTACCCGAAATTTTTTTGGTGGCGGTGAATCTGTCTGCTTCCATTGAGCTGACTGGCGCTTTGTTTCTGGATTGAAAAATGGCATCCAAGTCTCATCCATTGTCACAACCGACGAAAAGAAAGTCCCCTTCATGCTGTCGTTGCGCGTCAACATTCCTTGGCAACATGCCACACGGGCAGCTATGTGGTCGTCCGTCAGCACTCGTGGCACCCACCTCGATGACACTTCTCGCATTTTCAGGTCGTCATGCAGGATTGTGTGCACAGAACCCACAGAAATGCCAACTCTGGAGGCGATCTGTTCAACAGTCATTCAGCGATCCCCCAAAACAATTCTCTCCACTTTCTCGATCATGTCGTCAGACCGGCTTGTGCGAGCCCGAGGTTGTTTCAGTTTGTTGTCACACGATGTTCTGCCTTCATTAAACTGTCGCACCCACGAACGCACTTCGACACATCCACATGTCTCCTTCAACTGTCAATGAATTTCAATTGGTTTCACACAACGCAAATTCAGAAAACGAATGATTCCACGTTGTTCAAGTAAGGAAAACGTCGCCATTTTAAGTATTTAAAACAGTCCTCATTCTCGCCGCTGGCGGTAATATTCCATCTGCCGAATGGTGCTGCCATCTCTGGGACGTATTGACAATGAACGCGGCCTCATTTTAAAACAATGCGCATGTTTCTATCTCTTTTCAGTCCGGAGAAAAAAAATCGGAGGCCTTAGAACTTGAATGCACCTCGTAGTTCTCATCCGCACGTACATACAGGTCGCAGCGCTTTTGCCACTGGTCAAACGTTTTCTGGAAGTCCTGTTATTTGAGGGTGTTTATCACTGCCAGCGATGCTTCTTGACTCCTCTCTAGAGTGTCGGACTAACGGCCTTTCAACTTAAGTTTCACTTTTGGGAAAGCACGAAGTCGCAAGGTGCCAAATCTGGCGAATACAGTGGGTGTGGTACAACCACCATGTTGTTTTTTGCCAAAAAGTTGTATGCGGAAATCACTGTTTGGTTGGGTGGGACGAACTCTTCGTGCACGATTCCCTCGGTATCAAACAAAACGATGATCATGCTCTTCACTTTGCTCTTTTCCTGTCTCGCTTGTTTGGGTCTTGGAGAGCCCGGGCTCTTCCATTGGGACGACTGTAGCTTTGACTCTGGGTCATAACCGTAAATCCAGCTCTCGTTGCCAGTGATAACTTGTGACGAAAAGACAGAATTTGATGCACATGCGCTGTTCTGTTCGCGGATCCATCGTAAAATCACCATGCACCACACACACAGTATTACGGAAATCGCTGTGGACATGCAACACGTCCTCCCAGCTCAATGCCTCTCCGCACACTGACTCAGCAGATATGCAGCTCTCGCCACCTAGCGCTACAAAGATATACAACTCCTACTTTCCAGATGGCAGCACCAGTCCCGTAAAGTTTGGAGTCCACCTCGTGTTATCCCAGTAGACTCATCACTGAAGAGAATTCTACTCCAGTCAATGAGATTGCAAGCCGAATGTGCCCGACATACGGCCTTGTTGATGTACAGAGGTCAACGGCAGTCGGCGCAAGGGGAGCCGTGAGCTCAGTCCCATTTCTGTGAGGCGCCTATTAATTCCCTTGTGGTCACTGAAGCACCAGTTGTACGTCGGATGAGTGATAATGGTGAACCTGCAGCTCTGAGTGCCTTTCTGACGATTGCTCGGTCCTCATGTTCTGTCTTCTCTCTAGATCGAGTGCTTCTTTCTTGTCACTATGTTCGGCCGTGGATAACTCATTTCTGGGAACATCGTCGAACAGAGTCATCGCCCCTGTCGGGCGATTAACCAATTACTCCAACCTGCTTCTTTGTGACCAACTACAAATCTCTCTCGAATGCTGACATCTGCGTCCGTTGTTCACGCACCTATTGCGAGACATAGTTACTGTGCATCTGAGTCCCAGAATGAAGTTCTCAAACCCTTTATGCCCTATTACCACCATGCCCTCTTTTTACTGCCCTTGCCAGCTGCGCATTGAAACTGAGCTGCAGAGTCACACATTCGTCTTCCGGCCGACAAAACTTATAGTTTCACATTTTCCTCCATATCTGTATGAATATCTATTTGTGACTTTTTCTCCTTAGAGTGTATGTGGAATCAGCTGTCGCCCAAATGAAAATCCTCGGTAAGACATCGGAGATTGTACGCTCAAAAGTCTCGGCATCCCAAAAAGAATACACGACAAACATCGTAGCTGTCTTCAACTAGTTGAAAGCATAGTTGGAAAAATTAAGAGTTAAAAAATTTAAATGTCTCTGAGAAATCATTCAGATCAATGTACTGATGAAAGAAAACACAGATCCCTGAGAATGAAGATGATGTACCAACTCTCCAATCACACCTACAATTAGAAACCAGCATTTATTAATGAGATAATAGGCAATTGAAACATCCACAAAACCACAAGAGTTCTATACAGCAAAGAGTGATGTCACACTTAAAGTAGAAGAAATAGAAAAGGTGGAGCAAAAAGAAAGTCGAATCCTTACAAAATCCTGGGATCTACCAAAGACGAAAAGAGTAGCTAGAAATTAAGCAATAAATATTAGTATAAAAATTTCCAAACCCTGAGGCACAATCTGGAGTAGGCGGATCATTTGCATTGGACTTGTCGAAAGAATTGAGGAAAACAGATTAAATATGAGACTCTTCCAATATTTCGTTAGCAAAAGGAACAAACATGAATGAGTGAATGTTGTTAAAAAAGCCTGAAAAGATCGAAGAAGACATTCAAAACAGAAAGGTGGTTCGATGAACCCTTTGCCAGGCACTTAAATGTGATTTGCAGAGTATCCATATAGATGCAGATGTAGATGTAGAAAAATAGAGAATCAACATTAAAACTATAACGGCGTTACTGGCAGAGGAGATACTTGGAATAATCTTCACCTAGGAACAAAAACAACAGTAATGAGAGAAAACGAAAAAGTAGGAAGAACCTCACCGAATGAACAACTCCTCCGCGTAACAGTTCTACGTGTTCCATAGTTACTGGCGTTCGACGCTGGAAGAAAATAACATAGGATACCATGTTACAGAGGTATTCAAATCATAACCATAGCTGACAAGACAAATTCTGGTAATCATGGCAGCTTTATGACATTGTTTGAAATATATCAACGATTCTCACAATATAAAGTTTAGAACCACTGAAGACGATACAACAAAAGTGAAGAAGACGGATCTTGTAAGATCATGGTCTCCCACGTAGATAAACAGTTTAAGGCAGGGGCTACTCTTCAACGGGAACTGGACTTCCTTCACGTTCTATACAGCATATTTATTTCTGTACTACACAATATTAGAGAAACGGAAATATATGTCAACGCAATAACGTGCATTTTCTTCCGGATCATCTTTGATCCGATGTCAACGTAACTATGTTATGCGTCATTTCATAAAACTCGTAGTGTAACCTCCCAACAGTAAGAAATAATATAGTTATATAATTCACATTCAATGTAACCTTCCAACAGATAAAAATAGTTGCATATTGCATTCACATTCAGCGTAACCTACCAATAAAAAAATTGCGTAACTTATCAATAATAAAATGTGACTAATCTCTCAATAAAAAATTGTGACTCACTTATAACCTTTCAGTAATTGACTGTGAATTTAAACTGGCAGTGCTGCGTCATGGCCCTGAAAGATCATACTGAATAAATTGAAAATTCTTACCTCAATGAAGTCGCCGGATAACGCATATATATCTGCTCTTATAATAAATTTTTCTGGCACATCCCAGTGAAATACTGACCGATACATTTGTCATGTATAAAAGGAAACAACTGATTTTTCTTTACAATAATCGGGATGACCATGGATTGGAGAAATTAGTAAATTCCTTAAATTGAGATGAATGATTGTCAAAAGTTAATTTTTATAAAGAAGATATTATTAAGAGATTTTTTTAACATTTATATGGGACTTGATATAAGAATACTACATATGCTTTTACCTTATACTACAACACTCAGGCACCGCCATCGCTCCACACGACCGGCCCAGCCAACTCGATACACCAGACTGCTCGCAACTACTTACAACTGCTACACAGTTCCTACTGCTGACAACACTGCTCTCTGGTCTGAGATTCTCTTATAGCTTACATATCGCAGGCAGCGCATGAGCAATCCATCGAAATTACATCTGCTCGAGTGCGCTAGCAACAAATTCGTTAATCATGGACCTCTTGCAGTAGGTTTGTAAAAAGCTACGAATACACGTCTTACAGCACAGTAAATACGTTAATATAAACATGACTTAGTACTCAACAATTAATACGCGAATAATATGTGGTCGTTCAAAACTAGAAAGTAAGAGACGTTGCCCTCTGAAGTCCTTAGTGCCGCCTTCTAGAGTGAAATGCGTACGTCAGAGATAGTTGATGGATCTGCTGCTGCTAGAAAGATGACACCATGCAGAAAAGAAACACATCAAGAAAATGTTTGATCGCTGCTGTCTGAAAAATTAATGTATCTGAAGGCAGCAGAGCATGTAATAAAAGCGATGGAGACGAGAAAGCATTGTCCTGACATCGTTTATTCTTCTGTGATACATTACTCTTGTAGGCGGACCATGCGTATAACGTGTGAAGAACTCGCTCCAGGAAACAAAAGTTTTTTTCCAGAACAGTCACGGGAAGATGGATGTAATGTGAGAGCTATGTCGCCGATAGCATGCACTGAAGCAAAGTCGTACCCTTTGTATGAATCTATCTACACACAAAGAATTACAAATTGAAGGCCCTGCCGTGTTTTTATGTATGTATGTGAGGGATAGTCTGTGGAAGTACTGCAGGGATTTTGATACGGTTTCTACCAGTAAATAGTTTGATTCACGAGGAATTTTTGTGTAAATAATTTATAATTTTGGTGGTGATAGATGTCTAAAGTACCGGGTGATCAAAAAGTCAGTATAAATTTGAAAACTGAATAAATCACGGAATAATGTAGATAGAGAGGTACAAATTGACACACATGCTTGGAATGAGATGGGGTTTTATTAGAACCAAAAATATACAAAATTTCAAAAAATGTCCGACAGATGGCGCTTCATCTGATCAGAATAGCAATAATTAGCATAGCAAAGTAAGACAAAGGAATGATGATGTACTTTACGGGAAATGCTCAATATGTCCACCATCATTTCTCAATAGTAGCTCTAGTCGAGGAATAATGTTGCAAACAGCACTGTGAAGCATGTCCGGAGTTATGGTGAGGCATTGGCGTCGGATGTTGTCTTTCAGCATCCCTAGAGATGTCGGTCGATCATGTTACACTTGCGACTTCAGGTAACCCCAAAGCCAATAATCGCACGGACTGAGGTCTGGGGACCTGGGAGGCCAAGCATGACGATAGTGGCGGCTGAGCAAACGCTCATCACCAAACGACACGCGCAAGAGATCTTTCATGCGTCTAGCAATACTTTGTTCCATTTATTTTTTTTTGTTCTAATAAAACCCCATGTCATTCCAAGCATGTGTGTCAATTTTTACCTCTCTATCTACATTATTCCGTGGTTTATTAAGTTTTCAAATTTATACTGACTTTTTGATCACCCGGTATATGCAGGGTGAATCAGGAGGAATGGTACACGCTTCGAGGCGTGATAGTACTAGTGATTGTGAAGAAAAAGCTTCATGTGGACATATGACCTATTCCGAATAGTTTCCGAGATAGGACACATTTAATGTACACCGTTATTTATTTTATGTATTATTTAAACACCGTTATTGTTTGCAATGTACCACAGCAGTGCAGAAGAAACTGTGACTAACAATTTGACACGTAACGCTTGTGGTCTGTCAAATCGGGAAACTACCTCAACTAGGCCTACAAAAACTATCAAAGTTATACCATATGCATGTCGCGCAACATTTTCAATGTTCTCTCGCATTCTTCTCGCAAACTATTACCTTGCAGAATAAAAGAATAGCTCCTTCTCTTCTAGGAAATTTAATTTAATTTTATTTTATGCTGCGATATGTTTTCTTTGGAGGGTGGGGCTTTTGAATTTTTGAAGAAAAATGAACAGAAGTAATATAAATCGTGTTCTATCTCTGAAAACATTCGGGATATGGCGCATGTTCGTAGGAAGTTATTTGTTCAGAATCACTAATAATATCACCACTCAAAGGCTGTACCTTTTTTCTCCTGACTCGCCTTGCATATCGTTGTGAGTTCCACATTTAATTCGCGTTTGTAGTGGCATCTCATTACAACGCTGCTTATCTACAGAAGAGGTGGTTTCTGTATTTCTTCTTCACATTCAATGGGGATAGCAATATCATCAGCGAATCTTATCATTGATATCCTTGCACTCTGAATTTTTATTCCACTTTTGAACCTTTCTCTTATTTCCGTCATTGCTTCTTGGATGTCGATACTGAACTGTAGGAGCGGAAACCTGCAACCCTGTCTCACCCACTTTTTAAATCGAGCACATTGTTTGTGCTTTTCCAGTGTTATTGTTCCGTTTTCGTTCTTGTACATATTGTATATCACCAGTCTTTGTATATAGCTTGCTCTTATTTTTCTCAGAGTCTCGAATACCTTGCACCATTTTACATTGTCGAGTGGTTGTTTTAGATCGATAAATCGTATGAGCGTGTCTTGATTTTCCTTCAGTCTTGCTCCCGTTATCAGCAGCATTGTCAGAACGGCCTCTCAGATGCCTTTACCTTTCGTAAAGGAAAACTGATTGTCATCCAACACAGCCTCACTTTTCTTTACCATTCTTGTGTACATTATTCTTTGTCAGTAGCATGGGTACATGAGTTGCTGAGTTCATTGCGAGATAGTTCTCGTACGTATCTGCCATTGCTATCTTCTGAATTGAGGGGAGATATTTTTCCGAAAGTTTGATGGTACGTCACAAGTCTCATAGACACACCAACATCCCCATTATTTTTAAAAATGTCGATGGAGTGTTGTCTGTCCCCAAGGTCTTATCTGATCTGAAGTTTACCAGAGCTCTGAAATTCCGACTCAGACACTGGATCCCCTATGTATGCCACATCGACTCCTATTTCTTCTCCCATCACGTCATCAAACAAATCCTCCCCCTAATAGAGGCCTTCAACATAGAGGACACAGGGGCAGGTTTACGCACGGAGCATACGTACGCAGAGCACTTTTTTCGGGAACCATTCTTGCTAGAGCGCTACGGCAATAGAACATTAATTAGTACTGCCATCTGCAGAGGGCTCTTACAAGCTTCACAGCACCAGTTAAGTGAAAGTCATAGCGAAAAGAACATATTCGAGTTTTCGAGCAAAGTGTGTAAATTTTATTATTCAAATATCGAGGCTGCTAGGGACCATACCCTTTAGAATTGAAAACAGTTAAATATACAGAGTGATTAAGACTAAATTTAAACTTTCAAAACGCTGTAGAAATAATACCATTGGTCAGACTGACGTCAAATTGCAACGGAATATTATCGGAGAAGGGGGAAAACGTATAGCAGAAGAAAAAACCTAGTGTGGGAATTGATCAAGAGATGGTGCTGTATGTGTCAGAATACCTAAATGAAACCACCTGTCATGCGCACGAACGATTGAAGTTGGTGTAAACACACCGCCTTCACGACTTTTCCTCCTTTCACGTCTGCGACGTTCCCCATGACTGTTTCAATGCAGGACCTCGCTCTGCTTGTAAAGCTGTGTAACAAGAAGGATGACTGTGCACACGTCGCTCTGCAGAAGTTTGGAACACTGAAGGGTTTGAAACAAGGCGTTAGTCCGATGCGAGCCGTGAGTCTGGACAAAATGATTCGGAAATTCATTTGGTGAGCAACCAGGTGGAGGAAGGCAACGAATTGATTCGATGTGAGTGGAAGCAGTGGCCACAGCAGGGCAGGAGGAGACGAGTAGTGGTGAGCAACGTGTAGTGCACTGAGAATTGCCTGAACATTGGACATACCCGTCTGCATGGTGCGTAAATTCCTACGCAATATCCTTCTTTGCTATCAGTTCAAAATTACCCATGTGCACGAGTTGCTTCCTGTTGATCTGCCATCAAGAGAGACCATTGCTTTAGAATTTCTTGCTCGCATGGGAGTGTGCACTGATTGGCCGTGGAAGATTTTGTGGACAGATCAAGCTCACTTCAGTCTGACTGGATATGTCAATACACGGAATTGTCGAATGTGGGCAACGGAAAATCTACACGCATATCAACCAGTACCACTTCATCCTGCAAATGTTACTGTATGGTGCGGGTTTACGGCATGAATTTACATCTATTTGAAAACTGCTGGATATTGCAGTAATCCAACAGGAAGTGTGGATATATAACTTGATCCGTATTTTTAAAAGTTCAACACGTACGATGTGCTTCACTGTACATATTAATTTACACATTGACTTTTATACATTTACATTTACTATTGCTTCTCCAAATCATCTGTGCATTGTACGTATTGACGTAAAATGTTTTTAAACAAACATCTTCATGTCAGTTTCTTTAGCACGACTTTGTTTTTCTCACAATGAAATGGATAAGTAAGATTCTGCTGGGTAATTCAGGACAACTTCACAATGTCTACAGGTGTAACATTACATTATTTCTTGCACTTACCAAACTACTGCACTGAATAGAAGTTTGCTGTACCCTCCTCATTTCAGTCGCTGGCACATTGGTTATTGCAACTTCGATCCGTAAGACTCCTGATTCATACGTCATAAATCGAAGTCTGTGTTTTTAATCACTTTTTTCTTTATTGTACAGTCGTGATTCTTTGCTGATATCAGTTTTTTTTGCCTTTTTAGTTCGATCTAATAATACATTTTCAAGGGATATTAAAGCTTAGTACAGAGCAAATAATTTTCCTTTAATCGACATGGATTGTAATGCTTTCCTATAGTCAAGGAAAAATTCTGGAAAAAGCCAAATAGGCCTGTAAGAAGCCATTCGTCTATACCTCAGCTAAATCGCTCATTTGCCAGTTAAATGGTATTGAAAAGAAATCAGAGTTAGACCTAAAAATGTAATATGGCAACGCTGATATGGGTCAAAAGAGAACGCCACACAAATGGCGACAAGCGGAGATTAGTAGATATTCGTGCGTCCGTGAAAAGATCTATGCGCGAAGCATATAACAACTACCACCGACACACCGTAGCAGAAGATCTGGCAGAGAACCCGAGACAGTTCCTGTCATGTGTAAAATCGCTGAACGGGTCTAAGGCTTCTGTTCAGTCCCGTGGTACCACTATGGTGTGGTAGTTGAATACAGCAAAACGAAAGCCGAAGTTTTAAATTTCACGTTCAATAACTCGATCACACAAGAGATTGTGCAAACGTACCGCCATTTGACTACCCTATGGACGATGTAATAATAATCGTCCCTGGTGTAGAGAAACAACTGAAAGGTTTGAAAGCAAATAAATCACCAGGTCCAAGTGGAAATCCAATTTGTTTTTACAAAGATTACTCTATGGCATTAGCCCCTTACCAAGTCTGCATTAATCACGAATCTCTCGCTCAGCAAAATGTCTCAGGTGGTTGGAAACAAGAGCAGGTGAGTCCAGTACACAAGAAGGGTAAAAGAACGGACCCGTAAAATTTCAGACGACTATCTACAATTTCTGCAGAATCCTTGAATATATTCTCAGTTCGAATATATTAAACTTTCTTTACACTGAGAAGCTTATGTCCGCGAATGAGCATGGTCTTAGAAAGTATCGCTCGTGCGAAACTCAGCTGGCGTGATATACTGCGAACTATGGACGAAGGGCCACAGGCAGATTACATATTTCTAGATTTCTGGAAAGCATTTGACACCGTGCCCCACTGCCGACTGTTAACGATTGTACGACCATATGAAATAAGTTCATGGACATGTGAGGTGCTCGAAGTCTACTTAAGTTTTAGAACGCAGAATGTTGTCTTCGACGGCGAATGTTCATCAGAGATAAGTGTACCGTCAGGACGTGTGATAGGACCGCTGTTGTTCTCTGTACACGTAAATGATTTGGCGGACACGGTGGGCAGCAGCCGGCGATTGTTTGCTAATGATGCTGTGGTTTACGGTCAAGTGTCGAAATTGAGTGACTGTGCAAAGATACAAGACGACTAGAACGCAGTATGTTGTCTTCGACGGCGAATGTTCATCAGAGATAAGTGTACCGTCAGAAAGTGTGATAGGACCGCTGTTGTTCTCTGTATACGTAAATGATTTGGCGGACACGGTGGGCAGCAGCCTGCGATTGTTTGCTAATGATGCTGTGGCTTAGCTCAAGTGTCGAAATTGAGTGACTGTGCAAAGATACAAGACGACTTAGACAACATTTCTAGTTGGTGTGATGAATGACAGCTAGCTCTAAATGCGGAAAAATGTAAGTTAATAACGAAGAAATAACCTGCAGTGTTCGGAAACAGTGTTACTAGTGTCCTGCTTGACACAGTCAAGTTGCTTAAATGCGTGAGCGTGACACTGCAAAGCGATAAAATGGAACGAGCGTGTGAGAAGTCTGGTAGGGAGGGCGAATGGTCGACTTCAGTTCATTGGAAGAATTTTAAGGAAAGGGTGGTTCACCTGTAAAGGAGACCGCATATAGGACGCTGTGCGACCTATTCTTGAGTACTGCTCGAGTGTTTGGGATCCGTACCAGGACGGATTGAAGGAAGAGTTCGAAGCAATTCAGAGACGGGTTACTCGACTTGTTATCACGTAAACGTTATGGAGATTTTTTTTGAAAAAAGAGACAGCATTGGTCGTATATTTTTTACTATCGCAAAATCGATTTTCTGTCACTGAGTGACCATCTTCAGTGCTATATCGTATAACTTAAATTAGGATGCACTGTTGTCACTAAGCTTACGGCAATCACATAGACTATGTTGACTATGTGTCAATCAGTCTATGTGATTGCCGTAAGCTTAGTGACAACAGTGCATCCTAATTTAAGTTATACGATATAGCACTGAAGATGGTCACTCAGTGACAGAAAATCGATTTTGCGATAGTAAAAAATATACGACCAATGCTGTCTCTTTTTTCAAGTATACCTGTTATCTGGTCGTAGTGCACAAGACAACATGGAGTCGCCAATCAACAACGTTATGCAGATGCTCAAATAGGAATCCCTGAAGGGAAGCCTGCGCTCTTTTCGAAAATACTACAGAAAAAAATGTAGAGAAGCGGCATTTCAAGCTAACTGCCATACGATTCTCCTACCGCCTACGACACATTGCGCGTAAGGACCTCGAAGATAAAGTACAATAAGTTAGGGCTCATATGGAGGTATATAGGCAGTTGTTTATCCCTCGCTCTATTTGCCAGTGGAACAGGAGAGGAAGTGACTAGTAGTGGTACAGAGTGTCTTCCGCCACGCACCGTCCAATCACTTGCGTAGTATCTACACTCCTGGAAATTGAAATAAGAACACCGTGAATTCATTGTCCCAGGAAGGGGAAACTTTATTGACACATTCCTGGGGTCAGATACATCACATGATCACACTGACAGAACCACAGGCACATAGACACAGGCAACAGAGCACGCACAATGTCGGCACTAGTACAGTGTATATCCACCTTTCGCAGCAATGCAGGCTGCTATTCTCCCATGGAGACGATCGTAGAGATGCTGGATGTAGTCCTGTGGAACGGCTTGCCATGCCATTTCCACCTGGCGCCTCAGTTGGACCAGCGTTCGTGTTGGACGTGCAGACCGCGTGAGACGACGCTTCATCCAGTCCCAAACATGCTCAATGGGGGACAGATCCGGAGATCTTGCTGGCCAGGGTAGTTGACTTACACCTTCTAGAGCACGTTGGGTGGCACGGGATACATGCGGACGTGCATTGTCCTGTTGGAACAGCAAGTTCCCTTGCCGGTCTAGGAATGGTAGAACGATGGGTTCGATGACGGTTTGGATGTACCGTGCACTATTCAGTGTCCCCTCGACGATCACCAGTGGTGTACGGCCAGTGTAGGAGATCGCTCCCCACACCATGATGCCGGGTGTTGGCCCTGTGTGCCTCGGTCGTATGCAGTCCTGATTGTGGCGCTCACCTGCACGGCGCCAAACACGCATACGACCATCATTGGCACCAAGGCAGAAGCGACTCTCATCGCTGAAGACGACACGTCTCCATTCGTCCCTCCATTCACGCCTGTCGCGACACCACTGGAGGCGGGCTGCACGATGTTGGGGCGTGAGCGGAAGACGGCCTAACGGTGTGCGGGACCGTAGCCCAGCTTCATGGAGACGGTTGCGAATGGTCCTCGCCGATACCCCAGGAGCAACAGTGTCCCTAATTTGCTGGGAAGTGGCGGTGCGGTCCCCTACGGCACTGCGTAGGATCCTACGGTCTTGGCGTGCATCCGTGCGTCGCTGCGGTCCGGTCCCAGGTCGACGGGCACGCGCACCTTCCGCCGACCACTGGCGACAACATCGATGTACTGTGGAGACCTCACGCCCCACGTGTTGAGCAATTCGGCGGTACGTCCACCCGGCCTCCCGCATGCCCACTATACGCCCTCGCTCAAAGTCCGTCAACTGCACATACGGTTCACGTCCACGCTGTCGCGGCATGCTACCAGTGTTAAAGACTGCGATGGAGCTCCGTATGCCACGGCAAACTGGCTGACACTGACGGCGGCGGTGCACAAATGCTGCGCAGCTAGCGCCATTCGACGGCCAACACCGCGGTTCCTGGTGTGTCCGCTGTGCCGTGCGTGTGATCATTACTTGTACAGCCCTCTCGCAGTGTCCGGAGCAAGTATGGTGGGTCTGACACACCGGTGTCAATGTGTTTTTTTTTCCATTTCCAGGAGTGTATGTAGCTGTGGATGTAGTGTGTCCTGTGGTAATCCGACTTCGGAATTCGACGGGGAACAACACCACAACAATTCATGCTGAGTTCGTGGAGCTGGACAGCAACAATGTAATGTTGTTGCGTGGCGCAGAGTCGCAGACACTTCCATTGTGAACAAACAAGTTCGAATGGCAATGAATATGGCGGACCATATCTCTGTGACGCACCGGCAATCGCAAAAAGAGGACCTGCTGCTCGATGACAGCCCTGTCACACTCGAAACAGTGTGAAAAATGTGATAGTCGCATCTCAGTTTTCAACATCTTGCAAAACATTTTGAGCATGAGAAATTTCACCATTTACTGTGTTCTGTGACTGCTCACACTCATTCAAAATCCCACCGAACCAATACACGAGCGGAAATGTTGGAGCTCTGCAGGCCTATCGAGATAACGTCTTTAACTGCGTTATAACCATGAATGAATGCTGGGTGTTGACTACGTCCCTGGGACAAAACAGCAAATTGGGGAGTTTCACCAATGCCGAAGAAGGAGAAGACAGAACGATCATCGGCAAAGCTGACACTTACTGTTTTTTGAGACTGCCATAGCGCGGTGCTAACAAATGATGCTCGTAAAGGTAAACTATCCAGTGAGATTACTATCAAATCTCGTGACGTGAATACGGCAGCCTGTCAGGACGAAGCGTAGTGGGAGGATGTCCTAGGCGATGTTTTTGCTTTACGACAGTGCCCGAATTCGTGATGCTCAAGCAGCGCGGTGTAGTGTGTTGTCCTTAGCGTAAGTTAGATTAAGTAGTGTGTAGGCTTAGGGACCGATGACCTCAGCAATTTGGTCCTATAGAAACGTACCACGGGGAAATTTTGGACGTGAAATGCGTCCTAAGCCGGTAATCCGTTTCTCCGCCAATTCATCCATCGTTGGGACAAATCTGTCGCGTTAAAGGATAAATATGTAGAGGAGGACTAATAACATACTGACCTTCATATTCATAGCTTTGTTGAATGTCCGATTCACATCCTGGCTTGCTACTGGAGCAGTAGCGAGACAGGATGTGAATTGGACATTCAACAAAACGGCGATTCTCCTTGAAACTGTCCTCCGCAGATGGGGACGAAACGTCAGGTTTTTTAAGTGAAATCCATTTGACCACGGCATAAAGCCCGGAATATTTTATTAATTGTAACCTTTGGTCTTTATGTGGCACCGTCTTTGCCTCTGTTCAATCAGAAATATTCTCAGTTGAAATAGGTGATGGATATATTTGGTACTGCTCTTATGGTATCTGTTAGACCAGTGGTTCCCAACCGGTGGTCCGCGGACCCCCACGGGTCCGCGAGCTATGCCAGAGGGGTCCGCAAGATGCTATTAGAATAAACAATATATTAAATATATTTAGTACGATAATAGATTTTTTGTTTTGCCGCTTCCTGCATGAGCAGACTTCTGTGTCTAGCGTCTTCCTAGAGCCAACTGACACTAGAAAATATAACTGATTACCTGGAAATCGGTTTTACGCTCAGTGGGCCTGAGCAACAGCCTAAGCCTCAATGTGTAATTTGCTATGAAAGCCTTTCGAATTAATGTCTACTAATGCAATCTCAAGTGTAGTACACTTAAAAGACCAATACTCTCAGTTTTAATTTTTCCTGTCATTTTGAGTTAATACTCAATTTTTATTAAGGAGTTTGTTATGCTAAACACCCAGATTTGAAGACAAAGATTTTGAGCAATGATCAAAAATTTAACAATAACAATTATGGCTGAATTGAAAAAAGTTTTAAGCTCAATATTTTTTCAGTAATGAATATGTCTATGTTTTTTCTAAGTACCAAAAATAGAAAACGTATCAAAAGACTCTCAATTTGTTTTGTTTTTTTTAGGTATTTGATACTGTGATAGGACAAGGTACCAATCGTGCTCGATGAGGGGGGTCCTCGATAAAAATTTGTTGCGAACCCCTGTGTTAGAAGAAGAACCGGCTGGGATGGCAGAGCGGTTCTAGGCGCTAGTCTGTAACCGCGTGACCGCTACGGTAGCAGGTTCGAATCCTACCTCGGGCATGAATGTGTGTGATGTCCTTAGGTTAGTAAGGTTTAAGTAGTTCTAAGTTATAGGGGCCTGATGACCTCAGAAGTTAAGTCCCATAGTGCTCAGAGCCATTTGAACCATTTGTTAGACGAAGAAAGATTTAATGTAAAGGACAACAAGGATGAATATGGTGTATATATTGAAAGACGAAAGGAATACAAACATTGAATATGTTATTCTTTTTAAGAGAATAATGTTACTTAGGAAGTCGGGATGAGGGGTACACTTAGCATGGATCATGGACGGTGCAGATGGTCCCGGTGGAGGTTCGAGTCCTCTCTCGGTTTAAGTAGTGTGTAAGCTTAGGGACTGATGACCTTAGCAGTTACGTCCCATAAGATTTCACACACATTTGAACATTTTTGAACTTAGCATGGAAGGACAAGGCCCCTACTGTGTCACTCGTTAACACAACGACTAGCAAGTCAATTATTAAAAATTTATTCAAAACAAGCTTTTATAAAACAGCTTAGAGGCAATCAACACGTGGACTTTTTAAGACAATATCAAAATATACTGTTACAACAACTTACTTAAAAGATGAGCCACAGAGATTTCAATACTTAAGAGACAAATTACAATCTGAAGGTGATTTGAAAGGTGGCACAGGTAGTTTCCTTTCTTTTTTTCCCCTAAGGCACTTATCTACAATTTGGAAGTGATTTACAACACACACCAGTTCGTTACGAGCCCAAATAACACAAGGAGCACAACATGTTAATTAATACAATTGATTGCCAAGCAAATTAAAACCCCCCTTTTATTTACATATACATAAAATAGTTTCAATAACTACCAAACAGGCAGTGACGCCAGGCTGCCCTAGGCAAAAGGTGACTTAAAATGCCGGAAGCAGCAGACCAGCCGTCCAAAACAACACCTAAACGACGGAGCCCAACTGGGAGTCACTTCGCATTAGACGACACGTCACAGCTTCGGTGCACCGAAACAGAACGTGGCGCCGCTCCCACACACCCCAACTCGAAGAAATCTGGAACGCAAATGGACTGCAGAAAGCAAGGCAACCACCTAGCAATTATCAATTAATATAAGTTCAGAGATCAATAAACGATATAAATGAAGAACCAATAAATGCTTTCAATAAATGTGAGTGAAATTTTTTATCAATATCAATGCTGTAAAACATGTAAACTGAGAACTGTACACAATTCCAATGATGATAATATACTATCACACCTTTACACTCTCATAGTTTGTCAAACAAAATTTCCGCATATGCTTAAGGCCGACAGTGTGTACAAATATAAAATGGAAATAATTTCAAGATAATATCACGTTATTCAAATGAACAACTTCACAAGGATACTAGGTTTTGTGCAGTTTAAATTCGTTGTATAGGTTTGCGATGTAGCTGTTAATTGTGTAAGCTTGACATGCAGAAAATTACAACTAGACTATGACCTACTATCTTGAATACTTTACGGTTACTACATCTTTTGGGAACACTGATATTTTAAAGGAGGTAGTGACTGCTGGTCTCCATGTGGTCACACACCTTGCCGGCTGCTCTTTACTTCAGCAACACGCACATTACGGCAACGAACAAACAAGTACACTTGCTGGAACGCAAATCGTTCAACGAAACGAAGGTACCAAAATCACTTACACCTTCGATGGAGAGCGTTGTTCGAGATGGTCTCGAGGGATGGGTCTCTCCGAGAAAACAGACACCGAAGCAACGCGACAAGCAACGCCCCGGAGTTGACATCAGGCAGGTTCCCCACAAACTCACGTCCGTCTTGCAAGGTACACCTGCCGCGCCGCTGGTGACCGACCCCGCGTGTTTTCCTCCTTCGTCCCTCCTTCCACCTCGTAGCGAGTCCCGTCCCAACTCTCCGACCGCCAAAACAGCCGCCAGATCACAACAGGGGCAGAGATCGTAGTACAGCCGGGTAATCGATCGTCATGTGACAAAGAGCTGGTGTGCCAGAAAAGGCGCAGCATGGCACAAAGAAGTTTGAGGTAAAACTGGACTACTACGCACTTAATTTGTAGAAATGATTGTTGGCAGTTAGTTACTTTTGTTCACTTCCTCAGAGCTAAGAAAAAGACCACTCCACTTCCCTGTGTCATGCATTAAAACATTAACTGATTAAGCGGTTTGGTTTGTATAGAAATACTTTATTAACATTGTTGTCTTTTTGAATCATTGTTCACTTGGTTGAGCATAGTATTGTTCACACCAATGTTACGTGTGAAGATGACAGAAACACGTAGTGGGAAGGTTACATATATCGGCCTTTTCTGCCAAGAAGTCACGTAGTGTTTGATTTCTGGAAAGCAAAAAGTAAGGCTGCGCTAATTTGACTAATGTTGTACATTTTTTTCAGGCAGTTCATTTAAAATTATGTGTTCAATTTGTGACATTTTTGTCGTGGGACCATTATCAACTACTTTATTAGGCAAACAGTTGGCTTAATATTACAGGTTCTGTGTGGATTTCATTCGTTGTTAAGTACTTGCGTGTACGATAGCACTTTCTTTTTGGTTGTTTGATGACTATAGAAATCTTGTTTTTTCAAAGAAATAGTATTTCATTTTGTTTGTCACAACAGAAAACAATGAAAATCCGTCGTAGCATAAGACAACAGTGTGTTATAAAAAACGAGTCGTTACAGGATGCCATAAGGCACTTTCAACAGTTGGCTGCCACGAACAGCTTACATGAGACTACAGGAAGTTGCGCGGATCCACAATTATTAACAAATTAAGCAAACGATAATGAAATAGACAAACGATGAATAATGAAGTCTAAATCCTGAAGTTGAATTGGTCGGCGATAAGTCGCTACTGTCTAGCGAAATATTACAAAAGTCGACACAGTTGTGCGAAATTTTACAATTGGTAACGGACATTTCAGAAAGAGATTTTGTGTCAATATCTTTTGGACGAATACAGCCCGCATCACCTTCAGTGAACAATTACGTAGAACCACGCTGCCCGAGACTGACAAATTTTCTAGAGTCAGTTCGTCGGGAACTTAAAGAAACGCTAGATGAAATGAGTAAGAAAATCGAAAAATCACAGGACCAGAGAAGAAAATCACAGGCAGAGAATAGAAAATCTCAGGAACAAATGAAAGCGAAAATACAAAATTCTTCAGTTAAGATTTTGGAAGAAATTAAGGATGACCTTCACCCAATAATCATCAGTTTTGCAACTAGAATACGTAGCCTTGAAACAGAACACGAAAACATGAAAACAAACCAGCGTAATTATAAGGATGAATTGTTAATTAGAACCAATACCGTACTTCCGAGTGCGATAGTTACACAGATAAAAGAGCAGAACGAACAGTTTAACACAACGGTAAAACAAATTAGCGAACAAGTGAAAACTCTGACGTTAAATACTGAAGAACAAGAAGAGTAGTTAAAACAACTAAAGAAAAATTTGATGATCTGGCAACAAAAATAAACAAATTTGTCAACCAGCGCAGATAGAGATTCAGATGACAGAATGCCAGCACAATTTTCAGACACACCATAATACCACTCATTACAAAATTTTAAAGACAACCAGTGGAAATAAGTCGGGAAAATGAGCGTTATAGGAACACTATGAATGACAAGTCCAGCGTATTGAAAGAAAGCTTAACCGCGAAGACGAAATAGAAGAATTTGACCGTTTGCATTCATATTCAGGGAAATTTGGTGACCACACAAATTTATGGCGTTTAGGTGATTTCCACGAGAACAGTACCACACCTCCAGCGACGTGTCGCAATAGAGAACTATCAGGATCACACAAAAATGGCAACTTCGAATACAAATACCTTTTGATAGAGCGTAAATTCAGAGTTTTCAGGAATTACAGTAACGCAATTCACCCCCAACCTTGGATTGATCAGTTCCTATATTCTTTATCAGCAAAGTGGCCACTTGAACACAATTAAGAATTTCTTTGCGGTTATTTAGAAAATGTACCTGTAGCAAGAATTCGCTCAATAGTGAGAGATTGCCTAAGCGTAAATGATTTCTACGGAGAATTTTTGTCACCGTACTGATCTCAGGCAACACAATATCAGGTAAAACATAGTTGTATAATGTTACGGAACTTTGAACAGCCTGACTTCACCAGCTCAGCAATAAAATTTGAAAACATGCTACGCAGAAATCAGTACAGTCCGTCATAGCTAAATCGCATTTTTTTAAAAAAGTTACCTTCACATTTGAGACATGTAATTTTGGCCGGAAGATATAAAGATGATTTAGAAGCATTGCAAATATTACTTGAGGATCTGGAATTGGACGGTGGCAACAGCTTAACGAGAAAACGCAATAAGAATCACGGAGGAAATTATGACACGCAACGTTCTTTTGTATCACGTGAAAACAAAAACTATGATAACTAACATAACAAACACAACCACAGAAACAGCTACAGACGGTATAACCGACATCGTTCGTATGACGCACAATTCTCGCAGTTGAATAATGATAATTGTGAGAGGAGCAATTTCCGGAGCTTTCTTACTGAACAGCACAACAGACTTTGTGGGATTTACAGTAATGAAATTAAGTGTAATCACAATTATCGTAACAATCAATGTAATGACAGACAATATTCTAACTCAGATGTTAAACATGCAAATTTTCATGGGCGCAATTCAGGTAGATCAGAACCACTACATACATGGCCCAATAACAATTATGCAAACAGCAACCAATACAGTCACAGTAATCAACATCATAATTCACATTGGCAAAATTCTCGAATGGCAAGCCCAGCGTGACAAATAGAAATAATTGAATCCAGATCACCACCAAATAATCAACGACGAGGAAGCATTTCAGGACGAAACTGAATCTACTCAGGCACATAAGAGGAAGGGACTTCATCGTATTTCGCATTTCAAACCATATATAGAATAATCCCATGTACTAAATTTGTATCCAGGTAATAGAACTACATGTCACCTGTTCCTAAAATATTTCTTACAATACAACGCACAGCAACAATTAGTGACAAATAGTGCTATTGCACCGCATGCCAGAGGGATTCCCGTCGTGCGAAAGCAACTTTTGACAAGAAGAGGGGAAACTTCCGTTACGCAACAAACTTCATTCATTACGCAACAAATCAAGAGATTTCTTATGTGTCTCTTTCTACTTTATTCTCTATACTTTTGTGTATTTCACTTATGTATGCCCACAGAAACACATTTTTTGAATAAATTTAGAATTTTCTGTAGATCATTTTGTACATTAATAATTATTTCTTATCATGCCTACTATTGCACTCTGTTTCGCACGATTTACTTGTCTGATGTTTACTATTTTTATAGACATAGAAATTTGTTGTTACCATTAAACTACATGTGCATTCCATACATGCAACTATGTGAACTCTTATTACTCCTATCTTAATATAGGGAATTTTCTATTGTAAATGCAACAGATTGTAAGTGACTAACCATTCGCCACAAGTGATTGACACTAGCCGGGACAGAAGAAATACGTCTACTGATTATATATTGAAATATTCTCTGCCACACGTTGCCATACTTCACTGATACAAGATCCAATGACTTTTATAAGCAGCTCATCGATAGATGGACCTACAGTCTGCTTCAAGCAGATACTGTCATGTATTTTCTGTTCGTGTGTGTGTGAGTTTGTCACCTGAGAACTGTACTTAGTATCAGTGAGTCTGATTCCGTATAACTTTCTGCAACAGTGACATAACTGAAAAGAGCTAGAAAAGTTTGGTCGGTTGTAACACACACTTTTCAGTCTTCTTCCATGGTGCAGATTACTACTACCACATGTGACTGTGCTTCAGAAAAGTAAGCTTTGTGTGATATACACACTCTGATCTACTGCCTGTGTGCTACAGTGAAGATCACCAATACTACTTTCTAAAATATAAAGTGTCACATACAAACTTTCAAAATAGCCTTGTCCAGAACGTTCTCGTAGATTATATTGATTACTTCATTCACATGTTCTTGAATTTTGTAAATAATTTTTACTTATATTTCTTTAACTTATATTCTTGTAAAGCTATTTTTCTCGTTGTATTTGTAACGTGTTTTGTATATACCTATCGATAATGTTTAGAATTTTGTCCTCGACCCACTCCTATCTGAAATGACCCTCGTACAAAATTCTACTCGGGGAAGGTGGAGGACTTGTAAGGTGGGCATGTCATTTTGATTTTTGTAAGTTATCGACGTGGACGTCAGAGAAATAGCAAGTTACGTTACTGTTAAACAATCTTTGGTCTTGCTGTGGCACACTATTTGCCTCAGCGCAGTCTGAAACATTCTTAGTTGAAGTGTGGTAGGTGATGGACGTTTTTAGCAGTGCTGTTATGGTATCTGTCAGATGAGGAAGTTTTATTGTGAAGGACAGCAAGGATGAATATGTTGTACGTACTGAAAGGCGAAAGGAATACAAATTTTGGGTGACCCTATTTTTTTGAGAGAAGAAGTTTGAGGTAAGACTGAAGCACTATGCACCTAATTCGTAGAAATGATTATTGGCAGCTAGTTAACTTTGTTCACTTTCCTAGAGCTGAGGAAAAGACCACTCCACTTCCCTGTGTCGTGCATTAACATATTGACTGGTTAAGCTCTTTGGTTTTTATAGAAATTCCCTGTCAACATTGTTTCCTTTTTGAATCATTGATACTTTGTTAAACATAGTAGTGTTCAGAACAATGCAATGTGAAGGTCACGCGAAGTTTTACTCCTTCTGTGTAAATACAGGCTTATATCCAAAATCGTTGTGATGGAATATCATTTCATAGCCATAGTTACTATCCCCATCCCACGGTTTAAATGTTTATCATTGTACATTACCACATTCAACCATATGCTGTGTAACAGTCGTATTGAAAATTTTATTTAAAAATAGAAATCTAGTTTAGCCGCTGCCTGCTTGCTTTTAGCTGTTGTGCTTTCGAAAAATCTGCAACGGTATTGTCAAGATACGAGGTAAGTGGAGATTTTGATTAGGGCCAGATGATGGTTTCACTTCAGTTACGCTTTTAACAGAAAGACAAGTTGGATTCAGACCAGTACATTTCAATTCAAATTACGTTCTCCTTAGTCGTAAGTTGGCATACGAATTTATGTTGGATAACAGTTTGTGGGTACATAGTTTTAGTAATATGTAGACTTTTTGTAGAGCCGGACGTAAATTTGGGATCCCAAATTTATATATTTGGGCTATTGGCCATTAAAATTGCTACACCAAGGAGAAATGCAGATGATAAACGGGTATTCATTGCATTAATATATTATATTAGAACTGATATGTGATTACATATTCACGCAGTCTGGATGCATAGATCCGGAAAAATCAGTACCCAGAACAATCACCTCCGGCCGTAATAACGGCCTTGATACGTCTGGGCATTGAGTCAAACAGAGTTTGGATACCGTGTACAGGTACAGCTGCCCATGCACTTTCAACACGATACCACAGTCCATCAAGAGTAGTGACTGGCGTATTGTGACGAGCTAGTTGCTCGGCCACCATTGACAAGACGTTTTCAATTGGTGAGACATCTGGAGAAGGTGCTGGCCAGGGCAGCAGTCGATCATTTTCTGTATCCAGAAAGGCCCGTACAGGACCTGCAACATGCGGTCGTACATTATCCTGCTGAAATGTGGGGTTTCGGAGGGATCGAATGAAGGGTAGAGCCACGGGTCAAAACACATCTGAAATGTAACGTCCACTCTTCAAAGTGCCGTCAATGCTAACAAGAGGTGACCGAGACGTGTAACCAATGGCACCCCATACCATCACGCCGGGCAATACGCCAGTATGGCGATGACGAATACACGCTTCCAATGTGCGTTCACCACGATGTCGCCAAACACGGATGCGACCATCATAATGCTGTAAACAGAATCTGGATTCATCTAAAAAATGACGTTTTGCCATTCCTGCACCCAGCTTCGTTGTTGAGTACACCATCGCAGGCGCTCCTGTCTGTCATGCAGCGTCAAGGGTAACTGGAGCCATGGTCTCCGAGCTGATAGTCCATACTGCTGCAAACGTCGTCGAACTGTTCGTGCAGATGGTTGTTGTCTTGCAAACGTCCCCATCTGTTGACTCAGGGATCGAGACGTGGCTGCACGATCCGTTACAGCCATGCGGATAAGATGCCTGTCATGTCGACTGCTAGTGATACTAGGCCGTTGGGATGCAGCACGGCGTTCCGTATTACCCTCCTGAACCCACCGATTCCATATTCTGCTAACAGTCATTGGATCTCGACCAACGCGAGCAACAATGTCGTTATACGATAAACCGCAATCGCAATAGGCTACAATCGGACCTTTATCATAGTCGGAAACGTGATGGTACGCATTTCTCCTCCTTACACGAGGCATCACAACAACGTTTCACCAGGCAGCGCCGGTCAACTGCTGTTTGTGTATGAGAAATCGGTTGGAAACTTTCCTCATGTCAGCACGTTGTAGGTGTCTCCACCGGCGCCAACCTTGTGTGAATGCTCTGAAAAGGTAATCATTTGCATATCACAGCATCTTCTACCTGTCGGTTAAATTTCGCGTCTGTAGTACGTCATCTTCGTGGTGTAGCAATTTTAATGGCCAGTAGTGTATATATATATATATATATATATATATATATATATATATATATATATATATATATATGGTGAGTCACCTAACATTACCGCTGGATATATTTCGTAAACCACATCAAATACTGGCGAATCGATTCCACAGACCGAACGTGAGGAGAGGGGCTAGTGTAATTGGTTAATACAAACCATAAAAAAATGCTCGGAAGTATGTTTTTTAACACAAACCTACGTTTTTTTTTAAAATGGAACCCCGTTAGTTTTGTTAGCACATCTGAACATATAAACAAATACGTAATCAGTGCCGTTTGTTGCATTGTAAAATGTTAATTACATCCGGAGATATTGTAACCTAAAGTTGACGCTTGAGTACCACTCCTTTGCTGTTCGATCGTGTGTATCGGAGAGCACCGAATTACGTAGGGATCCAAAGGGAACGGTGATGGACCTTAGGTACAGAAGAGACTGGAACAGCACATTACGTCCACATGTTAACACCTTTTTATTGGTCTTTTCCACTGACGCACATGTACATTACCATGAGGGGTGAGGTATACGTACACACGTGGTTTCCGTTTTCAATTACGGAGTGGAATAGAGTGTGTCCCGACATGTCAGGCCAATAGATGTTCAATGTGGTGGCCATCATTTGCTGCACACAATTGCAATCTTTGGCGTAATGAATGTCGTACACGCCGCAGTACATCTGGTGTAATGTCGCCGCAGGCTGCCACAATACGTTGTTTCATATCTTCTGGGGCTGTAGGCACATCACGGTACACATTCTCCTTTAACGTACCCCACAGAAAGAAGTCCAGAGGTGTAAGATCAGGAGAACGGGCTGGCCAATTTAAGCGTCCTCCACGTCCTATGAAACGCCCGTCGAACATCCTGTCAAGGGTCAGCCTAGTGTTAATTGCGGAATGTGCAGGTGCACCATGATGCTGATACCACATACGTCGACGCGTTTCCAGTGGGACGTTTTCGAGCAACGTTTGCAGATCATTCTGTAGAAACTCGATGTATGTTGCAGCTGTTTGGGCCCCTGCAATGAAGTGAGGACCAATGAGGTGGTCGCCAATCATTCCGCACCATACATTTACAGTCCACGGTCGCTGTCGCTCTACCTGTCTGAGACAGCGAGGATTGTCTACGGATCAGTAATGCATGTTCCGTAGATTCACTGCCCCGTGGTTTGTGAAACCCGCTTCATCGGTAAACAGGTAGAACTGCAGCGCATTCTCTGTTAATGCCCATTGACAGAATTGCACTCGATGATTGAAGTCATCCCCATGTAATTGCTGATGTAGCGACAGATGAAACGGGTGAAAGCAGCGACGATGCAGTGTGCGCATTACACTATTTTGACTCAGTCCTCCGGCTCTCGCAATGTCCCGTGTACTCATGTGTGGGTTCATGGCAATAGCAGCTAACACACCAACTGCACCCGCTTCTCCTGTGACGGGCCTGTTACGGACCCGTTTGCGTGATACGACCATACCTGTTGCATACAGTTGGCGGTAGATGTTTTGCAATGTGCGGCACGTTGGATGCTCTCTGTCCGGGTACCGTTCTGCATACACCCTGCAGGCTTCAGCTGCATTTCGTCGACACTCGCCATAGATGAGTATCATCTCCGCCTTTTCAGAGTTCGAATACACCATAGTCACAGTTCCTCCAACACTACACTATCACAGACGTCTGGTAACACGGTGTACTACAGTTGGTCTGCGTGCGGAGACGAATGCAGAATAACAATAGCAGCAAGCGCTACATGCGGACACTGCGACAGCTAGACCAAACCACAACAGTGCACTACAGCCACACTCGTAAACACGGTCGTCATCGTAAACATGTCCCTGCAGATGCTGCTCGCCGGCCGTGGCCCGTGTTTGTTGCAACACGCAACTGAACGTCGGAGGTTTCAAACGTCAACTTTAGGTTACAATATCTCCGGATGTAATTAACATTTTACAATGCAACAAACGGCACTGTTTACGTATTTGTTTATATGTTCAGATGTGCTAACAAAACTAACGTGGTTCCATTTAAAAAACGTAGGTTTGTGTTAAAAGACATACTTCCATGCATTTTTGTATGGTTTGTATTAAACAATTACACTAGCCCCTCTCATCACGTTCGGTCTGTGGAATCGGTTCGTCAGTATTTGATGTGGTTTACGAAATACATCCAGCGGTAACGTTAGGTGACTCACCCTGTATATAACTCAAATTTACCTCCCGCTGTGCAAAGAGGGCTAGCCTCCCCACCATATATATATATATATATATATATATATCGGGGCGGTTAGTAGACCCGCAACCGAGCGCCTCCCCAGGTGGCGGATAGGGGAATGCCTCCTAGATATAGGTGGTACCGAGGAAATGAAATACTCGGGGCGGACCAAAACTACTAGTAGCGTCTGTTCCCACAATGGGCGGCTACAAAAGGCGTCTGCTCCACATGTCAGTGGCGGCGTCAACCAACCTCCTGATCTGGAAAGTCAGGTTGTACTCGGCAGCATGCCATACATCCAACTACTAAACATCATGATGGTACAACGAGAAAAATCTCATTACCCCGGGCCCCAGTCAATAGAATGGGATTGTCGTGAGCATCGGATTCCGTGGGCTCACGGACATCAAGAGAAGAATCGGAGCTTCTCAAACTCCCTCAAGACCAAACGCAAACACTACATCGGCACACTCAACGTGAACACACTGATGAATACAGGAAAGATGAAACAACTGACAGACACTCTCGAAAAATTTCAAATCAAAATATGTGCACTGCAAGAAACACGATTTACAGACGAAGACCATTTCAACACGGGGAATTTCAGAATATACAAAGGAAAACCATCGAGACAACTGAAAAACCTAAGGCTTTTTGGCACAGGATTTGCATTACACAGGTCCATCACGGACAGCATAATCAACGCACATGCACCGACTAATGACTACAACAGGAAAAACCCGGACGAAATTGATGACTTCTGGACGACAATGGAAGAAACTATCAGAAAAATTCCTGCACATAGAGTCAAAATAATACTGGGAGACTTCAACGCCAAACTCGGAAAAGAAAAGATATACAGACATATCACAGGAAAACATACTCCACACAAGGACACCAACAAAAACGGGAAACATCTGATAGACTTTTGCAAATCCACGACCTCGCCATTATGTCAACAAAATTCAAGAAACCAACACGAAAACTTACCACATGGAAATTCCCCAGCGGAAAGCAAGAACTACAAATCGACCACGTAATAGTGCAGAAAGACTCACAAAAAGAAATTTTGAACATAGACACCCGTAAAGGCTACTTCGACTCAGACCACCACCTACTACAAATCAGGATTCGTCTTTTGCCCAAGAAAAAGCTCCAGAACAACAAAATTGTTAGACCAGATCCAGAATACGTTACTTTAAACCAGACACAAATATTACACAAAATTAAAATGGAGAAAACGACAGACTGGACACAACTTTCACGAAGAATCCGAGAGGCCATGAAACTGGCACAAGCACCACGCACACGGAAACACCGTTGGTGGAACCACACATGTGACCAAGCTATTGACCAACGAAACAGTGCATGGAAAAAATTTAGTAGCCATAAATCCCAAACAATCCGGAACAAATTTGGAACCTGAAAATGATTTTACAACACAAACAGAACCTGATCATTACCTTTGTTGACTTCAAAAAGGCGTACGACTCTATCGACCGGAAAACTCTGTTCAAAATTCTAGCAGAATACAAAGTAAACAACAAAACACGGGCTATCATAGAGCAAACTTTAACCAACACGACCTCCAAAGTAAAGTTCTGTGGGGAACTATCAGAGCCCTTTGAAATTCGCACAGGTGTTCGACAAGGCGATGGCCTCTCACCTCTCCTTTTCAATCTGGTGTCAGATAAGGTCATAAAAGAATGGGAAACATCACAACAGGGGATAACCTTAGGAAACCTACAGATTAAATGCCTGGCCTTTGCAGACGATTTGGCGATTGTCACGAAAAGTATAAAGGAAACAAAAGACGCTATTGAAAAACTGCACGAAATCACTTCCAAAACTGGACTATAGAGCTCTTACGAAAAGACACAGTTTATGAGCACAAAGAAACTCTCATCTCTGAACACAAAGTATGGCACGATTTACAAAACGGCAAACTTCAAATACCTCGGTGAAACACTACAAATGAGTGGACATGACAGAGACTCAAACGAAGAAAGAAAGACTAAACTGGACAAGGCATACAAAGTAGTGTGGAATCATTACAACAAGAAGTCTATCTCACAAAAAGCCAAATTACGCCATTACGACACGGTGGTGCTCCCCGAGGCACTATATGCAGCAGAGACCACACTAATCCTAGGGCATACACGTATCAGACAATTAGAAAAAATAGAACGGAAAATACTTAGTAAAATATTTGGCGCAACTAACAACAATGGAATATGGATCAAGAAACCTACAGAGGAACTGTACAAACATACGGAGACAATCACAGAAAAGATTAGAAAACGCAGACTACAATTCTATGGACACCTATACAGAATGCCATCACACAGGCTGACCAAACAGATCTTTGACTGGGTAACCACTAGAAACAACAAATGGGTGGCAGAGGCAGAAAACGATCTGAACCAACTCAACATAATAGCAGACACAATAAACGACAGAATAAAGTTCAGAAACATCATTAAGAAAAGTAAACTACGTGAGAGACAATGTGACAAACGAACAGGCATAAAATGGACCGAAGAACGCAAGCAAGATCACAGCCAGAAGATGAAAGAAATATGGGCAACCAAAAAGGCAATCAAGATGAAGCCGAAGACACAAAGCCGACAAGAAGCATGGACAGAGGACCGGAAACAGAAACACAGCGAGCGAATGAGGGAAGTTTGGGCAGCAAGGAAGGCAGCAAAAGGAACTGGCCATGTAGTTTAGTCCAAATGCGCTCTTTAAGGGCAAAACACCAATAATATATATATATATATATATATATATATATATATATATATATATATATATATATATATATATATGTCTGTGTGTGTGTGTGAGTAGTGTGTGAGCCATATATATACAGCTCGTCAACGTAGATGAGACACAGTTTCATACCACAGCTTCTTCTTCTTGATATAGTTCTAAACAACATTCATCACATTGGGAAACAGTTTTAATTTTTTGTATTCTCTACCTTTCGTTCTACTTATAGGTTTTAATATTGAAATCTTTTGACAGGATAGAGACACAGTATGATCACGGTTTTTTTCCGTCAATGTCGATGCTGATGGTACAGTGCTTTCTTGGAAACAGATAGAGCGCGAGATTGAATTCGGGTCAAACTACGAAAATTTCCAGTTTACCTTTGATCTATCCTTCCCTTCACAACGATGTGAGGAGTTGCCAGACCGAGACCTGGTTAGGATTTCCCGGTAAACTGTAGGTCTCCTTTCCACGCTTGGGTAATTGGGGTACATTACGGACACGCAAGGACCCACCAATTGACAGAATTGCTTCCGGCTATAGACCCACACGAAATTATTAGTCCGTCAGTCTTTTATCACATGTATCTTGAACATAGTAACTCATCGCAAAACCACGGTGGCAAGGGACTTGACATGTTCTAATGGTTCAACAGGTTGCTGCGATTTCACTTGCAGTGGTAATTGCTCTGCCCCTGTCATTGCAGCCACAGGTAAAATTATACGAAGAATGTTCGGAATGTAGCTACCGTCGTGGAAAAAAAAACTCATATCAACTTTTTTTTAGTTTCATTTTAATTTACATTAAAGCTCGCGTTTTAAACTATGTTTATATCTGCCACCATTGTTCTTTTCTATGCTCTCTTCACAGAAAGATGCCGACGGTAAAGCCAGCCACTACTTAGCACCTGTTTCATCGTCGTCATCGCTGTCAAAGGGCCGTCCCCCAAAGTCACACTTGAGTTTCAAGGACAGGTGTTGGTTAGACGATGAGAGATTCAGGCTGTGCGGCGGGGGAACGAAATGCTCCCAACCGAATTGCCGAAGAGGGTTTTGAGTGACCAGCAGAACGTGGACAAGGTTTGTCAGGAAGTAACGCAATGCATTGACTAAGCATTCTAGGTCTTATGTTGTGAACTGTGCTACTTCTGACTAGTATTTGTTCTTGAACTTGAAGCGTGATTTTGGAGAACGGCGCTTTGACAGCGATGACGACACAGAAAACAGTGTTCAGCAGTGGCTATCTTCGTTGGCGGCGTCTCGTTTTGCCGCTGTGACAAATGTCTGGACAATGGTAGCAACTTTCTTGTAAAAATAAATTTTGGTTTGAGGAAAAATGTTTGCATGAATGTTGTTTCCAAAACGATACTGACTATTCCGATACGCCTCGTATTTGTTGCCGAGCACCATACTTAATAAACTGCAATTATTTCTCTCCGTGATGTGCTGGTGCCAGTAGAATGTACTTCGAAGACTTCCTACATAAATGTTGACAAACTGCAATTGTCAACTGCTTCTGAACGATACTTGCGTATGTGTGCAGAATTAGTGGACGTCAATTGCACTTATTTCAGCTGCGAGGCGTATTTGAAAAATAGGAGCTGTATGCAGAATGAGATTTTCACTCTGCAGCGGAGTGTGCGCTGATTTGAAACTTCCTGGCAGATTAAAACTGTGTGCCGGGCCGAAACTCGAACTCGGGACCTTTGCCTTTCGTGGACAAGTGCTCTACCAACTGAGCTACCCAAGCACGACTCACGCCCCGTCCTCACAGCTTTACTTCTGCCAGTACCTCGTCTCCTACCTTCCAAACTTTACAGAAGCTCTCCTGCGAACCTTGCAGAACTAGCACTCCTGAAAGAAAGGATATTGCAGAGACATGGCTTAGCCACAGCCTGGGGAATGTTTCCAGAATGAGATTTTCACTCTGCAGCGGAGTGTGCGCTGATATGAAACTTCCTGGCAGATTGAAACTGTGTGCCGGACCGAGACTCGAAGTCGGGACCTTTGCCTTTCGCGGGCAAGAGCTCTACCAACTGAGTTAGTTCTGCAGGGTTCGCAGGAGAGCTTCTGTAACGTTTGGAAGGTAGGAGACGAGGCACTGGCAGAAGTGAAGCTGTGGGGACGGGGTGTGAGTCGTGCTTGGGCAGCTCAGTTGGTAAAGCACTTGCCGGCGAAAGGCAAAGGTCCAGAGTTCGAGTCTCGGCCCGGCACACAGTTTTAATCTGCCTGGAAGTTTCAGGAGCTGTATGGTTAGAAGAAAATACATTAGTTAGATATGCATTTATTGATGGTATGAAAATATCAAAGACTTTTCCACATTATAGTCTTTCATTTCTCAGCACAATTCGTGAGCTAGTTTCATCAGTTCCTCTCCATAGGAGTTGTCTGAGTGGAAACTGTACGAGTTAAGATCAGTGATCGGTAGTTCCCAAGAAACATCATCGTCGTATCACCATCATATGTTAATAAAATAGCTCTTTATTACAACCGCTTTCAGTCATCAGTCTATTACCAACCACATGACGATGAAAAGATATGTGTTTACCAGTATCTTTTAGCGGTGAAACTTTCTTAACTGTGGGCTGTGCAGCACAAAATACACAAAAACAATAAACTGGTAGCCAAGGTCGTAGGAATTCTTTTTATTCCATGATTACCGGTTTCGGTGAAACTAAAGCCGCCATCATCTGATCTTAGGACACATACAGGCTACAACATAAATTTGTATGTGTCCTAAAATCCGATCATGGCGGCTTTAGTTTCACCGAAACCGGTAATCATGGAATAAAAAGAATTCCTACGATCTTGGCTACCAGTTTATTGTTTTACAACCATCTAGATCACTCCCACATGAGCACAATGCGCTCCCTACACAAGATACACTGACGAAAAAAAAAACGGAATACCAAGAAGAACTTGTGAAACATAAACAAAAGTTGGCAGGCGTGTTCCTACATCTGAAAGATGTCGCATAAGAGTGGCGCTAGTAGCGTCGCTGTGAGGATGTAAATGAGATATGCTTTAAATACAAGCTATAACGAAATTTTGTAAATTTGTAGTAAGTATATATATGAAGACAGTAACTGTTCTCGAAAGAACAGAATACTGTTGATGACCGTGCAGCCTTTCCCTAGAATAAATGATGGCTAACTGAAACCCTCAGCTGCCGACAGGTGTTGTTGATATACCTCAATGTGGACAGCTGAAAATGTAGTAAGGTCTTTTTTTTTTGTCATCAGTCTACTGACTGGTTTGATGCGGCCCGCCACGAATTCCTTTCCTGTGCTAACCTCTTCATCTCAGAGTAGCACTTGCAACCTACGTCCTCTATTATTTGCTTGACGTATTCCAATCTCTGTCTTCCTCTACAGTTTTTGCCCTCTACAGCTCCCTCTAGTACCATGGAAGTCATTCCCTCATGTCTTTGCAGACGTCCTATCATCCTGTCCCTTCTTCTTATCAGTGTTTTCCACATATTCCTTTCCTCTCCGATTCTGCGTAGAACCTCCTCATTCCTTACGTTATCAGTCCACCTAATTTTCAACATTCGTCTATAGCACCACATCTCAAATGCTTCGATTCTCTTCTGTTCCGGTTTTCCCACAGTCCATGTTTCACTACCATATAATGCTGTACCCCAGACGTACATCCTCAGAAATTTCTTCCTCAAATTAAGGCCGGTATTTGATATTAGTAGACTTCTCTTGGCCAGAAATGCCTTTTTTGCAATAGCGAGTCTGCTTTTGATGTCCTCCTTGCTCCGTCCGTCATTGGTTATTTTACTGCCTAGGTAGCAGAATTCCTTAACTTCATTGACTTCGTGACCATCAATCCTGATGTTAAGTTTCTCGCTGTTCTCATTTCTACTACTTCTCATTACCTTCGTCTTTCTCCGATTTACTCTCAAACCGTACTGTGTACTCATTAGACTGTTTATTCCGTTCAGCAGATCATTTAATTCTTCCTCACTTTCACTCAGGATAGCAATGTCATCAGCGAATCTTATCATTGATATCCTTTCACCTTGTATTTTAATTCCACTCCTGAACCTTTCTTTTATTTCCATCATTGCTTCCTCGATGCACAGATTGAAGAGTAGGGGCGAAAGGCTACAGCCTTGTCTTACACCCTTCTTAATACGAGCACTTCGTTCTTGATCGTCCACTCTTATTATTCCCTCTTGGTTGTTGTACATATTGTATATGACCCGTCTCTCCCTATAGCTTACCCCTACATTTTTCAGAATCTCGAACAGCTTGCGCCATTTAATATTGTCGGACGCTTTTTCCAGGTCGACAAATCGTATGAAAGTGTCTTGATTTTTCTTTAGCCTTGCTTCTATTATTAGCCGTATTGTCAGAATTGCCTCTCTCGTCCCTTTACTTTTCCTAAAGCCAAACTGACCGTCACCTAGCGCATTCTCAATTTTTTCTTTTCCATTCTTCTGTATATTATTCTTGTAAGCAGCTTCGATGCATGAGCTGTTAAGCTGATTGTGCGATAATTCTCGCACTTGTCAGCTCTTGCCGTCTTACGGGACCAAATTGCTGAGGTCATCGGTCCCTAAGCTTACACATTACTTAATCTAACTTAAAGTAACTTATGCCAAGAAAGACACACCCATGCCCGTGGGAGGATTTGAACACCCGACGGAGGGAGCCTCGCGGCACGTGACGACACGCCCAAGACCGCGCGGCTACCCCGCGCGGCTCACGCTATAACACTCGTGAGCGTTAGTTACCTTTGATATCGAACGTGTTATGTTGATGTTAGTCAAGAATTGCTTTAAGGCGACAAAGAAGCCATTATCAAAGCGTCTTTGAGTTTCAACGAGGTCGTGTAATAGGGCTACGCGAAGCTGGGATGTTCCTTCTATGATATTGCAGAAAGACTTGGCAGAAATGTTTTCACTGTACACGACTGCGGGCAGTGGTGGTCATGACAATGTATGAAGATCAGGCTCAGGACTCGCACGTGGCACTACCGAGAGGTAAGATCATCGTGTTCGGCGTATGGTTCTGACGCATCGTACTGCATCTGCAGCAGCAGTTTGAGTATCAGCTGGCACCACAGTGACACAACGAACTGTTACGAATCGGCTACTTCAAGGACAGCTCTGCACCTGTTGCCCTGTAGCGTGCATTCCACTGACCCCAAATCACTGTCATTTGCAAGTTCATGGTGTCAGGCGAGAGCTAATTGGAGGGTAGGGTGGAGGTCTGTTGTGTTTTCTGATGAAATCTGGTTCTGCCTCGGAGCTATTGATGGCGGTGTGTCGGTCAGAAGGAAGCCTGCAACCAACCTATCTGCGTATCCATCTGCATCTACATGGATACTCCGCAAATCACAAAAAAAGTGCCTGACAGAGATAGCAAGAGCATATTGTTATCTCACCCACCCTGACTGCAAATTTGTAAGTCAGTCCGGTGATTCGCTTGTTGTGCTACCATTAATGAACAGCATTGCAGGGGCTGTTTTCCAACAGGATAACGCTCGTCCATATATCACTGTTGTAACCCAACATGCACTACAGAGGGTCGAAATGTTGCCTTGACCTGCTCGATAACCAAATCTGTCTCCAATCCAGCACACATGGGACATCGTCTGACGACCAACCACATACTCCAGCGTCATCCACAAATAGCATTATCGTCCCTGTATTATCCGACCAGGTGCAATAGGCATGGAACTCCATGCCACAAACTGATATTCTGTACAAGTAGGACACAGTGCATGCACGTTTGCATGCCTTTATTCAACATTATGGATTTACAATGGTTATTAATACACTAGCATTTCACATTTGACATAGCTTATCTCACGTTTGCATTACCGTATGATCTTGGTATCTTGCAACGTTATTCAATATGTTACCTAGAGAAATGCATTCGCGAAATTTGATTATTCTGCGTTCATTATTTCTTTGAGTAGTGATTTTTTTTTCGTAACTGTATCTGGGATCTTCAGTTTCTCATTGTCTTCAAACCAAGTCATTGTAATAGTTGCCAGTTGGGACGTCAGGACTGTAGAACGGGTGGACGAAAAGATATCAGTGGATATGTAGAATGCTCTCCTCGATAAGGGACCCGGTGCGTGGACGACGATTATCATAGTGGAAGATTACTCTAGACAACAGTACCTAGGGACGTTGGCTTTAGATGGGACAACTCAGTTTGTGAGCGTATCGTAGATCACATTAGCTATAACTGTTGAAATCAACGAAACAAATGTACTTTTCATCCGTGAATGTGGTAGCCATAATTTTCATGTATCAGTAAGAAGGTTACTTGTAGATCAGTTAGAGACGCTAAAGGTCTTGGAAGAGCAGCTGAACTGGAATAGATGTTTTATGATTAACACCATCAAAATAAAACACGGGTCAAGGAATACATTCGAATTAAAAAAGGGATGGTGAACGAATCAAGTTAGAAAATGATACACTTAAAATACTAATTAAGTCTTGGTGAGGGGAAAAAAATAACTAACGCTGTCTGAAGAAGAGAGGACATAGAAAGAGAGAAATTTGTCGACACTGGATATATATATATATATATATATATATATATATATATATATATATATATATATATATATATGTGTGTGTGTGTGTGTGTGTGTGTGTGTGTGTGTGTGTGTGTGTATAGGGGAAGACGGGGCAAGATCGGGAAGCTAACTTTAAATCCTTACAAAAGGGACAAAAATAAACAAATTCAAGTAGGTTTGATTATCATTTGTTTACTTAACCATTGAATTACAATAGCATGCAAAGAAACCTGCAAACTTGTTACATTCAGTTAGAAATATCTCGATTTGAAGCAAAAGTACCAATTCCTCTACTTTCCACATATGCGGGGTAAGATGGGGAACTAGCATGAATCCATCTAGAATAATGAAATCATGTGACGATAAGGTTTCGAAAAATGGTTCTGCGAATTGTATAATCAGGTATTACGTTTTATTTAGGCCTCTTTCTTTCACATTGAACACAAATGTGGACAGCCTCGTCATCATCACTTTCTATCCCGGCACAAGTGTCGTGCTCCCAGCGTCCGCAGCTAATACACCGTATCCAGCCGTCTTCAGAGGCTATTTACAATTGTATTCAACGTATAATGTATGTGTTCAAAACCTTCAGCGAGGTAAACACATGAGACGATAAGAACGTAATGGTTGGACAAATAGTAGGGGCAAGACGGGGAAGCTTCCCATCTTGCCCCACCCCGTCTTGCCCCCTACCATGCTGTCAGGTTATGTTACGGCTACATGAACACTACTTAGTGAACACTGACTACTGACACAGCAGTTTATTGTTAATAAGACGCACTATTCAGTGCTATATATACAGTCTGGACAAATGCTCACGAAACACATGTTTTAGAACCTCGAATGCTGTAAAACATTGCAAATCAGTATAACAATTGTACGTACCTTTCAAGGTTCACAAAAACCGCCGCGAAAGTAAGGTTCAGCAATATCAACACACTGGGACCTGTGTATTGATGATGTTGACATAGCTATCCACAGATGGCAGCACTCTATCTGTAGCTTATAGCCCTTCCCCGTCTTACCCCACCTCCCCGTCTTGCCGCGCTTTCCCATATATATATATATATATATATATATATATATATATATATATATATATATATATATATATATCAGTGTTAGTAAGACTACTGTGGGGTATTTGATTATTGTGAAACCTTGTTCGAACTGAAACATGAACAATAAACAGGTCAGACAGGGAGAGAATACAAGGTTTTGCTACAGATGAATGCTGAAGATTATATGGGATCTTTGTCCTCTGTGTTGATCGGTAACAATTTACAGTGCCAATTTTTCAGACTGAGTTTTTTGTTTGTTTGTTTTAATCGTACAAAACCATTAATCGCAAATCTTCGACAGATAGTTCTTTTTGGTCCAGTTCTTGCACGATTTCAATGGCCTGGATACTGCATCTGCCTTTCCGCTCCTCATCATACACAATTTGACTCATACACTGTTTCGATATGAAATCGATAGTGCAATTTATATCGACAGCGTAATCGAACAACCGCCATTTCCACGTTCCAGGACAGAGCCGGTGTTCCCTCTCTGCCGTTCCGACTTAACGGCCATCCACATATGCATCTACGTGATTACTCTGCTATTCATAATTAAGTGCCTGGCAGAGGGTTCAATGAACCACCTTCAAGTTGTCTCTCGACCGTTCCACTCTCGAACGGCGCGCGGGAAAAACAAGCACTTAAATTTTTCTGTGCGAGCCCCGATTTCTCTCATTTTATCGCGATGACCATTTCTCCCTATGTAGGTGAGTGCCAATCGGATTTTTTCGCTGTCGGAGGAGAAAACTGATGATTGAAATTTCATGAGAAGATCCCGTCGCAACGAAAAACGTCTTTGTTTTAATGATTGCCACTCCAATTCACGTATTATGTCTTTGGCGTTATCTCCCCTATTTCGGAGTAGTACAAAACGAGCCGCCATTCCTTGAACTTTTTCGATGTCATCCGTCAATCCCACCTGATGCGGATTCTACACCGCACAGCAATACTCCAGATTAGGGCGGACAAGCGTGGTGTAAGCAGTCTCTTTAGTAGACCTGTTGCACCTTCTAAGTGTTCTGCCAGTGAATTGCAATCTTAGGTTTGTTCTACCCACTACATTATCTATGTGATCATTCCAATTTAGGGTATTTGTAATTGTAATCCCTAAGTATTTAGTTGAATTTACAGCCTTAAGATTTGTGTGACATATCGCGTAATCGAAATTTAGTGGATTTCTTTTAGTACTCATGTGAATAACTTCATACTTTTACTTATCCAGGGTCAATTGCCACTTTCGCACTATACAGATATCTTATCTAAATCATTCTGCAAGTCGTTTTAATCATCTGATGACTTTATAATACAGTAAATGACAGCATCGTCTGCAAAGAATCTAAGACGGCTACTCAGATTGTCTCCTATGTCCTTAATATAGATTAGGAACAATAGAGGACGACCTATAACACTTCCTTCGGGAACGCCGGATATTACTTCTGGTTTACTCGATGACTTTCCGTCTATTACCACGAACTGTGACCTTTCTGACAGGAAATGACGAATCTAGTGGCACAACTGAGGCGATATTCCATAGGCACGCAGTTTGGTTAGAACACGCTTGTGAGGAACGGTGTCGAAAGCCTTCTGGAAATCTAAAAATATGGAATCAATTTGACATCCCTTGTCGATAGCACTTATTATTTCGTGAATATAACGAGCTAGTTGTGTTTCACAGGAACGATGTTTTCTGAATCCGTGCTGACTATGTGTCAGTAAATCGCTCCGTCGTTGACCATCTGTAATTGGAGGATGGTCATTCAAGGACAAGTGCTAGCAGTCATGTGAGACATGGACGACACGAAGAACGGCTAAAACTGTGATGTTGAGTCAGGGTGTGTGTTGCTGTTCTGTCAACTTACATGCCTAAAACATACTTTGTTCGGATTTGGTGAAAAATAGCCTAGCTACTTCGTCTACGAATTGATATCTACTGAAATCACGGGCAAAGTGGGGCTGCTGAGCTTTTGATGCACTTGTTTGTTGAATGCCTTAACGTGATGACTCTACGAGCTACTACTTGGAGTGTGACGTAGGTTTTTTCTACTACGTTCTTTAGGCTTTAGTTAAACCCAGTGTTATTTCAAGAATGTACTGATTGGAATAATCTACATAGCTAAATTCCTATATGTTACCGTTATCTCTCTCTGACAGCTTTGGGCCCTGTTAATAATTTATGAATATTATTTTGGTCCTGTAATTTATTGTGTACGTAGGTTACTGTAAGTTCACTGTCTACTGTTGTGAAAGCCACGTGGGCGTCCATGTTCAGATTTATATATACCGTCTGTCATACAACTAACCAGAGTAATCTCAATTTCAAGCCAAGCTAACTACATTGTTAACAGTTTCTATTGTTTAAATTTTACCTATTCATTCTTTTACAGCACTAGACTAAGTCATTAACATTGTACATAAAGAGTTCAAGTATTATTTTTCTGATGTAGCTAATGCCGATTTTTCACCTTAAGAGGGGTCCATAAAAACGTAGATACGATTTCATAGTTAATATTTTTGGAACAAAATTACATATCGTTGCAGTTTGTGTGGTAGCGTAGTCCATTATTTTCTCAGCAGATATTGACGCACGTTTCTCAGCAGATGAACGTGCAGCAATGAATGAAGTAAGATTGTCGTTTGAGCAACGCAAGGCCGTATTGAAGTGGTACTGCAAGTACGAAACCATGATAGAAGTACAACGGCAATGGCGTACTGCTTACGGAACTCAGCCACCAACACGCGAAACAGTTTGTCGTACTCGGGATAAATATGAAGCCGACGGTACTGTTCAGGATGTGCGTAAGGAAAGATCTGGCGGACCAAAAATATCAAGTTAAGTTTCCAGCGCTCCTGTGTTGCAACATTTTACTAGGTCACCTCAAAAATTCGTGAAGGATGGGTTCACAGGAAAGGGGGGTAATTCGATCAATCGTAAAAACAATTCTGAAGGCTGCAAAATAGAAAGTGTATACTCTAAGATGGCTGTACACTATGAGCAGTGACGATCCGGATCGAAGGATGGAGTACTATGGGTAGTTTGAAGGCACGCTTTGGACGATGAACGGTTTGCAGGGATGGTTATCTGGTCTGACGAGGCGCAATTTAAAGTTAACGGTACTGTGAACCGTTACAACGTTTTGTACTGGGCTCCTGAAAATCCTCACGTTCACGTGGACAAACATGTTAATCTATCTTGTGGTACAGTCTGTCATCTCGCTGTCTGGTTGGCCCTTCTTCTTTGAATGTACCGTAATTGGTGAGGTGTATCTACATATGCTTCAATCATCGATTTTACTTGCCATCCGAGAAGTGTTTGGAAATGAAATATTTTACCTACAACAAGATGGCACTTCGCCTCACTACCGCAGAGATGTCAGAGCCTACGTGGTCGAAAGTCTACCTGGACGATGGATACGTCGAAGAGGAGCTGTTGAGTACCCTCCACGGTCTCCATACCGTACAGCTCCTGACTTCTATCTGGTAGGTTTGAATACCGGTTTCACTTTATGTTTCAGAAAAATAGGACAAGTTCTTCGTTCTGTTAAAGATAGAAGGCCACCATTATCATCTAGCGGTGTGTATAAAATTCCGTGTACCTGTGGCAAGGTCTATATTGGTACTACGAAAAGAAGTGTGAATTCGAGGATAAAGGAGCATAAAAGTCTTTGCCGACTGGGTAAAATAGATAAATCGACCGTTACGGAACATGCACTTCAGTCCGGTGACCATGTAGTTAAGTTTTCTGAAACTACAGTTTTAAGTGCTACCACGAACTATTATCCACGACTATATAGGGGGGCTATTGAAATTTATAAACATGAAGAAAATTTTAATAGAAAAGAAGAGGCCTTGAAATTAAGCGAGATATGGACAGTGGCGTTACAGAATCGTAAACGATTTTATATATGACGGACTATTATCGGTAGTTACATTTTATCTTTGACTAGTTTTCTCTCTGCTACTATGTGCAAGCTAGACCACGCCCACTTTCCTCGGTATTTAGGCCGCTCTCTGACGCCCGACTCGTCAGGCTATTTACAATTTGTACAGAAACCAGATGGATGTTACAAGAGTCGAGGGGCACGAAAGGGAAGCAGTGGTTGGGAAGGGAGTGAGACAGGGCTGTAGCCTATCCCCGATGTTATTCAATCTGTATATTGAGCAAGCAGTAAAGGGAACAAAATAATTGAAATACGAATTAAAATCCAGTGAGAAGAAGTAAAAACCTTGAGGTTTGCCGATTACACTGTAATTCTGTCAGAGACAGCAAAGGACTTGGAAGAACAGCTGAACGGAAGGAAAGTGTCTTGAAAAGAGGATATAAGATGAAGATCAACAAAAGCAAAACGAGGATAATGGAACGTAGTCGAATTAAATCAGTCGATGTTGAGGGAATTAGATTAAGAATGAGGCACAAAGTAGTATATGCGTTTCGCTATTTAGGCAGCAAAATAACTTAGGATGGTCGAAGTAGAGATGATATGAAAGGTACACTGGCGATGGCAAGGAAAGCGTTTCTGAAGAAGAGAAATTTGTTAACATCGAGTATTGATTTAAGTGTCAGGAAATCGTTTCTGAAAGTATTTGTATAGAGTGTAGCCATGTATGGGAGTGAAACATGGACGATAAACAGTTTAGACAAGAAGAGAATAGCTTTTGAAATGTGGTACTAGAGAAGAATGCTGAACATTAAATGGGTAGCTCACGTAACTAATGATGAGGTACTAAACAGAATTGGGGAGAAGAGGAATCTGTGGCACAACTTGACTAGAAGAAGGGATCTGAGGCATCAAGGGATCACTAATTTAATACTGGAAGGAATCGTGGAGGGTTATATTCGTAGAGGGAGGCCAAGAGCTGAATACACTATCAGATTCAGAAGGATGTAGGTCCCAGTAGTTAATAGGAGATGAAGACACTTGCACGGTATAGAGCAACATGGAGGGCTGCACCAACCCAGTCTTTGGAGTGAAGACCACAACAACATACCTGACACGCTTTCAGGCTTTCTGATGAAGGAGAAGTTTTCATGAATGTTAACGGAGTATGTTTTCTAACTGATCCTTTTAAAAATGTTTGTTCGTGAAAACAATCGTCTTTCATAAACAGTGCAAGGTGTCAAAGCATTTTTTGTTTTCAATGTTTTAATGATACTGATCATTCTGGTGCTTGAATGTAAAAGCGAAATTAACAAATAAAGACGATATTGCAATAAATTTTATATAAATAAAACCCTACGCGTAATTTTGTTACAGTGGTAATTAAAATTTCAATTTATCTCCATTGAAACAGATTTGAAATTATTCAACTTTTTAAAAATAAAATATTAATTGTAATGTACATTTTATCTTAATTACCTGTAACAGTCATTTCATGAATAAAATAAAAATCTGTACGATTTGATTGCTAATATTGTAGGCCATTAACTTTATTTGAAAGTGTTATAATTTTTAAAACAATTGAAAAACAAAACAAAATAAAATTACCTGGAGGTAGGATTGAATTTTGGTCGCCCGCGTGGCAAACGAATCCACTACAGGCGCAAGCAATTTCGCTGTGCTGCCACAGCACATAAACAGACCGATATATGATCTGTGCGTAAAATTTTAGAACCCTTTCTCTCAGATTTTAGAACCCTTTCTCTGCGCTGTACAATTTTTATGGGTGGACACCCTTGAGGTATACTACTAACCCGCGAAGCGTCATCGTGAACAGAATTTCCGCTACCTTACGGTACCCTTGTAAGCTGAACCGTTGTTCCTGTTGGACGTGGCAACACGTTCTACTAAATTTTGCACTCTGCAATCTCTCAAATCACGTAGAAATTTGATCATGTATCATTTCTGTGTATGAGCACAATAAGAGAGAACTTCATTATTTGCTTTCCTCCCGGGTGTTGCAATTGTAATGACCACCAGTGTATTAGAAAGCAATTGTCACCTCTCGAATAGGCCTCCGTATATTTATGACCTGTTCTATGCACAGTAACAGCCATTCCTCTGGTTAGAGCAGCTTTCTTCATCCATTAGGTTAGAGACTATGGCTCTCCCATAACATCTGCAAATGCGACAACACGTCGACGTATCACAAGCCGACAGGTAGGCTACCAGCAACATAAGAATTCATAAACTGCATTTGAGAATTCCTTCTCAGTGGATTACAAACTGCACAGAACAAAACTACATTACAAATTATGCTTTCGACTGTCTACCGGGGTCGAGCCGCACGTAATTTGTACTGCAGTACAGATTTTCTCTGCTATGAGATCCCAGATGGCGCAGTAGCGTGTGCCACTAGCACAGACATCCTGCCAGCTCTCCAACCAGCAGTTACACTCAGATGGCGGAGATGGAATGACGGAAATAGAAGATACATTCTAGAGTGGGATTAAAATTGAACTATTAAAGGATGTAAATGATGAGAATCGCCGTTGGCATTACTTTCCTCGGTGAATGAGGTAGCATTGCAGGACCTACTTACTGGAAATAACAGTATAATGGGTACAAACTATGTATTAAGCGTAAACCGAAGAAAGACGAATGTATTGAAGAGTAGCAGCAGTGAGGTTAGTGATAATTTTAACTTAAAAATTTCGAAATGCAAACTAAACGGAAGGAAGGAATTCTGATTCCTTGGTTCCTTGGAAGCAAAACAACGCGCCAAGGAGGACGTAAAAAGCAGACTGTCTCGGGCAAAGACAGCATTCCTGTCCAAACGTGTCTACTGGTGTTAGACGTCAGCCTTTCTTTGACGAAGAATTTCTGATAATATACGTTTTGAACAAAGTGTAAGTGAAGCAAGGGCTGTGAGGACACCGGAAAAGAAGAGATTTCAAACGTTTGAAATGTGATGCTATAGAAGTATGTCGAAAATTAGGTGGACTCATAAGAAACGGGGAAGCTCTCCGTGAAATCGACAAGAACAGGATCTTGTGAAAAAAACCAACAAGAAGAAGCGACAGGATGGTAGCACATGTGATATGACATCAACAACAGTAACGCCGACAGTACTACAGGGAAAAGTATGGAGTAAAAACTACAGGGGAGAAAAGAGACTGGAATATATAACCAACAAGTAATTGACGATGTTGGATGCAAGCGCAATCATCAGATGAAAAGATTGTTGCAAGAGAGAATTACTGGTGGTCTGCATCAAACCATTCACAGGACCAATAAAAAAAATGTCCTGAAACAATTCTAAGGTTTCTAGATTATTTTTTGTATTCAAGAAAAGTGATGAAAGTCCTACTTTCATTCGATGTGACATATTTAGAAGGTTTATATTGGATTTTTCAAACAGAGTTTTTTCAATAGTCGATATGTTACGTCACAGAGGTTCTGAATATAAGCAGTGTGCTCTTTGGTTGGTAGAAGTATTTTCGCTGCGGAAGCATTGTAAGAGAAGGTAGTGAGAGAGTCGGATGCTGGCTATGCTACTGAGGAGATGAAAATTGCTTGCAGAGCACAGAGAGAAAATTAATTGTAAAATATGATGTGTTAAAGATTAATTGGGCAAGTGTAGATGATGAGGTAAAGTTTTTGTTGCATTGTTTACTTGCAAGTAATTATGATGCGTTTGAGTAACGGAAGGTTTTAATCGAAGTTTTATTTATTACTTTGGATTAGTCAGTTTCATTGTTCAGACGTGAGTAAATAAAGTGTTATATTCACATAATTGCACTCAAAGGCTGTAGATTCATCGTTGCTTTGCCATATCAATAATTAATTTTAATAGCATGGTAATAATTTTAAAAAAATATAATTTTTGTGGATATGATTGTAATAATTAGACAATGAGTTTCAGTTTTGTGCAATATAGTCTTCAACCATTAGATTCCATTTTATTATTATGCAAGTTCATATTCCATCATCGTCCTCTCACGAAAGAATTTATTATTTTCTGGTTGTTTGTGTCCCTGCATTGCATTTTTAGAACAGAGTGACTGAAACATGAGCTGCTTAGAATATTTGCACGTCCTTGCATTGCACTGCGCAAGGCTTTTTCGTTCCTATTTAACTTGCTTGATCGTACACTGCGTATTTTATGTTCATCACTTCGAGTAGTACTAAGTTTCCATTGCCACAGATAAGCCGTGTGGGATTTGTTAGGGCCAGTTTTACAGTAAAGTCAGAGTACAGTTGCATCATTCATAGTTATTTATGTTTTTCATAATTCATTATCCAGTCAGTGTAAGCCATATGAAATTTGTTACGGCCATTTTTACAGTACAGTCAGATTATAGTTACATCGTTCACGGTCATGCATGTATGTTTTTCATATTCATTATCAGGTCAGTATAAGTAAAGTTTAGTTCAGATTTAATTTCTTAAGCATACAGTTTTATTTTCACACTGCATTGTACGGTCTGCGAGTGCATTAGTCTGTATTTGGAATCTTGCTCTGTCGCATTGTGGATGTAAATTCACAGGGGGTTTTTACAGAAACGTTTTGGTGATTTATTCGTTTGGTAAATTTTTGCAGCATTTTTATCCTGCTAGCGTATGTGGCAAAATTACGAGTCATAGTGTGACGTCACGCATTGTATCACTTCACTGTACTGCACAATAGAACTTCACGTAATAGCTTATTTACGTTTTCTAATCACTTTAGCAAGGTTAATTAGAAACACAGTTAGAGCGTTGCAGTCAGTTTTGGTGACTCATTTATCAGACAGCGTTCTCGTAATCACACCATTCGCGTTGTTCGGGATTACGATATACATACACGAGTCATAATGAATAATACTCCAGTCTAGTCCAGATTCAGTTCACAAAGTAATTTAAACATTGAAAAGTTACACATCGCCCAGTTCCATCGGAACAATAATGTCACTAAGCTGTGAATGAAGTTATAACAGGAGGTAACTGTTTCTCTCAGAGTTCAAAGCAGAGACAAGAACCGAGACTTTCACCATTTGGGACCCTGACTGGTAGATGCAGGAAAAAGGTGGGCGACTAATACGGCGTCCGGGCCTCGAGATTATGAAACCCAGGCCGAAAGGCTTTCACCTGCGACTGCCACTCCCACAGGCTTTAGCAGTGCGTGCGCTACATAGCATGTGGGCGCGAGTGATGGTATGGAGTAACTGATGAACGGGTTCGCATGGGTAAAGGCTAGACGCACGTTTAATAAGTTGCACGATCGTAGTACAGACTTCATTAATAGAAGATTATTAACATTTTATTGCTGCAAGAGGGAACTGTAATTCAATATCCGGCTTCACACCTAGAATAACCCATGCTTTCGTCATGTATCCAAAAACGAATAATCTAAATGGGTATAACGGACATTTATTGGAAAACAGTTTCTGAGGAACATGAACTCCATGTCTAACATTTACTTGAACTATTATTTGTTCATTTAAATTATCATTTGTTGTCAGGAAATCCAGCTTTCTTACATCTCTATAGCAACTCTACAATACATTCACAATACTGTAGCTTCTTTTCATAACAGTATTTGTTTTTAATTCTTAATTAGAGTAATTTAGTAATAATCCTAGGTTAAACAATATAACTTAACAGTAAATGTATTCAGACATAATAATTAGAAAGTACGTGAAGTGAAAATAAATACTGTTACAAGAAATTTAATGCTGTTAGTCGCAACAAAGGTGGCATATAAGGAGGGAGGTGACTATAGTGAATAATTTATGTAGTCTGCAGTTTACTGAGTTGGTCGAACAAGACTTTCCATCTCCTACCCCCCTCTCCCTCCCCCCCGTCATTTCAAGCATACACCCATCCCCCTGTCCCTCCATCTCCCTCCCCCCTTTATCCTCCTCCCCTAACCCTCCCCTTGGGGCATTTAAAAAAAAAATTACAATAAAATTCAAAATAGGTGACCTGTGCACTCACGTGTGTTTTAAAGTTATATTGTGACCTCTAACTTCGTTGTTATTTTATTTACGTTTTCATAGATTTCATTATTGTCTTAATACTACTATCCATTTTTATTTCAAATGGCATTATTAGTTATTACGTATGATTGTGTATCATGAACCCATGTTTTTCGTAGTATGCCTTCTATTATACTTATCCCGTCTCTCACTTTATACTGATTATTGTTATCATAATTTGACAACTGCCATTTCTGTAGCTACTCACTGTACATATACCATGTAGTAATAAGAAAGTTCCTTTGTCCAAATGTTTTAGATGTTGGCCAGCTATGTACCATATATCAAAACAATTTAGCTTTTCAACCTTTGACTAGTTGTATTTTATCTGTACAGATCCTCCAGTCTCGTTGACGACTTATTTTACGGCTATAATTAGTTAACTGTGTTGCTCTTGTTTTTTTGGGTGTTCCTGTTGTGAGTAAGAATGTAATGTGGCACCAGCTAGAGACCATGCCTTGATACCTCCTCGTTATGAATCTGTATTCTGTCAGTCTCGTCATGTTCGTTGCAAGTCAACCATATAACTATGTAATCATCTGGTATTTATTTGAACCTGGGTAGGTATCTTATGCAGAATTTGGATGTTTCTAGTCTTCACATAGAGTATGGTTCCATTTTGCAACATGTGTCTTACCTGTAATTATTTGAGGTATCTTCTTTTTGCCATGTGCTAGCCCTAAGTGATTTCTTCTTGGTATATGCTAGACCTAAGTGTCTCCATACATTTGTATTAAACATGTATCCATTTTTATATACAGATTCTGACAATGGCTAACACCGAAATGTGTAAAAATGGATTAATAAATGAAGGAATATTGGTTTATAATTTTCTCTGGATTACAATTTCTTCATCTGCGACCAATTCAGAAAATTGCAGACCACATAAATAAGTCGTAAGTCCACCTGATGTGGACTTCCGTTGCTGGCCTTTGCTTTGCATCAGCTTTTTCGAGTTTTGTCTGCATCGAGTGAGAAAATAGCTTATGCTTACAATCACCTATGCATTTGCTGCAAAGATTACCCTTATATAGACTATTTGTTTTCTACAGTGCCTCGACAAGGCTCAATACAACTCCGTAGGGGGTATTGAAATTAATGAATTTATGTATACTGTAAGCTTCCTCCCTAGTTGTGAAAACGGATTACACACGGGAGCAAATGCGAAATACGCCCTGAATTTAAAAACCCTCTCATACAAAATTTTTAGATCCGTGAATTTATGTAAATACGAGATGTGACTGCAATGTTAAGAAAATATAACATAGAGCAGGATAGACGTACTTTAGGCAAAGTAGTTTAAATGGGGATAGCAAACAATTAATTGATCTGCTGTAGCCTATAGCTCCGTTGGATTTAAAGGACGTACTGTGCCCAGTCAATGGCATAACTCACAAAAGCAAGGCGTACCTCAGTCACACTTTATATAAAATCATGAACTGCAATTGCGTCAGTTCCGTCAGCGCCTGACTTATCTCCTGTTCTGAAATGCATGCATAGGAAAACGGACTGTGTTCAGTGGGTTTGCTGAGTAATTTGATAGTTTGATCGTAGAAACAATTCAAGAACATACCTACCTTTGCTGATGGCAAAATACATACAGTGCTTTAGTACTGTGCGCGAACTGTAACTCGGCGTAAATTTGATGGGATAGGCACAATGATGCCAAGCATATCTCATGACTGTAAAGCTTATAGTTACAATTCACGCACAATTAGTCCACAAAATACGTGTTCTAAAAGATAAAACAATTGAAATTTTCAAACAAAATAAAATCGTTACATATCGAAAAATAAAGAACGAAGTTCATTGGATTGAGATGTGATGAGTGTTAAATGCCCTACCACTGGGATGGATTAATGGGAAACCTATTCTGTACCGAGCTTATAAGATCACACTCTTCGTAAAGCCATAAAAGTAACGTCTTGACGTGGAAACACGGACTGAAGTCCTGAATGATTTCGTCAAAGTCTCCACTTGAAGCCTTGCAGTACGGACCAGAAGAGCGGGATGCATTAATTGGAATTGACCAATAGACTCTGATTACAAATGTGCTCAAACTTTAGTCAACCATATTGCATCGTACCATACCCGTTTCGTTCCTTTTCAAACACACCGTCCACCGCTCGCCACGATGAGCGCTCAAATCTGGTTGTCCGGTAGAACCAGAAATTTGTCTTCCAATCATCGTAATGAACATGTCAAGGACAGTAACGCTTGAAGAAGTCAATAACTCGGTATAGAAAGTGTTAACAACACGCGAAACAATTCAGTAGTGGAAGTTGCCAGTGTAACAACAACTTTCAGTTCTTATCTACCATTAAACATTTTATATTGTAATTACAATTGATTACACGTTTGACCCTCCTGTAATTACACTAACCTCTTTAAAAAGATGTAGACAAAATACCTTTTGTATCGTAACGATTTGTTTCGCCAGTCAGACCGTCTTCTGATGTAAATACACGGGACGATGTTAGCTATCACAGGCGTCAGTTGGTGCGTATTGTTAAAACTGTTTTTAATATTATCGAAATTTTGTCCAGTCATAACTATGGACATAGACGTACTGACCCAAAAACCAATAAACACTGAAATCTTGCCGCATAAGATCGTATTGTGAGCGCGACGTGTGCCTTCCGAATTTTGAACTCACACCGAAGATTTCATGCCACCGAAACCTTTGTCACCGTTTATAAACAGCCTCTTAATTATTAATTAGGGTACCAATATCTTCTTTGTGTAGTATTTTAAAATATTTCACACTCAGCACGCAGTTTCTTACAGACGTATCTCTTATTAGTATGAATGTACCTTCAGAATGCCTAGATTGAAGATTAAGTAAACGTTCCGATGGAAGAAAGAAGGAAGAATAGGGTTCGAAGTTTCGTCCACGACAAGGTAATTTAAGATGGAAAATGTGCTCGTACTGGTAGAAGGCTGGAGAAAAGAATCGAACGTGTCATTTCTAAGAGAACAAATCCAACATCTACCTTAAGCGATTTAGTGAAAACACGGAAAGCCGTACGAATCGATCTGAAATTGTGATGACGTCCAGCTTCTGCGTCAAAGGTAAACAGCGCCACTGGAAAACGTTACCCTTCCAGAGATGATGATTATGATGGAAAGGGGGCGCTCAACATCCTTACTAGGTGTCATCACGCCAGTCTCGCGGAAGAAGGGGGGGGGGGGGGGGGGAAGGAAAATGGCTATCTCCAAACATAAAGTTACTTATATTGTGTTAAACTCTACCTATTAATTGTAAAAAGAGCCGTCATGAACTTACAATAAATTAATAAAAATGCTAAACTGCCTTGGCGAGCTATCCATTTACAGCACGCTAACCTCCCCTCCTTAAAATTTTAGGCATGAGATCCAACATTTCACAGAATTTCAAAACAGGTGTCGGCGAAGGTACTGGGCAGATCTCCGGCCAAACTGAGGGTTGCCCTGCGTCAGTAGAGAAGGTCCAAATATAAGCTACCTAAGGTATTAAGATATTTTTCTTGTTAATGATTAAATTACTGAAGAAACCCTGCGATGGTATAATAAGATGAGCTCTTCATATTATACGGGATAAAACAATTAAATAATATTATTTTAATTAATTTATTGGAAAAACCATGCAAAAACGCCAATTTTTTCCTTGGGTCCAAATATGGGCTACCTTTAACACGAAAGGAAAAAATATTTAAAATCAAGTTTGAAGTACAAGTTTATTTGCAATAATCTGAAATATAAACTCTATTCTCCATCCCTTCCAATTCAGTATGCGCCCACATACGGCACTGTATACACTGAATCCAAATCTCTCCGTTGGCGTCCGCTGAAAATGGGCTGTCGCAGAATATGCACGAGACACCTGTCCCAGAAGGCAGGCGCTCTTCAGACAGCTCGAAATCACTCTCCTCGTCGTCTAGTGTAGGCTACTCCTCATTAGTTAATTCGTCAGACGAAGATAGATCTACTTTCTTTTTCTTCCGTAGATTCCTTTTGTTTCACGTGCCTGCTTTATTTGATTATTGAATCTGCTTCAATTTTTGTTCAGGAAAAGTTAGCTGGCTCATCCTCTCCTGTGGCCTGCCCAAGGGGCTTGTGAACTCTTCTTTGTACTGTGATCCTGTAATCAAGCAAGCTTTTGTAGATTTCCGACCTCTATTGCTTGTTTTCTTTGCAATTGTGTGTGGTGTGGAAGTGTCAAAAGCACTAACAAGAGTCGATGTTCCTGATGGTGCATTTGGTGAGGAAGGAATGAGCAGAGAAAATTCTGAAAACGTTCGTGGCTGAGGAGAGGATAACCGTGAATCTACCGGTAGGTCTACCGCTGGAGGTTCTGTGTTATCCATTCGCGACGATCCTGGCTCAGGGCTAGACGACGTAAAAGACCCTTGTGCTGGTGCGGTCATGTGAGCAGCATCTGGTAGCTCTTCAGTAGAGGCAATCGGTGACAGAGAGTTACAAGATTTTTGAGTTTCCTGTTGAGCATGCAGATAATCGGCGTCAGTGAAGAGACGCTTGTTCAAAGGATAAATCCCTGTCACTTTAAAAACACTTAGTGCAATCTCACAATTTTGAACTTGCAAATAATCTTTCCTGAACAGATGCTATAGTAGTTTCCTGAGTTTATAACATATACCGTCTTGCCAGCTCACTGAAATACACTCCTGGAAATTGAAATAAGAACACCGTGAATTCATTGTCCCAGGAAGGGGAAACTTTATTGACACATTCCTGGGGTCAGATACATCACATGATCACACTGACAGAACCACAGGCACATAGACACAGGCAACAGAGCATGCACAATGTCGGCACTAGTATAGTGTATATCCACCTTTCGCAGCAATGCAGGCTGCTATTCTCCCATGGAGACGATCGTAGAGATGCTGGATGTAGTCCTGTGGAACGGCTTGCCATGCCATTTCCACCTGGCGCCTCAGTTGGACCAGCGTTCGTGCTGGACGTGCAGACCGCGTGAGACGACGCTTCATCCAGTACCAAACATGCTCAATGGGGGACAGATCCGGAGATCTTGCTGGCCAGGGTAGTTGACTTACACCTTCTAGAGCACGTTGGGTGGCACGGGATACATGCGGACGTGCATTGTCCTGTTGGAACAGCAAGTTCCCTTGCCGGTCTAGGAATGGTAGAACGATGGGTTCGATGACGGTTTGGATGTACCGTGCACTATTCAGTGTCCCCTCGACGATCACCAGTGGTGTACGGCCAGTGTAGGAGATCGCTCCCCACACCATGATGCCGGGTGTTGGCCCTGTGTGCCTCGGTCGTATGCAGTCCTGATTGTGGCGCTCTCCTGCAAGGCGCTAAACACGCATACGACCATCATTGGCACCAAGGCAGAAGCGACTCTCATCGCTGAAGACGACACTTCTCCATTCGTCCCTCCATTCACGCCTGTCGCGACACCACTGGAGGCGGGCTGCACGATGTTGGGGCGTGAGCGGAAGACGGCCTAACGGTGTGCGGGACCGTAGCCCAGCTTCATGGAGACGGTTGCGAATGGTCCTCGCCGATACCCCAGGAGCAACAGTGTCCCTAATTTGCTGGGAAGTGGCGGTGCGGTCCCCTACGGCACTGCGTAGGATCCTACGGCCTTGGCGTGCATCCGTGCGTCGCTGCGGTCCGGTCCCAGGTCGACGGGCACGTGCACCTTCCGCCGACCACTGGCCACAACATCGATGTACTGTGGAGACCTCACGCCCCACGTGTTGAGCAATTCGGCGGTACGTCCACCCGGCCTCCCGCATGCCCACTATACGCCCTCGCTCAAAGTCCGTCAACTGCACATACGGTTCACGTCCACGCTGTCGCGGCATGCTACCAGTGTTAAAGACTGCGATGGAGCTCCGTATGCCACAGCAAACTGGCTGACACTGACGGCGGCGGTGCACAAATGCTGCGCAGCTAGCGCCATTCGACGGCCAACACCGCGGTTCCTGGTGTGTCCGCTGTGCCGTGCGTGTGATCATTGCTTGTACAGCCCTCTCGCAGTGTCCGGAGCAAGTATGGTGGGTCTGACACACCGGTGTCAATGTGTTCTTTTTTCCATTTCCAGGAGTGTAGGTCCCATGAAAGTTTCATCGAGGGGCTGAAGCTAGTGCGTTGAATGGGGTGACAATGAAATGATGCAAATGTGGTTCATCCGTATCCAACCACAAGGGTGGGTTCGGCCGATACTTCCTGGAGGAGCAACTTTCATCAATTAATCTGATATTCTAGCTCTGGGAAAAATAATATAAGGAGGAACAATATGTCCTGATGCACTCATGCAAGCTATGAATGTTAGAGTCGTTTCTCTGTCAATAGAAGTATGTGCTGCAATTTGGTGCTTTCCCTTTCTGCCAACTACCTGTGGTATTTTATTCTGCACAATACTCAAACCTGTCTCATCAACGTTATGTATGCGATCCGGTGGATAGTGGCGTTTATTGTAAACCTCTTCTAATAGCTCGTAAAACGCTCAGGGATTACGAATCGATAGGTGAGATGAATGGCGATTCAGAAAAAGATCTGCCCAACTCCTTCCAGCGGCGGTAGTGGTGAAAGGCGCGTTAATGTCATTCCCCTCTGCTAAAACAAACATTATTCGTTTCAGATGGGATAAAGTATAACCAAAATATCCATTGCTCATTGTCAACAAGTACGAAAGAAGCTCTTCTTCCAGTCGTGGCACTGTCAGCAGCAATTGGAGTCAGATCTGTCTTACTTAAAGTCTGCCGGGTAGGGCGAGGTACATCATATAATTTTTCAGCCTTTGGAGTTCCCATTTTCTCCCCCCCCCCCCCCTTCCCCACAAAAATGTCCCATGTCTTCCTTTTACCCTTGCCTTGGTATTCAGGCTTGTTAAGTGGCATGCTGAAAAACAAATCTTGAGTAGGTTTCAACTAAAATTATAAGAATATAAATTGGTCAAATATGGGCTAGCCCATAATTACAATATTCACGGTAGCCCATATTTGGGCCACACCAGTTCCTGCAAAATGGCCCTAACGCTCATAACGAAATATAGACAAAACTAGGAAACAGATACTTTAAAGTATCAGTAATACAGTTCTTCCAGCGAATTGCATGCAGAGTTAAGTGAAGTTATAAGGAAAATGCTTAAGTACATACATGTCGATAGAGTGCAGTTCACAAAATCGTGTTTTTCACGCATAAAATCTCACTACTGCCAGACAACATGCGTTCGGTCTATCAGTTGTTTACAGTCGTCCTCGCAGGTGCTGGAGGACAGACTGACACGCGCCGCTGCCTGGTTGCAACATTTTCTGCTCCCCCAGGCCTCCTAGCCCCTACTTAGAGCACTGACCTTTTCTTCTATATAATATATTTGTAGGTAAAACATGCTGGACCGAAGAAGCGGAACACTACAAATTTCACATAGTGGTGGATCTTTCCGCTGGAGGAGGAAACCGTGTGCTAAAGGACAGCTTCTTATTCCCAATATGGTGAACAGCTTTTGCCTCTATCGGCGTGGTTGACATGAATTCCACCATACCTGTGTGGTCGAACTGACTCACCACAGTTTGTTGTTTGCACTTCCAATCAATCTGTTTGTTTCCCACTGAGGTATGATTCTTCTCTCGGACAATGACATGACTGCGGGCAAGGGGAATGCACATCGAAGTACGATTCTTTGGTTGCTTTGTCGGCTGCGTTGTCTTCCTGTATCCCGACCTGTACGAGCATAAGCAAAAGAACACCACCTTGCCTTGGTGTCCGATCTGCTGTGACATGGACCATCTCAAACTTTGTTGTCTATTGGATTCATTTGGACTGGCCGGAGTGGCCGAGCGGTTCTAGGTGCCTCGTGACCGCTACGGTCGCAGGTTCGAATCCTGCCCCGGGCATGGATGTGTGTGATGTCCTTAGGTTAGTTAGGTTTAAGTAGCTCTAAATTCTAGGGGACTGATGACCTCAGATGTTAAGTCCCATAGTGCTCAGAGCCATTTGGACCATTTGATTCATCTGGTGTACCGCTTGTAGCACACTGAGTGCGTAAGAACAGACGAGAAACTATGTACTGTGGTGTGTCTGTTCCAGTGCCTTCGGGAGCCCATATAACGACGGATCGTAATTTATAAATTGTTCCGGACGACATACTGCGGAAATCCTATCACGGAAAACAGCATTCCCTTGCTGTGATCCATCCGTGTACATGAGACTAATGATAAAATCGTAGTACATACTTAAAACTGAAGAAAAGGTATTCTTGCAGGGAGACGGCAGATCTGGTTTATGCACGACAGGGTAGCCCCGTACGACAGTACCAACACCAACGTTCAAGGAGTGGTGGGATGGTCGAGGAGATCCTAGTATATCCTCTCCCTTCATCTGATAATGCCATTGATTTCTGGCTGTCAGGATATTTAAGAGGTGCTGGTGTATTACATGCCCACCAACAACTTGCACATTTTTGACGTTCAAATGGCTCTGAGCACTATGGGACTTAAAATCTGTAGTCATCAGTCCCCTAGAACTTAGAACTACTTAAACCTAACTAACCTAAGGACATCACACACATCCATGCCCGTGGCAGGATTCGAACCTGCGACCGTAGCAGTCGCGCGGCTCCGGACTGAGCGCCTAGAACCGCGAGACCACAGCGGACGGAACATTTTTGAGGATTGCGTGTCCCTTTTACACGAACAAATCCGAGGGCAGCTATGTGTGTTTTCATGAGGTTGTAATTTTTTTGAGGAGGGCTGAAGGATGTGCAAGAATGAGCAGTAATTACATTGATTACGTCTTGTAGTACCGTGACACAAAATGACATACTCTGAGGGGACAAGTCATGGGTTACGACCTAATATCGTGTCGGAGTTCATCAGGGTAGTGCAGCAACTCGACGTAGTGTGGACTCAACAAACCTTTAGAAGTCCGCTGCAGAAGTATTGGGCCGTGCTTCATGAGTTGCCATCCATAATTGCGGAAGTGCTGGCGGTGCACGATTTCCGGCACGAACTGACCTCTCGATTATGTCCAATAAATGTTCGATGGGATTCAAGTCGGGTGGTCTTGGTGGCTAAATCATTCGCTCGAACTGTCCAGAATGTTCTTCAAATTAACTGTTGTGCCCCAGTGACATGGCAAGTTGTTATCCATAAAAACTCCACCTTTGTATGGATATATGAAGTCCATGTGTGGCTGTAAATGCTCCACAAGTAGCCGAACATAACCATTTCGAATCAATGATCGGTGTAGTTGGAGCAGAGGACGCAGACTATTGCATGTAAACGCAGCCAACACCATTATTGGGCCACCACCTAGTTTGTACAGTGCTTTGTCCATGCCTTCGTGGGATTTGCGCCTACCACCACGTCTTATCAATTGATATCGGGACTCAGTTAGCCAGGCCACGGTTTTCCAGTTGTACAGGGTCCAACCGATATGGTCACCAGCCCAGCAAAGTCGCTGCAGGCAGTGTCGTGTTGTTAACAAAGGCACTCGCGTCGGTCAACCCATTAACGACAAATTTCGCCGCACTGTCCTAACGGATACGTTCATCGTACGTCCCACATTGATTTCTGCAGTTATTTCACGCAGTGTTGTTTGTCTGTTAGCACCGACAACACTTCGGTCCGTAAATGACGGCCTTCGGCCACTGCATCGCCCTGGTGAGAGGTAATGGCTGGACTTCGTTATTCCCGGCTCATTTCGACTCTGTGAATCGCGGAATATTGAATACCCTACGTGTTTCCGAAATGGAATGCCCATATGTCTAACTCCAACTACCGTTCGCCCTCCAAAGTCTGTCAATTCCCGTTGTGCGGCCATAATCACGTCTGAAACCCTTTCACATGAATCACCCGAATGTAAATGACAGTTCCGGCAGTTCACTGCCATTTTATACCTTGTGTCTCCGATATAGCGGGATATGTTCGTGAATGTTAAAGGGAGGAAGAAGGATGATTGGATTTAATGTCCCGTCGACATCTAGATAGCACAAGCTCGGATTAGGGAAGGATACGGAAGGAAATCGGCCGTGCCCTTTCAGAGCAACCGAGTGTTTGAACCAGCGTCCTCCCGAATGCGAGCCCAGTATGCTATCTACTGCGCTACCTCGCTCAGTTTCTTGATTGTTGACCTGGTGCAGCTAATGGCATGTCTCTTCTGATCATCCTGACACGACACTTTCTTCCGTGGGCTCAGTGCAGTTGGGGATGCCTATAAAGGGCGAAGTCCGTTGACCCACGCTGCGTGTCGGGTCGTCGTCACTCAAGTCTTGAGCTGTGTGAAGAACAAATGCTAGCAAATACAATATGTATCGTAGTTTGAGATGCGAAACATAGCTGATCAGTGATGAACATCAAGAGGAGGAGCTCTTTCAGAATCACGCTGAAAATGCATAACTATGAACATATTCACTTTTCTTTCTTACTTTGCCACTACTGTATTTTCAGTGCATAACTACCTACTTCCATACATACGTCGGTACACTTATCGCAGCGGATGTCAACTAAAGACGAGGACCATCAATGATTGGCCAAGTGTCAAGAACATTTATAATTTGTTTTCAAAAGAAACAATATGAATAATAGTCTTTGCAATAATGTTTTCTACAAATTAACAAACAACATGAGTTTAGAGTACATCGTTCCTGTGAAACACAACTAGCTTTTTATTCACATGAAGCGTTGAGTGCTATTGACAAGCGATTTCAGATCGGATCCGTATTTCTGGATTTCCGGAAGGCTTTTGACACTGTACCACACAAGTGGTTCGTAGTGAAATTGCGTGCTTATGGAATATAGTCACCGTTATATGACTGGATTTGTGATTTCCTGTCAGAGAGCTAATAGACGGAAAGTAATCGAGTAAAACAGAAGTGATTTCTGGCGTACCCCAAGGTAGTGTTATAGGCCCTTTGCTGTTGCTTATCTACATAAACAATTTGGGAGACAATCTGAGCAGACGTCTTCGGTTGTTTGCAGATGACGCTGTCGTTTATCGACTAACAAAGTCATCAGAAGATCAAACCAAACTGCAAAACGATTATGAAAAGATATCTGAATGGTGCGAAAATTCGCAGTTGACCCTAAATAACGAAAAGTGTGAGGTCATCCACATGAGTGCTAAAAGGAACTCGTTAAACTTCGGTTACACGATAAATCAGTCTAATCTAAAAGCCACAAATTCAACTAAATACCTAGGTGTTACAATTACGATCAACTTAAATTGGAAGGAACACAAAGAAAATGTTATGGGGAAGGCTAACCAAAGACTGCGTTTTATTGGCAGGACACTTAGAAAATGTAATAAGTCTACTAAGGAGACTGCCTACACTACGCTTGTCCGTCTTGTTTTAGAATAGTGCTGCGCGGTGTGGGATCCTTACCAGATAGGACTGAAGGAGTACATCGAAATAGTTCAAAGAAAGGCAGCATGTTTTGTATTATCGCGAAATATGGGAGAGGGTGGGACAGAAATGATACAGGATCTGGGCTGGAAATCATTAAAAGAAATGCGTTTTTCGTTGCGACGGAATCTTCTCACGAAATTCCAATCACCAATTTTCTCCTCCGAATGCGAAAATATTTTGTTGACACCGACCTACATAGGGAGGAACGATCACCATGATAAAATAAGGGAAATCATACCTCGTACTGAAAGATATAGGTGTTCATTCTTTTCGTGAGCGATACGAGATTGGAATAATAGGCAGGCCGGGCGGTGTGGCCGTGCGGTTCTAGGCGCTTCAGTCTGGAACCGCGTGATCGCTACGGTCGCAGGTTCGAATCCTGCCTCGGGCGTGGATGTGTGTGATGTTTTTAGATTAGTTAGGTTTAAGTAGTTCTAAGTTCTAGGGGACTGATGACCACAGATGTTAAGTCCCATAGTGCTCAGAGCCATTTGAACCAATAATATGCTTTGCCATAGAACCAGCTTACGGAAAAGGGGACTATTAGGAACACAGAACTGAAGAGGGAACCAAGGCAGAAATGGATTCTCGTAAAATGCTTCAAAATGTGATAATGAATTATGAAATGAAGTGAGGTAAAAACAAAATGTACCCCAAGAGAGACTCGAAACCTTAAGGTCGTGCAGGAAGAAACGAACAGATGAAAGACGTAAAGTATTGTATAAGTTAAAGTAAGGAATGGGAGATTCCAACTGGCGATTATTTTACATGTCATTATTCAGGACAGGAGAACAAAGTTGTGAGATAACAAATGGTTCAAATGGCTCTGAGCAGGCTCTGAGCACTATGGGACTTAACATCTGAGGTCATCAGTCTCCTAGAACTTAGAACTACTTAAACCTTCGTAACCTAAAGACATCACACACATCCATGCCTGAGGCAAGACTCGAACCCGCGAACGTAGCGGTCGCGCGGTTGCAGATCGTAGCGCCTAGAACCGCACGGCCCCCCTTGCCGGCTGCAAGATAAGTCTCGTACTATGTACTGTTTAATAATAAAAGAATATTGATATACGAATCATGTTTCTTGGACGTATTTTGTGAAACAGATATTTAAAAAAAGAGCGTTTAAGTCAGCAATAATTCAGACAGACATTCTAAGTCCTGAGTGAAAAAAAGAGAAGCTCCTGGGGCCGGTGTCACAGACTTTCTGTGGAAATTTCCAACCTAACAGAGCTATTATTCCATAAGAGACTGTAGCAAAACGTTTTTGGCCTTTACACATGCATCCATACACGAAAAGTACGCTAAATAAGGCTTAATGACAATGCGTCCTACAGGGTTATTTGTGAGTAGATTCGGAAGATGAAACACGGTACAAGAAACCGAAAGTAGACACACGTGCAGCCTGTGACAAAATAAAAAGTGAAAAACCCGACTTAATGAAAATTCTGTAAGAAAAACACGAGGCCGCTGATGTAGTTTACAAATCTAAGGCTGCTGATAAAGAAATTGCAAGGAATACTAACGAAACACATATCAGTACATCTAATTTGCAGTAATGTCCCCCAACGCCTTTAGTCAAAAATTCAATATCATTTTACAAACGGATTTTGTGGGAGTACAATCTAACAGTATACAATTGTGGAAGGACTGACAGACTGTTATTTATGGCATGAGGCTGAAGCAGGCAATAGGAGCTAATGGAGCGGGATCCTGCTCATACAAATTCATTCAAGATATCCATCCAGATGTGAAAACGTTGATTTTGACAGCTGTCCAGGTCAACCTTGCAGATAATAGATCATAAATTTATTATTCGTGGACTTAACCACATGGAGTATGGTTCATCGCACAATTTGATAGAGCGAAAGAGTAAGACTTTCAACTGACATAGAACACCCACACAACTGGAGTAAATTTCTTCGACAAAATGGAAAAGGAAAAGTTTCACTCCAGTCGGAATGCAGAGAAACGATTATCTTGACTAGACTGTACTCTTGAAAACACACTCACAAAATCGCACCAAAGACCACGATAGTAATTCATTACAATGGAGACAGATCAGGTGGCTTCAATTAATAATAATAATAATAAAAAAGACCATCCAGGGGTCACTGGAAAAAGAAGAACCGTTTAAAACTGTGAGTTTCAGAAGGCAGGAAAACAGCAAACATTAAATCCCTCTTCTGAAGTATTCCGAACCATGCGACATTTCCCCTAAAAAAACGATTTGATGGACCTATTAGCTTTTAATTCCCTAGTGTTCCGTAATATGCTAAATTTACCAATATAGAGCAGTGTTGTGAATATTTACCCTGGTTCAGACAACGAAGATGAGGAGCCATGAAGTTTTTGTACATAACTATAACTTTTGTTCACCGTGCTTTTCCCAGTATTTGCATAGAATAAATGATTACGTTCCTGAATAGCGACGCTTCATCTATTAATTTATTTATCATTCATAAGAGCCTGCAGAACTCCTTTTTTTTTAAGTTAACAACGGAGCTCAGTCCAGAATGAAAAATTTCATGAGTGTACAACAGGTCATGTCCACAATTGTTATGCACACTAACTTTAATGTTGAATATCAGTGACTAAACTTCTTTTTAAATGGAAAACCAGTGTGTACTAATTACGTAGTTATTTTGGAAATACAGCAAGAACAGCTACAATTTCTTGCCACCAATAAAGGATTTTGCATTACTTGTCACACTTTGAATTGTGATTTGCCGGAAGTATAATTTTTGGACTAGAGACGCTGCCCACTGCAAGCACGTTTGTATCAAGTACAAAGTCAGGAAACTAATCTAATCATTTATAGCGATTACCACTCTGCAGGAAACTGAAGCGCTTATTGTCATCGTTTACGAGAGAACTAAAAAATGTTTCAAATGGCTCTGACCACTATGGGACTTAACATCTGAGGTCATCAGTCCCCTAGAACTTAGAACTACTTAAACCGAACTAACCTAAGGACATCACACACATCCATGCCCGAGGCAGGATTCCAACTTGCGACCGTAGCAGTTGCGCGGTTCCGGACTGAAGTGCCTAGAACCGCTCGGCAACCGCGGCCGGCCGAGAGAAATAAGATCGATATATTAGCAATCAGTTCGTAACTTGTTGCCGTTTGTTCATTGCTCTTGGTTTACTAAATCTCACTCTGTCAATGACAGTAAAGTCTCACGTAACTGGGACTAAACTTAAGGATCGTTAAGCATATCATACATCAAATGTAGTACTGTTGTTAAGAAGATGGCAGTTTTTAGTTTCTGATAGTGAGGCTGACCTACATAGTAATTGTTCTGGGAATCTGGCGACGATTTCTCAGGCTACGAAAAGATGTGTGCCAAGGATTCCACGCCATGCTGCGTGCAACTCACTGCAGACTGTTGTGCGTTGTCTGCTTTGTCGATCTTCACTACTGCTGTGTGCCATCTGCTGGTGGTCAGCATTGTCTTTCTCCCACGTTCAGACAAGATATATGACTTCCGTCTTCTTTGTCGGTTTTATCTGACGCTGAAAACACTTGCGGAGACATCACTGCAGATCTGACACGCGTAAATACGTAATGACTAGTCGTCTATAACCCTCGATCTAGACCAGGTACAGCCGAAGTAATAGCTGAAAATTACCCCCTGGTTCCAGATGTGTAAAAATGTAACTCAGACTCACCAGGCTAAATTAATAGCTTAACACTCCTACAACCGTGATTTCTCACGTTTTCTCGGCATTATTCATGGTGCCCTTTCGAATGTTCCTGGACGTTATTTCGCTAACTGACCCAATCGTATTCTGAGACTCTGCGAGGTGAGTTATTATGCACCTGAAGAAGCGACTTTGTCTGTCGTCCAAATATTGTGCACAAAAGTTAAATCAACAACGCAGCTGAACTCCCGAAAGCAACGTTAAGGCTTACAACTAATTCATAGCAAACAGTTCGAGTTTTTCGTATTATAATGGTCTCATTACGCGATCATAAACTTGTAAAAATGACCTGAGCACCAGAAGTAGACATGGCGATACATAAACTGAAGGACTTTGTGTAAAATACCTGGGGATTAAATTGGATGACAAGTTGAATAGAAGTCATCACAAAGATCGTCTAGTCACGAATTTAGTTTTACCATGGTTTTATACTTAAAATTAGCATATCTTACTCCTTGTTGTGTTATAGTATTATCTTGTGGGAGAAAACACTGAAAGTAAGGAAAATATTTATGCGGCAGAAGCGATCAGTAAGAATATTGTGTGAAGTGCGAGAAGATAACCGCATTCCATAAGAATCTTCCTGTTTTAAAACTCACTTCCTACAATATTTACTCCTGAAAGGTTTTTGACGCATGTTAATCTTTATCAACGTTACTGAATTGTTTTTATTTTGTTAACTACTATCTTATGTTAGTCAACTGCGTAAATATATTTGTCAGATTAAAGATGATCAACATTTTCTAAAGAAAGATAAAAAGCTCTCATAAATTTTCGAAAGATCCATTATAACTGCAATAGACCTCTGCACTCTCCCTAAAATCAGCTGCGTCTTTTTTTTCTTTTTTTAGAGCACTTATTACTTCCTTGATGTCGTCACCAACGCTGACGAAGGATCCCGGATGTTCCACGGGCGTATTCAGTCAGTTTGCTTCGATCTTCAGTTAACTCCAGAAACATAAAGCTAACAGTTTTAAGTCAGCAAATCTTGGTAGTCAGATGTGCTACTGACTTCACCAATCTATCATTCATGGAAAGAGCGGTTACATGGTGGATGTTAAAATGTGTAGGGGCACTCTAATCTGTAAGTACGCATTGTTAAATGTGTCAACGTAATGTCTTGTAGTTTGAAATATGTGTTTTGTCGCAAGTAAACAAGCACGATGAATATACGTTTGCAGATTTTCATATTCACAACTCCCATGGATATACTTTATATCATTTTGGTCCAGAGATGCAGGTGTAAGGGTGATTTTGATGGCTGAGGTTATATTATTGTTGTTTCAACTCTGAATGACGTGACGAGTTTCATTAAACGAAATCCTCTCGGGTTTCCATCCGGGTGGCTGCGTTCAAATTCTACGACTTTTCGATGAGTGTCATTCGCACTTAGCAAAAAGATGATGAGAATAACACTCATCGAAACGTCGCAAAATTTGAACCCAGCCACCCAGATGAAGGCCAAAGAAGATTTCTTCAGCAGAAAAAGCTAGGAAATCCTACATTCGCATATAAATTTCGTGTAGTGTTCATTTTATTTGCAGCTCAAATACGCTGATAATGCTAAACATTATGACCACTACCCACCGCGACGTTGGGTGCCACGTGGTGGCTTGTTGGGCACGTGACACGGTAACAAAAGTATGTAATCGGAGCAGAGACCGACGGGGTATCACGCTAGCGAAGATACGGACCTCAAATGGGGAAAATCTATTGAGATGAGCTACTTTGATAAAATGCAGATTATTTTTACACAGAGCCTGTGAACGAGTACCTCGATAACAGCGTATCTGGTCGAATGTTCACGTGCTACTGTCGTTAACATCTACGGAAAGAGGTAGAACGACATTGAAACTACCGCTAAGTGCCAAGATTGGGCGACCACCACTGGATTCGGAGGCTTGTCTGCTCGGTAAAGTCGGATAGATGATGACCTGCTGCATCTCTGCCGAAACAGCACAACGCTGGTGCACGCTAAATGCTTCGAAGCATACCGTTCATCATACATTGTTGAACATGGAGCTCCGCAGCAAACCTCCCCCACGTGTTCAAATGTTGACCTAACGACAGCGTCAGTTACGGTTGCAGTGGGCTCGGGACCATTGGGATTTAGCCGTCGATCAATGGAAAGGCGTGGGCTCTTTGGGTGAATCACATTTTTGCTACACTAGATGATGGTCGCCTCCAAAAACGACGTCATGGTGGCGAACGGCGGCTCGAAACGTGCAGCGTGCCACGGACCCATAATGGCGGGAGCAGTGTTATGCTACGGGAGACATACACCTGCGCTTGCATGGGACATGTGGTAATAATCGAAGCAACGCAGACAGCTGCGAACCACTTGCAACCCTTCTCCGGCAGCTATGTCACCTGTCAGTCCATGTTTCGGAGCCAGAACCACGCTACAGTGGTTTTAGGAGCATTTTAGTGATATCAAACATTTCTCGGTGGCCAAATCTGTCTGATGTAAATCCTATGGAACCCATAGGGATCACTATCGGGTGACATCACCCCGCACGCAAATCACCGCCCCATTATTCACGCGAATTACGTGACCTATGCGTAGACGTCTAATGCCGCATAGCTCCACAAACCTACCAACAAACTGTCGGATAACTAATACACAGAATCATTGATGTATTTCGTTCCAAACACTGGTGTCGCGGTTCTAGGCGCTCAGTCCGGAACCGCGAGACTGCTACGGTCGCAGGTTAGAATCCTGCCTCGGGCATGGATGTGTGTGATCTCCTTAGGTTAGTTAGGTTTAAGTAGTTCTAAGTTCTAGGGGACTGATGACCACAGATGTTAAGTCCCATAGTGCTCAGAGCCATTTGAACCATTTTTTTTTTTTTTTGTTCCAAAGACGGACAAACAAGCTATTAAGCAGGTGGTCATAATGTTTTGGCTTATCTGTCCAAGTGCATACGAACGGAATACTTACAGTGCGTGTCAGCTTTCACTTGAGGCTGTTCTGTCAGTCAGACACTGTTCCACTCAAGCTGAGGCATCTCCTCTTCAAATAATAATAACAACAATAACAATAATAGTAATTTCGTATGCTCAATCGCGGAGAGCACGTCTTTCACTTGGAAGCCACTTCGGTGACTTGCGTGTCCGTAACTCAATTATCCAACTGGGGAACAGGGCTTACAGCTTAACGTGGAGTCCGAGCCACGCGAATCATGGCGATTCCTCACATCGTGAGAGGTGAATATTGGATTAAATGGAGACACGATTTCCGTGGTCTGACCAGAATTTGATCCTAGGACCTCTCGGTTAAGAGGCATGTATTTTCGTTCTGCAGGTTGACATTTACAGCCAGGCTACCTCGCCACTATTTTTGTTTGTTACTGATGCCGAGAATCAGATCCAAAACTCTGTTATCTAATCTTCTTTCCTGTGAAGTAGTATGATTTCAGTAACTTAAACTTTATTCTCGTAAATAAAGTAATGCAATTAAATGAACGGCATTTTGTATCGTATTTAATCATGAAACAAGAGATGATCAAAGTAACTTGGTACATACGTGTGAAGAAACACATAAATCGAACTGTTTTCTACTGTTCATAGAAACATAGCGAATGAACCTTTCCTCGCATGAAACTAAATATTGTATTTTATACTTAAAAGTGAAATAACATAATATTTTTTTAATCTCATTTTGTTCGTTGTTGGTCGCTGAATTTGTTCGGGGCGAACGTCCCATGATGTATTCGCGGTAGCGTTCTCGCTTCCCGAGCACGGGGTCCCGGGTTCGATTCCCGGCGGGGTCAGGGATTTTCACCTACCTCGAGATGACTGGGTGTTTGTGTTGTCCTCATCATTTCATCATCATCCAGGAAAGTGGCGAAATTGGACTGAGCAAAGATTGGGTAATTGTACGGGCGCTGATAACCACGCTGTTGAGCGCCCCACAAACCAAACATCATCATCATCATCATCATCGTCCCATGATGCTTGTTCAAGTTAATCGTTGATACATTAACGCATTTTTTTTATTACTGAGGGAAGCTAACTCACCAAACACGCTGAGCTACCGTGCCGGCATACCATCTGAGCTACCCAAGCACGACTCACGCCCCGTCCTCACAGCTTCACTTCTGCCAGTACCTCGTCTCCTACCTTCCAAACTTCACAGAAGCTCTCCTGCGAACCTTGCAGAACTAGTCCTGGAAGAAAGGATATTGCGGAGACATGGCTTACCCACAGCCTGGGGGATGTTTCCAGGTTGGAGACGAGGTACTGCAGAAGTAAAGCTGTAAGGACGGTGCGTGAATCGTGCTTGGGTAACAGATGGGAGAGCACTATGGTAAAGCACTTGCCAGCGAAAGGCAAAGGTCCCGAGTTCAAATCTCGGTTCGGCACACAGTTGTAATCTGCCAGGTAGTTTCATATCAGCGCACACTCGGCTGCAGAGTGAAAATCTCATTCTGGAAACATAATATTTATCTCCCGTCAAATAAAATGGTTTAAATAGTGCGACTAAAATAATTGGTAGTGCCTACTCTTGGTGCGGATGTGAAAATGGTGGCATCTATGAACTAAATCATAATTAGCTGTTAAAGGTTCTTTGTAACGTGAACTTAACGAAGACTTCTTATGTTTTCTTCTGCGTCTTCTTCGTTGACACCAGAGGTGCTCTGAAATGCATTAAATGTAAGTCTTCTTCTTGATCAAAAGAATTATTTATAATTAAGCCAGAGGAATGTAATGTTAAAATATATGGTAAATACAACTGAAATTAAAAGTAGAGCTTCTATGCTGTCATCAAATTTACAGTTTCGTTGTTCCGCACCTGCTTAATTAGAACCATATTGTATCGTCCCCAAATTTGCAAGGTTTGTTTATACCTTTTCTGCAGTCTGAGCAAATGAAGTCATGCTGTTAACGTTCTTCGTTTTAACAAAAAATTAAAAATAGTAATCACGATTTCCTAGAATATTTATGTGTCATTTTAACCAATTTGTCGCCTTTCTTTTGGTTGCAGGATACGTCTTGTTATCTGGATACAGTATATTAGCAGATGTACTGGCACAATTCTGAGTGAAATCGCAATGTTTTATTTTACGATATCCCATTTCTTTCTAATTTATACACACGAACCTGCCTATTAGACCACATGCGATGCACATGGGTGAGGCAGCTAGGCGAATTGTATGGAATTTAAAAATCTTTGTGATTTTCCTGTTAACTGCGAAGTACCATTGCGTCCTCACGTAAGATATCAGATGTGAGCCGTGTATGTTTTCCCACGTGGATGACCAATTTTTGTGTTCGCGTTCCTGTTCTACCACGTTCCTTGACTTAAGTTCTAAAGGTATCCTACAATTTTTAGTGATTTACATAATTTGTGTTCCATGTATTTTCAAGTAAACATAATTTTACTCCAGTAATCTGTATTTTGAACGATGCAACTTACGTGGACTATATCTCGCATTGATCGACGGAATGACACTCATAGAAGCGATCTCGTAGAGTACGCGGCAAGTAAGACTGTTTGGAGGTGATCGCCACTGTTTATATGTGGTACGAAAACACATATCTTGTGCCTCATCGAACACACCTGTTAAGTTCACACCGCCGTATCGTGTTGGAAGCCTGAGTTTATCATATCTTACCTTAGAGACGCGACCACGACTTGCAAAGTGGCCAAGGGCCGCTAGAATACTTTTTGCTGTGTCACAAGGCGTAGGTGGAGTGTGTGCTATGTAATTTGCCTTCGATAGTATATAGATGTTAACCAACTGGATTTTTTCAGGTCGTCTATTTGTCATATGTCATACGGCAGACGCCTCAGTATACGTTAATAACTGGCAGCGACGGCGTGCTTTAGTTAGGATGTGAACACTGTTCTTGGAACCTTCATGTTTTTAGTTTCTTTGATTTGATCGTGGTGGTGCAAACAAATACCAAGTCCGATGTTCAAAAGTTCAGATTCGTAAGTTAAGACTTCTGGTAGCTAACTTAGCTCTGGATGCCGCTTCAGTTTCTTTATTATCCGCACTGCAGTCTCAACTTCATTCGAAACTGATTACTAGGAAACCTACATAGTCAGCACATACCCTTTACGTAGTGTTTCTTCCGTTTATTTGTAAACCTTTCAGCTGTTTCATTAGTGTGACGAAGAATAACTCAATGTTGTTGTTGTTGTTGTGGTCTTCAGTCCTGAGACTGGTTTGATGCAGCTCTCCATGCTACTCTATCCTGTGCAAGCTTCTTCATCTCCCAGTACCTACTGCAACCTACATCCTTCTGAATCTGCTTTGTGTATTCATCTCTTGGTCTCCCCCTACGATTTTTACCCTCCACACTGCCCTCCAATACTAAATTGGTGATCCCTTGATGCCTCAGAACATGTCCTACCAGCCGATCCCTTCTTCTGGTCAAGTTGGGCCACAAACTTCTCTTCTCCCCAATCCTATTCAATACTTCCTCATTAGTTATGTGATCTACCCATCTAATCTTCAGCATTCTTCTGTAGCACCACATTTCGAAAGCTTCTATTCTCTTCTTGTCCAAACTATTTACCGTCCATGTTTCACTTCCATACATGGCTACACTCCATACAAATACTTTCAGAAATGACTTCCTGACACTTAAATCTATACTCGATGTTAACAAATTTCTCTTCTTCAGAAACGCTTTCCTTGCCATTGCCAGTCTACATTTTACATCCTCTCTACTTCGACCATCATCAGTTATTTTGCTCCCCAAATAGCAAAACTCCTTTATTACTTTAAGTGTCTCATTTCCTAATCTAATTCCCTCAGCATCACCCAACTTAATTCGACTACATTCCATTATCCTCGTTTTGCTTTTGTTGATGTTCATCTTATATCCTCCTTTCAAGACACTATCCATTCCATTCAACTGCTTCTCCATGGATTTTAATACCTACTCCGAATTTTTCTTTTGTTTCCTTTACTGCTTGCTCAATATACAGATTGAATAACATCGGGGAGAGGCTACAACCCTGTCTCACTCCCTTCCCAACCACTGCTTCCCTTTCATGTCCCTCGACTCTTATAACTGCCATCTGGTTTCTGTACAAATTGTAAATAGCCTTTCGCTCCCTGTATTTTACCCCTGCCACCTTTAGAATTTGAAAGAGAGTATTCCAGTCAACATTGTCAAAAGCTTTCTCTAAGCCTACAAATGCTAGAAACGTAGGTTTGCCTTTCCTTAATCTTTCTTCTAAGATAAATCGTAAGGTCAGTATTGCCTCACGTGTTCCAGTATTTCTACAGAATCCAAACTGATCTTCCCCGAGGTCGGCTTCTACTAGTTTTTCCATTCGTCTGTAAAGAATACGTGTTAGTATTTTGCAGCTGTGGCTTATTAAACTGATTGTTCGGTAATTTTCACATCTGTCGACACCTGCTTTCTTTGGGATTGGAATTATTATATTCTTCTTCAAGTCTGAGGGTATTTCGCCTGTTTCATACATCTTGCTCACCAGATGGTAGAGTTTTGTCAGGACTGGCTCTCCCAAGGCCGTCAGTAGTTCCAATGGAATGTTGTCTACTCCGGGGGCCTCGTTTCGGCTCAGGTCTTTCAGTGCTCTGTCAAACTCTTCACGCAGTATCGTATCTCCCATTTCATCTTCATCTACATCCTCTTCCATTTCCATAATATTGTGCTCAAGTACATCGCCCTTGTGTAGACCCTCTATATACTCCTTCCACCTTTCTGCTTTCCCTTCTTTGCTTAGAACTGGGTTTCCATCTGAGCTCTTGATATTCATACAAGTGGTTCTCTTATCTCCAAAGGTCTCTTTAATTTTCCTGTAGGCAGTATCTATCTTACCCTTAGTGAGATAAGCCTCTACATCCTTACATTTGTCCTCTAGCCATCCCTGCTTAGCCATTTTGCACTTCCTGTCGATCTCATTTTTGAGACGTTTGTATTCCTTTTTGCCTGCTTCATTTACTGCATTTTTATGTTTTCTCCTTTCATCAATTAAATTCAATATTTCTTCTGTTACCCAAGGATTTCTGCTAGCCCTCGTCGTTTTACCTACTTGATCCTCTGCTGCCTTCACTACTTCATCCCTCAAAGCTACCCATTCTTCTTCTACTGTATTTCTTTCCCTCATTCCTGTCAATTGTTCCCTTATGCTCTCCCTGAAACTCTGTACAACCTCTGGTTCTTTCAGTTTATCCAGGTCCCATCTCCTTAAATTCCCACCTTTTTGCAGTTTCTTCAGTTTTAATCTACAGCTCATAACCAATAGATTGTGGTCAGAGTCCACATCTGCCCCTGGAAATGTCTTACAATTTAAAACCTGGTTCCTAAATCTCTGTCTTACCATTATATAATCTATCTGATACCTTTTAGTATCTCCAGGGTTCTTCCAGGTATACAACCTTCTATCATGATTCTTAAACCAAGTGTTAGCTATGATTAAGTTGTGCTCTGTGCAAAATTCTACCAGGAGGCTTCCTCTTTCATTTCTTAGCCCCAATCCATATTCACCTACTACGTTTCCTTCTCTCCCTTTTCCTACACTCGAATTCCAGTCACCCATGACTATTAAATTTTCGTCTCCCTTCACTATCTGAATATTTTCTTTTATTTCATCATACATTTCTTCAATTTCTTCGTCATCTGCGGAGCTAGTTGGCATGTAAACTTGTACTACTGTAGTAGGTGTGGGCTTCGTATCTATCTTGGCCACAAGAATGCGTTCACTATGCTGTTTGTAGTAGCTTACCCGCATTCCTATTTTCCTATTCATTATTAAACCTACTCCTGCATTACCCCTATTTGACTTTGTGTTTATAAACCTGTAGTCACCTGACCATAAGTCTTGTTCCTCCTGCCACCGAACTTCACTAATTCCCACTATATCTAACTTTAACCTATCCATTTCCCTTTTTAAATTTTCTAACTTACCTGCCCGATTAAGGGATCTGACATTCCACGCTCCGATCCGTAGAACGCCAGTTTTCTTTCTCCTGATAACGACATCCTCTTGAGTAGTCCCCGCCCGGAGTTCCGAATGGGGGACTATTTTACCTCCGGAATATTTTACCCAAGAGGACGCCATCATCATTTAATCATACAGTAAAGCTGCATGCCCTCGGGAAAAATTACGGCCGTAGTTTCCCCTTGCTTTCAGCCGTTCGCAGTACCAGCACAGCAAGGCCGTTTTGGTTATTGTTACGAGGCCAGATCAGTCAATCATCCAGACTGTTGCCCTTGCAACTACTGAAAAGGTTGCTACCCCTCTTCAGGAACCACACGTTTGACTGGCCTCTCAACAGATACCCCTCCGTTGTGGTTGTACCTACGGTACGGCTATCTGTATCGCTGAGGCACGCAAGCCTGCCCACCAACGGCAAGGTCTATGGTTCATGTGGGGGAGGTCTCAATAGTGTTGAGAATAATGCCATCGACACTGGGCACCCTTGCTTAACTGAGATGTTGATTTGGGTGACGCTGCCAAGTTGACCGATTATCGCATTTCGTGACATGCTGCCCTGTAACAAACTCTCTATTATTCCGATGGGAGAAACCCATCTCTTGCAGTGTCTGGAACAGAAAACAGTGATTGACCCTTTCAAACACTTTGTCTACATCTTTAGCGACAATGTCGTATCTTACCTTATAAACATCGGTGGTTATGGCTGAAACGTATCGAGCCGGTCGATGTAGCCGAGCGGTTCTAGGCGCTTCAGTCCGGAACCGTGCTGCTCCTACGGTTGCAGGTTCGAAGCCTGCCTCGGGTATGGATGTGTGTGATGTCCTTAGGTTAGTTAGGTTTAAGTAGTTCTAAGAGCCTAGGGGACTGATCACCTCAGATATTAAGTCCCATCATAGTGCTTAGAGCCATTTCAACCCTTTTTTTTCTTTTCTTTTTTTTTTTTTTTTTTTTGGCGTGTCTACAAGGTGTTCTAAGAAGAATGGTTAACATACACGGCTATGACAGGAACGATCATTCGAAGCAAAGAAGTTTAGTAAATCTGGGATCTGAAATGCATACGTTAAGAGCTACGAGTATCTTTTCAGTGGAAGAGATGCGTTTCACTGTATCGACGATGAACAAGTGCTTATAGCTCTTAAGACAAGCACTTTAGAGCTCCTGTATACTATATACAGGGTTATTACAAATGATTGAAGCGATTTCACAGCTCTACAATAACTTTATTATTTGAGATATTTTCACAATGCTTTGCACACACATACAAAAACTCAAAAAGTTTTTTTAGGCATTCAGAAATGTTCGATATGTACCCCTTTAGTGATTCGGCAGACATCAAGCCGATAATCAAGTTCCTCCCACACTCGGCGCAGCATGTCCCCATCAATGAGTTCGAAAGCATCGTTGATGCGAGCTCGCAGTTCTGGCACGTTTCTTGGTAGAGGAGGTTTAAACACTGAATCTTTCACATAACCCCACAGAAAGAAATCGCATGGGGTTAAGTCCGGAGAGCGTGGAGGCCATGACATGAATTGCTGATCGTGATCTCCACCACGACCGATCCATCGGAACATCATGATGGAAGTGCGGTGGAGCACCATCCTGTTGAAACATGAAGTCGGTGCTGTCGGTCTCCAGTTGTGGCATGAGCCAATTTTCCAGCATGTCCAGATACTCGTGCTCAACCGTTTCTTCGCTCACTGCAGGCCGACCCGTTGATTTCCCCTTACAGAGGCATCCAGAAGCTTTAAACTGCGCATACCATCGCCGAATGGAGTTAGCAGTTGTGGATCTTTGTTGAACTTCGTCCTGAAGTGTCGTTGCACTGTTATGACTGACTGATGTGAGTGCATTTCAAGCACGACATACGCTTTCTCGGCTCCTGTCGCCATTTTGTCTCACTGCGCTCTCGAGCGCTCTGGCGGCAGAAACCTGAAGTGCGGCTTTCTACGTATCTGTAGTGTGTCGTGACCATATGTGACCATATGTCAATGAATGGACCTACAGTGAATTTATGAAATCGCTTCAATCATTTGTAATAGCCCTGTATTTTTCGTTGTTTTGCTTCATATTACCACCTTTCAAAATCTGGAAAGCTACGAGTATCTTTCCGTACAAGAGATAAGTTTCACAGTATCGAAGTTGAAGAAATGCTCGTAGCTCTTAAGATATGCATTGTAGATCCCATATTTACTAGCATTTTTGCTTCGACTGATCGTTCTTGACATATCCCTGAATACTAACCATTCCTCCGAGGACGCTATGTATAATGTGCTTAGGTGAATGGCAATCTTATTTACGTTATCAATTCCTCGTGTTAGGATGTCCTCTAAGATTTTGTAGTCGCTACTTGGTGTGGTGTAGGTCCCAACTTTTCAACTGACGTATTATCTGAGCTTTACGGAATAAAAATGACCATCCCTTATCTGAATTCTTTGGAAATTGTAAAATCTGTATTCATTATTTCGTTGTAAATCGATCCTCTAGACTACCAGACCCGACATCTTGATACGGTGCCAACCCAGCCATATATCACGCTTCAGTTTACACTTTTGACTGAAAGCCACTTTTCTCAATGTTTCATCATACTCAACAGAGACACCGTTTCTGTTCGAATGTCAATCCCGTTTCTAATATTCTTATTGAACAGGGCTGACACTGGTATAGACGGGCTAGAAACAAAATTCACTGTGAGATTTCACCAAAAAACTGCATGGAATGTTATTACTGACATGGATGTTTAGCGATGGAATTAAATTTGGGGAATTTGGACGTCGAATCAGATTTTGTCAACACAATGGATTTTTCCACTTTTCTAATTACTGTTTTTGGTAAAACAATTAATCATAATTAAAACACATTTTGTGTAAAACTAGTTGTGTGAACGAGATTTTTGACCTCGTTTTTGGAGTGTGATTCAAATACGTTTGGAAACTATGCCTAACATAACTAATATTTAGTGGATGCCACAAGAACCTTTTTATTTTCGGTGAACTAATCCGACCAAGCCTGATTTTAAAACACCGTTCCATTTACGTTTTTGACTAGGAACACAGACTTTCAGTTGGATTCAATCGAACACATGTCGGTATAGGTCTAGTAATCGATCTTTAACTGATATAAGGAGCGATAACTTTGTCTTTCTAAGACGAAAGTAACTACGTCGTGTCCTTCATTTGTCCGAAGTAACTGGTACCGTAACATACAAGAAACTGAAACAGAAGCGAATGTTATAGCTCGATTTTTCTTGCTTCCCACGTTATTACAGTCTACGTCACTAAGGAACTGCAATACCGCCGAAAAATCGGTTGTCTTAGGATTTTAGCATTTTAAATATTTTACAAGACGACGGCGTAGTACGCCCAGAGGAAGTTCAAATGTTTCAAATGGCTCTGAGCACTATGGGACTTAACTTCTGAGGTCATCAGTCCCCTAGAACTACTTAAACCTAACTAACCTAAGGACAGCACACACATCCATGCCCGAGGCAGGATTCGAACCTGCGACCGTAGCTGTCACGCGGTTCCCGACTGTAGCGCCTAGAACCGCTCGGCCACCGCTGCCGGCCCAGAGGAAGTCCTACGTATTTCTATCAATCATGGCTGCATGTTATGCATAAATGAATATCTCTGGCATTCTTAGTGACCAGCTTTCAGTCTGTCAGTGTTTCTGTTCTGGTATTCTTAGGTCACAGTTTCTGTGACTTTTCAACATAGTTACCCTTTAATTTAATGCAAATTGCCTGCGCTTTATAACTGGACAGATTCCATACCTGACGTTCAAATTTGGAATAAATGCAAAATACGCACCTACAGCCGAAACTGATTTTGTATGTTGGAATACGTGGCAGTCAGCTGATGCCCAAACTGGATGAATGATCCAAAAACATATCTGTGAGCTGGAACATGTATAAAGGTATATATTTTGTTTCTATTGGAGCCCAGGCTTTTCTTTCGAGTAGATTATTATCCATCCGTTCAAGAAGACTTGCTTATTACTCGACAATTTTTTTGCACGCCATCTCTGTGGCTGGACGAGAAATTTTTGCCTGGATCTTGAACAATGGCGCAGTGGTAACGAGTTCGACGCGCATTCGGCTGGTCGACGATTAAGTTCCCTGTGTCCATCCGCCGGCCGGAGTGGCCGAGCGGTTCTAGGCGCTACCGTCTGGAACCGCGCGACCGCTACGGCCACAGGTCGGAATCCTGCCTCTGGCATGGATATGTGTGCTGTCCTTAGGTTAGTTAGGTTTAAGTAGTTCTAAGTTCTAGGGGACTGATGACCTCAGAAGTTAAGTCCCATAGTGCTGAGAGCCATTTGAACCATTTTTGTGTCCATATACATTTCCTAAGTCGCTTACGGAGAAAAATCCGGAATGCTAGTGACCACGCCACAGACGGACATTGAATCCATATCTACATCATTTTCTTTGCACAAAGAAGAAATTACCCAGTACTTTACTATAATGCTCTCCCAGTCAATCTACTTCTTACATTCTCAAGGAATAACAATCAGCCGCAAATTGAAAAGTGCAAGTGTTTAGTAATAAATAAATTCAAAACGCAGATCCCCGAGGCTACATAGATAAATGGTCTCATTCGACTCCCAACATCTGATAAAACCTTAGTTTATTTTCTCTAAATATATTAATTGTGAATTGATACTCCCATTCGCTAGAGAAATCTGGAATACGTTTGCAGCGACATGGAGCTCAAACACTACCACAGTCAGCCGGCCGCTGTGGCCCAGCGGTTCTAGGCGTTTTAGTCCGGAACCACGCGACTGCTACGCTCGCAGGTTCGAATCCTGCCTCGGGTATAGCTGTGTGTGATGTCCTTAGGTTAGTTAGATTGAAGTACTCCTAAATTCTAGGGGACTGATGACCTCAGATGTTAAGTCCCATAGCGCTCAGAGCCATTTGAACCATTTTGAACTAACACAGTCAACAATTCACGAGAGGAGACGCAGCATATCCGCCGTTATTTGGCTTTTAACCTACGGTTAACCTTTCTCTATAGCAGTCTTTCTACTGCTCTATTGGACGGTCATCTCCTCCATCGTTGACACCATCATTCTTCGATTTCGCAGTTGTTATGTTGGTTCAAAAATACACTCCTGGAAATTGAAATAATAACACCGTGAATTCATTGTCCCAGGAAGGGGAAACTTTATTGACACATTCCTGGGGTCAGATACATCACATGATCACACTGACAGAACCACAGGCACATAGACACAGGCAACAGAGCATGCACAATGTCGGCACTAGTACAGTGTATATCCACCTTTCGCAGCAATGCAGGCTGCTATTCTCCCATGGAGACGATCGTAGAGATGCTGGATGTAGTCCTGTGGAACGGCTTGCCATGCCATTTCCACCTGGCGCCTCAGTTGGACCAGCGTTCGTGCTGGACGTGCAGACCGCGTGAGACGACGCTTCATCCAGTCCCAAACATGCTCAATGGGGAACAGATCCGGAGATCTTGCTGGCCAGCGTAGTTGACTTACACCTTCTAGAGCACGTTGGGTGGCACGGGATACATGCGGACGTGCATTGTCCTGTTGGAACAGCAAGTTCCCTTGCCGGTCTAGGAATGGTAGAACGATGGGTTCGATGACGGTTTGGATGTACCGTGCACTATTCAGTGTCCCCTCGACGATCACCAGTGGTGTACGGCCAGTGTAGGAGATCGCTCCCCACACCATGATGCCGGGTGTTGGCCCTGTGTGCCTCGGTCGTATGCAGTCCTGATTGTGGCGCTCACCTGCACGGCGCCAAACACGCATACGACCATCATTGGCACCAAGGCAGAAGCGACTCTCATCGCTGAAGACGACACGTCTCCATTCGTCCCTCCATTCACGCCTGTCGCGACACCACTGGAGGCGGGCTGCACGATGTTGGGGCGTGAGCGGAAGACGGCCTAACGGTGTGCGGGACCGTAGCCCAGCTTCATGGAGACGGTTGCGAATGGTCCTCGCCGATACCCCAGGAGCAACAGTGTCCCTAATTTGCTGGGAAGTGGCGGTGCGGTCCCCTACGGCACTGCGTAGGATCCTACGGTCTTGGCGTGCATCCGTGCGTCGCTGCGGTCCGGTCCCAGGTCGACGGGCACGTGCACCTTCCGCCGACCACTGGCGACAACATCAATGTACTGTGGAGACCTCACGCCCCACGTGTTGAGCAATTCGGCGGTACGTCCACCCGGCCTCCCGCATGCCCACTATACGCCCTCGCTCAAAGTCCGTCAACTGCACATACGGTTCACGTCCACGCTGTCGCGGCATGCTACCAGTGTTAAAGACTGCGATGGAGCTCCGTATGCCACGGCAAACTGGCTGACACTGACGGCGGCGGTGCACAAATGCTGCGCAGCTAGCGCCATTCGACGGCCAACACCGCGGTTCCTGGTGTGTCCGCTGTGCCGTGCGTGTGATCATTGCTTGTACAGCCCTCTCGCAGTGTCCGGAGCAAGTATGGTGGGTCTGACACACCGGTGTCAATGTGTTCTTTTTTCCATTTCCAGGAGTGTAGTTCAAATGGCTCTGTGCTCCATGGGACTTAACATCTGAGGTCATCATTCCCCTAGACTTACAATTACTTAAAAGTAACTTACCTAAGTACATCACACACATCCATGCCCGAGGCTGGATTCGAACCTGCGACTGTATCAGCAGCGCGGTTCTGGACTAAAGAGCTTAGAACCGCTCGGTCCCAACGGCCGGCTATATTGGTTCCGTTCGCTGTATTCTCACCAGCGTCATTCGCGTCTACATCTACACCGTCGACTAAAGAGAGAAAACACTCGCATGAGGTCACTGCACCAACTACAAAATAATAACATTTTATTGAGATTGTGAATTTTGTTAACTACATCGCAAGTATGTAGGGTTGGCCTTTGATGTACCATCAGCACCATATACGTAGCTGACCTCCACGTTACAGTCGGAGAAATACACAGCTCTCTTTCTGTCTTTCGGAATGAATGTCTTTATCTTGGGTAACCTATCACATCAATGTAGTTCATATTACAAGCTAAATAATTTTTCTTATCTATGTATTTTATCTCTCTGCCTCCAGTATTACAGATACTATAGTATTTACAGCTTGGATATTTTTTTCTTTTCTTGCAGTAAATCTGCTGTTGTCCATTGTCATTTCTGTTCGTATGAGCGCACATTCGTTCTTAGCACTTAGGTAAAGACTCTCTTATCTTTCGAGTTCCTTTCACCATTTATTTTATGGAGTGTATTAAATACGTCCAATATTCAGTCGCATCGCAGACCAGTGTCGATAACTTTTCTGTCTGTATGTGGCAAAAACGGGTAGCATACACAACCTAAAGACAGAATCCTATGTTCTAGATATGTAAATATATTTCTGTGTAATAAGACATGGATGTTCCTCTTTTTATTTTAACAGATAGCAATGGTATGATTTGCCTTTGCGCACTTCTACAGCCTTAATTAATCTAGAATTAGGAATGTGTGGCGACATCAAAGTAGATAAGTTTCCCATCAAAGAGATTATTTTGTGTGATATCACAGGCAAGCAAGATAACACGACCTAACAGAACGTATTGCCTCTCAGTGTGAGCAGTTGGTGCTAATTACACAAGATCTGTACTTCTGAGATTGAAACGAGATAGCAACAGTATCTGACAGGGATTATCATTTGTGTTCTGAGTGAGCGGGTGACCGAGATAAAACATTCGCTAGTGAGAACGCGCACAAGGATCAGAGTACCTGGGGACAAGGCGACTATGGTACGGGTATCGATTCACAATACGCTTTCTTCGAATCTGCGTAGCACGACCTCCTCTCACATGCAGGTTAGTGAGCAGAACAAAATATCAACGTTCCAGCGCAAAATCTCTTGCTGCGCAGTGTAAAATAACTGTTATAAATCTAGTTCTGGCGCTAATAACTTGTATTTCGTTCGCTCCATGCTTATTAAACAATTTAATTACTTTCCTAAACTACATATGCAATCCACGATTAAATAGGCGAGAGCGTCTGGAGTTTCTTAGGTTTATGTTTGAAGTAAATTGTAAATATATCTGTCAACATGCGTGGGTAACGGGAAACTCATGAAGAACTGGAACTGTGCTCAAGGAAGCTTCTATTTGATCCATGTTTTAATTGCTGGAAAAGTTAGTATGGACGCCTCGAACTCTTCTCTTTAGAAGAGACAGTTAGTATAGGTATCGTTTTGTGTTAAGTGCAAGAATTTAGTTAAGAAAACAATTAACATTTTTTGTCGGGCTACTAGAAACCAACATTCCGTTTAATTTCAAATATTTTACGATACGCCAAAAGTATTGATATAATTTAGAATAAATATAGGAATAGTTACAACGTTCAAAGAAGAAAGTAAGACAAAAGTTTGTGGTTTCGATGCACGGACATCTCGGTTACGGGCCCAGGATGCTTCCACTGCGCTACTCTGCTACGTGTAGGCACGGTGCCCCTTCGGTACCAGACGCGAGATACTTGGATGTGTTGTTTGCGTCGCTTTCACACTGCTAAATTTAATTGCGTAACATGTCCTACAGCTTTCAGCTTGACTTGGCTCGACTTTGACTTACAGTCGACGATGAACGTTGGTAACGAATTTACATATATTGAAGAAAGTGTTCTCAAAGCCAAATTAAATGCCGAGAAAAAGGCATCGCCTTTGTCTCTCATTGTAATGTAGCCATACAGCTTTAACAAGAGAAGAGTGAAGCATGATGAGACGAGTTCAAAAACGTAAGTAGACCCAAGAATAAGTTGTGGTATAAAAATGTAGTAATAATTGACACAAAACTGTTTTTACGTGACGCAATAAACGAAAATATGACACTAATTTCAGAGAAATTATACATCACTGAGGTAAAAAGTTAGGCAAAAGCTGTGTGTCGCCTTTCACAAGACCTCAATCGGGAGGCGCATAAACACTGTCTGCTTGCGTAGAAAATATCTGTTTACAATATATGTAGAGCGTTTTTAGCTTCCCACTGAAATTTAAAAATGAAAACTTGGTTTCAAAAGTGATTTTGCCAGCCTATTACATCGTACAGAGACCTGACACCTAAAGGAGCTAAATTTATAGAATAAATTGAAGAAAACAACCTCTGATGCGTGGCACCTTTAGGATCTACATGTCCACTGTATCCGACACGTTGGTGCAGGTCAATTAGTATACATGACTTATCAGATTACTAAGAAGCAAAATGACACGTTGATAGTAATCTTAGTTAAATACTACGTTATTTTAGTTTACTAACGGAATACAAACCTCCTTTCTGCTGTAAACTGCACAAGATTGTTGAATGTTGTCTCGCTACTGTCATTCATTGAGATAAAAAAAAATGCTATAAAACATTCCGAAATGTAAAATATTACACTTAACGTTCAAGTAAATTATACTCTACTGACCATTAAAATTGCTACACCACGAAGATGACGTGCTACAGACGCGAAATTTAACCGACAGGAAGATGATGCTGTGATATGCAAATGATTAGCTTTTCAGAGCATTCACACAAGGCTCGCGCCGGTGGCGACACCTACAACGTGCTGACATGAGGAAAGTTTCCAACCGATTTCTCATACACAAGCAGCAGTTGACCGGCATTGCATGGTGAAACGTTGTTGTGATGGCTCGTGTAAGGAGGAGAAATGCGTACCATCACGTTTCCGAGTTTGATAAAGGTCGGATTGTAGCCTATCGCGATTGCGGTTTATCGTATCGCGACATTGCTGCTCGCGTTGGTCGAGATCCAATGACTGTTACCAGAATATGGAATCTGGATCCCAACGGCCTCATATCACTAGCAGTCAAGATGACAGGCATCTCATCTGCATGGTTGTAATGGATCGTGCAGCCACGTCTCGATCCCTCAGTCAACAGATGGGGACGTTTGCAAGACAACAACCATCTGTGCGAACAGTTCGGCGACGTTTGCAGCAGCATGGATTATTAGCTCGGAGACCATGGCTGCGGTTACCCTTGACGCTGCACCACAGACAGGAGCACCTGCGATGGTGTACTCAACGATTAACCTGGGTGCACGAATGGCAAAACGTCATTTTTTCGGATGAATCCAGGTTTTGTTTACAGGATCATGATGGTCGCATCCGTGTTTGGCGACATCGAGGTGAACGTACATTGGAAGCGTGTATTCATCATCGCCATACTGGCGTATCACCCGGCGTTATGGTATGTAGTGCCATTGGTTACACGCCTCGATCATCTATTGTTCGCATTGACGGATAATGCACGACCAGATGTTGCAGGTCCTGTACGGGCCTTTCTGGATACACAAAATGTTCGACTGCTGCCCTGGCCAGCACATTCTCCAGGTCTCTCACCAATTGGAAACGTCTGGTCAATGGTGGCCGACCAACTAGCTCTTCACAATACGTTCGTCACTACTCTTGATGAACTGTGGCATCGTGTTGAAGCTGAACGGGCAGCTGTACCTGTACACGCCATCCAAGCTCTGTTTGACTCAATGCCCAAGCGTATCAAGGCCATTATGACGGCCACAGGTGGTTGTTCTGGGTACTGATTTCTCAGGATCTATGCACCCAAATTTCGTGAAAATGTAATCACATATCAGTTCTAGTTTAATATATTTGTCCAATGAATACCCGTTTATCATCTGCAATTCTTCTTGGTGTAGCAATTTTAATGGCCAGTAGTGTAAATTACTTGCAGCAGTGTTATGAGTTTCCTTAAGGCAATATCCCTCTGAAGTATGAGGAAAGAACGTCTTACTCGGAACATCTCGCATTCTACAGATCTGAACAATCGGGACACAGATCTGCTTTCAGTGTAGTGTCTTACACATGTGATACGCAATTATGCAAGAGGCATTCAATACGTAATTCAACACATTTTTTTCTCTCTGGCAGTTTCGGATGAAAACATGCGGAATTTGTTGAGAAACGCGGCGGAATAGCGAAATATTTCCGCTGCAGCCCTTAAGTTCAAGAAGCTCGATATGTGGCGGCACTATACGCAGCTTTCAAAATGACGTCTGCAACTGAGGTGCGTTCCAAGCAGGGAGCTGTCATTGAGTTTCATTTGGCGGGAAATCAGAGCATCTCAAGTATTCACGGGTGCTTCTAGAATGTCTACTGAGACGTGGCAGTGAACAAAGGCATGGCGAGTCGATGGGCGAAACGCCCGTCATCGTTGCAACAAAGTAGCGCAAACTTGTTAGATCTCCCGCGCGTCTGCCGGCTGCACACAGCTGTGACTCCTACGATGCTGGAACGTGTAGACACTCTCACTTGAAGTGATCGATGTACCAGAGTCAAACATCTAGCTACTCAACTCCACGCCTCTGTTGGTAGTATTGACAGATTTTTGTCGCCACAAAAATGCAGACGAATTTCTCCTTCCTCATGACAATGCAAGGCCTCACGCTAGTCTCTGCACCAGAGAGTAGCTCACAAAACTACAATGGAATGTTCTTCCTAATCCACCTTCCAGCACGGGTTTCACCCTTTCCATCTGCTTGACCCACTGAATGATGCATTCTGCGGGAAGCAGAACGATGGTGATGAGGAGTTCATTGATGCAGCAAGACGTTGCCTCTGACGTCGACCAATAGGATGATACCATGTAGGGACATAGGCCCTCCTGGTAAGGTGGTGTAAGGCCGTCGCATTCAACGGAGATTATATTGAAAAATAAGACTTTGTAGCCAGAAGGCTTAGGAATAATATGGTGTATTGGAGTCCTAAATAAAACTAACCTACTATCAGAAAACATGTATTGCTTTAGTTACTGAACGCCCATGGTATTTCCCTTGACATAGATGTTCAAATGCAACATTCTTATACTCAACGTAGTTTTCAGATATTGTGAAAAAAAGGAATGATATCCATTGCCATACCAATTTTAAGCTTGTGAGGGCAAAAAGAAATGTATGATGAGTAGTGGAGACACACGACAGAAGGTTAACACAACATTATTCGAGCTAACAGTGCTTGGTTCAAATGGCTCGAAGCACTATGGGACTTAACATCTGAGGTCATCAGTCCCGCCGGCCTGCGTGGCCGAGCGGTTCTAGGCGCTACAGTCTGGAACCGCGCGACCGCTACGGTCGCAGGTTCGAATCCTGCCTCGGGCATGGATGTGTGTGATGTCCTTAGGTTAGTTAGGTTTAAGTAGTTCTAAGTTCTAGGGGGCTGATGACCTCAGATGTTAAGTCCCATAGTGCTCAGAGCCATTTGAACCATCTGTCAGATGTATCACATAACAGCAAGCCCGGCAATGCTTCGCAATTGCTAAATATTTGTGAGAATTGATATACGTCCTATTCTTCTTCTCTTCCCTCTCCATCCCTCTCCTCCTCCCCCCTCCCTTTGGCCATCTCCTAGTCTTCCCCCTGTCTCTGCCCATCACCTTCCCCCCACTCTCTGTCCATGTCCTGTCGTATGCTTTCTCCATCCATCTCCTTCTTCTACATCTCTCTGTCCATATCTTCTTCCCCGTTCTTTATATCCGTTTCCTTGCTCTTTTCTGTCCGTTTCCTCCTCTCTCTGTCCTTATTTACTGTTACTGAAAACGGAACCTTGATTGGGAATAGAAGTCAAAATGAATACGTAAATCGGTTGGAGTCATTAGTACACGGTGCATGGCTTTCATTTACGAAGAGGTTGAATTATAAAGTTAGCCATAAACGCAGCTTTCCTGTTTTCTGTTAAAAATAAGTGCGAAAAGGAAAACAAAACGGTACGTTTTCACAGCATAGCTTTGCATGTTCTTCTCCGCAGCCGATTTCAGAGAATGTGTTTATTGTGTAACAAGTCTATACATCCAGTGTTTTATGCTGCGCGTTGTCTGTCAGTCAGTCAGTTGGTCGAGAAAGGATTCATCCAACCGAATCTTTCCTTGAATTTGTATCAACTGAAATAAAACAATTTCATTAAGAACATGAATTTATTGAAACGAAATAAACTGGAACTTATTGTTTTGAGAATAATTTATTGGTGTTTTTCATACGTTCACCGCAACTCAGTGACGAACGGTATTTTAGTCTTCTCTGATCATTATTTTGTAATCATCCGACGGAATCATTTCTCTTCGAGTGTGGAACAATTTGACCAACCGACTGTGTTCACGTAAGAGTTATTGTAGTTGTCCAAGACGGTCTCGTTTAACCGTACGTCTGATGGCACAACACTTACTGATTTCATCATCAGAATTTCCGAGGAAAAAGATCTCAAGACATTTGTATTCAGCTTTCACTGGTGGCAACAATGCTCCGGCTAGGTGGTGAATTTATCCTAGTAATTTGTCATTGTATCTGTAAACCTGAAGGCAAATTGTTGATTTATGAGGTGAAAATCCGAGAATTTTTGATGTTTGTTTGTGCGATGCGCTTGCATATTTCATGTGTGATGCAGTCGAATAAGAATTTTCCTTAAAAGTTGGGTTACAGCCTCGTTCTTCGATAAAGTTCGCCACAAATGATATCATTTAGAAGGAACTGTTGTACATCTGTATATTCTCAAAGAAATACTTCGGTCGAGGTACTTACTCAGAAAACAATGACGGCAGTGGATCCGGTGGCGGTTTCAACTGTGGTAATTTGACATTTCCGCTTACACAACGTAACCCTGGCGTTCGTATCGAGACCTCAGACCATTGCAATGTTGTTCATTCTTCCAAAGTCGACCAACACATTCGCAGCGCAATCGACTTTTGGATCGTGTCTGAACGCCAAATGTTCAGTTCGAATTGTTGTGTTTGGCCATCTGTTTTGTCGGTGTTCCAAATCATTTTGTGCGCAAGCTCTAACTGAGTGAGTCGAACTCGACTGTATCGCGCTTGAGAAATTCTTATTCGATTTGCCTCCAGATGCTGTTCGTTACTCTCACTTAGACAACGATCATGTAGTTGAGTTGTGGTGCGAGTACGCTGACTGATTTTCAACATCTCGTCAGGAGCTCGTTTTCTTTCGTTTATATACAACTTATACTGTGCTATTGATAACCTTATGTTCCCTGTGGATTTGATAACATATTATGCGTTGCGTAATTATCGGTGAAGTGCGTTGAATGAAAGAGGGAAATAAGATTGGGACTTCAACACCGTGTTTCTGAACAGATGGGGCAAATGAAGTGCAAGCTCGAAGGGGGGAGGAGTACGGAAGTAAATTGACACAGCTGTGTTCGAAGTTACAATCCAGGCTTTTGCTTTAAGGTGTTTGCGGAAGTTCACGGGAAAATCTATGGACTGGCAGATGAGGATTTAGTACTCCGTTTTCCTGAATTCGTATCGACTATCTTACCCGTTGAGCCTCTTCAGTCAGAATATTGTACACATCGTGTGTTGTAACTGATTAACCATCACACTAAGCAGCTTACTGTGCCGCAATTCTTTATTAATATACGGCGATTTCACTACGTAAGTGTTTTTAAGAAGACCATTCAGTTGGTAGCCGGACTACTTTTCGAGTACTCCACTACTGATTCTACCACAATATCCCAATTTTAAACGCACTTTTACTCCTTAACTGAAGATTGCATCTGCCAAATAGTTCTGTTTCATCACGAACTGCAATTCTAGAATATTAAACATTTTACAAAATTAATGCTTCCAGCTTTGTGCATACGGAATATCTCAACGATTATAACATGATGCCTTTCTGGTTAATGTTGTATGTAAAAGCAAATGCTCTGCATCTTCAACACGTCCAAAAGGTAATTAAAACGAAATTACTATTTATTTAATTCGATATATTTACTTAATACTCGTGAAGACTGTATGCTACCGATGACGTTAAATTTTTTAGAATTATTAGTACAAATAGAATTGAAGATATCAAATCTAAAGTGAAATCAGTTAACATCCTTACTGTTCACTGATACCGTATCGAAAATTCACGTTATAATATGTGTTACGATCGCTTCTTGCCTGGTCCATTTATTTAATAGCTTCTCGGCCGTACTCGCACCTATCCTCTCCCATGCACCTCTTAATTGCTTGCTGTGTAATCGTCAGTTTTTGAATGGCTTTTGAATTAAAATTTCTTTTCTTACAGCTATACCTTCAAACCGATAATAAACGCTTATAGTAAACTGACACTCTTCAGACGTACCGAGAGCTCATCAATAACAACACTACATAAATTATCAAAACCCTTCCAGGACATTTTAACTTTAGAATTTACTTCTTTTACTGGTAACCCAGTCGTCATCTTCAACTTTTCTTAACACGGAAACGCATGAGCTTGTTCTATGAGAACTCGTTAATTTTCTTTGGATGTGTGGATGGGAGGCATTTTGCCGCAAAAATATTCGGTGATCTGACTTGTTATTTAGAGAACTAAACAATATAGATCACATTTTACTGTTTCTTCAGCTTGAGAGTATTACATAAGTTGTAATGATGCCAATAGTAGAAACATTGCTCTGTTTTAGTGTTAAATCCAAATCAGGTAATAACAGTTATCATACCGTGATTTATACTACCTTATCCTTTAAATACATTATATGCGTTATTATATTCTTACTATAAGCGATTTTGAAGCTAGTCTTCAGATATGTTTCACTTTCTTCCATCAGCTGCTCATATTTATCACCGCTACAAGCGAACAGTTATTCGAAATGGAATTCTCACAACTGCGCACTGGTTGATGAATTCATATTTAATTAAGGATCTACTTCTATTGCTTACTGATCTGCTTGCATAAATGTACAAAGCAAAATCGAAACATAATGTACGTTTGTTCATAATAAAGTTTTCATTATAAATCCTTTAGTGGTGGTATATTTCATAGAAATCCACTACCCGAGACAGAAATTCTTCACCTAGAAATTGAGTGACTTCACGACGGCGATTTTGAGTTCATCGAAAATTTCAGATGTCGACCAAACTGGTTCTGACAGGTGCAACAAAAGATAGCAGACGCTGGCTGCAAGGTCAGGATTATAGAGTGTTTGGTCGAAAATTTTCCAACTGAAATGACAACCTTATCGTTGGTACAGACTGAAGTAAGTGGACGAGATTTGGAGTGGAGGAGGACTATACTTCACGATGGTTTCCCGAGTTTTGAAATCTGCATGTTTCGTCTCAGCATAATGTCCAACATGAGAAAATTCAAGAGCCAGAGCATGAGATTTGTATCTTCAGACTGACCGCACTTTTTGGGCCACATGTTGCACAATAACCAGAGCACCAATTTTCGGTGACTATCAGATCTTTGTTCCATTTGTTGCAAAATTTTCGACTAAATCATGCAACAAATTGAACAAAGACCTGATAGAAACCCTGGTAATCGTAGCGCTCATAACTGCGTCTTCCACTCAATCTTCACCACACTTGTTCCTCTGGTTGCCGATTCTACGGAGAACTTCGTAATTTCTTATCATTCACGCTAATTTTCACTCTACAGCATCACATCCAAAATTATTCGATTTTCTAGTTTTCCTGTTTTACCATAGCCCGTGATCTTCTTCCATATAATTCTGTGCGCGAAAAGCACATTGTCAGATTTTTCTTTCTCGGATTAACGCCAATGTTCGACACCAGTAGACTTATTTTGGCCAAAAAAGCCTCTTTGCATTTGCTGGTCCGATTTTATATCCTCATTGCTTTCTCCTAAAATGTCACCCTTGATGTGTGAGTTGAGGGAAGCATTTTAATTACCACTGACGCTGAGCGTGAATTCACAACTATGAAGACGAGTGAAAACTAGAAAATTTAAAGTACAATTAATACATGTTCATGTAATAACTTAGTTGCTCCATATGATGAGATACTAAACTTTCATATCCTCGGGGGTTGTTGCTTCAGAAAGTCCAGAGTCCGTCGTTGCTGATGTGCTACTTTTTAAATAAAACACAGTGTGTACCACTTTTCTTGTTTTGTATTACAACTTAATGCTATATACATTGATTGTAGATACATTTTATCAAGTCTGACAGTCTCCGAAAGAGTCACACACAGCTTCCGAAGGGCAATAATGCAGACGCACTTACAGGGTCTCCCAGTGACTGTCCCTTACTTCGACTACTTTATCCGTACTGACTCTGCCTCTGCTCGAGTGGCTCATACGCCACTTTCTGTCATACAAAACAAAACAGTTGCATACATTGTTCAATGTAAGATTTACAAAAGAACAGTTAATAGTCATTAAATTATTTCAGTTACCTACACCAAGAAATGTGCCACAATTTGCCCTACATGTTCTGATGCGCAATTTGGAAGATTCTGCTTAATTTCGTGTTCAATTTCAGTAAGTTTTACAGTACAACATTTTAAATTACTTAGTTAATTATGAACTAATTACTCTGAATAAGATATTGTAATTTGTATCAAGGATATCTCTCAAGTAGAGTTATCATTTTAAATAGTGATAACGAATAAATATAGTACCTTTTCGGAAACGAGGAGAAATAAATTTTGAAGCATTTGTGATGCAACATGACTGCACAGTTTACATCAAGACATTTCAAAGTTGGATTATTAAGGAACGGCTTACTCCCCTTAGCTATTAATACGCATCGGGTAACATATTAATGTAAAATTTAGTCTGAAATACACTGCTGGCCATTAAAATTGCTACTCCACGAAGATGACGTGCTACAGACGCGAAATTTAACCGACAGGAAGAAGATTCTGTGATATGCAGATGATTAGCTTTTCAGAGCATTCACACACGGTTGGCGCCGGTGGCGACACCTACAACGTGCTGACATGAGGAAAGTTTCCAACCGATTTCTCCAACACAAACAGCAGTTGACCGGCGTTGCCTGGTGAAACGTTGTTGTGATGGCTCGTGTAAGGAGGAGAAATGCGTACCATCACGTTTCCGACTATGACAAAGGTCGGATTGTAGCCTATCGCCATTGCAGCTTATCGTATCGCGACATTTGTGCTCGCGTTGGTCGAGGTCCAATGACTCTTAGCAGAATACGAAATCGTTGGGTTCAGGAGGGTAATACGGAACGCCGTGCTGGATCCCAACGGCCTCGTATCGCTAGCAGTCGAGATGACAGGCATCTTATCCGCATGTCTCTAACGGATCGTGCAGCCACGTCTCGATCCCTGAGTCAACAGATGGGGGCCTTTGCAAGACAACAATCATCTCCACGAACAGTTCGACAACGTTTGCAGCAGCATGCACTATCAGCTCGGAGACCATGGCTGCGGTTACCCTTGACGCTGCATCACAGACAGGAGCGCCTGCGATGGTGTACTCAACGACGAACCTGGGTGCACGAATGGCAAAACGTCATTTTTTCGGATGAATCCGGGTTCTATTTACACCATCATGATGGTCGCATCCGTGTTTGGTGACATCGCGGTGAACGGACATTGGAAGCGTGTATTCGTCATCGCCATACTGGCCTATCACCCGCCGTGATGGTATCGGGTGCCATTAGTGACACGTCTCGGTCATCTCTTGTTCGCAGTGACGGAACAGTGGACGTTAGATTTCAGATGTGTTACGACCCGTGGCTCTACCCTTCATTCGATCCCTGCGACACCCTACATTTCAGCAGGATAATGCACGACCGCATGTTGCAGGTCCTGTGCTGGCCTTTCTGGATACAGAAAATGTTCGACTGCTGCCCTGGCCAGCACATTCTGCAGATCTATCACCAACTGAAAACGTCTGGTCAATGGTGGCCCACTAAGTGGCTCGTCACAATACGCCAGTCACTACTCTTGATGAACTGCAGTATCGTGTTGAAGCTGCGTGGGCAGCTGTACCTGTACACGCCATCCAAGCTTTGATTGACTCGGCCAGAGGTGGTTGTTCTGGGTACTGATTTCGCAAGATCTATGCACCCAAACTGCGTGAAAATGTAATCACATGTCAGTTCTAGTATAACATATTTCTCCAATGAATACCCGTTTATCATCTGTATTTCTTCTAGGGGTAGCAATTTTAATGGCCAGTAGTGTAGTAAACTCATTTGTACTAATTTTTGAAACGGCAGTTTACTACTGGAACTATGTATAAACATAACGGTATAAAGTCCTGAAAGTTAAGTTAAAATGACCTCTTCAGAGAATGTTGGCATTAGATAGGAATTTCCGATTCGGAATGTGAAGGTAGTCTCATTTCACTCCATAGTGTGTCAATTCGCTACCAAGGAAGCAGAATTTCCTCATTCGTGGTTTCCTTGTTTTGACGTTACATAATCAAACGACTGTTGGATCAATACAGTGTCTTCTATGGCTTTTGTAAACAATCAACAGTTGGATCTGCATCCATGCAAGTTTTTTCTCCAGTGCAATCCTGTACATACAAATAATAGCCCTTAGTTTACGTGTAAGCCTCGCAGTGACGCCTCAGTACACACGCCACTGCAGGTGACGCTGCTGCTGTGCTGCGCCCTGGCGCTGGCCACGCCTGCCGTGGCGCAGTCGGACGAGTGCCCCTGCTCCTTGGGCCCCTCTGGCAGGGACGAGGTGGCGGACTGCGACGACCAGCAGATCGGCGACCAGCTGCCGGACTGCCTGCCCGCCAACGTCACCATCCTCCGGCTGTCTGGGAACCTCATCACGCAGCTCGACAACACGACGTTCGCCGCGCTGCCGGACCTGGTGCGCGTCGAGCTCTACATGAACCAAATCGCCACTGTTGCCGTCGACACTTTCGTCAACAACCCGGCTGTTATACAGGTATATACACCCTCATATGCTGCTGTGACTGATCAGCCCTTTTACACTCACGCAGGTTAACCAAATACACTATATGATGCAAAGTAATCGGACAATTATACACTCCTGGAAATGGAAAAAAGAACACATTGACACCGGTGTGTCAGACCCACCATACTTGCTCCGGACACTGCGAGAGGGCTGTACAAGCAATGATCACACGCACGGCACAGCGGACACACCAGGAACCGCGGTGTTGGCCGTCGAATGGCGCTAGCTGCGCAGCATTTGTGCACCGCCGCCGTCAGTGTCAGCCAGTTTGCCGTGGCACACGGAGCTCCATCGCAGTCTTTAACACTGGTAGCATGCCGCGACAGCGTGGAAGTGAACCGTATGTGCAGTTGACAGACTTTGAGCGAGGGCGTATAGTGGGCATGCGGGAGGCCGGGTGGACGTACCGCTGAATTGCTCAACACGTGGGGCGTGAGGTCTCCACAGTACATCGATGTTGTCGCCAGTGGTCGGCGGAAGGTGCACGTGCCCGTCGACCTGTGACCGGACCGCAGCGACGCACGGATGCACGCCAAGACCGTAGGATCCTACGCAGTGCCGTAGGGGACCGCACCGCCACTTCCCAGCAAATTAGGGACACTGTTGCTCCTGGGGTATCGGCGAGGACCATTCGCAACCGTCTCCATGAAGCTGGGCTATGATCCCGCACACCGTTAGGCCGTCTTCCGCTCACGCCCCAACATCGTGCAGCCCGCCTCCAGTGGTGTCGCGACAGGCGTGAATGGAGGGACGTATGGAGACGTGTCGTCTTCAGCGATGAGAGTCGCTTCTGCCTTGGTGCCAATGATGGTCGTATGCGTGTTTGGCGCCGTGCAGGTGAGCGCCACAATCAGGACTGCATACGACCGAGGCACACAGGGCCAACACCCGGCATCATGGTGTGGGGAGCGATCTCCTACACTGGCCGTACACCACTGGTGATCGTCGAGGGGACACTGAATAGTGCACGGTACATCCAAACCGTCGTCGAACCCATCGTTCTACCATTCCTAGACCGGCAAGGGAACTTGCTGTTTCAACAGGACAATGCACGTCCGCATGTATCCCGTGCCACCCAACGTGCTCTAGAAGGTGTAAGTCAACTACCCTGGCCAGCAAGATCTCTGGATCTGTCCCCCATTGAGCATGTTTGGGACTGGATGAAGCGTCGTCTCACGCGGTCTGCACGTCCAGCACGAACGCTGGTCCAACTGAGGCGCCAGGTGGAAATGGCATGGCAAGCCGTTCCACAGGACTACATCCAGCATCTCTACGATCGTCTCCATGGGAGAATAGCAGCCTGCATTGCTGCGAAAGGTGGATATACACTGTACTAGTGCCGACATTGTGCATGCTCTGTTGCCTGTGTCTATGTGCCTGTGGTTCTGTCAGTGTGATCATGTGATGTATCTGACCCCAGGAATGTGTCAATAAAGTTTCCCCCTCCTGGGACAATGAATTCACGGTGTTCTTATTTCAATTTGCAGGAGTGTATGTAACTAATTATTGCCCACGAGAGGCGGACCCGTCAGTATAAAAGGAAGGAAGGGAGTATGGTGTTGTCAGCACACTGGTTGGTTGGCTGTTTCGAGGGAAGGCACCAAACAGCGAAGTCATACGTCCCATCGGATAAGGGAAGCGTGGGCCATGACGTTAGCCAGGGAAAATCAGGATGGCCGGACCTGGGTTTCGAACAGTCGTCCTCCTAAATTCGAGGACAGTGCGCTAACCACTGCACTATCTCGCTCGCTTTGTCAGCAGAGAAATGGTAACAGCGGAATGGTTCGGTCAGGAGAGCCCAGTGATTTTGAACGTGTACTAATCACTGAGTGTCATCTGAGTAACAAATCCACCAGAAACATTTCAACACTTCTAATGCTGGACTGTCGGCGATGTGTCTGAACTGGAAACGCGAAGAAACAACCACAGCTAGACCTCATGCACTTGCCGCCAGACCGTCTATCACTGTGGACGGAGATTGTAGAAATCAGCGTAAGAAGTCGCATGTGACTTTCACAATGCTACCAGCAGTCCAGTTAGCAGAATGGCTGCGCGTAAGGCCCTAGTGCGAACGGTGTAGTGACCTAGCATCTCCTCAGAAGCTAGGTGTATCTATACTCAATGCTACACAACGCTTGAGTTAGTGTAAACATAAACGACGCTGGATAGTTAATGACTGGAAACGACTGATTTATAGTGATGTCTCACGCTATATCCGTCGATGGAAGTGTTTGGGTTTGGCGAATACCCGGAGAACGTTGCTTTTCATCGTTTACAGCATGTACATTGTAGTATGGAGGAGATGCCGTACCGGTGTGTGGAACATCTTCGTGGTTATGTCGTAGTTCCATTACTGCGCTTACGTAATCCCTAAATGTCGAAAGATATGAACATACATCTGAATCTGTACAGAGGCCTCACATATACAAAATGCAACATCTTTGGAATGAGTTAGAAGGTCTTCTTCGTTCCAGAGTCAAGAGTTCAACATCACTACCATCTCTGGTATCGGTTCTTGAGGAACATGGACTGCCATGCCTGCACAAAGGCGAACTGTTGTACTTCCCATTTTTATGTATACTAATAGGTGTCGGGATATTTTTGATCAGATAATGTGTTTATTAGAAATATTTAACGGTTGGACTGTGATAGAATCCTTTTATTTTTCCAACAGTGTTCTCATGATTTGATGGACAATTTATACCAACGTGTTACTGTAGAGTAGAGCCAGAGACTTTCACAACTTACACTTATATGTTGTATATATCCCTGTTCCTGTCTATTTCATCAGTTGTAGCCATCTACGGCTCCACCTGTTACAATGAAAGTCCCATATCTCTTAACAAATGCCCTATTATCCTGTTCTTTCTTCTAGCCAGAGAAGCTCCTCACTTCTCAATGTAGTTTTCTCACCAGGATTTAGTGTACAGATCGATACCACAGATTAGTGCAGAAACCGATACATGCGTATTTTTCCAATTTATAGCTTGAATTTTAGCGATTTTTACATTCTTACACTACCGCTCGTTAATTTCAATAGACCCAATAAACGACGCCTAGCTCTCTATAGGTAACGTCTAATATCGTGGGTACGGTTGAGGAAGCAAAGGAGTACGACAGTGACATGTGATTTTTGTTTGTGGTCATCGAAATACAATAATATGTGTTGTGTACAAAAATCTTATGTACCTATCTGATACGTTTGATTACCTATTTGCCAACAACGCAACATTTGGTGCACCTGTGTTGTTCCCTGTAGTGATGTTATGTCCGCAACGAACGGTAAGCATTGCTACGATACATAACATATGGTTCATGCCCGTCAGATCCTTCGTGACATTGAAGTGTGCACATCGCTAGTATGGCTCCACGAGTGGAGGTAGCCATAGAAAAACGTGCTGCAATTGTAGCATCTAGCCAAGCAGGTTTATCTATTCGCCAAACTGCGAAACGGTGTAGTGTGTCTGTAGAGGGAATGCAATACACCCTCCACCGCCAAGAGACAACAGGTAGCAATAAGGACATACCACGATTAGGACGACCTGGTAAAACAACTAAAAGTGATGACAAATATATCGGAATTACCAGAAAGAGAAATAGATTCAAAACAGCGCCCAAAAGTAGTACAGAATTGGTAGAAATTAACACGACAACAATATCTGTTGCAACAATAAAAAGAAGGCTGCCTGAAGCTGGCTTGAAAGGATGTCACAGCAACAAAACCCCTTCTAATGCCCATAAATAAACAGAAGAGACTTGAATGAGCTACAAAACGTCGTAATTGGACATCGGAAGAGTAAGCGAAGGTGTTATTGACCAATGAATCGAAGTTACAGATTTTTGGAACCAGAAGGAGAATGTTTGTTCGATGATTTGCAGAGGAAAGGATAGTCCAGCAGTGTATTCTACCTACAGGATGGAGGTTCTCTTATGGTTTGGGGATGTTTTGCCGGAGATAGAGTTGGCGATATTGTGAAAATAGAAGGATGTATGGATGAGAAGCAGTACCACCGCATACTTCAGTATCATGCAATACGAAGTGGACTGCCCTTAATAGGGAAACGGCTCACCTCATAACAGGATAATGACCCAAAACATTGGTCGGCATACTGTACGAACTGCATTGCATCAAAGGAAAAACAGAAAGTACTGAATGCTATGGCATGGCCGTCCCAAAGCCCCGATTGTAATCCCGTTGAAATGGTGTGGGATGAAGTGGACAGACGTATCAAGGAAGTTAACACATCCAGCAAGGAACATCTCTGGAATATTGCTGAGGATGTGTGGAATCATATAGATTTACGATACCTACAAAAACTGATTGACCACATGCCTGGAGTTTATGAGGCAGTCATTAATACCAAAAGAGCATACTTTGACGAAAGTAAAATATAATGATTGTGATTGTATTATATATGCGGAAGTTAATATAATTATAATTTGTAAGAAATAACGTTTGATTTGTGTTGTAAATCTGAAATAGTTTCTGATCAGCGGATTTTCTTCACTTGATAACTGCATTTATTAACTGGAAAAGTAAATGTCACATAAAAATATGCAAAAGAGAGAGAGGGAAAGAGGGGATTGTTTCTCATAAAAAATGTTTGTAATAATAGCTTAAACTGTGTGCAGTTATACATAATGAATTATTACTGATACACACACACACACATTATATATATGTGTGTGTGTGTGTGTGTGTGTGTGTGTGTGTGTGTGTGTAACAAATTTTATAAAATAAATATATCTAACCCATACGAAAAATCACAAATATATGTATATCAGAAGGGTCAGGTATATAAAAGATTATAAGATCAAAAATTAAAAATAAACGTTGAATTATTCATCGCAAGAAGTGTCATATAAAAATGTTAGTTTATATAAAACAAATAGTAAATGAATTTCTAACACAATAAAAAACTGGGAGTTTATGTGACTAATTGCGGCAGGGACGACATCTCTCCACTGCCAGTATTCTCAATATTGTCTTGCATACAATACCAGTATGTGTCAATCTGTATGGTCTCTATTATTCTAATGGTTGGCATTATGTTATGGCATAGACCAAGAATGGGAAATCAAGAAGGTGTTAATAATAGTAGGGGAAACCTTTGAAGCATTAAAGAAGATTTATATTTGTAAAAGGTAAGCAGAACTAGTATTTCATTAGTCTACCTAATAATAAGATTTTCGTTTCCAACCACGCATGTGATGCAACTTACTTTTATCGGGATTGGAAAAGCAAAAAAACGCCAAACAAAATATAATGAAGTTTTTGTTTGAAGATTGCATGATTTAATGATGATTTTGGGGACTAACAATTTTTCAGTATCCTTCTGTAACGCCACATCTCAGACTCTTCAACTGTCTTCTTATCTAATTTGCACCCGTGGGAGAGATTTTTATACGAAAGTTATTCCCGCATTCAACGAAATTTGTAGCCATGGGTGCAACTGGATATAATACGCAACCTCTAACGCATTGAGGAGTGCCTGAGTAGCAACAAATAAATCAGGGAAGCCTTAGAGCCCAAGGCACTGACTTTTTCAAGAAAGGCCACGTGCCATCCTTCAGCAAAAGGACTAGCACATAGGACGAGAGAGCTACACGCCTCATTCGAAGAATGAGAGGCTGCTTCCCTGTATGCCACGTTTTTACCTTACATTTCCTCCAATGGACATGTCGTGGTATGATTGCTCTGGAACTATATTTTCACCCTAATCCAGCAACCACTGTTGATGGTTTGTGAACTTCTACACCAATCATTTGAAAGGAAACGTATGCATGCTTCCTCTGATTCTATGCTACGACTCGCTAAAACTGTTTATTACATGCAGGACTTGACGGCACACTGAATTTTTGAGACCTGAAACCATTTCCAATTATGTATTGCTACATTTTCATTAAAATACCTTTTTCATTGATCTTTCGCGAGTCGAGAGGTAGAGGCCAGTAGCAATACGATCGTAATTCTGTCTGTAGAGCACTGACAAACATCAAATTATTTTATTCCAGTTATAATCATAATCGTTTATATTGTAACGTACTTAATCCACGGTATGAAGTTCTTGCAGACATGTTTATTCTCCTACAAGTTTCAATATTCATGGATCTTAGTCTGCATTACCGTAACGTTATCTGTAACCAGAGTATTAGACATGTGCCAACCCATACCTGGATGTAAAACATCAGTATTAGTTTCAAAATTAAATCTCCCTGTAAAATTTCGTAGAATATTAAGAAAGATTTTTTTGAAACTTCCTGGCAGATTAAAACTGTGTGCCCGACCGAGACTCGAACTCGGGAAAGGCAAAGGTCCCGAGTTCGAGTCTCGGTCGGGCACACAGTTTTAATCTGCCAGGAAGTTTCATATCAGCGCACACTCCGCTGCAGAGTGAAAATCTCATTCTGGAAACATCCCCCAGGCTGTGGCTAAGCCATGTCTCCGCAATATCCTTTCTTTCAGGAGTGCTAGTTCTGCAAGGTTCGCAGGAGAGCTTCTGTAAAGTTTGGAAGGTAGGAGACGAGGTACTGGCAGAAGTAAAGCTGTGAGTACCGGGCGTGAGTCGTGCTTCGGTAGCTCAGTTGGTAGAGCACTTGCCCGCGAAAGGCAAAGGTCCCGAGTTCGAGTCTCGGTCGGGCACACAGTTTTAATCTGCCAGGAAGTTTCATATCAGCGCACACTCCGCTGCAGAGTGAAAATCTCATTCTGGAGAGATTTTTTTATTGGGCTAATGGCTGACATAAATGGTTCCTGAACAGGTTTTCCTCAACATCAACAACCTCACGGAGCTATTACCCGGCACGTTCTCGTACACACCACTTCTCAACTCGCTCTACCTGGACTATAACAACCTGACACAGCTGGATGGCAGCATCTTCCACAACAACACCGAACTGGTGAGTTATTTGCGTATGAGTTTTGTATGATTCTGGTTTATGAAATATCAGTTCAACTACTAAATTTTAAGGTGATTCAGCATTACCTCATTATTCTTTGTTCCAGTGTGAAGTTTGTTTATGAAGATACGAGTATCTCACTTTTAAAAATATATACTGTTATTTGTGAGGTAACCATGATCTTCCGACAGTCAGTAACGTTCTCATTAGAACGGTCACATACTATAAGTCCTAAGGAGGAACAATAATAATAATAATAATAATAATAAACCCCGTGGAGGCCCGGGAAAAGAATAGGCCTCCGGTATGTTCTGCCAGTCGTAAAAGGCGACGAAAAGAACAAACCACTAATAGGGCTAACCCACCCCCCTTTTAGTGTGATTAGTTGGTTCAGGACAGAACTAAAGAAGCCTCGGACAAGCGCCGTCATGGTCGGGGATGACGCTTGAACCCTATGCCCGCCCACAATGGTAACGACATTGCTAGCAAACTGGAAAATGATTTAAATCCAAATAGAGGTGTTTTGCAGGATATGCTTCCTGCAACCACACTAGAAGGAAAACAGAGACAGAGGATGAGATGGTCAGATGAAGTTAATTGGCACCTCATGTTCTGTTATTACCAAGCAACAAACCTAGGAACTAACACAATTGGATACAGATCACAAGTATACACAACATTTATTACCAGATACCCAGAATTAAAAATATTAACAGAACAACGACTAGCTGATCAGATCCGTGTAGTAATCAAAAATAACAGGATACCCCAGTCAGAATTAGAAAACATCAAACAACAATTACAACAAATACTGGAACAAAATAATGTGCAATCAGAAGAAGAAGAAAATACAGTAATGGACTCAAACATCCCAGAGCAAACAAACAAAGAACGACACGGATCAATTAAACAATGAGAGGAAAACAAAATCTTAAGACAGCCACCAGAACAAGCACAAATAGAACACGAAGTGACACACATGTTGGATATAGAAGAAAAATTGCAGCTGACATATATAGAATACAAAGACACAAATACAGACATTAGACCATTCTTGCATAGACCAACAAATAACCCACAATTCGAAACAACAATAAAAACTATCAACACAATCATACACAACAAAATAAATGAAAACACAACTATGGAAGAGTTACAACTACTGGTTTATATAGGAGCACTCACTACACTAAATATACACACTAGGCAGAGATCAGAACCAACCAACACACAGAAGAAACCCACAAAACCAGCATGGCAACACAGGCTACAGGTCAGAATAGAAAAACTGAGAAAATACATCGGACAGCTAACACAATTTATAAGAAATGAAATGTCAGAAAAAAACGAAAAAGGTTAGGTAAAATCTCACAACAAGAAGCGATAGAGCAATTAGATGAAATGAAGCAGAAATTACAAGCATTGGCCAAACGACATAGAAGATACAAACAAAGTGAAAATAGAAGGAAACAAAACCAAACATTCAACACAAACCAAAAGAAATTTTACCATACAATAGATAACACACACATTAAAATAGACAATCCGCTAAACATAACAGAAATGGAACACTTCTGGAGCAACATATGGTCAAACCCGGTACAACATAGCAGACATGCATGGTGGATACAAGCAGAAATAGACACATACAAGATGATACCACAAATGCCTGAAATGATAATTTTGCAACATGAAGTCACCCAAGCAATTAATTCTACCCACAATTGGAAAGCCACTGGAAAAGATAAAATAGCAAATTTCTGGCTAAAGAAGCTCACCTCAACACATTCACATCTAACTAAATTATTTAACAGTTACATTGCAGACCCATACACATTCCCTGATACACTTACACATTGAATAACTTATCTGAAACCTAAAGATCAAGCAGACACAGCAAACCCAGCTAAATATCGCCCCATAACATGCCTACCAACAATATACAAAATATTAACTTCAGTCATTACACAGAAATTAATGACACATACAACACAGAACAAAATTATAAATGAAGAACAAAAAGGCTGTTGCAAAGGAGCACGAGGATGTAAAGAGCAACTGATAATAGATGCAGAGGTGACATATCAAACTAAAACTAAACAAAGGTCGCTACACTATGCATACATTGATTACCAAAAAAACTTTTGATAGTGTACCCCACTCATGGTTACTACAAATATTGGAAATATACAAAGTAGACCCTAAGTTGATACAGTTCCTAAATATAGTAATGAAAAATTGGAAAACCACACTTCATATCCAAACAAATTCAATTAATATCACATCAAAGCCAATACAGATTAAGCGTGGAATATACCAAGGAGACTCATTAAGCCCTTTCTGGTTCTGCCCTGCTCTGAATCCACTATCCAACATGCTAAATAACACAAATTTTGGATACAATATTACTGGAACATACCCACACGAAATCACGCATTTGCTATACATGGATGATTTAAAACTACTGGCAGCAACAAATCAACAACTCAACCAATTACTAAAGATATCAGAAGTATTCAGTAATGATATAAATATGGCTTTTGGAACAGACAAATGTAAGAAAAATAGCATAGTCAAGGGAAAACACACTAAACAAGAAGATTACATATTGGATAACCGCAGCGACTGCATAGAAGCGATGGAAAAAACAGATGTCTATATATATCTAGGATACTGACAAAACATAGGAATAGACAATACAAATATTAAAGAAGAATTAAAAGAAAAATATAGACAAAGACTAACAAAAATACTGAAAACAGAATTGACAGCAAGAAACAAGACAAAAGCTATAAATACTTATGCTATACCAATATTGCAATATTGACCTATTCATTTGGAGTAGTGAAATGGAGTAACACAGACCTAGAAGCACTCAATACACTTACATGATCACAATGCCACAAATATAGAATACATCACATACATTCAGCAACAGAAAGATTCACATTAAGCAGAAAGGAGGGAGGAAGGGGATTTATCGACATAAAAAGCTATATTATGGACAGGTAGACAATTTAAGAAAATTCTTTATAGAACGAGCAGAAACTAACAAAATACACAAAGCAAACACTCATATAAATACATCGGCTACACCACTGCAATTTCATAACCACTTCTACAACCCTTTAGATCACATAACATCAACAGATACGAAGAAAGTAAATTGGAAAAAGAGAACACTACATGGCAAGCACCTGTATCATCTAACACAGCCACACATCGATCAAGACGCATCCAACACATGGCTAAGAAAAGGCAATATATACAGTGAGACGGAAGGATTCGTGATTGCAATACAGGATCAAACAATAAACACCAGATATTACTGCAAGCATATTATTAAAGATCCCAATACCACAACAGATAAATGCAGACTTTGCAAACAACAAATAGAAACAGTAGATCACCTCACAAGCGGATGTACAATACTAGCAAATACAGAATACACCAGAAGACATGACAATGTAGCAAAAATAATACATCAACAGCTTGCCTTACAACATAAACTTATAAAACAACACGTTCCCACATACAAGTATGCACCACAAAATCTACGGGAGAATGATGACTACAAATTATACTGGAACAGAACCATTATAACAGATAAAACAACACCACATAAGAAACCTGACACCATACTCACCAGTAAGGAGAAGAAATTAACACAACTATTCGAAATATCCCTACCCATTACAACAAATATACAGAAGTAAACAGGAGAAAAAATTGAAAAATACATCCAACTGGCTGAGGAAGTCAAGGACATGTGGCATCAGGATAAAGTTGACATTATACCAATTATACTATCAACTACAGGAGTCATACCACACAATATCCATCAGTACATCAACGCAAAACAGCTACATCCAAACTTATGTATACAACTACAGAAATCCGTAATTATTGATACATGTTCAATTACCCGAACGTTCCTAAATGCAATATAACATATATCGTACAGTTAAAAGGAAGTCACGCTTGATCAAGGTCAACGTCACTTTCCATTTTTGACCAGACATAACGTCTGAGAAAAGAAAATAATAATAATAATGACAGTTATTATTGTTATTATTATCATTATTATCATTGTTGTAACTGATTATTGGTATGTATGTATGTATAATAATAACAATAATAATGATAATAATAATCGACTGGGTAACCCAAGTTGGAAGTTCAACAGGAACTGTAACAAAATCTTGAGACTTGATTTAAGCATGAAAGAGCATAAATTTAAGAACCAGAGGACCAAAGACTCTCTTAGCTAGCCCTGTAATAGAAGTTTATTATACTTTCTTGTTCCACTTTTTGTGTACTGCAATCTTTTTCTGAAATTACAAAAATTACTCCGGAAAAATAAACTCTTTCCAGTTGTGAAAATGTTACTAGGCACAACATGACCATATACCTAGGAACAAATTCTGTTGAAATTTTGAACTTTTGCAATCGATAAGGTCTGTCGTTACTGCATTTTTTAGTCTATCAGTTACATAGGTATCATTAATAAATAAGTGAAATAAAATTATGGAGAAATGTTTTCAAAAACCAGATACCAGTTACAAAACTTTTGAATAGGAGCTGTTGGTTACTAACAAAAATTTTCATTTTCAGTTCAGAGAAAATTGTTAAGATATTAAGAAACTAGGTTCATATGCAAGTTTCAGATCTTCTAAGGTAGAAGACCTTCTTTCGCTTCAAAGTACAACGAGGTGCGCGACCGACGAAATATGGCTTAACTGTACACTTCTTATGTAGGTGGTTGTAAAAATAAGTGGATTTTACTAGCCACAAATTAACAATATATTAATATATTGCAGAGCAGTTAATTGTGTAGAAAGTGAAATATTTAGAAACGCTGCGTAAAACACAACTTTATGTTTAACAACAAAGAGATCTGTAGAAACTGCCGGAAATTACGTATGGCGGCCTCTGGTGCTCATACCCACAGGTGATTGTGAAATCAGTTGTATACTGAAACACCGACAATAACAATTCATGTGTTTCTAGGTAAATTAATTAACTTATACAGCATTCTCACTATCTGAAAAAGATGTATAGGGTGATAACGAGAAAAATTGAAGAAAATTTTAGAAATTATAAAGCAATAAAAAACTGCTCCAGGAAAATCGAAAGAAACGAGGCCAGGATAATCCAACGTAGGCAAAATGTAATCAGAGGCAGTTCTACCAGAGCGCGAATCAGAAAGTCGACACAAAAAACCAGAGGTAGAGGTAATAATCCAGTGCTGGAAAGATGCCTTACAAACTGAAAAAGGCAACAAAACTCCTGGGTAAGTAATGGCCTCTGAAAATAAATTTTCTAAGACCAGAACGCAACAGCTGGACATCACACCTGAACTGAGTGAAAAAAGAGTGAAGAAATTCAAGAATTGGACACCCCTGACGGCGATCAACTGCATGGCATGTAGCTCAAATGCCTGACCAGCACGCATGCGAAACTGGTCGAACAGTTTGAAGCAATTTTACTAAAAGGGAACATCACTGAATGGCTAACATCTGGAAAAAAGTGTTTACTATGGAGGGACCCAGCAAAAGAGGCAATAGCTGGAGATTACGGGCTGATAACGTGTTTTCCAGCCATCTTCAAATTTCCGACAGGCTTCGCAGCCTTCATAATCTAGGACATTCCGGGGAATACCTCATTACAGCAGAATAAAAAGGCAACTAGCTTAGCAACAGCAGAGGCACAATGGATCAGTCCCTTACCAACAAATGATTGTTGGAACTGCAAAAGCTTCAGTATCTATATACGACTCGTATTGGCTACAAAAAGCCTTTGACACAAGGCCACACAGGTGAATCACGAAGTGCCTGAAAGCCATCGGGGTCAGAAAAGACAACAGGAAAATCACAAAAGACTCGGTGGAACGAACTATTTGCCGGAAAAAGAAAGTTATGGGCCATTCAATATCAGGCGAGGCATTTCCCAGGGAGACTCGTTATTCCCACTGCTTTTCATCACCGCCTAGGCATTTTGCAGCTGGACAGTTTCAGGCACTGGCATGTAAAAAAGAGTCAGGAAAATTTCAGAAGAACAAACTAAATGGCGGCAATATCATGGTACTCAATACCTTGGCCATACCCGTCATGAGATACCCCGCAGGCATTGTGAACTCTAGAGCCGTATAACCTATATAGCAAACAACAATACTTGTGACAATTCACCACGCACTACACCCTCGCAGTGACCTCGACGGCTGTATTTTCCTAGGAAAATAGGCAGAGAGGATTCTTGGGAATGAGGGAGACAGTGGAGGAAGAGAAGCATGCATTGGCAGACTATGCGTAAGATAGCAAACGATCAGCTACGCTTGAAATAGGCAACAGGAAGATTCTCCAGGTACGGTAAACCACGAATCATTACCGGAAAGCTGTACTCCAGTGCCACACTGACAGCTTGCGCAGTTAAGCATTGAACGGGTAGCTTTTGGAGAAGACTGAAAACAAAACACACAAAGAAAAGACCTGGTCTTGGGTGACTCACGGACTGTGTGGCTTGGTTGTTCCCGGCGGAGGTTCGAGTCCTCCTTCGGCCATGGGTGTGTGTGTTTGTCCTTAGGATAATTTAGGTTAAGTAGTATGTAAGTTTAGGGACAGATGACCTTAGCAGTTAAGTCCTATAAGATTTCGCGCAGTTTGAACATTTCTTGGGTGACCGATGGAACCTTAAAAAAGGAAACTGATCGGGGACGAGCTATCAGAACTAACACCATCACAGCCAGAACCGAGAAATCAGGAAAACACTCAGTGCTGACTTTGCAGGGACGCTGAAATGATGTGGCACGCAATATCTACTGGAACCTATTCGAAAATTATCGACCGCCGGTGGCAATAAGCTGGTGGGGCAACAAGTCAGAAAAAATTGTCGACAACGAACACGTCAGATTATTGTGGGACTTCCGATGTTAGAAAGATCTACTGCTGGAATATAATACTTGACACATGGCAATTGTGGAGAAAAAGGCAATGTGGATCTCTGACATTGCCATCCCAGGTGATATCAGAATTGAACAGAGACAACAGGAAAGTCTTTCCAGATACGAGGACCTGTCAATCGAACTACAGCGACTCTACCGTAAACCAATGAAAGTGGATCCAGTAGTTCTCGACATACTGGGAGTAGTGCCAAAAGGTCTCAGTTGGAACTTGAAAACAATTGGCTTTGATAAAATATCCATCAGCCAGTCGCAGAAAGCCACTTCAAAGAATATGCACAGATTATCAACCGATACATCACGCAGTCCAAGATGCTTGGGAAGTGTCGACTAGTGATAAAATACGGACTGTAGGACAGTGAAATCATTTGCTGAGTTTACTGGTTTAAATAATTATATAATAACAACGACATTAATATTCAGGGTGTCCCAAGGAAACATCGACAAACTATAGAGAAAGGTTCCCTGCACGAAAACAAGAAAAAATCTAATAAACAAGGGCACAAGAGTGCATACCTTAAGAGATACGGAAACTTGTTCATCATCGATACTACAATTCATCTTGAATACTATGAAACACCTCTCTTCTACTGTATGTTCTTTGTTTTTCATACTTTGGGAAGAGGTGGTAGGGGCCAAAAGTAGAAAAAAATAGAAAAAGTAGTAAAAATTTGCTCTAAAATCCATACCTTAAGAGCTATGAGCACTTTTCTTCCCTGTAGAAGACATAAGTCACACACTAGAGAAGATAAACAAATGCTCATAGCTCTTAAAGTATGAATTATAGACCTCATGTTTAATATACGTTTTTTTCTTGTTTTGGTCAATACTTTTTCCTCACAATACATGGAAAGGAAAGACCTCACAGTAGAAGAGATCTGTTTCATAGTATCCAATTTGAACAAGTGCTCATACCTCTTCAAGCAAGCAGTTTAGAGACCATGTTTACTAGATATTTTTTACTTACTTCCGTATGAAGAACCTGTCCCCAAGGTTTGGCAGTGTTTTTTTTTTTTTGAGACACCCTGTATATGTTTTTTTATTTATTTTTTTTTTTTTGAGACATCCTGTATATGGATGTATTTCCAGCACGATGTCAGTACAAGGCCAGAAACTTTGATAACATCAGTTCTTTATTGTATTTCCGTCACAGTTGCGTTTTATTATGCTGGCGGCTAGTAACGTACCACCAAGATCATTTCCAAGCCAGGCCTATTGAAGTAGGACCAACAGTGCATGGTTACGCGACAATCAATCCCCACATATGTAACATACGCAAGATACATATTTACATGGAATGTCAGACCAATTTCACAGTGTAGATGAAGTTCAAATTGAACTAAACCAACTAGAAAATGATCTTCGTAGTTCGTAACTAGCAGCCACCGTGATAAATCGCAACTGTGACAGAATTAGAACAAAGAACTTATAACAATAACAATAATAATAATAATAATAATAATAATGGCTTTCCAAACAGACAAATGTAAGAAAAATAACATAGTCAAGGGAAAACACACTAAACAAGAAAATTACTTATTGGATAACCACAGCGACTGCATAGAAGTGATGGAAAAATCAGATGCCTATAAATATCTAGGATACAGGCAAAAAATAGGAATAGATAATACAAATATTAAAGAAGAACTAAACGAAAAATATAGACAAAGACTCACAAAAATACTGAAAACAGAATTGACAGCAAGAAACAAGACAAAAGCTATAAAAACTTATGCTATACCAATATTGACCTATTCATTTAGAGTAGTGAAATGGAGTAACACAGAACTAGAAGCACTCAATACACTTACACGATCACAATGCCACAAATATAGAATACATCACATACATTCAGCAACAGAAAGATTCACATTAAGCAGAAAGGAAGGAGGAAGGGGATTTATCGACATAAAAAACCTACATTATGGACAGGTAGACAATTTAAGAAAATTCTTTATAGAACGAGCAGAAACTAGCAAAATACACAAAGCAATCACTCATATAAATACATCGGCTACACCACTGCAATTTCATAACCACATCTACAACTCTTTAGATCACATAACATCAACAGATACAAAGAAAGTAAATTGGAAAAAGAAAACACTACTTGGCAAGCACCCGTATCATCTAACACAGCCACACATCGATCAAGACGCATCCAACACATGGCTAAGAAAAGGCAATATATACAGTGAGACGGAAGGATTCATGATTGCAATACAGGATCAAACATAAACACCAGATATTACAGCAAGCATATTATTAAAAATCCCAATACCACAACAGATAAATGCAGACTTTGCAAACAACAAATAGAAACAGTAGATCACATCACAAGTAGATGTACAATACTAACAAATACAGAATACACGAGCAGACAAGACAATGTAGCAAAAATAATACATCAACAACTTGCCATAAAACATAAACTAATAAAACAGCACCTTCCCACATACAAGTATGCATCACAAAAACTACTGGAGATTGAGGAAAACAGATTATACTGGAACAGAACCATTATAACAGATAAAACAACACCACATAAGAAACCTGACATCATACTCACCAATAAAAAGAAGAAATTAACACAACTAATCGAAATATCCATACCCAATACAACAAATATACAGAAGAAAACAGGAGAAAAAATTGAAAAATACATCCAACTGGCTGAGGAAGTCAAGGACATGTGGCATCAGGATAAAGTTAACATTATACCAATTATACTATCAACTACAGGAATCATACCACACTATATCCACCAGTGATGATAATAATAATGTAGAAAAATATTTAGTGAGGGCAGTGAGGAACAAAAGCGTTCCCAAAAATGTGATATTAGAGAGACGTCTGCTTCTGTAGTCGTATTACTGTGCATAACAAAACAGTTGCTCCCGCAATGCGCAGTGAGGACAGATAACTGAAAGGCAAAGATAAACATTACATCAAGTGTCCAGTTTTATTCTCATCCCGCCTCGTTCATCAAGACAGGGGATCTAAAGGTTTTAGTTCGCGCGGGCCGCATTGTCACAACGTGAATACATTGTTGGTTACACATTTTCCTTTTCACCACTATAATGGTATTGAATAAAGAACACGTAAATACTCAATACTTTTTTTCTATTTTGTTTATAAAATAGTTGAAACATACCTTCAAGTGAAACATGCTTAATAATTTAGTGAAAGGAACATGTTTAATGTTTTGAAGCACAGCTTTTTAATAAGAATTTAGACTAGCTTCTACTGATATGCAGAAGGGGTTATTTATATCAACTAGGCACTACTTCTCTAATTTAAAGAAAAAAGGGCTGACGCAACATAAAGCATTGAAGACGAAGTTTTTCCGTATTAATTAGTAGACAGATTTACGATCGCACAGTTCTCGGAATACTGTATGAAGCCGGCGTCATCTAAGCAAAGTGCAGTCAAGGAAACTTTATGACTCTTCAATCTGGATGAAAACACAGAACAAAATCCATACATGTTGAATTTTGTTTACATAATGAAACGATAGTGTTTCATGAAACTTCACGGCAGATTAGAACTATGTGCTGGACCGAGACTCGAACTCAGAACCTTTGCCTGTCTCGGAAAAGTGCTCTACCAACTGATTTACCCAAGCATGACTCACGACCTATCCCCACAGCTTTAATTCCGCCAGTACGTCGTCACCTACCTTCGAAACTTCACAGAAGCTCTCCTGCGAGTCTTGCAGAAGTAGCACTCCTGGAGAACATGGGTAGCTCAGTTGGTACGGCACTTGCCCGCGAAAGGTGAAGGTCGCCAGTTAAAGTCTCGGACGGGCACACGTTTTAATCTACCAGGAAGTTTCCTATCAGTGCACACTCCGCTGCAGACTGAAACTTTCATTCTAATAGTGTTTCACATTGCCAAAAATGTTACTTTAGAGCAGCATCAGCAGCTGTAATCGTATCACCTTGAACAACAAACAAGTTGTTCTCGCACAGCGCAGTAATCGACTGTTTGATCGTGGCTCAGTTCTTACCTTTAAAACACGTTAACATAATTGGAAAAAGTGGTTCAAATGGCTCTGAGCACTATGGGACTTAACTGCTGAGGTCATCAGTCCCCTAGGACTTAGAACTACTTAAACCTAACTAACCTAAGGACATCACACACAACCATGCCCGAGGCAGGATTCGAACCTGCGACCGTAGCGGTCGCGCGGTTCCAGACTGCAGCGCCTAGAACTGCTCGGCCACTCCGGCCGGCTAACATAATTGGAGCTATGTGTTTCAGCTAGATAGTTTTCTAACGCATCTTACTGAAGGAATACCACATAAAACTTTGATAGCTTTGTTCCATTACAATGACTAATTATTTATCTCTTTGTGTATCCATCTTTATATAGATGGCAGCGTGACCTCGGCTGTTCGGTACGGAATGTCAAATCGAGACACCTTTCAGCTACCTGAGTTCCAAAATAGTTATTTTATTAAGCAATCAGTTTCGGCGATATATCTGGTCCAGTCAAAATAGGGGCCAGCATTCAATGACTGGTGTCCGTAGATATCTCTACAGATTCCAGTCGTGAAATGCTAGTTCCTATTTTGACTGGACCAGAGGTGGGAATCTTCCTGCACGTCAGTCAGGTGACCTGAAGATGGTGTAATATATCGCCGAAACTGTTTCCTCAGTAAAATAACAATTTTTGATTTGATATTCCAAATGTTATATGTGGTATACTCGTACTTTCGGACATTTTGATACTGCAGCCACTATAAATCAAGATGGAAATGAATTAAAGACATTTACAGCCAGTGCCCATTAATTTATATTATCGGTAAATTTCCGATCCCCGTCCGGCACAAATTTTCAAATTGCCCCCAATGGGGCAAATAGTGGCTTTAATTCCTTTGCGTCTTATAATGACTAAGGCTGTTAACTATACAGGTCGCTGGAAGTAGCATCGCGTGCTGTAGGTTACCAACAACTGGCTTCAGTTTTTGGATTGTAATAGGGGAAGTTGCTATATCTTTCTAGTGCCTTTCGTGATAGCAATTAAGAAGAAAATATGTAGAAACTATTCCTCTAAAATTTCATTAACAATTCGCATCAGAACAGCAATTACTATGTTTTTGTTTTGTTGGAAGTTCCTATGACCTCGGAAGTGAGTCGCAGTAAGATTTTTATGTGCTATAAAATAAATAACATCTTCCATACGCCGTAATAAATGTATTAAATCATACAAATCCGCACAAATCTTAGTTTTAATGAACCTCTACGTTAGTCCTCACTTAATTATTATCCTGTTATAATTTTAATCATTGATCTAAGCTGTGAAGATATCACATGTAATGTCAAATGCAGCGACAACTCTTTTGAGAATCTGAGCATCCAGTTAATTAGAGCAGTCTTCGCTAAAAATTTGAGCTTGTATAATTGCTGGTTCATACATGCCATCCTATGAGCTGGTTCGACGTCAAATAATCCGAGAAGTGAACCTGTGCAATTTAATGATAAAACGGATCAGTATAACACTTCACACGAGGACGACGTACCGATGATTGTAAAACGCTTTAAACTAGGATTCCAGTCACCTTTCCACTGATGGGATTGTATTACAAGAGAATCAGTGGAGATTGAACTGGGAGAAAATTTAATCAACAGAGATATTGTTTCTCAAAGCAGAAATACCAGCGATCCTGTTGTGTCTGTAAGTCGTACACAGCACAGTTAACGAACTAGAAATAGCAGCGCGAAAGGGCTGTTCGACACGTGGCATCACAGACGAAACGGTAGCATGTCAAACACACCGTGTCTCGTGTACAAAGGTTCCCCCCATTCATGCGCGGTCTTCTCAGCTGCAAAGGAAATCAGAAAGCAACCATCCCTCATTACAGTAAAACTCGATCTACCATGTCTAAAACAGCTTCAGATTATGTTTAAAGCTTGTTGGAAGTGCTCTCAAAAACAAACCCTGGAATAGCATAGGGTGGGTTATTTGCGCTGCATTTTAATAATCGTATTTTTTCCTCGCATCTCAATATTTCCGACTTCATATGATATAATTATGCAGATATTTTCCGTGGTATGTGGATAATGTCTGCAAAATTTGTTGCAAATAAAGTAATATAGAAGTAATAAAACATCATGTCCAATGCTGATGTTTTCCAGCAGGAACAGCGAAGATGTGGTAAGCGATAAACGTTTCTCCTTTTATCATTTTAGGAGGGTATTAGAGAAAAAACGTTTCATGAAGAACTCTTTCTAACTGTAATGCTTGACTTGCTGTCTTTAACACCAGATTCTGGTTCATAACGAATAGATTGACACAGTATTTAAAAATTTTTTAATTCGGTCAATATAATGCTGGAATGCTGGAAATAAGAATTTTGTTGTCTGTAGAAGCGTTTAGATAGACAAACTGCAACTGCAACTACGTGACTGGGTAACCGTTTTAGTCGTTTAGTATAGTACATAGTATAGTATATACATAGTATAGTATAGTACATAGTATAGTATAATATAGTACATAGTACCCCTCCCCCCCCTCCCCCATGAACCATGGACCTTGCCGTTGGTGGGCAGGCTTGCGTGCCTCAGCGGTACAGATAGCCGTACCGTAGGTGCAACCACAAGGGAGGGGTATCTGTTGAGAAGCCAGACAAACACGTGGTTCCTGAAGAGGGGCAGCAGCCTTTTCAGTAGTTGCAGGGGCAACAGTCTGGATGATTGACTGATCTGGCCTTGTAACACTAACCAAAACGGCATTGCTGTGCTGGTACTGCGAACAGCTGAAAGCAAGGGGAAACTACAGCCGTAATTTTTCCCGAGGGCATGCAGCTTTACTGTATGGTTAAATGATGATGGCGTCCTCTTGGGTATAATATTCCGGAGGTAAAATAGTCCCCCATTCAGATCTCCGAGAGGGGACTACTCAAGCGGACGTCGTTATCCGGAGAAAAAAAAACTGGCGTTCTACGGATCGGAGCGTGGAATGTCAGGTCCCTTAATCGGGCAGGCAGGTTAGAAAATATAAAAAGGGAAATGGATAGGTTAAAGTTAGATATAGTGGGAATTAGTGAAGTTCGGTGGCAGAAGGAACAAGACTTTTGGTCAGGCGAATACAGGGTTATAAATACAAAGTCAAATAGGGGTAATGCAGGAGTAGGTTTAATAATTAATTTAAAAAAATAGCAATGCGGGTTAGCTACTACAAACAGGAACGCATTATTGTGGCCAAGATAGACACGAAGCCCACGCCTTCTACAGTAGTACAAGTTTATATGCCAACTAGCTCTGCAGATGACGAAGAAATTGAAGAAATGTATGATGAAATAAAAGAAATTATTCAGATAGTGAAGGGAGACGAAAATGTAATAGTCATTGGTGACTGGAGTTCGGTAGTAGGAAAAGGAAGAGAAGGAAACGTAGTAGGTGAATATGGATTGGGGGTAAGAAATGAAAGAGGAAGCCGCCTGGTAGAATTTTGTGCAGAGCATAACTTAATCATAGCTAACACTTGGTTCATGAATCATGAAGGAAGGTAGTATACATGGAAGAACCCTGGAGATACCAAAAGGTATCAGCTAGATTATATAATGGTAAGACAGAGATTTAGGAACCACGTTTTAAATTATAAGACATTTTCAGGGGCAGATGTGGACTCTGACCACAATCTGTGAACTGTAGATTAAAACTGAAGAAACTGCAAAAAGGTGGGAATTTAAGGAGATGGGACCTGGATAAACTGAGTAAACCAGAGGTTGTACAAAGTTTCAGGGAGAGCGTAAGGGAACAAATGGCAGGAATGGGGGAAAGAAATACAGTAGAAGAAGAATGGGTAGCTTTAAGGGATGAAATAGTGAAGGCAGCAGAGAATCAAGTAGGTAAAAAGACGAGGGCTAGTAGAAATCCTTGGGTAACCGAAGAAATATTGAATTTAATGGATGAAAGGAGAAATATAAAATGCAGTAAATGAAGCAGGCAAAAAGGAATACAAACGTCTCAAAAATGAGATCGACAGGAAGTGCAAAATGGCTAAGCAGGGATGGCAAGAGGACAAATGTAAGGATGTAGAGGCTTATCTCACTAGGGGTAAGATAGATACTGCCTACAGGAAAATTAAGGAGACCTTTGGAGATAAGACAACCACTTTTATGAATATCAAGAACTCAGATAGAAACCCAGTTCTAAGCAAAGAATGGAAAGTAGAAAGGTGGAAGGAGTATATAGAGGGTCTATACAGGGGCGATGTACTTGAGGACAATATTGTGGAAATGGAAGAGGATGTAGATGAAGATGAAATGGGAGATATGATACTGCGTGAAGAGTTCGACAGAGCACTGAAATACCTGAGTCGAAACAAGGTCCCCGGAGTAGACAACATTCCATTAGAACTACTACGACCTTTGGAGAGCCAGTCCTGACAGAACTCTACCATCTGGTGAACAAGATGTATGAGACAGGCGAAATACCCTCAGTCTTCACGAAAAATATAATAATCCCAATCCCAAAGAAAGCAGGTGTTGACAGATGTAAAAATAACCAAACTATCAGTTTAATAAGTCACGGCTGCAAAATACTAACGCGAATTCTTTACAGACGAATGGAAAAACTAGTAGAAGCCGACCTTGGGGAAGATCAGTTTGGATTCCGTAGAAATATTGGAACACGTGAGGCAATACTGACCCTACAGCTTATCTTAGAAGCTAGGTTAAGGAAAGGCAAACCTACGTTTCTAGCATTTGTAGACTTAGAGAAAGCTTTTGACAATGTTGACTGGAATACTCTCTTTCAAATTCTCAAGGTGGCAGGGGTAAAATACAGGGAGCGAAAGGCTATTTACAATTTGTATAGAAACCAAATGGCAGTTATAAGTGTTGAGGGGCATGAAAGGGAAGCAGTGGTTGGGAAGGGAGTGAGGCAGGGTTGTAGCCTCTCCCCGATGTTATTCAATCTGTATATTGAGCAAGCAGTGAAGGAAACAAAAGAAAAATTCGGTGTAGGTGTTAAAATCCATGGAGAAGAAATAAAATCTTTGAGGTTCGCCGATGACATCGTAATTCTGGCAGAGACAGCAAAGGACTTGGAAGAGCAGTTGAACGGAATGGACAGTGTCTTGAAAGGAGGGTATAAGATGAACATCAACAAAAGCGAAACGAGGATAATGGAATGTAGTCGAATTAAGTCGAGTGACGCTGAGGGAATTAGATTAGGAAATGAAACACTTAAAGTAGTAAAGGAGTTTTGCTATTTGGGGAGCAAAATAACTGATGATGGTCGAAGTAGAGAGGATATAAAATGTAGACTGGCAATGGCAAGGAAAGCGTTTCTGAAGAAGAAAAATTTGTTAACATCGAGTATAGATTTAAATGCCAGGAAGTCATTTCTGAAAGTATTTGTATGGAGTGTAGCCATGTATGGACGTGAAACGTGGACGATAAATAGTTTAGACAAAAAGAGAATAGAAGCTTTTGAAATGTGGTGCTACAGAAGAATGCTGAAAATTAGATGGGTAGATCACATAACTAATGAGGAGGTATTGAATAGAATTGTGGAGAAGAGGAGCTTGTGCACAACTTGGCCAGAAAAAGGGATCGGTTGGTAGGACATGTTCTGAGACATCGACGGACCACCAATTTAGTATTGGAGGGCAGCGTGGAGGGTAAAAATCGTAGAGGGAGACCAAGAGATGAATACACTAAGCAGATTCAGAAGGATGTAAGTTGCAGTAGGTACTGGGAGATGAAGAAGTTTGCACAGGATAGAGTAGCATGGAGAGCTGCATCAAACCAGTCTCAGGACTGAAGACCACAACAACAACATAGTACATATGTGATAATACAGCCCTGAAACCAACCTTTGATGGCTTATCTGATATCTAGACGAATGAGGTAAGGAAGCGTATACCGAGTAGCAGTTTGTTTCGAAAAAAAAAAATGAAATTACATACAGGGTGCTTAAGGTGTGTCCCTCAAGTCTTTCAAGCTGTAGTTCAGGCCAAAACTAGAAACAAAAACTTGTTATGGGATATACATATTACGTCAAGGACGGACTGTACTCGCGTCATGGCCTAGATGTCGCCGTATACCTCGCACATATCCCACGCCGGATGGCGGAGCGAGTGTTGTAATGACAAGAAACCGATCCTGAAAGAAGTGTACGGAGAATCGGAGGTGCTAAAACTTTCTGCATATCGCTTACAGCGTGTGCTAGCTACGGCGCCACAACGTTATGATGCAAAAATACAGTTGTGCCAATGGATTCTGAGAAGGAACCTGAATATCAGCCCACCACATCTTGCCTTGTATTTACGGATAATACAGGATTCACAAAGAGCTTGATAATAAATTACTGCAGCAAACTAGTATGGGTTGATGCAAATTTTCGATCATTGAAACGAGGTATCAAGCTCGCTTTAGTATCAATGTGTGGGTAGGAATTATGATAGAGAGTCTCGTAGGTTAAACTACTTTAGTGGTTAAAATAACACTTGCTCTATCACAAATACTTACCGGAACTTGCACCCATGTTGCTGGAGCAATTTGCCCTAGCATAAAGACAACGGATGTTGGATACGCACGACAGAGCAACATCTAATTTTCTACAGTGCTGGGTACGTCCCCGGTAGCTGAGTGGTCAGCGTGACAGACTGTCAATCCAAAGGGCCCGGGTCGGAAATTTTCTCCGCTCAGGGACTGGATGTTGTGTTGTTCTAATCATCATCATTTCATCCCCATCGACGCGCAGGTCGCCGAAGTGGCGACAAATCGAAAGACCTGCACCAGGCGAACGGTCTACTCGACGGGAGGCCCTAGTCACACGACGTTTCATTGTCATTACAGTGCTGGACCAAAGTAGCGCTTCTCGCAACCACGACTTCCGGTCGCCACGCGCTCGCACAGCGCCAGCGCGCCCTATCAGTCCCGACTGCCGCGACGGGAAATCAATTTTTCTGCAACACGGGCCTAGTAATACTAGGGCCCGTGTTGCCCGGCAGCCTCGTCCAGCGGCTAAGTCCCGTTCAAGGTCACCCGCCTAGCGTGCAACCAAGAGCGGCACGGCCACCAAAACAAAAATTGAATAGATTTTTTTTTAATAAAATAAGGGAAGGAGATAAGGAAAAGAGATAAGGAAAGGAGAGAACAAACTTTATTGCCTATAATAAATCATACAATCACCGTTGATCTTTATTTTACAATTGCCATTGCCGACTTTCGCCCATATAAAGAGATACTCATCAGCATTTAACTTCTTCCTTCTCGTAGTCAAAACAAATGCCATGCTTGGAACAAGAGTACCATAAGGCTGTTTAGCCAAGAGTCCTGTAGTCTCAGTTATACTCCACGTCTTCCAAGCCAAAATGTTAGCATCTGGAAATGCTTCAAGGCCACCATAATCTGCATGATTGCCCCATACAACAGCAAGTGTCAGCCAGGTACTACCTCCAAACACTGCTTGTACATCACAGGTAAAGTTCAGATGGAGTCCACGAAAAACATTTGGACCTCCAATCAATTGCTGTTTATTAAACTGCCCAGCCAAGTGAATATCAATAGCCTTCAAACTGCGATACACAGGTACACTGCGCCGCCAGCGACGACAGTAACCACGTGGCCCGGAGAACCGATTTCCAGGGTACAAGGAAACATAGCAGAGGAAAGCAAATACAATACTAACCTGACTATAGTATATATTGAAAGTCACCACAGTTCATTTCTTGGCACTTTTTGGCCCTGGTCAGCACGTTGGTGAAGGTGGATCGAAGCTGGACTGCTGGACTTCCTGTAGTCTCACCGAAATGTTCTGCTGCAGTTCTTGAAGACTGTGAGGGTTGTTGTGAATACACCTTAGACTTGAGAGCTCCCCAAAAACAGTAATCGCACACTGACAGATCAGGTGACCCGAGTGGCCAGCTAGGGCCGCGACCAGACTGATCCCTGCTAACAACTCTCGTCAGGCCTGAAGATTGTGTAAATGTGCCTGTATGGGCAGTTGTTTCATCCTTTTGGACGTAACTGTAGGTCTTTTCCTCCTCCGTTAATGCTGCCACAAATGGTTTCAAAATGTTAGCAATGTCACGCGCCGAAGTCAGCATCTCATGGAAGAAGGTGGGACCAATAATGCGGCGTGCAGACATTGCACACCAAACCCCCAACCTTCTGATAATGCAATGGTGCTTCGTAGAAGATATGCGGTTTCTCTGCTGCTCAGAACCTGTGATTATGAGTTGACGTAACCACTCCAGTGAAATCAGGCTTCACCAGACAAAAAGAATGCCCAAGCATTCGTTGTCAGCTCAGTGAACAGCCTCTTAAAAAAACTAGAGGCGCTGAGATGCATCTGCTGGTTTTAATGCACGAACAACTGATATTCGGCAGGGATAGATGTGCAGGTCCATGTGGAGTGTTCGTCCGCATGATCGACGTTACGTGCCGATCTCTTGCGTCAGGCCCGGGTTGATTACATAGAACTCTGAAGTGAAATGCAGCCCCATATTCAGGAGTACGTTTCGGAATGTTTTTTGACTTGTTCAAAGCAGGTCCTGTGTAACGCAATTTTCAGTCTAAGCGTTGCATGGTACTCTTTCCTGGCACTTAGACACAAGCAAACGACTGACCACACCGTTTCCACGACTTTGTTGTCACGTAACTCTCCGCAGCAGACACCTGCTGCTCCATTGTGAGTGCCATTGTCCTCTTTACACTGTTCCACTCGCGCTGACACAGTCTGCACTACGCTCTGAACCCGTGTGGATCACGTGCCAGGCGTACACGTGGTGTGGGCGTCACGGTGTGCGTTATATGCGTACATTCACGTCCAATCATATCCACTTGTCCGGTCTATTTTTACTTGCTCCATCTTACACTTCTCGCATGGTCGGAAAGAGAACATGCTTCACCCGTGTGGTACCAATTTTTCGCCACTTGAAACAGGTGAATGTTGCTCTTCGCCAGAGTTTGCTGCCACAGACCAAGATGCTTGCTACCAAAGGAATTCGAGAAGATTCAAGTTCTGGGTGAAATCCATCAGACGGATAGAAACATCCAAAATCTATAGGAGTAAAGTGAACACTGATGACAGACACCCACTTCATTGGCACGAGCCTGTTGCTCAGTGTCTCGGCAGCAGGACAGATAAATGGTTCAAATGGCTCTGATAACTATGGGACTTACCTTCTGAGGTCATCAGTCCCCTAGAACTTACAATTACTTAAACCTGACTAACCTAAGGACATCACACACATCCATGCCAGGATTCGAACCTGCGAACGTAGCGGTCGCGCGGTTCCAGACTGAAGCGCCTAGAACCGCTCAGTCACTCCGGCCGGCCAGGACAGATACTTCAACGCTGAGAGGTCAGAGCTAAACGGGATTGTACTATATTGCAGTGCCTGTGTGAATCTATACTTCGCATCGTAATTCAGAATAACACAGGCACTGCAATATCGCACATATCCGCCGACACCAGGCAAGCGACTTTCAAGCAAATGTCTTACCTGTGTGTGAATATGCATAATGGACATACCAGAACAGGCTGTAGACGAGTGGTTGACGACATATGGAAGTTAATGGCTGGCCGTGAGTCACGCACGTATAACCAAGAGGTAAGGCGATCGCTAGCGACAGACAGGAAATCCGGGTTCGAGTAGCGGTCCGGTACAAAATTTCATTTTCGTCATTCCGTAGCGGTCGCGCGGTTCCAGACTGAAGCGCCTAGAACCGCTCAGTCACTCCGGCCGGCCAGGACAGATACTTCAACGCTGAGAGGTCAGAGCTAAACGGGATTGTACTATATTGCAGTGCCTGTGTGAATCTATACTTCGCATCGTAATTCAGAATAACACAGGCACTGCAATATCGCACATATCCGCCGACACCAGGCAAGCGACTTTCAAGCAAATGTCTTACCTGTGTGTGAATATGCATAATGGACATACCAGAACAGGCTGTAGACGAGTGGTTGACGACATATGGAAGTTAATGGCTGGCCGTGAGTCACGCACGTATAACCAAGAGGTAAGGCGATCGCTAGCGACAGACAGGAAATCCGGGTTCGAGTAGCGGTCCGGTACAAAATTTCATTTTCGTCATTCCATTCTGCAGCTGACGGTTGTCCATATTTGGAAATGCGAGTGAATTAAATGCTCAACCGACACAACCAAACGAGAAGTTCCAGGCAATAGGTAGCCTGTTTTGGCCGACATATAGATTATTTAATCCTTTTTGTTTGGGAATTTGGCAAAGTAAAATTTTCATGTTAAAATTCGGGCTCTGCTAAAACCACGAATGTCCTATACATGTAATACTGTCCCGTATACACCACCTCCTCAGGCATCATGGTTCAAGAGGATACGGCATCAGCAGCCACTGCAGCACTGTATCCTCGGTGAGACGCTACACGTCATGTAATTGTTACCCTAGTGGTTGTCATCGACACGCTGAAAAGAAAGAAAGATCGAATATAAACGTGATGAACTGCTCGAAGAGGTCCTGTACCATTACTTGTCTCGTCGCCTGACATTAGCGCCTTAGGTTTATGACTATAGAGACATTTAAAACATTGGTGCAACGACTCATATCTACAACGTACAACCAATACGGGAGTGAGCCTCCCATGCATGTATTGGATTCTGGGGACTACCGGTAGTGTTGGCACGAGTGATTGACAAGGAGCAGATGATGGATCACTAATATTGAGCAGTAACCTTAACGAGCACCTCTTGTATTGTCAGCGTATGGGAATTATGGGACAGACCCTCCCAAATCCCAACAAGTATTTGCTTCTTAAAATACAATGAAGCACCAAAACCATTATGGCCACTGCCCAGCACGAGACTGGATACCGCCTGGTGGCGTTACGGGCACGTGGTGTGCTATGGAAGGTGTATAAATGGAGCAAAGACCAATGGGCAATCACTTTATCGACGATATGGGGCACAGATGGGGATATCCACTGATAAGCGACTTTGACAAAGAGCACGTTGTTATGGCGAGGCGCATAGGACAAAGCACCTCGGAAACGGCTAAACTAATAGGCCGTTCCTGAGCCACTGTCGAGAGCATCTTTCCAAAATGGCTGAAACCATGAGTAGGTTTGACGTCTACGCCTCATTACACAATGTGGAGGTCGAACGATTGCTCGCTCTGTATCACGAGCTTACAAAAGTCGTCGGACACCTCCTAATATCGTGTCGGACCTTCTTTCGCCCGTGCTGCAACTCGACGTGGCATGGACTCCACCGGGCTTTATACACTCCTGGAAATTGAAATAAGAACACCGTGAATTCATTGTCCCAGGAAGGGGAAACTTTATTGACACATTCCTGGGGTCAGATACATCACATGATCACACTGACAGAACCACAGGCACATAGACACAGGCAACAGAGCATGCACAATGTCGGCACTAGTACAGTGTATATCCACCTTTCGCAGCAATGCAGACTGCTATTCTCCCATGGAGACGATCGTAGAGATGCTGGATGTAGTCCTGTGGAACGGCTTGCCATGCCATTTCCACCTGGCGCCTCAGTTGGACCGGCATTCGTGCTGGACGTGCAGACCGTGTGAGACGACGCTTCATCCAGTCCCAAACATGCTCAATGGGGGACAGATCCAGAGATCTTGCTGGCCAGGGTAGTTGACTTACACCTTCTAGAGCACGTTGGGTGGCACGGGATACATGCGGACGTGCATTGTCCTGTTGGAACAGCAAGTTCCCTTGCCGGTCTAGGAATGGTAGAATGATGGGTTCGATGACGGTTTGGATGCACCGTGCACTATTCAGTGTCCCCTCGACGATCACCAGTGGTGTACGGCCAGTGTAGGAGATCGTTCCCCACACCATGGTGCCGGGTGTTGGCCCTGTGTGCCTCGGTCGTATGCAGTCCTGATTGTGGCGCTCACCTGCATGGCGCCAAACACGCATACGACCATCATTGGCACCAAGGCAGAAGCGACTCTCATCGCTGAAGACGACACGTCTCCATTCGTCCCTCCATTCACGCCTGTCGCGACACCACTGGAGGCGGGCTGCACGATGTTGGGGCGTGAGCGGAAGATGGCCTAACGGTGTGCGGGACCGTAGCCCAGCTTCATGGAGACGGTTGCGAATGGTCCTCGCCGATACCCCAGGAGCAACAGTGTCCCTAATTTGCTGGGAAGTGGCGGTGCGGTCCCCTACGGCACTGCATAGGATCCTACGGTCTTGGCGTGCATCCGTGCGTCGCTGCGGTCCGGTCCCAGGTCGACGGGCACGTGCACCTTCCGCCGACCACTGTTGACAACATCGATGTACTGTGGAGACCTCACGCCCCACGTGTTGAGCAATTCGGCGGTACGTCCACCCGGCCTCCCGCATGCCCACTATATGCCCTCGCTCAAAGTCCGTCAACTGCACATACGGTTCACGTCCATGCTGTCGGGGCATGCTACCAGTGTTAAAGACTGCGATGGAGCTCCGTATGCCACGGCAAACTGGCTGACACTGTCGGCGGCGGTGCACAAATGCTGCGCAGCTAGCGCCATTCGACGGCCAACACCGCGGTTCCTGGTGTGTCCGCTGTGCCGTGCGTGTGATCATTGCTTGTACAGCCCTCTCGCAGTGTCCGGAGCAAGTATGGTGGGTCTGACACACCGGTGTCAATGTGTTCTTTTTTCCATTTCCAGGAGTGTACATCCCCTGCAGAAATGTTGACCGTGCTGCCACTATAGCCGCCCATAATTGCGAAAACTCCATCGTTGTTTGGGAAGTCCATGAATAGCTGAAAATGGTCTCCAAGAAGCCGAACATAACCATTTCCAGCCAATGATTGGTTCAGCTGGGCCAAAGGAGCCAGTTCGTTCGATGTAAACACAGCACACACCACTATGCAGCCCCATCAGCTTGCACAGTGCCTTGTTGACAACTTGGGTCCATGGCTTCGTGGGGTCTGCACCGTACTCGAACACTATCAGCAGCTCTAACCAACTGAAATCGGAGCTCACCTGACCAGGCCACAAGTTTCCAGTCGTCTAGGGTCAAACGGACATGGCCACGAGGCCAGAGTAGGCGTTGTAGGCGATGCCGTGCTGTTAACAAAGGCACTGGCATCCGGCGTCTGCTGGCATAGCCCATTAAATCCATATTTCACCGCACTGTCCTAACGTATACGTTCGTCGTACGTCCCACGTTAATTTCTGTGGTTATTTCACACATTGTTGCTTGTCTTTCAGCACTGACAACTCTACGAGAACGTCGCTCAAAATGGTTCAAATGGCTCTGAGCACTATGGGACTTAACATCTGTGGTCATCAGTCCCCTAGAACTTAGAACTACTTAAACCTAACTAACCTAAGGACATCACACACATCCATGCCCGAGGCAGGATTCGAACCTGCTACCGTAGCGGTCACGCGGTTCCACACTGAAGCGCGTAGAACCGCACGGCCACATCGACCGGCAAACGTCGCTCCTCTCGGTCGTTAAGCGAAGACCGTTGGTCACTGCGTTGTCCTTGGTGAGAGCAAATGCCTGAAATGTTCTCGCCACACTCTTGACACTATTGGTCTCCGAATATTGAATTCATTAACGATTTCCGAAGTGGAATGTGTCATGCTTCAGCTCCAAGCACCACTCTGCGTTCAAAGTCTGTTAATTCCCCTTGTGCAACCGTAATCACCTCCTTTCACTTTCCCCGACTTTCTTTTGGTCTGTTTTCAACTCTAGACCTGTTTGAATGAGGAACGAGGGACTGATGACCCCGTAGTTTGATTTCTTTACTCCCCAAACCAACAAACAATAATCACATAGGAAACCTTTCCATATGAATCATCGGAGTACAAGAGACAGTTCCGTCAATGCACTGATCTTTTATAGCTTGTGTACGTGATATGTACATATCGCTATACCACGACTTTTGCCACCACAGTGTGAAGTAAAATAGGACGGGATTTACTGCAGATATGGTGATGGAGAACAACAGTGGTTCGGAAAGAAGTGTTGTGGAACACACCGTTCAGTGCACCTCGTGGAACATGGAGCTCTGCAGCATACGATCTCCATGTTTTCCCATATTGAACCAACGACTTCATTAGCTACGACTGTGATGGGCACGGATCTATACCAATTTGACCCCTGATCAGATGGATCACGTTTCTTGCTAAACCAGGTCGATAGCTGTGTCCATATAATCCCGGCGGAACGCTAATCGAAGCATGCATAGGTTAGTGTGGACAGTATTGTGCAATGGAGGACATTCACATGGACTACCATGTAACCTATCGTAGCAACCGAAAGCACCATGAAACGTTTGTACAATGTGAAATTTCCTTAGGACCACCTGCATTTCTTCATGTCTTCATGTCTGTTTCCTACCGCGACGGCAATGTCATCTTCCAGCAGAATAACTGTTCATGTGACAAACCCAGGATGGTGCTGCAGTGACTCGAGCAGCAAGATAGTGAACTCACGTTGGTGTTCTGACCAGATTTGTTTGATGTGAACCCAATTAAACAAATTTGTGATACTATCGGTCGTTACTTCAGCACTACAAATTACCGGTCAGTAATTTACGGGAATTGCATCATCTGTATGTAGATATATAGTATCTGATCAAAAGTATCCAAATACCAATTACTGGGTATTAATACGTCCACTCCTTTTTGTAACAGTTTGAACTCTGCTGGAGACACTTTCAATGAAGTATCTAAATGTCTGTAGAGGAATGGTAGCCCATTCTTCCTCAAGAGCCGAAACCAGGAGAGGAAGTAATGCTGGAGGCTGGGTCCGGAGCGAAGTTGACATCCTAACTCATACCAAATGTAATCCATTGGTTTTAGGTCGGGACAATGGACAGGTCAGTCAATTTCAGGAATGTTATTGTGAAAGAAGCATTACTTTTTATTTACTGAGATTGCAGTTTATAGTATCACCCGTTTCCAGGAAGCAATGTCAAATTCAATTATACACATACCCATAGATACAGCTGCTAATCCAAATATCAAGTGAGTAAGAACGACGTCCAAGTACACGAATAGAATAAATCCAAAACCAGGTGTTCGCCACGACATAACGTATGAGTGCGCGCTGAGAAGTAATGCCTCCGAAATTTTTATTGGAAAACTATTAAGGCTTTCTAGATGAAACAAATGTTATTAACATTTTACATCTTTATTCTTCATGTCTGTATATTTATTCCTTAACATATCACTCTGGCGTCGAACAAAATTCTATCAACGAGAGACCAGTTCTTTGATACCATCACTGTACAACGTATGGCTTTGTTGGCGGGTTACAACCTCATCTCTGCTTGCCCACCCCCATCACTATGAAAATGAAGTCCTCGAAGGAGTTCTTCAGGTTTTGAGAACAGCTGAAAATCGGATGTGATCAAGTCGGGACTATATGGATGGTGACTGATGACACTGAACCCAAGGCGTCGGATTGTTGCAGATGTAGCAGTGCTCGTGTGTCGTATGGCATTGTCATGCTGAAGGAAGCTCCATGTATGGACAAACTCTTTGACTTCGAAACTCGATTACAGCAAACTGTTTCTCATTCACCTACACAGCTGCATTACAAGTACCATGTTTAAGCAACAATTCGGAACTCTCTAGCTGCAGACGGCTGAAAATACGTAGATGTGAAGAACAAAGACGTAGAATCTTAATAACGTTTGTTTTGTTTAGAAAGCTTTCAGCGTTTTCACATACAAGATTCGAGGCATTACCTTCCATTACACCTTCGTATTTTCCATGTTCGTTCTGTCCAGTTTGATATTTGGAGAAATAATGTGACAGACAAACACTATGAAGACTGGTGTCGTGGTTTCCAAGACTGCGATCGCAATAAATAAAATAAATATCTAGTTTTGACAGTCGTAATCGGAAACTATCATGTTTAATTCTAAGTATTGTTGGGACGAGCGAGCTGCGGGGCAGCTGGGGGTTCCTTTAACCATGACACCTCTACTGCTGATATCACTTATAACAACGTTTTACAGGTATTTATTGTGTTTCTGATACCGCAAAGATAACAGAAAATACACAAGGAAAAAGTCCAAAAGTCAAACAGTTCTCTTTACTTATCACTGAGATTGGAGGTTAACAATGAGAGCTATTAAGTGCATCGTAGGATTTCCACATGATATCCGTACACACTAAACCGTTGGTGATACCCCTGCAGTGCTCTTCACCACCAGAACGGAAGCCGTTGAGCGCAATATTTCAATTATGCACGCTATTAAACCCCATCACTGTATACCACGTTGGTGACAAGGCAGCTCTTCCAGAATTTGGTGCCGGCCGGGCGTGCCCACGTCAGTAATTCATAACGCTGTAACAAGACCTGTACTGCGCTGTGGTCTGCTGTGCTGTTCTCGCTGCAGCGCCGGACCCTGGCACCGTACCTCAGCCAGATTTACGCGTCGCATTACTGCCTCGCAGGCAGCGCATAACGCTGACAGATGGGCGCGCGGCGCGGGTTAGCGATTCGTAATCGTCAGCCGAAGCACCTCGTGCTTCCCGGGGTTTGACACCGCTGTTCCCGTAGCTTGATAACGCTGCTTTATACACCGAGACACGCTGAATGATACCCTCCACTGGATACAAAGGTTCTCTACGAACATACGCTCTGACCCTGTTTTCAAATTTTACTTCGTGTCATATCATATTGTGTTCTGAATCCCATAGCCTGTCTGTGTAACCGTAGACAGGTGTTTTCCCGTCATACTTCGTCTTACTTCATGCATCCCACCGTTCTCTTTAAATATTTAATATAGCATATATTCGGCTTTTCAAATGAGTTAAATACACTGAATTGAAATGAATGGCTGGATGGATGGATATGAAATCAGTGGACATGGAATGACGTAAAATGATACCAATACAAACTGCGCAGGAGTTCTGAACCTGCAACGTAATGAATATGTAATGACTGAAAATCTGTGCCAGGGAGTCACTCTAATACTAGATCCTTGGTCTTGCCACCAGTAATTTTCCTCTCCAGATGACTAAATTAAAAGTTTTGTGTCTAACACCATAGCTTACCACTTTTTTATTTCCTTCACTCTATTTCCTTAATCCATTACCGCTTGATGGAACTCATGTGTCCCTCTAAAGTAATACGAAGTTTTGAAAATTGGGACGTCTGTATCTTATATCTGTTTAGTGCTAACATGCTTTCGGAAATTGGGGTGAATATATAGACGACTATGAGCGATCAGATGGAGCAGTGTGTGCATATAGTTTGTCTTTGTCACGAAAAGCAGATCAAATCACCGTCTTCTCGTTTCAAGATTGTCTGAAGCAACTAATTGCGTTTTACATCTACATCTACATTTATACTCCGCAAGCCACCCAACGGTGTGTGGCAGAGGGCACTGCCACTGTCATTACCTCCCTTTCCTGTTCCAGTCGCGTATCGTTCGCGGGAAGAACGACTGCCGGAAAGCCTCCGTCCGCGCTCGAATGTCTCTAATTTTACATTTGTGATCTCCTCGGGAGGTATAAGTAAGGGGAAGCAATATATTCGAAACTTCATCCAGAAACGCACCCTCTCGAAACCTGGACAGCAAGCTACACCGCAATGCAGAGCGCCTCTCTTGCAGAGTCTGCCACTTGAGTTTGCTAAACATCTCCGTAACGCTATCACGCTTATCAAATAACCCTGTGACGAAACGCGCCGCTCTTCTTTGGATCTTGTCTATCTCCTCTGTCAACCCGACGTGGTACGGATCCCACATTGAGCAATACTCAAGTATAGGTCGAACGAGTGTTTTGTAAGCTACCTCCTTTGTTGATCGACTACATTTTCTAAGGACTCTCCCAATGAATCTCAACCTGGCACCAGCCTTACCAACAATTAATTTTATATGAGCATTCCACGTCAGATCGTTCCGTACGCATACTCCCAGATATTTTACAGAAGTAACTGCTACTAGTGTTTGTTCTGCTATCATATAATCATACAATAAATGATCATTCTTTCTATGTATTCGCAATATATAACATTTGTCTATGTTAAGGGTCAGTTGCCACTCCCTGCACCAAGTGCCTATCCGTTGCAGATCTTCCTGCATTTTGCTGCACTTTTCTAATGCTGCAACTTCTCTGTATACTACAGCAGCATCCGCGAAAAGCCGCATGGAACTTCCGACACTATCTACTAGCTCATTTATGTATATTGTGAAAAGCAATGGTCGCATAACACTCCCCTGTCGCATGCCAGAAGTTACTTTAACGTTTTCTTATACATGTTAGACGTTGTTTTGAAACATCACCACGCACCTCTATAATTCTGTTGTTCTGTACATGATTTATATGTAGTGGGTCATATATACTCCAGAAAACTTCACAGAATGTAGAAAACATTGGTGTGTGAAATGTCAAAGCCATCTTCAAATGTTATGTTGAAAACTTGTGTGTAGTATTTCATGTTTTTTATTGTCAGAAGAATAAATGTGTTTTGGTACTGATTCGTTATACATGTTTCCGTAATCGCCAGTCCGATAAAATCAAACCGAAATTAAATATTTAACTCTGAATGTCCTAGGTGCACATGTAAGCGTGAATATAATAAGGTTTAGGGTCATGTGTGTCCCACTTCGCCGGTTTTCAAAATCGGCCAGCTTAAAAGTTTTTTGATAGCGGAAGTGTATTATTTATCACAAAGGAAGACAGATTTTTACCTTTTATTTTTGAAATATATGCTAAATAAATTTTAACCACGAAAGGGCTAAGATGTCTCCTTCCACCTCTGCATTGGAGAAAATCATTCTATTTATTTTGTGACAAACACGTTTTGTTATTTTCTGCTGTGGACTGTAGTAACACGATTATCGTAGTTATTAACTATTACACTTTATTACCTCCATCTTTGCTAACTCGACATAAGAATTCAGATAGCAAACAATTTCAATCCGTCTTCTCTGCAGTGTAACGAAATTAATATTGGTATCGAATTGTATATTTGCTGGTTCCGTTTTGTACAAAGTGAGGCTGAAAGAATAATAGGCTACGTCGAGCAGCGATGGCGACTGTTGTAATTTTCTAATATATCTGTCGTCAGTAGCATTTATTAAATCGTCGTTGAGCGGCACAGAACTTCTACATTAGGTCCGAAAATCATAAATCAAATTTTCCTCTCCTAAATCTATATCCAAATTCTTAAATAATTTACTAACCTTTTTTCGTACGACGGAGAAACACCTCTCCAGGCATCAGAGTATAATAAAAATTATGATGTGTTATTCCAATAAAATTAATTTCCGTGCGCTCCACAATATTCAATAAATGCACATTCAGAGAAAATACTTCATTATCTACCCAGCACCAGTAAACATTTACTGGCACCATAAACTTTGTATATTTGAATGCACTAGCCCATCAGATAAAATTAAGTCTACTCAGACTTATTCTAGTAACACAAATTTAAGAATTCCAATACGAGTCGCACGAAAAATAGAAAAAAAACGCGTCAATTTGTGATAGTTACTCAGAGAGACGGAGGCATATGGCCCGTTACGGCTTGTGACTAGATATTCGACTGCGCGGCCCGTCTTTAAAAGGTGTCACACAATCTCTCCGTGATCAGCCGTTACACGAAAAAGAAAAAGAAAATTTCTGTAGTCATATAAGATCCATAAAAATAATTATAAACTCAATAAAAACTTCTATAAACGGTGTCGAATATGCATTAGTTCGGCTGCTGGGAAAAATGAGTGTCACAGATAAGTTTGTGACACTACATTTCTCCGTGGTCAGACTTCTATTTCTTCCTAATGGGATTCGCCTTTTTTGCGTATTTTCCATCTTCCATTTCGATATACGACTTCCCTACGAAAAAGCAAGAAATGGAAGCTAAGGGTTTACATTCCGTCCACGATAAGGTCATTACAGGCGGAGCGCAAGCTCTGAATGGGCAAGTAGATCGACCGCGTCATTTCAAACACACCACTCAGATATTCTTCTTGAGCGATTAAGGCAAACTACAAAAAACCTAAAGCTATATGGCGGGATTAGGGTTTGAACCGCCGCCCTCCAGAAAACGATTCCAGTTTCTTGTCAATGAGCGAACTCTCTCCATTCGAGTATCTTCCAGACGCATCCCTCGACGTAAACTTTCGTTTTCTTCTTGTTAAAGTGTTTACTTGTTAACAGAAACCTTTCGCTAGTTTCTCTGAATTTCTGAACTGTATCGGCTATCTTGAGAAATTGTGCTTCAAAGCAACAAAACTCTGTCACCTGCTAGATTTTTTAGTTATCTAGTTGTGTAATTCTAGTGGTTCTCTGGTAGCTCTCGCTAACTACTTCTAGGAATATTTTTGTTATTTAGTGGCTAATTTCAGAGTGGCATGTTACCTGAATACCAAACCAGTCTGCACATTTAATTAACATTAAAATGTAAAGGCGATAAGAGCAACGGGAGATGTAGAGCTCCTAGTGAAAGAGGTACATGTTTGGTAATAACACATGTCAAAGTGTCAAATAGACCTGTGGATTAGTGTCTTCTATATATTTTTCTTTTCGAGTTGTCATAGTGCGTGTGTTTCGTTACCACATATACACTGAAACAAGCTGAAGGAACAATTCTTTGCTGGGCGGCTTATCGGTAACAAAAATTCAAAATTCCTTTCCTTTTAACATTTGATACTTAATTCCTACGTAGCGGTAATGCTCCCGGGGATTATTGATGTCAGGGTCGGCCGAAAGATCCAACAACTGACAGAAACATCAAGAAAGTGCTCTGAATGAGTATTAAGCTCGTTACGCCACAGTCAAATCATAATAATCTCTATAGTAAATTTCACATGGAAAATTTATTATGAGAAACATTATTACATCACATTATTCGTATTCCACAAGATTAGATTAGATTAATACTAGTTCCATGGATCATGAGTATGATATTTCGTAATGATGTGGAACGAGTCAAATTTTCCAATACATGACATAATATAGTTAATTTATCAACATAATTAAAATGTAACAACTTTTTAATTTTTTTGTTTTTTAATTTTTTTAATAATTTTTTTTGTTTTTTTTTTCTTTTTTTTCTTAATTTATATCTAAAAATTCCTCTATGGAGTATAAGGAGTTGTCATTCAGAAATTCTTTTAATTTCTTCTTAAATACTTGTTGGTTATCTGTCAGACTTTTGATACTATTTGGTAAGTGACCAAAGACTTTAGTGGCAGTATAATTCACCCCTTTCTGTGCCAAAGTTAGATATAATCTTGAATAGTAAAGATCATCCTTTCTCCTAGTATTGTAGTTATGCACACTGCTATTACTTTTGAATTAATAACAAATTTCATAAGAGAGTATATATACTGAGATGCTACTGTGAATATCCCTAGATCCTTAAATAAATGTCTGCAGGATGATCTTGGGTGGATCCAGCTACTATTCTGATTACACGCTTTTGTGCAATAAATACTTTATTCCTCAGTGATGAATTACCCCAAAATATAATGCCATATGCAAGCAATGAGTGAAAATAGGCGTAGTAAGCTAATTTACTAAGATGTTTATCACCAAAATTTGCAATGACCCTTATTGCATAAGTAGCTGAACTCAAACGTTTCAGCAGATCATCAATGTGTTTCTTCCAATTTAATCGCTCATCAATGGACACACCTAAAAATTTTGAATATTCTACCTTAGCTATATGCTTCTGATTAAGGTCTATATCTATTAATGGCGTCATACCATTTACTGTACGGAACTGTATGTAATGTGTCTTATCAAAATTCAGTGAGAGTCCGTTTACAAGGAACCACTTAGTAATTTTCTGAAAGACATTATTGACAATTTCATCAGTTAATTCTTGTTTGTCAGGTGTGATTACTATACTTGTATCATCAGCAAAGAGAACTAACTTTGCCTCTTCATGAATATAGAATGGCAAGTCATTAATATATATTAAGAACAACAAAGGACCCATGACCAACCCTTGTGGAACCCCAATCTTGATAGTTCCCCAGTTTGAGGAATGTGCTGATCTTTGCATATTATGAGAACTGCTTATTTCAACTTTCTGCACTCTTCCAGTTAGGTACGAATTAATCCATTTGTGCACTGTCCCACTCATGCCACAATACTTGAGCTTGTCTAGCAGAATTTCATGATTTACACAATCAAAAGCGTTTCAGAGATCACAAAAAATCCCAATGGGTGGTGTTCGGTTATTCAGATCATTCAAAATTTGATTGGTGAAAGCATATATGGCATTTTCTGTTGAAAAACCTTTCTGGAAACCAAACTGACATTTTGTTAGTACTTCATTTTTACAGATATGTGAAGGGTGCTTCGGATGCCGAAAAAAGTCAAGTATGTACTTTTTATTTAAGTTTAATATAATGTAATCAGCTAAGAGTTTGAAATAAAATTTTCCTAAGTACTAATGTTAATTGCAGTACAATCTAAAACATTGCTTTTACTAGTTTCCATGAGATACGTCTTGATGTGTAGAAGGCGCTGTCAAGCAAACTGTTCCTTGATTTAGCTTGGTATTCGATGTAGAATGCTTCTAACATGCGCTGGACAGTTATTCAAGACATATAATTCCCGTGTTTAGAATTCCGTTCTGCTATAGTTTTAAGTCCTTGATCTCTATAGTGGTTGTTTTCGGTCCCAGTGTTATTTTCATGCTTTTAATGAGTTTTTAAGACATGAGATACTTGCTGTTCAACGTTTTTGCAGAGGTCTCTGCCGGCCGTTCTCATAATGTCACCATTTATTATTATCAAAGTACACACTTCTGTATTATGAATATATTGTCGCTGCAAGCTGAAATTTCCAAAATGTGTTCCCGCAACTTATTAGTAAATGGAAAGACACGGTAAAAATCAATTTCTTCATTTTTTAATAGTTATGGTAGTAATCGCGCTTACACCAAACTTATATGAACTAGAGCACTTCATTAACTGTAGGTAGATGATTATCCAAACAAGACTGTGATCTATCTGCAACAACAGAAATTTAAGGCTCTTTATTTGTCGTGTTTCACTGCTCAGGCTATTATTTCTACAGTTCACTGAGTTCTGTGAGACGTATTGAACTGTATGTACTGAGTCGTGTCACAATTCAATTATAGTCCATTTGCCTAGAACTATCTGTTGTGCTTTCAAACACGGCGTCATCTGCCTTGGTACTACTTGGTATTCCTACATTTGAATGATCTGCAAAAAGGACAAAATATACATCTTTTGAGAATGTAAATGGGCTTTTACTTATGCACAACAAAAGAAACAAAGGATCAAATTTATAACTCACCGTATAATATGCTCTTTCATTTTTGACTATGAAAGGTGTCAGGTTCCTCGGCACCTTCATTTATTCCCATTAGATTTTGTTCCCATTCCCATTATATTTTGTTTATAACAAAACGCGATACTTATTTTTGTTATACTTTAGGCGAGTCTGCTATAGTCACTTTCGATTAATCGATGAAACTCGGCAGTTTCCTCTTTGCTTGGGAACTGATGCTGTTTTACGTGTTTGGCGATAGAGTTTGCTTTCGGCCGAAGGCAGCTGTTCGCGGGTAGCAGGCTATGTGGCCATGCTGTTTGGAGAAAGTATTCGCCATTAGGACTTTTACATTTGAGTCTGTGTTCTGTTCCTGTTGATGGCGCCGCATTCGGAGAGAAGACTACTTTGTCTTATTCTACAATCAATAAAAAAATTCTGGTGAGATCATTCCAGTTTACTTGCTGTGGTGTATCTTGGTTATTGTGGCGATGCTAGATAGACACTGCTAAGTTGCAATCATTCCGCAACTAAGAATGGGGCCATGTGTGTACATTAATTAAAGTATAGGCTTACAGGTTATTAATACCTAGTAGAATTAAAACAATTTATAGCGTCATGCATTATTTTTCACTTCGTCGTACTGTAAATTCCAAGGTATTGCTCTCTTCTCAAGTATAAAATAGAGTTTACGTATTCAAAAACTGAGAGATGGGAAAACGATGCATCTTTTGCCGGTTCCCGGCCGGGGTGGCCAAGCGGTTCTAGGCGCTACAGTCTGGAACCGCGCGACTGCTCCGGTCGCACGTTCGAATCCTGCCTCGGGTATGGATGTGTGTGATGTCCTTAGGTTAGTTCGGTTTAAGTAGTTGTAAGTTCTAGGGGGCTGATGACCTCAGAAGTTAAGCCCCATAGTGCTCAGAGCCATTTGAACCACTTGAACCTGATTCTTGCGCCCACGCTGACAGCTGTTCATTGGCGATGACTCTGGAGCCGGCACGCCAGTACAGCAACGGCGTCCACTGAGTGCTGAGAGGTGGCCCTTTTAGATGAGTCACGTTTTATGCTCTATTGGACAGAGAGCCGTTGTGGGTTGGGACGTGAAATAATCTGCGATAGACTCCGGAACGGAGGAGGGAGTGTTATGGTCTGGGAAATGTTTTCGTGGCCTTCCCTGAGTGATCTCGTCACTCTGGAAGGCACAGTAAATCAACACAAGTATGCATCTATCCTTGACAACCATGTCCTCCCTTGCACGCAGTATGCAGTTTGCTTTTAGAGTCCTGCATGACCGAGTAAGCGAACACAAAATACGAGGTGGGGCGAGCACACCCTAACTGGATAGGCTACCCGCACTAGTTCTTGTGACCGAGCATAGAAGCCGTGACCGAATACGTAGCACATAACTTCAAACACATTACACGTGTTATTATCCGTGTGACACTGCAGCCAATACGGGCTTCTAATTTGTGGTGTGTCTCTCTCTGTAATCATGCAGCGCGAGGAAGCCAGTGTAGTAAGACGTAAGATTGAAACCAATGTTTACACATTAAAGAAACGGGAAGGTCTAAAAAGCCAAGTATGGAGTACATTTCTGTTGGTTGCAGATGAAAACATTGCGTCTACTGGGTACGTATCGTGCATAAATTGCTCCACTGTATTGTTTTTCCAGTCTGGAACCACTCATTTAAAGAAACACAGTTGCAAGAAACCTCACAAACATCGTTTCTTTGGCCGTCCTTCCGTTATCTTAATATGCTTGAAATAAGTGAAAAGCAGGAAATTCTTAACAATGTGCGACAAATGTGTGCTACGTACGTAGGTACAACATTCAATCATTAACATAATCGTTTTTGCATAGTTAGTGGAAAGTGTACTATAGAGAAACGGGAATGTTGTGACTCGTATAATATTTCATTAACGTAAAACATCTCGTTTTTATGGGAACGGGGGTCGGGTTGTTTGGGGGGAGAGACCAAACAGCGAGGTCATCGGTCTCTTACGGGAATGTTTCGATGATTTCCATATCAGTTCTGTATTACTTGTCTCTTTTGTTTATTATCATAGATCCTTCAAGTACTGTGTCATCACCACCCAGAAAGAGAGCTCGTTTCAAGGAATGGAGGAACAACAGATCATCCGCAGCAGATGAAGTAGATCTGTACATTTTAATGCACCCCGGAGCTGATGATGACATCTTAAAGTGGTGAAGCAGACATGAAACAGATCTGCCAGGTTTGGCTGCAGTTGCAAGACGTATTTTATGTATCCCAGCAACAAGCGCACCTAGTGAAAGGTGCTTTAGTAAAGCCGGTATGTTACTAACAAATTGCCGCAGCCAATTAAATCCGGAACGCGTTAGTGATTTCCTGCCGATCAACAATAACTATAATTTTGTTTATGTTGCAAACAATTGAAACGTATGACAAGTTACGTCTGTAAATGTTTAATGTTCTTTGTATGCTTTCTTTATGAAGATGGTTGTCTTCTAGATAACAGGAAAAGCACTTATTTAATGTTTCCTATAAATGAAACGAAAAATATCTCTTGTTTGGAAATGAGACTCGTCTTCTGTCCGCGATTGTATTGAAATATCATTTTACTTTCCAGGTGCTTTATGAATTTAGCTGTGTCACGTACCCGTTCTTGGAAATGTTACTTTCGTATTAAAAGAGAGAGAGAGAGAGAGAGAGGGAGAGAGAGAGAGAGAGAGAGAGGCGCTGGATTTGTACGGTACAGAGCAGCGAGCCGGGGCGAAGCGAGGTGAGATGTCAGCGGTGACCGGTCATGCTCGGTTATCCGCGTGTCCGGAATCCGGACAACAGGCATGGGGCGAGTACGTGACCGAGCCGAGTCGTGTGGGGCCGGACACGAGTGGCTCGGTCCCCCCGTCAACAGGCGAGCCGTGACCGGTCAAACACTCAGCGTTGCAGCACTCAATTTGCTTTCCCTCGGCACGATGGTATCTGCCCGTGGGAAAATGCAGCGCGTCACACACCATACAGTGTACTTGTGTGGTTCGAAAAGAAGCAGGCTGATGTTACTATACTCCCCTGTCCACCAAACTCACTGGATTCAAACCCAATCGAGAACTTGTGGGACCACTTCGATCAGACTGTTAGCGCCAAGGATCCTCAGTCAAGTGACGTAGCACAGCTGACTACAGTGCCAGAGTCGGTACGGCTCAGACTGCTGTCAGACCTTCCACAGCCTCAGTGACTCTCTTTCTGCATGCCTTGCGCTGTGACAGGTGGTCGCCTTAATGTGAATGATGAGTGTAGTTTTTTAGCTTAGGTTTTTGTTACGAAGTAAATATTCCAGAAGTCGAAAGGAGAACAGCTGCCAACATGAGTAACGTAGAAGTAAATATCCTCGGAGTAGTGAAGCAACTTAAATCACTTAATAAAAGCAAGTCTTCTGGTACAAAATGTATACCAATTAGGTTCCTTTCGGAGTATGCTGATGCATTAGCTCTGTACTTAACAATCATACACAACCGTTCGCTCGACGAAAGATCCGTACCCGAAGACAGGAAAGTTGCACAGGTCACACCAATATTCAAGAAAGATAGTAGGAGTAAGCCACTAAATTACAGGCCCATATCGTTTACGTCGATACGCAGCAGGATTTTAGGACATTATGAATTACCTCGAAGGAAATTGTCTATTGACACACTGTGTCAATTGTCTATTAACGCACTATGGGACTTAACTTCTGAGGTCGTCAGTCCTCTAGAACTTAGAACTACTTAAACCAAACTAACCTAAGGACATCACACGCATCCATGCCCGAGGCAGATTCGAATCTGCGACCGAGGCGGTCGCGCGGTTCCAGACTGTAGCGCCTAGAACCGCTCGGCCACTCTCGCCGGCTATTGACACACAGTCAACATGGGTTTAGAAAACATCGTTCCTGTGAAACACTACTAGCTCTTTATTCACATGAAGTGTTGAGTGCTATAGACAAGGGATTTCAGATCGATTCCGTATTCCTGGATTTCCGGAAGGCATTTGACACTGTACCACACAAGCGACTCGTAGTGAAATGGCGTGCTTATGGAATATCGTCTCAGTTATGTGACTGGATTTGTGATTTCCCGTCAGAGAGGTCACAGTTCGTAGTAACTGACGGAAAGTCATCGAGTAAAGCAGAAGTGATTTCTGGCGTTCCCCAAGGTAGTGTTATAGGCCCTTTGATGTTCCTTATCTATATAAAGGATTTGGCAGACAATCTAAGCAGCCGTCTTTGGTTGTTTGCAGATGACGCTGTCGTTTATCGACTAGTAAAGTAATCAGAAGATCAAAACAAACTGCAAAACGATTTAGAAAAGATATCTGCATGGTGCGAAAAGTTGCAGTTGACCCTAATAACGAAAAGTGTGAGGACATCCACACGAGTGCTGAAAGGAACTCGTTAAACTCGGTTACAGGATAAATCAGTCTAATCTAAAGGCCGCAAATTCAACTAACTACCTAGGTATTACGATTACGAACAACTTAAATTGGAAGGAACAAATAGAAAATGTTGTTGGGGAAGGCTAACCAAAGACTGCGTTTTATTGGCAGGACACTTAGAAAATGTAACGGACCTACTAAGGAGACTGACTACACTACGCTTGCCCGTCCTCTTTTGGAATACTATTGCGCGGTGTGGGATCTTTACCACATAGGACTGACGGAGTACATCGAAAAATTTCAAAGAAAAGCAGCACGTTTTGTATTATCGCGAAATATGGGTGTGTCACAGAAATGATCCTGGATTTCGGCTGGACATTGTTGTAGGTTGGCAGGAGAGCCAACACCGGGTACTAGAGGAAGCCGAAAGGCACGCGTTTTAGCTCACGCAGGCTGGCGTGAGGTCTGGAACAGGTCAAGGAAATTAGACTTTAGAAAAACGGACGTAGCAGGTGGAATACTTAACTTTAATCCATTAATGATGAGCGTCGCTCTTGACTGTACATGACTCAGTATCAATAGTAACTGGTAATGGCGCCTTGCTAGGTCGTAGCAAATGACGTAGCTGAAGGCTATGCTAACTATCGTCTCGGCAAATGAGAGCGTATTTTGTCAGTGAACCCTCGCTAGCAAAGTCGGCTGTACAACTGGGCGAGTGCTAGGAAGTCTCTCTAGACCTGCCGTGTGGCGGCGCTCGGTCTGCAATCACTGATAGTGGCGACACGCGGGTCCGACGTATACTAACGGACCGCGGCCGATCTAAAGGCTACCACCTAGCAAGTGTGGTGTCTGGCGGTGACACCACAGACATCATTAAAAGAATGGCGGTCTTCGTTGCGACGGAATCTTCTCACGAAATTCCAATCACCAACTTTCTCCTTTGAATGCGAAAATAGTATTTTGACACCGTCCTGCATAGGGAGGAACGATCACCACGATAAAATAAGGGAAATCACAGCTCGTACGGAAAGATATAGGTATTTATTCTTTCCGCGCGCTATGCGAGATTGGAATAGAAGAGAATTGTGAAAGTGGTTCGATGAACCCTCTGCTAGGCACTTAATTGTGATTTGCGGAGTATCCATGCAGCTGTAGATGTACTGAGGAATATATAAATCAATGGCACCATAATGGAATTTAAACAATTTTTTGATAATTTTAAAAACTATAATAAACTATCTCAGCCCTTAGGGTTGTAAGTTTACAGTTAATATTTAATGACAGTTAAATAAAATATTTCTGTAAAACTTATTCCTCAAGCCATCAACAGACAGTCTTAGCATTAAGGTAGGTAGATACAAATAGCCTCAATAAACGATTTAAATCTGGACAAGTGGAACAACAGAAACATTTTCTTCAAAAATGAAATATTATTTGCATGACACAAAGTGATATTATGTTAAAACATTAATTACTAAAAATCCGGACTTTAAAAAGAACCTTCATATTAAGGGAAAATTTTGCAAGTGAGACACTGCCGTAGGAAACTTATACAATAAGGCTCACTAGCAATCAGAGTGAAATAAGTATAACTGACTGAATTTAAAGCTCACAACAACCTGGCAACATGACGCCTACATATAGAGGCTGGCACTAAAACAATAACCTTTAGGCGAAAAAGAGAAAGGCTGATAAGATTCAACTCAATCTCTACACAGCCGACATAAGCTAACTTGTGCACCACTGTGCGGCGCTGCCCCAGACAACGGCCGTCACAGCAAACACCGCGCTGTCACACCAACAGGAGTCCCGCTCGCGACAAATACGCTACAATCCGCAGGAGCCCAAAGGTTGCATAAGCCTCACCTCTATAATTGATTGTATTTAGAAAAACCTCTTAGCCACCAAGATATGCATCAAAGTCTTAAGCTTGCACAGTAGGATCTAAAACATTTCAAATACGTATTAACAATGGCTTCTAAAATCACAAAATTTCATTTTAAGAAGAACACATATCTATATAAAATAATACACTCCTGGAAATGGAAAAAAGAACACATTGACACCGGTGTGTCAGACCCACCATACTTGCTCCGGACACTGAGAGAGGGCTGTACAAGCAATGATCACACGCACGGCACAGCGGACACACCAGGAACCGCGGTGTTGGCCGTCGAATGGCGCTAGCTGCGCAGCATTTGTGCACCGCCGCCGTCAGTGTCAGCCAGTTTGCCGTGGAATACGGAGCTCCATCGCAGTCTTTAACACTGGTAGCATGCCGCGACAGCGTGGACGTGAACCGTATGTGCAGTTGACGGACTTTGAGCGAGGGCGTATAGTGGGCATGCGGGAGGCCGGGTGGACGTACCGCCGAATTGCTCAACACGTGGGGCGTGAGGTCTCCACAGTACATCGATGTTGTCGCCAGTGGTCGGCGGAAGGTGCACGTGCCCGTCGACCTGGGACCGGACCGCAGCGACGCACGGATGCACGCCAAGACCGTAGGATCCTACGCAGTGCCGTAGGGGACCGCACCGCCACTTCCCAGCAAATTAGGGACACTGTTGCTCCTGGGGTATCGGCGATGACCATTCGCAACCGTCTCCATCAAGCTGGGCTACGGTCCCGCACACCGTCAGGCCGTCTTCCGCTCACGCCCCAACATCGTGCAGCCCGCCTCCAGTGGTGTCGCGACAGGCGTGAATGGAGGGACGAATGGAGACGTGTCGTCTTCAGCGATGAGAGTCGCTTCTGCCTTGGTGCCAATGATGGTCGTATGCGTGTTTGGTGCCGTGCAGGTGAGCGCCACAATCAGGACTGCATACGACCGAGGCACACAGGGCCAACACCCGGCATCATGGTGTGGGGAGCGATCTCCTACACTGGCCGTACACCACTGGTGATCGTCGAGGGGACACTGAATAGTGCACAGTACATCCAAACCGTCATCGAACCCATCGTTCTACCATTCCTAGACCGGCAAGGGAACTTGCTGTTCCAACAGGACAATGCACGTCCGCATGTATCCCGTGCCACCCAACGTGCTCTAGAAGGTGTAAGTCAACTACCCTGGCCAGCAAGATCTCCGGATCTGTCCCCCATTGAGCATGTTTGGGACTGGATGAAGCGTCGTCTCACGCGGTCTGCACGTCCAGCACGAACGCTGGTCCAACTGAGGCGCCAGGTGGAAATGGCATGGCAAGCCGTTCCACAGGACTACATCCAGCATCTCTACGATCGTCTCCATGGGAGAATAGCAGCCTGCATTGCTGCGAAAGGTGGATATACACTGTACTAGTGCCGACATTGTGCATGCTCTGTTGCCTGTGTCTATGTGCCTGTGGTTCTGTCAGTGTGATCATGTGATGTATCTGACCCCAGGAATGTGTCAATAAAGTTTCCCCTTCCTGGGACAATGAATTCACGGTGTTCTTATTTCAATTTCCAGGAGTGTATTTAGCAAAACCTCTTAGACACCAAGAAATGCCTCAAAGTCTTAAGCTTGCACAATAGGATCTAAAACATTTCAAATACTTATTAACAATGGCTTCTAAAATCACAAAATTTCATTTTAAGAAGAACACATATCTATATAAAATAATAAATGGGATGCAACAAACTTTAAAACTAAAGCTAACTACTAATTAATTTTTCTTCCCAGTTTACGCCACAGCTTGATCCCTAAAACCTCATAATTCCCAAAATCACATAAAGTAAACTAGATATACGCCAATGCAGTCTGAATAAAGCGTATGTTAACTGTTTTACCAAATTAAATTCCAACAAATCTCAGAGAGCCATGCAAGGCAGGAACCGCCTGAGCAGATACAGTAGGTAAATAAATAATAACGGGCGCTACATAAGAAGTGCTGTCCAGTCCAAACACTTAAAATTTCGATCAAGAACGGACGGCCAAATCCGAAATTATGGCAGTCCAATACAGACGGAGAAAGCTCACAACACCAATAAAGACGACGATTCCTCCAGGTCACACACTGGCTCTCTCGGCGCGCAGGGCTTGTCTTCCAAAGAGCTAACCATCGCCAGGCAGCGTCGTACTCCAGGACTCGGTTCTCAGTAACGCCCGGCGCGCGATCAGGGATTGTTTTGTCGCGCTGTGACGGCAACGATAAGTCCAGAGACACTACAATGCAACTACACCACCTGTCGAGATGCCAGTAAATCAGACAAGTAAACGAACCAAAGATTCGACTCGAACCGGCACTGCTCACTTGGGTTTTAATAAATCTGTTGTACGCGATCTCATCGATTTCTTTTTTTTTTTAATATGGGCAATAATGAAACGGAGCTGTAATTCTTTATTAATATCTTCTCTCCTCTTTAATGAAGAGTCTTAACAACAGCATGTCATTGTCCAACTGGGGAAAAAGTCACTTCGAAAAGAAGAACTAACTTAATATGTTTCGGAAGCTAATGACAACTGATTACTTTACTATTGATTTCATCGTAACAACATGATCATTTATTTTTAAAAGAGTTGACAACGTTCAAAGTTTGTTTTAGAGACTACAGCTTATATGAACAGTATTAAACTTGAAACTTCCTGACAGATTAAAACCGTGTGCCGGACCGAGTCTCGAACTCGGGACCTTTGCCTTTCGCGGGCAAGTGCTCTACTGCAGAAGAGATTCTGTTAAGTTTGGAAGGTAGGAGACGAGGTACTGGCAGAATTGAAACTGTGGGGACGGGTCCTGCGTCGCGCTTGGGTAGCTCAGTTGGCAGAGCACTTGCCCACGAAAGGCAAAGGTCCCGAGTTTGAATCTCGGTCCGGCACACAGTTTTAATCTGCCAGGAAGTTTCATATCAGCGCACACTGCACTGCAGAGTGAAAATCTCATTCTGTATTAAACATACATGAGAAAAGGTAGCCGGCCGAAGTGGCTGAGCGGTTCTAGGCGCTACAGTCTGGAACCGCGCGACCGCTACGGTCGCAGGTTCGAATCCTGCCTCGGGCATGGATGTGTGTGATGTCCTTATGTTAGCTAGGTTTAAGTAGTTCTATGTTCTAGGGGACTGATGACCACAGCAGTTAAGTCCCATGGTGCTCAGAGCCATTTTTGAGAAAAGGTATCACCACAGCTGTATCTTGAGAATGTCATTATTATATCACACAACTAGCTTCGGCGGCACATTACCGCCAGCCTCGGGCCTTGTATACTAAAGAACAATGTCACTATGCCATTATTTGAAATCTAAACAACTACAAAATATAGAGCACATAAAGTACTCGAATGTATTAGTTGAAGTATCCTTAAGATAACATTCTACGAAGTACCGATAGAGCTGATCTAGTCCTGAAATGAATAAGCGTGTAACACATACGTAAACATAGAACAGACCTGAATCACAAATGGTTCAAATGGCTCTGAGCACTATGGGACTTAACCTCTAAGGTCATCAGTCCCCTAGAACTTAGAACTACTTAAACCTAACTAACCTAAGGACATCACACACATCCATGCCCGAGGCAGGATTCGAACCTGCGACCGTAGCGGCCGCGCGGTTCCAGATTGTAGCGCCTTGAACCGCTTGGCCACCACGGCCGACACAGTCACAAAAGACGTGGCTGTCATCATATGTAAAAACAATGGACATACTAACTTTCTATCTTTCCAAACCAAATCTTTAAAACAACACAATGTACCACGCTATAAATTTAACGAGAAGTCTCAAATATCAGGCATGATCCAACAACAAATGTTCATTAATGTTTAAAGACGTGATACAAAGGTGTATACGTGATGTGAGAACCTAACGCTAAAAGTGAAACCAACACGGTACAGACTAACCACAGATCCATTGCAACTGTACATGAACCACATAATTTTGCGACAACCTATCTCCAAGAACTAGAAAAAGCGCTCCTCTCAAAACTGTAGCTATGCACCCTTAAATAATCATATACGCCAGGCCTCAAATATTATCTTCGCAGTTACACCTCCGTTTGATAGACACAAACATCTAACCGCAAGAAACAAAACTATAATAGCCACACCAAGCACTATATTCCTCAATACTAAAATCATCCTAGAAATAAAACCTAGGAACCCGGAAACACATTTAAATATCTACAAGCTAACTACTACAACTTCATTGGCTCAGGGTCGGGTACGGGTACCTAAGACAATCTGATACCCTCTGACCTCTAATCATACAAAATACACTATGTCATCAAAAATATCCCGATACCTGGCTGGAAATAACTTACAAGTTCGTGGCGCCCTCCATCGGTAATGCTAAAATTCAATATGATGTTGGCCCTCCCTTAGCCTTGATGACAGCTTCCAATCTCGCAAGCATACGTTCAGTCATGTGCTGGAAGGTTTCTTGGGGAATGGCAGCCCATTCTTCACGGAGTGCTGCACTGAGGAGAGGTATCGATGTCGGTCGGTGAGGCCTGGCACGAAGTCGGCGTTCTAAAACATCCCAAACGTGTTCTATAGTATTCAGATCAGGACTCTGTGCAGGCTGTTCCTTTACAGGGATGTTACTTTCGTGTAACTACTCTGCCACAGGCCGTGCATTTTGAACAGGTGCTCGATCGTGTTGAAAGATGCAGTCGCCATCCCCGAATTGCTCTTCAAAAATGGGAAGTAAGAAGGTGCTTAAAGCATCAATGTAGGCCTGCGGTGTGATAGTGCCACGCAAAACAACAAGGGGTGCAAGCTCCCTCCACGAAAAACAAGACCACACCATAACACCACCGCCTCCGAATTTTACTGTTGGCACTACACACGCTGGCAGATGACGTTCACCGAACATTCAGCATATCCGCACCCTTCCATCGGATCGCCACATTGCGTAGCTTGATTCGTCACTCCACACAACGTTTTTCCACTGTTCAATCGTCCAGTGTTTACGCTCTTTAAGCCGGCCGGGGTGGCTGAGCGGTTCTAGGCGCTACAGTCTGGAACCGCGCGACCGCTACCATGAAATCCAAGTTTTCTCATCTCCCGCCTAAGTGTTATAGTACTTGCAGTTGATCCTGATGCAGTTTGGAATTCCTGTGTGATGTTCTGGGTAGATTTCTGCCTATATGTCGAGTAAAACTGAAGTGATATCAGGTGTTCCCCAGGGAAGCGTCCTGGGACCTCTGCTGGTCCTGATCTATATAAATGACCTGGGTGACAATCTGAGCAGCTCTCTTAGGTTGATCGCAGATGATGCTGTAATTTACCGTCTAGTAAGGTCATCCGAAGACCGGTATCAGTTGCAAAGCGATTTAGAAAAGATTTCTTTATAGTGTGGCAGGTGGCAGTTGACACTAAATAACGAAAAGTGTGAGGTGATCCACATGAGTTCCAAAAGAAATCCATTGGAATTCGATTACTCGATAAATAGTACAATTCTCAAGGCTGTCAATTCAACTAAGTACCTGGGTGTAAAAATTACGAACAACTTCAGTTGGAAAGACCACATAGATAATATTGTGGGGAAGGCGAGCCAAAGGTTGCGTTTCATTGGCAGGACACTCAGAAGATGCAACAAGTCCACTAAGGAGTCAGCTTACACTACACTCGTTCGTCCTCTGTTACAATATTGCTGCGCGGTGTGGGATCCTTACCAGGTGAGATTGACGGAGGACATCGAAAGGGTGCAAAAAAGGGCAGCTCGATTTGTATTATCACGTAATAGGGGAGAGAGTGTGGCAAATATGATACGCGAGTTGGGATGGAAGTAATTAAAGCAAAGACGTTTTTCGTCACGGCGAGATCTATTTAAGAAATTTCAGTCACCAACTTTCTCTTCCGAATGCGAAAATATTTTGTTGAGCCCAACCTACATAGGTAGAAATGATCATCAAGATAAAATAAGAGAAATCAGAGCTCGAACAAAAAGGTTTAGGTGTTCGTTTTTCCCGCGCGCTGTTCGGGAGTGGAATGGTAGGGAGATAGTATGATTGTGGTTCGATGAACCCTCTGCCAAGCACTTAAATGTGAATTGCAGAGTAATCATGTAGATGTAGATGTATTACACATTACTACCCTCTGTAACTGTCGGCAGTTTCTGTCAGTCAAGAGTTGAGTTAGGCCTGTACGCTTTTGTGCTCTACGTATCCCTTCACGTTTCCACTTCACTATCACATCGGAAACAGTGGACCTAGGGATGTTTAAGAGTGTGGAAACCTCACGTTCAGACGTATGACATAAATGACACCCAATCAACTGACCACGTTCGAAGTCCGTGAGTTCTGCGAAGCGCCCCATTCTGCTCTCTCACGATGTCTAATGACTACTGAGGTCGCTGATATGGAGTACTTGGCAGCAGATGGCATCACAATGCACCTAATATGAACAACGTATGTTTTTGGAGGTGTCCGGATACTTTTGATCACATAGCGTACATAAATATGGAGGCTAGTACATCGTCAGATAAGGTGTAACAACAATAAAAAATGTGGTATAATCCCTTCTAAACCACCCATTACTTATTTCGAAAACTGTATACCACAATATCTGAAACGTCACGTGCATTGACTTACCGATATAATGTATCTGGGGTCAAAGGGAAAATAAGAAATGCAATTTGGACCTTGACCTCCATAATACCAAACCACGGAGTATTACGCCGTAGCAGGTAGAACATGGGAAAACTAACCCATAATAAAAATCTCCGGCCTAAGCAGACTCAAACAACTTGACAGGTTTTCCAGCCCCTTATTCTAGTAACTGCAGTATACTCAGTGTGTTCACATACATCATCAACTGAAGTCTTTCGACCATGCAATAGGATGGGCATCCATAAATTCTATTAAACTTGTTTGGAACGCTTTCTTTGCAAACTATAAGCTGTTTACTAACAAACGAGTAGACTAAGTTGCTGGACAAACTTATTTTTTGTGGAAACTACGTACATTATGATATTCTGATGACTTCTAATAATTTTCCTGTAAGTTTTGTTATGTTTTTTTCAGAAACGCCATGCCCTCCGTTCGATATCGCATGCCAGAAGTCTTTTTAATTTGAAAACCTTCCTCCCCTTGTTTTTATAGCCGATTCTGCCACTTCTATGCTCTTTGTTAAGGGGAAGGTGGGGTGGCTGAATATGGATATGAGCCCTGGATTCAGGAACGTTGTTGTCGAGTTAAGTCTGAAGACTGCTTTGACGCAGCTGTCTACGCTAGTCTACCCTGGAAAGCTACTCCAGCCTGTTTACATTTGAACGTTTACTATCACAATAAAGTTTACTTCGCTCAATCACCACAAAATTATGTAGTGGTTTTTCCAAATTCAGCTGTTTTGTAATTGAAGATTTATTGATGATTCTGTATATGTCCTCCCTGCTTTTACATGTTTTACCTCCAATTCGATTCAGTACCACTTTATTAGTTAATCGATATACTCACATAATCTTCAGCATTCTACTGTAGCACCACTCTTCAAAACTTTTCTTCTTTTCCTGTCTGAACTGTTTAATATCCATGTTTTAGTTCTGTACCTGGCGACGTTCCAGACGCTTACCATTAGAACAGGCTTCCTAACACTTAAACTCATAAACGATCATAGCAAATTCCTCTTTGTTTGAAAGGCTTTTCTTGCTATTGCCGGTTATTTTTACGTCCTCTCTACTTCGTTCAACGTATTTTGCTAACCAAATAAAAACTAGTCTACTACTTTCAGCGTATCATTTCCTAATCCAATTCCCTCAGCCTCACCTTATTCAGTTTGACTGCAATCCATTACTTTTTCTTCACTTTTATTGATATTCGTCTTATAACCTCTTTTCAAGACACTAACCATTTTGTTCAAGTTCTCTTCCATGTCCTTTGTTGTCTCTTGCAAGCTGCAATGTCCTCGGCACACCTTAAATATTACATTTCTTCTCTAAGGATTTTAATTCCATTTACAGCGCTATCCTTGGATTCCTTTATTGCTTGCTCAATGTACAGGTTACAATCTAGTCTAACTCCATATTCAGCTATTGCTCCCTTCTATGCTCTCCGACTAACAACAGCAGCCAGAATTCTATACACGTTGTAAAAAACTTTTCGCCCTCTGCACTGCATTGCTGCCACTTTCAGAAAGTGTACTCCGGTTAACAATGTCAAAGGTTTCTCTAAATCTACGAGTGCTATAAACATATTTCTCCCTTTCTTTAGTCTATCTTCCTTGCCACGTTGCAAGGTCAGCATTGCTCTACGTGTTCATTAGATTTCTCCGGAACTCAAACTGATCTTCTCCGAGGTCGACTTGTATCACTTATATCACTCTACTGTAAAAAATTCGCATCAATATTTTGCACACATAACTTATGAAACTCACTTTTCCATCATATTCACAACTGTCAGCTTCTGCCTTCTTTGGAATTGGAATTATCACATTATTCTTGAAGTCTGAAGGTTTTTCACTTGTTTCATATGTCTTGCATAGCAAGCGGAATAGTCTTGTCATTGTATGTTCTCCCAAAGATATCCACAATTCCAAGTGAATTTCGTCTAATCGAGGTGCCTTGTTTAGACTTAGGTGTTTCGTGCTCTCTCAATTTATTCTGGCAGTATCATCGGTCTCTTCTTCATGTACTTCCTCTCTCCGTTAAGAAAGTTGCGATAGTGAAAACCATCACAGAATGAAACAAAAATAACTCCGAACTTTCGATAAATGTTTTCGAGAGGTGTTCTTTGGTTATCAGGCCGATACTAGAACTAGGAATCCCCCATAAATATTCCGAAATGAGGTACCCTCAGGCCCACTCTAAGTCTTCCGAGATATTTTGCGGTTTTTTCCTTAGGCTCACTTGTTCTGTGAAAGAGAAAGCGAATAATGTGGCACTATACTAGCCAGAGAACCCACCCCCGACGTGTCCATAAAGTAATGATATGCTCTGTACTATTACAGGTGACTAACATACTTCTGTTTGCTTGGTACTAAAGGATGTTGTGTCCAATTTGGCATTCTGTCAAATAGTGCAGTTCAAGACACGTTCATGGCTTGTCAAGAATAAACTAAATCTAAATCACAGCAAGACCCAGTTTTTACAGTTTCTAACACACAATTCAACAAAACTTGACATTTTAATTTCACTGAATGGACATATGGATAGTGAAACCGAACAGTTTAAATTTCTAGGTATTAGACAGTAAACTGTCGTGGAAAGCTCATGTTCAGGATCTTGTTCAAACACTTAGTGCTGACATTTTTACTGTTTGCTTTGTACTAAAGGATGTTGTGTCCAATTTGGCATTGTGTCAAATAGTGCAGTTCAAGACACGTTCATGGCTTGTCGAGAATAAACTAAATCTAAATCACAGCAAGACCCAGTTTTTACAGTTTCTAACACACAATTCAACAAAACTTGACATTTTAATTTCACTGAATGGACATATGGATAGTGAAACCGAACAGTTTAAATTTCTAGGTATTAGACAGTAAACTGTCGTGGAAGGCTCATGTTCAGGATCTTGTTCAAACACTTAGTGCTGACATTTTTACTGTTAGAACGGTATCTGAAGAAGTTATGGTTCGACACGAAAAGTAGTCTACTTTGCTTATTTTCATCCGCTTATGACGTTGTTGTTGTTGTTGTGGTCTTCGGTCCAGAGACTGGTTTGATGCAGCTCTCCTTGCTACTCTATCCTGTGCAATCTTCTTCATCTCCCAGTACCTACTGCAACATACATCCTTCCCGAATCTGTTTAGCGTATTCATCTCTTCGTCTCCCTCTATGATTTTTACCCTCCACGCTGCCCTCCAATACTAAATTGGAGATCCCTTGATGCCTCAGAACATGTCCTACCAACCGGTCCCTTCTTCTAGTCAAGTTGTGCCACAAATTTCTCTTCTCTCCAATTCTATTCAATACCTCCTCATTAGTTATGTGATCTACCCATCTAATCTTCAGCATTCTTCTGTAGCATCACATTGCGAAAGCTTCCATTTTCTTCTTGTCTAAACTATTTATCGTCCACATTTCACTTCCATGCATGGTTACACTCCATATAAATACTTTCAGAAACGACTTACTGACACTTAAATCTGTACTCGATGTTATCAAATTTCTCTTCCTCAGAAACGCTTTGCTTGCCGTATGATATTATATTTTGAGGTAACTCTTCCCATTCTCAAAGGACATTTTTGGCACAGAAATGGGCGGTTCTGGCAATAAGTGGTGTAAGTTCGCGACCTCTTGTTCGAACCCTGTCGTTTTCTTGATATTCTGTCACTGACCTATTTACCGTCCTTTCTTGTTAACAATATCAGTTTATTCCCGTAACAGCTTTTACTCAGTTAATACCAGGCAGAAGTCGAGTCTGCATTTGGACCGCACTTCCATGACTGATGTGCAGAAAGACGTGCAGTACACTGCAGCATCCATTTTCAATATCTACCACAAGAATTAAAAAATCATAGCAGTAATCCACGCGGTTTCAAATCCAAACTGAGGAGTATCCTCATGGGAGTTCCTTGAAAAATTTAGCTGAGTCCTGTGTTATATTGTTGATTTCGTTTACTTAAACTAAGGGTCCGACTTTTCTTGGATTCTAAAACATTTTATTCTGTCTGTTATTACACTACTCACCATTAAAATTGCTACACCACGAACATGACGTGCTGCAGACGCGAAATTTAACCGACAGGAAGAAGATGCTACGATATGCAAATAATTAGCTTTTCAGAGCATTCACACAAGGTTGGCACCGGTGGCGACACCTACAACGTGCTGACATGCGGAAAGTTTCCAACCGGTTTCTCATATACAAACAGCAGTTGACCGGCGTTTCCTGGTGAAACGTTGTTGTGATGCCTCGTGTAAGGAGGAGAAATGCGTACCATCACGTTTCTGACGTTGATAAAGGTCGGATTGTAGCCTATCGCCATTGCGGTTTATCGTATCGTGACATTTCTGGTCGCGTTGGTCGAGATCCAATGACTGTTAGCAGGATATGGAATCGGTGGGTGCAGGAGGGTAATACGGAACGCCGTGCTGGATCCCAACAGCCTCGTATGACTAGCAGTCGAGATGACAGGCATCTTATCCGCATAGCTGTAACCGATCGAACACCCACGTCTCGATCCCTGAGTCAACAGATGGGGACGTTTGCAAGACAACAACCATCTGCACGAACAGTTCGACGACGTTTGGAGCAGCATGGACTATCAGCTCGGAGACCACGGCTGTGGTTACACTTGACGCTGCATCACAGACAGGAGCGCTTGCAATGGTGTACTCAACGACGAACAGGGGTGCACGAATGGCAAAATGTCATTTTTTCGGATGAATCCAGGTTCTGTTTACAGCATCATGATGGTCGCATCCGTGTCTGGCGACATCACGTTGAAAGCACATTGGAAGCGTGTATTCGTCATCGCCATCACCCGGTGTGATGGTATGGGGTGCCGCTGGTTACACGTCTCTGTCACCTCTTGTTCGCAGTGACGGCACTTTGAACAGTGGACGTTACATTTCAGATTTGTTACGACCCGTGGCTCTACCCCTTCATTCGATCCCTACTAAACCCTTCATTTTAGCAGGATAATGCACGATCGCATGTTGCAGGTCCTGCACGGGCCTTTCTGGATATAGAAAATGTTCGACTGCTGCCCTGGCCAGCACATTTTCGAGATCTTTCATCAACTGAAAAAGTCTGGTCAATGGTGGCCGAACAACTGGCTCGTGACAATACGCCAGTCAGTACTCTGGATGAACTGTGGTATCGTGTTGAAGCTGCATGGGCAGCTGTACCTGTACACGCCATCCAAGCTCTGTTTGACTCAATGCCCAGGCGTATCAAGGCCGTTATTACGGCCAGAGGTGGTTTTCTGCGTTCTGATGTCTCAGGATCTATGCACCAAAACTGCCTGAAAATGTAATCACATGTCAGTTCTAGTATAATATATTTGTCCAATGAATACCCGTTTAACATCTGCATTTCTTCTTGGTGTAGCAATTTTAATGGCCAGTAGTGTATATTGTTAGTTTCGTTTACATAAACTTATGGTCCGACTTTTCCTCGATTCAAAAACATTTTATTTTATCTGTTATTACTTTTCTGTTCTTATTTCATGGAATGACGCGTTCCATGACCTTGGAGTTTGGTCCCCACTTTGGTCCTACGGAACCACACGTGTAAAATAAAAAGATAAACAAGCCTCGTTCGTCGACAGGCGTACCTGAGTGTGGAGTACAACCTGCTGACGAGCCTGGAGCGCAGCTCTTTCGCGGAAGTGCCCTCTCTGCGGTACCTGCTGTTGTGCGGCAACAGGCTGGAGTACGTGGCGGGCGACGCATTCGCGGACCTGCCGCTCCTCCGGGAGCTGCACCTCTGCGAGAACAGCCTGGTGCAGCTGGAGCCGGGGCTGTTCTCACCCCTGCCGCAGCTCACCATCCTCTGGCTGGGATCCAACAGTCTCGTCGACTTGCCGCTAGACGCCTTTGTAAACGGGTAAGCCACAATAACGATGAGCGTCCTATTCGTGCTCTTCGTAGGTGTAGCGCGAGAAAGAACCAACACATTGTTTTGAAATTCCGATAGCTTCCCTCACTGGGAAGCAAGATAACATGCTTTCGTTCGTACGTAAGCACACTGCGCAAAACATAATCACGGCGTAAGACATCACGCTCATGTCGTGTAATACCGTCTCGAGCCTTGGTAATACTCTCGACGCTGCGTACCTTCCGAGATGGCGCAGTGGTTAGCACACTGGACTCGTATTCTGGAGGACGACGCTTCAAACCCGCGTCCGGCCATCCAGATTTAAGTTTTCTGTCATTTCCCGGAATTGTTCCACGCAAATGCCCGGATGATTCCTTTAGCAATTGTACGGTACCCAGGAGACAAAGTGTCTAAAGTTGAAGGACTTGAGGCATTTTACGATAGAGACATCATTGACTATCGTACATACCATATTGCTGAAGTGTTTAACAGAGATATGGGCACTAAAGTTGGTGAATATGAGTCTGTATGAGTGTGGGCATAGGGTCTGGCAATTGTAGCGATGTTCAAATTGTAGGTGATTTGACTCACTATAATAGAAATTAATAAAGTTCCTGTCCTTTCCTTATCTCCTTTCTTCAATGTCTTTCCCCATCCTTGACACAATCCGAGCTCGTGCTCCGTCGCTTAATGACCTCGACGTCGACGGGACGTTGAATCCAATATTATTTCCTTCCTTCCTTCGATTCTGCGTGAAAGATAGTCACCAATTTTCTTCTGATATGCTATATTCAGCTGAAATCCGTTGACGATTCGAAACCGTAGCGTTACCAAACTGCGGGGATATAGACTGCTACGTTTCACTCGCTGTTGCAAAGAGTGCCAGACAGATTCTGTGTGAAATGCTACTATGCAGATTGCGACTTAAAATAAAATACGCGAAAGGACTGAGCCGGGGTTTTAAGAACATATCATTCACCATTTGCCAAAATTTATTACCATTAAAGAAGCACTGTATATATACTAAGAGAGACAATTTCTGATATCAGCAACATTCACTTTAACAGAAGTTATAAAGCGAACAACAGTTTGGATACCAACAACAGTTCTAAAATAAAACAGGGCCTTTTTATCAAATTATAATTTCTTACATACAAGTTCATAAACTGGAAATCTTTAATGTCAAACCACGACCAAATGTTATAATCGTTTAAACTTCAGACTGTATATATTTTAACAAAGGGCACAGATTGCGAAAACGTTCACCGGCTTAAATAAGTTAAATAAATTTTTCCATTACTTTTGACAAGAACGCTACAAACTAGCCCCATTTGGGTGGACTCAATATGTAAACAACCACGAAACTAAGGATCAACGGCCTGAATTGATAATTAGAAAAAAAAAATAAACTGTCTCTATATCTATAGCGAGAAAAAAATTTCGGCGCCGTATCTAACCTTGGAATTCAATGAGTGAAGAAACCAATTTCATGCTTGGTGATGCGGCCTTTGCTCTCTTTTTTCCTTGGTTTGAAAAAAAAAAAGTCGTTCAGTATTAAAGAATTCTACCCCGTCCAAGATCGGTAACATTTACCAACATACGGCCAGAACGGTAACTACTTTAAGCAAGAGGTTTAAGCCATGCAATGCAGATTATATGTTTATATGTTCTTCCTCTTACAAGAGTGGCCGGCCACTGTGGCCGAGCGGTGCTATGCGCATCAGTCTGCAGAAGCGCGACCCCTACGGTCGCCGCTTCGAATCCTGCCTCGGGCATGGATGTTTGTGATGTCCTTAGGAGGTTAGTTAGGTTTAAGTAGTTCTAAGTTCTAGCCCCCCCCCCCCCTCCCCATGAACCATAGACCTTGCCGTTTGTGGGGAGGCTTGAGTGCCTCAACGACACAGATAGACGTACCGTAGGCGCAACCACAACGGAGGGGTATCTGTTGAGAGGCCAGACAAACGTGTGGTTCCTGAAGAGGGGCAGCAGCCTTTTCAGTAGTTGCAGGGCAACATTCTGGATGATTGATCTGGCCTTGTAACACTAACCAAAACGACCTTGCTGTGATGGTACTGCGAACGGCTGAAAACAAGGGGAAACTACAGCTGTAATTTTTCCCGAGCACATGCAGCTTTACTGTATGGTTAAATGATGATGGTGTCCTCTTGGGTAAAATATTCCGGAGGTAAAATAGTCCCCCACTCGGATGTCCGGGAGGGAAATATTCAGGAGGACTTCGTTATCCGGAGAAAAAAAAAAACTGGCGTTCTGCGGATCGGAGCGTGGAATGTCAGATCGCTTAATCGGGCAGCACGTTATAAAATTTAAAAAGGGAAATGGATAGGTTAAAGTTAGATATAGTAGGAATTAGTGACGTTCGGTGGCAGGAGGAACAAGATTGGTTCAAATGGCTCTGAGCACTATGGGACTTAACATCTATGGTCATCAGTCCCCTAGAACTTAGATCTACTTAAACCTAACTAACCTAAGGACATCACACAACACCCAGTCATCACGAGGCAGGGAAAATCCCTGATCCCGCCGGGAATCGAACCCGGGAACCCGGGCGCGGGAAGCGAGAACGCTACCGCACGACCACGAGCTGCGGACTGGAGGAACAAGACTTCTGCTCAGGTGAATACAGGTTATAAATACAAAATCAAATAGGGGTAATGAAGGAGTAGGTTTAATAATGAATAAAAAACTAGCAATGCGGGTAAGCTACTACAAACAGCATAGTGAACGCCTTATTGTGGGCAAGATAGACACGAAGCCCGTGCCTACTACAGTAGTACAAGTTTATATGCCAACTAGCTCTGCAGATGAGAAGAAATTGAAGAAATGTATGATCAGATAAAAAAATTATTCAGATAGTGAAGGGAGACGAAAATTTAATAGTCATGGGTGACTGGAGTTCGATAGTAGGAAAAGGAAGAGAAGAAAACTTAGTAGGGGAATATGGATTGGGGGTAAGAAATGAAAGAGGAAGCCGCCTGGTAGAATTTTGCACGGAGCATAACTTAATCATAGCTAACACTTGGTTCAAGAATCGTGAAAGAAAGTTGTATACATGGAAGAAGCCTGGAGATACTAGAAGGTATCAGATAGATTCTACAATGGTAAGATAGAAATTTAGGAACCAGGTTTTAAATTGTAAGACATTTCCAGGGGCAGATGTGGACTCTGACCACAATCTATTGGTTATGACCTGTAGATTAAAACTAAAGAAACTGCAAAAAAGTGATAATTTAAGGAGATGGGACCTTGATAAACTAACTAAACCAGAGGTTGTACAGAGTTTCAGGGAGAGCATAAGGGAAAAATTGACAGGAATGAAAGAAAGGAATATAGTAAAAGAAGAATGGATAGCTTTGAGGGATGAAATAGTGAAGGCAGCAGAGGATCAATTAGGTAAAAAGACGTGGGCTAGTAGAAATTCTTGGGTAACGGAAGAAATATTGAATTTAATAGATGAAAGAAGAAAATACAAAAATACAGTAAATGAAGCAGGCAAAAAGGAATACAAACGTTTCAAAAATGAGATCGACAAGAAGCGCAAAATTTACCAGGGATGGCTAGAGGACAAATGTAAGGTTGTAGAGGCTTATCTCACTAAGGGTAAGATAGATACTGCCTACAGGAAAATTAGAGACCTTTGGAGAAAAGAGAACCACTTGTATGAATATCAAGAGCTCAGATGAAAAACCAAGTTCTAAGCAAAGAAGGGAAAGCAGAAAGGTGGAAGGAGTATATAGAGGGTCTATACAAGGGCGATGTACTTGAGGACAATATTATGAAAATGGAAGAGGATGCAGATGAAGAAGAAATGGAAGCTACGATACTGCGTGAAGAGTTTGACAGAGCACTGAAAGACCTGATTCGAAACAAGGTCCCGGGAGTAAACAACATTCGACTGGAACTACTGACGGCCTTGGGAGAGCCAGCCCTGAGAAAACTCTACCATCTGGTGAGCAAGATGTATGAGACAGGCGAAATACCCTCAGACTTGAAGAAGAATATAATAATTCCAATCTCAAAGAAAGCAGGTGTTGACAGATGCGAAAATTATCGAACAATCAGTTTAATAAGTCACAGCTGCAAAAATACTAAAGCGAATTCTTTACTGACGAATGGAAAAACTGGTAGATGCCGACCTCGGGGAAGATCAGTCTGGATTCCGTAGAAATGTTGGAACACGTGAGGCAATACTTACCCTACGACTTAGTTTAGAAAATAGATTAAGGAAAGGCAAACATACATTTCTAGCATTTGTTGACTTAGAGAAAGATTTTGACAATGTTGACTGGAATACGCTCTTTCAAATTCTAAAGGTGGCAGGGGTAAAATACAGGGAGGGAAAGGCTATTTACAATTTCTACAGAAACCAGATGGCAGTTATAAGAGTCGAGGGGAATGAAAGGGAAGCAGCGGTTGGGAAGGGAGTGAGACAGGGTTGTAGCCTGTCCCCGATGTTATTCAATCTGTATATTGAGCAAGTAGTAAAGGAAACAAAAGAAAAATTCGGAGTAGGTAATAAAGTCCATGGAGAAGAAATAAAAATGAGGTTCGCTGATGACATTGTAATTCTGTCAGAGACAGCAAAGGACTTGGAAGAGCAGTTGAATGGAATGGATAGCGTCTTGAAAGGATGATATAAGATGAATATCAACAAAAGCAAAAGGAGGACAATGGAATGTAGTCGAATTAAGTCGAGTGATGCTGAGGGAATTAGGTTAGAAAATGAGACACTTAAAGTACTAAAGGAGTTTTGCTATTTTGGGAGCAAAATAACTGATGATGGTCGATATAGAGAGGATATGAAATGTAGACTGGCAATGGCGAGGAAACCGTTTCTGACGAAGAGAAATTTGTTAACATCGAGTATAGATTTAGATGTGAGGAAGTCGTTTCTGAAAGTATTTGTATGGATGGTTCAAATGGCTCTGAGCACTATGGGACTTAACTTCTGAGGTCATCAGTCCCCTAGAACTTAGAACTACTTAAACCTAACTAACCTAAGGACAACACACACATCCATGCCCGAATCAGGATTCGAACCCGCTGCGAACTCATACGGAGGAGGCGGGCAATTTGTAAGAGGAAAGGGCTCACCACGGCATTAAGGCCGTTTCACACTGGGACACTAGTGACGGTCACCGACGACCGTCACCGACAGAGACACATTCGTTTGAACTGGAGCATTCACACCGGGACACTACACCGCCTCACCGAGCCACTGTGAGGCAGCAGTGACTCAGCTTCGCCACATGTGACGGACCAGGTCACTGTGTCCACAGCAGTCACCGCCGGACGTACATCACTTTGGATTGGAGTGTTAGCACTGGAACACAGACCACAGACCACAGACCACAGGCACAGCGCTGCAGATTTGCCAACAGACAGGCAGTCATTTCTGAGACAGTGCCGCGAAACATTCATTATACCGGGCCAAATATCTCTCGAAATAAGCGTCAAACTAAAAAAACTACAGAGAACAAAACTTGTCTAGCATGAAGGGGAAAACCAGATGGCGCTATGGTTGGCCCGCTATATGGCACTGCCATAGGTCAAACGGATATCAACTGCGTTTTGTTAAATAGGAACCCCCATTTTTTATTACATATTCGTGGAGTACGTAAAGAAATATGATTGTTTTAGTTGGACCACTTTTTTCGCATTGCGATAGATGGCGCTGTAATAGCCACAAATAGATGGCAATTTTAGACAAACAGTTGGTAATAGGTAGGTTTTTTAAATTTTAAATTAAAATTGAACATTTTATTTCGCTTGTTCCAATGTGATACATGTACCTTTGTGAACTTATCGTTTCTGAGAACGCATGCTGTTACAGCGTGATTACCTGTAAATGCCACATTAATGCAGTAAATGCTCAAAATGATGACCATAAACGTCAATGCATTTGGCAATACATGTAGCGACATTCCTCTCAACAGCGAGTAGTTCGCCTTCTGTAATGTTAGCACATGCATTGACAATGCGCTGACGCATGTTGTCAGGCGTTCTCGGTGGATCACGATAGCAAATATCCCTCAACTTTCCCCACAGAAAGAAATCCGGAGACGTCAGATCAGGTGAACGTGCGGGCCATGGTATGGTGCTTCGACGACCAATCCACCTGTCATGAAATATGCTATTCAGTACCGCTTCAACCGCACGAGAGCTATGTGCCGGACATCGATCATGTTGGAAGTACATCGCCATTCTGTCACGTAGTAACATCGGTAGAACATTACGTAGGAAATCAGCATACATTGCGCCATTTAGATCGCCATCGATAAAATGGGGGCCAATTATCCTTCCTCCCATAATGCTGCACCATACATTAACCCGCCAAGGTCGCTGATGTTCCACTTGTCGCAGCCATGCTGGATTTTCCGTTGCCCAATAGTCTATATTATGCCGGTTTACGTTACCGCTGTTGGTGAATGACGCTTCGTCGCTAAATAGAACGCGTGCAAAAAATCTGTCATCGTCCCTTAATTTATCTTGTGCCCAGTGGTAGAACTGTACACGACGTTCAAAGTCGTCGCCATGCAATTACTGGTGCATAGAAATATGGTACGGGTGCAATCGATGTTGATGTAGCATTCTCATCACCGACGTTTTTGAGATTCCGATTCTCGCACAATTTGTCTGCTACTGATCTGTGGATTAGCCGCGACAGCAGCTAAAACACCTACCGGGGCGTCATCATTTGTTGCACGTAGTGGTTGACGTTTCTCATGTGGCTGAACACTTCCTGTTTCCTTCAATAACGTAACTATCCGGCCAACGGTCCGGACACTTGGATTCCATTTTAGCAAGGGTAATGTATCACGAAGCAAATACCGTCCGCACTGGCGGAATGTTACGTGACACCACGTACTTATACCTTTGTGACTATTACAGCGCCATCTATCACGAACGGAAAAAAGTGGTCCAACTAAAACATTCATATTTCTTTACGTACTCCACGAATATGTAATAAAAAATGGGTACGTACTCCACGAATATGTAATAAAAAATGGGGGTTCCTATTTAACAAAACGCAGTTGATATCCGTTTCACCTATGGCAGCGCCATCTGGCGGGCCAACCATAGCGCCATCTCGTTTTCCCCTTCAAGCTAAACGAGTTTCGTTGTTTGTAGTTTTTTCGTTTGAAGCTTATTTCAAGAGATATTTGGCCTGGTCAGTATCAATGGACCACCCTGTATATTATACTGTACACATTGTACCCATGAGTTTAGATTTCATTGACATGGATGATTTTATAAGTGAAGTAGAAAGTCGTCCCGCTATTTGGGACGTCAAAAGCGATGACTATAGCAAGAAAGTGGTGGCTAGGAGGGTAGTAACCTTCAAGCACATTTGCATCCCTGGCACCCTTTTCTTCTGCGTCTTAAGGCGATCGGCCTTATGGTCCTAAAAACAGATTTAAAATATTATTCTTAATTACAATTATTTACGCATATGTGGCTGCTACAATAATAAATTTCATTAATTTATTGTAATATTATTGAGGTACAAGTTCCTGACACACTATAATTTTAATTGAAAGTTCCAATCAGTTCGGTGACTACAATAATGTGACTTCTTACAGTTAACATACTAATAACTGCACAATGCACATCACAAATACAATGCCAGATGAACAATGTGGCCTAACCACATTAATGTTCACGTAACATTTCTAGCAATGACATTTTTTGCTGCGGCCAAGATACTTCACATTCAGGGCTAACGAAGCAGTTTGCAAAGTCATCTCTGATACTGTTCGGAATATTTCCTCCACGGACTAAACGAGATGACATGTCCTGCAATCCCTGAATAGTTAACGTACCCTCAAACGACATAAAGAGTATAAAACAATCCTTTCTCCAGCCGATCATTTAGCAGTGTATGTACGTGTAATAACCGTTTTCTCTTCATTCTCGTGCTCCTCCTCCTTCTCCTTAGAGGTACCAACAAAAATTCCTCCTCGCTCTAGTCCATTTCACTAACTGGCTCTGAGCACAACCTGAGGTCATAAGTCCGCTAGAACTTAGAACTACGTAAACCTAACTAACCTAAGGACATCATACACATCCATGCCCGAGGCAGGATTCGAACCTGCGACTATACCGGGCGCCGTTCCAGACTGAAGCGCCTAGAACCGCTAGGACACAGCGGCCGCATTTCATTAACTAATCAATTGGCAATACCTGCGGTGTCGGACACCAGTGATCCAGGAGTGTTCACCACAATTACCGGTGACCATCACTGGCGACCGTCACCAGTGTCCCAGCGTGAAACGGGCCTAAGATCATGCGATTTATCGCGACAGTTGCAGTGCGGTAGTGTATCTCAGTGTGCGTCAAACTAGTAACGTGTACTTGCAGCCCTATGAACGCGGCTGTTGTCATGGAAGCTGGACGTGTCTAAATCGTATTCATCGTGATATGTAGAAAGAAGGGCAACACTTGGTCTCCGAAAATTTTGAAATAAAAATCCTGATTAATCTTGAAGATAAGCTGAATAAATGGGCCTAATTAAAGCACAAAAAACATAACAAAATCACATGTGGCCTGAACTACACCCTCCACACACTGCTGGTCAATCGCCTCACTCCGTCGTTGGTGCTCTTGAAGCATTGAATCATTTGTGAAATTGCAAAATTGTGAATGTTCGGACCGTACAATGTGCTTCCAGTCAGCTACTGTCACGTTGTGGGTTGTGTAGACTATTCGAAGACCCGCAGGCATATGTGCCCATGCCAGCAATGATTCAATGATTTTTCACGAGGTATCCGACTCCAGATGTCCACTGCATACGTTTTCCTTCACAATATTCACTCAGAAACTGGTTGAAATTCACTTGTATTCACTGACAGCATGAATTTCTATAATATTCGAAACACTGTCAATGACAAGTCTTCTCTGGTGCCTGCCAGTTAAGGTCGTTTTACAACCGATGTTCTTAAGCCGTGTTACATGGCTCCAAGTGACGAAATATTCCTTGTAGACACATTCAACAGTCCGTACTTCATTTACCGTCTAGTCTTGGGCACGACCAAACATGATAGGTTCTTTCGACCATTCCGTCACGTCTTCAGGTTGCGCCATCTTAATGGGACGTTTCCAAACAACTGACTAGAAATTACACTTAACTGTCACGACTTTCGCCAACAGTGGCGGATAACATGATCATTTGGTACAGCTTATTCGCCATCTACAGCACTCCAACTCGACCGATGTGCTCTCTTAAGTAATTGACAAACATCTTTTCTACTGAGCTTATGAAAATAAACTCAGGAACAGCTGAGAGAAGTATCATCATGTTTTAACGTCCCGTCGACGACAAGGTCGTTAAGGGAGGAGCACAACTTCGGATTTTGGAAGGCCAGACAGGGATGTAGATTTTCACCCACACCGTCACTATATATATAAAGGGTGAGAGATAGAAATAAAGCAAATGTCATATGTGCTATGAAGATTCACTTTTATGAGATTTGATGATGGCATTGATATGATCAGTGAAAGTGGCAGAGATTTGCACCTCCCTCTAACATAATGAGAAATCTTATAAGCACACACTATGGTTCAAATGGCTCTAAGCACTACGGGACTTAACATCTGAGGTCATCAGTCCCCTAGACTTAGAACTACGTAAACCTAACTAACGTAACGACATCACACACATCCATGCCAGAGTCAGGATTCGAACCGGCGGCCGTAGCACCAGCGCGGTACCGGACTGAAGCGCCTAAAACCACTGGGTCACAACGGTCGGCTGAGAATACAAAATTTCAGGCATTAACTCCCACAACGGACAACGACCGAGAGCAGCGGCTTTTGTGTTTAGTAGTCGGTTCCTAGAGGCAAGCAGAAATGTTAGAAATAAGGTCAAAAATAAATGTGGGAAGTACGATGTACATATCAGTTAGAATAGCACGACGAAATTTGGCGTTAATGGGTGATGGTAGCAGACCACAGACGCGAGTACCTTTCTTAATAGCACAACCTCTTCCGGGCTCGTGACCATACCGGTTGGACAATAGACGACTGGAAAACCGTTGCCTAGTCAGATGAGTCCGATTTCAGATGGTAACAGCTGATGGTAGGGTTCGATTGTAGTGCAAACCCCACGAAGCCATGAACCCAAATTGTCAACAAATCACTGTGAAAACTGGTGGTGGTTCCAAAATGGTATGGAATGGACTGGATTCTCTGGTCCAACATTTGTAGCCACTCACAGATCTCATGTTCGCAAACAAATATACAATATTTTGTGGATGACAATGAGCCTTGTCATTGGGCCACAATTGTTCGCGATTTGCACGAAAAACGTTCTGGACAGTTCGAACGAAAGATTTGGTTCCCCAGACCACCCGACATGAATTCCATCGAGCACTTTGTTGTTCTTATTGTGGTCATCAGTCCTGAGACGGGTTTGATGCAGCTCTCCATGCTACTCTATCCTGTGCAAGCTTCTTCATCTCCCAGTACCTCCTGCAACCTACATCCTTCTGAATCTGCTTAGCGTATTCATCTCTTGGTCTCCCTCTACGATTTTTACCCTCCACGCTGCCCTCCAATGCTAAATTTGTGATCCCTTGATGCCTCAGAACATGTCCTACTAACCGGTCCCTTCTTCTTGTCAGATTGTGCCATAAACTCCTCTTCTCCCCAATTCTATTCAATACTTCCTCATTAGTTATGTGATCTACCCATCTAATCTTCAGCATTCTTCTGTAGCACCACATTTCGATAGCTTCTATTCTCTTCTTGTCCACACTATTTATCGTCCATGTTTCACTTCCATACATGGCTACACTCCATACAAATACTTTCAGAAACGACTTCCTGACACTTAAATCTATACTCGATGTTAACAAATTTCTCTTCTTCAGAAACGCTTTCCTTGCCATTGCCAGTCTACATTTTATATCCTCTCTACTTCGACCATCATCAGTTATTTTGCTCCCCAAATAGCAAAACTCCTTTACTACTTTAAGTGTCTCATTTCCCAGTCTAATTCCCTCAGCATCACCCGAGTTAGTTCGACCACGTTCCATTATCCTCGTTTTGCTTTTGTTGATGTTCATCTTATATCCTACTTTCAAGACACTATCCATTCCGTTCAACTGCTCTTTCAAATCCTTTGCTGTCTCTGACAGAATTACAATGTCATCGGCGAACCCACAAAGTTTATATTTCTTCTCCATCGATTTTAATGCCTACTCCGAATTTTTCATTTGTTTCCTTTACTGCTTGCTCAATATACAGTTTGAATAACATCGGGGACAGGCTACAACACTGCCTCGCTCCCTTCCCAACCACTGCTTCCCTTTCATGTCCCTCGACTCTTATAACTGCCATTTGGTTTCTGTACAAATAATTGTAAATAGCCTTTCGTTCTCTGTACTTTACCCCTGCCACCTTTAGAATTTGAAATAGGGTATTCGAGTCAATATTGTCAAAAGCTTTCTCTAAGTCTACAAATGCTAGAAACGTAGGTTTGCCTTTCCTAAATCTTTCTTCTAAGATAAGTCGTAAGATCAATATTGTCTCATGTGTTCCAACATTTCTACGGAATCCAAACTGATCTTCCCCAAGGTTGGCTTCTACTAGTTTTTCCATTCGTCTGTAAAGAATTCGCGTTAGTATTTTGCAGCTGTGGCTTATTAAACTGATTGGTCGGTAATTTTCACATCTTTTGGGATTGGAATTATTATATTCTTCTTGAAGTCTGAGGGTATTTCGCCTGTCTCATACATCTTGCTCACAAAATGGTACAGTTTTGTCAGGACTGGCTCTCCCAAGGCCGTCAGTAGTTCTAATGGAATGTTGTCTATTCCAGGGGCCTTGGTTCGACTCAGGTCTTTCAGTGCTCTGTCAAACTCTTCACGCAGTATGATATCTCCCATTCCATCTTTCCCTGTATTCCCATTCCATCTTCATCTACATCCTCTTCCATTTCCAGAATATTGTCCTCAAGTACGTCGCCCTTGTATAGACCCTCTATATACTCCTTCCACCTTTCTGCTTTCCCTTCTTTGTTTAGAACTTGGTTTTTCATCTGAGCTCTTGATATTCATACAAGTGGTTCTCTTTTCTCCAAAGGTCTCTTTAATTTTCCTGTAGGCAGTATCTATCTTACCCCTAGTGAGATAAGCCTCTACATCCTTACATTTATCCTCTAGCCATCCCTGCTTAGCCATTTTGCACTTTCTGTCGATCTCATTTTTGAGACATTTGTATTCCTTTTTGCCTGCTTCATTTATTGCATTTTTATATTTTCTCCTTTTATCAATTAAATTGATTATTTCTTTTGTAACCCAAGGGTTTCTACTAGCCCTCGTATTTTTACATACTTGATCCTCTGCTGCCTTCACTACTTCATCCCTTTGTCGAGGTCCACTTATGGCACGTAATCGAGACGTCAGTTCGTACACGTAATCCTGGACCATCAACCCTTTCGCATTTATGGACGGATATAGTGGCAGCATGGCTGAATATTTAGGACTCCCAACGACTTGTTGATTCCAGGCCACGGCGAGTTGCGGTACTATGTGATCCGACACTTTGTTCTACTGAAGAGCCAAAGAAATTGGGCACCTCCCTAATATCGTGTAAGACCCCCAACGAGCACGCAGAAGTAATGCTGCAGGGACATCATGAATCCTGTAGGACTATCCATAAATCGGTAAGAGTACGAGCGTGACGAGATCTCTTGTGAACAGCAAGCTGTCACGCATCCCTAATATGCTCAATATAGTTCATATCTGTGGAGTTTGGTGGCCAGCGGAAGTGTTCAAACTCTGAAGAGTGTTGCTGGGGTCCCTCTGTGGCAATTTCGAACGTGTGGCGTCTCGCATTGTCTTGTTGGAATTGCCGAAGTTCTTCGGAATGCACAATGGAAATAGACGCATGAAGGTGATTGAACAGGATGCTTACGTACGTGTCACCTGTCAGAGTTTTATCTAGACGTATCAGGGGCCCAATATCAGTCAGACTACACAAGCCCTACACCATTACAGAGCCTCCACCAACTTGAACAGTCCCTGCTGGCACACAGGGTCCACGGATTCACGAGGTTGTCTCCATACCGGTACACTTCCATCCACTTGATACAATTTGAAATGAGACTCGTCCGACCAAGCAACATGTTTCCAGTCATCAATAGTCCAATGATGTCGTCGGGTGCAGGCGAGACGTAAAGCTTTGTCTTGATCACCCATCAAGGTTCAAAGGGTTCAAATGGCTCTGAGCACTATGGGACTAAACATCTGTGGTCATCAGTCCCCTAGAACTTACAACTACTTAAACCTAACTAACCTAAGGACATCACACACATCCATGACTGAGGCAGGATTCGAACCTGCGACCGTAGCAGTCGCGCAGTTCCAGACTGAACGCCGAGAACCGCGAGACCAGCGCGGCCGGCCACCCATCAAGGGTATGAAGGGTATACGTGTGGGTCTTCGACTCCGAAAGCCCACATCAACGATGTTTCGTTGAATGGTTCGCATGCTGACACATGTTGATGGCCCAGCATTGAAAGGCGCAGCAATTAGCAGGATCTTTTTCCGGCCACAGTGATGTAGAAGATATGCCATGACCTTTGCCACATCACTATAATTTTCTCACTACGGAAACACGACAGTTGGACTGAAGCTGTGTGCGGCGTTGTGTGCAGGAGCTCCGTGATGGAGTACGTGTTCGTGGAGAACAACGCGCTGCAGGCGCTGGACGTGGCGCTGGTGTCCGGGTGGCCGCGCCTCCTGGGGATGCAACTCTATGGCAACCCGTGGCTGTGCAACTGTTCGCTGCAGCCGGCCGTGCAGTGGCTGTCGTCCCAGCTGTGGGCCGGCGTGCCCAGCGGCTACTGCGACGCGCCGCCGGAGCTGCAGGGGCAGCTGCTTGCGGACGCCGTGCCGCCCCTCTGCTGCGGCGCCGACTGCGACTCCTCCACCACGGAGGACTCAGACACCAGCACCACTGCGAGCGGTCAGCCATAGACCGAGGCGCCGTGGAGACTACTGCTCACGCCACGACCTAGCATTTAACCACAACGTCTCATGTAGCTCGTAAAATGTGACACTTTCAACGAGGATTTATGAGTAAATACACAGCTACATGTTAACTAATGTAACTTATCGTTTGAGAAATAACTGAAACAACTTTCGAGCATGTTGTAATTCTGTTATTGACTATAAAATGAATTATTTTTTGCTTTACGAACGCTTTCAAAATGTGGAAGTTTATTCTTAGAAATTAAATAAATAAGTCTGTGTACCGGTTTTTTAATATCAGTCTTACAAGGGAACCTCCCCATCGCACCCCCGTCAAATTTAGTTATAAGTTGGCACAGTGGACAGGCCTTGAAAAACTGAACACAGATCAATCGAGAAAACATGAAGAAGTTGTGTGGAACTATGAAAAAAGTAAGCAAAATATACAAACTGAGTAGTCCATGCACAAGATAGGCAACATCAAGGGTCGTCTGAACTCAGTACCGCCGTGGTCTCGTGGTTAGCGTGAGCAGCTGCGGAACGAGAAGTCCTTGGTTCAAGTCTACCCTCGAGTGGAATGTTTAATTTTTTATTTTCAGACAATTATCAAAGTTCAGGCGCTCACACATAATCAACTTCGCTCTCCAAAATTCCAGGACATGTTCAGAGTTGCAGGATTTGCAGGATTTGACGGTCTACGCATGGAAAAATTTGAAAACGTTAAAAACTGTGCGACTGTGAAACTGTTGCGTTCATTTGTTGCAGTTTGTGTGACAAACTCTTATGTTTTCATCACTTTTTTGGGAGTGATTATCACATCCACAAGAAAACCTAAATCGGGCAAGGTAGAAGAATCTTTTTACCCATTTGCCAAGTGTGCAAGTTAGGTGGGTCGACAACATATTCCTGTCATGTGCCGTCACCGGTGTGTTTTCCTGTGGAGGAATCGGTTGACCTATGACCTTGCGATCAAGTGTTTTTGGTACCCATTGGAGAGGTACGTGCTTTCGTCTACTAATCGCACGGTTTTGCGGTGCGGTCGCAGAACACAGTCACTGGACTTATTACAGTGAACAGAGATGTCAATGAACGAACGGACAGATCATAACATTGAGAAAATAAACTTTTCACTCGAGGGAAGACTTTAACCAAGGACCTCTCGTTCCGCAGCTGCTCACGCCAACCGCGGGACCACGGCGCTCCTGAGCTCTCACCATCCTTGATGTTGCCTATCTTGCACATGGACTATGCGACCGAGCCGCTGAATCTTTCCATCAGTAAATGGGGTATGTTCTCAACTGACTCAGTTGTTTTAACCCCCTCCACTGACGGAATGACCCACTTCCCAATTCCGTATGTATAAAACCAATACGGACTTGTAGCTGTCACGCCTTTGCGCTTACTGCTACGTATTTTTACTGTAAATAGCTCAGTCCCAATGGTAAGAGGCAGTAGTGAATTCACGTAGTTAATATTTGAATCCAGCACAGCTGCCACAAGCTCAGCTCACTTTTACTCCACTCCTACCCTCGCCCTTGCACCACATTAACTAGGTGCTACGTGGACCTTGCTAAATTCACTTGCGTATACATTTTTGACCGTTACTCGCCAGTATTTACCTAATGATTAGTACACTCCTAACCGGACTATTTCCCTAGAGCAGTGATGATTGAACGGGTTCGATCCACGGCCTACAGTGCCCTACAGTTCACACGGCAACACTGCCTACCTGACCCACTTAACTTGGTAGTGAGCTTATGTATCCAATCACCACTGCTAGCAGCAGTGGATAATCCTATCAGCACGACGAGAGCAGCAGACTTACCGTCGAATCCTCCTGAAAATACTTATAACTACGGTCGCCAGCTCTGAAGGAGCAAAAGAATAAATCAATTTTTGGCTCGTTTCAAAGTGAAATGGCTTGAGTTGAATTTAAACTTAATTCTGAATATTACTATTTCTGATCATTCTAGATGATTCTACAAAGCAAATACTCTCTCAATTTCTGTGAGTTGGCTTGGTAATTACTACCAAGACAGTTTATGCAACGTCAGTTAACAAAATTCTATCCTTCAACTTATTTAATGATTTTGGATATTACTCTTTGGACCATTGATACAGAATTAGTTAAGTGACTTTACTTGAAAGGTTGCTCAGAAAAATTTAAGTAACTATAAATAGGCGACTCATTCTGGTGTGACCATTGCTCTTTTCAACATTCTTATACGCTAAAGTATTCTACAACCAAAAGAATTGTAAATGAAAAAGGCGATGGTGGCCTCAGTCTGATTTCACTATACTATGTTTGAGGTTACTACACTTTACAATGAACAACATGCGTCGTAATTTTACTCATTACTATATTCTGTCCTCTGCACTTGCATAAAAGAAAACTGGTATTCTCCTTTTGCATGTATACAAAGTTCGACTTAACAATTGCAAGCAGTCTTGCCTTGGGTAGATGTGTCGGTGCTGGTGGTGAGATGCATGTGGCTAACGCTGCTCTTCACGCCTCATGCCCTTAATGGCGGCTGGAACTACGAGCTGTAGCACTCGTATAAGCTACTGCACGTCCGCCATAAATTCTGGGCGCAGGAACTCTTACAATCAGCCCCAGTGGCATAGAGGCGGCTTCGACAACCATTCGTCGCGTTCTACTCCACAAACGGCGACGATATTCGCCTCTTCGCTGTTGCACAATCACTTTTGCGTGAGCACAGTTACGCACGTCCGATCACGTCAACACTCCCCAGGCCATTCCCTTGTTCAGTCCCTGTGTCTCCAGCTACCCCTAGCTACGCTCGTATCACCAAGAGTAGGGGCGTTCCCCTACCACCTTTTTACCGAAATCATTTAGTATTTAAGAATATTTATATTTATTACCCTGGAGTTCATACCAGTCATAATGATTTACTACTAGCGCTTTACAACATTAAATTATACAGTAATAACTTATAATTACCAAGAAAAAGAATACATTTGACTCTGAGAGCTTAGTGCTTTGTCTGACAGCGCTAATTCCCAGTTTCGCCAATAGATGGCATCAGGGTGCAATCCCTGGCAGTCTCACACAAGCGCGCCCATTTCCAACGCGCGGCCTCCAAATTACTGTCAGCCAACCCTCATTTCAATTCCGTTACACATGCCCCACTTCTTATTGAAGTATCTTACAGTGATAATTCAATAAGAAGTCTCTCCTATAATGAATCTGAAATGTTCGATAAGCTTTTTACCAAGGGTTTCCCCTTTCTTACTGATACACCTCGATACTTATATTACATATTTAAAATAAAACACCAATTCTTTCTCTCTTTCCTGCTAAACATTACATAAATGATTTACATATATTCTTTCCAAGTTTCTTACTTCTAAACAGAGTACACTTTAAACATCTTTTTTTTTTTTTTTTTTACAAACTTTTAAATACACTTCTTTTATTTCAGGCAAGTAAAACACACGTTATCCGCCTATTACCTCCTCACTTTTCTACCTCTTCCACAACACTTATTTACACATCTATTAAGGCTATTAAGGCTAAGTTTCATTAGAATACTGCAATATATTTTAGTGAGCATTTACCTTTCACATAGAACAAAAGAAACAAAACTATTTACATATTGGTTTACTTTAATATTTATTTATATATTTATTTTCAATCTGGTAGAATTCGTGGTTCATACCTTTTGAGATCCACTATGTTTCTTACTCCCAGGCGTTTGCCTGTTAATGGGTACTCTTAGTAATAAGCATTCACATTGGGTATGGACACTATTTTAAATGGTCCATTATATATATATTTAAATTTGCTGATCTCGTTATTAATTTCACTTGACTTTTCATGTGTTTTTACAAGAACAAAATCACCTATTTTGAATTTGGGATGCCTTACTTTTTCGTCGTGACGACGAATTCTCGCATCTGCTTGTTTTCTCATCTTGTCTTTTACTAAGTTCTTTTTACTATCATAATCTAATTCAACTCTATTTGGAAATTCTAGTAGGTCTTCTACTAGACTTTTACTTCTTGTCTTTTTCAGGATTTCTTCTGGAGTAAATCCAGTGCTCTCGTTTGTTAATGAATTCATGATTTCTTCGAATTCACTCACATACATGCCCCACTTCTTGTGGTTACTATGGCAGTACGTCCTAAATAACCGAGCTATCTCACGCATATATCTTTCTGCTGGATTGCTTGATGGGTGATAAGCTGAGATATGTACCACTTCTACCTGTTTCTCAGTTATCCCATCCTTCCACATTTTTGAGCAAAACTGAACACCATTATCTGATAGTATTCTCTTTGGCTTCCCTACTTTCACAAAATAATCACACACCATTTTATCATACACAGCTCTGGCAGTAGCTTTTCTCAAGGGATATAGCTTTATATACTTTGAGAAAAGTTCAACTGCTACAAATATGTACACAAAACCCCCCATGGTTTTCGGTAATGGTCCAAAGATATCTACTGCTACTATTTCTAATACTTCATCAGGTTTTATTGATTGCATGGGCCCTTGATTAGTTGCATTTGTTACTTTCGCCTTTTGGCATAGATCACAAGATCTTATCCTCTGTGCTACCCTTCGTGCCATGTTGTTAAAGGTAATGCATTCATCTAACTTATCGGTACACTTCTGTGCACCACAATGGCCATATGCCAAGTGAACATAATCTATCAGCACTTCAGTGTGTTGTTCCGGCCAACATACTCTCCACTTCCCTGGATTATTTAATCTTTGAAGATACAGTACACCTTTATGTATTTTATATGAAGCCCTTATGTTAGTTGCGTCTGGATTGTCAAACTTGACCTTTACTGACTTGAGCGCATCATCATCACTTTGATATCTTCGCATATTCCGACATATTTCCCTAATTTTTTCTCTTCCTTCCGCTTTTTTGAAGTAATTCACCTAAAAAACATCTTCCCTATTCTTTACACTTTCTAGTGTCTCACATCCTTCCGGTAATCTCGACAAAGCATCTGGTACTGCATGTTCTTTGCCTTTAACATACTTGATCTCTATGTCAAATTGTTGTAAAAACAGCGCCCATCTGGTCAACCTGTTATGTAACAATCTGCAGTCCTTCAAAAATATTAAAGCTTTGTGGTCTGTATGGACCACAGTCTTATGTCCCCATAAGAAAAGTTGAAATTTCCTAAAACCCCATACTATAGCTAAAGCCTCCTTCTCTGAAACTGTATAGTTTCTTTCGTACTTAGACATGGTTCTACTCGCAAATGCTATTTGTCTATGAGTTTTTTCCCCATCTATCATTACCTCCTGAAATATGGATACTCCCAATCCATAATCTGAACTATCTGTTGCCATGTGGAATGGTTCACACAGGTCAGAGAGCCATAACTTTATGTTTTTAGCCAAATTGTCTTTTAGCCGGTTGAATGCTGTTTCACATTCCTCAGTCCATATATACACACTGTTCTTCTTAAGTAAGTTGTTCAGATGTGGGCTATTGAACACCTGATCATCCACATACTTACGATAAAAGGAACAAAGTCCTATAAACGACTTTAGTTGTTTTTTATTCTTGGGAGCCGGACAATTTCTTATTGCTTTGACTTTATTGGGATCCTTTTCAATTCCCTCTGGTGTTACTATGTGACCTAAAAACTTTATTTCTTTCTTCACAAACTCGCATTTTTTCAGGTTCAGGGTCATTCCTCCTTTAATTAAAGCTTTGAACACCCTGTCGCATAACTCCATGTGCTCTTCCCATGTCCTTGTAGCAATTAACAGATCATCTACATAAACCGTGATTAGCGAACTAAGTTCACTACCTAAAATTTTGTCTAAAGCCCGAATGAACACTGAAACGGAAGTATTTAGGCCAAATGGTACCACTGTGTAATGGTAGCATTTGCCATTGAATAAAAATGCCGTGTACTTCCTAGACTCCTCACTTAATGGGATTTGCCAGTATCCTGCCTTTAGGTCTAAACTAGTCATGTACTTTACACCATTAAACTTCTGCAATAAATTATCTATGTTCTCTGGACGATCCAACTCCCTCTTCACTACTTTATTCAGAGTACGAGCATCTATCACTATTCGTACACTTCCATCCTTCTTACCTACTATCACCAATGGGTTATTATATGGGCTAGAACTCCGTTCAATGACCCCACATGAAACCATTTTATCTATTTCTTTTTGAACTGCTTCTTTCTTAGACAAGGGTACATTATATGGCGGTTTAAAGAAAGGTTCATGCTCCTCTACCTCCATGCAGTACTCATAATTTATCACTCGTCCCGGTTTGTCCGAAAATACCTCCTGATTTTCTTTCAGAATTTGCCATAGATCCTCCCTTTGGGCATCAGATAGTCCTTCCGTTTTATCCACTACATTTCGAAGGAGTGTCTCCTTATTTCCATCTTCAACTATCTGCCTCTCCCGAAACCAATCGAATTTTTGACCTATTCCTGAATCATGATCATCTCTAAATTCTACCCATCTCAGCTGGTTCTCTTCCATTACTCTAGATGATTCAAATGGTATTTCTAATACCGCACTATCAACTTTACAAACTATTATCCCTTTGTCACAATCTATAATCACTTTTTGTTTTATTAACCAGTCAATGCCTAAAATGATCTCGGCACTGAGCTCTGGAACTACTAAAAATGCATTAGAAAATAACTTGTTTTTTATCTTAAATTCCATCATCACTTGATGTTTAACAGGTTTACTACATTTCCCTGTCGCCCCTATCACTTTAACACCTGTTACTGGCATCATGACTACTCCTCGTTGCTCTTTGATCATCTCAAAAAATGCGTGCGAAATAGGACTTATTTGAGCACCCGTATCCAACAATACATATAAATCGTACCCACATACATTAATAGGTAGGATTGTTTGCATCCTATTGTCCTCTTTCATACTTTCTTTATCTTCCCATAATAAATCCTTTTCCACCGCCAAGTCTTGCCATATTATTTTTCCGGTTTTTATACTGACCATTCCATCCGGAGGTTTCTTTCTCCTTTTCATCCTAAATTCTTTCACCACTTTTTCCAATAGTCCTTCGTCTAGGCTCTTTAATGCCATCGCGTTCTCATTCGAATCTGTCATGCCTGAACTCTCGGTTGCGGAATCGGAAACTTCCTCTATTTCTTTTTCTCCCTGGATGCTTTCTGATGATTCTGACGATAATTCCTCCTCCTTAGAAATATGACCTTCTTCGGGTTCAAATAATTCTCGCAAATTATAATCCATTTCAATACTTTCCCTTTGTTGGATAGTGCATTCGCCACTCTTACTTTCATTATTTTCCCCTACTAATGGAATTCCAGTCTCACTCAACTCATTTGCTTCAGTACTACAGGGATCACAACACTCTTTCTCTTGGTTAGATACACCTTCTCTAATTTCTTTAAAAGAATCTTCATCACAGTCATGTACTCTTGCTGTCACTAGGTACACATCATAATCGGTATGGCTCTCTAACACTGTCATATTCGGGTCCAAATTAATCACTTGAGTGGAAGATCTTTCTAATTGTGCTGGCTGGCTTTTGAGCTGATGTATATATTCTGCATACGAGGTAATTTCTGAATCGGCATGCGTCTCTGCACTATGCCCCTTTTTCTTATCCACCCTTTCCTCTTTAATTACTTCTCGATGCGATTCGTCGACTATTCGTACGAACCTTTTACCATAAGTCACATCACTCCTCCCCTGCCCCTGCCTCTCTGCACAGTTGCCACCCCTACCGACAAACAACGCCTCCTCTGACTCTTCCTTCATCAATTCGTCACTCTGACCGCGAATTGTACTTATTTCATTCACGTGAGCCTTCACATCCGACCGATATTCTTTTCCTACTTCATTTCCCTTAATAATTCCTCCCTGCTCTCTCTCCTCTGTTTGTATCCCTGCATTATACTTCGCAAAGTTTCGTTTATGTAACTGCTCTTCAGGCGAACGACGCACTATCCTACTATAGTACTGCCTACTCCGATCTTCCCTATATTTGGGCCATTTCTTTCTTTCCGCGCGCGTTAGGCCCTTGACCTGCGCGGTATTTAGTTTTCCTGGTATTGATAATGCATCCTGTTTCCCTGATAGTGTCCTCTGCCTCGCTGAGAGTTACCTTCTTGACCTCTTCCTCTCATCATGTTAATTTGCGGTTCATTCCTACCACCTTTTACTATTCCATTCTGGTTTCTGAAACCTCGAAACTCTCTAGTTTCACGCCACCTATCTTCATTCTCGATTTTTTCTAAAAATTCATCGAATGTTCGATGAGTGCCTCCTACATAACGCTTTGAATCGTCAGGTAGCTTTTTCCACAACTCCCACACTATCTCCGATTCTGATCTACGATCTTTAAGATACTCCAAACGCTTGAACCATCCTTCACAGTATTCTTTCATGAGCCCACGCCCATGTTCTGGCTTTCTGGCGACAACGAATTCTCTCCACAACCTATCTCTCTGTTGTGTGCTCCAGAATTCCTCAAGGAACTTTTCTTTGAAGTCTGTAAACTTCAAATTGTCGATATCCAAATTCAATCCCCAACGTTTAGAATGACCTGCTAAAGCGTCTATTACTAAATTAATTTTTTCTTTATCTGACATGTCTGTTGGTAAGACACGTTCACAATTTTTTATAAAATCCATTGGATGCCATCCACCTTGTTTCTTTTGAGGATCGTATTTTTCCTCCCTACTCAGTATTTCCGATTTTTGCATTACCAATGGGATACCACTACAGTTAAGAAACGTCTGATTCTGAACTTGCTGACTTAATAATTTTATCTCATTACATAGTGTATTTTCCTGCTCCTGCACACATGCATCAAAACTCAACGTGGTATTGCGCAGTGTTTCAACATCAGCTGCCGTTTCTTTAACAATCTCTTTCTTTAGAACTGGTACTATCACCTGTAATTTACTTTCAATTATCGGTTCTAATTTTTCACTAACTAAAGGTTCCACTGATTTCTCTATTCTCTGAATTTCAGTATCAAATCTTTTCTCTATTTCTGTGACTTTTCTCTGAACATTTGTTATTTCAGCCCTAATGCTATTTACTGATTTGTCTACCTCTGTGATACGTTGGCTTTGCGTATTCAAAATATCTAAATAGGCTTTTATTTTACCAGATAGGTTTTCATCCAATTGGGACATATGACTAGCCATTTCTGCTTTCAAACTAGCATTCCCTTTTTGAATTTGCGCCATCATCCTATTTAACAAACTTGTTAATTCCATATCCTCTCCCTTGTGACTTGCATCCACAGATACATTGGGTTCACTTTTCACTACCTTTGGTTTCACTTCCCGTTCCTCCTGTCTTATGGGTGTGGATTCATCTATAAGATTTTCCAACCCTACAACAGTACCTATGGTCCCTAATTCTGGGTCTGACCTTGTAATGTTTTCGTCTTGCTTGTTACTATTCGACTCCATCTTATGCTGCTGTATTTCGTGCCTAATAGAAATGTTTATTAAACCAAGTATTACTTGTTTAACTCCTACTATTGGACTTTCTTTTGCTGCTTTGCAGGTTGTCGTCTTGAACTTACCAATTGTGGTATATTTGTCTACAACAGAATTTTAAATTTAAAATTTTCTTGAAACTACAAGTTTATATGAAACACTTTTATTGCAGCCATTATTCTACAAACTTGGTTAGTCCTGTCACGGTCGCCACATGCGACCGAACCGCTGAATCTTTCCATCAGTAAATGGGGTATGTTCTCAACTGACTCAGTTGTTTTAACCCCCTCCACTGACAGAATGACCCACTTCCCAATTCCATATGTATAAAACCAATACGGACTTGTAGCTGTCACGCCTTTGCGCTTACTGCTACGTATTTTAACTGTAAATAGCTCAGTCCCAATGGTAAGAGGCAGTAGTGAATTCACGTAGTTAATATTTGAATCCAGCACAGCTGCCACAAGCTCAGCTCACTTTTACTACACTCCTACCCTTGCCCTTGCACCACATTAACTAGGCGCTACGTGGACCTTGCTAAATTCACTTGCGTATACATTTTTGACCGTTACTCGCCAGTATTTACCTAATGATTAGTACACTCCTAACCGGACTATTTCCCTAAGAGCTGTGATGATTGAACGGGTTTGATCCACGGCCTACAGTGCCCTACAGTTCACACGGTAACACTGCCTACCTGACCCACTTAACTTGGTAGTGAGCTTATGTATCCAATCACCACTGCTAGCAGCAGTGGATAATCCTATCAGCACGACGAGAGCAGCAGACTTACCATCGAATCCTCCTGAAAATACTTATAACTACGGTCGCCAGCTCTGAAGGAGCAAAAGTATAAATCAATTTTTGGCTCGTTTCAAAGTGAAATGGCTTGAGTTGAATTTAAACTTAATTCTGAATATTACTATTTCTGATCATTCTAGATGATTCTACAAAGCAAATACTCTCTCAATTTCTGTGAGTTGGCTTGGTAATTACTACCAAGACAGTTTATGCAACGTCAGTTAACAAAATTCTATCCTTCAACTTATTTAATGATTTTGGATATTACTCTTTGGACCATTGATACAGAATTAGTTAAGTGACTTTACTTGAAAGGTTGCTCAGAAAAATTTAAGTAACTATAAATAGGCGACTCATTCTGGTGTGACCATTGCTCTTTTCAACATTCTTATACGCTAAAGTATTCTACAACCAAAAGAATTGTAAATGAAAAAGGCGATGGTGGCCTCAGTCTGATTTCACTATACTATGTTTGAGGTTACTACACTTTACAATGAACAACATGCGTCGTAATTTTACTCATTACTATATTCTGTCCTCTGCACTTGCATAAAAGAAAACTGGTATTCTCCTTTTGCATGTATACAAAGTTCGACTTAACAATTGCAAGCAGTCTTGCCTTGGGTAGATGTGTCGGTGCTGGTGGTGAGATGCATGTGGCTAACGCTGCTCTTCACGCCTCATGCCCTTAATGGCGGCTGGAACTACGAGCTGTAGCACTCGTATAAGCTACTGCACGTCCGCCATAAATTCTGGGCGCAGGAACTCTTACAATCAGCCCCAGTGGCATAGAGGCGGCTTCGACAACCATTCGTCGCGTTCTACTCCACAAACGGCGACGATATTCGCCTCTTCGCTGTTGCACAATCACTTTTGCGTGAGCACAGTTACGCACGTCCGATCACGTCAACACTCCCCAGGCCATTCCCTTGTTCAGTCCCTGTGTCTCCAGCTACCCCTAGCTACGCTCGTATCACCAAGAGTAGGGGCGTTCCCCTACCACCTTTTTACCGAAATCATTTAGTATTTAAGAATATTTATATTTATTACCCTGGAGTTCATACCAGTCATAATGATTTACTACTAGCGCTTTACAACATTAAATTATACAGTAATAACTTATAATTACCAAGAAAAAGAATACATTTGACTGTGAGAGCTTAGTGCTTTGTCTGACAGCGCTAATTCCCAGTTTCGCCAATAGATGGCATCAGGGTGCACTCCCTGGCAGTCTCACACAAGCGCGCCCGTTTCCGACGCGCGGGCTCCAAATTACTGTCAGCCCACCCTCATTTCAGTTACGTTACAACTACTCATGTAATAATTCCACACAGCTTCTTCCTGTTTTCTCGATTGATCTGCGTTCAGTTTTTCAAGGCCTATCCACTGTGCGATGGGGAGGTTCCCTTGTTAGAACTCTCAAAACAATTTTTTATTTATGTCTATGACACAAAGCAATTTTCGTTTCAAAAACTTTAAATAAATTTGCCATTAACCTTTTTTCAAAAACTATAAACCGAAAGAGATTGTATTCCACTATGTACAAAGTCTGTAGCAAATTTCAGCTTTAAGGAAGGAGAGGCACACAGCAGTCAATTATTCAAAAACTGTGTTAATCGCATTTATTATTATTATACCGCCAACAGGTTTCAACCTGACGTAGGGATCATCTTCTGGGCGTTTACACTGTGAAATTAAAGATATCCGTCAGAAAGACTCCATTTTACAACAGCTGAAATTACGTAAATTTAAAATATGTTACCCATTGGTCGACTGCTGGTGGTGTCACTCCTGTCTACATAACGGCAGGAAACTATGCGAGACTAACCCTTCGTATGGGCTTAAATAGCGTGCTGAGATCACGTGAATAGACGGCAACACCCCCCAGCGGCGATCAAAGGTATTTAATACAGTTTATTGTATGTAATTACTAGTCACCTTGGTTTAACATAAATTTAAGTGACATAAAATGGAACCATTCCATTTAAAAAGAGTTACAATTATAGTGTTAATTATAAATAATAACAAATGTTCCATAGTCAACTCGAAAAATCCGTAAACGCATATTACATTATGTGCCATAATATAAAGAAAAACAATTTGTGGCACACAAAAACTGGTGTCGTCTTGTATTATAATATATCTACTCGTACATTTACGTAGAAAACATTAGAGTCAATTTACTAAAACGGCTAATATGGAAGGACTACAACGACCTCTACTCCTTGTGGTGAGGACGCCGTTGTCATGGATTATAAAGCGTATATCAGGAGCCCTCTGTGTAGCGAGGACGCCGTCATAGTAATCGCTGCTTCATCTCCACAACCATGTTGTCCAAAAAACACAGCAGTCAGTTGCAGTCTTCTTGCCAATCTAGATTTCGGCTATAAACAGCCATCTTCAGGCTTCAGTGCATTTTCGTTATATTTGAACAGACTCGCGGCAGTTCATGTTACCAAATGTTCTTATAGGAGTGTAGACAGGAGGACACGAAGCGGTTATCAAACAATCTAGATTTACAAGAATAAAAGAAGCTAATGTGATTGCGACTGGCTGCTGTGTGTCTCTCCTTCCTTATAGTCTACGGTCGCCGCGCACAACGGTTACTGATGGAAACAAAGTTGGTTAAATTTCAGCTTTTTATCTGCAGTGGTTCAGCAGGAAATCTTCCTTTTACACCGAAAAATGGAAGTTACTGGAAATGTAGAAGAAAGATATTATTCGCGTTCATGCCAGAAACAAGTGCCTTAATGTTAGCCATAACCATACATTTGGTGTTCCAAGTAGCTCTCTTTGGACCATTGGTGGAGTTATTACTGAAACGAAGATACGGAAACCAATTGATTTTGGTCCTGCCGCACTCGAGTGCACGTTATGACGTAACATGCTTAAAAAGTTGTACTGTTTCCATTTCAAAACTCCATCTTAGTCATTGTGGTTTGTACGCTGATGGCAGATCACGCTTGGAGCCTGAAGATGACGATTCTTGGCGTCAAAACTGGGAGAATGTTTTGAATAAACGACGTTCGATTACAGTGCAGCTGTTGGCTTCAATTATCATTTTTCAGATACTCTTTTCTTCTAGTCTGATCCTTCTGACGTGCTCTTTCGGGAATATCCTTTACTGACATTTCAGGACTAGCAATACATAAATCATAAATCTTCGATAGGTTTTCAGCGAAGCAACATGCATCAAACGGTAGTCTCCAAATGGTCCTGATTATTCCAATCGTTTAACACAGGCAAGCATCTTATGAGAAAATTTTAACAATAGTACATTAACAAAATGTTCTCTTTCGGCGCCTCTTCTAAAGTAGGTTATTACAGCTTTTGTTCGGGTTTTATGTTGCCCCATGGGTGTATTTCTTCGATAAATCGTAATCAATCGCATTGCAAATGGGCTCACAGCGTTCTATACTCCACAGATATCTTCTCTAATGGCAGGAAATAATGAAATATCGCAAATAAGCACACAGTCGTGTAGGAAACGGTGCGTCGCATTGCACGTTGTTGAAATTAGGTGGCTTTTACATCATTTGTAGCACGAATCAAACACTAAAAATTGGAGACAATGTCTCTAGCACGCTACATAACTATCTGGTAGAAAGAAACCTTCAACAATGTTTACGAATTTTACGTACACCCCATTGAGTCTCAGTTACAGATGTACACTTTGCTAAACCCCTCTCATTCGTATTCAGTGAACACCTGTTACAACCATTAGTTACGCTTGCGCTCTCACTAACGTTAAATGGTATCTTCTCCGAAGGATCTTCCAAATTGAAACATTTAAACTGTATTAGTGTTGCAGTAAGCCCATAGGAAAGGTGATATTGAAGAACTTTCCGTCTCTGATCTTCGCTCTTGGTGATTACTCGTATCTACGAAATGTGTTAAAAGTGAAATATTCTGGAAATGAAACTACTACAAGCATGTATGGTACGTAAAGCTCAATATTACATTAAAATAACTAAATAAAGCTTGATTTTATACAAAGTCAACTCAATAACATTTTTTACTAATTTTGTCGACCTTCTCAGAATCAAAATTTGTCACTACGTATTGGATGCTGTGATTTCTAACAGAAATGAAGTAACAAAATCTGAAGAAACCACCGAAAAGAAACAGGAATCAACTAATCATGAGAGTATTTTAAATAATATTAACAACTTTACATGCAATTAAGAAAGGCGATAATTAGCACTATGTTTCTGCGCCTAGATTGAGTAAAGCCAAAATTACGTTCAATACACCAGATTTACATATACACACAATTACAAAAGATTGCACAAAACAACTAAAAATTGTTCTTCCCCGAAAAAAATAATATTACGATGACTTAACATTGCTTTCAAACATTACATAGATTTGAGTCACATAGAAGGGGTGCCACAGAGTGCTGTACTGAGTCCATTGCCTTTCTTGATATATTTCAATGACCAGCCATCATGACAGATGGATGAAATTTTTTCTCGTTGCGAATGACATATGGGCTATTGTGAAAAACGCTGAATTTATTATAAATAACCCAACTTATAATGTTGGCGGAAAGATCATTCTTACAGAGACAGGATAAATGTTTAATTGCAGCAAAATTCAGTGCATACACTTTCTAGCACGAAACTCTTGTAACAGACACATTTTATTTTCCCAAGGTAGCCCAACGATAACTAATGGTGTCTATCTTAAATTCTTGGGGATTAGGTTAAATAAAATACATTCCTGAAATACCACATTCAACGTCTCGTGTAGAAACTCAATCTCTACTGTCTGACTCTGGAATGCGAAGTTTATTTCTTTTACTTTTAGTCTACTTTCTCATACAGAATCATATTCTGATCTCTGCCTTGCCAAGAATATTCTCTGCCCAGAAAAAGGCTGCCAGGCAGATTTACGGTATCAGTTCGCAAACATCGGTTTTGTTGAGGTGCGTCAGAATTGTACATGTCCAGTACATTTACTTTATCATGGGATTTGTTGTGGAGAATATTGATACAATGGGAAAAAAGCTGCTACACTTGACAGAAAAATGATCTGCAATTGGATAACCATTCCTTAAGCATTTCAAAGAAATGTGAGCTTTATTCATCAGGTTACATTTTTCAATATTCTTCCGCTCATAAATCACATGCCTTCAATTTTACTTCATATGTTTCCTTATAGCGCACTCCTTTGTGCAGGAATACCTTGTAGTTGTTCAGAACCTTCTTATGTACGAGGGATGTTCAATAAGTAATACAACATTCTTTTTTTTTCACTAAAAGCAGGTCAGGACGCTAATACACCATACTATCCCACACTCTCTTGCTACAAAACCCTACTTTTCAACATAATCTCTGTTCAATGTGACGACCTTACGCCATGTTACTGGGAGGGCCCGCATGGTACCACTCTACTGGTTGACGTCGGAGCCAAAGTCTTGTTGCAACAGTAACCATCCCATCATCCACGTTCCGCTTCCCAAGGAGTGCATCCTTCATTGGACCAAGCAGATGGAAGGGAGGAGATCTGCGCTGTAGGGTGGATGAGGAAGAACAATCCATTCAAGTTTTGTGAGCAGGTGGATGAGTGTATCAGCACTAGCAACAGGGACGTCCAAATGTGCAGTGATGTGTTTGAGTGCAACCTGTCAATCACCTTGAATGAGAGTGTCCGCACGTTCCAGCGTAACAGGCGCCACTGAAGTGTGCGGCCGGTCATCAAGCGGGAGATTGGACAGGTATGCGCAACATTATGGCGATGATGACAGGCGCCTCTAATAAAGTCTCAGCGTGCTTTTGTTCACTGACAGGTCTCTGTAAAGACTGTGTAAGCGGCTATGAATATCTTCGAATATACTGGTTTTCCACCAAAAAAAAAAAAAAAAAAAAAAAAAAAAAACAAAAAAAAATCAGTCATGCTCTCTGCTTGCAACGCACCTTAGTTCTAGACGCCATTTTGAAGGTTACGTATAACGCAGCAACCTGTCGAAACTTCATAAAACTATACGGGCTGAAGCAGGAATATTCCAACCCACAACAAAATCTGCATTGTTTCAACAGAAATTATCCCAGAAAAATTTGTTGCATTAATTAATGAACGTCCCTCGTGTACTCTCCCAAAACTATTTCTGTGTTTTAATTTTTTTTAGCTCCTTTGTTTATAAATTATCTAATTAGCATTCTGTAAACTACACTCCTGGAAATTGAAAAAAGAACACCGTGAATTCATTGTCCCAGGAAGGGGAAACTTTATTGACACATTCCTGGGGTCAGATACATCACATGATCACACTGACAGAACCACAGGCACATAGACACAGGCAACAGAGCATGCACAATGTCGGCACTAGTACAGTGTATATCCACCTTTCGCAGCAATGCAGGCTGCTATTCTCCCATGGAGACGATCGTAGAGATGCTGGATGTAGTCCTGTGGAACGGCTTGCCATGCCATTTCCACCTGGCGCCTCAGTTGGACCAGCGTTCGTGCTGAACGTGCAGACCGCGTGAGACGACGCTTCATCCAGTCCCAAACATGCTCAATGGGGGACAGATCCGGAGATCTTGCTGGCCAGGGTAGTTGACTTACACCTTCTAGAGCACGTTGGGTGGCACGGGATACATGCGGACGTGCATTGTCCTGTTGGAACAGCAAGTTCCCTTGCCGGTCTAGGAATGGTAGAACGGTGGGTTCGATGACGGTTTGGATGTACCGTGCGCTATTCAGTGTCCCCTCGACGATCACCAGTGGTGTACGGCCAGTGTAGGAGATCGCTCCCCACACCATGATGCCGGGTGTTGGCCCTGTGTGCCTCGGTCGTATGCAGTCCTGATTGTGGCGCTCACCTGCACGGCGCCAAACACGCATACGACCATCATTGGCACCAAGGCAGAAGCGACTCTCATCGCTGAAGACGACACGTCTCCATTCGTCCCTCCATTCACGCCTGTCGCGACACCACTGGAGGCGGGCTGCACGATGTTGGGGCGTGAGCGGAAGACGGCCTAACGGTGTGCGGGACCGTAGCCCAGCTTCATGGAGACGGTTGCGAATGGTCCTCGCCGATACCTTAGGAGCAACAGTGTCCCTAACTTGCTGGGAAGTGGCGGTGCGGTCCCCTACGGCACTGCGTAGGATCCTACAGTCTTGGCGTGCATCCGTGCGTCGCTGCGGTCCGGTCCCAGGTCGACGGGCACGTGCACCTTCCGCCGACCACTGGCGACAACATCGATGTACTGTGGAGACCTCACGTCCCACGTGTTGAGCAATTCGGCGGTACGTCCACCCGGCCTCCCGCATGCCCACTATACGCCCTCGCTCAAAGTCCGTCAACTGCACATACGGTTCACGTCCACGCTGTCGCGGCATGCTACCAGTGTTAAAGACTGCGATGGAGCTCCGTATGCCACGGCAAACTGGCTGACACTGACGGCGGCGGTGCACAAATGCTGCGCAGCTAGCGCCATTCGACGGCCAACATCGCGGTTCCTGGTGTGTCCGCTGTGCCGTGCGTGTGATCATTGCTTGTACAGCCCTCTCGCAGTGTCCGGAGCAAGTATGGTGTGTCTGACACACCGGTGTCAATGTGTTCTTTTTTCCATTTCCAGGAGTGTATATGATACCTCGTTAAATGAGCAAGTAGGTTACTCTATCACTGTTCCACGAAACCTAATAAATTAATAAAATACAAGATATAAGTCCAAAACTGAAACAAATACTGTACTGGAGAGAATATGTGACTGGTTCATTCCATTTCTATTGAGTGCTCAAACTACGATCATTTATATTTATTCCGAGTCTTTATTGCACTCCAAATGTCTTTTTTCCCCAATTCCAGGAGATCACTTCCTATCAGAACCGTCATACCGGTTGCTCAACGAAATCCCACCTGACGCGCCAGGTGTTACCAGTCGTGAGGAACACGTTCAGCCACTTTCTTCCGGATCAGAGATCCGTATCGATCTATCATTGCTGCAGCACAAACGGTGGGCAGCCAAAGTAGTCGTTTCGTAGGTTAAAGCCCCGTCGGCCATCTGCTCTTTACGAAAAAGGAAAAGGTCAGATGCACAGTATTGGCAACAGATCTCAGGAGGCAACAACGATTACTTACTAGTAACAATCTAGTCCGACCCAAAGTGGAATCACCCAGAAAACAAATTGTAGGAGAAGCTGATGCAAGGCTGAGATTTATTAGAAGTATCTTCAGGAAATATGATTTACCAACAAAGTGATGATAAAAGTTATGCGACAAAGATAGGTACATATACAGACGGTGGTAGTATCATGTACGCAAGGTATAAAAGGGCAGTGCATCGCAGGAGCTGTCATTTGTACTCAGGGATACACGCGAAAAGGGTTCCGACGTGATTATGGCCGCACGACAGGAATTAGCAGACTTTGAACGTGGAATGGTAGTTGGAGCTAGACCCATGGGACTTTCCATCTCGGAAATCATGAGGGAATTCAGTATTCCGAGATCCAAAAGGTCAGGAGTGTGCCAACAATGCCAGATTTCAGGCATTACCTCCCAACAAGGATAAAGCTGTGGCCACCGGCCTCCACATAACGACCGAGAGCAGCTGCGTTCGCAAAAAGTTTCCGGTGCTAAGAGACAAGTAACAATGAGTGAAATAACCGCAGAAATCAATATGGAACGTAAGACGAACTTATCCGTTAGGACAGTCCAGCGAAATTTGGCGGTCATGTGCTATGGGAGCAGACGATGGACGACATCTCTTGCAGCGTGTCTCCTGGGCTCGTGACTATATTATTTTGACTCTGGGCCAATGAAAAACCGTGGCCTGGTCGGATGAGTCCAGATTTCAGTCGGTAAAAGCTGATGATAGTGTTCGAACTAGGCGCAGACCCCTCAGAGCCCTGAACCCAAGTTGTCAACGAGACACTGTACAAGCTTGTAGCGGCTTCATAATTACGTGGACTGTGTTGACAAGAAACGAACTGGGTCCTCTGGATGTTCGGCTACTTGGAGACTATTTCCAGCCAAATATGGGCTTCATATTCCCAAACAACGATGGAATTTTAGTGGATAAAAATGCGCCATGTCGCCGGGCAACAACTGTTCGCGATTGGTCTGAAGAACATTTTGCCCAACTAGGACGAATGGTTTGGCTACCCAGATTGTCCCATCCTACCTGAATCTCATAGAATATTAATGGGACATAATCGAGAGGTCGTGTCATACACAAAATACAGCACCGGCAACACTTTCGCTATTGACGGCTATAGAGGCAGTATGGCACAGTATTTCTGCAGAAGACTTCCAACGGCTTGTTGAGTGCATGCTAGGCTGAGCTACTCCGGGCAACAGGAGAACTGACACAATATTAGGATGTTTATCGTGACCTTTGTCACCTCAGTGTAGTAGACTTGTTCGACCGATTGTTGGCTATCATTCATCGATCTCAGACTCTTACCAGGTTGGGATAGTAGAAAAGAGACTGAGAAGATCTAAGTGGCCCGTTTGGCACATGATCGTTTTGTCGCCGCGAAAGCTTCACAGAGATGCTCAACAAACCCTAATGGTAAGCGTTCCAAGAGAGGTGTTGAGTTTCACGGAGAGCTTTAGACATCTATTGAAATTCCAAGAGAATGCGTTACGTGGGAGGTCGAATAACATTATTTCCTTCCACATATCCCTCGCGAGAGAAATTACGGTTAATGCTCAGATTTGCAGATGCTTTTTCCACGCGCTATTCACGAATGGAACACGAAAGGAGAAAAGATAGTGTTACCAGTATACCGTCCGCTACATGCCATAGAGCGGTTTGCGGAATATAGATGTAGACGTTGACGAATAATTACAGACCTGTATCGACGACGTACGTTGCAGAATTCTGTAGCGTTTCTTATCTCAAACATTATGACTTTCTTACAGGATTATCTCTCAGATAATCAACTCTGATTATGGAAAAAACTCTCGTGTGAAACACTGCCTATTTTCTTAATAATTACCACTACTTTCCTCAATTGCTAATAATAACTTAAATTATGTTTTATGATAAAGATAAACAAACTTCTGTCTTGGCTCTGAGCACTATGGGACTTAACAGCTGTGGTCATCAGTCAAACTTCTGTCTTCTTGCAACTCAAATTTATTCTCATGTACCACATGTATTTCACCTTCTCGTGTCAGACGTCTTCAGTATTCTATAATACAAACAAAATTATTTCAATATACACATTTTGATGTGAGGTTTCTAGTGATTCTTTGGCAATTTTTTTAAATCGAGCTATTTCTATTTACAATTTTTTTTTAATTTTTTTAATTTTTTTTACTTACATCATTCTGTGAACTGTCATCCAGCCGTTTGCTGTTCCGAATGCACATGCTATAGGTTTGTTCCAGTAAATACTTCTCTGCACATAACCTATACTGCAGAAAACTTCCCATGTGTGCACTCCTCTTGGTCACATGCTGTAAAGGTGACTGAAAGAACGTGAGAACTCTGAGGAGTCTTGGAAGAGTATGGTGGGATGGTGGGGTAGGGATGCAGGAAGTCTGGGTGGTGGGGCACAGTGTGTGTGTGCGTGTGTGTATGTGTGTGTGTGTGTGTGTGTGTGTGTGTGTGTGAGTGTGTGTGTGTGCGGGTGGTGGGGCCTTGGGTGTACATTTCTATTTATTTATTTATTATTAATTCATTATTTATTTTACTTTGTTTATATTATTTTTTTTATTTTTTAAATAAACACATGAAAAAATTTTTGCATCACCTCGGTTGTGAGAGTTCTGGAAGCTGTACAGAAAATTCGAATAGAGATCAACATTAACGTCGTTTCATCCCTTTTTATTGCTCATGAAAACCACACATTGCATGTTTACCATCATACAGTGAAACCTTCAGAGGTGATGGTCCAGATTGCTGTACTCACCGGTACCTCTAATACCCAGTAGCACGTACTCTTGCACTGATGTGTGGTGTCACCGGCAGACACCACACTTGCTAGGTGGTAGCCTTTAAATCGGCCGCGGTCCGCTATCAGTGATTACAGACCGAGTGCCGCCACACGGTAGGTCTAGTCTAGAGACTCACTGGCACTTGCCCCAGTTGTACAGCCGACTTTGCTAGCGATGTTTCACTGACGACATACGCTCTCATTTGCAGAGACGACAGTTTACCATAGCCTTCAGCCACGTCATTTGCTACGACCTAGCAAGGCGCCAAATTCAGTTACTATGTATGAGAATGTATTCTGCACAGATAAAATTGTGAGTCATGTACTGTCAAGATCGACGTTCATCATTAATGGATTAAAGTTGAGTATCAAACTGATTACGTCAGTATAGTTCTTCCCTCCTCACGCCAGCCTGCGCGAGCTAAAACGCGTGCATTTCGGCCTCCAATAGTAGCACGCTGTTGGCTCTTCTGCCAACACAATATGATGCATGCCTGTATTCGTCGTGGCATACTGTCCACAATTTCATCAAGGCACTGTTGGTCCAGATTGTCTCACTCCTAGCCGACCACTGTGACCGAGTGGTTCTAGGCGCTTCAGTCCGGATCCACGCTGCTGCTACGGTTGCAGGTTCGAATCCTGCCTCGGGCATGGATGCGTGTGATGTCCTTAGGTTGGTTGGGTTTAAGTGGTTCTAAATCTAGGGGACTGATGACCTCAGATGTAAAGTCACATAGTGCTTAGTGCCATTTGAATTTGTCTCACTCCTCAATGGCGATTGGTGGGTCACGTCGTCCACAAACAGCCATTTTCAATGAATAGCATGAACGATAGGGTTCATGTCTGGAGAACACGCTGGCCACTGTGTTCGAGCGATGTTGTTATCCTGAAGGAAGTCATTCACAAAATGTGCACGATGGGGGCGTGAATTGTCATCCATGAAGACGAATGCCTCGCCAATATGCTGCCGATATGGATGCACTAACGGTCGGAGAATGGCATTCACGTATTATACAGCCGTTACGGCGCCTTCCCTGACCACCAGCGGAGTACGTCGACCCCACATAATGCCACCCCAAAACACCAGGGAACCTCCACCTTGCTGCACTCGCTGGACAGTGCGTCTAAGGCGTTCAACCTGACGGGGTTGCCTCCAAACACGTCTCCGAGGATTGTCTGGTTGAAGGCATATGCAACACTCATCGGTGAAGAGAAAGTGATGCCAATCCTGAGCGGTCCATTCACCACGTTGTTGGCCCCATCTGTACCGTGCTGCATGGTGTCGTGGTTGCAAAAGATGGACCTAGCCATGGACGTCTGGAGTTAAGTTGCGCATCATGCAGCCTATTGCGCACAGTTTCAGTCGCAACCCCACGTCGTGTGGCTGCACGAAAAGCACTATTCAACATGATGACGTTGCTATCAGGGCTCCTCCGAGCTATAATCCGTAGGTAGCGGTCATGCACTACAGTAGTAGCCCTTGGGCGGCCTGAGAGCGGCACGTCATCCACAGTTCCTGTCTCTCTGTATCTCTTCCATGTCCGGACAACATCGCTTTGGTTCACTCCGAGACGCCTGGACACTTCCCTTGTTGAGAGCCTATAAAATGACTTTTTTAAAATACTATCAATATTTATATATGTGTTTGGAGAGAGAGAGATTGATTTTTGATTGAAACTTTTACCTTAAGTCGTAACTGGTAACTGAATTTCGGTTGCTGCCTCGTTGAATGATCAGCTTCTGAACCATTACGTGACGTATTACAATTTGGAGGAAGTTATTGTCCTTAAGGTTTAAAATACGACTCTGTTAGTTACTTGGCCGTATTGCGTTTAGCTTTGAGCCCAAGTTTTCGTAGTTTTTCATACCTAAGGGACCACTGTTGTAAGTAAGTAAGATCAGACAGCAATCTGCTTTTCGTGAGAAAAGGTGATTGCTTAGTACACAAACTTCCTTCAAACTATACGTCTTGCTACATCAAAATTGGTCAGTGGAGTTCAGAACCATACTATTGTACAAGGCCATAATCCAATCACAGTAATTAAGAAATTATGACATGTTGTTACTTATTGAATAAAAACTATAGAGAATGCATTTCTTTTCCTGTATTTTAGTTAACTTTGTACACTTACAATTCTGTCGATTGATAGACGGCAACGACGATGTTCACCTCCTTTTACAAAAACAAGATATTTCTATTCTTCACTTCCAGAAAATTAGTATACATAAATGTTTGGCAACTCTTACACATACTTTACTCGGTTTTATCACTAAAATATCAATTTTCATTAAATGTAACAATACGTTCTGAGCGACGGCCTAGCTACACGTCCTCTTTCCACAAGATACAGAATACTATCGTCGCGGGAATTGCGCGCTAAAGAGTTTTTGCTGTCCGGCTGCGCTTTACTTCACTTCAAGTACTTTTTTAATCACATTTACATGTACGGTATTTACATACATTACTGAGCATCTCAGAATCAGGCACAAATTAATTAAAGAAAAAAAAGCAGTGAGGCACACATAACATTACAAGCCCTTCCTAACAATACGGACGCGATCAAACCGCGGTATCGACCATCTAGGCGTGGGTGAACTACAGACAACACGAGCCGTGTACCTCCATCCTGATAGAATGACTGGAACTGATCGGCGGTTGGACCCCCTCCGTCTATTAGGCGCTGCTCATGCATGGTTCTTTACATCTTTGGGTTGGTTCAGTGACATCTCTAAACAGTCAAAGGGACTGTGTCTGTGATACAATATCAACAGTCAAGGTCAATCTGCAGGAGTTCTTGGCACGGGGTGATGCAAAACCTTTTTTAATGTGTGTATATTTTGTTGGTAGATTGTGAATTAGTGTCAGTATTGGTCTACTGTTGTAGCTCTTTTGGATACTAGGAGTGTTTTCATTTTTTATTTATTGTTTTCCACATGAAATATTCTACCTGTGTAGTGAGCCTTCCCTATCTTTTGTTGTTATGGCACACGATGAGAATTTAGCACATATAGAACATCAGACGGCTGGATTAACAGACCACCAAATGAATGTAAATAAAAATCACGAACATATAATTGTAAATAGAAATAGCCAGATCTAAAAAAACTGCTAAACAATCACTAGAAATCTCACATCGAAATATATATAAAATAATTTTTTATGTATTACAAACCACTGAAGATGCCGAGCTGCCTATTATGAATAGACGAACATGTCTGGTACTCAAAAATACATTTCAGTTGCAAACGACGCAAGTTATCTTATCTTTATAGTAAAACATAATTTACAGGCTATTGTATTTATGCAGAACATCTTGTTTGCAGAAGCAAGCGCATATTTTTCACATAGCGGAAAGTGACATCGGATGTACCCCTAGGAACATGTAGTGTTTTCAGCACGCACCTAAAAGTTTCTCAGATGGGATCAAGAGAGATACAGGACTGTTCACTGACGATGTTGTTGCATACAAAAAAGTATCGTCGCTGGACAGTAGTAAGAAACTTCAAAAATACCTAGTCAAAATTTCCACTTGGTATAACGTATTACAGCTTCAAATTAAGTTGTACAAATATATTGAAGAGAAAGAATCAGACAGTATCCGGTTACTAGATTAGTGATGAACAATTTAAGTAAGTCACATCGCGTAAGTAATTAGTGGTAACACTAATGCGAGACACTAAATTGGACTATCACGTTAAAATCAATAACTTTTAAGGAAAGCAAAATGGAAGACGAAGATTTGCTGGAAGGATTCACGGAAAAAGCAATATAACAGTAAAGAAAATCATTTACAAAGTGGTAGTGCAGCCGAGTCTAGCATACTGTTCCAGTTTATAGAGTCCCAGCCGAGTTTAGCGTATTTTTCCAGTGTATGAAGTCCTTTTGAAGCAGGCGCAAATTCAGTGACGCGCTACCTGGATTTTAACAGGTCGATACAGCACATAAGAAAGTCTAACAGAAATGCTTGGAGGACAGAAGAAGAAAGACGAAAGGCGACGAAGTTCTCGCGAAATCCTGTTCACTACTTGTATTCCAGAAAGACTATACGACCATTACAGTGTCACCATCGTGTATCTCGCATAGGAATTAAGAGAATAAGATAGGAGAGATCAAGGTGCGTACAAAATGACATAAGCAATAATATTTCCCTTGCGAATACTTAAAGGAATACGAAGGAAAATGGATAACACTGGTACGCTGTACCCTCCACCATTCACCTGCAATGTTTTAAAGAACCCGGAGAATTTCGGAGATAGGTAATACCGAAAGCGGAAGGAATCTTGAACATAAGTCACTTGTTTCGAATATTCAACTCAATTCCAAGCACCTTCTGTTGTTTCGAAAATGGCCATGCTGGTTGCTATCTGTTTTGTGCCTAGTAAGCCAAGATATTGTTGAAGTGACTGTTTGTTTACCCTCTTCAATTCTTGAAATGGTTTGCTGTCGTCTTCATCAATACGTCAGAACTTTCACTCACCATTCTCGACAGTCGGCTTGTCGTGTCCTAACATTTGTGTTTTCTACTACTTATCCCTCTGATGCTCTAGTGACAGCCTCATTTCTCCTGAACCCCAGAACACACGTTCCCTATGTCGTTTGAGCACTTTTCTCTCTTCAAGGTCTAATCTCCTCTCTTTTCTTACACTTAGCACCTCTTGTTAAAGTAAAAATATTTCCATCTTCTCCTGTGGACAAAATAAGACTGGTCCGGAAAATGTATTGATGTAAAAGACTCACAATGGCATGAAGGAGTTGTGCGACATAAATAAAAGTTGGTAGGCGTGTTTGTACATCTGAAAGATGATTCCTATTCAGATTTTGCGCCAGTCAATTAAGAGTGGCGCCACTATGAGTATGTAAATCAAGTCTGCTTTAAATAAGCTTTCTGCGTTGGTTACCTTTGAGAGTGAACGTAGTGGGTTGATGTTAGTCAAGAATGACTAAGGCGACAAAGACGGCATTATCAGCACCTCACTGAGTTTGAATGAGGCTGTGTACGATAGGATTACGAAAATCTGGATGTTTCTTCTGCGATATTCAAAAATACACAGGAATGTAGCCACTATAGCTGCTGGCAGCGGTGTTCACGAGTATTTACGCTTGCAAGAGGACGGCCACGTGGCACTGTCGAGAGGGAAGACCATCTTGTTCGGCAGATGGCTCTGGCGCATCGTGCTGAATCTGCAGCAGAAATGTGAGCAGAAATTGGTACCATCGTGACAAAATCCACTGTTATAAATCGGTAACCAGACGGCCTGTTGCGTGCATTCCACTGATCCCAAATCATCGCCATTTGTAACTTCAGAGGTGTCAAGCGAGAGCTCATTGGAGGGCAGGATGGAGGTCTATTGTGTTATCTGATAAAAGTTGTTTCTGCTTCGGTGTCATTGTTGGCTGTGTGTTGGCTGTGCTGTCTGCTTGCTAAGACACGCTAGACCTATTCCTGGAGTAATGGTCAGGGACACGATTTCGTATGACAGCTGGAGCAATGTCATAGTTATCCCATGCGCCCTGAGAGCAAATTTGTACGTCAATCTGGGTATTCGACCTGTTAGCTGTCATTCACGAACAACCTGCCAGGCGGTGTTCTTCAACAGGATAACACTCGCCGACTTACCGCTGTTGTAACCCAATATACTCTACAGGGTGTCGACTGTTGCCTTGGTCTGCTCGATCACCAGATCTGTCTATAATTCAGCACAAATGGGACGTCATCGGACGACAACCCCAGCGTCATTCACAGACAGCAATAACTGTCCCATTACTGACCGAACAAGTGCAGCAGGCATGGAACTCCATTCCAGAGAACGAAATCTACATCATACTCCGCAAGCCACCTAATGGAGTGTGGCGGAGGGTACTTTGGGTACCACTATCTGATCCCTCCAACCTTGTTCCACTCGCGAATAGTGCGTGGGGAGAATAATTATTGGTAAGCCTCTGCATTAGTTCTAATTTCTCGAATTTTCTCCTCGTGGTCAATACCCGAAATGTATGTGGGGGGGAAGTAATATGTTATCTGACTCCTCCTGGAAAGTGCTGCCCCGAAATTTCAATAGTAAATCTCCCCGTGATGGACAACGCCTCTCTTGTAGCGACTGTCAATGGAGTTTCTTTAGCATCACACTAACGCTCATTCGCCAGCTGAACGATCTCGTGACGAAACGAACCGCTCTTCGTTGGATTTTGTCTATCACCTCCATTAGTCCTGCCGGATAGGGATCCCAGATAGATGAACAGTACACAATAACCGGGCGAACAAGCGCCTGTACAACACAATGAATGCACGTCTGCATACTTGCATTCAACATTCTGGCGATTACATCGGTTATTAAAGTACCAGCATTTAACATTTGCAATGGCTTAATCCCGTTCTTATATTAGCCTGTTATTTCACAATGTTAATTATTTAAATACGTTACCTAGACAAAGAGTTAGTGTATACCATCAAAGAAAATGGACTAATACATTACTGTCACTTGTCTGCACATGCACGTCTGCTCTATACCCTGTGATGAGTACTTCGGTATGTCGTTACGTCTGACAGAGTGGGACGAACAGGCGTGTTTAGTGACCAGCAGAATGCAACATAAAATGGTAATCATGATGAAACAACACGTATTCGTTGTCGAGTGTCAGACGAAGCCTAATTCGTGGAAAACATGTGAGTGATCGTTTGGACAAGAGTTTAAGGGTACAGCAAAGTCTGCCATCCAAAACGTAGCACCAAAATAGAGCGGGATGGGTTGTCTAGAGAATAAGAACCGTAAACATCCGAAAAGAGTTCGAACACCAGAAAACATTGTTCGTGTCAAGGAAAGCCTGGAACAAAATCCGACCAAATGCCAACACCGTTTATCCATGCAAGTGGGAATTAAGCGTAGTATCGAAACATCATGTAAACGGACTTGCGTCTGTATGGTTCAAATGGCTCTGAGCACTATGGGACTCAACTGCTGTGGTCATCAGTCCCCTAGAACTTAAAACTACTTAAACCTAACTAACCTAAGGACATCACACACACCCATGCCCGAGGCAGGATTCGAACCTGCGACCGTAGCAGCAGCGCGGCTCCGGACTGGAGCGCCTAGAACCGCACGACCACCGCGGCCGGCTTGCGTCTGTATCCTCACAAATGTAGAGCACTAGTTAAAGCATCCAGACGAACTTTTGCCTGTAATATGCTGCCGGTGATTTCTGGCTAAAGAGGAATCAGGACTTTAGTATCCTCACTTTTTTATTTCTTCAAGTAACGACAGATTCAACGTGTCAGTAACTCACCGAATGTGCACTGTTACGATTTAGAAAATCCCGAACAGTACTCTGAAGTGCCAATGCACAATCTCAGGATTGGGGTTTAGTATGCAGTATCTGGTGCCCGCATTCTTTCACCAAACTCTTAGTCCTAAACCATGTGTCAGGAAACTGTTTAATCCTCTTTGTGGATCAACTCACAGATGTCGAACGATTGCATGAATATTTTCATCAAGACAGAGCAACATAACATACATTGTCTTGACAACCTTGTCACAAATGCATGAGATTTTGTATGAGGAGGGCACAACCAGCAGATGTAGTGCATCCTCTTCCACTTCTGTCACCCGTGTTTTGGGACAACCTATGTACCACCCCACTTTACATTGTTACCAGATGACATCATTCAAGATGGTGGCATGTAGACTTGGCAAGAGCATGTGACGTCATCAAAGATGGCGGCGGTGATGGCATCTGCTGACATCATCCAAGATTCGCTGATTTTGGCGGGAAGTTTGAATTTTGGCAGGAAGATAGGTCAATTGGGCTACCTACACTAACCTAAGCCATCCTACCGCCACCTCATCCGAGGGACTGGAGGGAAGTCCAAATTCCATCAGGATAATGCATCCTCCATTAACGAAAGAAAATGGCTGGAAAGAAAGGGCAGTTGGGTCACCTCCACTAACATAAGTCACCTGACCACCATCTCCTCCTAGGAACTGGAGCCAAGTTTGAATTTTGTAAGTAAAGAAATGTCACTTGGGCTCTGTCTACTAATCTAAGAAAATGGCGGATAAGAAAGGGCAGTTGGGCTACCTCCACTAACCTAAGTCACCTGACCACCAACTCCTGCTATGGGCATAGGACTCCACCTGCACTGGATGTAAGTCTTTATTATTTTGCATGCACTACTTCATCTAAACAATTAGAGGCACTACCACCATCCAGTGTGGTCGCCAAGGGATCGAGAATTCAACTGACCTAGTACACAGTACCACCACCAGACGGTGCTGTCATCCCTTCTGTGAGATATCCAAGGTGGTGGTGGGAAATGGCGGGAAACAGCGTGGTCGCCATGGGATCTGAACTCTAACTGACCTAGTACACAGTACCACCACCAGAGAGCGCTCTCATCCCACCTGTGACATAATCTTAGATGGTGGGGGAAATGGCAGGAAACAGTGTGGTCGCTATAGGGTCCAGACTCCAATTGACCTAATACACAGTACCACCACCAGAGGGCGCTCTCAGCAGTGATGTAATCCTAGATGCCTGCCATCATATCAGCTGATGAGGCAAGTACCGCTATACAAGAGGGCAGGAAACAGTGTGTTCACCATGAGGACTGGATCTAGTACACTGTACCACCACCAGAGAGCACAGTCCTCTGTTCCATTACATAATTCAAGATGATGGTCTGGAGTGGGGGAAATGGCAGGAAATGTGATCTGCCTGTGCTAGAAACGTCTTTATTTTGCAGACAGTGACTCCATCACAAGACCTAGAGTCCAACTGACATATTACAGCCACCAGAGGGTACTGTCATCCCTCCTGTGACCTAATCCAAGATGGTTGTCTGCAGGAGGGAAATGGTGTGAAAGTGACTCAGCCTGCACTGGGCTGTTGGAGAGAGTAAGGAAGGAGTGTACTTTATTTATTTTGGAACAATTTATTTAGGGATGGAGTATATTTATCACACAGATACAGAACACACGCTCTGAGATGCTTGGGGATACGCCACACAGGCCACAGACCTGTAAACTACCCCCAAATAATGCTCTGCAGACACGCAAAGAAATCCCAAATTACCGAAATAATTTCAGTACAGACATGCAATCTCCCCCTAAATAATGCAGTACACAGATGTGGAGACCCGAAATCAACTCGCAAACTGTCCAAATAGCACACAGCACAGCCTCCAGACCTGCTCACAAAATAATGCAACAGACATGCAATCAATGCACGCAAGCACCATCTGCCTCCCCCCATCCACTAGACTGCACAGGAGGCTGCCGGTAGCCACCAAGAAGTGACACAGCTGTCAGCTGTCAAACCACACACAGGTGCCCTTTCAGGTCCCACAAGCATTAGGTTGTGACATGACTTTCATACTTGGTAACTGAGAAATTCCTCTCGAAATACGTCTTCACCTAGGCACCATTGCTGATGCAACCGGATGGGAGTGAAGACCTATTTGCAAAGTGCGCCGACGCCACCTTTGGGCCATCGTCCAACACAAGCCTACACAAGTCATGACTCTCACACCATTGCTGCATACAGCGACTGGGTGAAAGAGGCTTCTATTTTCGAGTATACAGTTAGAGTTCTCCAAGTGTTTTGTTAACGTCACAGAACTCCAACGTGCTCTCACACCAATCCCATATGTGAGACACCTTTGGGCAGCATGTGTGTTTTACCATTGCTGATGGGATACCTGAGGATACTGACATCACTGAATAGCACAGGGTGCACTGTTCCTAGCACAACATACAGGTTGCGTCCAACAGCACTTATCTGCCCAGCGTGTCTGATGAAACTCCATGAAGTGTGTGCACGTAGCTACAAACAATCGCAAAAGCATCTAACAAGGTTCTCAATCTTATGCTGATGTCACATGGCTATGCAAAAAATAAGAACCGAGGCGACCTCTCGGAAATTGTGTAGTGCCCCAGAAAGGGTTAACATTCAATTTCTTGATGTCTCAGCTTGTATGCAGAGAAATTTTTCCCCTAACAGAACCTGTTGACGAAAATGGGCAGAATAACATCGAATGCAGTCTTCCGTGTGGTAATAACGTGGTACCCCGTTCATCACGTATTACGCTTCCTTATTTCAACAAACACAAACGTTCCCACTGCTATGTAGAGACTGCTATATCCCAGCACAAAATATGTGAATGAATCAAGCATTATGCTTGGCTCTTATCGAATTTACTCCGTGAATTACTGATGATGCAGGTGTGGAAGCATCATCCACCGATTTTTTTTCTTTCTTCTGACCAGACTTTCTGCAGTTATTTTACACAGAACGCCATATTGCACCAGCAATTAAATCTTACAAAATACCCTACATATCGTCAAATACAGAAAGACTCTTACTCAATTATACTGCTCTCCCACTGAGGACAGGAGCTTGAATATTAGAATGTGAAACCGATACTGACTCATCAATATATCACCGTGTACCATGTCGTTGTAGTAAACATACAAATTATATCCAGTGCCATTAAAAGTCAGCCTTTTTACATCATTCATACATATACCACGAAGACTGATAACCCAGTACGTATACTCACGGCACTAGATATTTACGGTGAGGTCGGGCGGGCAGCCATGCCCAATGGATGGCCACAGCACTCTCAGCAGACCGAAGTCACACTCAGAACTGAACAACAAATTCGGGCTCGCTTCCCCTCGGCGCAAACACGTTACTGGTCCGGACCTGCTCGCTTGCTTGCTTGCTTTCCTACACCCATCTCCAGACTCTGGGATTACAAGAACACATGTATTTTCACATGGTTTGCCATAATATTATGCCATTTTCGCATTACATTTCGATTTCAAGCACACAGTAGTTGCCTACTGATCTCTTGCGCAATATACTTCCAAAGATATAGACTGGAAATTATTTCGCTACATACCCAAAACTTTAGTGCTTATCCCAACTGCGAGGTCCTTCGCATGAGAACTCGAAACAAATAGAGGAAACTGATATTTCCACTCTCGAATACCGATGTCGGTGATGTAGCTGATTCCAAATCATGCCTATAATTTATAAGGTCAGCGAAGGTGTTTCTCACGCCTAGAGAACTCGCAAACGTGCCTTACACATGCTAGATGCACACACTGCAATAGATCTCGTCTGAACTAAATAAAATGGTGAAATATGCAGAAGCAGTCACCCAAACAATTTACATGGGAGGGAGCAACAGTCCAGTGCAAACACAGATCCGTATTAAATCTTCTCAAATTTCCACTTGATTACGAAAGCCGTCCAACACATACTAAGTATTATTTCGCTATTCGCTTGTCTAGACGACAACACGGTTATTTCATCTACATTCCTACAATCTATCACGTCTCTCCATTCTGATAGCTTCAACCGTTAACAGGAAACGTGAATCATTCCCACCACAGGCCACACATACACAGAATCACCCAAGAAAACCGATCACATATATGTTTTTCGTTGTACTTACAAGTGAATGACATTCGACAATGAAGTATCGGAACTACATCCTGCTGACAGCTGTGGCTCTGGAAATAGAAATATCTGTACCATTCTTATGATCTGACATACTCTTCCCTGTTTTATCACAGTATTCCACAGTCATCTCCCTTGCACATGTCGGAGTACAAACACATACTTTATAAGCCTGATGCTCAAGGTGAACCGATCATGCATCCCCTACTACTAAGTATAATACTTTGTCAGTAACTGAATGCCTACGATACAAAATAATACCGTGAGAAAATCAGTGGTGGGTGGACATGTCTCATAAGTTTTTCTTGCAAGAGACTTAGAAAAAAGAGACGTAATCGGCCAGATGTTAAGAAACCTAATCCCAACAATTACTGTATTTTACTATCACATGCGGTCTTGATTCTACAGATGCACACAAGTATCCATGTTAAAAGCTATACTGGCTTTATGAATCGAGGTACGACATTACCTCTGAATGAGGTGGATTTTCCAGAATATTACCGAGACGGTGATCGTAGGAATTTGTATTATCAGACCAACACTCCGGTTACACATAGCCCACAATGCAACATCGTCATAAAATCGCTGAATTTCGAAAGTGATTTGGCTAAGAAATGTGGTATGTAGGTGGTATGTGCGACTCCCTCACGCCTCTCCAGCTAGATATTTCTATAGTGCTAGTAACGTATTCTGTCTCGAAACCATCTCAGAGGTTCTGCGATATATCCACTGAGTCATAGGCGATGACTGATTGAAAAGGATCACAAACAGCAGTAGTAGATGATGTGCTGATTGAGGTCACAAGAAAATGTACACCAGCTTTTCAGATCTCTAGTGTTACGCTATGTCTTAGAAATGATGTCCATGATTTGGAATCAAGTCATTCGATTCAAGCATGTACCTGTGTTAGATCCTATTGACAAGTCTTTTAATGATTACAACCACTACTCAATCATATTTCTGGCACTCTCATATCTCGAACGAGCCACCTTTCTCGAACCTGTCTGATACAGTAAAATTCCAACCTTATTTTAGTCAGCCCCTACGCATCTTGCAACTGCTCCCATTTCTACAGCTTTGAGCAGGTGATCGTTCCAATTGAAGCCAGAACTGAGCAGAAGTCAGAGAAAACCATCTCCACCACGTTCTGCAACCCATGCAGAAACGAAAGGTACTGAGTTAGTGCAACAGGACTGTGTTTCGACCATTCGGTGGAAATGCGCTAATTTTCGTGCGTCTCCAAACCAGATGCAGATACTACAGTCTGAAGTAGATCCGTGTCCATTCACATTTATCAACCCAACATCCATTCATCGTTATTCTGTACCATCCAACAGAGAAAAATTATGAACTATAAAAGCTCCACTAACTTTAGGACCGTTGTTCCCTCCCATGTAAATTGTTTGGTTGACTGCTTCTGCACATTTCGCTTCTTTATTTAGTTCAGAGAAGATCGATTGTGGTGTGTGCATCTAGCATGTGGAAGGCACGTTTGCCACTTTTCTAGACATGAGAAACACCATAGTTGACCTTGTAAATTATAGGGATGATTTAGAATCTGTTACATCACTGACATTGGTATTCGAGAGTGGAAATATCAGTTTCCTCTATTTGTTTCGAGTTCTCACGTAATAAATAGTCTTTGCAGTTTCAGGTTCGTAGCGAAATAAGTTTCAGTGTATATCTTCAGAATTACATAGCGTGAGTGATGGGTGGGCTACTGCTGTGTGCTTGAGATCGAAAACTACAGTGAAAATGGCATAATATTATGGCAAATCATGTGAAAATACAGTGCTATTACAAATGATTGAAGCGATTTCATAAATTCACTGTAGCTCCATTCATTGACATATGGTCACGACACACTACAGATACGTAGAAAAACTCATAAAGTTTTGTTCGGCTGAAGCCGCACTTCAGGTTTCAGCCGCCAGAGCGTTCGAGAGCGCAGTGAGACAAAATGGCGACAGGAGCCGAGAAAGCGTATGTCGTGCTTGAAATGCACTCACATCAGTCAGTCATAACAGCGCAACGACACTTCAGGACGAAGTTCAACAAAGATCCACCAACTGCTAACTCCATTCGGCGATGGTATGCGCAGTTTAAAGCTTCTGGATGCCTCTGTAAGGGGAAATCAACGGGTCGGCCTGCAGTGAGCGAAGAAACAGTTGAACACGTGTACCTGGACATGCTGGAAAATTGGCTCATGCCACAACTGGAGACCGACAGCGCCGACTTCATCTTTCAACAGGATGGTGCTCCAACGCACTTCCATCATGATGTTCGGCATTTCTTAAACAGGAGATTGGAAAACCGATGGATCGATCGTGGTGGAGATCATGATCAGCAATTCGTGTCATGGCCTCCACGCTCTCCCGACTTAACCCCATGCGATTTCTTTCTGTGGGGTTATGTGAAAGATTCTGTGTTTAAACCTCCTCTACCAAGAAACGTGACAGAACTGCGAGCTCGCATCAACGATGCTTTCGAACTCATTGATGGGGACATGCTGCGCCGAGTGTGGGAGGAACTTGATTATCGGCTTGATGTCTGCCGAATCACTAAAGGGGCATATCGAACACTTGTGAATGCCTAAAAAAACTTATTGAGTTTTTGTATGTGTGTGCAAAGCATTGTGAAAATATCTCAAATAATAAAGTTATTGTAGAGCTGTGAAATCGCTTCAATCATTTGTAATAACCATGTACATGTGTTCTTGTAATCCCAGAGTCTGGAGATGGGTGTAGACAAGTAAGCAAGCAAGCAGGTCTGGACCAGAAATAGTAATGCGTTTGTGCCTAGGGGAAGCGAGTCCGAATTTGTATAACAGTTCTGAGAGCGACTTCGGTCCGCTATGCTGTGGCCACGTATGGGGTGTGTATGCCAGCCTGAACTTACAGTAAATAATCTCCTGGAAATGGAAAAAAGAACACATTGACACCGGTGTGTCAGACCCACCATACTTGCTCCGGACACTGCGAGAGGGCTGTACAAGCAATGATCACACGCACGGCACAGCGGACACACCAGGAACCGCGGTGTTGGCCGTCGAATGGCGCTAGCTGCGCAGCATTTGTGCACCGCCGCCGTCAGTGTCAGTCAGCAGTTTGCCGTGGCATACGGAGCTCCATCGCAGTCTTTAACACTGGTAGCATGCCGCGACAGAGTGGACGTGAACCGTATGTGCAGTTGACGGACTTTGAGCGAGGGCGTGTAGTGGGCATGCGGGAGGCCGGGTGGACGTACCGCCGAGTTGCTCAACACGTGGGGCGTGAGGTCTCCACAGTACATCGATGTTGTCGCCAGTGGTCGGCGGAAGGTGCACGTGCCCGTCGACCTGGGGCCGGACCGCAGCGACGCACGAATGCACGCCAAGACCGTAGGATCCTACGCAGTGCCGTAGGGGACCGCACCGCCATTTCCCAGCAAGTTAGGGACACTGTTGCTCCTGGGGTATCGACGAGGACCATTCGCAACCGTCTCCATGAAGCTGGGCTACGGTCCCGCACACCGTTAGGCCGTCTTCCGCTCACGCCCCAACATCGTGCAGCCCGCCTCCAGTGGTGTCGCGACAGGCGTGAATGGAGGGACGAATGGAGACGTGTCGTCTTCAGCGATGAGAGTCGCTTCTGCCTTGGTGCCAATGATGGTCGTATGCGTGTTTGGCGCCGTGCAGGTGAGTGCCACAATCAGGACTGCATACGACCGAGGCACACAGGGCCAACACCCGGCATCGTGGTGTGGGGAGCGATCTCCTACACTGGCCGTACACCACTGGTGATCGTCGAGGGGACACTGAATAGTGCACGGTACATCCAAACCGTCATCGAACCCATCGTTCTACCATTTCTAGACCGGCAAGGGAACTTGCTGTTCCAACAGGACAATGCACGTCCGCATGTATCCCGTGCCACCCAACGTGCTCTAGAAGGTGTAAGTCAACTACCCTGGCCAGCAAGATCTCCGGATCTGTCCCCCATTGAGCATGTTTGGGACTGGATGAAGCGTCGTCTCACGCGGTCTGCACGTCCAGCACGAACGCTGGTCCAACTGAGGCGCCAGGTGGAAATGGCATGGAAAGCCGTTCCACAGGACTACATCCAGCATCTCTACGATCGTCTCCATGGGAGAATAGCAGCCTGCATTGCTGCGAAAGGTGGATATACACTGTACTAGTGCCGACATTGTGCATGCTCTGTTGCCTGTGTCTATGTGCCTGTGGTTCTGTCAGTGTGATCATGTGATGTATCTGACCCCAGGAATGTGTCAATAAAGTTTCCCCTTCCTGTGACAATGAATTCACGGTGTTCTTATTTCAATTTCCAGGAGTGTATATATATATACTGCATTAGTGTCCAGCATAACTGGTTTATGCATACTATCGGTAACTGTGGTGTCAGCAATCCAAAAATCAACTACCATTTACACAGTGTATACACTAAAGAGCCAAAGAAACTGGTCCACCGGCCTAATATCGTTCAAGGTCCCACGAGCACGCAGAAGTGCACAGCACGACGTGGCATGGACTCGACTAATGTCTGGTGCTGGAGGGAATTGACACCATGAATCCTGCAGGGCTGTCGATAAATCCATGAGTGTGCGAGGGATTGGAAATCTCTTCTGAAAAGCACGCTGCAAGGCATCCCAGATATGCTCAACAAAGTTCATGTTTGGGGACTTTGGTGGCCAGCAGAAGTGCTTCGATTCAGATAAGTGGAGCCAATCTGTAGCAGTTCTGGACGTGTTGGGTGTCGCATTGTACTGATGGAACTGCCCAAGTCCGTTGGAATGCGCAATGGACGTGAATGGATGCAGGTGACCAGATACGATGCTTATGTAAATGTCAGTGTCGTATCTAGACATAGCAGAGGTCCCATATCACTCGAACTGCACACGGCCCACACAGAGCCTCCACCAGCTTGAATAGTCTCCTGCTGACATGCAGGCTCCATGGATTCACGAGTTTGTCTCTATACCCGTACACATGCATCCGCTCGATTCAATTTGAAACGAGTCCCGTCCGACCTAGCAACATGTTTCCAGTCATCAACAATCGAATGTCGGTATTGACGGACCTAGGCGAGGCGTAAAGCTTTTTCTCGTGCAGTCATCAAGGGTACACGAGTGGGCCTTCGTCTCGGAAAGCCCATATGGCTGTTTCGTTGAAGAGTTCGCACGCTGACACTTGTTGATGGTATCTGCTGCATTTTTCGGAAGGATTTCACTTCTGTTACGTAGATCGATTCTCTTCAGTAGTCGTTGGTCATGTTCTTGCAGGACCCTTTTCCAACCGCAGCGATATCGGAGATTTCTTGTTTTACCGGTTTCCCGAAATTCATGGTAAACTCTTGAAATCGGATTCCTGATAGAGTACAGTCGTAAAATGTATGAGAAAATCCCCACCTCATCACTACCTCGGAGATGCTACGTCCCATCGCTCATGCACCGACTATAACACCACGTTCAAAGTCACTTAAATCTTGACACCCTGCCATTGTAGCAGCTGTAACCGATCTAACAACTACGCCAGACACTTGTTGTCTTACATAGGCGTTGCCGACCGCAGCACCGTATTCTGCCTGTTTACATATCTGTGTAGTTCAATATGCATGCCAATACCATTTTCTTTGTGTGCTTCAGTGTATATATATCATGAAACCCGTTCAGCATCAACAACAAACTGAAGATGATGTGTTGAAGCGCCGAAACTGGTAGCTACACAATAAATAAGTTGAGAAGGAGGACTCTTTGCGTTTCATTTTCTTATAGTCTTAAATATGGTTTTGCGTTCCGAGTATCTTCGGTGAACCCAGGTAAGTACGTGATGTCCGTAGAGACTTTCAAGTAAAAGTGACGGAAAGAGTTCCTCATCGACCTGTAATATTGAAGAACATTGCAGTACCGGCTGTGATGGTTGCTTGTAACCTGAACAAGTTGATGTAAGGAGTTGTACTCTACAACTCACTTCGGGGCAGGTTTAGCGTGACTTGTCTGGGCTACACACGTGAAGGGCTGAGCCACTCCAGACGACTCGGCGCTGAGCGAGAGACGCCCCCGCCTGCAGCCGGGCGAGAGCAGCTTTCCGCCGCCTCGACCTCTGCGACCCGTTGCGTGAACTCACTTTCACTGCCGCCCGACCATAGGCAAGCCATTTTCTTTCTGCAAGCATTTCCGTAGCGCCTACTGCCACTTCATAGCAAAGGAGCATAATACACTGCTTTTCAACACGGCTCCTGGTACACCAGTGGGAAACTGAACCAGCAAAGTAACTGACCCCTTGTGGTATGTCACGCCGTAGCTCTTTTAGTTACTACACTTTTCATCCCCTCCAAGTTTTTTGAACACGACATAAGTATTTGGACCGAAAGAAGTATTAAACAAACTTCTTTGTTCTCTGCTGTGTAACAAATTCTTCACTGGCTGAAAATATTGATTTCCAGTGTAGATCTGTAGATTTGGTTTTATACAAAGTGAGAAGGAAGAGTTAACAGGATATGTCGAGCAAGGATTCGACTGTGATAAAATTCTAATACACTGTCTTCAACGTCATTCATTAAATTTACATGGAGTGGTGTCAAACTCCTTTATACGGTTCGAAAGTCGAAGAAAATAAAATCCTCCCGTCACGTGAAGTACACTCACAGTCCAAAAACCATCACTTTCTGTTCAAAATTGTTTTGTAAAGCCTTCCTCTAATTTTGCAGCTCGTAAAGAAAAATGTATGACTTTAAAAAATTATAACTTCATAAAAATTTTATCTCAGTAAATGAGTAAGTACTTGAATTTCTACTAATACACCTACTTTCACTAAACTTAAACATTTATTCTCCTCCTATCAAAGCAGGCAAAATCACAAAAACGCAAATTAAAAACTGAATCAAATGCTATTAAATTACAATTAAATGAATACTCTTATCTGCATACAGGCGTTGATATAAGTCAACGGAGACAGTTGAAAATGTGTGCCCCGACCGGGACTCGATATCAGGATCTCCTGCTTACATGGCAGATGCTATACCTTTTTCTTTTTTTTTTCGGTGTTGGTCGTTGCGTTTGGTTTTGGCGGACGTCACATGACATCCGTTCAAGTCCATCCTTGATTCCTTTACTCAGTTTTAGTTTTATTTTTTATTACAGAGGACCACCGCCTCTCTGACCGAACACGCTGAGCTACTGTGCCGGCATCCATCTGATCCACCGAGGACGCAGAGGATAGTGCGACTGCAGGGAATTATCTCTGGCACGTCTCCCGTAAGACCCATATTCGGAACTTATTGTCTCGCACTATATTCATAGTGCCTCTGCCCATCATACTCATTACTCTCGGCTTTACTGCCGATTCCCGTAAGAGTTCGGGCACTGTTTGGGCATTCGCACAGAAGAAGATGGTCAAATGGCCGGTGAGCCTTAACTATATATATATATATATATATATATATATATATATATATATATATATATATATATATATATGAAGATGGTATCTGTTCTTTCGGACATGTCCAAGAGAGCAGATATCATCTTCATATATAAATCCTATTAACATAAACGAAGTCACGATAAAAGTGTTACAGGCAGAAACGGTAAGGACAATATGTGACAGTTTTCTGAGAAACGGGTGGCCTTCGTCCCCTTGCGTCTTGTGGTCAGGTATTCGACAACGCGGCCCGTCCTCAAAGGCACTAAATGTATTCGCAGTTGTGAGCTGTAGAATGGAATGGCGACAGTGAAAATTTGTGCCGGACCGGGGCTGGAATTCGTATTTGCCGCTTATCGCGAGCAGTCGCCTTACCATTTGGCTATCCGTGCACGAACCACGGCCAGGCCCAAACTTCCGTATGTCATCAACCATGCGTCTACAACATGTACTCGCACATCCATTGTGTGTACCCCCGTACAGGCGAGACATTTTACTCGAAAGTCGCTTGCCCAGTGTCGGCGGATAAATACGATATTGCTGGACCTGTGATATTCTAAATTACGATGCAAAGTTCCTTTGGAATCGTTTGGCTGACGACATGGGACATTAGCGTCACCCAAATGATAAGCGGGAAATCGGAGTTCGAGTCCTGGTCCGGCACAAATTATCGTCGTCGCCAATCCATTCCCACAGCTAATGGTTGTCCATATTCGCTACTGCGAAAACATGAAGTGTAGTTCTGTAGTCGCCACAAAGGGTTATGCGGAATAACACGGACTCTGCAATAGCGTTTTCTATCGTCCTCAAAGGCGTCAAAGCGTCACCAATTCCACCCTGATCAGCCGTTACATGAAAAGAGAGAAACTAGATTTCTGCGGTCATGTAAGATACACAGAAGCATCAAAGAAAATGGTATAGGCATACGTATTCAAATACAGAGATATGTAAACAGGCAGAATATGGCGATGTCGTTGGCAACGTCTGAACGTGACGTTATAGTCGGCGCACGAGCGATGGGTCACAGCATCTCCGAGGTAGAGATGAAGTGGGGATTTTCAGTACGCCCATTAAACGAGTGGACTGTGAATATCAGGAAACCGGTAAAACAACAAAATGGTTCAAATGGCTCTGAGCACTATGGGACTTAACAGCTGTGGTCATCAGTCCCCTAGAACTTAGAACTACTTAAACCTAACTAACCTAAGGACATTACACACATCCATGCCCGAGGCAGGATTCGAACCTGCGACCGTAGCAGTCGCACGGTTCCGGACTGCGCGCCTAGAGCCGCGAGACCACCGCGGCCGGCGGTAAAACAACAGATCTCCGACATCGCTTGCAAGAAGAGGACCAACGACGACTGAAGAGAATCGTTCAGCGTGACAGAAGGGCAACACTTCTGCAAGTTGCTGCAGATTTCAATGATGGGTCAAAAAGTGTCAGCGTGTGAAACATTCAATCGATATCATCGATATGGGCTTTCGGAGCTGAAGTCCCACTCGTGTACCCTTGATGACTGCGCGACACAAAGTTTTTCCCCTCTCCTGGGCCAGTCAACACCGATATTCGACTGTTGATACTGGAAATGGTTCAAATGGCTCTAAGCACTATGGTACTTAACATCTGAGGCCATCAGTCCCGTAGACTTAAAACTAGTTAAACCTAACTAACCTAAGGACATCACACACATCCATGCCAGAGGCAGGATTCGAACCTGCGACCGTAGCAGCAGCGCGTTTCCGGACTGAAGCGCCTAGAACCTCACGGCCATAACGGCCGGCTGATGACTGGAAACATGATGCCTGGTCGAATGAATCTCGTTTCAAATTGTATCGAGCGGATGGACATGTACGGTTATGGAGACAACCTCATGGACCCTGTATGTCAGCAGGGGACTGTTCAAGCTGGTGGAGGCTCTGTAATTGTGTGGGATGTGTGCAGTTGTAGTAATATGGGACCACTGACACGTCTAGATACGACTCTGATTGGTGACATGTACGTAAGAGTCCTGTGTGATCACCTGCATCCATTCATCTTCATTATGTATTCCGAGGGACTTGGGCAATTCCAGCAGGACAATGCGACACGCCACACCTCCAGAATCGCTGCAGAGTGGCTCCAGGAACACTCTTCTGAGATTAAACAAGTCCTAAGGCCACCAAACTCCGCAGCAATGAACATGATTGAGCACATATGGTATGCCTTGCAACGCGCTGTTCAGAAGAGATCTCGACCTCCCTCGTAGTCTTACGGATTTATGGACAGCTCTACAGGATTCATGGTTTGAATACCCTCCAGTACTACTTCAGACATCAGTTGAGTCCACGCCACGTGGTGTTGTGCCACCTCTCCGTGCTCTCGGGGACCCTACACGATATTAGGCAGGTGTACCAATTTCTTTGGCTCTTCAATGTCTGTACATGCACTCTAAGGAAAAAAAAATCAATCCACCACTAAGGAATTATTCAGAGGGACGGAAATCGGTAGATACGATTTACATGTAGAAAGAAACAAATTATTACAGTTTAAGAAAAATGACTTTATTTTTTCAAGAGAAAAAGAATACAAATTCAGACAGTCAACAAGGCGCTGGTCCCCCTCTGGTCATTTGCAAGCAGTTATTCGGCTCGACATTGATTGATATAGTTGTTGGACGTCCTCCTAAGGGATATCGAACCAAATTCTGCCCAGTTGGCGCTTTGGATCGTCAAAATCCTAAGTTGGTTGTAGTGCCCTGCCCATAATGCTCCAAACGTTCTGGCGACAGATCTGGCGACCTTGCTGGCCAAGGTAGGCTTTGGCAAGCACGGAGTCGAGTAGCCGAAATCCTCAGCGTGTGAGGGCGGCTGTTATCTTGCTGAAATGTACGTTCAGGATGGCTTGCCCTGAAGGCGACAAAATCTGGTGTAGAATATCGTCGCCATACCGCTGTGCTGTGAGGCTGCTGCAGATGACAACCTAAGGGGTTCCTTTGCGGAAAGAAAAACAGAAATGGCACATCAAACCATCACTCGGTTTGTCGGGCAGTATGGCGAACAATAGTGAGGTTGGCATCCCACCGCCGTCCTGTTAGTCTACAGGCAAGTCTTCGCCGGTCATTGCGGAGTGGACTCGTCACTGAAGACAATTTTGCTCCAGTCAGGGAGATTCCAGGCCGAAGACGTGTATGCAGACGCGCACGGACAGTGGTGGGATACCAACCTGACTGTCGCCCGCCGCGCTGTCCGACAAACATGGGCGACAGTCAGGGGTGCCATTTCATTTCAGAGCAGGACTCCTTCGGTTTCATCCGCGTCAGTAGATCGGTATGTTGACAATATTCTACGCCCCGATTTGCTGCCCTTGATGGCAAGCTGTCCTGAGTTTACATTTTAGCAATATAATGCCTGTCCACAAACGGCGAGAGTTTCTACTGGTCGTCTTCGTGCTTGCCAAACCTTATCTTGGCCATCGGCGTCACCGGATCTCTCCCCAATTAATAACATTTGTGAGCGTTACGAGCAAGTCTCTCCAACCAACTCGGTATTCTGGCAATGTTACACTCTAATTGGTCAGAACGTGGCACGGTATCTCCAGGAGGTCATCCGATGACTCTTCAATCAATGTCAAGCCAAATAACTGCTTCCATAAGGGCGAAAGATAGACCAACGAGTTACTGACTTGCTCAATTTGTTAAGTACTTTCTCTTGAATAATAATTGCAATTTTTATTTTTATTACATTTTTCTTATTTTTTGGACATGTTTTCCCCTAGAGTCTGTTTGCAGGCTGTTCAGATAATTTACGGGTTTGCTGCCGGATGACGTCGTCGACCACCGCCGATATTTCAACAGGAGCACACCCTGCCATTCTCAAGGCGCAACTGCAAGGAGGAAGCAATGTGCAAGGGGATTTAATACCCCGGTTCACAGAGGAGAAACAAGGAAGATACCACACACAGAACAAGTAACCGATAAGTCAACATACAACCAAAGATAACCAACATCAGAAATATCAATAGTAACTATTAATCAACAGGTGGGGTAGCCATAATTCTGTCCCTCTGTTTTTTGATGAGAGACAGAGCTGGATTCCAAGCAACATTTAGACAAATTCCACCATTTCTGTTTATAAGGTTGCTCGATAATTTGATTTCAACAGCTTCCTTAATGACACTATCCAAATAGCTGGACGTGCAAGCCAGAATCTCCGTGTTGTTGTATTCTATAGGATGAGCGGTGTCAAGGCAATGTTCTGCAATAGCGGATTTGCTCGGCTGTTGTAAGCGTATATGACGCTTATGTTCAATACACCGGTCTTCCACAGTCCTGATTGTCTGACTAATATATGACATGCCACAACTGCAAGGAATACGATAGACACCAGCCCTATGCAAAGCTATATCATCTTTTACGCACGCCAACAGAGACTTTTAATCTTAGAAGGTGGTCGAAAAACACATTTCACGTCATATTTCCGCAAAATACGGCCACTCCTGTTGGAAAGCTTCCTGCGTAAGGCAAAAAGGCCGTAGACTTAGGTGCCACTTCGTTTCTATCGTCACTCACCCGTTGCACAGAAGGCTGATAGCGCAACGCACGTTTGATCTGCCTCTCACTATAACCATTCTGACGAAAGGTGCCTTCGAGATGTGATAGCTCAGCTGCCAAACTTTCAGGTTCTGAGATAACGTGGGCCCTGTGAACCAAGGTACGAAGTACTCCTTCACGCTGAACTGGATGGTGACAACTATCAGCTCGCAGGGAAGGAAGGCATTCATTCTTTTCCACCCCCATAGTGAACTGATTATTCGGGTGGATTGAATTCAGGTGTTTCAAAAACCGGTTTAAATTCTCACTACCATGAGGCCAAACAACGAATGTATCGCCTACATATCTGAAAAAACACGCAGGTTTCAAGGTCACTGACACCAATGCACGTTCCTCAAAGTCCTCCATAAACAAATTGGCCACAATAGGTGACAACGGGCTTCCCATTGCAACTCCATCAGTCTGTTCGTAGCACTGACCATTGAATAAAAAGTAAGTGGAAGTCAGCAAATGCCGAAACAAATTTGTTAACTTCGACACCAAACTTCGCCTCAGTTAGCTGCAACGAATCAGAGAGAGGAACGCTAGAGAAAAGAGAAACCACATCAAAACTGACTAAAATATCAGAGTCTCAAACGCAATCCCTGCAATCGACGTAAGATATCTGCAGAGCTCGTAATGTGATGTTCACACCTACCTACTAGCAAGATGTTTAGCTACACGATATGTCGGAGCACCAATATTAGAAATAATAGGCCTCAACGGAACAGCCTCTTTATGGACCTCAGGGAGGCCATATAATCTAGGTGGTACAGCGGTGGTCGACGACATCACCCGGCAGCAAACCCGTAAATTATTTGAACACTCAATTCGCCGTGAAAAGTTAAGGTCTCACATTATTTGCAAGCTATTTGTCACCACCTTGCTCAACACGACAATGTTGATAGCGCACTCGCCGTCTCCGATGGTGATAGCCTGCCTGATGAATTTCAACAATGAGGGCAGTTTTCTGACGGAAGGCCTATTCTGAAAAACAGGTAGCGCATTTCAACGACATCGAGTCCTGCTGAGTGAACAAAATGAACGAACAGCGGCACCTTGTCTCACGGATTTATTGGTAAACTTCGGCGGTATTTTCTCAAAAATCGGAAAGTACTTATCAGACACAACATTAGATGTATCCATCGTTTAGTCTTTGTTGGCTCCTGCCTCGATATATACGAGAATCTGCGTGAGTATGGATTGTTATTTTGGCCGGACATGTCGTATCGAGGTGATGAAGATGATCATCATACAAGTGTTGGTTAACAAGTGTCATTAATGAGAGAGCGGTTAGGGTCCCAGATGATATTACAGGAACAATGGTTACCAAAGGCAAAAATGTCATCAGAAAGATAGGAAAGTGTCTGTGTATGGTCCAAGTGAAAAAGCCACTATCAACGTATTTAAAGGAGAAACTGACGACATTTAGTTCAGACCTGGCAAACACAGAAAAATTGTGGTTAAATCTGAAAGGCGTTATATACAGCGGCCTGTCTAGGTATGTTCCATATAAAGTAATAATGTATAGCAAAAATTCCATGCCGGTCGCTGCTAGTCTTTGAAGAACAATGCGAGAAAAGGGCCTACTAAATTCTCTGTTTACAAAAGACATTGCTGGGAAACCCTCAGATTATGTTGAGCCCACCTTCTCGAAAAGAGTCAGTTACTTTATATTTTAGAATACTGAAAAAATATGTATTGTTTGTAGTGAATTATTCTACCACATTTCATAAATGTTTTAGATTTTTCAACTAAAATTATCCGAAAATTTCAACATTAGTAGCAGATGTCAGTTTGCGCAGTGAACCTCGTATTCGATATTTTCAGGTTCAGGACATTGCTTACATATCAATATGTCTTTAAGAAGCATGTTGTGAGTAAAATTCAATAACAATAAACGAAATTATTCATTCTTTTATTTTTTTCTGGTGGTCATAATATACCCACAGCTTGGTAATACACGTTATTGAAAGTGCGTTGATATTGCTAACATTGTGCTAATAGGTATTTTCAGCTTCTGGACCCTGATTACACATCAGTAAGTCTTCAAAAACGGTTTTTTGAAGTAATTTAACAACAATTAAAGACTTCATTTTACTTTATTGTGAGCATATGACGTACCCTCCCTTCATTACGTGCATTGTAGAAAATGTGTTGGTTCAAAAATGGCTCTGAGCACTATGGGACTTAACACCTGAGGTCATCAGTCCCCTAGAACTTAGAACTACTGAAACCTAACTAACCTAAGGACATCACACACATCCATGCCCGAGGCAGGATTCGAACCTGCTATCGTAGCGGTCGCGCGGTTCCAGACTGAAGCGCCTACAACCGCGCGGCCACACCGGCCGGCAATGTGTTGGTGTTGTTGGGGTTAACAGTATCTTGTGCATTCGTAAAAAGGGCCACGCACAAAGTCTAGTTATTTCCACAGTCAGATCCTGGCGAAAGAACTATCAGAAAATTCTAGGAAGTTCTGGTCACAAGAAACGTCGATCAATAGATCCAAAACTGCCGTTTCATCTGTTGTGGTTCCGTATGTTGTTTCAACAGAAGACAACAGACGAAAAGGAGAAATTTAAAATTTTATATTTCAAAACATATTCACCCAAGAGGGTGCTATCGTATCAATGTTTTGCGTAACCATTCGGAGATTTGATACTTTTCCCGTCATGCCAGCTGTGATACCTAACCAAACTGTACATGCCTTAGTGTGTTTACCGACAATGCGCAGTCTTGTAGAAGAAAACTTAAGTCGTGAGGGCATATTTGTAGAGACACTATTACGAGCGACACGAACAAAATCAAAGGAAAATTGCTGGATAAGTTTATTCGAGCTTACGACAGCTACGTTCGTTTCAGGAGCGTCAAATCGAATGTTTATCACGGTAAGCCGATAAAGGATATTGCAAATGTTACACTCTTACCAAAATAAAATAAAAGATAGTCTACCACAAACGAAAATTTAATAAATGATCTCCCAAAGTCAACAATAGAACGGGAAATGAAAAAAAGAAGGTATTTATTAATCTCAGACAGGAAGATGTGAAGTACATAATCCAACACTTGCGTATTGAAGCACCGTGTGGATATGTATTAAAATTGTCCCGCACGAAGGAAATCACAATTTTCCTGTCAATGTTCCGTGTGCCACATTAGGGCCTGCAGTTTCTCTCATACACCTGACTAGACTCCCTTAGTGAGTCAACATTACAGCATGTATAGTACATGAGCAATAATAATGATAAAGTTTATATGTACACACACGTTCGGAACAAAGCAGAACACCTTGAACGACTAGAGATAGGACGTTCATATTCACAGGTTACGTAAATTAGTAAGTTCTACAGAAATGATTAGCATTTCAGACACCTCGGCTAAGCATGTGTCCTGTTGCCTAGTAAGCATAGCCATCCATTCTGGTTCCAGAGTTCATCTGTGGTGGCTGGCATTGGGTCACAGCGCTGCACATGTCTTTTCACCAAATGCTACAAATTTTCAGTTGGCGACAACTCTGGTGATCTGGCAGATCAAGGCAAAAGGCCGACGTCCTGTGACACCAACAAGGCACATATTCGTGCAGCAACGTCTGGTCGTGCATTGTCTTGCTGAAAAATGTCGTCTGGGGTGTTGTGCAGAAATGGTATGGCTACGGGACGCAGGATGTCATTCACGTAGGTCACATTAGTCACTGGGCCCTGGACACGCACCAACTGTAATTTGTTGTTGCACACAATAGCACCCCACACCGTAAGGCCTCGAGTTTGTGCTGCATACCTTGTGCGAATGCAGTCACCTGACGGTGCTCCCCCTGCCTGTGGCGAAAGAAAATTTTCAAGCAGACAGAACCTGGATTCGTCCGAAAACACTATCTGATGCCATTCCTGTCCCGAGCGACGTTGTTCCACAAATCATTACCGTCCAGCATGTGTCTGCACGTTCGCCAAAAGTAGGCGGAAAAGTGGACGACGCTCACGTAACTCATGCTGTAATAAATGACGACCGACTGTCACTCCTGACAGTGTATGATGTGTTCCACTATTTCACTACTGCACCAGAGCCGAGGAGTTCGCAGATCTGTCCTGCAGTGCCATTGGGATGAGGTGTCGATCTACTCTGGGGGTGGTCTGGGTGGCGCGACGCTGAACCATTCTACACACACCCGTTGCACTGCCGAAACACTTCGTCCCGCAGGTGCAGCAATTTCCTTGATGGGTGCACCACGTCTTCTCAAGCCAATAATGCGCCCTCTTTCGAACTTAGTATTTTGACGGTACGGTTCGCGCATACATTTGTGAGGCATCCTGGACGTCTGCTCAAGTGACACTGATCAATTATCTTCGGTTCATGTGATGTTGTCCTTGAACCCACTGCCCGACATGTTTGAAATGTAATGCATTTCTGCCGAAGTTACTGATGTATATCTCCTGCAAATGTGAACGTCCTATCTCTAGTCGTTCAAGGTGTTCTGCTTTTTTTCTGAACATAGGTGTATATAAACTGAGTGTATAACGCTACGGTGGTCAACAGACCTATCCCTTGGTACATTCGTCCTCATCCTTCACGGATGTTCCGTGTTACAATTTCATTCTAAAATCAGTTGAAATATTCACACATGTACTCCCATAAGGCACAATACGATGTGCAGCGGAGCTATCCAACGCACTTGCGTCCGCGCGTCACCTCCTCATTTGTTTTGAGAAAAAAAATTTGGAACAAAAGAAATACCTTGTTTTGGAAGCGAGCCAATGCAATACGTTAACTCAAGTTATGATTCAGAAAGACAACTATTCCTATTTTAAGATAACATTTCCAGATAAAACATAGCTATAAATTTCCCGTAGAACCCTACTCATTAAAGCGTAATAATGCAGTTAAAATTGCAGTTTGGAATAGTTTCATAAAAAATATAAAGTTCATAAGGTTTATGAAATTATGCACACAAAGTATTTTCGTGATATTACTAGAAGTCAATTTGTCAGTCTTTTTTTGCTGTAGATGACACAGCTTTGTCTTTATTTCTCAAAATTTAGGCACTTTTAAATTAGTTTGTAATGCGTTTGCTTTCCTACAGAACCACCCTCGTTAAAGCCAGTGATGTCACACTGATGCAGAGCCACATGACTGTTAACTGTTGTCACATACTCGTTCACTGCAGAATTCCAAGTTACACACTAAGCATATTTGTATTCTTGTTTGCCTTTCATTATCATACGTTAATTATTCATTTTGCTTCATGAAATTTTAATTACTACTGGGGCACTCGGCACATCAAATAAATTTCAGGACGCTTTCATTAAAAAAAATAAATAACGTCATTGTTTTTGTAAAAGCACAAAACAGACCAGCTGCAAGTTCTGTCTCTTGGTTTAATACGGATAGAAACAGATTTTCTGGTCGCTGATTAAACTAGTCCGTTATCACGTATCTTTTATTTATTATTTGATATCCTGATATCGATAACCTTCGTGTCCCTTTATATGCATTTTGTCCGTCCATTCTGTCATCGACAAAAGATCACGTTCTTAAACAGCTCAAAAGCAGCTTGCTGAACGACATGAAAGAACACATCAGTCTCGTCTGCTACCGTCTCAGTCGTATAATCGGCGCCTACATTATTTCTTTCCTGTCAGTAGCCGCGCGGGATTAGCCGAGCGGTCTAGGCCGCTGCAGTCATGGACTGTGCGGCTGGTCCCGGCGGAGGTTCGAGTCCTCCCTCGGGAATGGGTGTGTGTGTTTGTCCTTAGGATAATTTCGGTTAAGTAGTGTGTAAGCTTAGGGACCTTAGCAGTTAAGTCCCATAGAATTTCACACACATATTTTTTTCCTTTCAGTGCCAGCGGAAAATAGCTGCGTAGTGAAATGTGTCCCTCAGACCCTCAGGTACATCCGGGCTATCAAGTGGGGTCGGTCCAGACGCGTCCTTTCCTTGTTAAAGATCACTTAATAAAGATACAAGAACACCTTTAACCTGTGTACAAGTTCTTTAATTTTCGGCCGATAACTAAACTAGCCCGTCATCAGGAATCATTTATCGGTATTAATCGCATCCAAGTTTGCAGCACGTGCGCTGCCTAGTACCACGCCAGCGTTGCTTTTTGTCAAGAGCTGCAATGGTGGGTGGAACAGAACATAAACGTTGATGTCACATCTTTTGCTGGTCTTACCGACCACAGTATCTAAAATTCGTCTGTATAAAGGGAATGGTAAGAGTTTGACAGAGCACTGAAAGACCTGAGTCGAAACAAGGCCCCGGGAGTAGACAACATTCCATTAGAACTACTGACAGCCTTGGGAGAGCCAGTCCTGACAAAACTCTACCATCTGGTGAGCAAGATGTATGAGACAGGCGAAATACCCTCAGACTTCAAGAAGAATGTAATAATTCCAATCCCATAGAAATCAGGTGCTGACAGATGTGAAAATTACCGAACAATCAGTTTAATAAGTCACAGATGCAAAATACTAACGCGAATTCCTTACAGACGAATGGAAAAACTGGTAGAAGCCGACCTCGGGGAAGATCATTTTGGATTCCGTAGAAATGTTGGAACACGTGAGGCAATACTGACCCTACGACTTATATTAGAAGAAAGATTAAGGAAAGGCAAACCTACGTTTCTAGCATTTGTAGATATAGAGAAAGCTTTTGACAATGTTGACTGGAATACTCTCTTTCAAATTCTGCAGGTGGCAAGGGTAAAATACAGGGAGCGAAAGGCAATTTACAATTTCTACAGAAACCAGATGGCAGTTATGAGAGTCGAGGGGTATGACAGGGAAGCAGTGGTTGGGAAGGGAGTGAGACAGGGTTGTAGCCTCTCCTCGATGTTATTCAATCTATATTGAGCAAGCAGTAAAGGAAAGAAAATAAAAATTTGGAGTAGGTATTAAAATCCATGGAGAAGAAATAAGAACTTGGAGGTTCGCCGGTGACATTGTAATTATGTCAGAGACAGCAAAGGACTTGGAAGAGCAGTTGAATGGAATGGACAGTGTCATGAAAGGCGGGTATAAGATGAACATCAACAAAAGCAAAACGAGGATAATGGAATATAGTCGAATTAAATCGGGTGATGCTGGGGAAATAAGATTAGGAAATGAGAAACTTAAAGTAGTAAAGGAGTTTTGCTATTTGGGGAGCAAAATAACTGATGATGCTCGAAGTAGAGAGGATATCAAATGTAGACTGGCAATGGCAAGGAAAGCGTTTCTGAAGATGAGAAATTTGTTAACATCGAGTATAGATTTAAGCGTCAGGAAGTCGTTTCTGAAAGTATTTGTATGGAGCGTAGCCATGTATGGAAGTGAAACATGGACGATAACTAGTTTGGACAAGAAGAGAATATAAGCTTCCGAAATGTGTTGCTACAGAAGAATGCTGAAGATTAGATGGGTAGATCATATAACTAATAGAGGAGGTATTGAACAGGATTGGGGAGAAGAGAAGTTTGTGGCACAACTTGACTAGAAGAAGGGACCGGTTGGTAGGAAATGTTCTGATGCATCAAGGGATCACCAATTTAGTATTGGAGGGCAGTGTGGAGGGTAAAAATCGTAGAGGGAGACCAAGAGATGAATACACTAAGCAGATTCAGAAGGATGTAGATTGCAGTAGGTACTGGGATATGAAGAAGCTTGCACAGGATAGAGTAGCATGGAGAGCTGCATAAAACTAGTCTCAGGACTGAAGACCACAACAACAACAACGGGAATGGTTCAGATATGATTTTTTCATAGTTTTATTGGAACGGCTGTTCAGGCCACAATTAAGATCCTACCCAGAGTCTCGTCTGGACCCTCCAGTGCAGCCAGTGTTTGGGTTTCGCAAGTGTGTCTGTGGAATCGACGCAGTAGCGAACGGCCGGACTGCGGCAGCCAGCAGCTGGCCGCGCGACCTCCGGTCGTTCCGTCCGCCGGCGAAAGGAAAGGGAGGCCGGACGAGCTGGTAGCCGCCGTCTTGAGAAACGCCGGCGCTTCCAATCACTTCTCACCTTCAGCGGACCCGGGAGGAACAGCGAAAGTGTGCCGCTGCGCTGCCGCTGCCGACGCCGACGCCGGTCGCAGCAAGTACGTGAGCGTCAGGCTCGGGTCGACTGGACGTGGCCCCTACTCCCCTACTGGCGGCCACCGCTGACCTTCCTACGTGGCGAGACTAAAGCGACAAGGTACGCTCTCTGCAGTTCAGGCCGTTCTGAAGAAGGTTCTGCAATAGCGCCGCAGACATTTCCGCTATTTTCAATGGCAGATCTACCTTAAGGGCGGGGGGGGGGGGGGGGGGGGGGTAGGACGTCAAACTAGCCGACTTGGAGCAGGAGAGGCATCACAGGACATTTTAATTTCCAGTGTCTATACTTTTACAAATAAATTCATAAAACTTTGTCAGCAACACCAGGAAGGATTCAGGTTCCACACTCATTGCAGTGCAAGTTCGAAAACATAACAAAATAATTTTTTTTACGTGCGAAGTTTCATAATTTTTTCACTTACTAATGGCTGCATTTGTTGCTATAGGTACACTTTTCTTCATAAGTTAGAGAGATACTTCGATGAATTTTGCACAGCATACATACCATACTCACAGGTGCATCAAACTCTAGAATTTATTTAATCTATAAAAAACCTATGAACTGTTACATTTTTAACGTCATGTTTAGAAAAAACAAAAATTTTATAGTTAATTACCTCAATTTTTACCACAGTTTTTAATAGATTTGGAAAATTCTAGAGTTTCATACACCTTTAAGTATGGTTTGTATGCTGTGCAAAATTCATCGAAGAATCTCTCTTACTTATGAAGAAAAGTGTACCTATAGCAACAAATACTACCATTAGTAAGTGAAAAAAAGATGATATTTCACACGTAAAAAAAACATTTCGTTATGTTTTCGAACTTCCACTCCTATGAGTGTGAATTCTGAATCCTTCCTGGTCATGCTGACAAAGTTATATGAATTTATTCGTAAAAGTGTGGACAGTGGAAATTAAAATGTCCTGTGGTGCCTCTCCTGCTCCAAGTCGGCCCGTTTGGCGTCCTACCCCCCTTAATCCTTCAACTACCAATTTTTTTCGGAGTAAAAATAAGTAGCTTACGGTCATTTTAATTAATGTACTCAGAAGTAACAATATGATAAAATGTTGAACAATGACCAGACACGGATCTAGGGAAGTGGAACGCACAGGAGACTTACTGAATGTCAAGAGAAACTTTTAAAAACATTTACTTGACTTCAATAGTAAGCATGGGAAAAACCAGTCACTTAAAACCGATATCGGTATTTTAGTTCTGAATGACCGATATTTTTCGGTATTTCTTTGCTCTCGGCTATAACAGATGTTATTATTTTTTTCTAATATCGGGGTAAAAAACTGAAATATCAGTTAGCCACAGCAGCAGTGCTAAATTTATTGTTTTTAAATAAACCTTTTTTTAAAGAATGAGTAATTCGTATCTGTAAGATTTTCATTGCTTTGAAATATTGCGTTATTATACAAAATGCGAGAAGCTATCAGTGCTACTTTAATAACGATGCCGCAGAAACGAGGAACAAACACATGGCATGAGATTTGGTACAGCATTGCTGAGGCAATGATAGTTACTGTTGCTGTTGCTGTTACCACGTGTCGCGGCCTATGAAAAGGTACCCGTGTACATGCAGGGTGCAAGACTTGCCACATATCGTCTATATGTTAGTTTTTCACTGTGGTCGTTGTACATTAGTTATGTCACAGAACGGAACAACACATAGCCAGAAAGTTCAAATGGTTCAAATGGCTCTCAGCACTTTGGGATTTAACCTTTGAGGTCATCAGTCCTCTAGCCTTAGAGCTACTTAAACCTAACTAACCTAAGGACAGCACACACATCCATGCCCGAGGCAGGATTCGAACCTGCGACCGTAGCAGCAGCGTGGTTCCGGACTGAAGCGCCTAGAAACGCTCGGCCACAACGGCCGGCTCACTGCCTGTGAGGATTTTACGAAGTAAAGTGCTCCATGTGCTTTAAAGGTTGAAAAAGGGAGGAGCTGCAACAAACTCGCGACTCAGTATGACGAAAAAACTTAACAATTCGTTCATAGTTTACACCAAAAGTAGCACGTAGCTAATCTGCTGCTTGTGTCTACATAACGTGCATTTATGGGCTGAACACGAAAAGCAGAGTTCTTCAACCTCAGTTTTCACCTTTTAGCATTGACTACTCGTAATGTCCAAATAGTGGTATGATTCCTCATTACATGATTTTTGAACTGTGTTTAAAAAAAATGGTTTTCTGTAGCAGTCAACCACTTATCACTTCTCGAGAAAAGCAACGAACGGGGTACCAACGTTTATTTTCCCAATCAGTTTAATGTTTTGAAGCTGAGGTAATCAAAATTTTTCAATCTTTGTTAAGCTTCTACGCTTATTACAGGATGTAATAGAAATTAAAAAAACCGAAAATCGGTTGTTTCAGAAACTAATTATTCTGAGCAGTTGTAATAGCCCGCTTAAACTGAGTTGAAAAAATCGATATAACCGTTTGTTTCAGCGATAACCGCCATCCCTAATCAGTATCCCAAACAAGACTCATACATTCCCACATAGTTGTACCGTGTTCTGTCCTATTACCCACTTCTTAACAAAAAAAAAGTTAACTCTCGAAGTATTGTCTACATAAGTAAATGCTCTTTGCAATTATATGTAGAACACGAATTAGTAAAAACTACAAATTCATAAAATAAAAATTTCATGTATTGTTAACTGTCTTACTAGGCTTTTACAAATCACACTGAGCTTTGAACAACTACGCTCCAAACAGGCTAATTTTACAAAAAGGCAGAAAATTTATGAAGTTTTTCTTGTCTTTAGCAAGCGTATATACCGATTTAAAAACCATATAAAGTATACACTCGTCATTTACCTTATACCTGATACTTTAAAGCTATTTACTTCTCAAGTACTACCCATCATTTTGATCTGTCGTTTTCTCAAAACTTCAGGCAGCGTTCTCTTTCGCTCTGCCGTTTCATAAACAAGAAAGCAAAATTGAACATACTTTATCAAATTACCAATCATCAACTACAGTAGGGCAGGATTCCAACTTCCTTGACAGTCAGATCCTACCTGTAAAGAATACAGCTGCAATACATTTTAATTATGTTCGCCGACAAAGTCACACGGAAAAAAAACGTCGCTTCTCTGGTTATTAAATCTGCCGTTTCCACAGATTTAAGTTCCGTCTGTCTTGTATTGTATTGTATTGTATGTTAACTGGGGACCTAGAAACGACGGAGATGCTCCGTCCCCGCCGCAGCCGCAGTGGTCCACAACCCCACGACGACTACCGCAGTCCACTTCACCCCTCTGCCGCCCCACACTGAACCACTCTTTCAGCGTTATTGTGCGGTTCGACCCCCGGTAGATACTCCCTCCCCACCCCACCCGCAGGGAACGTCTCACACCAGAGCAGTGTAACCCCTATGTTGGCGTGGTAGAGTAATGCTGGTGTGCGCGTATGTGGAGAACTTATTTTCGCAGCAACCGCCGGCATGGTGTAGCTGAGGCGGAATAAGGGGAACAAGCCTGCATTCGCCGAGGCAGGCGGAAAACCGCCTAAAAACCATCCACAGCCTGGCAGGCTCACCGGACCTCGACACAATTCCGCCTGGCGGTTTCGTGCCGGGGACCAGGCCCTCCTTCCCAGTCCAGAAAGCCGTGCGTTAGACCGCACGGCTAACCGCGCGGGCACCGTCTTGAGTATGTAGTCTAACGTTAGCTACACGTTCCGCTGTCCTCGCCGATGCGTTGGACATAGGATAGTCGAGCAGCAAGTACTGGACACAACTGCCGTTCCCTCTCCGACCGCTCCACCATCAGCTTTCGAGTGCAGCGCTCTCCCTGCCACGTACAGTCAGCGCCCCCAGTACCGTACCAGTACCGTGTTGCTCGGCTGGGTGCGACCCCTCTTGGTGAGCACAGTTGGCTGCAGACAGCCACACGACGCTCGTGCTCGCCGCTCCGTGCGCAACTCCGCTCTCCAACTCAGCTCCCTCAGATCCCCCTCAACAACACTTAGATATCGATTATGTAGATCAGCTGCTAAGCTTGTGCCTATGAAAAACAGGCGAAAAACCACGGCTCGACCCCGATCTAGCAAGATCTATATTTCAACACTGCTCTACCATGTTTCCCTCCATTTCGTTTCCCAGCGGTTGAATTGCAAATGTTTAAGATTTCGGTAGATTATTCTAAATGGCAAGCTCATCATCAGTACACCCACGCCCGGGTGTGTCTCGCTGGAACGGATCATTTCTGGGCCGCTACTGCTGGTGGGTGCTGTTCGCTATTGTGAACAGCAGTGCTGGTTTCCGAGAGTCCTTGGGAGTGCAGCAGTTTTGCCTCCTGGAGAAAAAGGGCTTGGCTTTCTCTGATCCGGCTAGCAGGTGATGGTCTGGCTCCACTGGGTGGTCTTCAAAGGCGAGGGTGTTTCCCACAGAATGGCTGGGGTTTCCTAGTACCCTCTGTGAAAGAATTCCTGAGAGCGTCTGCAGGCAGCAGCACCTTACACAAGAACTGTGAGCGTTATCAGACAATGGCCTGTCGCAGTGCCTATTTTCTGCGCTGGAGGCTGATTGGCCAGAAGGTCTGCACGTAAAAAGAAGAGCCGGTTGGTGACCCATGTAGGGTGCAGGAGACGAGTTTGTCCCCTTTGGGTCAGGGTCAGTGTGGAGGCATATTTCGGAAGTTCGTAGTCATGGGTTAGTAAGGTTGTTCTCTAGGTGTGGAAAGTTCAGAAGTGTTAGGAGGGGAGTTTCCATTCACGCGTGTGGGAACAATCTTAATCTATTGCTGGGTTTCGAGGTGGGTGTTGATGTCAGCGAGCATACACGGACTGTTAAGTAAGAGGCCGCCTAATGGAGTGTAGAGGCAGTGGATAACTGGAGGCGATGTGTAACGAACGAAGCGGACTTTGCGGGGTTATTAGAAGAAGAATAAATTGAGGTTTCCTCCAAAAACTATCTAAAGTGTGGAGTTGTCGTCAACGTCATTACCTTTTTCGCTTTATAATGTGTTCCTGTGTTTACAGACTATATGGGAGAAACCGCTTGGAGGTGGTGCAGTGGCCGATAGTGGTGTTTGTTGTTCAATCCAGTGATCGCACATGCGACCTTCTGAAGGTAGTCAGATGCTTTCAGGGCGTTGAATAGCAGTATAGAAGAAGGGATTGTCCTGACCTGTCTCGTGAGTCTAAGCGAGGCTGGCGACCCTTACTAGGCTTCACAAAGTGCTATCCAAAATTTTCGGGACTGGTGCTGCCATCTGTTGAAAACCTTACTTTCGGACTAAGGGTCACCATCACCCTCGAAGTAGTTCTCATCCACATGTACACACTGGTCCCAGCGCTTCTGCCAGTGGTCAAACGTTTCCTGGAAGTCCTGTTCTTTGAGGGTAGTTATCAACGCCAGTGATGCTTCGTGAACCCTATCTAGAGTGTCGAACTGACGGACTTTCAACTTGAGTTTCAGTTTTGGGAATAGCGCGAAGTCTGCCGAGTACGGTGGGTCGGGTACAACCACCATATTGTCCCAGTGAGCAAGGACGTATGAAAGGGAGCATGGTCGTGATGCAGCAGCCAGTTCCCTTGACGCCAAAATTCGGGCCGTCGTCACCGCACGTTTTCACGGAGTCATTATAAAACGTCACAGTGTGGTCTCGTCCGCTACCAGAGTCCACATATTCTTAAGCGCGGTTTAAACGAGCGACTTTCTGGCCAAAATCGACTGCTCAAAGTGCGTGCGCCTTTCGCGCCTGCTTGTATATCAGTAGCCAATCATGACGCGAAGGTGTCTATGACGTCAGTGATTTACAGATACTGCTTAGTTTATAGTTTTGAATTTCCGATTATGCGCACACTGCGCATGCGCGGAAACAGGTGACTATCGAGTCGCCTGCTAAATTCGGAAGTTAACGTCTTCTGATCGAGCTCTCTCCTGCTATACAAATGGATTTTGTGCTGGCGTGTCTTCTTGACCTTTGTCGAGGTGTTTTCGTGGCATTGTAAATAGATACGCAAAGTCCTGGTACTTTTTTCTAATAGTGTTCTCGTAGAAGAGAGACGAAATATCTGAAAACAAAACGGTATTTTCGTTTTACAGAGAACAAACCTACACTGTGCATAAATAAGAACGTAGATAGACGTGTATTATGGAAATTATTTGAATAGTGGAGAAATAAGGATTGTTTCACGAGAAAAATAATTTTCTATGTTATTAGTAACTTAGCAAGAAAACAAGATGTACACTACAAAGGATAAAGAAAAATGCGGAATTCACTGTTTGGTTGGGTGGGACGAATTCTTTGTGCACAATTCCCTTGGTATCAAAGACAACGATTATCATGCTCTTCACTTTGCTCTTCACCTGTCTCGCTTTTTTGGTCTTGGGACGATTGTTGCTTTGTCTCTGGGTGATAACTGTAAATCCAGCTCTTGTCGCCAGTGATAACTCGTGAAAAGAAAGTTGGATCATTAGATACGGTCTGGCGAAGATCGGTGCACACTTCAACGCGCTGTGCCTTCTGATCGGCAGTCAAGATCCTTGGCACAAATTTTGAGGCGACACGACGCATGTCCAATTCACCAGTCAACATTCGTTGACACGTCCCATAACCAATACCCACTTCATATGCAAAGTCTTGAATGGTTCGATGTCGATCCGCACGAACCAATTGTTGAAGTTTGGAAACAATGTTTGGCGTTGTGTGGCTAACGGGCCATCCAGTGTGAGCATCATCATTGACGTCTGTACGGACTGCCCTGAACCGAGCATGCCACTCAACCATACGCGTACAGCTCATGCTCTGTCCCCCAAACACTTGTTGAATCATTGCAAGGGTCTCCATAGCACTTTTCCAGAGATTTGCACAGAATTTGATAAACACACGCTGTTCTGTTCACGGATCCATCGTAAAATCGTCACACACCAAACACAGACTATTATGGAAATTACTGTGGACACGCAACACGTCCTCCCAGCTGAATGCCACTCCGCATACTGACTCATCAGGTATGCAGCTCTCGCCACCTAGCGGTTCAAAGATCTATTACTCCTACTTTCCAGATGGCAGCACCAGCCCCGTAAATTTTGGATTCCACCGCGTATAGCACAGGTGTTGCAGGGCTTAAAAATTATCCAGGTCCGCCACAAACGTTTACGTTTGGAAGGACGTCTACGGAGCAGCACGTCGCGTGATTTGTCTCGGGCACCGCACGGCGCTAAAGCCGCTTGTACAAGATCGACTTTCTTGTCTGAGTTGACTACTCGAGACAAGCGAACCTACTGCAGCGCCCATGGCGTTTCATTTCTGTACTGAATCTCGTCTGTTTCCAGTGCTCGTTTTCGTTTACACATCAGTGCAAGAAAGGCGTGTGTTCTGAGTACTGTCCACTGTTCAATTCGGCGCCTGGACAGTGACAGTGACATTGTGAGGAACTACCCTTTTCATCAATATATCCAAATGTAGGAACAAAAGGTAGGGACGAGCAATGATAATAGAGTTCATTAGTAGCCAAAGCAGAATTCACAGAGTAATTTCTTGTCACCAGTCGTGTGGTAAATTTTCTACATGCCTGAGAAGTGCAAGAACAGGATAAGTAGCATCCAAACATTTCACAACAAGTACATTTATTTGCCTGAGAAAATATGTAAGCTACTTGCGAAGCACAGCAAACAATGTCTAGGACGCAGTAAATAGTGCATTTTTCTTTATCCTTGGTAGTGTACTTCTTGTTTTCTTGCTAAAGTTACATATAACATAGAAAATTATTTTTCTCGTGAAACAATCCTTATTTCTCCACTATTCAAATAATTTCCATAATACACGTCTATCTACGTTCTTATTTATGCACAGTGTAGGTTTGTTCTCTGTAAAACGAAAATACCGTTTTGCTTTCAGATATTTAATCTCTCTTCTACGAGAACACTGTTAGAAAAAAGTACCAGGACTTTGCGTAACTATTTACAATGCCACGAAAACACCTCGACAAAGGTCAAGAAGACACGCCAGCACAAAATCCATTTGTATAGCAGGAGAGAGCTCGATCAGAAGACGTTAACTTCCGAATTTAGCAGGCGACTCGATAGTCACCTGTTTCCGCGCATGCGCAGTGTGCAGCAAAATCGGAAATTCAAAACTATAAACTAGGCAGTATCTGTAAATCACTGACGTCATAGACACCTTCGCGTCATGATTGGCTACTGATGTACCCAAGCAGGCGCGAAAGGCGCACGCACTTTGAGCAGTCGATTTTGGCCAGAAAGTCGCTCGTTTAAACCGTGCTTAAGAATATGTGGACTCTGGTAGTGGACGAGACCACACTTCACTAGACGTTACAGATGCTCTGAGACGACGGACGGGGAGGAACGTTTCAGTTTGACAATCACATCCATGTTCCTACGACGCGAAACAGTTTTTGCACAAAACAATTTGGTACACGATATATCAATTCTATCTTCTAATTTCCTTTTTTCTCCCAGGACATCCTGCGCACCTACTTTTTATGTCACTTTCAACTGTAGATGGTCTCCAACATTCGCCATAGATTTTTACGCAGAACTTGACCGTCCAGTCTCTCCCTCCCTTTTGACAATCGACCCTTTCTCTCCCGGACCGATCATTGCCCGGTAAGTAGGCTAAAAGAATTAGTCAATGCCTTTTTCATGATGTAAATATTGGAATATAAATCTTGCATACAATCTGTAATTTTAATAACTCTCTCAAACATTAGCAGACTTCCCTTTACCGGTGGGACGTTGTTACAGAACCACTGGTTCTGTGATACCCTATTGTGAGACACATACGTCCCATTGGTAGTGAAACGGTTATCCACCAGGGCTATTGATAAGTATGTAAGCCCATTTCAAAGATAAATGATTTTGCTGGTCGCTACCAGAAGCCGCACTGAGTCTGGTTCTTCATTAACGCCGTCTGTGTTCTTCTTGAGCTCCTGGTAAACCATACCGCGCAGTTCCTTATGTTGCTAGACAGGGAAGTGGCACACACTCATATCGTATGAGTGTAATTAATTAACCATCGTCGGTCCGTACACTGGTCTAATTAGTGTTCTTAGAAGGTTTTCTACTCTTGGTTAGGCCAATATTCCGCCGATCTCCAATCTCATCCTCATAATGTGATACACAAACGGTAAAAACAATACAAAGTTTAGATGATTCATAGACATGACTCATGCGATTTCACTGCTTTAAGTAAACTGACAGAGGTGGCATTAGAAGGTGTATCGAGTCAGAAAGTTGAAATAAAACAAATTTGCCAAGTCATGAAAATAGTGAAGTCTGTAAACGATAGCAGAGGAGGTGTATACGTGTCCATAGGGGTTGTGTAAATTTAAACACAAAGATCCCAACGTGCTGTTGATGTACTGAGGAAATGGATAAGTACGTTGAGTATTCATATTTATGACTTCAACGAAAGGAATTCTTCTAGAACATTACCCTTTGCTGATGATCAAATTGTGACTGTTGATATTGAGAACAGACTTCAAGAAGTTGCTCATATTTTATCCACATCTTGTGAGTTGTGTAATCTATAGTTTATGTTCAAAGAAAATAGAAGTTAGGACTCTCTGAGGACAGGAGCTAATTCCCAGAAAAATAACAATAACTGGCTAGAAAACAGAGAGTGTATTCTGTTTCAACTCCTTAGGAAATACTACGTCATTCATGACGGAAATGTATGTACAAAAGACAGAAACGAGAGTTAACTACATTAACGGAACAATCTATAGAAACCTCATATCCAAAATAAGAGATAAAAGTAAACTTAAGTAGTACAAAACGATTTCTGTTGCTACCGTAATATATGTGAGTCAAGGATTACAACAAAAAGAAATTAACAAAGAGGACAAGCGTTGGAGATGCTGTTCCTAAAAAGAGAAACTCGGAATACATTCTCCGTCAGGGGATGAATGCTGGCATTGCAGGAAGACTGGTAGCAAAAAGCTTAAACGGGCAGATTGAGTGGTACGGGAATAAGACAAACAAGAATGGAAAACCACAGAATACCAAAATTATTGATGAATTATAACCCAGTGTGCTGAATGTCTTAGAAACACCGAGGAAAAGGTGGTCGGATCAATAATTTCATCAAGACGGCGTAACATGCAAACGCCTAATACCACCACAAAGAAGAAGAATGTATCACAAAATTATGAATATATGGCTCTGAGCACTATGGGACTTAAATTCTAAGGTGATCAGTCCCCTTAGAACTACTTAAACCTAACTAACCTAAGGACATCACACAGCCATGCCCGAGTCGCGCGGTTCCAGACTGTAGCGCCTAGAACCAAATTATGATCATATTCCAACACAATTTTATTCTAATGTACATAAACTAACATATGAAATATTATATATAATATTAATAGTAAGATGGTAAGCGCACAGTTATTTATACATTATTAGAAAATCGGTGGCAGAGAGATACCATTAGAGTAGGATAGATGAGGGAAGGAAAGAAGTTGACACGAAGTTGTCACATTAACTGAACTGAACACCGAATGTCAGTAAACTGGAACGAGACAAGAGCTGTCACTGTAACACTTGTACATTGCCTGAGCAAAAGTGTGAAGCACTCAGAAAAGGAGAAGGAAACGAAATTTCACTAGTTGAGAGGGAATGTAACGTTACTTCAGTGATTACAAAATCGAGTCAAATGTACGAAGAAAATGGCAGTATGAGTCACTTTCGAGTATGAAGTTGCACCCCGTCTAATCTGGATGCATTAATTCGGTTGGGAAGGGTATTACAAAGCAGCCGTTGTATCCTCTCCTGAGGCAAACTAGCCCACACTTGTTGTAACTGGTCCTCGACATCCTGGGCCGATGCAAGAAGCCCCCACTCCTACTAAATCGCCAGAAATGTCTCCATTTTGCCTCAGATGCTGGTATAACGGCCATATAGTATAACTGTCCACGCTTTTCCACCAGACTTTTGCTTACAAACTTCGTAAGCTGCCGCGCAATGATTGATTGGTTGGTTAATTTGGGGGAGGGGTCCAAACAGGGAGGCCATGGGTCCCGTCGTATTAGGGGAGGATGAGGAAGGCAATAGGCCGTGCCCTTTCGAAGGAACCGTTCCGACATTTGCCTGAATCGATTTACGGAATTCACGGAAAACCTAAATTAGGGTGGTCGGCGAATTTTTAAACTGTTGTCCAGCCGAATGCGAGTCCAGTGTGCTAACTACTACGCCACGTCGCTCGGTGCGCAGGAATTCGTCCTACCTTTTATGTGGAGATGTTGTCGTAGTTTTATGTCCCCTTGCATAGCCGTAGCAGCGCCGCCGGATTCCGAAAATGCAATACTACTGACTATGCTTCACGTAATGAAGCGGGAAGCAATTTTTTTTTGCAAATAATTTTTACGCTGGATGGCATATGATGCATTTATTTAAGGAAAACTGTAAAATGAACTTGTTCACATTGATTACAAGCTAACTATCAACAGTACGAGAGCATGGTCTACTGCATGACTGGATCGACGACTGCCGACTATGGCGCACAGCCTGTAATGTGAGTGTACGATCGGTATAATTCGTATAAAGTTGTACATATGTCGAAGTTATTCATTTATTCATTAATTTCTTGGGATAGTAAAATTACTGAAAGATATTATCTATGACCCGTAGACTCGCCCTAATGTCTGACTTGCAAAAGGCAACTTTTGTTAGCAAATATTTATTAATAACAATTAGGTCATTCACGCTAGAGTAAATGTACATTCCCTACGAATTTCTTTGCTGACGTCACGGGCGATTTCTGCATAGGCACGTCATTCCACTGGCTCTAAAAGCGCCAGATGGCTAAACGCCTCTGCTAGGCAGCGTGGGAAACACGGCTCGGCCCTTCAGCTACCTTTTCCTGGCTGCGGGAATTTTTCGCAGCGTGCTGCGGAATACGCGTACGTCTTCCGCTGTGCGATGCGGGTGGCAGGGGCTGCGTGGAACGTTTTCCTAGGCGCGGTGCGGTGCGCGTCAGAATTTGGCAACTGCATCTGATAGAGTGATACGAGAACTACGTCCTGATATCTTTTTTTTTTAACTCAATGAAAATACTGTGCAATTGAAATAAATAAATATTCAAGATTTTAAGGAAAGTGAATTTTTCGCGCTACTCGATATTTACCACGCCACATCTCCTAAACTAAGTGTCGTACAATAACATACCTTTATAGTTGCCTTCAGTAGTATATCACGATAACGTCTGCCAAAGTTCTGGCCAATAGAGTCGCTAATAGTGAGGTAATAAATTAAAATGTAACGCCTGATGCGGAACTTTTACCAAACCAACGTTCAAAATGTAGTAAGCGTCAAACTTTCTCCCGTTACATTTTCTGTGGGGGTGTGAAAGCGAGAAAAAGTTTCGGAAAAGTTTAAAATAATTTTTACAGTTTGTTGGAAGTCTCCTAGACGAGAACAGTTTTGTGCGGTTCGTTGGCGCGATGCTATTTCCTGCACATTGCAAGGAGCTCTCTGCCAGGCCTGGGACAGTGCAACGGTGACAGTAGCAGCGGAGACAGTGAAGGCCAAACATGCAGCGCAGTGCTCCAGCTAAAAACTGTTAATTTTGGCACTCCGAAAGTACATGGAAGTTAGGGAAGGGGAGGAGGACTGTATGTTATTGGAAAGAGTACTCAGGAAGCGCAATGCAGTGAGACCATTGTTCTTGCATCGTGAAGAAGAAGGATCATATGAAATTTTAGTTACAAAACATTTACTCGACGATTCGGAGAAGTTTATTGCATTTTTCAGATTCGCCCTCAACCAGTTTCATTAGTTTCTTTCTTTAACTGAAGACGAACTGAGAAGTAATTCCAGTAACCGAGTGGCAAAATGTATTACTTTGGACATAATAAAAGACATCTACATCTACATCGTACTCCACAAGCGACATAATGGTGTGTGGCGGAGGGTACTTTCGGTACCACTATCTGATCCCTCCAACCATGTTCCACTCGCGAATAGTTTTATTCATTTTTCTTCCGATGTCTGATCAAATTAAGTCTTTTTTTCATTTGATTTTTCCACTCAGCGTCGGCCATATTCCACAAAATTTGCTTTTCGGAAACCAGTTCGATGAGTTGCTCACCCTCTGAGGCAGAGAAGAGTTCAGCCGACATGAGCCGTGCTGCGCCTCGCGTTGGTGCCATTGCTAGGTTGGCATACTTACGGTTGTCATCTTCTTCTTGTGTTCATTGGCGCCACTCGGATTGCAAGCGTTGTCTGTCCGCTAGTGGCAGCAGCGGCGGTTACCAATGTCTACTAACGGTGCTACTATCTTTGAGGTGACGTTGTGGTGTTTCCGTGTCGTGTGAGACGGCAGTTCAGTTGGGGACGGACAAGCAGCCAGGTCCGCGTAGCGCGGGAAAATGCCGGGACCATGGGCGGCACGCATGCACTGCCAGAAGGAAGGACTGTAGTCACGAGGGGTACAACCTTGTTGTCAACCGGACTCAGGACGTAAAGCTGAGTGGACCTTAATTCAAGTAGTGAAACCTCCACCAGTGTGAGATCTCGCCATTTGCCTGCGTGTTGCTGTTCGCAGTGTCGCCGAGATGAAGAGCAGTGAGTGGAGCTTTTGGTGAAGGCGAACCTAAGTAGCCTTCCTCCACTTCTTATTATTAATTGTTGTAGTATATAGGTTATTATTTGTGAAGTTCAACCAGTGGTATTTTTCCTGCCTAGTGGTCGCTAACGCCCTAGTTACCTGTCCTGGAGCTTACTGTATGTTGCTGCAGTGTACTTTTCCTCACCTTGCTGCTGCTGTCCGGTAAGGTGTGTAGTTTGACAGCTTCCTTGATTTGTGGGCCGGTTGGTGTGTGTTGTTTTTTTTTTCCTATTCTGATAGCAGTGGTTCCTTTCTGCTTCCGGATGTTCTAAACACCGGAGTCTGAAGACATAGTGCTGACCGCCAGTTCCGGCTTGGGTGTGTTATTCCATCGTCGTATTGGTCATCGGACGTTAGGTATATTTGGCAAATGATTAGTGGTCATGCATTTCAACTGCCACTGGTCTGAGTTACCATCTCGTGAAGAGAATGCAACTCTTGGCTGCCTGTGTCATCGCTTGCGACGTTTCGAGGGACTTTCCCAAGTCGACCTTTGGAGCAACGTCTGCAACCCCCCCCCCCCTTTCTCCTTGGTTTCGTCAGATTTGATGATGTTTTTTTTTTTAAATTAACTTAGTAACTGTAATTTCAAGTTTGAAGATGTTTAACTGGTTCTTAATGGATTGCTATTCAGGCCTTCAGCCGAGAAATACTTGAATTTGTTGTCATTAAGGCGTTCAGCCGTGAGTGTTACTTGTCTTAAAATTTTAATTAGACAATTGTACCCTAGCAGTGAGACTTTGATGACTGTTCTTTTAAAAATATTGTACTAACTGTAAATGCCAGTTGAAGTAGTTTAACTGGCTCTTAAGATTGCTATTCAGGCCTTCAGCCGTGAAACAGTTTTAAATTATCACTATTGGATCCTTCAGCTGAGAAATAGTTTTGAATTTGTTGTCATTAAGGGCTTCAGCCGTGGAACACTTCATAATTTATTGACGCCTTTTATTTGTTGTTGTTTCCAAATCATACGTGATGGAAAAATAAACTAACCAACAACAGTTGATTACTGCCCAGTCCACAATCGTAGCCCAAATCTGCCTTCCTTGGTCCCAGGTCTCTCTACATTTCTGGTGATTGTTTCTATAACAACTCTGTTAAAAACGTCTGTTGTTGCCTGTGCGCGCGAAAAAACAGCGGAACTGTCGTCTCGCTGCTGCCCAGTTGGACTACCCCCGCTCCTCCGGCGAAGTAAATGGCTGCGACGTGCGTGACAGACTCCTCCCGAAGCACGGAAGCGTTTCTCGCAGGCGGAGCCCGCTGCGTCACTGCGTTGTCCGCACCCTAGGACCGAGCGAGGTGGCGCAGTGGTTAGCACACTGGACTCGCATTCGGGAGGACGACGGTTCAATCCCGTCTCCGGCCATCCTGATTTAGGTTTTCCGTGATTTCCCTAAATCGTTTCAGGCAAATGCCGGGATGGTTCCTTTGAAAGGGCACAGCCGATTTCCTTCCCAATCCTTCCTCAACCCGAGCTTGCGCTCCGTCTCTAATGACCTCGTTGTCGACGGGACGTTAAACACTAACCACCACCACCACGCACCCTAGGAAAACTGTCTCGTATGTTTACATTATGCGAGTGAGCAGCGGGGTCTCGCACGCGTTTTACGCAGCACGCTGCGGGAAATCCCCGCAGCTAGGAAAACGCAGCTTTACTCGCGTATGTGAAATAGTAAAACAGTAAATAAAATGCGCTCTTATCTGCAAATAAGGAGAACCTTACTCGGAGTAGGATGGAGCGACGTTCCAGCTGGCCCCTCGCATGTTCCATCGGATCTATCGGAGAGCGAGGATATTGGTGGCCACTGGACTATCTAAACGTTAGGCAGGTAGTTCATAGAAATACAGGCTACCTGGCCCGCTGAAAAACGGCGCCACAACACAGTCTCATGAGGAGTAACAAATGAAGACTAAGTGCGTCCGTGATGTACAGTTCTGCGATCAGAACTGTCTCAGTCACCAGCAGCTGTGACGTGAAGTCATACCCTACAGATCTCTATGCCATGATGCCAGGACTGTTGTGCCCCTCCAAAACGTTTGATGTATGGGACCCCTTCCCAGGTCTCCACCATAAACACCGGTGATGGTCATTCGGGGGTAGTACAGAACCGTGATTCATCGCTGAACACAATGCGAAGCAATTTATCGGCAATCACTGCGTGCCCCTTACGGCACCACTCCAAACGCAGGCGATGGTTTCGTGGTGTTTACGGCGGCCTACTCATGCGGCAGTAATTCTCTAGTGCGGCTGCTTGTAGTCTCCTACCAAATGTAGTGGTTGGGAAGAGAGATAATGTGAATTGTTCAGAGCTCAAGTAAATATCGTTTAGTCGCACCAGGAATTGTATGTCCAGAAACGCGCGCAGGTACGAATGCGTGCATTTTAACAACGTTGTGTCTGTTCTGGAACATTTATGCCATGGTAATTCCTTTGAACTTTGGAGTATGGCTTAATATTTACCTTTTCTCCCCAACGACGTACAACAATGCCGGCGTGGCTGCGGCGGCTCTTCTCTCTTCGTGTTGACTTCTTCTCCGAAAAAGGTCCATTGAAAATAGCAAGTCCTCATCGCATAGGGTGGTGGAACTTAGGACGTAGTTCGGTACGAGAAAGGAAACTTGCGACTTCAGGATACTACAATTTTTAATTAACACAATACTAGGAGAGCGCAATTACGTACGTCACACCAGATCAAAAGACTGACCGACACCGAAATGGGTGAAAAAAACAACTGAGGCACATAAAATAACTGATAGCTTAGCTTTCTCAATTTTCTGTTAGTTTATTCAGATAATAATACCTCCTTTCGAAATCTTTGCCGCACGGGGACCATGCTATTATTTATTAATATGTGAAGGTAATTGTCTCTGAGCACTATGGGACTTAACATCTGAGGTCATCAGTCCGCTAGAACTTAGAACTAATTAAACCTAACTAACCTAAGGACATCACACACATCCATGCCCGAGGCAGGATTCGAACCTGCGACCGTAGCGGTCACGCGGTTCCAGACTGAGGCGCCTAGAACCGCACGGCCACACCGGCCGGGCGGCCCACGATCCATTCAATGCATTGCTAGATAAGCACAGAAACATTCAGAACAATTAACAGACAATTTTGGCAAACCATCTCAGCAGCAAGCAGTGCAAATAAATACGACACTAGAGCGTGTTTCCAGGAAACAAGCCGAACAGCTCAGGTCTGATTTTGATCGCACTTAAAAGCGAATTTTGATAAACTGCCTCAACAACAGACAGGGCAGATTAACACAACTCAAGAGCTTGTTTCCAGGGAGCATACCGATCAATTAAGGGCCGATTTGACACAAGAACTCTTGACAGCAAATTTTTATTAATGTCTCAGCAGCAAGCAGTGCAGATAAATTCAACTGCCGAGCTTGTTCACAGGGAGCACTTGGAACAGATGAGAATTGACTTTCTGCATCTACATCTACAATGTGTGATCAGAAATTTCCGGACATCTGGCTGAAAATGACTTACAAGTTCGTGGCTTCCTCCATCGGTAATGCTGGAATTCAATATCGTGTTGGCTGACCCTTAACCTTGATGATAGCTTCAAGTCTCACAGGCATACGTTCAATCAGGTGCTGGAAGATTTCTTGGGGAATGGCAGCCCTCTCTTCACGGAGTGCTGCACTGAGGAGAGGTATCGATGTCTGTCGGTGAGTCCTGTCACGAAGTCGGCGTTGCAAAACATCCCAAAGGCGTTCTACAGGATTAAGGTCAGGACTCCGTGCAGGTCGGTCCATTACAGGGATGTTATTGTCACGTAACAACTCCACCACAGGCCGAACATTATGAATAGGTGCTCGATCATGTTGAAAGATCCAATCGCCATCCCCGAACTGCTCTTCAGCAGTGGGAAGCAAGAACGTGCTTAAAACATTAATGTACTCCTGTGCTGTAGTTGTGCCAAGCAAAACGACAAGTGGTGCAAGCCCCCTTCATGAAAAACACGACCACACTATAACACCACCGTCTCCGAATTTTACTGTTGGCGCTACACACGCTGACAGATGACGTTCACCAGGCATTCACCATACCCAAACCCTGTTCAAATGGTTCAAATGGCTCTGAGTACTATGGGACATACCTTCTGAGGTCATCAGTCCCCTAGAACTTAGAACTACTTAAACCTAACTAACCTAAGGACATAACACACATCCATGCCCGAGGCAGGATTCGAACCTGCGACCGTAGCGGTCGCGCGGTTCCAGACTGTAGCGCCTAGAACAGCTCGGCCACTCCGTCCGGTCCCACACCCTGTCATCGGATCGCCACATTGTGTGCCGTGATTCGTCACTCCACACGCCGTTTTTGCACTGTTCAATCGTCCAATGTTTTCGGTCCTTACACCAAGTGAGGCGTCGTTTGGCATTTACCGGCGCAATGTGTGGCTTACGAGCAGCCGCTCAACCATGATATCCAAGTTTTCTCATCTCCCGCCTGGCTGTCATAGTACTTGCAGTGGATGCTGATGCAGTTTGAAATTCCTGTGTAATGGTCTGGATAGATGCCTGCCTATTCACATTATGACCCTCTTCAACTGTCGGCGGTCTCTGTCAGTCAACAGGCGAGGTCGGCCTGTACGCTTTTGCGCTGTACGTGTCCCTTCACGTTTCCACTTCACTGTCACACCGGAAAAAGTAGACCTAGGGAAATCTCGGGTACAGACGTATGACGCAAGTGACACTCAATGAGCTGATCACGTTCGAAGTCCGTGAGTTCCGCGGAGCGCCCGATGCTCTTCTCTCACGATGTCTAATGACTACTGAGGTCGCTGATATGGAGTATCTGGCAGTAGATGGCAGCAGAATGCACCAAATATGAAAAACGTATGTTTTGAGAGTTTTCGGATACTTTTGATCACATAGTGTACATCATTACTCCGCAATTCAAAATTAAGTGCCTGGAAGACTGTTCATCGAACCACTTCGAGCTATTTCTTTGCTGTTTCACTCCCGAACGGTGCGCATGAAAAACGAGCAAAACAAGCTTCGAGTGTCTGAACTTTTTCGATGTCCTCCGTCAGTTCCATCTGGTGAGGATCTCACACCGCACAGCAATACTCCAGAAGACGGCGGACAAGCGTTGTGTAACAGTCTCTTAAGTAGACGTGTTGCATTTTCTAAGTGTTCTGTCGACAAACCGCAGTCTTTGGTTCACTTTATCCCCAACATAATCTATGTTATCTTTCCAAATTAAGTTATTCTTAATTGTAATCCCCATGTACTTAGTTGAATTTACAGCGTTTAGATGTGGGTGAATTCTCGTGTAACGAAATTTAGAGGATTTCTTTTAGTATTCAAGTGGCTGATTTCATACTTTTCATTAAATAGAGTCAATTGACACTTTTCGCACCATTTAGATATCTTGTATAAATCATTTTGGAATTGCTTTTGGTCATCTGATGACATCACAAGACGGTAAATCACAACATCAGCTGCAAACAATCTAAAGAGGGCTGCTCAAATTGTCTCCTACGTCGTTTGTGTAGACTATGAACAGCTGAGGGCCAAAAACACTTCCTTGTGGAACACCAGATATTACTTCTGTTTTACTCGATGACTTCCGTCAATTACTACGAACTCTACCTCTCTGACAGGAGCTCACGAATTTAGTCGCACAACAGAAGCGGCACGCAGTTTCATTGCTTGTGAGGATGTAAATTGGCAGCTTTGGGTCCTATGTAAAAGAGAATTTCTTCCATCTCCATCGCTGTCGTTCTCGTAAAATTTCGATATTGTTGTGTATTTTCCATCACAAGCTCTAGAATGAAATTCTTGCATGCTCCAAAGTCGTCCCACCGCCTAGTCCGCCCTCCTATTCAACACGAACACGGTCGTTTAGCTTTGTTCTTTGCCACAGAGTTTTAAGAGAGCAGAATGCTTATAACCCTGTCTGCCTTCGAGCGTGGTGTCGCACAAAACCACGAATAAACACATGTTGTAACGTATATGTAACAAATACGTAACGTAGCTACAGCTAATATTGCCTATGTTCGTCTGTGAAACTGGACTCGATAATCAACCTAAGCTATCAGTAAACGGAATATGACCTGCAATAACACTATGTGCGTGTTGTATGAGTCTCAGTGTCACTGTCATTTAAGCCCTCAACGCGTCGTTACATGAAAAACTTAAAACTAACATTTTGATAAGCTGTCTGACTGCGTTTTTGAACAAGAATTTTAAAGTGATGCAGAATGTGGCTTGTGCAAGGGAATTTACTGGATTAGCGTACATGACATGCTGTGGTGTGTCAGTGTCTCTAATTTGACCATACGTTTTGCTCTCGCCTCTTTAGATGACTGCATTTTTCCATGTTACAGCAATTCGCAGCAGCATGCAGCAGCGGTTAAAGCTTATTGTTACGAAAAATGAATTTAATAAAAAGGAGTTTGCTTGGGCTTTGTTAGTTACTAAATAACTTGTAAGAAGGGATTTCATAAATTAAGTCTATTTAAAACTTCAGAAATTCCATGACCAATAACATAAAATGAGAATTACATTACGTATCAATAATGGCTGAGTGCCAGATTAACAGATTATTTCAGTTTCAAAGTTATATTAACATTTAATATACACAGCAGCAATATATTAATTGGATGTGGAGAATAAGTATCATTATTATTTGGAGGATAAGGAGGCTTGTTTAACTGTCAAGCAAAACCTGGGATTATTGCAAACTCGGACTAGCAATCACGAGCCTAATCGTGCAATTGCTTTCGCGCTATGCTTACGAATTTCACTTTGAATTCCGCTTTGAAGCGTAGTTACGCCATCTGAATCTCTCCTGGCAACATAAATGAGATCAGGCCTTGAGTGTGGTGAGATCTGCCACCACCGACATGACGGCAGCGTGACACGTCTTCTGTCTCCGAGCTCTCAACCGACACTACTCTCCCACTCTCGCAGACAGACCTCGTCTCACAACAATGCTTACAATCGCGCTCCCATGTTTTGCCCTCAGATTGTTACTATCGATATCTGAGTGCTTACACAATGCAAAGAATAGCGTTGGATATATTGTTTTACGTAATGGAGAGTTCTGGCACACTCCTTACAATGTATTCTAGAGGGAACTGACATCCGTCGTAATGGTAATTGTCACATAAATATGAAGTTTCTAATCATGTGAGATTTTAGGGACGACGTTAAAGAAATAACTTTTTCATACTCTGTAAACTACTGAAGCAAAATAAATTTGATTTTTAGGAAGATTAACACATTCACTTCGATGATATAAAGCAACTCTACCAAATATGAAATCCTTTCTGTTTCATCTAACAGTAACTTTGTGTACTATTGTATTTTTGAATCATTATCTTTGTGTTAGTTAAAAAGATTGGAATTTTATCCCTAGCTGCTGTTCTTTTGCTGCTTTTTTCCCGTCAGCTGCGCCAAAATGGGGCGGATGTTATCAAATGAAGAGTAATACTACGTAAACACAATTGTTCGCATGTGCCTCATAAAATCAAACGTAACTATGTCAAATTCTCATCCTGTGCTATGTAAAAATAAACTTTGCAACAATGGCAGATAACTTATCGATAGGCGCTCAATAACGAAACTACTGAAAATTTATGTGGTCGACTAAAGAAAATGAAAGTATTTCTGAAAGTAATTTGTTGTTGGATATTCGTAATTGACTCAGTCATCAAAAAGTAAAATTCTCTTAGATAATATTTGAAATGGACGTCAATATTAGTTTCTAATTGGTCGTCTGCATGAAGTGTGTTCTGTTCCTTACATCACTTTATGTTTTTAAGAGGGCTATATAACGTTATATGTGCTAGCCAACAATATACACTCCTGGAAATTGAAATAAGAACACCGTGAATTCATTGTCCCAGGAAGGGGAAAATTTATTGACACATTCCTGGGGTCAGATACATCACATGATCACACTGACAGAACCACAGGCACATAGACACAGGCAACAGAGCATGCACAATGTCGGCACTAGTACAGTGTATATCCACCTTTCGCAGCAATGCAGGCTGCTATTCTCCCATGGAGACGATCGTAGAGATGCTGGATGTAGTCCTGTGGAACGGCTTGCCATGCCATTTCCACCTGGGGCCTCAGTTGGACCAGCGTTCGTGCTGGACGTGCAGACCGCGTGAGACGACGCTTCATCCAGTCCCAAACATGCTCAATGGGGGACAGATCCGGAGGTCTTGCTGGCCAGGGTAGTTGACTTACACCTTCTAGAGCACGTTGGGTGGCACGGGATACATGCGGACGTGCATTGTCCTGTTGGAACAGCAAGTTCCCATGCCGGTCTAGGAATGGTAGAACGATGGGTTCGATTACGGTTTGGATGTACCGTGCACTATTCAGTGTCCCCTCGACGATCACCAGTGGTGTACGGCCAGTGTAGGAGATCGCTCCCCACACCATGATGCCGGGTGTTAGCCCTGTGTGCCTCGGTCGTATGCAGTCCTGATTGTGGCGCTCACCTGCACGGCGCCAAACACGCATACGACCATCATTGGCACCAAGGCAGAAGCGACACTCATCGCTGAAGACGACACGTCTCCATTCGTCCCTCCATTCACGCCTGTCGCGACACCACTGGAGGCGGGCTGCACGATGTTGGGGCGTGAGCGGAAGACGGCCTAACGGTGTGCGGGACCGTAGCCCAGCTTCATGGAGACGGTTGCGAATGGTCCTCGCCGATGCCCCAGGAGCAACAGTGTCCCTAATTTGCTGGGAAGTGGCGGTGCGGTCCCCTACGGCACTGCGTAGGATCCTACGGTCTTGGCGTGCATCCGTGCGTCGCTGCGGTCCGGTCCCAGGTCGACGGGCACGTGCACCTTCCGCCGACCACTGGCGACAACATCGATGTACTGTGGAGACCTCACGCCCCACGTGTTGAGCAATTCGGCGGTACGTCCACCCGGCCTCCCGCATGCCCACTATACGCCCTCGCTCAAAGTCCGTCAACTGCACATACGGTTCACGTCCACGCTGTCGCGGCATGCTACCAGTGTTAAAGACTGCGATGGAGCTCCGTATGCCACGGCAAACTGGCTGACACTGACGGCGGCGGTGCACAAATGCTGCGCAGCTAGCGCCATTCGACGGCCAACACCGCGGTTCCTGGTGTGTCCGCTGTGCCGTGCGTGTGATCATTGCTTGTACAGCCTTCTCGCAGTGTCCGGAGCAAGTATGGTGGGTCTGACACACCGGTGTCAATGTGTTCTTTTTTCCATTTCCAGGAGTGTATGTACACATTGCCCACATGTGACTTCATTACCGTTAAAGACTGAGGTGAAAAATGCCAATAGAAACATGTTTCTATTTTTGCTTTTCTGCTTTAAAATCATAGTAAAATCATTTGATCATAGACCAAATGAAAACGTAATGTGCATCTCTTTTACTGTAGAACGAATGATATGGCATTTCATTTCTTCTCACCATTCTCTGGCCTTTTGTCCTGTCTGGCTGTTGCAGAGTAACACACGTCTCCATGTACCTTGCCTTTAAAAAAATATGAGATACTTTTGTAAATGTGTAAGCGGAATTTAATGATAGCATCAAATCTGATAAAATCCCGTCATAATAACAATAACATTATATTAATACACTGAAGAGCCAAAGAAACAGGTAGGTACATCTTCTAATATCGTGTAGGTTCCCACGAGCACCCGAAATACTTCAACAGGAGTTGGCATGGACTCGACTAACGTCTAAGTAGTGCTGGAGGGAGCTGACACTATCAGTCCTGCAGGGCTGTCCATACATCCGTAAGACTACGAGGAGGTGGAGATCTCTTCTGAACTGCACGTTGCAAGGTATCCCAGATATGTTCAGTAATGTTCATGTCTGGGCAGTTTGGTGGTCAGAGGAAGTATGTACCTGGAGCCACTCTGTAGCAATTCTGGACGTGTGGGCTGTCACATTGTCCTGCTATAATTGCCCAGTCAGTCGGAATGCACAATGGACATGAATGGATGCAGGTGATCAGACAGGTTGCTTAGGTACGTGTCACCTGCCAGAGTTGTATCTAGGCGTGTCAGCTGTCCCACATCACTCCAACTGCACGCGCCCCACACCATTACAGAGACTCCACAACCTTTAACAGTCCCTTGATGACAAGCAGGATCGATGGATTCATGAGGTTGTCTTCATACCCATACACGTCCATTCGCTCGATACAATTTGAAACGACACTTGTCCGACCAGGGATTATGTTTCCAGTCATCAACAGTCCAATGTCGGTGTTGATGGACCCAGCCGAGGCGTAAAGCTTTGTGTCATGTCGTCATCAAGAGTACACGAGTAGACCTTCATGTATGAAAGCCCATATCGATGATATTTCGTTGAATGGTTCGCACGCCGACACTTGTTGATGGCCCAGCATTGAAATCTGCGGCAATGTACGGAAGGGTTGCACTTCTATCACGCTGAACGTTTCTCTTCAGTCGTCGTTGGTCCCTTTCTTGCAGGATCTTTTTCCGGCCGCAGCGATGTCGGGGATTAGATATTTTACCAGATTCCTGATATTCATGGTATACTTGTGAAATGGTCGTACGGCAAAATCACCACTTCATCACTACGTCGAAGATGCTGTGTCCAGTCGCCCGTGCGCCGACTATAACACCACGTTCAAACTCAGTTAAATCTTGATAACATCCCACTGTAGCAGCAGTGACCGATCTAACAACTGCGCCAGACACTTAATGTCTTATATATGTGTTGCCGACATAAGCGCCGGATTCTGCCTGTTTACATATCTCTGTATTTGAATACGCATGCCTATATCAGTTTCTTTGGCGCTTCAGTATATTTGCATCTTTATTTTCAGATACCGTAAGGAAAAGATTGCCGACGAATTGTTCGACGGAAGAACGACCGAACACGTTACGTATTATTTCGTTACCTATTCAATATTGCTAAGCAGAACCACCATGAGACCGAGTTTCCGATCATTTCTTTTCATTCTTTTCGTATATTTTTCATGTAAGAATCATGTTTACTTTCGAACAATGACTCCGCCAGTCGCTTCAATGGATTGATGTATCGTGCCTCACGATATTAATAGATGGTAAACTCATAATCACTTCAGTGAGTCATTTATCTCATTAATGTCATGAAACTATATTTTGGTCAGGTCTGGCGTCTTTGGACATTTCTCTCGTCCGACACAGAATTGCGTAAGAATAAGAATTTTTAATTTCCGTGACGTACTGGTAAAAGTTTTCATAATAGTAATATCGCAGACCTGTCTCTGGTACTGTAGATTCAAGAGGAGTAGTTCTTGGAACAAAAGGAATCGACTGGCCTGCTCGTCCCCTAAGCTTACATCCCATCGAGCACGTGTGTGATGCTTTGGGAGGACGCACGGCAGGACGTCGACATGCACCAACGAAATGTGCCGCACGTGAAGATCTGGAGATGTTTACGTGAAAACATTCTGCATCCATATCATCCGCAGCTTGTAAAAGCCTCATGTCCTGTGGATTACCCTCCAATGGTAACGTTTTGCCGGTGGTTCTGTATCAGTGTGTCGTTACGCGGAATCCAGAATTTGCATAACTACCACGTGCGGGCGGAGACAAAACCCATGCTGTTATGGTATCGCCTCACCAACAGACGTTCTCCATCAGCATCTGGACAGCAATCGTCGGCAATCGCTCGTTGTTATCCCACGTCCATCCAGGCAGAGTTACCGGACAGAGTTATTCAGGTTTATTGCGTACTGCGTTGGCTGATCACTTAGAAGACATGCCACTTGCATCCCGTCGACAAATGCGCTTCATGCGCAACGATGCACCCGCGCATTTCAGTCTGCCTGCACGGAGGCTAGTGAATGCACATTTTTCTGACAGCTGGATTTGTAGAGGTGGATCGATTGTTTTACCACCCCGTTCACACGACTTAAACCCCCTGGACTTTCGTCTCTGCGGGCATGTAAAGTCTCTCGTGTATTCGATTGCTGTGTGGATGAACCTACTCTCAATGCACGCCTTGTGGCTCCCTGTCAGACAGTTCTGAATACACTACGAAGTTTTGATCGTGTGCGGAATTCAATGAGGCAGCGAACTTAGGCTCGTACTCAGGCAGGAAGAGGTCACTTTGAACATTTCCTCTGATGCGTTACCAAAGTGTACCAGCTGTTGTTACAGACGAATAGTGCAATTTATAGGAACTGAGGGCAAATAAATCCTATTTTACACAGAGTACGCGAAGGAACTTGCCCCCGTTCTTGCAGCGGTGTACCGAAGGTCTCTAGAAGAGCGCTAGCGTTCCAAAGGATTGGAAAAGGGCACAGGTCAACCCCGTTTTCAAGAAGGGACGTCGAAGAGATGTGCAGAACTATAGCCCTATAAACTATAGACTTAAATTATCGTATTAATTTGTTATATGTCATACATATATTGTAGGTTGAACTTACTGAGAGATGAATGGGAATGATTTCATTAATTGCTGTGCATTGAAACTGTAAATTATGAAAATGCTTTAAGTACTTTGTCAAAGCTTTCAAAAATGTTGGTTGAGCCTGTTTCACTATTGTCATTGGATAGATGTTCCCCAGGTTTTTTTCTGTGTATATAGATTTCTAGTTTTTCATAAAGATACATTCTGTGTCCTTTGCTCTGTGTATGTAGTATTTCAAAGTTGTTTTCTACATTGTCAAATGGATGTCCTGTATCTTTTATATGGGACTTTATTGCAGACTTGTGTGATGTGCTGTATTGGAAGATGTTGGTGTGTTCTTTATATCTGGTGTGGAAGTTACAAACTGTTTGACCTATCTACCGAGCGAGTCATCTACTAGATATGGTTCATAAATGCAAGTGAATGAAAATTTATCTTGACTGCTTTTTAAGTTACGAGGAAGTCTTCAGAACATTTTATTGTGTTTGGAGTGCAATTCTTCTTTTGTGTCGCTTGAAGATATTGGCATTTTTGGGAGATCTTACCAAGGAAGGGGATGCATGTTGTTAGTGAACGTTCTTGGTGGTTATTTTGTTCATTTTCTTTTTTATCTTTTTAACTAAATTGTCTATTAGTGTAGGCTTGTAGCCAATAGCTATAACTATTTGCTTTATGATTTTTATTCTATTCTGGAGACTCTACCCACTCAGTGAGATTCTTAGAGCTCTTTGGATCATTTAGCGGTAAGCTGGTAGTTTGTGAATGTTAGGATGGCAGGAGGAAGCATGTACGTTTATGTGGTTGGTGGTTGGTTTCCTATAAATTTGGAAGACATATTTCTTATCTTGTTTGCAGACTGATGAGTCGAAGAAGTTAATGGTGTTATTTATTTCCTGTTCACAGGTGAATTTAATATTCTTGTGCAGTTGTAGAATTTTGGAACACGTATTATGTTCGTGTATAATGACTTTTCTAGAGACTAGGAATCTACTCTGTAGGAATCAGTATAGGTTTTGAAAAAGACGATCGTGTGAAACCCAGTTAACGCTATTCGTCCAGGAGACACGGGCTCCCAGGTAGATGCCGTGTTTCTTGACTTCCGCAAGGCGTTCGATACAGTTCCCCACAGTCGTTTAATGAACAAAGTAAGAGCATATGGACTATCAGACCAATTGTTTGATTGGATTGAAGAGTTCCTAGATAACAGAACGCAGCATGCCATTCTCAGTGGAGACAAGTCTTCCGAAGTAAGAGTGATTTCAGGTGTGCCGCAGGGGAGTGTCATAGGACCGTTGCTATTCACAATATACATAAATGACCTTGTGGATAACATCGGAAGTTCACTGAGGCTTTTTGCGGATGATGCTGTAGTATATCGAGAGATTGTAACAATGGAAAATTGTACTGAAATGCAGGAGGATCTGCAACGTATTGACGCATGGTGCAGGGAATGGCAATTGAATCTCAATGTAGACAAGTGTAATGTTCTGCGAATACATAGAAAGAAACATCATTTATCATTTATCTACAATATAGCACGTCAGCAACTGGAAGCAGTTAATTCCATAAATTATCTGGGAGTACGCATTAGGAGTGATTTAAAATGGAATGATCATATAAAGTTGATCGTCGGTAAAGCAGACGGCAGACTGAGATTCATTGGATGAATCCTAAGGAAATGAAATCCGAAAACAAAGGAAGTAGGTTATAGTACACTTGTTCGCCCACTGCTTGAATATTGATCACCGGTGTGGGATCCGTACCAGATAGGGTTGATAGAAGAGATAGAGAAGATCTATCAGAGGGCAGCGCGCTTTGTTACAGGATCATTTAGTAATCGCGAAAGCGTTACGGAGATGATAGATAAACTCTAGTGGAAGACTTTGCAGAAGAGACGCTCAGTAGCTCCGTACGGGCTTTTGTTGAAGTTTTGGGAACATACCTTCATCGAGGAGTCAAGCAGTATATTGCTCCCTCCTACGTATATCTCGCGAAGAGACCATGAGGATAGAGAGATTAGAGCCAACGCTGAGGCATACCGACAATCCTTCTTTCCCCCGCGACAGATCGTCAGGTGGTTTGCGGAGTATGGATGTAGATGTAGATGTAGAAACGATGCTTCTCCGAAGCCATGTTGACATAGTCTTTCTTTCTTATCGTTATATGAGAAATCCCTTTCTAAAGTTTCGCCATCGTTAGTGTTTTCAAACACTGTGTAAAATATTTCTGTAATAATGGAAAGAGCCTTCGAAATTGGCTTCAATGACGTATGTGTGGGACTCGATCGACTAGTAGCAAGATAACAGCACCACAAACCACTGGCCCTCCGTTTAGAGAAGGAGTCCAACAAGTGGTAATAAGCAGAGAGATACGCTGCCTAGAGTACAGCAATGAGGTTCAAGTGGACGTACGTTCGAGTAGTTACGCAGGAGCGAAGAGAGTAGCACATGAGAGACTAGCGAAGATAGCTGCACAACACTGTTCCTAAGATCATAAAGCGTTCTTAAGACCGTAAAGAGTTCTTGACCAGCTTGTATAAACATTAGTTCAGAGAGGTAGCTCAACGTTTAAGAAGTTGGCATCGAATTCCAAAAGAGGCAGCGATACATCGTCTTCCAGTCATCCGCATTTGTTTTGCGTGATTGACAGAAATTAATCAAACGGATGTCTGGACGATGTCTTAGATAACCTACGAAAGACATCTCCACCTTTGTTAACCTAAATATCGATGGCATAAATCTGAATTCTCTACTTTCTTAAATTCGTTTACGTCAACGTTTTAAAGCAACTCTTGTTATTAATTCAATGAATCACGTAAATAAATATTTCTGAAAGTCTGTTGATAAATGTCTCCAACTACTACAGACAGTAAATCCTCACATAACGAAACCTTGTTGATGTTGTCCGACTCAGAGACAGCCACTTATAGTCATGGTTGTTTTTGACATGTAGAGAAAGAAAGCATACTGCTTCTCGCCGTCAAAGGTCGGATAAGTGCTGGATGAAACTATTGACATTTCCAGTGTGTCCTATGAGAGAAAAGCAACTCTCATTGGTTAGTGCTGTTCCCTACGACGGATAGAATATTAAACTCGGTGCCCTCCTGATGCTTTTCTAAAGTACTAGGCTGCTAACAGTTGCCTGAATTTACTGTCTCGGTTACTTCCCTTCCGGTGGTTATCAAAATGGTTCAAAAGGCTCTGAGCGCTATGGGACTTAACTTCCAAGGTCATCAGTCCCCTAGAACTTAGAACTTCTGAAACCTAACTGACCTAAGGACATCACACACATCCATGGTGGCTATCCATGACTAACCAAAAAGAACAGTACACTACACGGATAAATATCGCATTCGTCCCCATGACGGAAAAATTCATGATTTTCTCTGCAGTCCCAACTCTTCATCTCAAGAGTAGCACTTCCACTTGCACCCGATCACTGCCTCTTCCAAAATTTCTACCCACTAAGGCTCCGTGAAAGCCAAAAAGCTCGTTTCATGATCTCTCATAGCATTCCGTAGCATTTTATCTCTTCGTATTAGTGATTTACACTTATTCTTTTTCTCGCATATTCTGCAGAAAATCACCCCGCTTCCTACCTTACTATCGCCATTCATTTTCAACATCCTTCAATACCACTGCGTCTCTTCTTTTCCAGTTTTCTTACAGCCCCTGGGATAAGCGAGTTGGCTGAGTGGTTAGCACACTATACTCGCATTCAAGATTTAGGTTTTCCATGATTTCCCTGAATAGATCCCAGTAAATTCTGGAATGGTTCATTTGAAAGGGCGTAGTTAACTTCCTTCCCCAGTCTCGAAACGTTTAGAGTTTGTGCCCCATCTCTAATGACCCTCACTGTCCAAGGGACGTTAAACTATATTCTTCCTTCCTTCCCTCATGACAGCCCATAGTTCGTTCCCATGTAGTGCATGCTCCAGACTGTAACGGAAAATATTAAAGGCTTTACTTTACCGAAGTATGCGATACCCTCCAAATTCAATCAATTTAACGAGTATTTATGATTATAGAAAAGTTATTGTGTATGTTAACAATGATTGCATAACATGTCTCCATAAACAGTCAACCCATTAAATTATACTGAATAACTGACCCACACAAAAGTTAATATCACTTGATCACTGATACAGCAAATGTCATCATGTAAAAACACTAAGTTCATCTTAAATAATTAATATGAAGTACGAAAAATAGTGGCCAACTTAGGTATTTTGGATCTCCTTAAATAAAAATCACCCAGTGAAACCTATTTGTTCACTAGGAGCGTTTTCACTCAGTATTCATGTAATCAATCCTATTTTAGACGAAAACCAATGTAATACTTAATAATTAATGTTATTTACTTATTTATGGAAATTAGAGAAGTCAATTGACAAACTTCTAAAAAACGGCCTTTTTGTAACAAAGAATTATTCTGTCAAGTCAACAAATCTGTCTGTCATTTTAATAACATGTTAAATTATGTCACTCAATGCAAATTAATAACTTTTCTGCACAAAATATGATAACAGATGTACATGTGACTTATAAACTATATCTCTTTTTAGTAGTTCTTTGACAATGTTATAAATACCAGCAGCAAGAAGGGTCGGTGGCGCAGTCGGAATGTCACTTTGGTAAATTGTATTTGTGTGTTATTGTTTGAGGTGGATAAACAATGCAAAGAACATGTAAAGGAAGTACTACTTTGTGTTGTGTCATGGTCTTTGGTGGACAATGGAATTAAGATGGCCACCAAAGTAATAAATATTTGAAGTTTACATATTTGTTGGTTTCGCTCGTTCTTTATCATCAAAAGCACATAAAAAACACGGGACCTCATGTTTTTAACCCTAGACAACCAGATTTAGAGCCAGCATCAGCATCGAGACACAGCAGCGATCCAGCAAGCAGCAGCGATTACCACAATGCATTTTAATGGTGCCAACCTAACATCAAGTGCTAACAAGCTCCGTAAATGGGAGTGAAATAGTGCGATTATAGCAATTAGGAATATCTACGACTAGGCGACCATTACAAGACGTACATCCCGTAATTTTTTTTCTAAATTTAGCATCAACGTTTACAGTTTCAGAAAAATTGGACAATTTATTGAAGAGAAACAGCTTCACAAACTGAGCAAGTCACCTCTCGCCCATATGCAAGCAGTTATTCGGCTAGGCATTGATTGACAGAGTTGCTGAATGTCCTCCTGACGGATATCGTGCAAACTTCTGTCCAACTTTCATGTTAGATGGTCAGAATCCCGAACTGGTTGGAGGGCTCTGCCAATAATGCTCCAAATATTCTCAAGTAGGGAGAGATCCGGTGACGCTGTGACCAAGGTAGGGTTTGGCAACCAAGAAAAGAAGCTGTAGAAACTCTCGCCATTGGCGGAAAGGCGTTTTCTTGCAGAAATGTATGCACAGAATGGCTTACTATGAACGGCAACAAAATAGGGCGTGAATTTCGTAGATGTACCACTGTGCTGTTACGGTGTAACGGATGACAACCGAAGGGAATCTGCTATGAAAAGAAGTGGCACTATCAGACCAACAGTCCTAGTTGTCCGCCCGTGCAGCGGGAGACATTCAGATTGATATCCAACCGCTGACTGGGGCGTCTCCAGACACGTCTTTGGTTTGGAATTGTCTTCAGTGATGACTTCCGCATTGAACTGAGCCTCGATAACCAGCGAAGATTTGTCTGGATACGCTCCATACAGCGGTGGGATACCAACTTGAATGTCGCCTGCCGTACGGCCCCACAGCCGAAAGTCATGGTATGGAGTGTCATTGCATTTCATATCAGGATCCCTTTGGTTAACGCCGCCGGCACCGAACATCCACGATATTCTACAACACATTTCCTTGCCGTTCATAGCAAGCCATATTTTTTTTCCTTTATTGAATTTCAATTCCCCCCGAAGGGGGTGGGCTGGCAGCAGCTTAGTATGCCGCTCTTCAGCCTACAGACTTTGTTAGAAAGATGAAGAGAATAAATACACTCCTGGAAATTGAAATAAGAACACCGTGAATTCATTGTCCCAGGAAGGGGAAACTTTATTGGCACATTCCTGGGGTCAGATACATCACATGATCACACTGACAGAACCACAGGCACATAGACACAGGCAACAGAGCATGCACAATGTCGGCACTAGTACAGTGTATATCCACCTTTCGCAGCAATGCAGGCTGCTATTCTCCCATGGAGACGACCGTAGAGATGCTGGATGTAGTCCTGTGGAACGGCTTGCCATGCCATTTCCACCTGGCGCCTCAGTTGGACCAGCGTTCGTGCTGGACGTGCAGACCGCGTGAGACGACGCTTCATCCAGTCCCAAACATGCTCGATGGGGACAGATCCGGAGATCTTGCTGGCCAGGGTAGTTGACTTACACCTTCTAGAGCACGTTGGGTGGCACGGGATACATGCGGACGTGCATTGTCCTGTTGAAACAGCAAGTTCCCTTGCCGGTCTAGGAATGGTAGAACGATGGGTTCGATGACGGTTTGGATGTACCGTGCACTATTCAGTGTCCCCTCGACGATCACCAGTGGTGTACGGCCAGTGTAGGAGATCGCTCCCCACACCATGATGCCGGGTGTTAGCCCTGTGTGCCTCGGTCGTATGCAGTCCTGATTGTGGCGCTCACCTGCACGGCGCCAAACACGCATACGACCATCATTGGCACCAAGGCAGAAGCGACTCTCATCGCTGAAGACGACACGTCTCCATTCGTCCCTCCATTCACGCCTGTCGCGACACCACTGGAGGCGGGCTGCACGATGTTGGGGCGTGAGCGGAAGACGGCCTAACGGTGTGCGGGACCGTAGCCCAGCTTCATGGAGACGGTTGCGAATGGTCCTCGCCGATACCCCAGGAGCAACAGTGTCCCTAATTTGCTGGGAAGTGGCGGTGCGGTCCCCTACGGCACTGCGTAGGATCCTACGGTCTTGGCGTGCATCCGTGCGTCGCTGCGGTCCGGTCCCAGGTCGACGGGCACGTGCACCTTCCGCCGACCACTGGCGACAACATCGATGTACTGTGGAGACCTCACGCCCCACGTGTTGAGCAATTCGGCGGTACGTCCACCCGGCCTCTCGCATGCCCACTATACGCCCCTCGCTCAAAGTCCGTCAACTGCACATACGGTTCACGTCCACGCTGTCGCGGCATGCTACCAGTGTTAAAGACTGCGATGGAGCTCCGTATGCCACGGCAAACTGGCTGACACTGACGGCGGCGGTGCACAAATGCTGCGCAGCTAGCGCCATTCGACGGCCAACACCGCGGTTCCTGGTGTGTCCGCTGTGCCGTGCGTGTGATCATTGCTTGTACAGCCCTCTCGCAGTGTCCGGAGCAAGTATGGCAGTTCTGACACAACGGTGTCAATGTGTTTTTTTTTTTCCATTTCCGGGAGTGTAATAAAGACAGGCGATAAAATCGGAGATTTAAAGAGTAACATGGCGAAAAGAAATTGTGGAACTTAAAACAAAGAACAGAGGGATGATGACGCTAATAAAATACAGACGAAGCAGACAGGTAAAGCAATAGACAGACAATTGAAAACACGGCGACTGTCTGGTTTCTGTTCGCAAAAGTCATAAAATTCACACCTAGCGACAGCATGGTTTCCGTTCGCGACACGAGAAAGACGAACAACACTCAACAGTCACTGGAACACTGCACTAAAAAGTTGGCAAATGTGACATACCACAGTCGAGAGCAGGTGGGGGGAAATACAGATGATGGGAAAATAAAAAAGGGGGGAAAGGAGAGTAAAAGCGAAGGGGGGGGGGAGCCGGGAAAGGAGCTGATGGAGGATGAGGACCCATAAGAGGGGTGGTGGGCACTGGGCAGACGCGACAGGGAGTGGGGTAGGCAGAGGAGGCGAATACAAAAGGACTCGGGGGGGGGGGGAAGGGAGGTAGGGAGAGGTTTAATGGGGAGAAAACAGGACGGAAGGGGGGAAGAGGGAGCCCAGGGAAAGGACAGAGGAAAGGAGGGGGAGTGAGAATCGGAGTTGATAGGAGGGATAAATGGAGGGAGAGAGGGCATCATCTGGGAGAGGGAATTGATGGAAGCCACCTTGGGAAAGGAGATGTAGGGTGGGGAGATGGAGGTTGGGGGGGACACAACGGTGAAGACGTGGCAGGGGGCGGGGATGGGAGAGGAGAGGAGCAACCAGGGGGGTTCAAAAAAAAAAAAAAAAAAAAACTTTATCCAGCTAGGTCACCATATCTCTCCCAAATTGAGAGCGTTTGGAGCATTATAGGCAGGGCCCTCCTACAAGATCGGAATTTCGACGATCTAACACACCAATTGGACTCAATTTTGCACGACATCCCTCGGGAGGACATTAACGAACACTATCAATGAATGGGAAGCTGAATACTGCTTGCGTAAGGGCTGGAGGTAGAGCAACGCGTTATTATTTGGAAGCTCCTTCTGCAGAACAAATACTTACTAGTCTGTAAATGCGCATCTACCTATACTCGTCTCAGTCGAATAATTCCTTCGTGGTGCGTCTCTCTCTCTCTCTCCCTCTCTTGTCTTGGGTGTATTTTGGCAAAGAATACTCCCTTTGCCTGTGCTAGCGCGTTTCTTACGTCCACGTTGCCTCATATGCCACGCGTTAGTCTTCTCCACATCGTCAGGTAAATTCGCAGTTTTTATGTTAAGTTTGTCGATACTCGCTTTTTCAATACGTTCACTTTTCTATACCTTACTTCCAGTCTATATGCCTATTGCCTTGCTTATTCCATTCGACGCATACTGTTGTTGCTACTGGTTTCACTGACGTTAATGATTTCATCAACGAATCTCATCGTTGATACCCTTTTACTCTGAATTTTCATCCCACTTTTGCAACTATTTTTTTATTTGCACCGTTACTTCTCCGATATACTTGTTGAACAGTACAGCAGGCCCTTGCCTTGCACCCAGCCTTGCAACCTACTGAATCCGAGCCATTACTTCACTCTTAGGGCTCCATTCTTATCGTTCCCCTTAGTTTCTTGTACGTACTGTATATTATACCTTTTCTTAACTGTCGAATGCTTTATGTAGGTCATTAAATCCTATAAATGTGTCTCGCATTTTCTTACTTTTCATTTCGACTATCAATTGCAATATCATAAATGAATCTTCTCGTCTTTACCTCTTCTAAAGGCAAACTAGTCTTCAGTAACGGATCCTCATTTTCTTCGTTTTTATATACTAAAGAACTAGAAGTCCAGTATCTTGGTATGTGGAACTGACGTTCTCCGGCGGCTCGTTACAGAGGAAACATGTAATTAAGATTTTTTCCGGTTTGCTACCGCAACTGCGTTCGTTTCTGTGAAAATACCTTCACAGCAGTGCAGTACGAATCACCAAGACGCACAACACAAAACCCAGATTAAAGCAACAGCCCTTAGTTCTGTGATGTGGTTGCCCTCGCTGCAAGAACAGATCAGCATACCGTCGTCATTAGGGACAGTGGTTATCGCTGAAACAATCCGTTTTCGGCCACATATGTTCTTTTCGTCTATATTTTAGGGTGACTGCAAAAACCGCTCAAATCTGAAACATCCTAATTTCGGTTTTTTGTTGCTGTTACTTCCAGTAACAAACGTAGACTCCAAATAATGACTCAAAACTGCTAATGAAGGTGAAAGAGTGAGAGATTCCGGTCGATATGGCATTGAGGTGAGCTGCTATCGGTTTCACCGTCTTCAGCAAACACTGCGAAGATGATGGAGATGGGCGCAGCGACAGCGACGTCAGCTGCTGATGATTTCTCTGCATCGTCTCTTTTGGATGGTATCAGTCCGTTCACCTTGAACCAACCACAAACTTATGCGTTCAGTTACTATCTCAAGCTTACAGCACGTCAATAAAAGTACAGATAAATCAGTCAAGTTGATCCTCTCTTCCAAGAAACATTGTTGATATTTTCTCCTTATATGGCATCGCAATTTTGTTGTGCTGCCTCCCGTTTTTAATCTTTCGAATCAAATACAGCATTGCACTTCACTGGTACCGCATTTTATATATTACTTCCAAACTAGGGATGGTATAATCTGACACATAACTGGTGTCCGAACATGCTAGCGAGAAATTGCAGCCGGCCGGAGTGACTGAGCGGTTCTAGGCGCTACAGTCTGGAACCGCGCGACTGCTACGGTCGCAGGTTCGAATCCTGCCTCGGGCATGGATGTGTGTGATGTCCTTAGGTTAGTTAGGTTTAAGTAGTTCTAAGTTCTAGGGGACTGATGACCTCAGCAGTTAAGTCCCATAGTGCTCAGAGCCATTTGAACCATTTGAGAAATTGCACTGCACACAGCTGATACGCCCTCACGGTCTTACTAGGCTATGCCACATGGCAATAGGTACATTATTGTCTCTGCAATGCTGCACTGATTCTTATGTCTTGTGTTTGTTCCTAGTTTCTAACCGTAGGTGTTATTATTAAAAGAGTGCTGATCGCTTTATTCAGTTTCTACAATGATCCAATACTTCAAAGCAATGGGAACATTGCACGATTTTAGGAAACAGTTTTTTTTAATAAAAAAACTTAGCCTGCTGCTATGGCGGATTGATATGTCGCTATTTTATCCAGTTTTTAGTAAACCATGAAAAACTCCTAATATAACCGTGAAAGATACCGGTTATTCAGAACTAAAATACTGATATCGGTTTCAACCGGTCGGTTTATCGCATCCCTTCGTCACGCCGCTCTTTCGCTGCATTCAGTGAATCCGCAGATGAGGCGCATATTAGCCAACCCTTCACCAGTAAACGTGTGCACACTGTTGTGTACCATAGTTTACGTAGAACAAACACTGCTGGAAAAACAAACTCGAGAGGGGACGGATCAGTGCTGCATGTTAGAGGACGAAGAGTAAAGTGAGCGTAAGTGTTGCTATTAGCAAGTACCGTGAATTAATGGAACATGTTTGTTTTCAGACAAGACACACAGAGCATACCACCGACATTTGTGCCGTTGTGCAGGTAAAGATAAATAGGGGTAAGAAATCACACAGTCCAGTAATTCTGTAACGAGCCACCGGAGACCACGTGTCTCTTGTACCAAAACACTCAGAAAACATCCCTGGACAGCCTCAGGAATGTTGTGAATGGGGTTCTGCTTCACATGTATACAGGATGTGGCTAGGGGAAATCTCAGTAGTCTGGGATATGACAGGAATGATCATTCCAATCAAAAATGTCTAGTAAACATGGACTCCGAAACGGATACCTTACGAGCTATGACCACTTCCTCATCTTCGACTCTGTGAAACAAATCTATTCCACTGCAAGCTCTTTGCTATCCGTATTTTGAGAGGTGTTAGTGTGGACCCAAACAAGAAAAAATGTCCAGTAAAGATGGGCTCTACAGTGCTTACCTTAAGAGCTATGAGCACTTGTTCATCTCCGCTGGTGTGAAAGGCATCTCTTCTGAACAAATGCTCATAGGTCTCTTAAGGTCTGCATTTTAGAGCCCATGTTTACTAGATTTTTTTTGAAGTCCTCGCATACTGACCATTCCTGATTCCTGCTGGGACAACATGTATCCGGTCCGCAACTTCGTTGAACAAGGGTGTACTGAAAAGCAATGCATCCGAATTTTTATGTGAAAAACTATTAAACCTTTCTAAATGAAGAAAATTTATTAACATTCAACAACTTTACTCTTCATGTCTACACATTTATTGCTCAATACAGTCACCCTGGCAATGAACACATTTGTTGAATCGTCACTATAGAGTGTTTCATTTTGTTAATGGAGAGACAACCTCACATCTGCTTGCACCACTTCGCCACTATCAAAGGTGTTCTTAAAGTTTTGGGAACAGCTGAAAATCGGATAGGGCCAGGTTGGGACAGTGAACTCAAGGCGTTGCAGATGTCGCAGCGTTCGTATGAGGTCTCACATTGTTATTTTGAAGGAGACGATGGTCAGTATGTGGAAGAACTCTTCAAATTCGAAACTCGATTACAGCACACTGTTTCTCACACACCGACATGGTTAGGTTACACACGGCCATATTACACTCCTGGAAATTGAAATAAGAACACCGTGAATTCATTGTCCCAGGAAGGGGAAACTTTATTGACACATTCCTGGGGTCAGATACATCACATGATCACACTGACAGAACCACAGGCACATAGACACAGGCAACAGAGCATGCACAATGTCGGCACTAGTACAGTGTATATCCACCTTTCGCAGCAATGCAGGCTGCTATTCTCCCATGGAGACGATCGTAGAGATGCTGGATGTAGTCCTGTGGAACGGCTTGCCATGCCATTTCCACCTGGCGCCTCAGTTGGACCAGCGTTCGTGCTGGACGTGCAGACCGCGTGAGACGACGCTTCATCCAGTCCCAAACATGCTCAATGGGGGACAGATCCGGAGATCTTGCTGGCCAGGGTAGTTGACTTACACCTTCTAGAGCACGTTGGGTGGCACGGGATACATGCGGACGTGCATTGTCCTGTTGGAACAGCAAGTTCCCTTGCCGGTCTAGGAATGGTAGAACGATGGGTTCGATGACGGTTTGGATGTACCGTGCACTATTCAGTGTCCCCTCGACGATCACCAGTGGTGTACGGCCAGTGTAGGAGATCGCTCCCCATACCATGATTCCGGGTGTTGGCCCTGTGTGCCTCGGTCGTATGCAGTCCTGATTGTGGCGCTCACCTGCACGGCGCCAAACACGCATACGACCATCATTGGCACCAAGGCAGAAGCGACTCTCATCGCTGAAGACGACACGTCTCCATTCGTCCCTCCATTCACGCCTGTCGCGACACCACTGGAGGCGGGCTGCACGATGTTGGGGCGTGAGCGGAAGACGGCCTTACGGTGTGCGGAACCGTAGCCCAGCTTCATAGAGACGGTTGCGAATGGTCCTCGCCGATACCCCAGGAGCAACAGTGCCCCTAATTTGCTGGGAAGTGGCGGTGCGGTCCCCTACGGCACTGCGTAGGATCCTACGGTCTTGGCGTGCATCCGTGCGTCGCTGCGGTCCGGTCCCAGGTCGACGGGCACGTGCACCTTCCGCCGACCACTGGCGACAACATCGATGTACTGTGGAGACCTCACGCCCCACGTGTTGAGCAATTCGGCGGTACGTCCACCCGGCCTCCCGCATGCCCACTATACGCCCTCGCTCAAAGTCCGTCAACTGCACATACGGTTCACGTCCACGCTGTCGCGGCATGCTACCAGTGTTAAAGACTGCGATGGAGCTCCGTATGCCACGGCAAACTGGCTGACACTGACGGCGGCGGTGCACAAATGCTGCGCAGCTAGCGCCATTCGACGGCCAACACCGCGGTTCCTGGTGTGTCCGCTGTGCCGTGCGTGTGATCATTGCTTGTACAGCCCTCTCGCAGTGTCCGGAGCAAGTATGGTGGGTCTCACACACCGGTGTCAATGTGTTCTTTTTTCCATTTCCAGGAGTGTATACGCCACAATTCGGAGCCCTCTAGCCGCAGAGGCTGCAAATACGCAGAAATGAAGAATAAAGCAGTGCACTCTTAATAACATTTCTTTTATGTAAACAGCATTCAGTGTTCTCACATAAAAAATTCTGAGGCATTACTTTACAAGACCTCAGATGAAAAACATTCCTAAGCAAAGAAGGGAAAGCTGAAATATGGAAGGAGTGTATAGAAGATCTATACAAGGAACACGAACTTGAAGGCAACATTATAGATATGGAGTAGGACGTAGATAACTATTAGATATTCAGTATCATAATGCGAGAAGAATTTTACAGACCACTGAAAGACTTCAGTTTGAAATAAGGCCATAGGAGAAGACGACATTCTCTCAGAAATATTGATAGCCTTGGGTGAGCCAGGAATGACAAGCTCTTCCGCCTGGTGTGGAAGATGTACTTATGAGACAGGCGAAATACACTCGGGCATTAGGAAGAATGTAATAATTCCAATTCCAAATAAAACAGATGCTGACAGGTATGAATATCACGGAACTCTTAGCTTAATAAGTGACGGTTGCAAAATGTTAACATGAACTCCTTACGGAAGAAAGGAAAAACTGGTAGAAGCCGACCTCCGCGAAGATTAGTCTGGGTTCCGGAGAAATGTACGGATTTGCGAAAATATACTGACGCTGCGACAAATCTTAGAAGGAAGGTTAAGGAAAGGCAGTCGCTCTGCCGGCCGAGTGTGGATCAACCCCGTACAAGTACGTTGTCGGCATCATGGTTGACATGAGTGGCGCCTTCGACAACCTGTGATGGCCTTCGCTCTTCTCCTGCTTGCGGGAGAAAGAGTGTCCAGGGCCGCTATATGGCTGTCTGAGGAGCTATTATGAGGAGCGGGAGGTCTGGCTATCATCCCCTAGGGGCAGAGTTGGAAAAACCATAGCTAAGGGATGTCCTCAGGGTTCCGTCCTAGGTCCCCTGTTCTGGGATATCCACATGGAACCACTTCTAGAGAGTTTGCAACAGAGTGAAGAGGTGCTAGAGGTGATAGCCTACGCAGATGACCTCCTTCTGTTGGTTGGCGGCCGGAGCCGCGAAGACATCGAACCAAAAATAGAAAGAGCTATGTCAAAATTGCAACTATGGTGTACTAATACTAAGATGTCAATTTCACCAACTAAATCAACATAGTTTTTGCTGAAAGGACAGCTAGTAAGAAACACTACAGTATGTCGGTTTGGGAAATGGGCTACACCTGAGTGTGTCTGTGGCGCTTTGGATGGCACTCCCGACCATGTGGTTTACGAATGCCCCCTTTTCGATGTGGCAGCTACATTAAGACAACAACTTCCTAACAACAACACATACGACCTATTAAGACACTCTGAACAACATGGCAAATGAGGTATCACGAAAAGTTCTGACTGCATACCTTAGGGACTTTCGCGACTAATCACTGAACGCATCCTAGTACCCTAATCCTGTCGACTTCCAGTTGGAATCGGCCACGTGCAGGACTATGGGGACCGGGGTACACCTATTCTTGACTAATATAGCACCGGATTTGACGTTGGTTAGTAGAGTAGTTAGTAGCATTAGAAGAAGACACTAAATTAGGAACCTGCAGCGACAAGCAATTTTGGCCTGCCCGGTGTCAGGGGCACGCTCATCGGGGTTAGCTCGATGAGCAGGGCCTTGAAGTAGATTTACATCTAGGCTGACACACCTGTAACGCTGCAGGCAGTAAGCAATTAACAAGTAGGTAGGAAAATTAACAACCAGGTAGTAGCGTATAGATTAACAATTGTAATTTGCTTATTAACATGTACTGTGTCATACTGTCTGTAGCTCATAAATAAACACAATAACACTGTAACAATAATAAAAGCTGCTGATAACACATAATATTGTATTAACATTAGGACCCAATAATCACTAAGGTGGTGGGTTAATTTGTATAACTATTATTGATGTTGTTGAAATAAAGATTTTCTAAAAAAAAAAAGGCAAACATACTGCACATTTATAACATTTGTAGATTTAGAGAAAGCTTTAAACAGTGTTGATTGGAATACTCAGTTTCAGGGTAAAATACAAGGACCGAAAGGCTATTTACTATTTGTACAGAAACCAGACAGCAGTTTTAAGAGTTCACGGGCTTGAAAGGGAAGCAAGGGTTGAGAGAGACAGGGTTGTGGCCTATCGCCGCTGTTACTCAGTCTGTATATTGAGCAAGCAGTAAAGGAACCAAAAGAAAAAACTGGAATAGGAATTAAAGTCCAAGGAGGAGATATAAAAGCTTTAAGGTTTGGCAATGGCACTGTAATTCTGTCAGGGACAGCAAAGGACTTGGAAGGGGAGTTGAACGGAATGGACAGTGTCTTGAAAGGAGGGTATAAGATGAAAATGAACAAAAGCAAAACGAGGATCATGGAATGTAGTCGAATTAAATCAAGTAATGCTGAGGCAGTTAGATTAGCAAACGAGGCACTTATTCAAGTAGATGAGTTTTGCTATCTGGGCAGCAAAATAACTAATAATGGCCGAAGTAGAGAAGACATGGGCCGGCAATGGTAAGAAAACTGTTTCTTAAGAAGAGAAATTTTGACATCAAACATAGACTTGAGTGTTAGAAATTCTTTTCTGAAGTTATTGGTCTCGAGTGTAGCCACTGCGGAAATGAAACATGGCCAATAAACAGTTTAGAAAAGGGCCCGATAGAAGCTTTTGACATGTGATGCTACAGACTAATGCTGAAGATTAGATGGCTAGATCAGTAACTAATAATGTGGTACTAAATATAATTGGGGAGACATGAGATTTTTGACACGATTTGACTACAAAAAGGAATCGTTTGATAGAACACATTCTGAGACGTCAAGGGCTCACAAACTTAGTATTGGAAGCAAGTGTGTGGTGGGATGGGGTGGGGGGGGAGGGATAGGGGGGAGTGGGAGGGTGGAGGGGGGGGGGTAAAATCGAAGAGGGAGACCGAGAGATGAATACAGTGAGCAGATTTAAAAGGATGTACACTACTGGCCATTAAAATTGCTACACCAAGAAGAAATGCAGATGTTAAAATGGTATTCATTGCACAAATATATTATATTAGAACTGACATCTGATTACATTTTTCACGCAATTTGGGTGCATAGATCCTGAGAAATCAGTACACAGAACAACCAACTCTGGCCGTAATAACGGCCTAGATACGCCTGGGAATTGAGTCAAACAGAGCTTGGATAGCGTGTACAGGTTCAGCTGCCCATGCACATTCAACACGATACCACAGTTCATCAAGAGTAGTGGCTGTTGTATTGTGACGAGCCAGTTGCTCGGCCACCATTGACCAGACGTTTTCAGTTGGTGAGAGATCTGGAGAATGTGCTGGCCAGGGCAGCAGTCGAACATTTTCTGTATCCAGAAAGGCCCGTACAGGACCTGCAACATGCGGTCGTACATTATCCTGCTGAAACGTAGGGTTTCGCAGGGATCGAATGAAGAGTAGAGCCACAGGTCGTAACACGTCTGAAATGTAATGTCCACTGTTCAAAGTGCCGTTAATGCGAACAAGAGGTGACCTAGACGTGTAACAAATGGCACCCCATACCATCACGCCGGGTGATACGCCAGTATGGCGATAACGAATACACTCTTCCAATGTGCGTTCACCGCGATGTCGCCAAACACGGATGCGACCGTCACGATGCTGTAAACAGAACCTGGATTCATCCGAAGAAATGAAGTTTTGCCATTCGTGCACCCAGGTTCGTCGTCGAGTACACAATCGCAGGCGCTCTTGTCTGTGATGCAGCGTCAAGGGTAACCCAGTCATGGTCTCCGAGCTGATAGTCCATGCTGCTGCAAACGTCGTCGAACTGTTCGTGCAGATGGTTGTTGTCTTGCAAACTTCCCCATCTGTTGACTCAGGGATCGAGACGTTGCTGCACGATCCGTTACAGCCATGCGGATAAGATGCCTGTCATCTCGACTGCTAGTGATACGAGGCCGTTGGGATCCAGCACGGCGTTCCGTATTACCCTCCTGAACCCACCGGTTCCATATTCTGCTAACAGTCATTGGATCTCGACCAACGCGAGCAGCAATGTCGCGATACGATAAACCGCAATCGCGATAGGCTACAATCCGACCTTTATCAAAGTCGGAAACGTGATGGTACCTATTTCTCCTGCTTACACGAGGCATCACAACAACGTTTCACCAGGCAACGCCGGTCAACTACTGTTTGTGTATGAGAAATCGGTTGGAAACTTTCCTCATGTCAGCACGTTGTAGGTGTCGCCAACGGCGCCAATCTTGTGTGAATGCTCAGAAAAGCTAATAATTTGCATATCACAGCACCTTCTTCCTGTCGGTTAAATTTCGCGTCTGTAGCACGTCATCTTCGTGGTGTAGCAATTTTAATGGCCAGTAGTGTAGTCGAATTAAACCAAGTAATGCTGAGACAGTTAGATTAGGAAACGAGGCACTTGTTTAAGTAGTTGAGTTTTGCTATCTGGGCAGCATAATAACTGATAATGGCCGAAATAGAGAAGACATAAAATGTGGGCTGGCAATGGCGAGGAAAGCGTTTCTCAAGAACAGGAATTTGTTACTCTCAGTGTTATAAATTCTTTTCTGAAGGTATTGGTCTGGAGTGTAGCCATCATGGAAGTTAAACATGGCTAATAAACAGTTTAAAAAAGGAAACGATAGAAGCTTTTGATATGTGATGCTACAGACGAATGCTGACGATTAGATGGCTAGATCAGTAACTAATAAGGTAGTAGTGAATAGAATTGGGGGAACAAGAAATTTGTGGCATGATTTGACTATAAGAAGGAATCGTTTTATAGAACACATTCTGAGACATCAAGGGCTCACCAACTTAGTATTGGAAGGAAGTGTGTGTGATGAGGGGGGAGGGATGGGGGGGGGAGGGTAAAATCGTGGAGGGAGACCGAGAGATGAATGCAGTAAGCTTATTCAAAAGTTTGCAGAGGTCATTCGGAGATGAAGACGCTTCCGCAGGATGGAGTAGTCTGAAGAGCTCCATCAATGCGGACTTTGGCCTGAAGTTGTTGTAGTACAACAACTTTTTCAGCACGCCCGCGTATGTTTTGTCAAGCTCATTGTACGAAATTCCTCACATTTATGTGCCTTTACTGTCATAGGAATATATTCATAACAGTGAAGGCAAAGGAAGAATCCCACCTCAATATTTACTTGTATCACACGAGCACACGTGAAATAGGGTCTCATGAAGCGGCTTTGAACGACTGATTAGTGGTTCGTGACGGGATAATCAGAACGGCAACTCAGTTCATGATGGGACCGTTAGTCAGCGCTCACAGCAGTAGGTGTTTACCGGACGCCTCATTATTTTGAGAGCAGGCAGAGAGCAAGGACTGAAAGCATGCGAGGCGCGTGCACGTGAGCTCCGGGGCCTTGAAGTGGGCGCGCCCGTCTCTGGCGCAGTGACTGGCGGAGTCCTACACAGCCGAGCACCGCTGCTCAGCTCACCTTGCCCCCTCTTCCTGCCACTCCGCCTGCTACTGCTACTGCTGCCGCTCTTCCCTGCTTCTGCTGTGTCCTTGTTCCTCCGCCTTTAATGATGCCGTACCGCTTTTCATGATCTACAACTTTAATTTCGACGTCCAACTCGGAGCGCTCACTCTTCATTTTCCTCCCTCCGAAGGTCGTGAGAGGCGAAGGAGCTTATGCATCTCCCATCGAGCAGTAAGCTTCACGGTTCGCTAAGGCTTCAATGCTGTGTCAGTTTTATGTGTCTTATATTAAGGCTACCGGCAAGCTTCCTGTCTCCTGGGATTGGAGACTAGCATTCTCTAAGCAATTAGTCACTGGAATTTTCACTGTAGATAAAGCATTATGGCAGATGAAGAACTGTGTGCCACACCGTGCTCGAACGCAGACCCTTGCCTTTCAAGGTCAACGCTCTTGTCAACTGAGCTCTCCAGGTGTGAATCGCTTGTCGTCTTCACGTATTTAGTATCGGGCGCGCCTTTCTCTGGCTCAGTGCACCGCAGTATGGCCGGCCATTATTGATAAAATAACCGGTTTTCGGTTACATCCATTCTTTTTGTCTCCAGTTTAATTCAACTGTTAAAATCGCTCAAAACAAACAGTTTCTGATACAACAGAATGTAGATTACTATTGTTATTACTTTCAGTAACAAACGTGGACTTCGAACAAAGATTGACAAATTCTAATGAAGATGAAGAAGAAGATCACTATTTGTATAAGGTTGAGGCTGCGGCAGAAATCGGTCTCACTGTCTCCAGCAGAGTTTGCGAACGTAAAGGTGACGGGCGCGAGGTCTGCGGGAGCGAAAGCTCAAGTTGATTACTGTCCTGCATCGTCACTTTTCGATGGTATCAATTTTTTACCCTGAAGCAACCATAGAATTAAGGGCTCATTTATTATCCTGAGTTCATAGCACGTCAATAAAATTACAGCTATATCAATCAAATTCCACGCTCCGATCCGTAAAACGCCGAGCGTGGAATGTCAGATCCCTTAATCGGGCAGGTAGGTTAGAAAATTTAAAGAGGGAAATGGATAGGTTAAAGTTAGATATAGTGGGAATTAGTGAAGTTCGGTGGCAGGAGGAACAAGACTTCTGGTCAGGTGAATACAGGGTTATAAATACAAAATTAAATAGGGGTAATGCAGGAATAGGTTTAATAATGAATAAAATAATAGGATTGAGTGTAAGCTACTACAAACAGCATAGTGAACGCATTATTGTGGCCAAGATAGACACGAAGCCCAGGCCCACTACAGTAGTACAAGTTTATATGCCAACTAGCGCTGCAGATGACGAAGAAATTGAGGAAATGTATGATGAAATAAAAGAAATTATTCAGATAGTGAAGGGAGACGAAAATTTATTAGTCATGGGTGACTGGAATTCGGTAGTAGGAAAAGGAAGAGAAGGAAACGTAGTAGGTGAATATGGGGCTAAGAAATGAAAGAGGAAGCCGCCTGATAGAATTTTGCACAGAGCACAACTTAATCATAGCTAACACTTGGTTCAAGATTCATAAAAGAAAGTTGTATACATGGAAGAAGCCTGGAGACACTGACAGGTTTCAGATAGATTACATAATGGTAAGACAGAGATTTAGGAACCAGGTTTTAAATTGTAAGACATTTTCAGGGGCAGATGTGGACTCTGATCACAATCTATTGGTTATGAACTGTAGATTAAAACTGAAGAAACTGCAAATAGGTGGGAATTTAAGGAGATGGGACCTGGATAACTGAAAGAACCAGAGGATCTACAGAGTTTCAGGGAGAGCATAAGGGAACAATTGACAGGAATGGAGGAAAGAAATACAGTAGATGAAGAATGGGGAGCTTTGAGAGATGAAGTAGTGAAGGCAGGCCCGTGTGAGGGAGCGGTTCTAGGCGCTTCAGTCTGGAACCGCACGGTCGCAGCTTCGAATCTTGCCTCGGGCATGGATTTGTGTGATATCCTTAGGTTAGTTAGGTTTCAGTAGTTATAAGTTCTAGGGGACTGATGACCTCAGATGTTGAGTCCAATAGTGGTCAGAGCCAAGTAGTGAAGGCAGCAGAGGACCTAGTAGGTAAAAAGACGAGGACTAGCAGAAATCCTTGGGTAACAGAAGAAATACTGATTTTAATTGATGAAAGGAGAAAATACAAAAATGCAGTAAATGAAGCAGGCAAAAAGGAATACAAACGTCTCTAAAACGAGACCGACAGGCAGTGCAAAATAGCTAAGCAGGGAAGGCTAGAGGACAAATCTAAGTATGTAGTGGGTTATCTCACTAGGGGTAAGATAGATACTGCCTACAGGAAAATTAAAGAGACCTTTGGAGAAAAGAGAACCACTTGTATGAATATCAAGAGCTCAGACGGAAACCCAGTTCTAAGCAAAGAAGGGAAAGCAGAAAGGTGGAGGGAGTATATAGAGGGCCTACACAAGGGCAATGTACTTGAGGACAATATTATGGAAATGGAAGAGGATGTAGATGCAATGGGAGATACGATACTGCGTGAAGATTTTGACAGACCACTGAAAGACCTGAGTCGAAACAAGGCCCCGGGAGTAGACAACATTCCATTAGAACTACTGACAGGCTTGGGAGAGCCAGTCCTGACAAAACTCTACCATCTGGTGAGCAAGATGTATGAGCCAGGCGAAATACCCTCAGCCTTCAAGAAGAATATAATCATTTCGATCTCAAAGAAAGCAGGTGCTGACAGATGTGAAAATTACCGAACAATCAGTTTAATAAGTCACGGATGCAAAATACTGACGCCTATTCTCTACAGACGAATGGAAAAACAGGTAGAAGCTGACCTCGGGGAAGATCAGTTTGGATTCCGTAGAAATATTGGAACACGTGAGGCAATACTGACCCTATGACTTATCTTAGAAGCTAGATTAAGGAAAGGCAAACCTACGTTTCTAGCATATGTAGACTTAGAGAAAGCTTTTGACAATGTTGACCGGAATACTCTCTTTCAAATTCTAAAGGTGCCAGGGGTAAAATACAGGGAGCGAAAGCCTATTTACAATTTCTACAGAAACCAGATAGCATAAGAATCGAGGCGCATGACAGGGAAGCAGTGGTTGGGAAGGGAGTGAGACAGGGTTGTAGCCTCTCCCCGATGTTATTCAATCTGTATATTGACCAAGAAGTAAAGGAAAGAAAAGAAAAATTCGGAGTAGGTATTAAAATCCATGGAGAAGAAATAAAAACTTTGAGGTTCGCCGATGACATTGTAATTCTGTCAGAGACAGCAAAGGACTTGGAAGAGCAGTTGAACGGAATGGACAGTGCCATGAAAGGAGGGTATAAGATGAACATCAACAAAAGCAAAACAAGGATAATGGAATGTGGTCTAATTAAGTCGGGTGATGCTGAGGGAATTAGATTAGGAAATGAGACACTTAAAGTAGTAAAGGAGTTTTGCTATTTGGGGAGCAAAATAACTGATGATGGTCGAAGTAGAGAGGATATCAAATGTAGAGTGGCAATGGCAAGGAAAGCGTTTTTGAAGAAGAGAAATTTGTTAACATAGAGTATTGATTTGTCAGGAAGTCGTTTCTGAAAGTATTTGTATGGAGCGTAGCCATGTATGGAAGTGAAACATGGACGATAACTAGTTAGGACAAGAAGAGAATAGAAGCTTTCGAAATGCGGTGCTACAGAAGAATGCTTAAGATTAGATGGGTAGATCATATTACTAATGAGGAGGTATTGAATAGGATTGGGGAGAAGAGAAGTTTGTGGCACGACTTAACTAGAAGAAGGGATAGGTTGGTAGGACATGCTCTGAGGCATCAAGGGATCACCAATTTAGTATTGGAGGGCAGCGTGGAGGGTAAAAATCGTAGAGGGAGACCAAGAGATGAATACGCTAAACAGATTCAGAAGGATGCAGGTTGTAGTAGGTACTGGGATATGAAGAATCTTGCACAGGATAGAGTAGCATGGAGAGCTGCTTCAAACCAGTCTCAGGACTGAAGACCACAACGACAACATCAATCAAATTTACCCTCTCTTTCAAGGAAATTAGTTTTCTCCTTACACAGGGAGACAGTTCTTGAACTATATGAAAGAAAATCATCAGAACTTCTGAACGGTTTGCGTTAGTACGTTCAAACAACACGATTGGCCGCGGGGTACGACGGAAATTAGTATGCGCTGTATGGTTTAGTTTAGCGACGATGGCTACTTTCATTTGGATGGATTCCTCAATAAGCAAAATTGACATATTTGGCGAACTGAGAATCGGCATTTCCCGATAGAGAACCCTCTTCTCCTTCAACGGGTGACTGTGTGGCTTACAATCCCCAGTCACGGAATAATCGACTTGATATTCCTTGATGGCACTGTTACTACCGAACGGTTTGTGAAGTTTTTGAAAGATGATTTCATTCCCATTATCCAAAGTGGTCCTGATTTCGACAAGATGCAAGATGGAGCTCGACCCCATCGAATTAGGAGAGTGATGTCTTGGAGGAACACTTTGGAGACCGTATTTTGACTGGGGTAGCTAGAGACCACTGGCATGGGCCTCGACTCTCCACCATATTCTCCGGATCTCAACCCATGCGAGGCCTTTTTGTGGACTATATTAGAGACAAGATGTACAGCAATAACCCCAAAATCGTTTCTGAGTTGAAAACAGCCACTCAGGAGGTCATTGACAGCACCGATTTTCCGACTCTTCAGCGGGTCATGCAGAATTTCGCTATTCCTCTGTGCCACTTCACTGCCAATGATGGCAGGCATGTCGAAAGTGTCATAACTTAAATCCGAATATCTGTAGTGATGTTTACATGGTAAACAAAGTCTGTGCACAACGTAGTTTCTAACTAATTTACGTTTCTTTTTCATATTATTCGATAATTGTCACCCTGTATGATATCGGCCAACGGCCTTGCCGCAGTGTGTACACCGGTTCCAATGCGATCACCAAAGTTAAGCACCGTTGGACGTGGCCGGTACTTGGATGGGTGACCATCCAGGCCGCCACGCGCTGTTGCCATTTTTCTGTGTGCACTCAGCCTCGTGATGCCAATTGAGGAGCTACTGGACCAGACAGTAGCGGCTCTGGTCCAAGAAAACCATCACAACGACTGGGAGAGCGGTGTGCTAACCACACGCCCCTCCGATCCGCATCCTCAGCTGAGGATGACACGGCGGCCGAATGGTCCCGATGGGCCACTTGTGGCCTGTAGACGGAGTGCTGCTGCTGTGCTGTATGATATCGTAAGCTTTTTGTGCCTCGCCCTGTTTTTAGTCTTTTAAATCAAATGGAGCATTGTACTTCACTGTTACCGCACTTCCACGAGCTACAGATGTACCATTCTGCAATATAGCTGGTGTCTCAGTACGACAGCGAGAACCTTCCGTAGAGACCAGGTGGGGGCAAGTCTTGCATACTGCACGTACACGCCTACCGTTTAAATGGCTACACCACTATGTTTCCCAGGAGCCCTGCTTCTTATGGTCGTGTCAGACATAATACATACTGCTTTTGCTAAGCTTTTTAGCACTGAAGTAGAGAATGCACAATTAAGGCCCTTTCCAAGATAATGGCGCAAACACAAGTAATAAGCATGAGGAGGAATAGTAGTATGTACCAGGAGCTGATATACATGCACCATAAAATGCTACGAGGTATGTCCACAAAGAAAGCTCCGTTTTCTTTGTAAACCAAACGTGTACAGATACAGAAAAAATATTTATTGTACAAAAATCTACAACTGTTAAACTACTTTTCTACATAGCTTCCGAAATTTTGTAGACACTTGTCATAGCGTGGCACAAGTTTTTTATGCCTTCTTCATACAAGGTAGCCGCCTGTGTATTCAACCATGTGATAACATGTTCTTTCAGCTCGTCATCATCGTTGAAGTGTTGACCACCAAAGACACATTTTAGATGTAACAAGAGGTGAAAGTTGCTAGGACCGAGGTCCGGGCTGTACGGAGGATGATCAAACGCGTCCCACTGAAATTCCCGTAAGAGCTGTTTGGTCACATTCACCGTGTTAGGTGGGGCATTATCGTAAAAAAATAACAACACCTTTTGACAGTAATCTTCGGCGCTTGTTCTGTATTGCGCGGCGCAATTTCTTAATGGTCTCGCAGTAACCATGTGCATTGATTGTTTGGCCTCGTGGTAAGAAATCAATCAGCAAAATGCCTTTTCTGTCCCAAAAAACGGTGCACATGACTTTTAGAAATGTCAACATTTGCTTAGGCTTAAGCTCAAACTTCGTTGGGAATAAAGCGTGGCTCCATTCCACTGATTGCCGTTTTGTTTCAGGGGTGTCGTACGTTACCCAAGTTTCATCCCCCCGTGACTATCCGAGAAAGAAAAACATCGCCTTCTTCATTGTAGCGTGTCAAAAACTGAAGTGCACTGCTCGTCCATTGCTTTTTGTGTTGTTCGGTAAGAATTTTGGGTACCCAACGTGAGCAAAGTTTTCGAAATTTCAGTTTTTTAGTAACAATTTCATGAATTGGTGATCGTGAGATTTGCGGAAATTCCATAGCAAGGGCACTAAGTGTAAACATACGGTTGTGTTTAATCTTCTCTTCAGTTGTGTGAACCACTTTATCAGTAGCAACAGACAGGCGTCCGCTTCGTTCTTCATCGTGCACTTTATCACGTCTTCTAACCGTTGAATCACTCATAGCATTTTGTCCGTAAACCTCGCATATTTGCCGATGAATTTCTTTGCACTTAGAAACGAATTACAGATCTGATTTCACACGTGGTGGCATTTTCAGCTACGGCTGACATTATAAAGAAGCACTACAAAGCACACGTCGGCAGCAGCGATCTGAAAATGGCGTATATGTCTTCTCCTTGAGTCAGAGTAACTGCCACGTACGATCGGAACTGCGATCGTAGCGCTGCCGCGGATAGAATTAGAAACGTAACTTACTTTCTGGACGACCCTCGTGTTTTTAGGTCTGTGCCTTATATTTTCTTCGTAGGGCGAAAAAGCCTAACACACAATGTCACAACCAAGCTATTTGTAGCGCGAGCGAAGGGAAGTATTCGGTTAGTGCGTAAGTTCGTAGCGTTACTGTTTTGTAAGACGGTATTCCCGTTGCCATGAGCTTATTTATCGATTGTCATTTTTTGTTTGTAGTTCGCTGTTGCTATGTTACACAGAAGCGCACAAAGGAACTGGTAGAGGCATGCAAATTCAAATACAGAGATATGTGGACAGGTGGAATACTGCTCTACAGTTGTCGACGCCTATTTAAGACGACAAGTGTCTGGCGGAGTTGTTAGATCAGTTACTGCTGCTACAGTGGCAGGTTATCAAGATGTAAGTGAGTTTGAAAGTGGTATTATAGTGGGGGAAAGAGCGATGGGACACGCCTTCTCCGAAACAGCGATGAAGTGGGGATTTTCCAGTACCACCATTTCACGAGTGTACGGTGAATATCAGAAATACGGTAAAACATCATATCTTCGACATTGTTGCGGACGGAAAAAGATCCTGCAAGAAAGGAACCAACGACGATCATTCAACGGAACATCATCGATATGGATTTCGGAGCCGAGGGCCCACTCCTGCACCCTTGATGACTGCACTACACAAAACTTTACGCCTCACTTGGACCCGTCCACACCGACGTTGGACTGTAGATGACTGGAAACATAGTGCCTGGTCCGACGAGTCTCGTTTCAAGTTATATCGAGCGGATGGACGTGTACTGGTATGAAGACAACCTCATGAACCCATGCACCGTGCATGTCAGCAGGGGACTGTTCAAACTGATGGAGGTTCTGTAATGGTGTGGGGCCTGTGCAGATGGAGCTACATGGTGCCCTCGATACGTCTACATACGATTCTGACAGGTGACACGTACTTATTTTTCTGTCTGATCACCTGCATCCATTCATGTCTATTGTGAATTCCGACAGACTTGGGCAATTCCAGCAGAACAATGCGCCACCCTACACGTCGAGAATTGCTACAGAATGGCTCCAGAAACACTTTTCCAAATTTAAACACTTCCGCTGGGCACTGAACTCCCCAAAGATGAACATTATTGAGCATATCTGGGATGCCTTGCAACGTGCTGTTCGAAAGGGATCTCCACCCTCTCGTATCCTTACGGATTTACGGACATCCCTGCAGAATTCATGATGTGAATTCCCTCCAGCACTACTTCAGACATTAGTCGATTGCATGCCACGTCGAGTTGCAGCACTTGTGCGTGCTCGCGGGGACTATACACGATATTAGGCAGATGTACCAGTTTATTTGGCTCTTCAGTGTAGTTTACATATTGTCATTTTGTCATTTGGATATAATGAGTGGAGCTCTGGACTCTAGAAAATAGAGGACCAAGTGGAAAAATTGGGTCCGACATGTTCTTCTAGCTGAGTTCAATAGGGGGCTGATAGCAGCGGAAGCGGACACAAATATTTTCGTCGTGTGGGGGAAAATGACACTGGACAGAGAACGGCTAGCAAAGTGTTTTCTCGTTTTAAGGAGGATCCTAAAGACATTTGCTACACTCCACGTTCAGGAAGACATTGGTGCTTGATGAAGACCGTTTGAATGCATTAATCCACAATGATCGTCAGTGTACTCGAGAACTGGCAAATGTGATGAACTATTATCATTCCACCACCGTGTGACATATGCTTGCAGTGGGGAAAGTTCCACAAACGGATGTGTGATTCCCTCGTGTTCTAGCCAAAACGACAAAAATCAGTCGGTTGTCATATGTGCATCTGTGCTTGCTCGTGACAGTTGGTTCGTGAACAACACCGACCATTCCTATACTGCGATGCACTATCTTTACTGGTGAGAAGAAATAGTGTCTACGTATTGAAATGAGGAAAAGAAAGGAATGGGTGAGCCCAAAAAAAAGCAGCAATTCCCCATACAAATACTTGCAAGCATCCACAATAGATAATGTTAAGCATCTGGTGGAACAGCGACGATGTGGTGTACTACGAATTGCTTCCTCGAAGTGTGACCTTCACTGCTGTCGTTTATAGTTAATAACTATAAAAGATCAGGAAGACAGAGCCCGCGTTCTTAGAGCCTGACAAAGAACACTAAACAGCAGATGGATTGGGAAGTCATACCGCACCAACATTATTCACCTGGTCTTGCTCCCTGAGATTTTCACCTTTAACGCGCTCTATCGAACAACCTTCGAAGAACTCACTTTCGGATGAAAATTCGCTCCGAACATGGCTCATCGAGTTCTTCGCCTCAAAACCACGTGATTTCTACAGTCGCCGAATCGAAAAGTTACACCATTGTTGGTAGACTGTTGTAAATAGTGAATAAGAACATAATATTGCTGATTAAACTCTGTTATGTGTACTTGTTGTGGTTATTAAAGTTATGAAAAAACGCTACGAATTTATACCTATTAGATTTTCGCTATAGGTACAACGTGTTAGCAGATGAAGAGGTATGGGGCACAGTAGACTCGCTCCCAGATCCCTGCCTTTCACGGTCAATAATCTGTTGGTTGAGCTGTCCAGGTAAATCGGCTCTCTACTTCACGTCTTTAGTGTCGGGTGCACCTTTCTCCAGCTCAGTGCACCGCAGCTGAACTGCAAGGACACTTAGGAGCAAAGTTTTCCCAGAAAACCGTTTGAGCATATGAATGCCGAATACACTTCGTTGTACAGTAGGCACACAACGAATCCCTTCAGGAAATGTATCGTCTAGAACATTCAGATCACGGCAAGAAAAGTACACATTTTAAGACCAAAAATACGAGGCTGTCAAACTCTTCCTCTGGTCAAATAACTTGTTACTACTCACAGGTCATATTAAATTATATGAAGATTTATTTTCTGAAATTTCGAAAAGTCTCAAACATACTTCAAAAAACAACGTGGCACTCTACAAATGCATGATACAGGGTGTCCTATTTATCTTGACCACCCTAAATAACTGTTTGTCCAGATTCAAATTACAAGATGTTTCAACCAAATGTTCCCTAGCCGCCAGGGGGACATCAATCAACATGATTTCCTTCGCTGTAGCTTTGTTTTTGACGAAGATATGAACAGTGGTAAGACTTTTTGAAATGGCACCCTGTATTTTTTATTCCGTAGTTCATTACCTCCCCCAAAGACCTACTCAAAAATGTATCTCAGTTTACCATTTACTCAAACACAACATTATTAGTTACATAACACAACATTAACTTTGAGCCCGGGATCACAAATTTGTGCACTTGCTGGAACTGTCAGAAAACAAATGAAAACCACGTAAAAACCTAACACAAAATTGACTTTGACTCTCCTGCATCATTGCCCAGGAGTAGAACATTGAAAGGCGCACAAAGTGGTGGCCTTGGACACCGATACAATGGAGCAACTAACCTTGACATGGACGGACCATCCGAAGTCAAGAGAGACACCACTGTCGGCATACAGGAAGATCTCGTCACCGTGATTTGCGCTCTCAGCACTCTCCAGCGGCCATTCTCGGCTTTAATTGGCTCGAAAACCAGTGTCTTGACGAAAATGAACGCGCGTAAATCATTGAGCAAACTCCGTTAGCGGTTGTCGAATAAGAGCGGAGGAAATCGCCGATGGTTTGAACAGCGAATTGCTGCTGGAGGAACACCACACAGTGCTGTGCAACGATCTGAGGTACGTAGTACTAGACGTTATTCATTAACTCGATTGAATTTTTCTGTTTAAAGTGAATATTGTTAAGTTATAGTGTCTAATGTCAGTTCGCGCACACATAATATCCATATTCTCGATTTTGCATTGACTACCAACACCCTGCAATCCCATACCTCATCAGAGAGATTTCATGATCGAGATTCGTTTCGTAATTTCGTTCGAATGGAAGAGGAGATTTTTCGAAGCTGCTCACGCGTCGTGAAAAATATTTACCAGCAAGATACAAACATGAGCCAGTCCAAAAACTCATACAGAGGTATACATATTTTACAGAAGTTTCGTGGTTTCAGAAACTTCCAGTGTTCAACATGCGTTTCCTTTCAGACACAGACTGGCAGTCACGTTAAGATCTATGGCCAGTCACTGGGAATTGCAACAAGAATTGCAGCAAATACATTCCTTATAATAAATAACATCGAATGATGAAATAATACTTCCATTAAATAAATAAGATAGTTCCAGAATCTTTTAGAAAACAAAAGGTGATAAAAAAATTGGGAGAAGGTAGATGCGACTATTTTCCTTTACAACTCACGAGCTCAAGTCGCTTTCAACAATGCAACAGCTACAACCTTGCTACAGCATATCCCTACATGGCATACTACACACTTCAAAAAAAGTTTTGCATCACCTTGGTTCCCAGAACTCCTTGAAGATAGACGTTGATTTTGGATATTGTATCACAGACACAGTTCTTTGACTGTTCAGAGATGTCACGAAACCCGCCCAAAGATGTAAACAACTATGCATAAGCTACGTCTATTAGACGGAGGGGGTCCGACAGTCGATCGGTTCCACTCATTCCACGAGGAAGGAGGTACACGGCTCGTGTTGTCTGTAGTTCAACCATGCCCAGACGGTCGATACAGCGGTTCGATCGCGTCCGCATTGTTACTTTGTACTAGGAATGGCTCTCAACAAGGGAAGTGTCCAGGTGTCTCGGAGTGAACCAAAGCAATGTTGTTTGGACATGGAGAAAATACGGAGAGACAGGAAGTGTCGATGACATGCCTCGCTCAGGAACCCCAAGGACTACTACAGTGGATGACCGCTACCTACGGGCTACGGCTCGGTGGAACCCTGACAGGAATGCTGCCATGTTGAATAATGCTTGTCGTGCAGCCACAGGCCGTCGTGTTACGACTCAAACTGTGCGCAATAGGCTGCATGATGCTTAATTTCACTCCCGACTCCCATGGTGAGGTCCATCTTTGCAACCACGACACCATGCAAACGGTACACATGGGCCCAACAACATGCCGAATGGACCGTTCAGGATTGGCATCACGTTCTCTTCACCGATGAGTGTCGCATATGCCTGCAACCAGACAGTAGTCGGAGACGTGTTTGGAGGCAACCCGGTCAGGCTGAACGTCTTAGACACACTGTCCAGCGAGTGCAGCAAGGTGGAGGTTCCCTTTTGTTTTGGGGTGGCATTATGTGGGGCCGACGTACGCCGCTGGTAGTCATGGAAGGCGCTGTAACGGCGGAACGATACGTGAATGCTATCCTCCGACCGATAGAGCAAACCATGTCGGCAGCATATCGACGAGCCATTCGTCTTCATGGACGACAATTCGCGCCCCTATCGTGCACATCTTGTGAATGACTTCCTTCAGGACAACGACATCGCTCGACTAGAGTGGCCAGCATGTTCTCCAGACATGAACCCTATCGAACATGCCTGGGATAGATTGAAAAGGGCTGTTTATGGATGACGTGACCCACCAACCACTCTGACGGATCTGCGCCGAATCGCCATTGAGGAGTGAGACGATCTGGAAGTACAATGCCTTGATGGTCTTGTTGATAGTATGTCACGACAAAACCGGAATGCATTAATGCAAGGGGATGGGCTACTGGGTGTTAGGGGTACCGATGTTTACAGCAATTTGGACAGGTACAACATGAGCAATAAAAAGGGCGGAAATGATGTTTATGTTGATCTCCATTTCAGCTTTCTGTGCAGGTTCCGGAACTCTCGGAACCGATTTGATCATACACTCCTGGAAATTGAAATAAGAACACCGTGAATTCATTGTCCCAGGAAGGGGAAACTTTATTGACACATTCCTGGGGTCAGATACATCAAATGATCACACTGACAGAACCACAGGCACATAGACACAGGCAACAGAGCATGCACAATGTCGGCACTAGTACGGTGTATATCCACCTTTCGCAGCAATGCAGGCTGCTATTCTCCCATGGAGACGATCGTAGAGATGCTGGATGTAGTCCTGTGGAACGGCTTGCCATGCCATTTCCACCTGGCGCCTCAGTTGGACCAGCGTTCGTGCTGGACGTGCAGACCGCGTGAGACGACGCTTCATGCAGTCCCAAACATGCTCAATGGGGGACAGATCCGGAGATCTTGCTGGCCAGGGTAGTTGACTTACACCTTCTAGAGCACGTTGGGTGGCACGGGATACATGCGGACGTGCATTGTCCTGTTGGAACAGCAAGTTCCCTTGCCGGTCTAGGAATGGTAGAACGATGGGTTCGATGACGGTTTGGATGTACCGTGCACTATTCAGTGTCCCCTCGACGATCACCAGTGGTGTACGGCCAGTGTAGGAGATCGCTCCCCACACCATGATGCCGGGTGTTGGCCCTGTGTGCCTCGGTCGTATGCAGTCCTGATTGTGGCGCTCACCTGCACGGCGCCAAACACGCATACGACCATCATTGGCACCAAGGCAGAAGCGACTCTCATCGCTGAAGACGACACGTCTCCATTCGTCCCTCCATTCACGCCTGTCGCGACACCACTGGAGGCGGGCTGCACGATGTTGGGGTGTGAGCGGAAGACGGCCTAACGGTGTGCGGGACCGTAGCCCAGCTTCATGGAGACGGTTGCGAATGGTCCTCGCCCATACCCCAGGAGCAACAGTGTCCCTAATTTGCTGGGAAGTGGCGGTGCGGTCCCCTACGGCACTGCGTAGGATCCTACGGTCTTGGCGTGCATCCGTGCGTCGCTGCGGTCCGGTCCCAGGTCGACGGGCACGTGCACCTTCCGCCAACCACTGGCGACAACATCGATGTACTGTGGAGACTTCACGCCCCACGTGTTGAGCAATTCGGCGGTACGTCCACCCGGCCTCCCGCATGCCCACTATACGCCCTCGCTCAAAGTCCGTCAACTGCACATACGGTTCACGTCCACGCTGTCGCGGCATGCTACCAGTGTTAAAGACTGCGATGGAGCTCCGTATGCCACGGCAAACTGGCTGACACTGACGGCGGCGGTGCACAAATGCTGCGCAGCTAGCGACATTCGACGGCCAACACCGCGGTTCCTGGTGTGTCCGCTGTGCCGTGCGTGTGATCATTGCTTGTACAGCCCTCTCGCAGTGTCCGGAGCAAGTATGGTGGGTCTGACACACCGGTGTCAATGTGTTCTTTTTTCCATTTCCAGGAGTATATATATATATATATATATATATATATATATATATATATGTGTGTGTGTGTGTGCATGCATGTGTGTGTGTGTGTGTGTGTGTGTGTGTGTGTGTGTGTGTGTGTGTGTGTGACTTACATATCATCGTCTAGTCCAAACCGCTAAGGATAGAAACTTGAAATTTGGAGAAGGTGTGGCTTTTATACAGTAGAAATTTTTCGACGTTCCAACCATAAGCGGGTGAAGTAGGGGATGAAGGGTTTTTTTAATGTCGCTAATAAGGCAGTTTCGAAGCTAGATCTACAAAAACTGATATTTGGGTTCTCATCAGTAATAAAAAATACGTGTTCCAGCATTTTTGGAAACTGAACCCTATGAAGGTCAAATAGTTGGCGAAAGCTTTTTCTGAAAGTATGTCATTATTAAATAACTACTAAAGCATTTTAAAGCTACATCTACGAAGATTGGTATTTGACGTCTTGGTTACAAATACAAAAATGGATAACTGAACCCCTAAAGGGGGTAAAACAAGGGATGAAATTTTTTAATGAAATAGTTTATTATGGAAGCATTTTTAAACCTAAAACTAAGAAAATTTAAATTTAACTTCTCAGTTAGAAATAAAAAAATATGTTTTTCACTGTTTTTGGAAATTCAAACGGGTTAAACGGGTGACGGAAGATTTTATGGAAATATTTCACAGTGCAAGTATTTTTGAAGCTAAATCTATGAAAATTTGTGATTTGCTTCTCTGTTACAAATAAAAGATAAGCTTTTCACCGTTTCTGGAAAAAGGAGGTGATACGTTTTATGAAAATATTTCATCGTGAAAGCAGTTGTACAACTAACTCCTTGAAAATTTGAGTTTGGCTTGTCGCTTGCATATTGACCTGTTTTTGTAAATTCAACCCCTAAGGGGGTGAAGTATGGTCAAACCGATTTAATGACTCATCATCGCCCAACCCATACGGCTAATGATAGACACTTGAAGTTTGGAGAGGGTGTTGATCTTATACAATAGGCAGCGTATAAGAAGCGAGGAAACGAATTTCCACACATAAGGGGGTGAAATAGGCGATGAAAGACTTTTTGAAAGTATGCCGTTATTAAGCGAATTTGGAAGCTAGCTACGAGAACTGTTATTTGGTTTCTCAGTCAGAAAATAAAAAAAAATTATGTTCCAGCATTTTTGGAAATTCAGCCACTAACGAGGTACAATAGTGCATGAAAGTTTCCTTTTTTTAAATAAATAACTACTAAGGAACTGTTAAGAGATTTTAAGGCTACATCTGTGACAATTGGTGTTTGACTTCTCGGTCAGAAATTAAAAAAGTACATGTTACAATGTTTTGGGAAATTCAACACATACTGGAGTGCAATAGGGGATGGAATTTCTTTTAAAAATATTTCGTTACAGTAAAAAATTTTAAAGTTAAATTTATGAAATTTGGTATTCCATTTCTTGGTCAGCTATAAAGCAATATTTATTAGGGGATGAAAGTTCCTATGGAAATATCTTTATAAGCATGCAAAAGTCATGATTAACAAAAACTTTGGACTCTTTCTACCAGAATCGCTTTAAGGTCAGTACATTCGGAAAAGACTATGTCCATATTGCCTCAGTTAGCCTGAAAATCTTAGAAGGTGTTGCCGTTTGTGAACTACATAAAAATTCGATTATATAAAAACAATAAAATCTCTGCACGGCATACAGTCTACGCGAGCGAAGTACAGGGAGCTAAGCTAGTATTTAATATGCAGATTGTAATAAAAAGACGGGCTTTTGATAGTTCACCATTGTGGCGTGACATTGAAACGGTATACTTTCTTATCACACAAGTTATAACACTAAAAACATCAGCTACAGGAAGGTTTTGCCTATCGATAATTAGCTTCCTGTCATTGTATTATAACAAATCGGAGTTAAAACGACGCGTTTCCTGGATAGCTGCATTTTGCTTATACTTTGAAACAGTTTATGTTAATAGCACGTAGTCTGGGAGAAAGAAAACCCAGTAAAACACGAGTTTCAACGTCATACAATATGGTGGCTCCTAGGTTCTGGTTGTGACGTGAAACGATATGGCATCTCGCTGGCCACGTTCCTCTCCACGAGGCAAGAATCTGACATGCCAGATTATTTCTTCATGCTCAGCAGTGTAGTGGGACGTGGAATTCCGCCCAGTGACGTCAGCAGCTCCTCGTCCACGTACGTTTCTGAGACCCATGAGGGGACAGCTTTATTTTTAACACAGGATTACACCTCGTAATGAGTCGATTATATGCCAACGGTCTTGCCGCAGTGGTAACACCGGTTCCCGTCAGATCACCGAAGGCAGGCGCTGTCGGACTGGGCTAGCACTTGAATGGGTGACCATCCGGTCTGCCGAGCGCTGTTGGCAAGCGGGGTGTACTCAGCCCTTGCGAGGCAAACTGAGGAGCTACTTGATTGAGAAGTAGCGGCTCCGATCTCGGAAACTGACATACGGCCGGGGGTGCGGTGTGGTGACCACAGGCCCCTCCACGTCCGCATCCAGTGACGCCTGTGGTTTGAGGATGACACGGAGGTCGGTCGGTGTCGTTGGGCCTTCTAAGGTCTGTTCGGACAGAGTTTAGTTAGTTTAGTTTAGAATGAGTGGATTATGACAGCATTTTAAGTGCTTAAAATCGGTCAATCATTTTGTAATCATTCGTGCTTCGGTACCTCAGATGGTAGAGCACTTGCCTGCGAGAGGCAAAGATCCCGAGTTCGAGTCTCGGTCGGGCTTACAGTTTTAATCCGCCAGGAAGTTTCATATCAGCGCACACTCCGCTGCAGAGTGAAAATCACATTCTGGAAACATCCCCCAGGCTGTGGCTAAGCCATGTCTCCGCTATATCCTTTCTTTCAGGAGTGCTAGTTCTGCAAGGTTCGCAGGAGAGCTTCTGTAAAGTTTGGAAGGTAGGAGACGAGATACTGGCAGAAGTAAAGCTGTGAGTACCGGGCGTGAGTCGTGCTTCGGTAGCTCAGATGGTATAGCACTTGCCTGCGAGAGGCAAAGATCCCGAGTTCGAGTCTCGGTCGGGCACACAATTTTAATCCGCCAGGAAGTTTCATATCAGCGCACACTCCGCTGCAGAGTGAAAATCTCATTCTGGAAACATCCCCCAGGCTGTGTCTAAGCCATGTCTCCGCTATATCCTTTCTTTCAGGAGTGCTAGTTCTGCAAGGTTCGCAGGAGAGCTGCTGTAAAGTTTGGAAGGTAGGAGACGAGATACTGGCAGAAGTAAAGCTGTGAGTACCGGGCGTGAGTCGTGCTTCGGTAGCTCAGATGGTAGAGCACTTGCCCGCGAAAGGCAAAGGTCCCGAGTTCGAGTCTTGGTCGGGCACACAATTTTAATCCGCCAGGAAGTTTCATATCAGCTCACACTCCGCTGCAGAGTGAAAATCTCATTCTGGATACAGTTTTTTTACTGGAAACTGCCGTTAGATAGGCAACTTGTATCAGAAATTGGGTAATTTTAGCCAGTTAGTAGTACAGATGCGCAACAAAGGTCGTTTTCTAATTTTGCCCGTCTGTCTGTGTGCCCGTCCGGCTGCTCAAAACCCTCTTTCTCAGTGTTGGGCAGGCGTATCAGGTTCAAGTTGATGTCGCGTTTAGGGTCTATCGTCCATTGGCAGCATAAAAATTTTAAGCTTCTAAGTCAATGCAATCAAAAGATAAGGCCATTTATGCCACATATTTTGACACTCGCAAATTCACGCACCAAAAACTTTTTGGTACGCTCGTTGGCCTAGAATCATGAAAACTGGCTAGAAGCAAGGTTTCACAGTACAAGTAAAGAAAAAATTCGATAATTGTTAATTTGTATTTATATCGCACGAAGAAAATATTTTTTGTTATTTTTATCCATATGTACCTTTTTTTCTGGAACAGGTCAGATTTACATTACATCCGAAAGTCTATTGTTCCTTCGAGTTGTAAAAAACTTTATCTTCTAAGTCTGTGCAATCAAAATATTCGTTCATTTTTGTCAAATACTTTGATGCTCGCAAACTCACAAAAAATGGTTCAAATGGCTCTGAGCACTATGGGACTTAACTTCTGAGGTCATCAGTCCCCTAGAACTTAGAACTATTTAAACCTAACCAACCTAAGGACATCACACACGTTCATGCCCGAGGCAGGATTCGAACCTGCGACCGTAGCGGTCGAGTGGTTCCAGACTGTACCGCCTAGAACCGCTCGGCCACTCCGGCCGGCTCGCAAATTCACAGATTAAAAACCTATTGCGCACTTCCCGTTGACCTAGAATGGTGAAATTTTGCAAGAAGCAAGGTTTTTCTAGTACAAATAACGCAAAAAAAGTCTGAAGCTTGTTAAATTACATATAAAAGTACCTTTGTGCCATGTGAACATACATTGCGTTTACGATCACACGTCAAAAGCAGAATAAACGAACATTAATGAATGTAAACATAAAATGTATGCTATAGTCATGTTTACGTAAGTAAATAAAACGTGTTTTATTAAAACCTCTCTCCCTAGATATGTAAAACTAAATCCTCTAGTCGCTTCTTTTTGTATGTCGTGTATACGCTGAGGAACGTCTGTAGATGTTTTGATACAGCCTTGGAATTTCCGAGACCTATACCTTACCAGTAATCGATATCGATTTAGATTCGCGATTCCCAGGCTGGACGAACTGTATACAGGGTGTTCGGAAACGCCCGTAGACTTGTAGGGGGTACTGAGAATCGAATATTTTGAATAGGAAGCCATTTCGCGATTATGTTACAAACTTTAGACGATGATGGAGAAAGACAAATGTATCAATCTGAGGTAAGGGTCCCTGTACGCGGAACGAACGACTTGAAAGTTGTAAGTGAAAACAGTTCTGATACTGTGACAGTGAAATACGTGTACCGGTACTGTCGTTGCTGAGAATCCAGGGCGCGCAAATTTCAGTTGGTAGTACGGACCAAAACAAGAAAAAATGATAAACATATGCTCTAAAATTCATACCTTAAGACCTATTAGCAGTTCTTCAGTATAGGAAATGTGTTTCACACTAGCGAAGATGAACAAGTACTCATTGCTCCTCAAATACAGCGCACATTTATTTGACATTTTTTTCTTATTTTGATCTATACTACAAACTATGAAAATTGCCTACTCTACATTCTTAGCAATAACAGTACTGGTGCATGTATTGCACTGTCAGAGGTATCAGAATGATATTCGCTTGTACCTTTCGACTCGTTCGTTTCGGAACCAGGCACACTGACACATTTATCATTCTCGATCAAGCTTGGAAGTGTGTACCATCGTCACGGAATAACCCTCTATATACATAGATTTACAGGCGCCGGCACCTATTGCTTTAACGCTCTGTAGCGTCGCTGGATGATGTTTACGGAGACGTGCTCCTACTCTACATATTTTGTAGTCACACCGCTCTACGAGTCCTAGAAGTTTGTAACGGGAATTTCGGAACATCCTGTATATATACAGGGTGCAACAAAAATATATGGCACAAGTTGCAGGAGACATTCCTCGCACACAGATGAACAGATTATGTCATATCAGCATGGGCCTGCAAACCCTTTGCTTCCATGTTACGACTCATTTTCTCCCATTCATTAATGCTGGCAAACATACACGAACAGAACGCACCAGCATACCACATACAACTCTTTCCCATAGGAACTGTTCAATTTGCTCTAGTGTTCGTGGAACGCTCGCCAGACAGTCATGTGATCAACATTCGGTGTAGCAACCACGTGTCTTGTACTGATACTAAGATCATCATCAAATGCATGAAAAATTGTCGCCTCCCGTTGGGGTGTCCTCGTTCTTCTAGGCACCCGGTCGCGAGTATCAGGGTTAAGCGCCACATATTCCTTAAGACGACGATCGATCGTTGAAACGTTTTCCTGTCGGGGTAACTTCGTCCCGGTAATTTCTCCTGGTGGAAACGTTGAGCACGAGTGCCATTCCCCTCAGGTAATCCATACATCATATGGGCATCAGCTGTCTCTGCAGTTATGTACACTGCCATTGCACGAGCCTTTACACCAAAGAAATACAGTTTCGTCATCACTAATTTTCCTTTTGTTAGGTGTTCTCAAAACAGTATGCATACTAAATTTAGATAATTTCCCCATGTCCTTGTTATACACCTGACCAACACGAAAGGTACGATAAGCATTAACAACTCTAGTATTTGCACTCTCCAGACCTACAATTAACTTAATATCTACGGCGCGAATCAACGCAACAGTAAACCAACCATTGCCCTTGGTTCTGATATCATTCTTACCTTTCATGTTGGTGAAGTGTACAACAAGTAAATGGCAAATCATATTAAACATTAAGTATACCTGTGTCAGCCCCGATAGCTGAGTGGTCAGTGCGGCTCTCGCAGCCGAGCGAAGCAGACGTGCGGTGTGTGCTCTCCGCTGTCAGAGAGAGCCCGCGCGCCTTGTTTACTTTCTTCGGCCGACACTAACGTGACGCCGTAGCGCTACAAGACCATGGCAAACCAATACAGAAGATCAACCTTGAAATTCACATTTCGGAACGACTTTACCCGACCAAAGGCGCTCGAAGTCGAACGCTTTTTAAAAGAGGAAGCCAAGATCCCGGCTGCCGACATTGTCGGCATTCACTTTTCGATCGTCAGTAGCACGGTCTATGTAAAGCTCATAAACGAAACTACATGCGACAAGGTGCTTCGTGAGATGCAACAAGAACTCCGCTTCTGCCACGCAGATGGCAATGTCGGCACCGTCGAGGTCGGCCATGCCGCAATGGGACTGCGGACTATCCGCATATTCGAACTTCCATTTGAACTCCCGGCGGCAGAAGTTGTAGCGGCGCTCCGCCCCTACGGCACGGTACACGAACACGTGGCTGAAAAATGGACCCAGTTTAAGACGTATCCAGTACTCAATGGAGTACGCCAAGTGCGCATAGATCTCCAACGGCACGTGCCATCCTATCTACAGATAGGAGGATGCCGGGCCATAGTTATTTATGACGGCCAGCCGAAGACGTGTTCCGGATGCGGCAAAGAAGGACACCTTCGTTCCGAGTGCCTCCAGCGTCGGATCACACAACTCCCACCGAAGGACGTTGCACCACCAGCGGCGAAGACTATTCTACCCGTGACTTACGCGGCGGCGCTCACGACGTTCTCCACACAACAGACACGGCCGACCGCTTCAGCGGTACAAGAATCACTTTCCACGGACAAAAACCTGGATGATCCGCCGACCTGGCCAGTGGTGGAAAATAGTACTACGACTCTGGAGCTACCGAACGCGACAGACATTGACGCCGGCAAGATGGCAATTGATTCCCTTATTGTACCGACCGAAGCGTTTGTTCCGGCGGAGCGTGAGTCAATGCCGTCTTCTGACAATGAAGGTCATGTACGGAAACAGCGATCACCGAAACGCCGAAAGCGCCGTCGTCGGACCGTGTCGGAACACAGCGGTTCGCATTCGGCCGGGGAAGAACAACTAACCACTCAAGAAGCCAGCCGCGAAGCTAAGGCTGTTTCCACTGACTCCAACCTTGCAGAACAGACAGAAAAACATGCAGCTTTCGAACATCAGCCCATTGACGGAAACAGTGAGCAGCGGGAAGGTACCAGTGCAGGCAGCGAAGTCGCCCGGTCCCTTACTACCAAACATTCCGAGGCTATGGAACATGAACAGACATCCGCGCCCGCTTCGTGGGCCGAGGACGTCGAGACACAAGATCCCGACCCGCGGCCAGCTGAGGCGCCGCCGGATCATGCAGCATAAGCAGCACAAGGAGGACCGCGTTTGGCGGGGGTTGACATCACTTCCGATGTTCGCTTCTCTCCAACTTCAACATGGATAACCTCGCCCAAACAACGCGTTGCCAGGCTTACCGCCTGGCGACAATGAATATCAACATGATCAGTTCTCCTGTCAAGATCCAACTTTTGAAAGAAACCATACGAGCCATGGGAGTTGACTTTGCTTTCCTACAAGAAGTGAAAACGACTACACTCCCGCACTTTTACGGTTACGTCACACATGTGACGCCCGGTAGCCCTGCAGAAACCGGAGTGGCAATATTAGTGCGCGAAGGTATTGAAGTTACCGACGTCACGTTTCTTCCCTCCGCGCGAGGAATAGCATTTACGGCACTCAACACCCGATTCATTAATGTTTACGCGCCGTCGGGAACCACAAGACGTCACGACCGCGCCAGATTCTACTCCACAGATGTCGCTCCCCTTTTCCTTGGACGATACGACCACAGCGTCTTCGCCGGCGATTTTAATTGCGTACTTCACCCCCAGGACCAAATCCCACATTACATGCCTTGTCCGGAACTGGGTGCGATGATCCAAGAACTTCACTTGTGCGACACGTGGGAAAAAGTCCACGGTAACCGCTCTGGCCACACTCATCTTACCAGTCATTCGGCCAGCCGACTTGACCGCATATATGTGTCACAAGATCTCACACAAGGTGTGGTGGACGCCGAATTATGGCCTCAAGCCTATTCCGATCACAGTGCCTATATCTGCACTATACATCTACGCCCCCAACAAGTCTGGCGCAGCAATGGCTTTTGGAAGCTCAACATAACTCATCTCCAGGACCTGGATTGCCGCCGGCAAGTTGCAGCAACGTGGACTGACTGTGAACGCCGCCGCCCACGATACACCTCGACCCTGGAGTGGTGGCTCCTCTGTGCCAAACCAGCAATCCGTAGGACACTTATGCGATATGGCAAGGACGTGACTGCGTGGCATCGACAGACCCTCGATTTTTACTACGCGGCACTCAGGGACCTCGACGCCTTACCCCCTTCCCCGGAGAGACAACATGACCAAAGCAGAATCAAGGCTCACATACTATCATTGACGAAGCGTCGACTAGAAGGTGCAGTAGTCCGCTCTCGACGGCACGACCGAACGGTTGCGGAGGAACCCACTATGCACCACGTTGTGGCGGATAAGCGCCGACAACGCCAACATTTAATCACACAACTCAGGACACACGACGGTCGCTTGTGTACGACCCAAGCAACCATAGTAAAGGCGGTGGAGGATCATTTTCGTCATCTTTACAATGAAAGAACCGTCAATGACGATGCCACTACTGAAGTGTTACAGCAGGTAACACGTACTATCGACGAGGCTACCGTGAATGTACTAACAGAGGAAATCTCACTCGAAGAAGTCGAAGACGCCGTGGACAAAGGTGCGGCCAATAAATCTCCTGGACCTGATGGATTGCCCATCGAATTCTACCGGACTTTCCGTGACATCATGATGCCTCGCTGGGTTATAATGTTCCGCGAACTCATGTCTCCAGACTGTGTTGTGCCGCCAGCGTTTGTAGAAGGTCTCCTCATACCAGTACACAAGCCAGGAGGAGGACTATCGATTAACGACTATCGGCCGCTTACAATGCTGAACGCCGATTACAAGATTTTCACCAGGATTATGGCGAGCCGTATTAAGACGACTTTGCCGATGATCCTCGCTCCAGAACAGACGTCGCAGGGGGGAGAAGCCAACATACACATGGCCACCGGTGACTGCAGGGACTTAATAGCGATTGCTTCTGCGTGCCGTCTGAGAGCGGCGATCGTCTCCGTCGATTTCAACCGCGCCTTTGATAGAGTGCACCACAACTTCCTCCTACGAGTGATGGACTGTATGGGATTCCCACCTGGCCTCATCGACACCCTACAGCGTCTTTGGACCGCAGCCAGCTCACACGTCCAGGTCAATGGAAGGACGGTAGGACCAGTACCCATTAAGAGGTCTCTACGACAGGGTTGTCCCCTTTCTACCTACCTTTATGCAATCGCACTCGAGCCACTCCTAGGGGGCCTTAACCACCGCCTATCTGGCATCACGCTGCGGGACGTCACCTTTCGCTATAGGACATACGCTGACGACCTGCTACTGCTGGTTCGTTCCAATGACGAAGTTCAAAGCGTACTAACCTGGATTGAGCGATACGGACAGGCCGCAGGCAGTCTTCTGAACATCAACAAGTCGGCGGCGTTGGACATTGGGCGTGGTCTCGGACCGGAAGCCCTCGCTCCCCTCCCACCAGTTTCTGATCTGCGATATTTGGGAATCACGTTCAAGAAAGATGTACGTAAAACAGCTGCAGCAAACTACCGACGGTTATTACAGATCATACGCGCAATGGTGCGACAGAACCTGCTCCGGGACTTGAATCAGCTACAGCGTGTTGAATACCTGAACCTCTACGTAGCATCAAAACTCAACCACGTGGCACAGGTTCTCCCACTACCGCTGCAGATAGGTCGCCGGCTTCAGGCGGCCTTCAGTTACTACGTTTCCGCAGGTCATATCTTTAAAGTACGATACGACACTCTTACCCTCCCAGTGCACAAAGGAGGGCTGGGATTGGTCAACGTCAGGGCGAGAGCAGCTGCCCTTTACATGAGCAACATGAGGAAACGATGGAAAAGTCAATATACCTCTCTCACGGGTCGTTTACTACAGGTTCTGATGCCAGCCTCTAACGTCCCGCCGGTGTCGGTTGCGCACGTCGCACCACAGCTCTCCCATGTGTCGACCTTCATTCTTGATTACAGCTATGTCAGCTCGAACCTCTCCGCCACACGTCCACCAAAGGCGAAAGATTTTTATACCAACCTTCTGCGGGCTGTTCACCATAACGTGGTGGAAAACAAGTATCCTACGGTTCACTGGCCAAGAGTGTGGAAAACGATACACCACCACTTTCTGTCATCCACGGTGCGTTCCAAGTGGTATCAGATCGCCAACAAAAAATATGCCACACGCCAACGACTTCACACTATTGGACTGGCAGACTCCCCTTATTGCCCACATTGTCACCTTTTGGATACCGATGAACATCGTTTTACTTGCGCATCATCGTCCGGAGTTTGGCGACTAACACAGAAGATATTGGCTTGTTACCTCCGGGTCACGCCTGATATGATTGACCCGCAGACCCTACTCTGTCCCGATGAAACTTACTTTCCGGCTGCAAAATATCATGCGCTTACATGGTTCAAAGGACTTACCGTCGCCTACATCTTTAGTGACGGAGAGAAAGAGCAGTTTGATTACTGGTGGTTCCTACAAAATGCTCACAATACCCTCGAACGCACACCGAACTACCGTACGCTCTTCGCAAATTATTTACGCAGCGTTTTCGTTAACCCCCCACTCAGCTGGGGAGTGCCAGGCTGTGGTTAATGTTCTGTGCCGCATCACACTAACGGCTCAACGTTCTGCATTGTCAGCCATGACCAAAGGAAGAGACAAGCTGCTGCAAGGAAACTGTTTTCCTTGAGGCACTAGCGAAGCAGAATGCCTCCGTTGCAGATGCCCTTCAAAGGCGCTATTGGAGATTTCAGATAGCGATGGCGAGGCTCCAAGTGGAACCAGTTGCATTATTGAAGAACCTTTTAGTTAGAATTACACCAGTGGTTTATATTTTATTTTTTGATTACTCTTTTATGCCACCTTTGTTGTTGTAACACTTACTTGTAACACTTAGTTACTAGAATTCTCATTTGTATACGCTCCCTAAATGTAATCGTATAAAAACAAAAAGTGGCAACGGATAGCCCTAACCTAGATTTCCCGTACTTCCCCTGGTATATAGGCAGCTCTCTGGGGTGGGTTTACTCAGGAGCCAACGCCTGAAGTGGATCAGATTTTTTTGTTATAGGATGACAAGTGGCGGTGGCACTTAGGTTTTTCTTTTTTTTTTTTTCCTTTTTTTCCTTTATTTTTTTTTTTTAGTTCCATTTTCCTAAGGGGCTTTTTAAGGGAAAAAAGTGGTCCAAAATATTGATTTGTGGTTTATTTGAAAAAAAGAAAAAAGAAAAGGGGTAGCGTCTTTAAAAAACGGAAGAAAACTAATTTAAAAAATAAATAAAAAAATAAAAAAAGATAAAAAAAGATGGATAGAGCAAAAAAAAGCCATTTTCTAACTACATGTTTGTTGGTTCAAGGCTCCAAATTCCCACTTTTTTTCTCGTTCAATTTGAAACACCTAAAAAAAAAAAAAAAAAAAAAAAGTTCTAGGGGACTGATGACCGTAGATGAAAAAAAAAAAAAAAAAAAAAGTGGTCAGCGAGGCGGTCTGTCACGCCAAGGGGCACGCGTTCGATTCCAGGCTGGGTCGTAGATTTTCTCCGCTTAGGGACTGTGTCTTGTGTTGTCCTCGTTATCATTTCATCACCATCAGTGGAAGGCAACGGGAAACCACCACTGGAATCACTTCCCTAGACGCTCATCCCGTGGACCTCTCTGACAAGCCTTCTCTCATGACAAGACTTGCCGTAAGGCAGAACACAAACTTTTTTTTTAAGTATGCGTACTGTTTCGAGAACACGTAACAAAATGGAAATTAATGATGCTGAAACTGTATTTCTTTGGTGAGAAGGAGCTGGATGTCCTGTAAAAGTTACTGTTAATGGTGATCTTACTTTGTATTATCATAAATAAAAAGTTATTTCAAAACTATGTTGTGTTTGGATTGGCTCCGTGTGGAGCTATTACGTAGCCACAGCTTACCAGCTCCTCTTATCACAGGGTCATGCAACAGCATGATTTGCCACGATTGAGCAAGTATTTGATTTGGCTACGATCGATTTATTCTCTACAAATAATGGAAGGTTGCCGTAGAGGGGGGGGGGGGCGCTTACAAACCCACCCCCACTACGCCTGTGAAACAAGGTTATTATTTTTCACTTTTGTCACTTTATCGCTGCTCAACGCCGTACGTAGTAAACCGTGTGCTTGCAACAGTCGCACTGACAGCTGGAACAGTTGATGTTACCCGTAAACAAGCAACGACGTTCACCGCATGGCAACAGCGACATTAAAAGAAAACACGGGCGGTGCACAACATAACCAGACGTCACAAAGAATACACGTGCCTCGTGATTCTAATGTTCTGTTCATGTGTGTTTCCCATGATTAATGAGTTGGAGAACATGAGTTGTAATATGGAAACACCGCATTTCCAGACCAATGTTGATATCACATAATTTCTTCAGCTATATGTGAAGAATGCGTCCTGTATTTTGCGCCGTACGTTGTTGTTACACCTACGTATAATTAAGTTGGTAAAGGCATTCTTGACTAACGTCAACTAATCATGTCCAATATCAAAGGTAGCTAACGTTCACGGTCGTTGGCCGGCCGAGGTGGCCGAGCGGCTCTAGGCGCTACAGTCTGGAACCGCTCGACCGCTACGGTCGCAGGTTCGAATCCTGCCTCGGGCATGGATGTGTGTGATGTCCTTAGATTAGTTAGGTTAAGTGGTAAGTTCTAGGGGACTGCTGACCTCAGATGTTAAGTCCCATAGTGCTCAGAGGCATTTGAACCATTTTTTCACCCTCATTACAGTGTGTATTTAAAACAAACCTGTATACTCGTAGCGGTGCTACAAGCGCCACTCTTATGCGACTCGCGTGATATTTGGATAGAAATTATCTTTCAGATGTACACTGAAGAGCCAAAGAAACTGGTACACCTGCCTAATGTCGTGTAGGGCCCCCGCGGGCACGAAGAAGTGATGCAAAACCACGTGACATGGACTCGACTAATGTCTGAAGCAGCGCTGGAGGGAACTGACAACATGAATTCTGCCGCGCTGTCCATTAATCTGTAAGAGTACGAGAGGGTGGAGATCTCTTCTGGACGGCACGTTGCAAGGCATCCCAGATATGCTCAATAATGTTCGTGACTGGTAAGTATGGTGACCAGCGGAAGTATTTAAACTCAGAAGTGTGTTCCTGCAGCCACTCTGTGGCAATTCTGGATGTATGGGGTGTCGCATTGTCCGGCTGGAATTGCCCAAGTATGTCAGAATGCACGACGGACATGAATGGATGCAGGTGACCAGAAAGAATGCTTACGTACGTGTCACCTGTTAGAGTCGTATCTAGACATACCAGGGGTCCCATATCACCCCGAGAGCACACGCCCCACACCATTACAGAGCCTCTACCAGCTTGAACAGTCGCCTGATGGCATGTAGGGTCCATGGATTCAAGGGGTTGTGTCCATAACCGTTCAGGCAACATGTTTTCTGTCATAAACAGTCCAATGTCAGTATTCACTGGCCCAGGTGAGGCCTAAAGTCTTGTGTCGTGTAGTCATCAAGAGTACACGAGTGTGCCCTCGGCTCTGAAAGACCATATCGAGGTTTCGTTGAATGTTTCCCACGCTGACACTTGTTTATGGCCCAGCATTGAAATCTGCAGCAATTTGCAGAAAGGTTACACTTCTGTCACGTTGAACGATTCTCTTCAGACGTTGTTGGTCCCGTTCTTGCAGGATCTTCTTCCCGCCGTAACGATGCCTGAGAGTTGATATTTTATGGGATTCCTGATATTCAGGATACACTAGTGAAATGGTCGTACGGGAAAATCGCCACTTCATCGCTACCTAGGACATGCAGCATCCCTTCGCTCGTGCCCCGACTACAGGCGTTGCCGACCGCAGTGCCGTGTTCTGCTTGTTGACATATCTGTGTATTTGAATAGTCATGCCTATACCAATTTATTTGTCACTCGCATTCAGGAGGACGACGGTTCAATCCCGCGTCCGGCCATCCTGATTTAGGTTTTCCGTGATTTCCCTAAATCGGTCCAGGCAAATGCCGGGATGGTTCCTTTGAAAGAGCACGGCCGACTTCCTTCCCCGTCCTTCCCTAATCCGATGAGACCGATGACCTCGCTGTTTGGTCTCTTCCCCAAACAATCCAATCCAATCCAGTTTATTTGGCGCTTCAGTGTAGGAACACGCCTACCAACTTTCGTTTACACGGAACGAGGCCTTCTTGGTTTTGGAATTTTTTTTCCGTCAGTGTACTTGGTGTACGAGATGCATTCAAGTTCTAAGGCCTCCGATTTTTTTTTCTCCGGACTGGAAAGAGATAGAAACATGCGCATTGTTTTAAAATGAGGCCGCGTTCGTTGTCAATACGTCCCAGAGATGGCAGCACCGTACGGCAGATGGAATTTTACCGCCAGCGGCGAGAATGAGAACTGTTTTAAATACTTTAAATGGCGACGTTTTCCTTACTTGAACAGCGTGCAATCATTCGTTTTCTGAATTTGCGTGGTGTGAAACCAATTGAAATTCATCGACAGTTGAAGGAGACATGTGGTGATGGAGTTATGGACGTGTCGAAAGTGCCTTCGCGGGTGCGACAGTTTAATGAAGGGAGAACATCGTGTGACAACAAACCGAAACAACCTCGGGCTCGCACAAACCGGTCTGACGACATGATCGAGAAAGTGGAGAGAATTGTTTCGGTAATCGCCGAATGACTGTTGAACAGATGGCCTCCAGAGTTGGCATTTCTGTGGGTTCTGTGCACACAATCCTGCATGACGACCTGAAAATGCGAAAAGTGTCATCCAGGTGGGTGCCACGAATGCTGACGGACGACCACACGGCTGCCCGTGTGGCATGTTGCCAAGCAATGTTGACGCGCAACGACAGCACGAATGGGACTTTCTTTTCGTCTCTTGTGACAATGGATGAGACGTGGATGCCATTTTTCAATCCAGAAACAAAGCGCCAGTCAGCTCAATGAAAGCACACAGATTCACCGCCACCAAAAAAATTTCGGTTAACCGCCAGTGCTGAAAAAATGATGGTGTCCATGTTCTGGGACAGCGAGGGCGTAATCCTTACCCATTGCGTTCCAAAGGGCACTACGGTAACAGGTGCATCCTACGAAAATGTTTTGAAGAGCAAATTCCTTCCTGCACCGCAACAAAAACGTCCGGGAAGGGCTGCGCGTGTCCTGTTTCACCAAGACAACGCACCCGCACATCGAGTTAACGTTACGCAACAGTTTCTTCGTGATAACAACTTTGAATTGATTCCCCATGCTCCCTACTCACCTGACCTGGCTCCTAGTGACTTTCGGCTTTTTCCAACAATGAAAGACACTCTCCGTGGTCGCACATTCACCAGCCGTGCTGCTATTGCCTCAGCGATTTTCCAGTGGTCAAAACAGACTCCTAAAGAAGCCTTCGCCGCTGCCATGGAATCATGGCGTCGGCGTTGTGAAAAATGTGTACGTCTGCAGGGCGATTACGTCGAGAAGTAACGCCAGTTTCATCGATTTCGGGTGAGTAGTTAATTAGAAAAAAAAATCGGAGGCCTTAGAACTTGAATGCACCTCGTACAGTTAGCGCTTTGAGAGGTGTGTCCTGGTGGTGGCTGTAGCGCACTTGGAGAGCGGTCGAGAGGCGCGCAGTTCCCACGGCCGAGATGATCAAGGCTGGGGCCAGAGGCAGGCAGCCGTTAGCGCGGGCCAAGGCTGGCTGCGCCGCCACGCCCACCGCTAGCGCCGCCAAGGGCCCGGCCTGTACACTGCAGACCGCTCTCTCCGCGACCACAGCAAGCGTCTTCTTCCGCGCTGCAACGCGGCACCGCCGCCGACTTTATTTCCTCTTCTTACTGCCGCGGCGAGGGCGAGCGTGACTAACGCTGGCATTGCATTCCTCTGTCGTGTTGTGTGGGGTAGACCACCGGCTGCTGCGAGGACGAAGGAAGGGTACCTGTCAAGGCCGTCAGCTCCCTTTCACTGGTTGGGCTGTCTGCAGGCGCTTGCTATTGATTTCACCTCTGTGTCATTACAAATTAACAAAGTGATTGACAGGTAGTTGTTTGCAGGACAAATACCTTACGAGGGTTCCATACAAACTTAATAATGCAGGGTGTAACAAAAATATACGGCACATATTGCAGGACACATTCCTCACACGTAGACTCTATTATCAACATCTCACTGAGTTTGAATGAGGTCGTGTAATAGGGCTACGACAAACTGGAAGTTCCTCTTGTGATACTGCAGAAAGACTTGGCAGGAATATAGTCACTGTACTGGATCGGCGGCAGCGCTGGTCACGAGAATATACTAGACTTGGCCACTGTTTCTATGTTTCGAAACAGTGTATCGATACGTGGAACTGTTTCAGTGTTTCGGAACGGCTACGGTTCACTGTTTCGAAACAGTGCTGTTTCATTCCACCCCTGTCTCGGATAACTGGACCAGATTCAATCTCGAGCCAGACACAGAAACGGTATCGTTGTTTCAAAATAAGGCTGTTTCAGTCCACCAGTGCTCGGAACGGACTAATTGTATCGAAACAGTGATGTTTCATTCCGCTCTGTGTCGGACGAGATTCGGGCTCGGCAGAGGTACTGAAACACATTTAACATACCACTTCATGAAACACTTTCAAGAGTGTCAAAATCTTTTTGACAAGCAATAGCATGAAGCTTAAGATATCCGAAAATAAAGCTTCGTTTCTAGCTGACTGTCATATTCCGAAATGGCGTAACATCAGCTTTATAAACACTAACCAAGCAATAAAATAACGCATACTATTCACATTCAAAATAATAAATATGTGAAAATCATTCAGTTAAATTACACTTTTTCATAACATTCGCTTCTCTGTTCATGTACAGTAATCATATTAAGAAACGTAAGTGGGCCTACAACATTTTGAATAAAAAAAGGCGTAGAGTGACAGTTATTAGACATATACGTAAATTTGATGTAGGTATAATTGCAAGCAATCTGTTTGACATATCACTGATAGTGTAATAGTGAACGGGAATGACTAGGAAGCAAGGTGAATTTATAGTAACGGTTCGAAACACCTTGAAAGACAAAATTTTTTGTGTTATATTTTGTTATTTATTCGAATTATTTGGCGTTATTTGTGAGTCTATAGTCACTGTGCCTATTATCCTCAATGATTCCCTTTGTGTGCATGGAAATTAGCAGGATGGGTATATTACCCATACTAACGGAATGTGGGAATTCCAGTAGCATATCCGTTGTTTCTGCAGTTTGCTCCCACCTCCAGTTCCGTTCGCGGTGGCCTTTCTGTCTTCAGCTATGGCTGTCCTCAGCCAATTGAAAAGTATGAAAGTCACACGACACGAAAGCAGCGCATTTGCTGCAGAAATACGAAACTGCCAAGACGCCTAAGTGATAATTTCATACTTTATGCGATATGATTAGCGCTCTCGCAACTCCATTTGTGTTTATGTGGACATACTTATACAGTAGACAGTCAAAATGATAAAATGCGTAGGTTTATTAGATTACAAAACACAAACTGTTTCACTGTTTCGAAACAGCGTATCGAAACATTACATTGTACTGTTTCATTTGTTTCGAAACAGTTACGTGTTTCAGTTTGCCCGTCTCTAGAATATACTGTCGGAAGGGAACTGGGCTCCAGACACACATGTGGCACTACCGACTCGGAAGACCATCGTGGTTGGCGTATGGCTCTGGAGCACTGTACTGCACCTGCAGCAGCAATCTGAGCAGCAGCTGGCACCACAGTGACAAAAGGAACTGTTACTAATCTGTTACTTTAAGGACAGATTCGAGACAGAACGGCAAGAAAGGAAGAATGAATTGAGTGTTGGTGTTAATAACGACCACCCTCCTTTACCTCCTCTGCATTACTGCAGATGACGTGTCATTGAACACATTTCTTCCGTGCATGAGGTGCCTAGTTGTTTCCACTGCACTGTGTGGAATACGAAGGTTCTGTTATAGTTCACTAACCTTCTGTCTTCAAGTTGATGTTCCTAGCGGAGAAAACAGCACGCAGGTCGTGGGCTATGTATCTTGAGGCTGAAACTGACTTTTAGCGAGGTTCTGTTCTGAAATAATGTATCACTGCTTTGGGATGCCACTCGCGTATTTTAATATGGCCACACGAGAACACTACATGATCTTAATACAACTTTTTCTGACACAGCAAAATACATGTGCAAACACAATGTTTACGAAAATGTATCTTTACACTATTTGTGGCACGTGTCTGTGCCTCGTGACTGCTGAAGTGAATCTTTTAATACTGAATACTGGCAAACACATCCTGCCACAGACAACATGACTGTACATCTCGATTGCCTAACCCAGAGTCACGAACAGGAACTTAAATAAAAATTGGAAAAACATCCTACGACAGACAACATGTCTGTTCTTCTCGACTGCTTAATCCAGAGTGACGAACAACCTGAAACACTTCGCGCGCCATACCAGAAAGGGGTGAACCGAACGCTTCCGAAGTGCTTCGTCTGCAATTTCGTCAGTCTTTTGTTTTTGATTTAAATTGTTCTTAATAATTCTAAAGTGACTGATTGATAGCTGTTGAGAGATATTTATATTAAAAAGTGAAGTCATTCCAATGAGTAGTTTCACTATTAATAATAACTACACTTTAAAGTTTTGGCGCCCTTGCTCCGAACACGGCAGCCAGTCACAGAGCAGTAGCATTATGCAGGCGGTCTTTCTCACGGGAATGATACCGAATCTAACATCTGTCACAGGTACCTCACACCACATTTCGTCATCTATACACTTCTTGCATCTCCACTGCTCTGGGAACAGCCTAATATGATGGCTGACTAAGCCAGAAATATTACGACAGACTCCCTGTAGCGTGCATTCCACTGACCCGAAACCACCGCCATTTGCGACTTCGGTGGTGTCAAAGGAGAGCTCGTTGGAGGACAGGTTGGAGGCCTGTTGTCTTTGCTGATCAAAGCCGGTTCTGCCTCGGCGCCAGCGATGGCTGTGTGTTGTTTAGAAGGAGGCGAGTTCTGGGCCTGCACGCAACCTGTCTGCGTAATAGACACAATGGACGTATGCGTGCAAGACACACTGTACTTACACCTGGAGTACAGTCTGGTGTGCGATTTCGTATGACAGCAGGAGCACTCTTGTGGTTATCCCACGCACCTTGACTACGAATTCCTTCGTCAACATGGTGATCCGTCATGTTGCGCTGTCATTCATGAACAGTATTTTCCAACAGGATAACACTCGCCCACATACGGCTGTTCTACTCCAACGTGCTCTACAGAGTGTCGATCACCAGATCTGTCTCCAATCGAGCAATATGGGACACCATCGGACGACCACTTCCTGTACTGACCTACCAAGTATGGAACTCTATAAATTTACTAAATCAATATACATTCTCAAGTAATCGAAAGAATAAATTTGTTAAAATAATTTGTCCTTAGGTTAGTTAGGTTTAAGTAGTTCTAAGTTCTAGGGGTCTGATGACCTCAGAAGTTGAGTTCCATAGTGCTCAGATCCATGTGAACCATTTTTAAAAAGAGAATAAAATAAACAATACCCATCTGTTCGTCTGCTGAAGCTCTCTTACTTTCTATAAACACTAAACCATTTACATTCATACATGACAGCTACGCGCAATAAACGCTGATATATGTCGATACACTTTACATTCTTGTGTTGTTTCAGTACCCAACGTTGTTTCAGTAAATAATGCTGGAATCCTACATCCGTGATTCGAGCGATTGGCAATGAAATATCTAGATAAGTAACAAGATAATACCGTATCAGAGCCACAGGGCTTGGGACTTAAATGCATAACATAAAGAACTGTCACTTTATGTTTTTCTTTTTTTGCGCGTCATGTAATTGATAATAGACATAACGTAACTTAGTAGCCTATCACGGCGTAGTGTAAGGTGAGACGATTTTTTTTCTTTTAACCCTCCGGTTGGTCGTCATGTAAGATGTCGGTTCAGTGCTTGCTTTCCAAGTCCACCTACATCGTGAGGTTTCCCATTATTCTCCTGAACTTGGATCTCCAACCATGTGTGTAAAGAGACCCTTCAGGGAAAATTCGAGGATAGGCTGGCGTCAGTAGTGCTCAGGTCTTACGGCTGCTTTTGACAACTACAAAAAGGCACTAACAAATAAATAAGATGACTGTATTTCCAAAATTTGTGGCCTTGAACTCCAGATTCTGCAGCACCTACGAGAAATCATTGTTTTTGCTAGTACTAACACATACTACAGTAGCTGAAGCATAGTAAAGGACCATAAACGAACAAGTATGCACCCAAAGTTCAAAGATGTGGCCAAGGTGACTATCAAAGGAACTAAGCAGAACAATAAAGAGCCTCGACAACTGGTTTGGAATAATAAAGGGTTTTGGAACACAGAGCAGAACGTGAGTCCTCAGGCTCTGGTGTGTTTACATATAAACAATCAATACATCAGGAAAGCAAAGAATAGGTGCTGTACTAACGCTGGGGAAGAACTTCAGTGATCCAGAAACATTCCACCCAGCTTCCCCGCTATGTCACCAACATAAGACATCAAATGTTGCGCCACATTATCATTCTCCTATACTTATGTCCAATAAATACTTTCATACTCAAAAATTGGTTGCTCCAGAATATGGTGCCATTAGTAATTAATAAATGAAATTACTAAAAATAGGTTATCTCTTTGGCAATCGCATTTTCAAAATCTGATGTTATCCGAAATGTAAAAATTTCAGAGCTTCGATGTTTAAGAAGACCTCTGACATGTGGTTTACAGAAAATTTAGAATATTGTAAAAATTTAGACTATTCTGCATCAGTAGCTAATTATTTATATTGGCAACCATTCGCAAAAATCCAGTTTTTAATTTTCTGGAAAATTTTATACGCCTTCTTTGGTGATGAATTTTCTCAATTACGATTGATTATAATTCTTATATTGTAAGCAATGAGAAAAAGATTCTGATTTACTGATTTACGCTTAAAGTTCGTTTACATGAAAAAAAACCAGACGTACCATTGTCCTGTGGAGTAGTGATTATTCCTCACTGTGAACACTCTGCCGGCCGGTGTGGCCGTGCAGTTCTAGGCGATTCAGTCTGGAACCGCGTGACCGCTACGGTCGCAGGTTCGAATCCTGCCTCGGGCATGGGTGTGTGTGATGTCCTTAGGTTAGTTAGGTTTATGTAGTTCTAAGTTCTAGGGGACTAATGACCATAGATGTTAAGTCCCATAGTGCTCAGAACCATTTGAACCATTTTGAACACTCTCCGAGTTTAGTAATGTGACACTCAATTCTTTTAACGATGAAAACCAGCTACCAGTAAAGTTTCAAATTCCACAATTTCGTAGTTGCTGTAGGAGAAAACCGTGAACTGCACAATCAAAGGCTTTCGAAAATCAGAAAAGGTACCAGTTAGTTAACATTTTGTGAAATATGGTTGTTTCTGTAGGGACTCCTCTGAAATCTAACTAGACATTGACTAAGGATTTTTGTAGAGATAAGTGTATTATGGTCTTGTATACATAATTTTTTTTTCAGAACCTTCAAGGAGAAGGTAATCAGTGAGACTGGTTGGTAGGACTCGTATACAGAACAGATTGTACAGCACAAGCTCTATTGTTCGGTTAACTACAGCGTATACAGGGTGGTCCATTGATCGTGACCGGGCCAAATATCTCACGAAATAAGCGTCAAACGAAAAAACCACAAAGAACGAAACTTGTCTAGCTTCAAGGGGGAAACCAGATGGCGCTATGGTTGGCCCGCTACATGGCGCTGCCATAGGTCAAACGGATATCAACTGCGTTTTGTTAAATACGAATCCCAATTCTTTATTACATATTCGTGTAGTACGTAAAGAAATATGAATGTTTTAGTCAGACCACTTTTTTCGTTTTGTGATAGAAGGCGCTGTAATAGTCACAAACATATGGCTCACAATTTTAGACGAACAGTTGGTAACAGGTAAGTTTTTTTAAATTAAAATGCAGAACGTAGGTACGTTTGAACATTTTATTTCGGTTGTTCCAATGTGATACATGTATCTTTGTGAACTTATCATTTCTGAGAACGCATGCTGTTACAGCGTGATTACCTGTAAATACCACATTAATGCAATAAATGCTCAAAATGATGTCTTACAACCTCAATGCATTTGGCAATACGTGTAACGACATTCCTCTCAACAGCGAGTAGTTCGCCTTCCGTATTGTTCGCACATGCATTGATAATGCGCTGACTTCTGTTGTCAGGCGTTGTCGGTGGATCACGACAGCAAATATCCTTCAACTTTCCCCACAGAGAGAAATCCGGGGACGTTAGATCCGATGAACGTCCGGGCCATGGTATGGTGCTTCGACGACTAATCCACCTGTCATGAAATAAGCTATTCAATACCGCTTCAACCGCACGCGAACTATGTGCCGGACATCATGTTGAAAGTACATCGCCATTCTTTCATGCAGTGAAACATCTTGTAGTAACATCGGTAGAACATTACGTAGGAAATCAGCATACATTGCACCATTTAGATTGCCATCGATAAAATGAGGGCCAATTATCCTTCCTCTCATAATGCCGCACCATAGATTAACCCGCCAAGGTCGGTGATGTTCCACTTGTCGCAGCTATCGTGGATTTTCCATGGCCCAATAGTGCATATTATGCCGATTTACGTTACCGCTGTTGATGAATGACGCTTGTCGCTAAATAGAAGGCGTGCAAAAAATCTGTCATCGTCCCGTAATTTCTCTTGTGCCCAGTGGCAGAACTGTACACGACGTTCAAACTCATCGACATGCAATTACTGGTGCATAGAAATATGGTACGGGTGCAATCGATGTTGATGTAGCATTCTCAACACCGACGTTTTTGAAATTCCCGATTCTCGCGCAATTTGTCTGCTGCTGATGTGCGGATTAGCCGCGACAGCAGTTAAAAAACCTACTTGGGCATCATCATTTGTTGCAGGTTGTGGTTGACGTTTCACATGCGGCTGAACACTTCCTGTTTCCTTAAATAATGAAACTTTCCGGCGAACGGTCCAGACACTTGGACGATGTCGTCCAGGATACCGAGCAGCATACATAGCACTCGCCCGATGGGCATTTTGATCACTATTGCCATACAGCAACAAGATATCGACCTTTTCCGCAATTGGTAAACTGTCCATTTTAACACGGGTAATGTATCACGAACAAATACCGTCCGCACTGGCGGAATATTACGTGATACCACGTACCTATACGTTTGTGACTATTACAGCGCCATGTATCACAAAGCGACGAAAGTGGTTGGACTAAAACACTCATATTTCTTTACGTACTACACGAATATGTAATAAAAATGGGGTTCATATTTGAAAAAAAAAAAACGTTTGACCTATGGCAGCGCCATTCAGCAGGCCAACCATAGCGCCATTTGGTTTCCCCCTTCAAGCTAGACAATTTTCGTTCTTTGTAGTTTCTTCGTTTGGTGCTTATTTCGTGAGATATTTGGCCCGGTCCCTATCAATGGACCACCCTGTATACGTAGTACATGAAAGTAAATGAATTCGTTTCTGCGTCCCGACTGCAACTACATTTGTTAATGATGCTCGTGTGAATCAAATACCTTGGACCTTGCGTGGGCCCAGCCGGGGTGGCCGAGCGTTTCTAGGCGCTACAGTCTGGAACCGCGCGACCGCTGCAGTCGCAGGTTCGAATTCTGCCTCGGGCGTGGATGTGTGTGATGTCCTTAGGTTGGTTAGGTTTAAGTAGTTCTAAGTTCTAGGAGACTCATGACCTCAGAAGTTAAGTCCCATAGTGCTCAGAGCCATTTTGAACCTTGCGTGGGTACATAAGGGTTGAGTACTAGTGGGGAAAATTAGAATTTACCACAAGCTGGGATGAAGATGACGATGTGGAGTAAACATTAATCGATTATGATCCAAAATCCAGTTATGCAACAAATTTTATTACCTATACTCAATAAATATGAGCATAGGGCTCAAATGGTTCAAATGGCTCTGAGCACTATGGGACTTAACATGTGAGGTCTTCAGTCCCCTAGAACTTAGAACTACTTAAACCTAACTAACCTAAGGACATCACACACATCCATGCCCGAGGCAGGATTCGAACCTGCGACCGTAGCGCTAGCTCGGTTCCAGACTGCAGCGCCTAGAACCGCACGGCCACCACGGCCGGCTATGAGCATAGGGCAGATACAGTATTAATCCATTTGTCTGGCCAGCTCAGGACGCTTGGTGATTTTACGTAACAGCCGGCGTCTGGCCAACACCCGTTTCAGTCTCTCCATTTCTTACATTCCTACACTCTCTTGCGTAACGTAACAATGAAAGGTATGGAGCAACTTTCGAATGCCGTAAAGATACTCACGGACATAGATAACGATATAAATAACTGCTAACTGGATTCTATTTCAACTAAAAATTATTACTGCACAACACACAGTTTAAGAATGCTGTCAAAACTTTGCAATATTTGTTGACTGGAATTCGTCCGCGGTTGGTAAAAAGGAGTGGCGATATGACAGCGAATCTTACCACTTCCTTTTTAGTCTACCTTTGTTCCTCCATAAGAAAAATATTACTTCCGACACACCTGACATTGTATAATGACGTAAGAATTTGAGACAACTATAGAAGCAAGGATGACACACCCTGAATTCAATAAAAAAAAATCTTCACAAACCGAACAAGCAACCTGTCCCGCCACATAGACTTGTCAATTAATTTGAAATAAATGTTTTGAACACGCAGTGGCTACTGAATAGTAGCAAGTATACCGAGAGTAATTTCTCGTGAAGTGTGAAAACCATTTCAGCCTTCCCCGCAATTAACATTCTTTCTGAAAATATTAGATGGCTTAAAGTTTCCAAGTGGTGCTGAACTTTCAATTCATAACGTTTCTGACTGTGCTGCTAGCTCATGTCCAAAAGTGCTAAAATGTGTCATATAGAGCATATTCCAATGTGTCCGAGCGTTGTCTGTACGTCAGAGCAGTTACGAACGTTGTCAGTTGTAGATGTGTGCTGTATCGTAGTATCATTACTATGCTTAGCGATTAATACATACAGTTCTTCAATTGTTACATCTTTTAATTTGTAACAGCTTGTGCATCATTTTCTCCACCCCCTCTTCTTTCACTAAAGTAGCAGGAGTGATTACCAGGAATCCAGTAAAGCATCGTATCTCCGACATCGCTACGGCCGGAAAAAGATCCTAAAAGAACGGGACCAACGACGACTGAAGAGAATGGATCAACGTGGCAGAAGTGTAACCCTTCCTCTAGTTGCTGCAGATATCAGTGCTGGGCCATTAACAAGAGTCAGCGTGCGAACCATTCAACGAAACCTAAGCGATATGGGCATTCCGAGCCGAAGGCCCACTCGTGTAGCCGGGCAGTGCAACACCTCACATGTCCAGAATTGCTACGTAGTGGCTGCAGGAACACTCTTCTGCGTTAAACATTTCCCTTGGCCACCAGACTCCCCAGATATGAACATTATTGAGCATATCTGGGATGCCTTGCAACGTGCTGTTCGGAAGAGATCTCCACACTCACGTACTATTACGCATTGTTTACAGCGCTGCAGGATTCGTGGTGTCAGTTCCCTCCAGCACTACTTCAGACATTAGTCGAGTCCATGCCACGTCGTGTTGCGGCACTTCTGCGTGCTCGCGGGGGCCCTACACGATATTAGGTAGGTGTACCATTTTTTTGGCCCTTCAGTGTATAAATGCAGTTAAGGACGTTTACCTACATGTAACCGACAGTAATAAACAGTCGGTGAGATGAGCATAACTCAGTGATGTGGAGCTATTGTACGTAATAATGATTACCGAAATTTTAATAACTCTCTTCCATTTCCTGTCTGAAATGGACGTATGGAAACACGAAGACAAAGCGGAATACTGATTAAAGAGAATTGGTAACGCTCAAATGTTGAAGATTCTGTAAGCCTAAAGTAATAATGTTTCATTTCATTTATCTTATTAATTATTAATAAATGTCAGCTGGTGTGGCCGAGCGGTTCTAGGCGCTTCAGTCTGGAACCACGCGACTGCTACGGGCATGGATGTGTATGATGTTCTTAGGTTAGTTAGTTTTAAGTAGTTCTAACTTCTAGGGGACTGATGATCCTAGAAGTTAAGTCCCATAGTGCTCACAGCCATTTTATTAATAATTATGGAATTATATACCCGAGTTTGTTTCACAATAGGAAGAAAAAACAATACTTAGTTTTGTTCTTTTAATGAAAAGGTACAGTGAACTGAGAAAATTTTGTGCTTATATATTTTTTACATGTATAAGAATCTTTGGTATATTCACTATTGTAATTATAATTTTTGTCCGATGAAGGAAGGAAGTAAGATTGTATTAAAAAAGCAGAAAGTATTCCAGATACTTTTTTTAACAGATCAATGCGACCTGGTATATTTATTGCTGTATGGAACTAGTCATACTTAATTCGACCACTTTCCGCAATTGCGATCAGTCATGTGACGAATAACAAGCCACACTATAATGATAAAAATCATTAGCATACTACAATTACTGCCACAGTGCAATTTAGACGTCATTTTTTCTTATTTAATATTAAAGTATTTTCAGCACTGAAACTACGATCCGCTGTAACTACAGATACTAATATACACAACTAACGATATAGTGAACAGAAAACACACTTTACAAAACGTACGTTAGGGAAGATTGCTTTACCTTGAATGCTGAAGTGCACTACATCAATGAAACTGTTGGCTTGATTTGCTTGGCTTGGCTGTACTGCGACGAGTGATGGCAAGTTCGAGAATCTTTGCAAATCACGATTAACTTTTGCATGGAATACAGACATAAAAGCAGCACTTTTATCTTCAGAACGATATATTTCAACTATAAAAGGCTTTACATACTTTTTTCCTGAGCTACCTGCAGGGCTATAGTATCAATGAAGACACACGATGCAACGGCAAATGAACGACTAGTACTTGCAACAGCATCCTAATTCAGGGAAGATCATTGTAGTTTAAGTTTTCTGTAGCTTATTTAAATCACTCCAAGCGAATGCTCTCTTAGCTGCTTTAGCGAGAGCAACATCCATTGTTCCATTCACCCATGGCAAATATGACATGCTTTCCGACTATTTTGGGACGTGTTGGCAGGACATTGGAACAGCAATATTTTAGATAAAGAGTCGCGAGTCTTTGTTAGTTGGTAGACCCTGAGGGGTAGGTTCAGCCGTCCTATCGAAACGTACGTTCTCCCTCCGCTTCCAATGGCCTCTTTCTACTAGAGCTATGTCCTAAGCGTTTCTGTTAAGTGAATGTATTGTATATATGTATACTGAAGTGTTATGTGTGTGTTTGTATGATGAGAAAAGGAAGAGAGTAAGATACGGTGCTGGCACAAAACCTACCGCTCTCGACTAGCAAGAAGGCTCGGCAAAAATTTGCGGTTGTTTGTGATGATGCTGTGGTGTACGGTAAGATGTCGAAGTTGAGTGTGGGAAGATACAAGACGGCTTAGAGAAAATTGCTAGTTGGTGTGATGCATGGCAGCTAGCTCTAAATGGGGAACAATGTAAGTTAATGCGGATGAGTAGAAAGGACAAACCCGTAATGTTCGGTTACAGTATTTCTAATGAGCTGCTTGATACAGTTAAGTAGTTTAAATATCTGGGAGTATCCTTGCAAAGCGATATGAGATGGAGCGAACATTTGAGAAGCGTGGTAGGGAAGACGAATGGTCGAATTCGGTTTATTAGGAGGCCGGCCGCTGTGGCCGAGCGTTTCTAGGCGCTTCAGTCTGGAACCGTGCGACCGCTACGGTCGCCAGTTCGAATCCTGCCTCGAGCATGGATGTGAGTGATGTCCTTAGGTTAGTTAGGCTTAAGTAGTTCTAAGTTCTAGGGGACTGACGACCTCAGATGTTAAGTCCCATAGTGCTCAGAGCCATTTTTATTGGGAGGATTTTAGGAAGGAGTGGTTCACCTGTAAAGCAGCCGCATATAGAACACTGGTGCGACCTATTCTTGAGTACTGTTGGAGTGTTTCGGATCCGTACCAGGTCGGACTGAAGGAAGACATCGAAGCAATTCCGAGGCGGTCTGCTATACTTGTTACCGCCAGGCCTAACAATATGTAAGCGTTACCGATATGCTTCGGGAACTCAAATGGGAATCCCTGAAGCGTAGGTGACGTTCTTATCGAAAAACACTATTGAGAAAATTCAGAGAACCGGCATTTGAAGCTGACTGTCGAACGATTCTACTGTCGGCAACATACATCGCGCGTACGGACAACGAAGATATGACTCGAAAAATTAGTGCTCATACGGAGGAATATAAACAGTTGTTTTTCCTCCCTATACTTGCGAGTGGAACAGGAAAGGAGATAACCAGTAGCGGTACAGAGTACCTTCTGCTACACACCGTACTGCGACTTGCGGAGTATCTTTGTAAATGTAGATGTAGCTGAAGGGATCCGCGGAATTTAACATCCCTATTCAAGGGACGGACCGCCATCATATCTATCACATGCCCTCGGCCTAATACGGGTATGTTATCTCAGGATACTGTCAAAACGTCAAGTAATCAGTATCTTTACGCCCTTGCCCGGTAAAATACTGGCGGTGAAAAATTCATCCACCAGCTGGATTCGAATCGACTATCTCCGATCATAGCAAAACAGGAAGTAATTTACTCTCTCTGTAGTGAACATGGGCAGTACTTGTAATGACAGACTCTTTTAAAAGAGGTGTAAGATGTTATTTATGCTAGGAAGAGCCCTGTGCCTGTGTCTGCAGCTCGTCCTCCACAAGACAAGTACCTGCCAGCTCTTATGAATCTGCTGCCTCATCACGCCGAGGCACTGCTTCCTATCAGCCTTGACAAGCAGGAATGAAAATTCTAGTGGCACTTGAGTAACCGCTCTTCTCTTCCGTTCGCATCCTTCGATTAGCTCAAAGTCGACTGCAGCTGCAGCTGAGTGCCGTAACGGAACGGCTCGCTCGAATTATGGCAACGACTCTCCTTATTAATAACTCTAACCACACTTCAGCAATTTGATTTTGCTCTCTCGTCTTCTAAACACAGGTTTTTCTATTCCTTCTTGAATTGACTGCAGTCACCTTTGAAATATGGCGTGAAACAACGATTCACGATTTATTTATTATAACGATTTTCAGTAGCTGATGCCACACGGCTTGCCAATACACATCGAAAATCAGTTTGCTCCACTGTCAGCCCGTATGGAAAATCTTCTTTATCGGTACAAGTTGCGATTCTGACAAATTGTCGTAAGGCACATAAAATTTTATTCAGCCACGATACGTGTCTTTGTGTGTTGTAATACCGTCAAATTGTCACAGTGTATCTCTTGAACTATTTCTAAATTTTACACAGCAAGTTCTGATGTTCAATCTGCTATATGAATGTGTGGTGCCTGTTCTTTTGGATATGTACCAGATGGGCACTGGATCCACCTTCTTCTGTGTGGATGCACGAGTACGTCTGACCTCTTGCAGGATCTCAGAGTAGCGAGCTTGGAGAAAATGCACAGGGATTGCGGACAGGCAGAAGTATGTATGGGTCAGCCGTCAGGTGTGCCGGTATAGCCCGCGCAGTTGTGTTAACACTGTGTCCCAGATAGAGATGGGCAAAACTGTTCTTTTCAGAGATTGGATCAGAACTGTTCACTCCCTGAAATGAATTAGCTCTTTTTCATGACTCACCACTCATTTACAATAGAAAATAAATGGAAGGCACATTGCCCTTTAAACTTGGTTTATTCCAGTACTATACCTGTATTTTGATCTTATTTGATCATATTTTGAAGTAACACAAATAATGAGTAAGAAATTTGTATTGTTTATTGAAATTTCCACGATATGACAAAGTTTTTGATTATTGATTTATTTTGCACTATCGTGGTCTTTTGGGTGATCGGAAAATGTTGTAACTTGAGATTTACATTAACAATATATTTGGCTATAATGTATTAAAATTTTATTAACCTCATACAAATACATCGCAAGCCATATATTTTTAAAGTGAACGTTTCCTTCCAAAGACGCCTAAAATCGCAAAATCCGTACCAGAATAAGAAAAAAATATATAAATTTGACTGTAAAACGAAAGTGCTGCATATAGCCTTACGCAGAATAAAACAAGGAAAATATTGGTGTATCACATTTTGCGATACGTTTATCGGTTCGCTCGTAATTAAAGCGTAAATTCGAGTGTCCATAATAAAAATCCTATAGTAAGAGGAGTCATCAGGAACCTAATCTAATCAGTTTAAACAAATAAAAATAAAATAAAAGCAATTGATGTATACATAACATAATAATGTAATATACATAGCGGTATTACTACGAAGAACAATATCCAGTAGGGACGAAATCCGATGCAGAGGCGCTGAGTCGAGCAGGTCGAGCCGCGAGCTGTATTACTGCATGAGCTGAGACCGCAGAGACCAGAGTGACACCTGAGTCGCTTTGCTCAACGCTCTGGCTAGAGTCGAGACGGTGGGGTGAGCGTTGAGCGGGCGAGTTCCGAGGGTGGGGGGAGCGGTGAACTCACCCGCTCTGAGACAAATCGTCCGTTCCCTTGCGAGCAGGTTTTTGCAAGTAGTTCCTATGTTATCCGCTAGGTGGCTCTCTGACCTGTTGCTCGCATCAACTGCCCAGAGGGCAGGACGTGCGACTGAAACGATCGCCGACAGAGTGCGATGCGAAGTTAAGCTGCGCCAAGGCCCTGCACGCGGCAGACGACGCACAGAGGCAGCACGGCATATGTGAAACACAAAATCCAATGGGGCACTGCACAATGCAGGCAGCCAAGGTAGAAGCAGGGCAGGGGCCGGCGCTGGCTGTGTTGTGTGGCGTGCACTGTGCTCTGACCAGCAGAGGTGCTGCTGATATGCTCCGTCTCTCTCTCTCTCTCTCTCTCTCTCTCTCTGCCGTGGGAAACGTTTGGAGCTACCGTTCTTTTTTTCTGAATCACTGATTGTTCACTCCTTTGAAAGATTCAACTCTATGAATTAGTTCAAGAGCGGATCCCCCATCTCTAGTCCCAGATGGTGCGAGTTAATGGAACGACGATGAACTTGAGCACGCGTCATAGGACGTCCGACCCGAACAAATAAAACAAACAATCATGAATAAAATGAGATCATCTAAAAGAAAGAAAGATGGTGCAGATGTTAACGCACCTGCCTCGTAATCGGGAGATCCCTGGTTCGAATCATAATCTGGTACACATTTTTCACTCGTCACCGCTGATTCCACGTAAGGTCCCGATACAGTTGACGACAGTAATTCCTTTCCTTTCTTACTACCCCCTCCATATTCAACTTATGTTCAGTCTGCTGTTCTGAAGTTTCAAAGAGTGAGACTAAGCGTCTTATCAAAAGTATCCGGATACATATTATTTGACATCAGTATGGGGTATCATCCTTCGTCTTCATGGCGGTATAAACTCTGATCGGGACACTTTCAAGGTCTGTGGAGGAATGTTAGCCTATCCTTGCTCAGATCCAAAATCAGAAAAGGTAATAATATTGGATGCTGGTGTCTGGAGCGAAGACGAAATTCTAACTCATCCCAAAGGCGTGCCATTGGGATCAGGCCGAGACTGTTGGCGGATAGTTCATTTTAGAAATGTCATCGACCACAAACCACTGCCTCACAAATGCTATTTCATGACAAGATGCTTGTAACGTCAATACACAATGCACTAAAATGCTTTCATATCCTTCTGCATTTATTGTTTTCTGAAGCGCAATAAGGAGATCACAAGCTAACTACGGAAATATCTGCCGTTCTGTAATACTACCCCTACGAACTTGGAGTGTTGGCATTACACATGATGGCAGGTAACATCCTCCTGGCAGTCATAAAACCCAAACCCCTCCATAATATTACCACAGGGTATAGCGTGACTCACCACTTCAAATCACTCATTTCCAGTCATCCACTGTCCAATGGGCTCGCTTTTATACCATCTCAAGTGTCACTTGGCATTGACTACACAAATACGTGACTTCTGACGAGTTGCTCGACCACTGTAGTCCGCTCTTTCTAACTAGTTGTTCCTTCACGTTTCCATTTAACAATCATATCACCAACATTCGACTTGCACAGCTCCAGATTGGTTGAAATATCCCTGACCAGCCCACGTCGAAGTCACTGAGATCTCCTGGCTGACCATTTTGCTGTCACTGTTCCTGCCAGACTTATTTTACACTAGGACCTTTGATGGTCAATTACACATTACATGGAGGTATCCAAATACCATTGGTCAGGTAGTATATGGACTGAACTTATTCTGTGAATTGAAGAAACCCCTGCACCTACTAATCATTTGTGACACTTCAAACTCGAATCAATAATGAACACTTTCACAGTAGTTAATAGTGATACAGAATGATTTTCGATATTTTCTTTTCCTCTCGGTAGTCATTTTCGCTCCTTCCCAATCAGTTTTAATTTTTCTCCTCTGTTGCTTCTCACCTATGCTGCATTTATTTTTTTGTCCTCGTGAAAGCCTTCAAATGCAATTTCAGTTCGTAGCCTATCTCTATTTTGGATTATAAACTATGTGTGTAAAAGTTTCGAGAAGGCTGTCTGAACTGAAGATATGCCGCGTATGATACACGAACGTTGAGACTAGATGCGCCGTACGGCAGGGTTGTAGTGACAATATTGGAGCAATGAGTTGCATACAGCGCAGTGAACATAGCAGCACCATTCGGGGTAATCGACTTCAAATGTAGGATGATAAATTGTGCATGGCGCATGGATCACAATATTTTAGAGAATTCGGGTTCCTCACAGCAACGGCGTCTAGGGCGTATCTTGAGTATCACAGTTCCAGGGCTGCGTTTACTAGTCTGCACTCCAGTAGGCTGTGTCTGTTGTCTGGGCTATACCAGTGAAACTGCGTAATAAACTACACAGCAAAAATAGTGTTTTAGAGAAATTTTTAGAATTAACAGCCAATAAAGCTGCAACTAACGTTTATCATTTAACCGAAAAAATTTTACTACAGCGGATAATGTGATGAATTGATGAGATTGGAAGGAATAATAAGAAATGATATCATTCAGATACTCAACGCCATTCTTAATGTAGCTATGAAGAACTATATTTTTAAAAAAATAAAAAAGACAGAACGTTCAGGAGTTTGCTGGCCAACGGAAATGTTTAAACTCAGAAGACTGTTCCTGGAGCCACTATGTAGCAATTCTGGAAGTGTGGGGTGTCGCATTGTCCTACTGAAATTGCCCAGATACGTCGGGATGCACAATGGACATGAATGGATGCAGGTGATGAGACAGGATTCTTACGTACGTGACACCTGTCATAGTCGTATCTAGACGTATCAGGGGTCACATATCACACCACCTGAACACGCCCCACATCATTACAGAGTCTCCACCAGCTTGAACTGTCCTCTGCTGACATGCAGAGTCCATGTATTCATAAGGTTGTCTCCATACCCGTACACGTCCATCCGCTCGATACAACTTGAAACGAGACTCGTCCGACCAGGCAATATGTTTCCAGTCTTCAACAGTCCAATGTCGGTGTTGACGGGACCAGGCGAGGTGTAGGGTTTTGTGTCGTGCAGTCATCAAGGGCACACGAGATGGCTTTCGGCTTCTAAAGCCCATATCGGTGATGTTTCGTTGAATGGTTCGCACGCTGACAGTTGTTGATGACCCAGCATTGAAATCTGCACCAATTTGCGGAATGGTTGCACTTCTGTCACGTGAACGATTGTCTTCGGTCGTCGTTGGTCCCGTTCTTGTACGATTTTCTTCCGGCAGCAGCGATGACGGAGATTTGATGTTCTACCGGATTCCTGGTATTCACGGTACACTCGTGAAATGTTCGTTCAGAAAAATCCCCACTTCATCGCTACCTCGGAGATGCTGTGTCCAATCGCTCGCGCGCCGACTATAATACCACATTCAGACTTATTAAATCTTGATAACCTGCCGTTGTAACAGCAGGAACAGATATACCTACTGCACCGGACACTTGTCGTTCTTTATTGACGTTGCCGATTGCAGCGCAATATTCCATCTTTCTGCAAAACTGTGAATTAGAATACGCATACCTATACCAGTTTCTTTGGTGCTTCAGTGTATATGGCGCTGAAACCCTATGGTGAGAAATATGAAATATTTGTTGACGGTTTGTAGGAAATAATATGATTGGAACTTTACGTCACCGTAGCACATTCCTTGAATGCGGACAAATGTATACGTGTTGGAGAAGCTGAATTTAATTTACCAGTTCTGAATGTAGGATATGGTTCAAATCGCTCTGAGCACTATGGGACTTAACTGCTGAGGTCATCAGTCCCCTAGAACTTAGAACTACTTAAACCTAACTAACCTAAGGACTTCACACACATCCATGCCCGAGGCAGGATTCGAACCTGCGACCGTAGCGGTCGCGCGGTTCCAGACTGTAGCGCCCAGAACCGCTCGGCCACTCTGGCCGGCGAATGTAGCATACCTATCGAAATTGTATCAGTACGTGTCTATGTAAATCCTGTCAGCTGCCGTGGTTGCTTGAGGGAAAACAGCAACCAGCCCATTTTTGTATAGCTTTATATTTGGGAAGAAACGTAGGATTTACACGCATGTTATATCTTTTTCAATACAAATAGCAAATTTTGCACTGCACCATCGAAACAAAAAGTGTGTACATTACGGACACTGGCCGACCGCGGTGGTCTAGCGTTTCTAGGCGCTCAGTCCGGAACAGCGCGACTGCTGCGGTCGCAAATTCGAATCCTGCCTTGGGCATGGATGTGTGTGATGTCCTTAGGTTAGTTAGGTTTAAGTAGTTCTAAGTTCTAGGGGCTGATGACCACAGATGTTAAGTCCCATAGTGCTCAGAGCCATTTGAACCATTACGGACACTAATTCAAAAACAAATAAGAAAAACATTTAAATTTACAGAATAGAAGCCAGCTGCTGCAGTCGTAGTGCAGTGGACAAAACTGTAGCTTTCATGAACATACGTTAAGGTGATAAAAATCTTGGATTTCCTCCTAAAAACGTGTCGGACCTCCTATTCCCCAGAGTAGTATAAGAGCTCAACGTTGCGTGGACTCAACGCGTTGTCCTGCAGAAATACTCAGGCGTGTTGCCTGTATAGCTGTCCATAATTGCGAAAACGTTGCCGGTGCATGATTTAATGCATGAACTGACTTCCCGATTATGTTCCATAAATGTTATACAGGTTTCATGTCGGGCGACCTGGGTGGCTAAATTATTCACTCGAATTCTCCAGAATGTTCTTCAAACCAATTGCGAACAATTGTGGCCTGATGCCATGGCGCATTGCCATCAATAAAAATTCCATCGTTGAACGCCTCCAAATGGTTTCCAAGTAGCCGAGCGTAACCATTTCCAGTCAATGATTGGTTCAGTCGGACTAGAGCGCCCCGTCCATTCCACGTAAAGACAGCCCACACCATTATTGCACAGCGCCTTGTTGACAACTTGTGTCCGTGCTTTTGTGGGATCTGCGCCACACCATCAGCTCTTACCAAATGAAATCGGGACTTATCTGACCAGGTCGTGATTTTCCAATGTCGTGCTTTTAGCAAAGACACTCGCTTCGGTCGTCTGCTGTCGTAACGACTAACGCAAAATTTCGCCGCACTGTCCATATGGATACGTTCGTCGTACGTCCTAGACTGATTTCTACCGTTATTTAACGCAGTGTTGCTTGTCTGGTAGCACTGACAGCTCTTCGTATACCTCGCTGCTGTCGGTCGTTAACCAAAGGCCGTTTTCCAACTACGTTGTCTGTGGTGAGAGATAATGCCTGGAATTTGGTAGTCTCGGCAGACTCGTAACACTGTTGGTCGCGGGAATATTGAATAATCTAACGATTGTCTCACGCCTGTAGCTCTAACTACCAAACTACGTTCTAAGCCTGTTAACTGCCATCGTGTGGCCATAATCAGGTCGGATACCTTTTCACATGAATCACTTAAGTACAAACGACAGCTTCTGCAATGCACTGGCCATTTATACCTCGCGTATGCAAGACTACCGTCATCTGCACATGTACATATCGTTATCCCACGATTTCTACCAACTCATTACACAAATTGGCATGAATAAAGCTTTGTACAAACTACTGGCTGATGTATTTCTTGAAGTACACTACTGGCCATTAAAATTGCTACACCACGAAGAAATGCAGATGATAAACGGGTAGTCATTGGACAAATATATTATACTAGAACTGACATGTATTTGCATTTTCACGCAATTTGGCTGCATAGATCCTGAGAAATCAGTACCCAGAACAACCACCTTTGTCAGTAATAAAGGCCTTGTTACGCCTGGGCATTGAGTCAAACAGAGCTTGGATGGCGTGTGCAGGTACAGCTGCCCATGCAGCTTCAACACGATACCACAGTTCATCAAGAATAGTGACTGGCGTATTGTGACGAGCCACTTGCTCGGCCACCATTGACCAGACGTTTTCAGTTGGTGAGAGATCTGGAGAATGTGCTGGCCAGGGCAGCAGTCGAACATTATCGGTATTCAGAAAGGCCCGTACAGGACCTGCAACATGCGGTCGTGCATTATCCTGCTGAATGTAGGGTTTCGCAGGGCTCGTATGAAGGGTAGAGCCACGGGTCGTAACACATCTGGAATGTAACGTCCACTGTTCGAAGTGCCGTCAATGCGAACAAGAGGTGACCGAGACGTGTAACGAATGGCACCCCATACCATCACGCCGGGTGATACGCCAGTATGGCGTTGACGAATACACACTTCCAACGTGCGTTCACCGTGGTGTCGCCACAAACGGATGCGACCATCATGATGCTGTAAACAGAAGCTGGATTCATCCGAAAAAATTACGTTTTGCCATTCGTGCAACCAGGTTGGTCGTTGAGTACACCATCGCAGGCGCTCCTGTCTGTGATGTAGCGTCAAGGGTAACCGCAGCCATGGTCTCCGAGCTGATAGTCCATGCTACTACCAACGTGGTCCAACTGTTCGTGCAGATGGTTTTTATCTTTCAAACGTCCCCATTGTTGACTCAGGGATCGAGACGTGGCTGCACGATCCGTTACAGCCAAGCGGATAAGATGCCTGTCATCTCGACTGCTAGTGATACGAGGCCGTTGGGATCCAGCACGGCGTTCCGTATTACCCTCCTGAACCCGCAGATTCCGTAATCTGCTAACAGTCATTGGATCTCGACCAACGAGAGCAGTAATTTCGCGATACGATATCGGAATCGCGATAGGCTACAATCCGACCTTTATCAAAGTCGGAAACGTGATGGCACCCATTTCTCCTCCTTACACGGGGCATCACAAGAACGTTTCACCAGGCAGCGCCGGTCAGCTGCTGTTTGTGTATGAGAAATCGGTTGGAAACTTTCCTCGTATCAGCACGTTGTAGTTGTCGCCACCGGCGCCAACCTTGTGTGAATTCTCTGAAAACTAATCATTTGCATATCGCAGCACCTTCTTCGTGTCGGTTAAATGTCGCGTCTGTAGCACGTCATCTTCGTGCTGTAGCAATTTTAATGGCCAGTAGTGTAGCATATCTCCTTGCGACCCAGATCAACCATTATTATCAAGAATAAACTAATAACAACTTCCGATTGTTCAACTCACGCTAGACTACGACGTGAAAAATCGGACTATTTAACTGCCCGTTGCTACGATAGGACAATGTATTGCACCTTCTTTCCGACAGTCGTATCTTCGGTCTGCAGGGCAGTTGCTGCCAGCCACCTTAGGCAGCCAGTCCCAATGAGAGAGCGGAGGAGAAGACATTGGCCTTATTCACTGCACCAGCTGCTGGGTCGTGACGCTGGGCTAGTTGCGCAAGCAGCCGCTAGGCGGCACAATGCGCAGTTAGCCCGGGCTGGGCCGCGCCGGGCACATCTCGTTATCTGGCGGCATCGGTCTGCGTGCTGCGGCGTGGCATGGCGCCTGCTGCCGTCTTACACTGGCGCCTAACGGGAAGGCCAGGCCGCTCCACGCTTCCCCCTGTCTGCACGCCGCAGCCGCAGGTGCCGGCCTCCGGCCGAGCAAATCACTACACCTGACCACTTGCTGTTCAAGTACTCTCTTGGGAAATTTTTTTGCCTGGAGTTCCAGGCAGTGGCGTCCAATCAGCGTAAGCACCTCCCAGGAGTTATCAGTTAGCTACAGAATACCTGAGCATATTCTAAGTTCGGATGTAATAAAATATGTCCCTGAGACAGTGAAGCTTCTGTCCACGAATCAGCTCGCATTTAGAACGCATGACTCGTGCGAAACTGAGCATTCCCTTTTCTCGCATGATATTCTACCAATCATGGATGAAGGGCAACAGGCAGCTTCCGTGTTCCTAGACTTCCGCCGGCCGCGGTGGTCTAGCGGTTCTGGCGCTGCAGTCCGGAACCGCGGGACTGCTACGGTCGCAGGTTCGAATCCTGCCTCGGGCATGGGTGTGTGTGATGTCCTTAGGTTGGTTAGGTTTAAGTAGTTCTAAGTTCTAGGGGACTTATAACCTAAGATGTTGAGTCCCATAGTGCTCAGAGCCATTTGAACCAACCAGACTTCCGGAAAGTGTTTGACACAGCTCCCCACTGCAAAAGGTCCGAGTGCACGGAATAGTTTTCCAGATATGTGCGTGGCTCAAAGGTTTAGTTAGTAACAGACTCCAGTAAACTCTCCAGGACGGCAGGACGTCGAGTGTACATCAGAGACAAGAGCGTCGTCTTGAGTGCCCCACGGAAGTGTGAAAGGACTGGTCTTCTTTTCTATTTGCAAACATGATCTGACAAACAGGGTGAGCAGGCAATCTAGGACTTTGTTGATAATGCTGTAGTGTATGGGGAAGTGTCGTGAGGACGATACAGGATGGCTTAGATAGATTTTCAATTGTGTGATGAATGGCAGGGATGGCCAAGAATTCTGCACGCGTGCTCTCGCTCGCTTGCGGAGTTCTGTCGGCTGCTTGCACACTTCTCCCACTACCATGCCACACTGTCAGAAAATGAAGAGAATGGGGAAACTCCGAATGTGCTACATTTAGATAGCAATGCACTCGCAAAAGTAACACTCAATGTTTTGCATTTAGTTGGTTCATTATTTAGTAACAACATGGTTCACAAAGTAAGAAAAATTAGTATTATTTAATTATTTTTGGGTTGCTGAAGACATCACAAAGTTTTGGCATCCGGACTGACGCAGACAATTCCACAGGTTTTTAGTTCCATTATCGAACATATCCGTCCACCCACGTATGTTGATCGAATTGTTGTAATCCGTTTGCAACCTCATTATGGAGACAAGGAAACTGTAGCTGATAAGATCTACGTAGGACACGTGGAGATCTTTATCGGTAAAGAATTGGTCTTTTAAACGGGAACTGCGCTGGAGATAGATAGGTTCCATCTGCACAGGTGCAAAGGCACATTCAACCGTAAACTGGTTGTCTCAAAAACAAAAGTGAGATTGGCTGTGTGCTTAAAGCGTTTGGAAGACTACTGCTCTAATTCTTTCAATGTCGCACTGAAGTCTTCATAATTCGCGTTTTCTTCAACGGTTCTTTTGTCAGAACTTTCCCCTTCCATAATGCGATTTTCTTTTTAAATGCATCCCCAGAAAGTGAGAAATAAGTTGTTTCCCACTTTGTAACGTTTTAAAAAATGGTGCAAATGGCTCTGAGCACTATGGGACCTAATATCTGACGTCATGAGACCCCTAGAACTTAGAACCACTTAAACCTAACTAACGTAAGGACATCACACACATCCATGCCCGAGGCAGGATTCGAACCTGCGACCGTAGCGGTCGCGCGGTTCCAGACTGAAGCGCCTAGAACCGCTCGACCACCCCGGCCGGCTGTGTAACGTTTTACCGTGGGTGGTGTGCAGTGGAGACTACTTAAAGTGAGAGGTCTTCAATGTATTCTGGATGTTCCAATGTTCGTTCCTCCTTTCCTTTTTTCCTTCAGAAAAATTGTTTCACACATGCCCCTTGACTTAATCAACATTTTCTAGTGTATTACGTCTCAGTACTGTTCATTAAATTACAACAAAAACAGTTGTAGCTGACGATATAATAATGCGTGCGATTTCAGAAAATTTGCTATTGGTACCACCTATTTTATCACGTGCTCCATTCCTCCTAATTTAGCACAAAGTGTTTGTTGATATACACTAGAATCAATCCCGTACAAATCGTCTGTTGATGGTTGCAATTATTTGCTCTTTCATCGTCAACTAAGTCTTTATATTCTTGCTGCATGACTTTGTAACGTCATGCCGTAGCAAATTTGCTGTACCTGTCGATTCCCATCCATTTTTAAAGCTTGGAACAATAGATCGATGCACTACGTCTTTTTGTGCACTCAAACACTGGACATACGAATTTCCTTTATGCCACGAATAAATAAAGATAAACGGCGCTGACACCACGATTCTGTGGAACCGAAAAAAGCTGTGCCGATCGCAAAATGCCTCACCAAATGCCGGAAGAAACAGTGTCACATCGCACTGCTAAATGAAGTATCGCTCTGTAACGAGATGTTCCGAGAAGGGCCGAGCAAATCCGAGACCTGCTGAGATTGGCCGAACAGCGAACAGCACGCGTTGAGTACATCGTGCGCGCACGAGGTTTTCCACACCGTTGCGTACCCTGCTGTAATTGGAGAAAATTTTAAGCTAATGATAATGAGTAGGAAAAACAATTCAGTGATTTTCGGATACAATATTAATGGTGTGATGCTTCACACAATCACGTTAGATTAACCATCTAGGGATGAAGTTGCAAAGTGATGTTAGATAGAACGTGGACGTGCGGTTGCTAGTAGGGAAGGCGAATGGTTTACTTCAGGCTATTGGTAGGAATTTAGGAAAGTGTAGCTCCTCTATAAATGAAGCCACGTATGGAAAACTAGTGTGAGCCATTATTGAGTACTGCTCGAGTTTTTGGGATCCCCGCAAGGGCAGATTAAAGGAAGACATAGAAGCATTTTAAAGGCATGGTGTTAGATTTGTAAACAGTATGCTCGATCTACACGCGGGTGTTGCAGAAATGCTCCGTGAACTCACATGGGAATCCTTGGAGACAAGGCGGCGTTCTTTTCGTGAAACGCTCAAAAATGGCTCTGAGCACTATGGGACTTAACTTCTAAGGTCATCAGTCGCCTAGAACTTAGAACTAATTAAACCTAACTAACCTAAGGACATCACACACATCCATGCCCGAGGTAGGATTCGAACCTGCGACCGTAGCAGTCCCGCGGTTCCGGACTTGAGCGCCTAGAACCGCTAGACCACCGCGGCCGGCCTAACAAGGGAACCTCCCCATCGCACCCCCCTCAGATTTAGTTATAAGTTGGCACAGTGGATAGGCCTTGAAAAACTGAACACAGATCAATCGAGAAAACAGAGAGAAGTTGTGTGGAACTAAAAAATAAGCGAAATATACAAACTGAGTAGTCCATGAGCAACATATGCAACAAAAGGAGAACACACACTCAGGAGCGCCGTGGTCCCGTGGTTAGCGTGAGTAGCTGCGGAACGAGAGGTCTTTGGTTCAAATCTTCCCTCGACTGAAGATTTTATTTTCGCCAAATTATGATCTGTCCGTTCGTTCATTGACGTCTCTGTTCACTGTAATAAGTTTAGTGTCTGTGTTTTGCGACCGCACCGCAAAACCGTGCGATTAGTAGACGAAAGGACGTGCCTCTCCAATCGGAACAGAAAACATGTGATCGCAAGTTCATAAGTCAACCGATTCCTCCACAGGAAAATACGTCTGATGTATTCTATACGACACTGGTGACGGCATGTGTGTCACATGACAGGAATATGTTATCGACCCACCCAACTTGTACACTTAGCGAATGGGTAAAAAGATTCTTCTACCTTGCCGTATTTAGGTTTTCTTGTGGATGAGATAATCACTCCCAAAAAAGTGATGAAAACATAAGAGTTGTCACATAAACTGAAAATAAAAAGTTAAACTTTTCACGCGAGGGAAGACTTGAACCTACGACCTCTCGTACCATAGCTGCTCTCGCTAACCACGGGACCACGGCGCTCCTTCGCTCCCATTGTCCTTAATGTTGCTGATGTTCGCATGGACTACTCAGTTTGTATATTTTACATATTTTTTTCATAGTTCCACACAACTTCTTCCTGTTTTCTCGATTGATCTGTGTTCAGTTTTTCAAGGCCTATCCACTGTGCCAACTTATAACGAAATCTGAAGAGGGTGCGATGGGGAGGTTCCCTTGTAAGGTCATCAGTCCCCTAGACTTAGAACTACTTAAACCTAACTAAACTAAGGACATTACACACATCCATTCCCGAGGCAGGATTCGAACCTGCGACCGTAGCACCAGCGTGGTTCCCGACTGAAGCGCCTAGAACCGCTCTGCCACAGCGGCCGGCCGTCTAACGCTATTGAGAAAATTTAGAGAACCGCCATTTAAAGCTGACTGCAGAACGATTCTACGCCGGCAAAGTACAACATGTGTAAAGACCGTGACGGGACGGGATTTTGTGTAACGTACGAGTACATGTTATGACACATTGATGATGTCACATGGAAGTTTGGGTATGGCCGTGATTCGTGCACGGATTACCGAAGTAATTAAGGCGGCCGCTGGTGTAAAGCGGGAAATTTGGTTTCGAGTCCCCGTCCAGGACAAATTTTCAATCTTGTCAATCCGTTATACAGCTGAAGGTTGTTTGTATTCGCAATTGTGAATACATTTCCTATGTATATTTCTTGAAGACTGCATATCACCAGTTGATTCATGTAGTCTCAGAGCTATTTCATGCTATTAAAACTGACTGCTTTAGCTGGCCAGTCGATGTGTGACAGCGTTCGTCAAACACCTTCAGTTATCTACTGTCCAGTTTCTGTGCTGTTTGGCTCACTGATGACTTGCAATTTCGTGTGCCTCGTGAGCCTCCGTTGCATGTATTTCCATTGGTGATGTTGGCTCGGCAACTGCTTCAGATGTACATGACAACAGGAATTCCTGTCAGTTATGTAACTGATTATCACCGACAAGGAGGGACTCTCATCTACGATCTCTGTCGATTACGAACCTTTTTTACTACCTCTGTCCTTACGGCGTGTTACATGGCTGCGAGTGGTAAACCATTACTTGTAGACGCTTTTGACAGTCTGTGTTGATAGGTCAGCAAGTCGTGCAACTTGATACACGTTACGGTCATGGGGACGTTCAGATACGATAGATCTTTTCTGCCATTCTGTCATCTCTTCACACCCACCTGTCTTACTACGATGAATCGTGACCACAAAACCTGAGTACCACGACTTGCACCAAACTCCCGTTGATGCGCTTGAAGAACTGCCGCAGGGACTACACATCTTGTCAACATGCGTCAAAGAATTCGTAACTCACTGCATGGGTGACTGCAGTATTCGAGGACGACATGTGAAACGCCTCCTTTAACAGGTACTTGTGTAGAGTAAACTGTAACGAATAACTGGCTGAAATAGCATTATTTTTTCTTTTTAAGGTAGCCCATGGATGAAAGTTGAGTACAGTTAGATGGGTACTTAATCGAAAATTCGACACTTTAAATACATTTCTACCAACTAGAACACCATTTCATACTGAATTCAGTGACAGCTAGTAGTAACCACACAATCGCTCGTTTGCGATCACACGTCTACTTGACCGATTTCCTTCTGTTACGGTATATTTTCACCTGCATAAGTTTTCAATGTTGATTATGGTACCTTGTATATCTTGTTGCTGTTAAACAACGGTTCAAAGAGAAGTATGAATTTAATTTGGTTTATTTTCCTGTCTATAGAAACTGGTAGCTGTTGAGCGAGTAATCACTTCTCTAGCCAAATGGTATGGGCAACTGATCCCTGAGATACGGAAATGCCTTGAGACGTGGAGAAATACAACTGAACAGATAGTGTGACTGGGATCGGAGAGATAAATGTGAATAACGGATTCCATAGGGTGGCAAAGTAACATCTATCAACAGGCTGTGTTACTAAAAAAATAATATAGTCAGAGATATGTATGATTAAATGGCTCTGAGCACTATGGGACTCAACATCTTAGGTCATAAGTCCCCTAGAACTTAGAACTACTTAAACCTAGTTAACCTAAGGACATCACACACACCCATGCCCGAGGCAGGATTCGAACCTGCGACCGTAGCAGTCCCGCGGTTCCGGAATGCAGCGCCAGAACCGCTAGACCACCGCGGCCGGCTGTATGATTAAATGTAAAGGACATTTAGTTATTACCATTTCCGCTGGAAGCAACGAATGGTGTTCCTGACTAGCGGGAGATTTAAAGAGATATGTCATTCTGTCCATGGGTTTAGAGCCGTCACAATAAATGGCGGCAGTACTCTGAAGCACTGAGAGGAACGCCGCCAAAAGGTCGCGGGGGCTGTCGAAACATTACGTCCTTGAAATAGATCAGTTCTGATTTGTGGTCTGGGTAATAACAAACGAATGTCCACGGGATTACAAGAGGGATAGGAAAAGGAACCAATGAGTCGTTCGAATAAGAAACTAACGAATGGTGATTCCGTAAGTGAGTAAGAGTTGGCACCGCTGTACCTGTGATCCCCACTTTGGGGAGGCGACTATCAATGAGGTATGTCTAGAAGGCGCCAGTGGCCATACTCCGTACCCATAATGCATTGTGCCAATAATTTTAAAGCCGAAGATGCCACTGAGCCGTTAACCTGCCAACCACAATACAGTTGGGGCGAGACCAGGGTCTGATAAATGTGTAATATAGTATTGTGAAGCAGAGAGTGTTAAAGCCTTCGACTAACATGGGATCGTCATGTCAGCTTTCTATCAACAATGAGACGAAAAAATAGGAAACTCACAACAACGATCAAACGTTTGGTACCCAAGTACAGTCCTGGTACAAAACAGAATGCGATAAGACGACAGAAATGCATAACTCACGTTTTCAACCAACTGCATTGCAAACCTGTTTACTGTCCTCCCCACCCATAGGCACCTTTCCTTCATGAAATATTTTCGCTGTATGTTTAAGGGTAACTGTTTAATGTAGTTGTCTGTAAGCACCAAGGGGCCGCCTACCTTAACGTCCGCAGTCAATGGGTGAATCGCAGTCAACAGTGCTGCATGCCTTCGCTTCATGAGAGACTGTGGAGAGGTTCGGATTTTAACCCAGGACATTGGACAAAGACTGGTAATCAGGAACACTGCTCCACCATCTCTCTGCTGGAAAGCTAAAGGAAAAATTCCAGACAGCACACAGCATAAGCGGTCAGTCACCCATCCAAGGACCAGCCATGGCCAACGGGGCTTAACTTCAGTGGAACTGGAAACCATGGGAAAGGATCCTATAGGATGCCCTTCGGATAATGCCTTGCAGCTGGTGTCCCTAAGGTTACAGTTGCGAGCTGTACCAAATTCGTAAGTAGTCGACATACGACATGGGGAGCGATCAAGTAACCCATTGCCCTATGGAGGTCGCTAGCCCACTGACGATACTGATCAAGTATTTAATACCCAATACAGAGCCCTGTTGTGTTGGAACGTTGGGGAGGTTAGTGAGACACCAGCTCTAAACCGAAACAACTACCTGGGTACAAACTGATGAACAGAAGTCGGTATGAAGCCTTAAAAGCCAATGCCATGGGCGTCGTATGCCTTATGCAGGCCAAAGAAGACTGTAACGAGGTGCTGGCGACAAGAAAAAGCCTGTATGATTAGTTTTTACAACCTAATCAGATGCACAGTTGTGTGCCCCTCCCGGAAACCACGTTGATACGGGGACAAAGGGCCCCATCATTCGATAACCCAGTATAACTGGTGGGCTACCATCATTTCAAGCACTTTGCAGAATATGGCTAATCTGTTGGTAGCTATCCATGGACGTTGGAATATTTCTAGACTTAAGGACTCGGACTAAAATAGTGTCTTGCCATTGTGAATGGAGGACGCCATCTACTCGAATACGGTTCAAGATCCCGAGTAGACAGGGCCTTTGAGTAGCGTTCAGAAGTTGGACCGACACACAAAGGCTGCTGCTGGCGAGGACCACCTTCGAGGAGTTATCGACGGCAGTTCCCGCATTTTCGGTCTCCCGTGCAATAGTATGACACATGATCAAGGTATAAGCATTGGAAGCACATCATGATAAAGGAGACTGAGGTTTCATGTCACACGTGTACATCATAATATTAACTTATTCTGGGAGTACATTTCCTTGAAAACCTATGATGAAAACTCTTAGGTTACCCTGATGACCTCCTTAAACACGATGGACAAAATGTACACCTCGCTATTTAATATTACATCGTAGTTCCTCTCTGTATGTAATATAAGGTATCTCTGAGAGATAGCTCCTTGTACCATATTTAAAGTTTCATTAGAGCAATAGTCGCTGGTTATTCACCCACCCATTCACATTTCTGAAGACTACAAGAGGAGGGCCGGTCGCTGTGGCCGAGTGGTTCTAGGCGCTTCAGTTCGGAAACGCGAGCCTGCTACGGTCGCAGGTTCGAATCCTGCCTCGGGCATGGATGTGTGTGCTGTCCTTTGGTTACCTAGGTTTAGGTAGTTCCAATTCTAGGGGACTGATGACCTCAGATGTTAAGTCCCACAGTGCTTAGAGCCATTTGAACCATTTTTGCTTATGCCTTGATCATGTGTCATACTACTGCACGACAGACCGAAAATGCGGGAACTGCCGTCGATCAGTCCTCGAAGGTGGTCCTCGTGAGCAGCAGCCTCTGTGTGTCAGTCCAACTTCTGAACGCTACTCAAAGGCCCTGTGTACTCGGGTTTTCATCAATAGCAATCCACTGCACATTTTTACCAACGAGTTAACATCTCCAAATTTACCTTCTGCTTGTTCCACAAATGATAACGATTTTATCGCTGTAATAGTATCTCGATCTGTTCTAGTACACACATGGTATTGGATAATTGTATCGCTCCTAGATGTCTAGCCTGTCCCTCTTCCCAAAGGCCAGCCAGGGCAGGCAAAGCAGTAGGATTGTAACTGGCTGCATTGAAAAATTTTGACGCATACATTAAAACAACTGGATGAGAACGGCCGCTGTGTTGGCTTATTTTGATAAGTCTCTTGTGTGAAATCCTTCCTTGATACCACCCACTCTGAACAAGGGCGTTCTCCACGAGCGCCACCCAGCCCCAGCAAAGGTCACCTGGCACTATGCTGGGAGTCCTCTTGCCCCAGGAAGGTGCGCAACTACTTCTTAGAATGCATGGTCATCTAGCTGCTCACACATCAAACGTTGATCCCCTGTGTTGTCAGGGGGTTCAGCCGAGAGAGTACATTAACAACCACACCAAGTGGGATTTGCTACTGCGTTGGTTTTCAATTTTTACAGTGCACTGGAAGACCTTAACCGAAAAAAGCTCCTGCAACGGGCGACAGACCCTCAGAAATGCTAATACCCTCGAGAGAGCCAGCTATGACTAAACTACACTCCTGGAAATGGAAAAAAGAACACATTGACACCGGTGTGTCAGACCCACCATACTTGCTCCGGACACTGCGAGAGGGCTGTACAAGCAATGATCACACGCACGGCACAGCGGACACACCAGGAACCGCGGTGTTGGCCGTCGAATGGCGCTAGCTGCGCAGCATTTGTGCACCGCCGCCGTCAGTGTCAGCCAGTTGGCCGTGGCATACGGAGCTCCATCGCAGTCTTTAACACTGGTAGCATGCCGCGACAGCGTGGACGTGAACCGTATGTGCAGTTGACGGACTTTGAGCGAGGGCGTATAGTGGGCATGTGGGAGGCCGGGTGGACGTACCGCCGAATTGCTCAACACGTGGGGCGTGAGGTCTCCACAGTACATCGATGTTGTCGCCAGTGGTCGGCGGAAGGTGCACGTGCCCGTCGACCTGGGACCGGACCGCAGCGACGCACGGATGCACGCCAAGACCGTAGGATCCTACGCAGTGCCGTAGGGGACCGCACCGCCACTTCCCAGCAAATTAGGGACACTGTTGCTCCTGGGGTATCGGCGAGGACCATTCGCAACCGTCTCCATGAAGCTGGGCTACGGTCCCGCACACCGTTAGCCCGTCTTCCGCTCACGCCCCAACATCGTGCAGCCCGCCTCCAGTGGTGTCGCGACAGGCGTGAATGGGGGGACGAATGGAGACGTGTCGTCTTCAGCGATGAGAGTCGCTTCTGCCTTGGTGCCAATGATGGTCGTATGCGTGTTTGGCGCCGTGCAGGTGAGCACCACAATCAGGACTGCATACGAACGAGGCACACAGGGCCAACACCCGGCATCATGGTGTGGGGAGCGATCTCCTACACTGGCCGTACACCACTGGTGATCGTCGAGGGGACACAATAGTGCACGGTACATCCAAACCGTCATCGAACCCATCGTTCTACCATTCCTAGACCGGCAAGGGAACTTGCTGTTCCAACAGGACAATGCACGTCCGCATGTATCCCGTGCCACCCAACGTGCTCCAGAAGGTGTAAGTCAACTACCCTGGCCAGCAAGATCTCCGGATCTGTCCCCCATTGAGCATGTTTGGGACTGGATGAAGCGTCGTCTCACGCGGTCTGCACGTCCAGCACGAACGCTGGTCCAATGAGGCGCCAGGTGGAAATGGCATGGCAAGCCGTTCCACAGGACTACATCCAGCATCTCTACGATCGTCTCCATTGGAGAATAGCAGCCTGCATTGCTGCGAAAGGTGGATACACACTGTACTAGTGCCGACATTGTGCATGCTCTGTTGCCTGTGTCTATGTGCCTGTGGTTCTGTCAGTGTGATCATGTGATGTATCTGACCCCAGGAATGTGTCAATAAAGTTTCCCTTTCCTGGGACAATGAATTCACGGTGTTCTTATTTCAATTTCCAGGAGTGTATTACACCTCGTGTGCAAGATATAGGAGACAGGAGAAATACTCTCAGACTTAAAGAAGAATGCAGTAACTCTAATTCCAAAGAAATCTGGTACTGACAGGTGTAAATATCGTCGAGCTATCTGTTTAATTTGCCTGGCTGCAAAATACAAAAGAATGGAAAAACTAGTAGAAGCCGAAGATCAGTGATTATCAGGGAAGATCAATTTGGGTTCCGAAGAAATGTTGGAACACGTGAGGCTGCACTGATCCCACTACTAAGCAAATAGGTTCAAGAAATACAGACCCACATTTATAACTTTTGAACACTTTCTACAAAGTTGACTGGAATGCCTCTTACAAATTCTGAAGGTAGAATGGGTAAACTACAGGAAGCGAAAGGTTGTATACCTCTTGTACACAAAGCAGACGGCCGTTATAAGAGTCGAAGTGCATAAAATAGTAGCCGTTCAGAAGGGAATGAGACAGCGCGATGTTATTCAATCTCTACGCTGAGTAAGCAGTAAAAGAAACAGAAGAATAATCTGGAGAAAGATTTAAATTTCAAGGAGAAGATGTTTTCCGATGACATTGCAATTTTTACAGAGACGGCAAAGGACTTGCAAGTGCACCTGAACAGAATCGGATAAGTCTTAAGAAGGGATTATAAGATGAAAATTAATAAAAGCGAAAATGCTGAAAGGAACGTAGTCGAACTAAATTAGGCAATATTAAGGGATTTATATTAGGTAATGAAACAATAAAAGTAGTAAAAACCTAGATGAGTTCTGCTATTTAGGCAATAAAATAACTGATGACGGCTAAAGTAAAGAGGATATGATATGTAGACTCCCTGTGGTAAGAAATGCTTTTCTGAAGAAGAGAAATTTGTTAAAATCACAACACAAGCTCAAATTACGCAAGGATGTGGAAGGAAATCGGAGGTGTCTTTTCAAAGGAATTATATCAGCATTTTCGCGGAGCGATTTAGGGAAATCATGGAAAATCTAAATCTTTATGGCTGGACGGGGATTTCCACGGAAGTGAAACGTGTACGACGAACAATCCAACTAGAGCACAGACGCTCTTGAAATGTAGTGCTACAGAACTTTGAAGATTAAATGGTTAGATCGAATAACTAAGAGGAGAATCTGAATCAAAGTGAGGAAAAGAGAAATTAGTATCACAGCTTGATTAAAAGAAGGTACTGGTTTATAGGGTTTATTCTGAAGGGAATGTCAGTTTAGTGCTGGAGAGAAGCGTAGGGGGTAAAAATTACAGAGGGAGACCAAGGTATGAGCACGGATTCAAATGGATGTGGGCTGCAGAGGCCTGCACAGGAGAAAGTAGCGTGGAGAGCTGCATGAAACCAATCTTCCGATTCGAGGCGACAAAACACTATTGTACCCTAAAAACACTATGGGACGCTACAGAACACTATTGGACTTTACAAAACACTGTTCGACTCTAGATAGTTACTGTTTGCTTTACGCAGTTGGCGCTCTTTCAGGCGTCCGCCCCACGCAGTCCACACTACTGGAAAATTATGAGTGTCTAACCGGAAAAGGGACCAAACATTACTTCAGCCAAAAAAAAAAATTATTTAAAGAAATGTGAATGAATGAAAGCAGTACCTACAGAAATAAAAGAGCCGACATCAAAGTGTGCTATAGTACGATACAGAGTAATAAGTAAGGCTAGTCTGTTCTGGGACATTGTAGCACAAGAAAGATAGTAGGTGCTGGAATAGTTTGGAGCCCAGCGTTCGTCACGTATGTGATCGCAAAAGATAAGTGGCATCTTTACTGCAATGATTGGAAATGACAACAATTGAGTAATGCCTTTGTACACCAATAGTTACATCAGTAATTTAAGAAAGAGCCATTTCGTTAACATTTTAATTGGTCTATTGTTCAAAATTCCTCTTACATGATCTTTATGTAATGTTCGTCATACTTGGCATTTTCTTTATTGAAGAAGTCTTGGTATGTAAATAAGTACTACTGTTCTTGTAAATGTTAATACCTAAACTGTAGCATGACTGAAAAGTATGTGGAAACGTATAGGATTGGTTAAGTATCATCAATTTCAAAAACTGATTGTTAACACCTTGCATGTAAGAAACAGCTGGACTCAGTAGCACTCACAGTTCGGTATACTATTCATTAACGGTGAAGTGTAGTAGCGTTCACTCTTGACTGTCATGATACTTGGTTGGGCCAGACTCCTGCAATGTGCAACCTGAATTCCTCGTTGGTCTGAGGAAGAAACCTAGTCAGGTACAGACAGGGACGTATCTGAGTGGAAGTACCCTCATTACTGCGTGTCACTGCGAGGTGCAACTTGACCCTTGCAACATCCCTCGCACCAGTCAACAACTCCGTACTGACTGCAGGAGTTAGATTTGAACTGTAAACATTAAAAAAAACTTTAACTTTAAAAATTAGCCGGCCGGTGTGGCCGTGCGGTTTTAGGCGCTTCAGTCGGGAACCGCGTGACCGCTACGGTCGCAGGTTCGAATCCTGCCTCGGGCATGGATGTGTGTGATGTCCTTTGGTTAGTTAGGTTTAATTAGTTCTAAGTTCTAGGCGACTGATGACCTCAGAAGTTAAGTCGCATAGTGCTCAGAGCCATTTGAACCATTTTTTAAAAAATAAGCTGCTACTTTAGCAAATAGTTTTTCTGTATTTTTTTTTCTTCGAACAACTGCTAGAAGAGCATGCCATATTCAACTTTTGTGTAGGGGATTCATTAAATTCATTGGTGAACACTCTGCATATACGGTGTGTTATGAGTGTAAGTGCAGATACTGTGATCATTGGTACCTAAATATACACCAACTTCATAATGTTAATTGTTTTTTCTCTGCGTCTAACAGTCTTCCCGCAAACACATCACATAATTAACTATCAAGTGTTTTCTGCACGATCGAAACTGCACCACTAAGTGGGCAATGTCTGTCAGTAAGGATTAATCGTTTTGATTCTACGCTTCCATACTTAAACACATGACCTGCTGCTAAGGGAAAATAAACATCAATGGCTTGTTCTTGCCACATGTACTTGGAGATGCTAACCAACCTACAAACATACTACTCCTATTATATAATTATTGGTCTGCAAATGGGGTAAATGCTGACGTAATGTTGCTCAGTACACTGTCCTCAGTCGCCAATAAAAATATCTGCAATTGTACCGCTAACACCCTGAACTTTTGATACGTTGCATTGAGCAGCTTATTCGGATAGGAAATGAGACGGCAGTTTTACACAAGAACTTCTAACCATGACTTTTTTTTCAAGATGGGGATTTTAAAAGTTGGTGCATGCGTGCACGTGTGTGTGTGTGTGTGTGAGAGAGAGAGAGAGAGAGAGAGAGAGAGAGAGAGAGAGAGAGATAAGTAGGGAGGGAGAGGGGGTAGAGTTTGAATTTCACTTCTGTAATTTTTATTGGCCATATGTTCACAATTGTATTTATTTTTATACACAATAAAATGTGTGCCATCGTCGCACAGCAATGCAGGAGCACTGTTATTTGCGAGGCTGTGGATCAGGTCATCCAGCCTGGCTTCCAGGAAAGCTAGAAAACTCGAGAATTGGACAGGCACTTTCTCGAAGTCAGTAATGGTCCTTGGAGGCTGTGTTAAGACTCGCTCTTCTTTGGTGTGGAATGCCTCGTCGATGTACGATTCGGTTCACTGCCGATGAGCTAGAGGCTTGATGTCCTGATTACACAGGCACTTGTCCACTAGGCCAGGCTTAAGTGTCGTAATCTGAGGCCGTAATCATATTACCAAAAGAGATCGGGTGATGCTGATAGAACGTAATTAGATGAGTCACTGAAAGGAGTTGACGAGTTTTGCTATTTGGGGAGCAAAATAAGTGATAATGTCAGAATTAATGAACATACAAAATTCATATAAGGAAAAAAAATCCTTTCTGAAAAGGAGGGATTTCAACAACTAATACAAATTTAAGTGCTAGCAATTCTACTCTGAAAATGGTTATCTGCTGTGTAGGCTTCTACAGAAGTGAAAACTGCATGATAAGAAGAGCACACAAGGAGAGAATAGAATTTTTTGGAATGTGATGCTGACAATGCTGAAGAGCAGACGGATAGATCGGATAATTAATGAAGATGTACTGAATCGAATTGAGGAGAGAAAAAAAACTGTGGAACACCTTACTAAAGAAAAGAACTTGTTGATAGGACACATCATGGGGCATCGATGAGTAGTGAATTTTGTCTTGGGTGGGAGGGTGGAGTAAAAACTTTAGACAGAGACCAATCTTTGTCTACAGGAAGAATGTTCAAGTGAATGCAGGATGCAGTAGCTATGCAGATATGAAGATGATTTCACACGATTGGCTAGTGTGAAAACCCACACCAAACCAATCTTGTGACTGAAAACCACAAGAAAATTACTTTATGATTACAATCATAATAGTTTTCGGTCACTCATTGACAGTCCTCTGATTCCACAATAGGAAAAGTAGAAGAAAATCTCTACTAAAATCTTTATTAAAAAGTGTATGTTTGTCTTTACAGTCACAATTTATTTAGTTTGCTTACTGGTTACTGGTTTCGGTACACAGTACCATACTCAGACCATCTTGTATTAAAACATGCTATTGCAGTGTTAGAATACTAGCGCAAGAGCAACTTTAAAAAATATTATCATTTATGACAGCGAAGTCAACGGCCTTGCTGCAATGGTAACACCAGTTCCCGTCAGGTCACCGAAGTTAAGCGCAGTCGGGCTTGGTTAGGATTTAGATGGGTCACCGTCCGGGTCTGCAGAGTGCTGTTGGCAAGTGGTGTGCACTCAACCCTTGTGCGGCCAATTGAGGAGCTAACTGATTGAGAAGTAGCGTCCCCGGTCACGAAAACTGCTAACGGGCGGGAGAGTGGTGTGCTGACCACATGCCCGTCCGTATCCACATCCAGTAACGCCTTTGGCCTGAGGATGATACGGCGGCCGGTCGGTACTGTTGGACCTCCAAGGCCTGTTCGGACGGTGTCGTTACGAGGGGTAAACACGTGGTGTGCAGTGAACCTCGGAGTGTATAGGTAGCGTCTTACTCCTGACATGCTGTTGTCATGCCCGTTGCCCAAGTAGGTGTGTCGAATACTCAAGGAAAACGTCAACGATGAGCTTCAAATATATGTAAATTGCGGCCAGCAGAGTGCCCCCTGTATAAAGAATTTATTTTATTACGTAGACCGAGTACGTCACTGTTCCCTCTGGACACATGATTTTCTTTCAGTAAAAATTAATTTTTGTATTTTTAATAATAAATGAAAAGCACCAGTTTGCTTTTGTTCTACAATATTATTTTTATTGCTAACCGGTTTTCGGCTTACAAGGCCATCTTCAGGCATTTACTGAGTATTATCACCAAAGAAGTTAAATGTTAGCAGACAACATTGGAAGAGAAGTAACACATCTAGAGTGAAGTAGAAACATACAGTGAGTAACATCTTTGCAATGAAATAGTAAACACTGAACAGTACATAAATAACAATGGAGTTGACAGGAAAACCTTTAGCACAAAATAAGAATAGCATGCCTACATAACAGTTTCTATTGATAAACAAAACTATTGAAATAAGATAAAATTAGTACTAGGCAAGGCTGCATCAAGAGGTATGAAACACGGAGAGTAATACACAACCAATTAAAAAAAAAGTGACAGTTGTCAATGTAAATACAGAATACACAAGGAACTTAAGCCATATCAATACAATAAACAGAAATTAAGAAATGCAGGAAAATTGAGGTGTTTGAGGGAACCTACAGTTTGAGAGTGTGGTGGTACAGCATTTTAACATTAACATTATAATCAAAGCAGTGGCTGTATACCAGTTTACATTAAATAAATGAGCAAAGTAAAATATGAACAGTATTTGATGAGACAACTACAAGGGGAGTTAAACATGGACAGTAATACAAATTAGAAGCAAACCCTTAACTATTGAAACTACAGCATATGTGGAATACAAAGGCAACTGCAACAAATAAAACAACTTAATGACTACAGGAAAATGGGAATATGTAGGAAGAGAGAGTGTGGGAAGTAATGAACAACAAAGATGATTATATGAAGTTTAGGAGAGGGGAAGTGTTGAGTTGTGTCTGGTCATTTAGGATGAGATCTGGACTGTGAGCAAGATGTTTGTTAATTTCCAGGGCTTCCAGCAGGTTGAGTTTATGGCCTTTGTTTGCTAAGTGAAGTACATGGGACACTGGCTGGTAGTTGTGACCCTCACTCAGTACATGCTCAGCAAATGTAGAGTCTGAATTCTGCAACCTCCAGCTGCGTTCATGTTCAGCCAGCCTAGTTGATATGTCTCTGCCTGACTGACCAATGTAAAATTTGTCACAATCAGAACAGGTGATTTTGTATACCCCACTGTTGGCTAATAACTGGATCTTATCTTTGCTATTATTTTTGCTATTATTTTTTGCTTGTATTTTTGTTACGTAATGCTGCTATTACGACAGCACTTCCTTACTTTAAAGATTCACAGGCAGATCGATGTTTTATAGTAGTATAAACAGTATGTAATGGTAAAATGTAAATTCGGCTAAATCCATGTGCTATTTTGCTTTTGATCTTTCATTACGGTGGGGACCATTTTGTTATGTAATTTCTTGTTTTCGAATTTTGTGCTATTTTTAGAAATCTTTTACACTGTGACTTTTTTAAGAGGTAGAATCATAATAACAATAACAATAACAAATAAATAAATAAAATAAACTCTATGCATAGAGCACACTCTTATCATTGCTGGCCGCAATTTATATCCATTAAAAGCTCAATATTGGTGTTGTCTTTTCGTATTTGACGCACCTACTTGGAAAACGAGAGTGACGAAAGCGTGTCAAGGGTAAGAGGTTCAAAAATGGTTCAAATGGCTCTGAGCACTATGGGACTTAACATCTGTGGTCATCAGTCCCCCAGAACTTAGAACTACTTAAACCTAACGACATCACACACATCCATGCCCGAGGCAGGTTTCGAACCTGCGACCGTAGCGGTCACGCGGTTCCAGACTGAAGCGCCTAGAACCGCACGGCCACACCGGCCGGCCAAGGGAATGAGGCTAACCGTACATATTGAGGTTCACTATATACCACGTTTTCTGTGTCATGAAGGAGAACACTTTTGTAAATTGTTGTTGCACTACTGTCCTAACTATTCAGTCGTCTTTTTTGTTCATAGGATGGACAGAGGATGGCACCGTGTACCGAAACCGACAGCCAGTACGCAAAATAAATAAATTGCGATCGTAGACAGAAAAATATACTTTTTCGGTGCTGTATTGGTCACTGTTCCGCCGGCAATATGTCGAGAATATGTAGAATTCTTACATACGTAAAATTTTTCCAGTTGGACTTGTAACTTACATAAAATAAGAATAAAAATACAAGCGATTAGCGTTGTACGATGCAATGTTGCAGTGCCTATGTTATTCAGATTATTGCAGTGCCTTGTAAAGTGTACGGACACTTCTGACACCAATTGTAAATGTATATGATCCCAGTCCTGACAGCCTGCCGAAGTGGCCGAGCGGTTAAAGGCGCTACAGTCTGGAACCGCACGACCGCTACGGTCGCAGGTTCGAATCCTGCCTCGGGCATGGATGTGTGTGATGTCCTTAGGTTGGTTAGGTTTAACTAGTTCTAAGTTCTAGGGGACTTATGACCACAGCAGTTGAGTCCCATAGTGCTCAGAGCCATTTGAACCAACCACTCCTGACACCAAATGTAAAAGAGTACGTGGTTTGGGGATGGGGAGAGAAACTTCTGACACCAATGTTAATGTATACAGGGTTTGGGAAAGGGGGGAGGCGGTTGTTAAATATGCCTCGTGGCGGCAATGTGCAGCAGGTCGAGCGGTCAGGATTTGATAGTGGGCATCCAGGGCTACCGTTAAATGACAAAACAGGAAATTAAGTACAATAAAGAGGATTTATTTCGATATACGGAATACAAAAGGCGCACTAGGGTCGGGAGATAGCAGGCTTAGGCCAGTCTAGGGGGTCTACCAATTAAATTAAATGGGTAACGTAAGGGGAAGCGGTTCATGTTAACCTACGTCGGTGGCCGGTCGCGAAACTGGGCCAGAGGAGCTGCCTTCCAAAAAGACGTCTGTTCTGCTCGAGGTCTATATTACAAGAGAGAGAAGCAACTGTCTTCTGCACATCAGAACACTCCAGCGTCCACACACGTGATCGGTATCCCGCGCACGCTATTGGCTAAAACCAATGGCTTGAATCCGCTAGCAGTTTCAGCAGAAGGCTCAAGGCGTTTCTTGTTAGCAGCTTTTGACTGGACAGAACTGCCTCGGTTTTGAAAGACAAGCGATTTGAGTCACGTAGGCACGGCGTAAGTTACTCGGGAAGAACACTTGTAAAGATTTGACTGGGCCTTTGAAATAAATCTTCTAAACCAATTCCCTAAAATATTCCTCGACTGGCTGCCATCCTGTACAGCCTGTATTATTCAGATTACGACGCACAATTCCTTTGGACATGCATGCAATTTACAAAAATATTATCCCTTATGACAGCGACGCCAACGGCTTTGTGGCAGTGGTAACACCGGTTCCTGTCAGATCATCGAAGTTAAACGCATGCACGTCCGAAGGAACACGCACTGTGGCGACCATAGCTGTTACGAAACACATCAAATGAACTCGCAGTTTCGAATAAGGACTACCATGAGCTGTAGAATTTAATGATGACAATGAAATTTAGTGCCGTACCCGGACTCGAACGCGGATTTCCCGCTTATCGCAAGTGGTCACCCTACCATTTGGATATCCGTGCACGACTCAGAGCCAGACCCAAACTTCCATACGTGGTGAACCACTGATCTACGACCTGTTCCCGCGCATCCATTACAGGGCTATTACAAATGATTGAAGCGATTTCATAAATTCACTGTAGCTCCAGTCATTGACATATGGTCACGACACACTACAGATACTTAGAAAAACTCATAAAGTTTTGTTCGGCTGAAGCCGCACTTCAGGTTTCTGCCGTCAGAGAGCTCGAGAGCGCAGTGAGACAAAATAGCGACAGGAGCAGAGAAAGCGTATGTCGTGCTTGAAATGCACTCACATCGGTCAGTCATAACAGTGCAACGACACTTCAGGACGAAGTGCAACAAAGATCCACCAACTGCTAACTCCATTCGGCGATGGTATGCGCAGTTTAAAGCTTCTGGATCCCTCTGTAAGGGGAAATCAACGGGTCGGCCTGCAGTGAGCGAAGAAAAGGTTGAACGCGTGCGGGCAAGTTTCACGCGTAGCCCGCGGAAGATTGGCTCATGCCAGAACTGGAGACCGACAGCGCCGACTTCACCTTTCAACAGGATGGTGCTCCACCGCACTTCCATCATGCTGTTCGGCATTTCTTAAACAGGAGATTGGAAAACCGATGGATCGGACGTGGTGGAGATCATGATCAGCAATTCATGTCATGGCCTCCACGCTCTCTACCCCATGCGATTTCTTTCTGTGGGGTTATGCGAAAGATTCAGTGTTTAAACCTCCTCTACCAAGAAACGTGCCAGAACTGCGAGATCGCATCAACGATGCTTTCGAACTCATTGATGGGGACATGCTGCGGCGAGTGTGGGAGGAACTTGATTATCGGCTTGATGTCTGCCGAATCACTAAAGGGGCACATATCGAACATTTGTGAATGCCTAAAAAAACTTTTTGAGTTTTTGTATGTGTGTGCAAAGCATTGTGAAAATATCTCAAATAATAAAGTTATTGTAGAGCTGTGAAATCGCTTCAATCATTTGTAATAACCCTGTATACAGAGTGAGTCACCTAACGTTACCGCTGGATATATTTCGTAAACCACATCTAATACTGACGAACCGATTCCACAGACCGATCGTGAGGAGAGGGGCTACTGTAATTGGTTATAAAAACCATAAAAAAATGCACGGAAGTATGTTTTTTAACACAAACCTAGGTTTTTTTTAAATGGAACCTCGTCAGTTTTGTTAGTACATCTGAACATATAAACAAATATGTAATCAGTGCCGTTTGTTGCATTGTAAAATGTTAATTACATCAAGATATGTTGTAACCTTAAGTTGACGCTTGAGTACCACTCCTCCGCTGTTCGATCGTGTGTATCGGAGAGCACCGAATTACTTAGGGATCCAAAGGGAACGGTGATGGACTTTAGGTACAGAAGAGACTGGAACAGCACATTACGTTCACATGCTAACACCTTTTTATTGGTCTTTTTCACTGACGCACATGTACATTACCAATTGGGGTGAGGTACACGTACACACGCGGTTTCCATTTTCAATTACGGAGTGGAATAGAGTGTGTCCCGACATGTCAGGCCAATAGATGTTCAACGTGGTGGTCATCATTTGCTGCACACAATTGCAATCTCTGGCGTAGTGAATGTCGTACACGCCGCAGTACATCTTGTGTAATGTCGCCGCAGGCTGTCACAATACGTTGTTTCATATCCTCTGGGGTTGTAGGCACATCACGGTACACATTCTCCTTTAACGTACCCCACAGAAAGAAGTCCAGAGGTGTAAGATCAGGAGAACGGGCTGGCCAATTTATGCGTCCTCCACGTCCTATGAAACGCCCGTCGAACGTGCACCTCACCCCTCATGGTAATGTACATGTGCGTCAGTGAAAAAGACCAATAAAAAGGTGTTAGCATGTGGACGTAATGTGCTGTTCCAGTCTCTTCCGTACCTAAGGTCCATCACCGTTCCCTTTGGATCCCTACGTAATTCAGTGCTCTACGATACACACGATCGAACAGCGGAGGAGTGGTACTCAAGCATCAACTTTAGGTTACAACATCTCCGGATATAATTAACATTTTACAATGCAACAAACGGCACTGATTACGTATTTGTTTATATGTTCAGATGTGCTAACAAAACTAACGGGGTTCCATTTAAAAAAAAACGTAGGTTTGTGTTAAAAAACATACTTCCGTGCATTTTTTTATGGTTTCTATTAACCAATTACACTAGCCCCTCTCCTCACGTTCGGTCTGTGAAATCGGTTCGTCAGTATTTGATGTGGTTTACGAAATATATCCAGCGGTAACGTTAGGTGACTCACCCTGTATATAGTCCTCTACAGGTCAGACACTGTACTTGAAAGTCGCTTGCCCGGTATCGGCAGATAAATACGGTATTGCAGTGCCTGTGTTATTCTGATTGGGATGCAAAGTTTCTTCGGATATGCATGCATGTGAAGACTGACCAATACGGGAATATACACAATGGATGTACGAGTACAGGTCGTAGACGCATGGTTGAGGACGTATGGAACTTTGGGTCGGGCCCTAACCACGAATAGCCACCTACTAACCGATTCCTTCTTTGAGCCAAGTTGTGCCACAAATCTATCTATTTTTTTCAGGTAGAGTCTTGTTCATCGTAATTTATTCGATCTACTCATCTAACCTTCAGTAGTCTTCTATAGCATCAAAGTTCAAAAACCTGCTTACCGTCCACGTTTCACATCTGTGCAAGTCCAAACTCGATACAAAGAAGTGAAGAGAAAGCTTCCTAGCAGTTTATATATAATTTTAAGGCAATTCTTTTGTTCAAAAACACTTTTCTCGCTATTGTCTGTCTATTTTTCGTATCCTCTCTACGTTGGCCACCATCATTTACTTTACTTCCCCGATAGCAAAACCCATCTACTACTTTTATGGTCGAACACACAAATTTCGGTCAATAAGAAAGATTAGAAGGTCCCGTGATCACGGTGTTTATACCTTTAAGATGTTAACCGCCGGTCAGCAAATCGACGTCAGCCGTCCGTGCATTTGACCGCGATTAATTCCGTGCACTGCCGTGGAAGACGTCCTGGAGATATAAGGACGTTAATAGAGCTTTAAATTTGGAAGCGGCCGCATAGATTGATAAGTTTTCCAGGCAATCACTGGTGAGCGACGGTATTGTCACATGCTGTCACTTTTGTCAACTATTCGCCATCTCAGGTGAGTGGTCAGCGCTTCTGAGTGCCATGTAGCAGGCACGGGTTCGATTACTGGTTCCCTTTCAGGGACAGCATGTTGTGTTGTTCTCACAATTATTTCATCGTCATCGAGATCCAAATCGTACAGTGTGATGTCAACTGAGAAGACTTGCAAATCTGCAGCCGAACATCCGCAGTTGGGGACCCCCAGCCATCAATTCCAAACAATTATTTCATTTCACTGTCGTCAACAAGCAGAGGTATGTTTGTACGAGGCTGCAAGGTCGGTCAGTAACGTTTGGTGAAAAGAAAACAAAAGAAGGAAACTAAATTTTTCGAAGTACGAGATGGATATAGTTCTCGAATGGTTCGGTGCAAAAGTATCAGTTCTCGCAAATAAACGAGCTGATGTGTGCAGTATACGTAAAAGAGGAAATGTAGAGCGTCCCATTTAAGTCACTATTTTTTCAGTTTTTCTCCGTTCAGTTCTAATACCGACGAAATTTAAAAATACAATTCATCAAATATGTGCTAATTAACATATTTGACTGTCATGTTTTATAAAAAATGCACGTCTTATTATTTCTAACTGTAGACTGCACAGAAAAACTCCAGTTTTCACAACGAAAAAAATTCCTACTTACTCGTCTGTTATAAGAAATTGTTAATCAAGACTGTAAAATTAAACAAGTACATACATTTTTTTTGTTTTACCTTTCAAGTAGATGTTCGTAGAACCCGCATCTTTGTTTAACAATTTGAAGTCACCTAGAATCGAATCCACACGCCTCACGCAGCGAGCAAGCACTTTACAGCGGAGACACACTACTTGTCGAAAATAATCTACCACCTTTCAGCATATTCAACATGGTAAGAAAACTTAGAAGTTTATTTCCTAGAGAATTTTGGAAAGTTGCATCGAACTGCTTTCGTAGAGTTATATTTGAGTTCTAAACTTCACGTACCATGAATAATAAATAATTACACAAATACATTTGTCGTGTGCTCCCACTGTTAGAGACGAACAGGCACTAATGCTGCTCTGGTAAGTTTAATTTATAAATTAACGAATTTCTAGGTTCATCTAAAGTGTAGGGTACGGTATACGATACCTTGAGTCTGCCTCAGCACATCGATACGCGCTACCGTCTTAACACTGTATACGCTTATAAAACCCTGATGATCTCTAGAAAACCGAGCGTGACCAACATTCAATTTTAACCACCGTCAACTCCCTTTTTTAACTTTGATCGAGGTCTGTGCACCAAAATTATAAGCTGAAAATGGTTCAGTGCCGACTTTACTGCTGTTAACTTGCAATCGACGTTGATGCACTCAGCTATTAGTGTCTCATTTCCAAACGTAACTCCCCCAGCATTATCTGATTTACACTACTGGCCATTAAAATTGCTACACCATGAAGATATCGTGCTACAGACGCGAAATTTAACCGACAGGAAGAAGATGCTGTGATATGCAAATGATTAGCTTTTCAGAGCATTCGCACAAGGTCAGCACTAGTGCTGACACCTACAACGTGCTGACATGAGGCAAGTTTCCAACCGATTTCTCATACACAAACAGCAGTTGGCCGGCGTTGCCTGGTGGAACGCTGTTGTGGTGCCTTGTGTTAGGAGGGGAAATGCGTACCATCGTACCATCACGTTTCCGACTTTGATAAAGGTCGGATTGTAGCCTATCGTGATTGCGGTTTATCGTATCGCGACATTACTGCTCACGTTGGTCGAGATCCAATGACTGTTAGCAGAATATGGAATCGGTGGGTTCAGGAACGCCCTGCAGGATCCCAACGGCCTCGCATCACTAACAGTCGAGATGACAGGCATCTTATCCGCATGGCTGTAACGGATCGTGCAGCCACGTGTCGATCCCTGAGTCAACAGACGTTTGCAAGACAACAATCATCTGCTCGAACAGTTCGACGACGTTTGCAGGAGGATGGACTATCAGGTCAGAGACCATGGGTACGGTTATCCTTGACGCTGCATCACAGACAGGAGCGCCTGCTATGGTGTACTCATCGACGAACGTGCGTGCACGAATGGCAAAACATCATCTTTTCGGATGAATTGAGGTTCTGTTTACAGCGTCATGATGGTCGCATCCGTATTTGGCGACATCGCGGTGAACGCACACTGGAAGCAAATAATCGTCATCGCCATAGTGGCCTATCACAAGGCGTGATGGTATGGGGTGCCATGGGTTACACGTCTCGGTCACCTCTTGTTCGCATTGACGGCACTTTGAACAGTGGACGTTACATTTCAGATGTGTTACGACCCGTGGCTCTACCCTTCATTCGATCCCTCCGAAACCCTACAATTCAGTGGAATAATGGACGACCGCTGTTTGCAGGTCCTGTACGGGCCTTTCTGGATACAGGAAACGTTCGACTGCTGCCCTGGCCAGCACATTCTCCAGATCTCTCACCAATTGAAAACGTCTGGTCGATGGTGGCCAAGTAACTGGCTCGTCACAATACGCCACTGTGGTATCGTGTTGAAGCTGCATGGGGAGCTGTACCTGTACACGCCATCCAAGCTCTGACTCAATGCCCAAGCGTATCGAGGGCGTTATTACGGCCAGAGGTGGTTGGCTCAAATGGTTCAAATGGCTCTGAGCACTATGGGACTCAACATCTTAGGTCATAAGTCCCCTAGAACTTAGAACTACTTAAACCTAACTAACCTAAGGACATTACACACACCCACGCCCGAGGCAGGATTCGAACCTGCGACCGTAGCAGTCCCGCGGTTCCGGACTGTAGCGCCAGAACCGCACGGCCACCTCGGCCGGCAGAGGTGGTTGTTCTGGGTACTGATTTCTCAGGATCTTTGCACCGAAATTGCGTGAAAATGTAATCACATGTCAGTTGTAGAATAATATATTTGGCCAATGAATACCCGTTTACCATCTGCATTTCTTCTTGGTGTAGCAATTTTAATGGCCAGTAGTGTAGTTCTACATTCCGGTACTCTCGTTATACTTTTATTGATGTTCGTGGTATAATCTCTCTTCAAGACACTACCTAATGCACTAATGTTTTCTCCTAAGTCCTTTGGCATCTCTGACCGAGCTACAACCTCATGGCATTTGTCCCTCTTACCGGTATACGTGTTGCTTTTAAGTTTTCCCTTTCAGCTTCCCTAGAAGAACGTAGCATCATTCTCTGAATGACGGCAAAATGAGCTAATTCTGAGCCACGAAGTAGACCTCCTGTAGCCACCACCCCGCCTGGTGAGGCCTTCAGGGAGACCACGCGACCACGGAGTGGCAGGGCAGAGTAGAGGCTGCGGAGACGCGTCCGCTCTCGCGGCCTTTCTCTTTCGCTGCGACAGCGCCGGGGAAAGGTGGGCTGGAAAGTGCCGAACCAGCGCCGCGGATGTCGCCTCGGCGCTCAGAGAAAACCCCGCCTACGCCTTCCCACGCGGTTCTCGCTGTCGGTGGCGTGCTCTCTGCCACCGTGCCTACAGCCACTGCGGCCCGACGACACTTTTACAATATTTGGAGCGAGGCCGTAATTACTGCTTGCGGCTATAAATTAATTCTTAGCGTCCGGCAACGAGAAATTAACAGAGCCTCACTAACAACGGAGACTCCCCATCGCACTCCTCTCAGATTTATTGGTAAGATGGCCCTAGTGGATAACCCGTCAGAAACTGAACACAGATCAAGCATGAAAACAGGAAATAGGTGTTCTGAAATGTCCATCCTTAACAAGTGCGACATCAAACAAACTAGAAGAGCTACAGCGTCGCGGTCACCATGATGAACTACAAAGCGGATGAACCGCGTTCTAAACTCCCTCGTGTCATTTATATATTTTCACAATGTTATGAACTGTTAATCAGGTCACTGAAATGTTTCTTTTCTACCAGCCGCTGTGGCCGAGCGGTTCTAGGTGCTTCAGTCCGGAACCGCGTGACTGCTACGGTCGCAGGTTCGAATCCTGCCTCGGGAATGGATGCGTGTGATTCTTTAGGTTTAAGTAGTTCTACGTCTATGGGACTGATGACCTCAGATGTTAAGTCCCACAGTGCTCAGAGCCATCTGAACCGTTTTTTGGTTGTTTTCTTTCTGTAGTCTTGGCAGTTGTCGCACTATACATTGGCTATAAAGTACGACTCAACTCGTAAGAATACATTACAATTGCAAGTAAATACGATAAATAGTGAGAGCGGGCGAGATACCCCGAAGATCTCTCACAGAAATCAAAACAACAAATATACTGGAGTGAACTACACTACTGGGCATTAAAATTGCTACATCACGAAGATCACGAGCTACAGACGTGAAATTTAACCGACAGGAAGAAGATGCTGTGATATGCAAATAATTAGCTTTTCAGAGAATTCACACAAGGTTGGCGCCGGTGGCGACACCTACAACGTGCTGACATGAGGAAAGTTTCCAAACGATTTCTAATACACAAACAGCAGTTGACGGGCGTTGCCTGGTGAAACGTTGTTGTGATGCCTCGTGTAAGGACGAGAAATGCGTACCATCACGTTTCCGACTTTGATAAAGGTCGGATTGTAGCATATCGCGATCGCGGTTTATCGTATCGCGACATTGCTGCTCGCGTTGGTCGAGATCCAATGACTGTTAGCAGAACAAGGTGGGTGCAGGAGGGTAATACGGAACGCCGTGCTGGATCCCAACGGACTGGTATCACTAGCAGTCGAGATGACAGGCATCTTACATTTCAGATGTGTTACGACCCGTGGCTCTACCCTTCATTCAATCCCTGCGAAACCTTACGTTTCAGCAGGATAGTGCACGACCGCATGTTGCAGGTTCTGCACGGGCCTTTCTGGATACAGAAAATGTTCGACTGCTGCCCTGCCCAGCACATTCTCCAGATTTCTCACAAACTGAAAACGTCTGGTCAATGGTGGCCGAGCAACTGGCTCGTCACAATACGCCAGTCACTACTCTTGATGAACTGTGGTATCGTGTTGAAGCTGCATGGCCAGCTGTACCTGTACCCGCCATCCAAGATCTGTTTGACTCAAAGCCCAGGCGTATCAAGGCCGTTATTACGGCCAGAGGTGGTTATTCTGGGTAGTGATTTCTCAGGATCTATGCACCCAAATTGCGTGAAAATGTAGTCACATGTCAGTTCTAGTATAATAAATTTGTCCAATGAATACCCGTTTATCATCTGCATTTCTTCTTGGTATAGCAATTTTAATGGCCAGTAGTGTATATTACAACAAATGAATTCAACAGTCAAAACTTCCAAAACGCAACGCAACTTAAAAAAAAAAAAAAAATGTGTTTTGGCAGAGCAGAGAGAAACTGTGTGATTGCGAAATTGTTACCTTCATTTGTTGCAGCTTATGTGACAAACTATTGTATTTCTATCATTTCCTTGGGAATGATCAAATTCACATCCATACCAGCACCTAAACCGGGCAAGGAAGCATATCTCACTCACTCACCAGGCGTACAAATTTGGTGCGCCGACACGAGATTCCTAGTATATGACACATAGACTGTCACTAATGCCGTGTATGACACAACAGACCTACTTACCAGTGGAGGATTCGATTTATTTGCTGCCTTGTCATCAAATGTTTGCGGTTCCCATTCGAAAGGCACTTCCATTCGGCCTCTAATACAGTAGTTGTGCAAAATCAACTTTTACTATAGGTCCCTTCCTTACAGCTCGCTATTGCGAACAGTTTGCAAACAGACACTACAGCTACGGTCGCAGGTTCGAATCCTGCCTCGGGCATGGGTGTGTGTGATATCCTTAGGTTAGTTAGGTTTAAGTAGTTCTAAGTTCTAGGGCACTTAATGACCTAAGATGTTGAGTCCCATACTGCTCAGAGCCATTTGAACCAGACATTACACCACGATGCAGACATCAATTTGAATACAATGATCAGTGGACAAAAAATTGAGACAATGGAGTTTGTAAGTGTACTCGCCCGCATCATGTGAGGCATCGCCATGGCCAGCGAGATCCCCAAACCTGATCCAGATAGAATAGTATGTGAGTGACCAGCTCAGACGTCGACCCAGCCTGACGCCTGTATCCAGGATATCATGGAGCAGTTACAATACTTATGCGTTAGACTGCCTCAGCAGAGGATGCAATGACCTTATGACACTCTTCCGAACTGATTGATTGCTTGCATCCAGGCCAGAGAGGGTGCAAAGTTATACTGATAACTGGGTTCGTATTACAATGTTCGTTGTAAATCTGACTCACTGAAATAACACCACGTATCCTCTCAACCTGACATGGTTCATTTACTTTCCTCCTCCCTCATGTTCCTTTTTTTTTCTTTTTTGGTCGGCAGTGTAAAAAATGTATAATGACATCGATATGTGTACCTACATACACTATTGGCCAATAAAATTGCCACACTACGAAGATGACGTGCTACAGATGCGAAATTTAACCGACAGGAAGAAGGTGCTGTGATATGCAAATGATTAGCTTTTCAGAGCATTCACACAAGGTTGGCACCGATGGCGACACTTACAATGTGCTGACATGAGGAAAGTTTCCAACCGATTTCTCATACACAAACAACAGTTGAGGGGCGTTGCCTGGTGAAACGTTGTTGTGATGCCTCGTGTAAGGAGGAGAAATGCGTACCATCACGTTTTCAACTTTGATGAAGGTCGGATTGTAGCCTATCGCGATTGTGGTTTATCGTATCGCAACATTGCTGCCGCGGTGGTCGAGATCCAATGACTGTTAGCAGAATATGGAATCGGTGGGACCAGGAGGGTAATACGGAACGCATTGCTGGATCCCAACGGCCTCGTATCACTAGCAGTCGAGATGCTTATCAGCATGGCTGTAACGAATCTTGCAGCCTCGTTTCGACCCCTGAGTCAACAAAATTGGCGACGTTTGCAAGACAACAACCATCTGAACGAACGGTTCGACGACTTTTGCAGTAGCACGGACTATCAGCTAGGAGACCATGGCTGCGGTTAACCTTGACGCTACATCACAGACAGGAGCGCCTGCGATGGTGTACTCAATGACGAACCTGGGTGCATGAATGGCAAAACGTCATTTTTTCGGATGAATCCAGGTTCTGTTTACAGCATCATGATGGTCGCATCGCATTGACGGCACTTTGAACAGTGGACGTTACATTTCAGATGTGTTACTACCCGTGGCTCTACCCTTCATTCGATCCCTGCGAAACCCTACATTTCATCAGGATAATGCACGACCGCATGTTTCAGGTCCTGTACGGGCCTTTCTGGATACAGAAAATGTTCGACTGCTGCCCTGCCCAGCACATTCTCCAGATCTCTCACCAACTGAAAACGTCTGGTCAATGGTGGCCGAGCAACTGGCTCGTCACAATACGCCAGTCACTACTGTTGATGAACTGTGGTATCGTGTTGAAGCTGCATGGGCAGCTGTACCTCTACACGCCATCCAAGCTCTGTTTGACTCAATGTCCAGGCGTATCAAGGCCGTTATTACGGTCAGAGGTGGTTGTTCTGGGTACTGATTTCTCAGGATCTATGCACCCAAATTGCGTGAAAATGTAATCATATGTCAGTTCTAGTATAATATATTTTAATGGCCAGTAGTGTATAAAACCTACGGCCTACTGTACAGTATATGGCTGACTGCACATATATCAGAATCAATCGCATACTGGGCTGTACCGATACTGTATTGAGTGATGAAACCACAAAGCTGTCAATATGCCTCAATGTGCTCACTAAACTCTTTTATGCTATTCTCGTGCATCGTATGCAACATATACAATGAAGACAGCACCCTTCCAATACATTCTTTCTCTAATATCGATTTTGTATGTTTTAGGTAACAGCGTTTCGCGAGCACTATGTCACTGATCTCCCGAGAATGACCAAGTTCCTCGAGCATCCCTCTTTCATCTGGGCTATGAAGACCGGTTATATTAGCGGTGTGTCCTTGAAATCGTTTAATGTCTGTCGCCATGTCTGCCTGATAATGACTGCGGACACTGGAACAATATTCTAGAATTGGTCTTACTAGCGTCTTGTAAGCTAGTTCCGTTACAGATGCACCGCACTTGCCCAGAACATCCCAAAAAATGTAAATCTCCTCCTCGGCGCTTCTACTACCGATTTTACCTGTCAGTCTCATTTCATAATGTATAGTATTGGATCGACATGACAGAGTCTAGAGATTTATTACTAACATTGTAATAGTATGCAACAGTTTTCTTTCCTTGCCATTACTAATCATTTGGAAATTTGTGCTGAGGTCTTATGGGACCAAACTACGGAGGTCATCGGTCCCTAAGCTTACGCTCTACTTAATCTAACTTAAACTAACTTATGCTAAAGACAACACACACACCTATGTACGAGGGAGGACTCGAACCTCCCACGGGGGAGCCGCGCGTGCCGTAACAAGTCGCGCCAGACTGCGCGGCTACTCCGCGCGGCACTTAGCATTTATTTACATATAAAGAGACCATATGTTCATTCAGTCTACAGCATCGCCATCGATTGGGCAGTGTTACTGAGCTTACCTTATAAACCGTTTTCATATTTTGAGGACGACAGTGGTACGGCTACAGTTACTCTGAGCAATGCTATGTTATTCCCGCTCCTGTTGAACATTCAGCGGCCACTGTAGCGTAACGGATTCTATTCGCTAAATAATATTCGCCAAATATTATTCGACTCATTCATGTAATATTGTGAAAATATTCGATTTGTTCATACAATGTAGAACGCTTTAAAGATCTCTTAGAACTTGAAAGCCACCAGGAACATCATAATGTCCATGCTACGGAAAGTGACAACAAACAGATGTTATGACAAGACCACAAGGATATGCAGCACCATAACAGCTTGAGTGGAAGACACTTATCCTTACGAATCATACAGTGCTGCCAGATCATGCAGACTTAATATTCTGTTCTTTGGCCGTTTTATAAACATGTAATCGCTTCTCCATTTTGAAAGCAGGTAGGATTTTTCATAGCGCAAGAGATTCTTCACAAATAAGTTATAGGAATGGAATTAATTCCTTAGCGTGTTCAGCCATAATTCAAATGGGACTTTCCTATAATTCTAAGCTTGCACCCTCTGTCAACACTGTAACATCCGAAAGCTTCTGGAGGAAGTGTCTTCCGTTCGAGTTGTAATAGTGCTGTATCTGCTCGTGGTGTAGTCTCAAACGACGAGCAATATAGACGCCTCCTCCCTTTCTTTCTTAAACGGTATATCGCCTTATCTGCTGAAAGTACCGTTCAGATCGAACCTCAAAGATAATTTCCTTCACTATATATGACGGTAATATCTGTTCCCGAAAGGACAGTTACCGTAGATGACCACGCAGCTTTGCGAGAAATGAAATAATAATTAAATGGACACCCTAGCTGCAAACAGGCGTTGGTGTACTTCATTGGGGACATGTTGAAAATGTGTGCCCCGACCGGGACTCGAACCCGGGATCTCCTGCTTACATGGCAGACGCTGGCCACCAATCTCACCAGACGTGAAAATTAGTGAGCATACCTGGAATGCCTTGCAACAAGCTGTTCAGAAGAGATTTCCATCCCCTTGTGCTCTTACGGAATTTTGGACAGCCCTGCAGGATTCATAGTGAAGTTGCCTCCAGCACTACTTTAGTCGAGTCCATGCCACGTAGTGTTGCGGCCCTTCTATGTGCTCGCGGGTGTCCTGCACGATATTAGGCAGGTGTACCAGTTTCTTTGGTTCTTCACTGTAGATGACTGATAAAATGACGAATGTGGACGTTCTTCGCAGAATCGACGTAGAAATGGATACCTAGAAGGGACAGATTGATAGGACAAATGTTAAGACACGCGGAAATAACTTCTATGACACTGAGGAAGCTATAGAGAATAAAAGCTATACGATACGACAAAGATTGGAATACAGCAACAAATAATTGTAGGCTGAAAGTGCCACACTGAGATGGATGAAAAGTAGATCCTTCTACAATTGTTTACATCTGATTTGTTACCTTTTTAATGCAGGAATCTTCCAATCATCTGGGATTTTTTCGGTTTGGCAAACGTTTCGAATCATTATTATAATTTCTTATAGTGAGTTTGGGCCTAAATTTTTCAAACATTCGGTTAAAATTCCGTTCTCCTCTGATACTTTTTTTTTTAAGTTTCTTGATGTGTGAATAAAATTCTTGGTTTGATGGTGACGACCTTTCTGTCTTGATTAATAGATGTATTCTCGGGAATCTCTCTTTGAGTTCCGGACAGTTTAAAAGCTGTGAAAAACATGTGCCTAGTTCTTTGCAATTTTGATTCCTTGCCAAGACTAATTTGCAACCTTATTTTCAAAAGAAGAGATTCTATTGTAAGTACCCTTTGATTTGGTTCTCAAATCTCTTTGAGAAATCGTGTGTGCTATAATTTTGGAAGTTCTCCTCCGTTGAGTCCAACTGACATGGCCATTCGAATACATTTGCTTATTTTGCCTTGAAATCCTGGATGTTTGTTTGCGTACTTCGAGGAATTTCTTCTGTCTTTCTTCTGACTTGTTACACTTGCAATTTTGAAATGCCTTTTTCCTTTCTTTCTTCTAGTGCTTTCTCGCATCCTTAAGCCCAAACAATGTGTTGTTATTAAATTGAAACATTTTATATATATTTTTTTTATTATCAAATTCTAGGCACCTGTGGCATGTCAAAAGTGACGGTGATAATGGGCTGTTCATGGAGAAGTGAGCTTGGGCATTTAACTAACTGTGGTCCCGGCCCTTTTTCACCTCTCTCCTGTAACCGTGCCTACTGTGTATTCCACGGAAGCCGCGGAGTTGTATAGAGCACTTAAACCAAGGGTCTAGGGAAAACGCCTTCAGCTACAAAAGTCTAAGTCTTAGGTCATGAGTTCGATACCAGCCACTGCATACATTTCTAATAAAATCGTCTTCTGTACTTCCAGTATAACAAATCACGCTCGTTGTAACATAGGCCTTGTCAAAAAGAAAGCAGAGAAATGAATACGAGTCAGGATATCCATTTACACATCGGATGGGAATCTGTTCTTGAAAAAAACTGAATGACTGTTTTGCTTATGCATGACTTAGTCTAAACATTACTGTCAGTCTATGTGTTCATTGTCCCACGTTCAAAAATGGTTCATATGGCTCTGAGCACTATGGGACTTAACTTCTAAGGTCATCAGTCCCCTAGAACTGAGAACTACTTAAAACTAACTAACCTAAGAACATCACACACATACATGTCCGAGGCAGGATTCGAACCTGCGACCTTAGCGGTCGCGCGGTTCCAGACTGTAGCACCTAGAACCGCTCGGTCACACTAGCCGGCTCGCACCTTCGACATTCGTCTGTATGACCCAATGAAGGACGCAGTCCACGGGAAACAGTACATGGATATAGGGGAGGTTATTGATGCAATAATACGATGGCTCCGAGGTCGACCAGTAGAGCCCACCCTGCGGGTATACAGGCCCTCCCAGAAAGATGCCGTAATGCTGTAGCAATGAAGGCAGAGTATGTCGTAAAACATTGTTTTGTAGTCGAAAGAGTGGGGAATAATATGGTGTATTGGAAACCTGAATAAAACCAATCTGATTTCAGGGAAAAAAGTGTTGCATTACTTACTGACCGCACCTCGTTGCATTTTATCCTCCAATAAAAGGCTGTACTGTGACCGCGTGACTAGGACTGGAGTCTAGCAGCGAGCTTCTGGACAGATTACGGAATCTGGTCACGTCCCCCGCCAAGCGAATTCGGTGACAGCGCTCCAGTGCTGGCGCTAATTCCTGAGACACCGGCCGCTGTTTCCCAGTAGCCCAGTCTCCTTCCCGGCAAGCAGAAGCGAGGAAGCGCAACGGAACACCACGCCTCCCCACAACTTCACACTGAATTACCGGCGAATATGCTCCCCACATATCCCGGGGCGCCATTTCCTGCTATGTAGCGTTGCAACAGTCACAATGCTCTAACCACGGAGCTCTGCTTGAGAAATGCTCCTCGTATAAAGCAGCTGCATGAGAGTACGAAACGCCGTAGCTCCATGTTCTGTGAAATGTTTCTTGGCCCGGGACGTTTAAACTTCGCTTCTAAACATTGTCAAGTTTCCTCCACTTCCCGGGACACATTTCTTGAATGCACCTATACGCTCCTTGGCGAAGAGCCTTTATCATCAGGCACGTTTACGAAATGTCTTTAACAATTAAACAACAAGAATTACTGCAAAAATTTTGCTTCATGCTGAACAACATTTGTTTTACGGACACATGATTTAATATTATCAACAATATTTAGAACAATCACCGGTTTAATGCTTTAAAACTGTTAAAATACACTCATGCTCATAAATTAAGGATAATTGCAGAATGTGGTGCCACACAACGTGGCACTACACAAAACTGGCGCTAATAGCATAGTCAAATGCGGAACACACACGACACAGATCTGTAAGACCACGGTATTGGTGATAAGATGAGAAAACCGTCCCGAAACACATGTGCTACAAAACGCCACTGTTTCCTGCGCACGTACCCCCACATCAATATGGGATATGACAACCATGCACACGTACACAGGAAGCACAACAGGTTGCATCGGGTGGTCGAGCAGATACTAGGGATAGCCTCCCATTCATGCACCAGTTCCTGTTCAAATGGCTCTGAGCACTATGGAACTTAACAGCTGAGGTCATCAGTCCCCTAGAACTTAGAACTACTTAAACCTAACTAACCTATGGACATCACATGCATCCATGCCCGAGGCAGGACTCGAACCTGCGACCGTAGCCAGTTCCTGTCGGAGCTCCCGAAGTGTCGTAGGGGTTTGAAGACGTGCTCTATGGGGTTCAGGTCTGGAGAATAGGCAGGCCACTCCATTCGCTTGATATTCATCAGAAGGAAGGTCGGACCCACTACCCACTACACCCCTGAAAAGGCGGACGTACTGGTACAAAATGACGTCCCGATACACCTGACCTGTTACAGTTCTTCTGTCAAAGACATGCAGGGGTGTACGTGGATCAATCATAATCCCACCCCACACCATCAAACCACGACCTCCATACAGGTCCCTTTCAAGGACATTAAGAGGTTGGTATCTGGTTCCTGGTTCACGCCAGATGAAAACCCGGCGAGAATCACTGTTCAGACTATACGTGGACTCGTCCGTGAACATAACCAGGGACCGCTGTTCCAAAGAGCATGTACTGTGTTCTTGACACCAGGCTTTACGGGCTCTCCTGTGACTACGGATGAGTGGAATGCACCTTTCAGGTCTCCGGTCGAATAAACTATGTCTGTTCAGTCGTCTGTAGATTGTGTGTCTGGAGACATCTGTTCCAGTGGCTGCGTTAAGGTCCCGAGCAAGGCTACCTACAGTACTCCGTGGCCGTCTGCGGGCAATGATGGTGAGATTTTCACTCTGCGAAAGGCAAAGGTCCCGAGTTCGAGTCTCGGTCGGGCACACAGTTTTAATCTGCCAGGAAGTTTCATATCAGCGCACACTCCGCTGCAGAGTGAAAATCTCATTCTGGAAACATCCCCCAGGCTGTGGCTAAGCCATGTCTCCACTATATCCTTTCTTTCAGGAGTGCTAGTTCTGCAAGGTTCGCAGGAGAGCTTCTGTAAAGTTTGGAAGGTAGGAGACGAGATACTGGCAGAAGTAAAGCTGTGAGTACCGGCCGTGTGTCGTGCTTCGGTAGCTCAGATGGTAGAGCACTTGCCCGCGAAAGGCAAAGGTCCCGAGTTCGAGTCTCGGTCGGGCACACAGTTTTAATATGCCAGGAAGTTTCATATCAGCGCACACTCCGCTGCAGAGTGAAAATCTCATTCTGGAAACATCCCCCAGGCTGTGGCTAAGCCATGTCTCCACTATATCCTTTCTTTCAGGAGTGCTAGTTCTGCAAGGTTCGCAGGAGAGCTTCTGTAAAGTTTGGAAGGTAGGAGACGAGATACTGGCAGAAGTAAAGCTGTGAGTACCGGCCGTGAGTCATGCTTCGGTAGCTCAGATGGTAGAGCACTTGCCCGTGAAAGGCAAAGGTCCCGAGTTCGAGTCTCGGTCGGGCACACAGTTTTAATCTGCCAGGAAGGTTCACTTCTCCATTATTTGCCGTAAGCTAAAGATCTGGTCCTGACAACCTCTAAGAGGCCTAAACCCACACTGATTTTCATCCAATTGGTCCTCAAATAATACTCGCACTTTCCTTTCAACAATACCTGAGAAGATTTTACCCACAACGCTGATTAAAGAGATACCTCTGTAGTTGTTACAATCTTTTCTGTTTCCATGTTTAAAGATTGGTGTGATTACTGCTTTTGTCCAGTCTGATGGAACCTGTCCCAACTCCCAGGCCATTTCATATATCCTGTGTAGCCATTTAAGACCTGACATTCCACTGTATTTGATGAGTTCCGACTTAATTTCATCCACCCCAGCCGCTTTATTGCACTGCAATCTATTGACCATTTTTTCCACTTCCTCAAATGTGATCCTATTTCCATCATCATTCCTATCCCATTCTACCTCGAAATCTGAAACATTACTGATCGCATTTTCACCTACATTGAGCAACTCTTCAAAATATTCCCTCCATCTGCAAATGGTAACAGGTATAAAAAAACGACGAATAAAGTTCTATGGATTTTTATGTCCGTTGCACTGGTGAGCCGAGATTTGTAGAAAAAGTAACTTTTTTAAAAATCCCCTCACCCCAATTATTTTGCTTTTCATTTGGACATTTGACAAATAGAAAAACGTAAAACATCGTTAATAGCAAATTAAATCATATATGACGAAGTGGTATTCCAATGAGGTACTTGTCAGAAAAAAGCTAGAAATATCTCTATCCTGCTGTACACACGCCCGATACGTGTTTGCTTCAATGTCAATTGTCATGTGGTGCAGCTTAAAACGACTTTACCTGGCAAATATATTATAAATGTATCTTCTATATTTTCTTTTAATTTTATGAAGTATAAAGTATCTTGTGTTGTACTGGTGTTTTCCTTCTACTTTTTTTTTGTTTTTCCAACTTGTAACTTTTTCAGATTTATTTATGTCATATTTGAGGTTGGTTGTACGTTACTGTTGTAATATTATTGTAAATATGTACGTTAACGAGGAAATTCATGTTTATCTGTGTCAAAAAGATGTTAAATACACTTTTATTTCGCGCACCACGAGTATCAGACAGCTGCAATTTCACGACAGGAGTCATTCTGTTTAATACCATTTCGCCATATACCACTGAATTTGGTATTGACGATGTTATACCATATTACGTTCTGCTAATAGTCAAATGTCGAAATGAAAATCAAAATAATGATTTTCAACAAATCTGGGTGCACCGTTGTAACGAACTTTAAAGATCATAGAGCATTATCCAATTTTTTTTGGTATCTGTTATTGTTTCGACAGTATTCATTCAGTAATACGAAACTCACTGTGTATCAGGAGGATCTTCCATCCCCTTAACGGCCGTATGGGCACGTATAAAAAATATGTGTGTGTTATTTCGCTCCGCAACATATTCAAAGCCTATCAAAATCGACGCGTACCTCTCAGACAGGTTTACTTTCGAGTTACACACTTCAGCATTACAGGTACATTGTATTCCGCATCGGTGAAAATTCTCCAAGTGTCCAACCAGTAATACCTTAATGTCACGTGGGTAGTCGGTCGATGATATCTGTTCAGCAGATGCTCATGGGTACCGATGGAATCCAAATCCTTGACGTCAACCAGAGTGAATCCCATCGCTCTCATTATTCTATTGAAATTATTTGAAGGTAGCTTCAATTCAGATCCTTACATGTTTTCGCAACCAACACTCAGGTGCATCAAAGTCAGCAGACTGGGCAAGCCAGTGCACTGGATGTCAGAACCTCATCAGTAAGCTGGGGAAGATGTTCAAAAACCGGCGTGCATCCTGACTGAAATGAGCAGCCCTTGCCCAACTGTGTCACCCGTCCTATATAACGAATGCTATTAACGTGTAGCAACACAAGTGATTACACACTGAAGCGTGTTTCTCTCGTACATTGTATGAGGTGGTAAGCCTGCCCTCGCAGCAAATGTAGCACCGTAGTATGTTATACGTTGGCATACATGGTACCATTATCCGTGCGTCACTTGTAACTCGCTACGAACGCACCGTATAATGCACATTCAGTTACCCAATGGCACATTTTTTTATCTTCGCAATTGCCTATCAACCCCATCCCTCTTCCTGAATGTTGGTTACAGAAACGAATTGTTAAATACCATCTTCTGTAACCGTAATAAAAGGTTCAAATGGCTCTGAGCACTATGGGACTTAACTTCTGAGGTCATCAGTCCCCTAGAACTTATAACTACTTAAACCTAACTAACCTAAGAACATCACACACATCCATGCCCGAGGCAGGATTCGAACCTGCGACCGTAGCGGTCGCGCGGTCCCAGACTGTAGCGCCTAGAACTGCTCGGCCACCCCGGCCGGCGTAACTGTAATACAAGTTTTATTAAAACCAAACGCGTTTCACTTTATGGTAAAGCATCTTCAGTGGTCAGAGTTTTTTTTACGTTTTTCTTCTTCTACTTCCACATGTATGTATTACATTTTAGCACACAACACTTTCACTGCACTAATTATGTCCACTATTCTCTGTTGTGAAGAGCTGCTTTCATCTCGCCACTTCGTGTGTTTGAACAGACAGATGGCAATGGTTCTTCACAACACAGAAACGTGAACGTATTTAGTACAGTGAAAGTGATGTGTGCTAAAATCTAACACATCGATGAATTAAGGATAGGTTCATCCTTTTGCAGGCAAACAAATTTTTAATTTGTTTTAACACCCAAACGTGTTCTATCACAGTTCTGGCATCATCAATGAGCTTTTATCTTTCATTTTCCTGAAATTCATACATATAGACTATGTTTAGTTTAAGAAATATGTTACATCGGATTTTGTTGTTATTTAAATAATACATGAACTTCATTTTTTATTTTACGTTGCATGTGTCCTGTGGCTGCCAACCGGAATAAGCCACAGCTCTAAATTACTATACCATATCATTTGCAACCATGAGGAATGTTAAGATAACGTTTGCACTGATTTTATGTCCATAATCCAAGCTTTAAAATGTATGTTCAGATAAAAGTCTGGCATTTCCCGTTTTTAGTTTTACCATTGTAGTGTCTGACTAGTCCTAAGCTGTGATAAGTTTGTTTTTGTACCCCAAACATGGTTTTGTGTAGATGGGCTGACCTGTTGACATTGGTAAAAACTTAGTGAATCCTGGGTGTGGAGAGCTATTTCGTGTAGTTCGTTATTCATGGATTATGTTTCGTATTTTGACGGTGTTTACTCACATTTTCTCCTGCTCATTTGTGAATACTGTGTCTTGATATGTTGCTGCGTCTTGGACCTAAGTTTCACTACACACATTTACAGTCGTTTGTTTATTGTTTATTTTGGTTTGACACCCGCAGACTTTGAATCTGTTCCGTTTGTTTCCATTTCGCATGTGTGTGTGCGTGTATTTTATTTTATGTTGTCCGGTAGTTCGCTTAGAGTAGTGGATAGTGTTTTGTTACACGGGCACTCTTTCGTCATAGGTAGCTTTTTTGCCGTGTGTGGTAGCTTTCTGCATGTTGTAATTTTCTCTCACTGTTAAAAATTGGTACTGGTGATAGCTGTGTTTTATTATTTTGCGGTCTGTTTCTATGCTACTGTGGTGGTGGTTGTTTTCGATGAGGTTGTCTGGAAATATGGAATGTGTACTGTCGCTCTACCTAGGAAGCATACTGTCATCTAACTGCTCATCTGGAAAAGATGTGGAGAATAGATTACGTACTGCCCATGTAGCATTTGGACGTCTTACAAAGCGTGTCTTCCTGAATAAAGACCTAACACTGTACACCAAACTGATGGTG